>NC_049222.1:5872907-7246657 GCF_011100685.1 Canis lupus familiaris
CAATGGAATTTACTCAGCTATTAGAAATGACAAATACCCACCATTTGCTTCAACGTGATGGAACTGGAGGGTATTATGCTGAGTGAAGTAAGTCAGTCGGAGAAGGACAAACATTATATGTTCTCATTCATTTGGGGAATATAAATAATAGTGAAAGGGAATATAAGGGAAGGGAGAAGAAATGTGTGGGAATATCAGAAAGGGAGACAGAACGTAAAGACTCTAACTCTGGGAAACGAACTAGGGGTGGTAGAAGGGAGGAGGGCGGGGGGTGGGAGTGAATGGGTGACGGCACTGGGGGTTATTCTGTATGTTAGTAAATTGAACACCAATAAAAAATAAATTAAAAAAAATTGGTAAAAATATAGATAGATGGTTAAAACAATATTAGATATGATGCTTAAAGAATTATGAATACAAGATAAAATGGTCAGCTTCTTAAGGAAAATGTTACAGTTTATGAAAGTAGTAAATTCAATGTGACTCTTATATTTATTCAATATGCTAAGAAAGTATTTTTGGCTAAAGTTCAAAGTTAAATTATCATCTATCTGATTTATATTATCCTTGTGTATGTCTAAACACAGATGTAGAAACTGTATCAACATCAAATTAAAAAACTGAGTGCTTGCCTCAAGAAATATTTACTTGTTCCTGGAAGAGAAGATGGTGGATCAGTGAAAACAGCTCTCAAGTAAACTCAAATTGTGAAACGAAGATTTCACTAAGATCCCTGGTTTCATGTAGTAAACTCTGTGCCCGGATTTCATGTACTAACCTTTGTCTGATTCCACACAATCGCCCACCCTGCAAGCTCCACCTCAAGACCACCCAGCCCAGCCTCCCAACCACACAAATACTCTCTTGAAATTTTCTCACATTGAGAAACTGCTAAGATCATTCAGGTGGCCCTCTCCCATGTTATGGTAAGCCTAACAGTTTTATTTGCTAAACAATTTTATTTGGTAGTCTTTTATGAATTCAAAAGGCAGTAGTATGATAATAAAGCAAATACAACTTAACATACTTACAAATGGATAACTGTATGGGAGATAGCTAGGATTCTCCAAAAGACGATAGTATTTTGAAATTTGAGCTTCTCCAAATTTTAACCTCAATAACATCTTTAAGATATGTCTAATAAACATACAACAAACATAGTTAGGAGAACTTCCTCTCATTGAGACAACACTTTCAATGATAAGAAAAAAAAAAAGAAAGGGTAGAGTTCCCTGGAAGATATACTTTTAAAACGTCTAATGTGATTCCTTTATTGCTGACAGAAAGATTAGCTTGTGTACGTAATTTTTTTTTTTTTTTTTTTTTTTTTACTTTTTCTTCTTAAAAGGATCGAACCAAAAGGGAGGTCATTCAGCCGCGCATCTGCCATATGCTGGGGGTGTGACAGAATGAGAACAGTTATAGCCCAAATTAAAATGTCTCATGGTGTCCTCCCAAGTGTTTCTGAAATGGAAAAATAATAAAAGCCAAGGTCAGAAAAATGTCACCATTTAGAACAAGCTGTCAAGCAGCCTCCGAGGAAACGCATCCAGATGACTTCTACATACATAAAGTATGTTTCTTAAGTAGGAGGATATAAGAGTTAAATGTGCCTTCATTAAGCCTATCAGGATTGGAGAAAGACCATCTTCTCCGTCTTCCTCTGGGAAGAAAAAAATTTCTTTTTTTCCCCCACTCCTCCAAAACTTCTGGGATGTGGATCAAGAAATTGCCTGCAGCATTATGATTTCCAGCGGGTTCATAATTTGGCAGAGGGCGTTAGTGGAAAAGGGTCACTGGTCTGGTGTCAACTTGTGAGATCTTCCGAGTGGTAACCACGAGACCAGTCCATCCAAGAAGTTCTTACCCAGAGAGGTTCCCCTCACTGGCAGACCTGTCGACCACCTGTTGGCTCATAGGTCTGTTTCCTACTTCTGCCCACATTTCCTGTGAAGAAGCGCGTTACCATGAACCATCGATTTGCAAAATTTGCAAGACTTGTGGTCACAAAGTTTTGATATTTGTCTTAAAGACCCATCTTCAATAATCTTAGAGTTGATTAAACATTTTCAAGAAATGAAGACAGAAATACAGGTTTTTTAAAGATTTTATTTATCTATTCATGAAAGACACACAGAGAGGCAGAGACATAGGCAGAGAGAGAACCCTGTGGGAAGCTCCATGCAGGACTCAATCCCAGGATCCTGGGATCATGCCCTGAGTTGAAGGCAAACACTCAACCACTGAGCCACCCAGGCATCCCCAGAAATACAGCTTTTAAAGTAGCTGAGGGAGTGGGTGATAAATCATTTACCGATAGGGATGCACAGATGGTGCATACTATACACTTCCACAGGGATGCACAGTCGGTGCAACACTGTGCTTCCTGCCCTGTTTGCTCAGACAGGAACTGAAAAAGAGCTAAAGCACTGTAGGTAGGAACAGGAACAGACCCAAACAGATCTTGGAACATATGACTCCACGGTACACGTCCACTGAACTCGATCCCTACAGACCATTAAAACCCCATGTCTGGGCTACTTGGGTTTAGTGCCTCCATAAAAGTGCCTTAATTAAGCTGCCGAGGAAGCCTGTGCCTTTGTCTTTTTTCAAAGGTTATTATACGAAACAGCCACATGAAGAAAATTTCCCTATCTTCAGCAAAATTACAGATTAAAACATTACCCCATTATACTAATGTCTCTTTTAAGATTTTGCACAATAAATTCTGTAATGTTTAATGCCATATGTATCTACTTAACTTGTATACACACACGCACAGTCTGGTTTTCATGTTTCTGTTTTTTAATGACAACCACGTAAGACCATATTTTAGTTTTATCCTATCTTCTTGGAAAAGCCAAGTTAAACTGAATTTTTTTTTCTCTTTGGCTCCCATACCATTTTCTCTAATCCTATTAGATTGTTTGTACTTTTATTTGCTCAACTTTATGTGTGGACCATAACAAAATGTACATCTTTGGGAAGTTTCCCAGTAATCAATAAATTTTCGGAGCTCGTTTTGAATCTGTAACAGTGACATGTACACATTACAGATTGACTTGTGGTTGAAGAAGCTGAGCATTGAAGGCATTAATTGACTTGCCCTCAGTCAAAAAGGCAGTGAATAGTACAGGGGAGGGTTTCATGTCTCTGAGCAGATCTGTCATTCTCTGTCTTATGTCATACTTACCCTTAAAGAGAGAAGCAAATTAAGCACCCTGCTTTCAACTATCTCCCTGCTGTCTGTCACTCTTGGTGCTTAAACTTGTTTGCTCTACCCAGTTGGGTTTTGAAGGCTTTCTCTAGCTTACCTGCATATTCCACAAAGTGAAGACCACTTTAGACCACGTCTATAGGCTAACAACATGCGCTATAAGCTCTAGCTTCCAGACAGGCACCAGGGAGGAAAGACGTATTGGAAGCTGTAAGAAGATCAAAAGGTACATCTACTCCAAAGAGAGGTTTTCGCATGTTTGTCACTCAGTGGTCTGCAAACCACACACATACACACACATACACACACATTCGGGAAATAATTTTTGATGTCTGTGTTATTGATATCATCTTGATTTCTTTTTAAAACACTTTTTGTAAGAATAAAATAGCTTTCAGGAGCATTGATCTAGAAGCATCAACTGCAAATGAAAATGAAACTCACTGTTGCAGACTATTGCTAATGATGTTGAAGGGTCCACAGTCACTGCAGGTGATCGGTATCATTGATGGTAGGCCTTGATATGCAGTTATTAGAGAGATTTATAGAGACTTTCCTCTGGTATAATCTATTCTATACAAAACAGGAGGGATTTTAAAATACACTGTCCCAAAGGGGAAAAGTAAAGAAAAACTAGGAAGAGACACCTGCCTTTTTGGTCTCAGACATTCAAGGAATTTTGGGGGTTACTTGCAACATTAGAAAAGAAAACAGTGTATTTCAGGGTTCATGATCAAAGATCCCAGAGCTAACTCTCTGGGAAGTGGAAGTCAACTGGCATGTATTGTATTATCACCAAACAAAAGTGAAGTGTCCATCATGATGGCAGTCACCAAAGCAATGGTAGCATTTAAAAATGTGCAAAATTAAAAAAAATTTTAAAAATGTGCAAAATTTAGGAAGGTAAAAGAAATAAGGACAGTGAAGATAAGGAAGATGTAATATTACAAACACCAAATGAAGTGATGTTCAGACCATCCCCAAAGAAATGAAAACATGTCAGCAGATTTGAATTTCAATGAGTTAAGGGCTATCTGCGACTACAAGGAAAGAGTATTTTCTGCCTAATGCACAGAGTACGCCACTCAATTTGGAATTGTGCACGGAGGAGAGATGATGCTGTGAAATTCAAATGAATCAACTTTGGGGAGAAATAAACAAGACTATTGAAAGGATCCCAAATTCAATTCATATATTTTTAATTTAGAACAGAAAATCTAGGTATAGACATATGAAAAATTATACTTACCCAGAGGAACTACGCATTTAGAAGAATCTATCATACCTTGTACTCTCATATTACCGAAACAGAGTATTTGGAGAAATAGGTGAATTAAAAATGGAAGCCACATCGTATTTCAAGTAGGAAAATAGAATTGGAAAATTTAAGTTTTCAATAGGAATTTGCATATGAACGCATGTATTAGTTTTCTATTGTTGCATAACAAACATCCACAAATTTAGTTGCTTAAAACAATAGTCAGTGATTATGTCAGTTTATGACTTGTCAAGGTTCACTTCTCAGGATCTCCCAAGATCACTCACTCCCCCTCTCTGACACCCCCTGCCCTTTCCCCTGCTCCACGTTCCCACTTAGCACTTTCCAACATTCATATACCAAGTTAATATACTTCCTCCCTAGTTAACTATACATTCCAAGAAACAGGGATTTTGGTCTGTTTTGCTCACTGCTATATCTCCAACACCTAGTATATCTAATAGGTACTCAATAAATATTTGTGGAAAGAATGAAAGAATCAATCAGTCAATTAATTGTTGGATTAGATGGGATCATGAGGAAGAGTTGAAAATGTATATTGTTGTTCTTTATGTAGTACTGAGTCATAGTACTAGGACTTCCCACTGTTTCATTCTCTCTTGGTCTTTGCTTTATTGTATAAAACACAAGGAATTTGTTAGGAGGGAATTCTGTTCTTCCTCCCTCCATGTCAGGCCACCATTGCTAATCCCGTGTCTATCTGATTTACTATCAGTTTGCAAGCTCCCCGGGAGCTTCCTAGGTGGAACCTGAAATTGGCCTCCATACTTGGAGGGCAGAGAGAGACAGGAGGAAGAGGCAGGCCATCCCAGGTTGGTAGCTGGCAGGTCTAATGAGCAAGGGAACCTATGTATGAGACATGTCTCTGGTGGCTGCAAGAGGAGGAGATCTCTGCCCCACCCATCACATCTTGAATGTCTATGAGGCCTTTGCTGGATTTAGTTGTCTACACTGTCCATAGGGTCTCAATACCACATCACTGTCTCAAGGCTGTATTTCTAAGGCAGCTTCTGGGAAGTGGAACCTATATACCAAGGACAGCAAAGGGGATGAGGAGCCTGCAAATGCCCAGGTGAAGCTCACAGGTCAGTGATTACATGCTCTTGATGTCCTTCCTCAACACCCACCCTCCCCTGACACACCACAGGGTTGTTACTTATCTGACTAGTCAGCATTTAGATCATCAAACATTGATATTTACTACTCAGAGGGCCCCAAATCTTCACACAGTAGTAGTCCTGCCCGCTGATCTTTCCCTGTGCCTCACTTGACAACTGTACAGAAACACCATCAACATGTAGACATAGGGATGCCTGGGTGGCTCAGTGGTTGAGTGTCTGCCTTTGGCTCAGGGTGTGATCCTGGGGTCTTGGGATCGAGTCCCACATTGGGCTCCCTGTGGAAAGCCTGCTTCTCCCCCTGCCTATGTCTTTGCTTCTGTGTGTGTGTGTGTGTGTGTGTGTGTGTGTGTGTGTTTCTCATGAATAAATAGGTAGATAAATCTTAAAAATAGATAGATAGATGATAGATAGATAGATAGATAGATAGATAGATAGATAGATAGATAGATATAGGGGAAGACAGAAGCCCTACTAAGAGTTCCAACCTAAGCCACAAGTTCAGACCAATTTTTCCAGAGTATGATCCTCAGTAGTCCCTGTCCTTGCCTTGGGAGCTGGAAGGTGGTGTTTGTCAGAGTAGAAGGAGGACACTCAGTACCCCTGGACATTACACCACATGATACACTGGGCAAATCATATCCCAATCACTAACAGGGATCTTTCCAAAACATTTATGTTATGAACCATTGGCAGAGTCATGTGGTTTGCTGTGTCCAGTCATCTGCAGATTGAACCCAGCTTCTTCTGAGGAGCTTTCGTTTCACAGTGGACAGTCTGGTTGACCCATGGCCCTTCAGGCAGGGAATTGTTTCTCCCCTGGCCAGCAGCACCCTGTGTAGTGGGCTTGGCTAAGGAAAGCACAGGTGACCCACTGGCTGCCTCAGTTTACCCTTGGAGTGGTATGCTCCCTGTTGCTCAGCTGTACCATATTGCCCACCTGGGGGACAGCCGTTGCACACAGTGAGACTTTCACTTATGTAAATAAAAAGTGTTTGGGGTAAAAAAAAAAATTACATACTTGTATATCACTTAAAAATAGACCCATCTGTCAACTGTGGTGAAGAGATTTGTTTCTCCTTTTAAAATGTGAAAGGCTAAAAAAGTATTTATAAATCTGGGACCTTAATAAATCAGGGGGATTCCTCTCACAGGGTATAGAAAATACAATATTTGCTTTAAAAATATCAAGAGAATCAAGATAAATAGCAGGGTGAACAGATATCAAAACTGAAGTTTGTTCTGGGTTTTCCTGCAAGTAATGAATAATATTACAACAGCATGTAACAGGGCCCTGTGGTAGCCCCAGGCGGAAAATGGTTTGATGACAGCATTTCCAAGCACAAGCAATGACCCTCTCTTACCTCACTTTGCTCTCTACTTAGTAGTCTGGTCTGTGTATAGGAAGATGTGTCATATGGAGTTTGGGGTGGAGAAGTAGATAATGGAGACTCAAAGGTTTGGGACAGAAGTAAATACCACAGTGTGTAAAAAGTCTCCTCAATATGTAAGCTTTTGGGGAAATGTAATAATATGCCTTTATATATTATCAGTGAGATATCAAATAAACCAACAATACAGCACTCTCTTCTAAAATAAACTTCACACAGATGAAGTTTCTCCATTGTAGATTATTCTCAATCTCCTCAGTTTACACAATGGGCCAAAAGGTGGCAACAGTTGCCAAGGGGAGTTCAGAGGGAGCCAGGGGTTTGGTGGGTATGACAGGGTGCTTGGGTACCTGGGAGTCTTCTAGCAGCTATGCTGTGGATTGTCCAACCTGTGCTGGAGACAGACCTCAGACCACTTTTGTTCTGTACCTAAGTTTTATTAAAGTGCCCAGGTGCACCAGGGGTGACATGTGAGAGATGCTTAAACCTTTCAAATAAACTGTTGGAAACCTCCCAGAATGCTCCTTCCCTGCACCTTTGCCCTTCTCACAAGCTGCCACCATCCTCAGACTCAGGACCACGAGGCAACCACCTGCTGCTTCCTTGTTGCCATGTCTCAGCGAGACTCAAGCTTACAGGAGCATCCCTGAAACACTGTCAGGCAAGGACATGACTCTATCAGTGTAAGGAAATGAGCCAAGAAACAGACACAGTTTGGACTATTTTCTGTGCTCAGATTCAATCAAACAGACTTGCAGAAAATAAGAAAGACTACTGAATTTGGAATTTTCATATACCTTTGAGATACCTAGTAATAAAGGAGAAAATAAATATGGTTGTAAAATGCCCCCCAAATTTGAAATTTAGACTTTAGATACTTCTCGTTGAACTGGTGACAAAAAATAATTTGGATGCTGCATGTTAAAATAACTCATTCATCAAGGCGCTATTTTGTCAAATTCTAAGGGTTTTCATAAAGGCCTAGTTGCAGATTCTTTACCCTTTGTTTTCAGTTGTGTTATATTCATAACTGTATTCTTTCAGGAAATTATGCCCTCGTGCTTCTAATAATTGTGAGTTTACTTGTTGAAGGAAGAAAAATGCAAAAACATTCATTTTCTTCTCAAAGGATGATTGTGGATTTAATCACAAGAAACAGATATTCTCTTTGAAATCTTTGAAGATGCAAACCCAAATCAACCTCATTTGTGATATTTTGATTAATTAGATGCTTTTTTTTCCTTGTGGAAGGAGAAAGCTTAGGATGGAGTATTATAGAATAGAGTGTAGGTGCATGTGCAAGCCTCAGTTCTACAACATCAGAATCAATCACCTTAAGGGCTTAAGAAAAGGTGACAAAAACAATTTGGATGCTGAATGTTAAAATAACTCATTCACCAAGGCACCTGTCCTCCACACCAAAAGCCCTGAAAAAGATGATATAGATACGATTCGAGCAAACCTCTAGGTTTGTGAATCACTTGCATAGAGTGATGATAACCCAATTCAGTCATCTGCCAGTTTACAGGTAGCCAAAAATAAAATGATCACAAACAAGTAGAAAATGAATCAGGTTTGCACACTGGTTTACTCAAATATATCCATGAGTTCATAGTATTTTAAGGATACACCGAACCGTGAAAACACAGAAAACCATAATGGCATTTTATTAAGCACCTACTGTTGAGGAGAACAAAGACCAGAGAAATGTAGGTTAAACTAAATTTACAACTTGCAGCCTATTGGTAAATACATGAGATGTGCAGAGTGTGACATTGCTCAAAGAACATGCAGCTGCCATAATGTTGATGCTTTGCCTGGAGACTAAACACAAACTTAGTTTGACCTCAGCCAGACCTGCAGGATCCTGTAAGACTTCCTTAACATATGGAAATCCCATTAGAGACTTCCTTTATCTCTACTCTACATCCCACTTGAAAGTATATAATAGATTGCTCCTCACAATCCCAGTGCAGCTTTTTTTGCCCATGGGCCCTGTCCTTGGGCTTTAAAACAAAACAAACAAACAAAAAAAAAACATTTTTGGCCCAAACCATCTCAACCATTTGCTCAGTGGCCCCACATCACCTACTACAAGTAACTTTGCCATAGTTGTGTATTTTTAAATATACACACATTTTTTTACCTTTTCAGTGAACTAGTTCAGAGTAAGATGATACATTCTTCAAAGCCAATGCAAAAAGACGTAACTTAATTCTGAAAAATCCATATTATGCTAATTATAACAAAAATGATTGAAGAGAAGCCATAAGGCTCTTCTCTCTTTTACTCTAGGCTTTATGTAAAATAAGAAAGAAGGGAATGAAGTAGCCTTACTTTGTATCATATGTTTGTTTATTATGGGTAGTACAGACACAGCAGAGACCAAAGTAGAAATAATCCCTTTGTCCAAAAGCTTGCATTCTATAAAAAAATAATAATAAACGAAAAAGATATTCTACAGTGTTATGTCTCATGCAGAAATAGCAGAAGGGCTGTGCTTAGCCAGTGACTGAGTGAATACTAGAGGGTGGGTGGTCAGAGGAGACTCTTAGAAGTTGGCATTGTGGTCAAATCTACAGGGTAATTCAGGGTAAAGATTTTGTATATATTTCTTTTCTTTTAGAATTTACTTATACAAATAAGTTATGTGTGCTTTAGAGTGGAAAAAGAATCAAAACAGAAAACTTCTGACAATTGCCTACAGACATTTCCCCAAGGAAATCTAACAAATACAGCTAGTTTTCAAGTTAAACAATTCAGTGGCTTAAAGTATTGTGGCCATTGTTTTTACTGGGTGCAGAGATTTAAAAGTATTTGAAGAAAAGTTATATATATAGCCACATCATTATGCAGATGTATGAGAAATATCCATGTACCTATGGATATGCATGTGTGTGTGTGTCCTCAAAATATGTTGATAATTTCTCAAGGTGACTACATTGTATTTTTTCACATATATAGTCTATATTTTAAATAAATATCTACTTTTATGTTGAAATAATGGTATGCAATTTAGAATTTTATTAAGAATGTGGAGATCTTCCTTTTGTTTTCACAAATTCACCTTCAAATAATACTAATTTAAGACTTGAAGCAAAAAAAAACTTTAAACAAAAGTAAAGCTTCTTCAAATATGATATCAAAGAAAATTATCATACAAACATGTGGCTTTCATATCTTTATGTCCCTTGATTGATTTTCTCTAATAAATTGTTGTGGGAGAATGATGCACAATTAAGACTGAAATTTGGCATTGCTCCCTAAATGTAAAATGAAAAATCCATCATCTTAAATATCTATACCGTGAGTGTAGGTAGGTGTGCACTTTCAAACTGACAGGTACTTGTTGGGGCGGGGGTGGGGTGGGGGGAGGAAGGGGCCAACTGGTAATTTACTCTGTAGGGATCACTTATCTCTGTGAGTCACAGAGGGGGCGTATGGTCCAGGGTGTGGGAAGGAACCTTCCATACCAAAAGATGGTAATGATAGCTCATTGTGTGGGACAGCAGGAACAGTCCCTCGGCATTATAGTGCCTAAGCCACATGGTACTTTGGTAAAAGGTTAAAAACATATGAAGTAAGAAGAAGGTAGCAGGCTTCTATTAACTAAAATGCTTCCTGTTAAAATAAGTACTGGACATTCCCAATGGATATTTTAAGTGACTCTAAGTAACTATTATGCACAACGGTGTTTCATTAAACCAGTTCTACTTGACTTAAAATTTGAAGAGATTGAGCTGTTTCAGTAGCGTTTCATGCCTTAACTTTATTTCTCTTGATCTTAGCATACAGGAAAAGATCTTTCAGAAATAGTCACATCTGGTGGGAGAGTTGGAAACATACCTTTGTTTATATCCCATAGTCATAAACATTTCCACAATGCTTTTCATGAAAACTGAGTATCATAGTATTTCCTTGATTTACTAACATGGATATGCTTATTGATTAACCCACTTTAAGTGATAATCTTTTTTATTTTTTTAAACTCCATGTAATGATAATCCAAAATTCAAGTGCACATGATTATCAAAGAGGGAAAAAGTCATGCGTCCTTAAGATTCATATGAAAATTCAGGCAGATCCCATGGGCACTGGTTTGGAGGGACTGACATTCTTTTGTGGTACAAACATGTGAAATTTAGTCTTAAAAAATAGGGTTTTGAGTTCTTGTTTCTTAATGTATCTAGTACATAGTAGGTATAAAAAACATATGAAAAAAAGTTGCTAGTGAGGTTTATCATGGCTCTATATAGAAGCTGAGATAATTGGAAGGAAGAATGCTATTTTGAAGAAAAAGAAAAAAGGTTGCTTCTAAGGGAAGCAAATTCATTAGAGGGTTGGGTAATTTACCTAAAAAAAATGCCCTTTTAAGACTTTTCACTTGAGAATTTGAGAAGATGAAGCTCTTCTTGGGTATGGTTTAGTTTTTTTCTTTTTAACGTTACTTTTACTGCTCTACAATATATGGCTGTATGTGCACTCCTGGATTTTAAGGTATCATCCTACAAGGAGAAGGTGAGAGAATGAAATCAAAGATCTGCTGGAGAAAGAAAGACCTCATCCAGTTGTGGCAGCAGGATGTTCCGAAGACAATCTAGGAAAGAGAGTCTCACGTAGCAGAGATAATCAAGCAACTATGGTAAATCTGATCTATAGCATTCACCTTACTTCACAAAGTCTTTTCTTTTTTAGAGTACTTTTAGGTTTATGGCAGAATTAAGAGGAAAATACATTCCTATATACCCTTGGCCTCCCTCCACATGCACAGCCTTCCCCATCATCAATACCATCAATACCCCCTCCCCCAGTGGTACGTTGGTTACAATTGATGATCCTGCACATCATTATCACTCAGAGCTCATAGTTTATGTTGTTTCACCCTTGGTGTTATATTCTAGGTGCTTGGGCAGACATATGACATGTATCCACCATTATAGTCTCATACAGTCCTGAGATTTCACTGTCCTAAAATTTCCTTATCCTCTACCCATTCATCCTCCTTCCCTCCAGTCCTTGGAAACCACTGGTCTTTTTACTGTCTCCATAGTTTTGCCTTTTCCAAAATGTCATGTAGTTGGAATCATACAGTATACAGCCTTTCCAGATTGGCTTCTTTCACTTGGCAATATGTAATGAAGGTGTCTCCATGTCTTTTCATGTCTGCATGTACTACAGTTCATGTTCAGACTTGCTTCTTTCACTTAGTAATATGCATTTAAACCTTCCTCCATGTCTTTTCCTGGTTGGATAGCTCATTCTTTCTCGCACTGAATAATATTCCTTTCTCTGGATGGACTACAGTTTATCCATTCACCTACCAAAGGACATCTTAGTTGCTTCCAAGTTTGACAATTATGAATAAAGCTGCTATAAACATTCATGCACAGTTTTTTTGTAGGATCATGTTTCCGACTCCTTTACATTAAATTCCAAGGAACATAATTTTAGGATCATATGGTAAGAGTATGTTTAGTTTTGCAAGGAACTGCCAAACTGTCTTCCAACGTAGCTTCCGAAGTGGTACTATTTTGCATATCCACCACAATGTAGCTTCAATTTTAACTTTCTTTCCTCTACTGGCTCATTCTGTAAAACATCCCTATTAATTTAACCATGAGTAAACATACACTCTTTTTTATGGCTTGTGTTGGTATTGATATTGTAGAATGCAGGAGGAGAGGCAGTGATTAGCACGATTCACGGCAGTACAGAAAGAAAATGGTATCTCTAGAATTCAAAAAGAAGGAAGCAGTGGTTCACTGGAAGCAAGAAATAAGAACCAACAGAATCCAAGGAAAACATAAAATCCTTGGGAATCTGCATGATAATACCTGGAGAGATGATCCTTGGATTCCTATATTATGTGAGTATGAGCTCAAAGCATCTCAGTTGAATTTTAAAATTCAAATCTGGCCAAAGGTTGCCTTATATTGATCATCCTTTTTACTTTCGTTTAAGACTATCCATCAAGTGACTTCTCAAATACCTCTACTTGTATCTTATGAGGAACTTCAATGCCATAGCATTCCAAGTCTCTCTCAAGCAGAGGGCTGGGAAACATTCCTTGTGGTTTTTCCTGCTTTCTGTTTATTGCAATTTTTTCTCCATGAATATACTGCCGAGCAACAGACTCACTGGTTTTAAGTTGAATCTCACAATCTATTGGGGCCAGGTTCCTGAGAGTTTTGAGTATCACATCTCTGTAGAGGTTACTACTTCGATCAGGATTCAGCAAGGTTTACTCCTCCTGAGGAATGTTCACAGTCATATCCCCACAGACCACAAGATTTATAAACAAGGCAGACATGGTGCAGGCAGTGCTAAAACTAGGGATGAAAGACCAAGGATGCCTGAGTGTGGGCTGAGACAAGATACCTGTCGATACACTCTCCAAAGAGAAACTCAATCGAAAGAGGTGCTGCTGAGGTATCCATCCCTAGTGAAGGAACATTTCCTGGTTCAAACACCTGACAGTCTCTGGGGGCATCAGTGATTGCATCCAAGGGGCAATCTATTGACAAAGAGCTAAAATGAATGGAAGCAGGATCATCTTGAGAAAATTTGCAGGTGGATGAAAAGATCTTGGGCCATAAAGACAGATAGAGAAGGTAGTATTTGTCTACTTTTGCTTCATATCTACATTTAAGAGAGCTTGGAAGTGTTATGGTAGGGCCTACACTCTTTAACTTCCTAGCCTGGAAGAGAAGCTAAAAGCCATCACACAGGTTCCTGATCCCCTTCCACAGTGAGAAATACCCCAGTTGAAAGTGATGCTAGGCCAGGCTCCTGCCCCTTGCCGGTCCCTGCTCACTAGTTCTCATTCTATCTTAGCCCTTCAGGGCCTTCTAACATTCGCTTTTTAATATATTGTCTGAGTTTTTTTCAGTTGTCCTTAGTTTATGATTACTTGGAAATAACTAGTATGTCTTGACTAATTAAGGTTGAAGAGTGGACAAATCAGTGATGACTTGCTCATTGGACAGCAGTTTTATCAATTCAACAAAATAAAAAATAACAAATGATTTAAGCTCAGACTTAGGGGAATGTGTCCTCATTTTTTCTCTATTTTTTTTTCCACTAGAAACTGTCTTTCACTTTTGTGACTCTAATTATATTGCAGTAAACTTAATCTGCTTCTCCAGGGTCAGGGACACTCACTTACATAGTTTTCATACTCACACTTCTCATTTAATTTTTTTGATACTATCTTTCACCTTGTGAATATTTGTCCTATTTCAATTATTATTATTCCTTTATATCTTAAATATTTATACATCTGAAAGTATTGGATTATTTTCCAACTAACCTCTGATGTTTCTTAAATTGTTCATTTAACTCTTACTGTTGTTATAGGTAAAATCAGGACACTAAGTAAATGAAAATAGAATTTGAGTCACTTTATACACACATTTCTAAATAATAGAGCACAGAATCTGAATGAAACTTCACCAAGCAATTTGAATATATCAGTAGCTCACACAATTCAAAGGGCAGTTTTGAAATCTCTTAATATAAATACATGTTTAAATTCTACCTTATGTCTCCCAGAGCAGAGTAATTGCTGTTGCTGGAAAAGCTGACACTTATTCGAATCGCATCTCTGCAGGAACAACACATTTTCAGACCATTTGTCATCATTTCCTATCGCTCTGTTCCACAGTAGCAGCTGTAAGAAAAACTGTTTCTGATGTTGCTGTGTGCTCTTAAATCTCTGGAAAGAATGTTCCCTGGAATGGCTTTTCTGTGACTGTGTTTCCATACAGCACATGGTCTAGTAACAAGTAGAAATTAGAAACTAGTGAGCTTGAACCACATAGTAATCTTTTGTGGCCTTGGAGGAGCTTCTTTGGTCCTCTCTGAAAAGATCATCACTTAATAATGAACTCTGTCCCTCCAGTGCCATCTGCCTCAATACCATCCCCATACCTGAGACTTTTCCCTCATAGAACACATTAACTCCCCACCATCCCCGCCAAGTAGTATATCTATAATAAAACATCAACATTCTTAGCTTCTGACATGGCTTGGAAAAATATGACTTTACCATATAAGACAGGGTTTCTGTTGTTGTTCACTATTTTTTAATCCCTATGTTTAGCAAAATGCTGGATTGGTAGCAATATATCAATAAAATATCTTTTTACTTTTATTTTTATGTTTTTTTAAACTCCAATATAATTAAGATATACTGTTACAGTAGTTTCAGGCATACAATATAGTGACTCAACAATTCTATACATTATTCTAAAAGTTTTCAATAAAATACCTTTCTTACTTTTATTTTTATGTTCTTTTAACTCCAGTATAATTAACATATAGTATTATATTAGTTTCAGGTGAACAATATAAGGACTCAACAATTCTATGTAATACTCTAAAAGTTTTCCTAGTGGATGACATAACTGTAACATTTGTGCATATATGTAAATATGAATATATCATATGTGTATACATGAGATACTTAGAGCATTGGTCTGAACAGCTCCAGTGATATGAATAAAATCTATAAATTTCAGAAATAAATAAAATTTCAAATAAGTATCGATTACATACTTAATATACATTGAAAGAGAAATATATGAGTGAATTCTATTGCTTGGTATACCAGTTTCAGAGAGTATAAAGGAAGGTCTAAGAAATATTTAAAATATTATTTACTTGAAAGATCATTTTTTAGTTAATTTCTTATATAAAACTCATACTCAGAAGTTTATGGCTATCTACATCTCTATATTCACCTATGACCTGTTTATTTTATTTTTTTATGATTTATCTATTCAGTCCAAGGTATTAACAAGAAGTCACAATGATTGGAAAGATGAGACACTCTTTTAGGACAGCCTAAAGAATAAATGCTTTTTTTAAAGAATAATGTATCAGAATAGAGACTGTGTTCCTAATTGTTGTTTTCAACTGCTGTATAGATTTTGTGATATATATAAAAGCTACTTATAAAAGAAGAGAAACTCATTAATGTGACTTTATTCATACAGGAACAGAGAAAGAAAGCAGGTAAAAACAGAGGTCAGAAGAATATACTGGAAAGTAGTTTATATCCTGCCACCTTTTATTTGAATTACCTAAAGATGCCAAGGATTGGGAGGATGGATAAACTTGTCCATGATCAATGGACAATCACATTACCCCGTTGTTCTATCAAGAATATTGAAGGAACTCTGAAAATAAAATGTAGAGTATATGGAGTACCTGACTGGCTTAGTTGGTTAGTGTGTGACTCTTGATCTCAGGGCTGGGTTCGAGCCCCACACTGGGTGTAGAGATCACTTAAAAATAAAGAAAAAATACTTTTAAAAATCTGTAGTTAGGAGTACATAGGTGGCTCAGTCAGTTAAGCATCTGCCTTTGGCTCAGGTCATGATCTGGGGGTCCTGGGACTGAGCCCCATGTCAGGCTCCCTGCTCAGCAAGGAGTCTGCTTCTCCTTCTCCCTCTGCCTGCCACTTCCTTGCTTGTGCTCTGTCTCTCTGTCAAATATATGAATAAAATCTGTAAAAAAAAATTTTTGTAGTGGTATAGGTGAAAATAAATTTAATGTAGATGTTTTTGAATGTTACAAATTTTATAAAATATAGTTTTGAGATCGAGTTGTATTATTATGAAATCTGAAAGAAGTCATTACAGATTTAAATGAAATAAAGTACTAAATATAGTAAAAATCAGTAGGACTTCCAAGAGAAATAAAGGGAAATCTTCTTTTATGCCAATTTAAATTTAATTTTTAGACTTTTGTTTTTTGTTGTTGCCGTTAAAAATCATGACTGGAGGCAAGCCAAGAGACAGTCTCTTAACTGTAGAGAACAAAGTGATGGTCACCAGAGAGGAAGTGGGGGGAGGGTGGGATGGGTGAAATAGGGGATGGGGATAAAGAGCACATTTACCATGATGAACACTGAGTGAAGTATGGAAGTATTGAGTCACTATATTGTACATCTGAAACTGATATACTACTGTATGTTAACTACAGGGGAATAAAAATAAAAAAGATTATGAATGGATTTTCTAGGAAGGATATTCTGTGTTTAGATGCATGTGTTCCCTGAAATGGGAAAACAAATGCATGTTCTTTATAAAATTGCAAAATAACAATGATATTTGTATGATTAAGGTCAAGTGGTGTAATTTTTTTTAAAAGATTTTATTTATTTATTCATGAGAGACACACAGAGAGAGAGAGAGAGGCAAAGACACAGGCAGAGGGAGATGTAGGCTCCTTGCAGAAGCCCGATGTGTGACCCAATCCCAGGACTCCAGGATCACACCCTGGGCTGAAGGCAGGCACTAAACCACTAGCCACCCAGGGATCCTCAGTCAAGTGTAATTTTATACATAAAACGATTTCAGAAAAGGTTTTTAAGACTTTAGCTGATGATTTATAGTTTAACACATTGTGTCATGTGTAACAATTTTCTAATTATTTGCTCTTACTTTAAACTTTTAAAATTGCATAATCTAAACATAGAAATAATAATATCTTCAGGGTCCGAATAATATCTTCCGAGAAATCTAAACATAGACAAGTTTAAAATAATAGCACAAAGAATACAGTAATTGAAAATTAAATGTTCTAAAGTCCTAGCATTATTAAAAATGGCCAAGTGAAAATTTACATTAGACCTGGTTAATTCAGGGACACATTTTGTAGTAAATCAAGAATACAACAGGGCTGACTGAAAATAAGATAAAAATATAGTTTAATTTAATGAACGACAGAATGAGGTATGTATATTTATATACATTTATATATATATAATATGCAACAGAGAACATGAAGAAATTGATAAAGTAATAAAACTTTATTGAAATATACATATCAAAAGTGCAAAGAAAAAGTAGTGTTCTTGTACAACACCAGAATATGTAAAGCAATAAAATTTAGAAAGCAATAAAATTTTAATAGACATTAAGTAACATTTTAGTATCTGTTAACTGTTACAATGAATTTTATATTTTGCCATACCAGGTGACATAACAGATTCATAAAACCCTGAGGCAAATTAAAAATAAAAAGTATCCCAATATAAGGAGAAAATGAAATTATAATTATGAAAATCAATCTAACAGAAAGCAAGAAGTGGAGATGAAGGAACACAAAATGTTTTCATCAAACATTGTTTGATCAACATTGAAGTGTTTTTGATTCTTGGTTAATTCTTTTTATCCTGGATCCTTCCTGCACATTCAAATAGTAGCCATGAATTTCTGGACTTAACATATCTGGGAAGGAATGATAAGGATAAAATTAAAAAGTCAACTCACTAATTTAAGGATTCAATATAGGTTATCTAACTCATGGAACAAACTAGATTTTGAGTAAAAATGATTATGGTGTTTGAACTTTGAAGGGTTTTAATGCCTAACATTTTTGCCACAAGTAATAGATATAGGAAATACAGGTTAGAATAAGGGTGTTTTTTTTTTTTTTCTTCTCCTAAAATACATTCCTGTCCTTCCAAGGGAGGGGATGGAGGGGAGCACCACTGGCTGCAGTTGTGCCCTGATAAAGACCCGCACACTGGCCCTAGTCCTTCAGAAGCTGCCCTGCAGTAAGACCCAGGAGTGTGGGCACCAGGCGACCCTGGTCTTGTCCCTTTGCAGGCCCACAGCTGAGCAGGAAATGTGCTCCAGAAGCTGCACTGAACACATCTGCATAGACATCTCATCCTCACCTGGACCTTATTTAGATTTTTGGACTTCTAGCTAATGAGATTTACTGGAAATGTTGGACTTGAGGTTGATGGGATGATTAGAGTGGATTGAGCTGGGGACATTGGATTCTGAGCTGATGCTGGGATGCCCTGAGACTCTGGGGAGCCTTGGGAAAGGGCAGATGTCTGAGATAGATGTGATTTACCAGGAGTCAGAGGGCAGACTGGGGATGGAACTCCAGTGGTCTGTAAGGATCAAGCATTAAGCCAGTAAATTTGTAGTAATTCTTTGTGCAGTATTAGAAAACAAATGCGGTTGTGTTCAGAAATATAAAAATTACAGAATTGATGCAAACTAGCTACATCTGAAAAATATGATACTTAAAACAGAAGTGTCAGTGTTGTTAAAGTAGTTTTTGTGGATCTCATTGATGTCTTATATCTTCACATTAGCTGATTCCTGCTTTAACCATTTACTCAAGTCTCTGATTACAATTTCACTATCATCTTTGGCTAATGGCTTATTACTTCCCACTTAATTTTGAATTCATTGTAAAAGAGTTTTCTTTAAAAAAAGTTTTCTTAACATCTTTTTTTTTTTTCTGAAATAAGTCTCTATCTTTAACCATAGGTCTCTGTCTTATAAAATATATCACCTTCTAATTGTTTCTGGAAGCTTCCAAGATGATTTTATTGAATACCTCTTCTTTCCTCTCTAAGTAATTTCTGCTTCTCACAAATCCTTCCTTCAGGACAATTCGTTCTCTCAGGCACCCCATCTTAAAACTAGATTTTGACTTACTCCATTATTTACCCTTAAGGCAACAGCGCTTTGCTGTTTTTAGGTCTGTAATCCCTTGCAGTCTGCTCAATTTTTGGTTCTTCCCTCCAGCAAAACTCAGGGACACACACCTTGCTGAATCTTACAAACAATGTAAAAGAATTCACAAGGAGTGGATGTATCCTCCACAACGTAAAAATACATTATTAGTAATGGATATATGTTTATCTCTTCAGGTTTGAAATAAGGGCTTGAATGTGAAATTTTCCCTCAGAAAGCACCTCTTAGATCAGCATCTTAGCATCAGTATTTGTCTCTTTGCTTCTATTGGTGGTAAATATTTAATAATTGATTCTCTGGGGATGAAAGAAAGAGAAAGAAAGAAAGAAAGAAGAAAGAAAGAAAGAAAGAAAGAAAGAAAGAAAGAAAGAAAGAAAGAAAGAAAGAAAGAAAGAAGAAAGAAAGAAAGAAAGAAAGAAAGAAAGAAAGAAAGAAAGAAAGAAAGAAAGAAAGAAAGAAAAAGAAAGAAAGAAAAGGAAAGAAGGAAGAAAATCTCTGACACCTGGTGTTGGCTGATTTCTTTTGTGCAAATATTCCCACCATGTGCAATGACCATGTCATTGATGCATGATGGGGAGGCCACATGCTCTGCATTAGCAGCCTCGTCACCTGTGCCTCTTCCCTCTTTTCATCCTTAAGATTTCAGATTTCAGTTCTTACACTGAAGCAGTGTACTCTGATGACTTGACTTTATATCATGTCTTCCTAATAGAACTTTCCACCATGTCAAGATTTTGTTTAATCATATGTGTTGGTTTCTTTTTATTTCTGTCCCTGCTAGAATGTACACTACAAATGAGGAGTCTTGTCTATTTTGTCCATCACTGAATTCCAAGTGCATCTCATTATATAGAGTACACTCAATAAACATGTGTTAAATTAAAGAATAGGACTCTGAACAAGGCAATAGAGACTTTTTCTCTGCTCACTTATGTTAATAATTGAATAGGTTATAATGGTAATGAGCAGAACGAGCAGAAATGAAAGTGGCTAACATAATATTTGCGGATCTACAACATCTTTATCAGAATTAACTTCTTTAAGATAAATGAGAAATCCTACACTGCTCTCTCTTATAGACAGGTGCAAATGGACAGCATAAGGTGATATTCTCCTAAGCCAAGATTTGTTTTTTGCACTTTATTGCAGAATCTTGGAATGGCGGGGGGATAAAGCAAAAATTAGGGATGGGAGAGCAAGTACAGGGTCCTTTAACTCATTATAATCTCATTTATCACAATACCTTTTAAAATTTTGTGTCTCCAGGGTGGCTGGCTCAGTGGTTGAGCATCTGCCTTTGGCTCAGGTCATGATCCCGGGGTCCTGGGATCAAGTCCCTGCATCAGGCTCCCCGCAGGGAGACTGCTTCTCCCTCTGCCTGTGTCTCTGCCTCTCTCTCTGTGTCTCTCATTAATAAAAAATGAAATTTCTTTAAAATAAATAAAAGAAAATAAAATCTTTGTCTCCAGTATAGAGTATAGAGGAATCCAGATTATGGCAGACATTGTGTCAATGTTGGTTGAAGTGAAACTAATAAGTATTAATTTAAAGGTGCAGGGTAATATAATGAAAATAAATGATTTTCCAGATCCTCTTGAGTTAAATTTGATAATATGGATATATCATTTTGCTTTACAACTTGGTATTCATAAATCATGAGATATAAGCTTACTCAAATACCTTTAAATTTTCAGGGTCAAATACAAATTATTTGGGGATCGCTGTTTAGTTAATTTAAGAGAAACAGCTTACAGATTTTTGAAGGACGGTGTTGGGTATGTGCTGTCTCATGTGCTTATATTTTTTGCCATATTCTGATGACTTCACAGGAAAATATAACTAACTATAATAGGTATCTTTTCTTTTTGCTTCCAATAGGAAAAAATGTCCTTATGTGCCTTTGTGTTAATGCCAAGATGTTTGATTATACTCTATGTATAAAGTAAAAAGTAAAAGGTCCTCAATATACTAAAACTAAACTGTACAAAGCAATAGAAAAAAAATAAAATGATAAAAGTCTGTGTTTTGAAAATGATTTAGAAATTCATGTTGAAAAACATTTATTTTAAAAATATGTGTTACTAAAACAAAGTCATGCTGATATGTTCTACATGACTGTTAATGCTGTTTGGCTATGATGGAGTTGTGTTTTGAGCAGCACGATATAGACAATGCAGTCATAAATGGGAAAATCAAGTTGATCACCTAAATCATGATATTTCCATTTTTATAATTATTTATTTATTTGAGAGAAAGAATAAACAGGGGGAGGGGCAGAAGGAGAGAGAGAGAGAGAGAGAGAGAGAGAGAGAATCTATAAGCAGATTCTCTGCTGAGCACAGAGCCTGAGGTGGGACTCTATCTCATGACCCTGAGATCATGACTCAAGCCGAAACCAAGAGTCAGCCACTTAACTAACTGAGCCACCCAGGCACCCTCTACATTGCCCTTTTGAAAAATAACTCACTGTGGGGGCTTGTGGGATGGAGCCCTGCATGGAGCATTGCACTGAGCAGGGAGTCAGCTTGAAGAGTCTCTCCCTCTGCTCCTCCCCCACCTCTTGTATGCACTCTCTTTCTCTTAAAATAAATAAATCTTCAAAAATAAGTGAATAAAATAGAAGGACAACATAGGGAAGAACTGTTAGACACTTACGTGCCTTATCTTCTTTAAATGCACTTATTCCATTGAGCTTTGTCACATTTTGCTTCCAAATCATCTTTCTTCTTACTCCAGATTTCTAACATACTATCATTGCAAATCTCTGAAAATTTTGCCTAATATCAGAATATCAGTTGATCTGATTATCCCAGCTAAATACAGTATTTTCCCTTGATACTGAGCTAGTTATATTGACAGTGGCATGCCTCCCCGTACGCAATTCTTTGTTGGAACCATACCTGTCTTGATCTCCTAAGTACAACACAGTTTTAAACTTTCCCCTGATTATCCTCATAGCTTGTATAAATCCATGTACTTGTTCATACTGCTAATCTAATGTTTACCCACATCATTGTTGAGCCCAGGCTTTATTGACAGTTCTCACTTTTCCATGTATTCTAGACTCAGTATTTTGGCTGGACTGCAGTGCCCCAGCAAATAGGGGCTGAGTCCATTTAATAGAATTTGTATTTCTGCATGCACAAGAAAAAACACATTTTTGTGCATGGTGATAACTACCCTACTTCATGTTTTTGCCAATTCTACATGTCTCATTCCTCAATTACATTATAGCTTCTTTCTCTCTCTCTTTCTCTTTCTCTCTGACCTGTGCTTTCGAAAAGATTCTATTTAGCCTCTGCATTTGTAAGCAGCTGGAAACAGAATGGAATTCAATTCACTATATGGAGTGCTTTGAATTGTCTCTCTTTGGCTGGGTTTTTAAAATGTAATAGAGGGTGTCATGGAGGGAACTTATTTTGGAAATCCAGAACTCATTTGCATCCATATTGTATTTTGTGTCAAGGATTTAGGAAGGTCAAACACTCTCATTGAGTTCATATAATAGATAGAGGTCACTCTTCTCTGCAGACAAAAATCCTTGATGATATTTATTCATGAACCGGGACAATCTCAACAGTAAAATAATTCATTGCCCAAAATATCTTTGCTGAAAAATTCAAATAGCCAGATGGTGGTTGTGTAGCCTTATATCCTTTCAAAATATGCTATAGTCAACAGATTATAAGTCAGTGAGAGAAAGAGGGGTTGATACTCAGTATAAATGGAATGGGATCATAACCATACATCTCCTGTATGCAGAGTTACCAGAGGATAACATGACAGGAGAAAAATCCTATTTTCCTTGGTACAGGTCATGATATTTTGTGTTAAAAACAAATATTCTTAATTTTGACTCTTAATGTCATAGTCTAAGAATGTTCAGAACATCTGGTCTCATTAAAAAGGTAATTGTTAGAACATACATAAAAATATGATGAAGGCCTTTCTACATCATAAAATTCAATAATTTAATTCATAATTGTTATTTATATTAAGGCAAATCTACTGAGTCTTTTGTCTTATTTTGCTGGTAAGGATTAAATATTACTTGCCAATTGAAGAATTCCAAACAGCTGCTAACTACTTCTATGCAACGTCTGTATCTACCTTATAACCAGCTTCTCTTGATGCCATTTTTACTGTTGTTATAGTACAGAGTTGGGGGTTAGGAATATTCAGGCATTAACAATGGCATACATAATTATACTGATTGTAGTTACCTGATAAATAAAATTGTCTATAATAGGCTACATTCCTTCTTAAAAATTTTTTGGTAGAAAGCTTTCACCTGTTCAAGAAATGTGGTAAATAGGGATGATAATTTCAGCCAGTTAGACAGGTAATTCCAGTTAGACAGGAATTTACCTAAAGGAGCAGTCATATAAAAGATCATTATAACACTTTATGACAGAAATGTTTGTTCTACAAAAATGAATAGAAATTCAGAGTAAACTGTTTGTCAAGGTAGAATAATTCAGGATAAGAGTAATTGTTTCTATTATGCCCCAGGACCTTTACATATGTTTTCTTCTCTGTGGAATGTACTTCTGCCTTATGCCAACCCCCTATTATCCGTTTCTACATCTGTTAACTTCACCTCATCCTTAAGTTATCAATTCAAATGTCAGTTTCTCTGGGAAGCTTTCGTTACTTTGTCTACAGCAATTTATGTCCCCTGCTTTTATTTGAATCTTTCCTTTTGAGCTCCCACTACAAATGCAGTTTGTAATTATGTATAATTACCTATTGATGTCAGATTCCTATTTTAAATCATGCTTTCCATAAGGGTAGGTACTGTCTCTGTTTTGGATGACTATAACATATCTATAGTCCAGCATAAAAATTTTTTATCAAAATAATAAAATAGGGCAGCCCAGGTGGTTCAGTGGTTTAGTGCCGCCTGCTGCCCAGGGCCTGATCCTGATCCTGGAAGGGCCTGCTTCTCCCTCTGCCTGTGTCTCTGCCTCTCTCTCTCTCTCTCTCTCTCTCTGTGTCTCATGAATAAACAAATACAATCTAAAATAATAATAATAATAAAAAAATAGAGGAAGACTTATCACTTGAGTGGCCATCTTCATTATTAAATGTAAATGAATTCCCTGGGGAAAGGAATTTAAAGGAACCTCTCTGTGTAGCATTACAAATATTATTCTTATAGCCTTTCAGTTTATAAAAACTGTGCCTAGGGAAAAGACTGCCAAACTTACATTGGAACGTGGAACTTTACTAGGAAGAAGCATTTGAGATCTACCTTTGAGATCTTGTAAAGTCTAATCATAAAGCATGCCATTAAATAGATGCTCAGCATGAGTAAGAGTCTGGATCAACTTAAAACCCAGACCCAGAGCTGTGGCCCTCAACTGTATCAGAATCAACAACCCCTTGATAAAATAAGCATGTGTATCTTGATATGAAATCCATAGCAAATATATCTCCTCTATACACACTTATTCAAGAAAATTTATTTCGAGGTCCTAAATAAAAATAAATAAATTATTATAAAAGACTATAGAATTAAACATTAAAATGTGGGCTCAAACTGGAGACAAAGGCAAGCTATCCATTTTGAAGGCAGCATCACCAATTCAGTGGAAGCATAGCAGAGGTTCTGGTAACCTCCTTGATATGAATGGTTACAGAAATCCATCAAATATAGAGATGATAGTTTGTTAAACCACTAAGAAGTGAAATAGACCATCTTGGTCAAATTAAGGATTATTAGAGATAAAATTATTATTGATAAATTAAAGTCACTTTGGTGATATTCTCACTTTCCCATCTCTCCCTCCTTCCCTTCATCTATTAGTCTTCAAATTACCAAGTACTTTACCACAGAAAAAATTGTTGCTTTCTATAGTTCTAACATAAAACTTAGCATTCCCAACCCAGTACCTAGATAGAAAACAGTATACAAAGACCCCATTTCAGACTTAATAAAAACATGTAAAGCTCAGAAAATCGGTTTGAATATTAAAATATAATTTAAAGTCAATTTAAAAGGTACAACTAAAGACTTACTAAAACCAATAAATGAAATGCTATGTATTATACCTATATTTCACTCCCATCATCATAATTGTACAATTCACACAAAAAGAAATAATTTATGAATAAGTTGTAATATTAAGAATGAGTGTGTTTTGTTAATTAATTATTATATGCAACACTTTTCTTTTAATGGGTCCATCAGGACACATTTTATCTCTGCCTAGAACTACAGGCTGTGTCTAAATACATAACAGAATTATTTAGCTAATCGGGTGGGAACCATAAAAGCAAAAGAAATTTAGGAAACTGAAAGAGAGTAGTCCTAAATGTGGGTACAATGGGTTATTGTGTCTATATTTAGGATTACATGATTCAAAGCACACAGGCTAAAAAATCCTCCACAATTTTAGCACACATTTCAGGAAAAGTTTTATCTCCAGATTTTGTCTGTAGAAGAAGCACGGATGTTATTTCAGCAAATATCAGTAAGAATTAAATGAATACAGGGATCCCTGGGTGGCGCAGCGGTTTGGCGCCTGCCTTTGGCCCAGGGCGCGATCCTGGAGACCCGGGATCGAATCCCACGTCGGGCTCCCGGTGCATGGAGCCTGCTTCTCCCTCTGCCTGTGTCTCTGCCTCTCTCTCTCTCTGTAACTATCATAAATAATAAAATAAAAAAAAAATAATAAAAAAAAAGAATTAAATGAATACCTACTATGATGAGATATTGTGCAAGACACAAAAGTAAGTGAAATATGGTGGAAAAGTTTGGAAGTCCATTCATAGAGAAAGAGATACATGAACACATACCTTAAATACTGTAACGTTCTGAACCCAGGGAAAAAATACTCATGGTTGCTATGAAATTTCAAAACAGAATGACCTTCATAAGAACTTTAAATAGAATATCAGAATTATTCACAAATCTGCCTTGGCCTCACTTTCTCTAGGTAACTGCATCCCCTTCTGTAGCTTTATTCATATTGATTCGTAAATCTCTATCTCCTTAAATCTCCCCCTTCAGCTTGATAGTCTTTATCTATTTGCCAATACAACGTTTCCATGTGGATATCGCAAGTACCTCAAAGTTTCCCTCTTCCCCAAATTCTTTTCAAAGTTTATTCATCAACCAGAATGACCTTTAAAAAACACAAATCTTATTATGATGCCTCATTTAAGTGTATTAATGCTTTCTCATGGTCCTAAAATAAATTCCAACATCTTTTTTCAAGTGCCCTGTAAGTTAGCTACATCTGTCTCTCCTTCTCAAGAACCCTCGTCTTTTATACTGAAGAGCAAGCATGACCACCTTTTGCTCCAATGGAAGGCACTACCTCTATCTTCTGAGGCCACTTGTTATACAAGCATCCTTGAAAAAGTGGTCTGGAAAAATGGTGTCTTAGAAGTACTGACATGGAGAAACATGAGAATGCACTGAAGAGGTGAATCTCAGAGCTCCTCATCTCAAGAAGCTTCCTCTTATACACCCACTCATAGACACAAAATATTTTGAACTTTCTAATTTTTACTATCCTTTCTCTCTGTTCTAAGATTTCAATTCCTCTTCTCCTTCCAACGGGAACATCTCCTGCCTGGTTAATCTCTGTGCATTCTTGAATCTCAGGTTAAATATCACCTACTCATGAAGGTTTGCCTGATGCCATCCTCATCTCCTAGCTTCCATTTTCCTTGTGCTCAGTATCCTTGTATTTCATGTTGCATCCATACTTCATTTCTTGCTCTATGGTAAGTTCCAGGGGAGCAGGATCAATGGCTCTTTTATTTCCTAATTGCAGCAAAATCTCTGAAACATAATAACTACTTAGTATTTCGTATCACGTAAATGAATGAGGAGTGCTTACATGGTGCAGGCAGTTGAGCATTCTTGGTTTCAGCTCAAGTTGTGGTCTCTAGGTTGTGGGATTCAGCTCCAGGTTGGACTCCATGCTCCGCACAGAGTTGGCTTGGGATTCTCACTGCCTCTCCCTCTGCCTCTTTCCCCACCTCCCTTTTCTCTAAAATAAATACATGGAACTTAAAAAAAAAAAAAAATGAGGCCCATCTTGAGATTCATTATAATGGGGACACTGGTTGAGTGTTTGCCTTCAGCCCAGGGTTGATCCTGGAGTTCTGGGATCAAGTCCCATATCGGGCTCCCTGCATGAAGCCTGCCTATGTCTCTGCCTCTCTCTCTGTGTCTCTCATGAATAAATAAATAAAATCTTTTTAAAAAGAGAGAAAAATTCATTAAAATGGAAAACAAACAGCAGCCAGATGAAAATTAGGTGGGGTGGATGGTGAGAGTATCTGAGACAGAGAGGACCATTTCAGCAAAGTAATGAAAATACTTTTCTGCAGCCTCTATCTAAAAGAGGCTTTTCGTTTTGTCTATATCTTTCTTAGTTTTTTATAGCTTTTATCACATTTTAATTATGCTTGCTCACCAGCTTATTATGGGTGTTTCTCACCAGGTTCTCCTGTCAATCTGTCTTTCATTATGGAGGGGTGAATACTGGAGGAGGATCTCAGCCAAGAACCTAAAAAGGTAGAGAGAAAATTATTTATCCTCTCCTATACAGATATAATCTGGGATGCATATTTCTTTGTTTTTTTTTTTAAGACTATAAAGTCTAGGTGCTATTTTTACTGCTGCAATGTGATTGAAATAGTTTAAGACAAAGCAAAGGGATAAAAGTACTGTATATTATTCTCCATCTCCTTAGTCTCCATACAAATCAACAGTTTGAGGCAAAAGCTATTTAATTGAGCCATTCATTCAACAAACTGTTTTTGAACATTCACTATATAAGTCAGGCAAGTCAGATTTGTAAATTGAGATATGAAAGAAGAGAGCCCCAGTGTAAAGGAAAGACATGAAAGCAGCTACAACTGGGTTTGAAAGATGCTGTGATGGAACCCCGGGGATTGGCGAATATGCCCAGGAAACTTGTGTAGGTGGCAGAGGGTGGTCTTTGGGAATAAAGAAAAATTCCAACTGAAACTGATGCGCAATCACTGAAACAAACTGAAAATAAATCTTTCTCTTAAAAAAAAAAATGTGTTTATTTGAGAGAGAGAGAGAGACAGCACATAAGCAAGGGAGGGGCAGAGGGAGAGACTCCAAACAGACTTCCCCTGATACGGGAGAACTTGGTTCTTATCTCAGGGAGTCAAAGAATGAATCTCAGCGTCACAAGAGAGTGAGTGAAGGGATAGAAGTTTATTAAGTAAAGATACAGAGAAAGCTCTGTATTGTGAGAGGGGTCCCCACCGGGTTGCCCCTGAGAGCTTGTAGCGTTGCTCTTTTATTGAAAGCCAACCAGGGAACCTAAATCCTTTTAACATATTTATTGACATCACCATTGAGCAAGGGCTAGTGATAACATTTTTAATGGCTTACTTCTTCTTTGGGGCCTGATTATTCTTTGTTGGTCACAAGTAGCTGTTATAACAAGACACCCTCCACGCTCACATCTAGGGCAGGGTGGTCTGGCTTGTTCCGTCATCTCCGGTTTCCTCACACCTCAGCATTTTTGGAATTTCTGTGAGCCTACTTCCAGGGCCCCCTACTTAGCCCTGCCTAGCCCTGTTTGTCCCTGACTCACCCTCTGCCCAAGGCAGGCAGGGCTCCACCTCATGACCCTGAGATCATGACCTGAGCCGAAACCAAGAGTCAGTTGCTTAACTGACTGAGCCACCCAGGCACCCCTGAAAATAAATCTTTCAAAAAAGGGGGAAAGATCAGGCAGAGGAGCAAATATATGGAAAGTATAGCAAACCTAGAGACAGTCCTGTTTGGGGGTTGTAGGCTGCACAGCCTGGTGCCTCTGTGTTCCTGCCAGGCAGAAACAAAAGGCAATACTGGAAGCGTGGGCAGGGGTGGCTCACTTAAGTCTTCCTACTCCACGCATTATGTTCAGGCCCATGGGACTTTCGAAAGATCTCAAACAAAGAAGTAATTGTCCTGTCTGTTAGAGACAAAATTCAAAAACCCACGTAGGAAAAAGATTGGCCATAAGGAGGGAAACACAATTATAGGAAATTGTTGAGTCATTTCAAGATCAAACTGTGCTTTCCAATTGAGTCCATTCCCCTTTTCATGTCTCTCTGTATTCCTCTCCCTCAGATCTCCAGGATTCCGAGGAAAGAAATGTCTCTTCCCAAGAAGGGAAAGAGATTTGGATACCTTTAGTGTAGGCAGTGTTAGCCATCTACAGGACTCGTTCTGAGCCAATAATATGTAACTGGGCTTCCATTGAATAAAATCAATAGGACATTTGTTTAAATACATTCTGCATCAAAATCAGCCTTGAGTAGTCTATTGAACCTTTAATTTGCACATAAATATGTGCCTTCACCATAGGAGATTGTCATGAAAACTAAGGAGAAGGTCAGAGGCCACAGAGTCTCACTTTTAGCTATCCTTAGGTCAGGGTAAGAAACCCCTATGCCACCTGAGGGATAGTTACTGGGTCAGAGTCATGAGATATAATACTGATACTATAAAAGAACTCTCTTAAAACATTCCAGGAATCCCTGGGTGGCTCAGCGGTTTAGTGCCTGCCTTCTGCCTGGGATGTGATCCTGGAGTTCTGGGATGGAGTCCCACATTGGGCTCCCTGCGTGGAGGTGCTTCTCCCTCTGCCTATATCTCTGCCTCTCTCTCTCTGTGTGTTTTTGTGTGTGCATGTCTCATGAATAAATAAATAAAATCTTAAAAAAAAAAGTTTTGAGGAAGGAAAGGTTCTTGTAAACTGAAGTCATCAAGGGAGGTAGGAAATTTGGGGGCCTTGAAATGGGAGAAATTTCTGTAAAGTATTACATAATTGCCATTCGTTGAACAGTTAACAAGAGTAGGACACTTTTGTCAGTATATGGCGTCCATTCAATAATTGGTTTCTTGCAAATGTTATGTGAAGCAAGTGAAAGAAGTAGAGAACAGAGAGGCCACAGCCCCCACAGCTGGTAAGGTACATTTGTGTTTGTGTCTGGGGCTCTTACCTCATGATGCTGGAGTCTCAAAAAGAAAAAGCATGAGTGTAAGAACATGAGTAGGTGTGCAACAGCTTACTGTCAATAGGCCATTGGCTTATACTTTGAACTATTTCTTAAAAATGGTGATTATTAGACTGACTCACCTGCCTTGTCTCAATATACAACTTCAGACAGCAGTTAGGTAATGGTAAATTTCAATCCTGAAATGGAATAATTGTTGGTTTGAATCCAACTGACAGTTTACAAAGTAAAATGAAGTGGTTGACCAACTCAGTATCAAATCAAATGTAAATGTTTGAAAACTCTGGATTTACAAGAAGCAACTTTCCTAATATTATACAGTTACTCTAGTTCTACTAGAATAACCTTTATAAAGTAAGACACTCTTAATTTCAATATCTATGTGACAGAAAGTACCATAAGCAGAATTATCCACATATCACGAATATTATGCATAAAATATTGCTCAATATAAATAACCTTTTGACATAAATTCTTTTTTTAACTTTTGTTTTGGCAAGTTGATACTATAGGATATTGTTTTGCTACATGAAGTACCAAGAAAATTTGTTTAACAAAAATTATCTCTATTCAATTAAAGAAAATATAAGCAGTGTAAGGGAGTGAGTTCAGGCAATGCTTCTGTTCATAATTATAACTACATTGGTTTGTTCTAAGGCAGGAGAATTGATGATGTTTGTAATATTCTCAAATTATGCTTTGAGTCTGTTGATAACCATAGGATAACTTGGGGAAAGATACTTGGGTTGCCTAAAATCAGATAAGAATAAATATCTAGTGTAAGAGAATTACAGAAAACGTAGGGATAAAAACACAGGAAGTTCTATGGAAAGTTGTCAAAGGATGTAAATGGGCAATCTGTACAAGGGAAGCCCCAGAAGAATAACAAGTATATGCAAAATGCTCAAACTCATTAGTATTTAGAAAAATGCAAATTAAAAGAACAATGTAATATCACTTCACACTTATTACACTGTCAAATACATTATAAACTAGGCGATGTAAGGAATCTAAAATGAGCAAGTTCTAGCTACCGCTTCTGAAGAGCAGTCTGGCCCCACACAGTTAAATGAAGTTTTCACATACCTATGGCCAAGGATCCTGTTTCTGGGTGCATTCCCCCTAACACAGGATGGGGGCAATAGGAGATACTTGCTCTAGGGCTGTTTGTGGAATAGTAAGCTGGAGCTTACTTATTTGCGAATTACTTATTAGACCATCTGGCAGTCTGGTCGAGGAGTGGACGGGCAAAGGCAAAAGGTTCCATTATTGTGGAGCCCTAAGCAGTGCTCAGGAGAGATGGTCTCGCCCTGGGTATAGTGACATGGACAGATTTTTTTTTAAGTGTCAACTGAAAACCGGAAGCAAAATTTTGTACATATGATAGATATACTGAAGGCAGTTAAAATAGTCTTCAAACACATAAATTTATACGGAAACATATCTACTATTAAATTCATCAGAATAGCAGGCTCTAGGGAGCCAAAGGAGTCATTATTGAAGATTAAAAAGGTTTTTTTTTTTTTTTTAAGGTGCTTAATTGGTTCAGTTAATACTATCATCTGTAAGAGACAAATCCAGAAAATCTCAGTGATTTAACACTTCAAAGGTTTATTTTTTTTTTATTCCAATTGCAAGTCAATGAACATTTTTATGGGCGGGCAGCCCACATGGTGATCCAGAGAGTCCATCCACCTACAATAATGACTCATGACATCACTTGCTAGTTATTTTAATCCCAGCCAGTGAGGAAGAAGAGTGGGAGGGTGGGGAGTCTCAATGAGCCAGGCATGGAAGGTTCACCCCTCACCATGGTTCCTATTTCTTGGCTGTGCTCCGTGCAGGAGAGATTGGGAGTGTTGAATCAAGTTGTGAATTCCGCAAGAAGAGAAATGAGCTCCAGAACGGTCATCCAATTTTACCTGATAAGCTTTATTCACCTATAGAGTTCAGCGTTTCCTGTGTTGAGATGTTTAATCCACTCAACTGTCTGCATGGGGTGCATCTGTCCCCAACTAAACATTCAAACACACAGAGTTTTATATCAAGTAGAATTATCAATACCATAATATTAGTCTAGACAATGCTGTGAAAGTATTATGATTATTTGGTATAAATGTAATCAGCAGAGAGATATAGTTTAAAAATAGAGAAATAGCTGCACAGTCAGGACTTCTTCTAAGTATATATATATATAAAATCTCTAGCTCAAGACTTAAATTATGTACTAGAAAAGTTGAACAATTACTAAGTAGATGTAATTGCATCTTGGAATGTAATACTTTTCATGACTTTTTTCTTAGAATTACACTTTGAAAAAATAATAGTGGAAAAATAGACACACTAGAGAAAACCTTTGTGATTTGAGGGAGACACTGTGTTTGCTAATTACATGACACTAAGGTCTGAACACTTGGATCTCAGTTTCATAAAAGTATGAGAAAGGTTTATTTTTCAAAAAACTACAATATACTTACGAGACATTAAGAGTTTATAAAAAAAGATATTTGGTGTTAAAGATCATGATCAGAAAGGGTTACAAAATTTAAAGTTGACTAACTGAAGGACACAAAAGAATGACTAGTCTTAATTTTCCTGCAAAATGTGCTGTACTTATGGCACATAAAGTAACATTGGAAAAATGAGATCATATTTTCTTAATTCCCCAAAACTTATCAAAATGCATATATGATTACAAGTGCATTTTATTTTTCCCCTTCACTTCAGATTAATATTGGTTTCAAACATTAGGCAGAGGGATCGTTCAGCTTGGGTGAGATGCTATCTGCATGTCTTTCCTTTCTGCTGATTATGATTCACGGCAGAGGATATGGGATTGATTCTGAGTGAAAATGACAAGGACGAGTACGAAGGTTTTCCATGTGTCTCATAAAAAATGATTGATTAAATTCCCAAAGAATAACATCATATACAATTGGGTAAGCATCCCATAATATTCAAATCTGGGCTTTAGAAAATGATTTCTTGTAATGTTGATGTACCTTTACAGTTAGTTATGACTTAGTTAATCTGCATGTCATTGACTTCTTCCATTCATTCATAGTTGAAGCTGAAAATTGGAATAGATCTCTAATTAATTCAGGCCTAAGGAAAAAAAAAATCTGCTGAAATATCCCAAAATGCAGAGATGAGGCCCAGTTTTCTGTGTTATCTTTTCCTTGTGTCCATAGTCATAACCCATTTCCACATGACCACTCACCAGATTTCAATCAAACATATCCATGTGCCTTAGTTGAAATAATCAGATACGTGTTGTTTGGTGTTCACTGCATCTTAATTGTTAATATAATTTTATATGAATTTTGGTTATGTGTATCCTATTTATTTCCTTTTGCCCATGACTGGGGTAAATCAGGAGATTTTATCACCCTGTTATTTTATTTTTTTTTTTTGCGTTTTTACTCTTGTCTCTAATTTTGCCTCATCTCTCATGATGGAGATTGCCCTGGGAGAAGTTTTAATTAGCTTCCTAACCTAGGTCCAGATTGCATGTGCAGAGGGTAAGAGAAGGCAACGCCACAGCTTGTGAATCTGCAGCTTGCTTCCGGCCTGGTGACTTCACCACTCACTGCTCATTCCACCTGTTTGACTATTTCCTTCAAAGCACACTCTATGTCCAGAATAGAAACTTACAATAATGAGTCATACAAATATATATATATTTTTCATACAAATATTTTACCAGCTGAATGCTCATTCAAATATCTCTGATCATAACACCTTTTACATCGCCGGCATGCATTAAGGGTTTCTTGCACAATCTGAAAAATTGTTAAGATTAATAAATTTAATTACTTGAAGAAGGTTCTGTGCAAATTAGGATGACCAGCAATATTTCAAGGAAAAGCACAGTGGATCATCTATTTCACAGAATGAATGATAATTTTGCTGAGAGTCTTGAGTTTGCAAGACAGTGCTGGCAAAGCATGGCATATTTTCCCATGGTGTGGTATGTGAGACAGGAGTGATACACAAAGCATTTATATTTTAACATAAATTAATTTAAATGCATTGTAAATTTTAACCTTAGTGTATATGGATTTTTTATGCTTCACCAACCAAAAAATTTTGGAGATTTATGTTTTTGAAGCCAGAGTTCAAGTAAGCAGCCTTATTGGTATTTATTTTCAGATAACATAAACAGTAAGTGTTGTGATGAACATGCCAAAGAAAAATTTTAGACTTCAGAAACCAGGGCACCTGGGTGGCTCAGTCAATTAAGCATCTATCTTTGGCTCATGTCATCATCCTGGATTTTTGGGATTGAGCTCTGCTCAGTGGGGAGCCTGTTTCTCTTTTGCCCTCTGCCCCTCCCCATTCTTGTGCTCTCTCTCTCAAACCAATACAATCTTAAAAAAATAAAATAAAACAAAACAAAACTTCAAAAATCAAAAGCATTTCAACTACATCTATTGAAAAATATAGATAATATGGATATGTCAATTGCTAATATAGATCAGTCTGTTGATGACCTTAGGACCAACAGTGCCCTCAGCTTGGAGTATATGCTAAAGTCATGGCTGTTGTAACAAAAGGACTTGTTCCATCCTTACAAAATATTCTTTGATGAGCACATAAGAAAGCACACACCAATTGCCATGTGCATTATCATTTAAGACAATACTACTAGACTCCACTTAAAATAGGAAAGCAATCTTAAAGGCATATTGTTAAAGTATCAAATTTCATTTTCCCTGCTGTCAAAAAGCTTGAAATGACTACAAAGCTACTAGGTACTGGTGTCCCCTTCAATAATGTGCTTTTTTGGGTATTAAAGGGTCTGCACATGCCTCTGGGCTGACGGTTCTATTAATGACATCCAGTTCATAATTGACACAGCCTGGGCCAATATTCATATTTCGCAGTCATATTTGCTCATTTCAGCAGTTTAGATCTATCCTTGAAAAAGCAAGCTTCCATCATCATTCCCTTTGCAAGACCATGTAGATGATGATCGAGAACCTGGCATTATGAGAATAGATTAATAATGTTGAGTCCAACTACTTTGGCATTCTGAACAACTGGTTTCAAGCATACTGAGAATAGTTTTAATATTAATAGGAAGTACTTGAAAGACTTGATAAAAGTATTCATAGTATTTTCCTGAGCAGGATGACTATTGCAATAGTACAATAAATTACTTTTTCATCATTTTCTCAGACATTACCAAATCATTTTACATGCTCAAAAGAATGTACTTGATGGAATTTAGACATCACTTCATATGGCTTCTACAAAGGGGAAAAAAAAGGAATAAAATACACTTACATCACTTTGTTTAGGAATTAAGTCTCACCATCTAAATTTTTTAAAAAGATGGTTAAGTGCATTTTTCTCTTTCTGCAACCCACATATGTAAATTAAGCATCCTAGTTGATTAACATTGAAACAAAAGGAATCACTCTTTATATAGAGATCTGTTTTATTAAAAAAAAGTAGTATCAAACAAAATATCCTTTATAATTTTTTCTCCTACAGCCTCTTCTTTCTCCCCTATCTCTATCTGCCTGTGATCTGCAGAGGAAGCTGGAGACAGTGCAAATAACTTGCAGGGTCAGCATGGTGAGGAAACCCATATAATAAGAATAGCAAAATAAAATGATAGAAGGAGCCTAAGTCAGGAATAATATGGAAGAGGCAGTGACAACTTATCATCACTGAAAAATTGACTTCTAGGTTCTTTATTTTGGAAAACCAATGTTGTTTGTTTGCTTGTTTGTTTCAAAAACCAATGTTTAGTCAAGCTCAGTGGGTCAAACTTCTGTTACACAGAGCTAAATGCACACATAAATGTTCCAGGGGTAAGTTATGCTAGACCCTCAAAACTATTAAGTTCAAAGCTGGGACATTAGACTAGATTGGTAGCATCCTGAGACCAGTAATAATGCCTTCTGCCCCCCAGTGGGAATTGTAACCCACAGGCTAGATAGGAAAAATACCAAGGGTCCATTACTAGGAATGAAAAACTAAGAGGTTGGGAAAAGATCAGGAGAGCCCATAATTACGTTACACAGTTTTGATGATTTCTACATTCTTATGAAATAGAATAATATGTAAGATGAATATCATAAGAGAACAGTAAAAGGCACAAGAAGTAGAAGTAACTGATAAGCCAAAGAGACTCTTGACAGCAAACACATCTATTTTGATCACTTTTAATTTAATTGGAAATCCAGGATGAACTTTTAGTAAATTTCCCTTTTCTTGAGTTGTCCACTTTTAAAAGCTGTGTCCATAATTTAAAAATGTGAACAAGAGATAAGCAGGCAAAAAGAGAGAGAGAGAGAGAGAGAGATAAGCAGGCAGTTTAGAAGTCAACCAAATACAGCTACCAAATAATTTTAAAATACAGTAATGGAAATGAAAGTCCACAGAAACCCCTAAACAACTGTTTACACTTAGCTGAGGAATAAGTCAGTGGACCAGAAAATAGAAATGACATTATTTTCCCCCAAAATTTTATGTTGTTCTGTCACTGAAAGCCTAGAGTTTGAGACTGGTACTTGCTCATGTTTTTATGATAAAGAGATTCACTTTTTCTCTTCTGATTGTTTCTTCCTTAAAGGTTTATTTTTCTGATTTTGATTTTTTAAAATATATTTTTAAGTATCTAAATATTTTTCCATACCTTGACTTTACATTTGAAAGTAGAAAATCAGAATATTCAACAAGCTCACTTCCAACATGTATTTTTAATGCATTTTTGTATACTGTGTTTTAGAACATCTATGACTAACTTGCATTGTTGCATAGTGTCTGGATGAAGAGAGAATGCTAAATGGAAATACACATTTTTATTTTTTCCAAAGAGGGAAGGTAAGGGAAAGGAAGGAAAGAAAATCCATATGTAATAAATTTAATTTTAAAAATTGCACAGTGGTGGAGAGCAAGACTTGAATCCTGACTGCTAGAGTCTGAATTCTAGTTCCACAGCTTACTGTGTGATATTGGCCAAATTACCCCCTTTTTATTCTGTTTTATCAATTGTGAAATGGGGAAAAAAAAGTATTTATTTATTCCAGACTCTCTGTGAGGATTAAATAAATTAAATGCATAATATAGAGAACCTTCCTGATCTTTCTAAGCTCTCCATTGTTACATATTATTGTTGCTGTTGATGTTATGTAAGACCACTGTTTGCTATTAGGTCAAGCAATAAATCACATTTCCCATTGCAGTTGTTTCAAGACGTGAAATTGCTAAGTTAGCCTATGGAAGCTCACATTCTGGTTGCCAGCCAGATTCTATCTTGGCAACCAGAATCAACTGGATTTTGATAGAGTCTACCCTAAATCTGAAGGATTCTTGATGACACACCTTGATAGCATACAGTGATTAAATGCTGAAGTAGAATGAAAGAACTTTCCTGAACTTGCTAGTCCTCCACCTATAAAACTGTTTACATTTATTGATATTATGGGCATGTTTTCATGCTTTACCTTATTAGGTATGCCTTTTAAATTTTTGCCAAGTTTCTTTTGAAATATTATCAGTTCAAGCTTCTCAGAACAATCCTCTATAGAAAGAAGAAATTTCAGTTAAGGCTTGGGTGTGACTTACTGCAATTAGTCACTGATTGTCTTATTAAGAAATATGTTTAAAAAAAAGAAAGACAGAAATATGTTAGGATAAATATAAGATGGCCTGCAAATGTTCTTTCTTGTTGCTCCAATGGATCAAGATCTGATATTAATTAAACTTTATGTAACATATAGAATTTTTGTCACTCTTCCTATCAATGTAATCTATTAATCATTTCTTATAAATTCTATGGCAAGAATTTCTGAACAGATAATAAAACTCAACCTGGTTAAATAAAAGGTACCACATATGCTCTCTTTTTAACTTGCGATTATACTCACTTCACCACAAACCACCACCACCACCAACACAATTTTATACAAGAAAGGCAAACCTTCTCCTCTATGTGAGTAAGTAGCTAACAGACACCTGTAATTATTTCTAATTTCTAGTCAAATAGCATGACTTGAAATTAACTTTAGAAAATCAAAGTCGTATTGTTTTATCTGCTAACCAAAGGTGAACAGTCTGTGGTTAACGACTGAATAATGCAAGTCAACTTACTTAAAGTTAAAGGAGGGTAAGACTGCTTACAAAAATGAAAAAGAAAGGTAAAACATTTCATTAACTTTATCAGGAAATTACATTATATAAGTATATTTCTTCTATTTGTATTTAAGCATTTTAAAAAGTCATGTGATAGTTACTCGATAGTTATTTTGATATGTTTTAGTACTGTATTGTCCCATTATGTTATGCTGGAAGAAACTCAAAATGACATCAGCTTCTCACATTTTAAAAAGGATGTCAACAATTTCCATAGTCACTATGAAAATGTTGGACTTTCAAAGAATCATATGATTTATCTACACAGGAAGAACTTGGTAAGAATAAACTCAAACTATTTTGTTTCCAGTTCTTTTTTTTTTTTTCCCAGTTCTTGTACTACTTCACATACTATATTGTCATTCTCTATTAATTGATTAATTGTACTCTTCCTTTTCCCTTAGAATATGTGCAACAAAATGACAAAAGGCTTCATTTTCTCTTTGCAATTATCAGCATCTGGCCTAGTGTCAGCACATAGTAGGCATTCAATATCTAATGAATTGATTCATGAATGAATGGCTTAACTAAAATGTCTTTTGTTTGGAGCAAGAGCATCTGTAAATGATTATTCAGCCAGAAACACGTTTTTAAAGATATCAGAAACATTGAATAGCAAATAAAAACCAAGATAGTGACAAGGAAGCTGATAAAAGGAGGTTGTCAATGTTACACGTCAATTCTCAGCGTAATTATTGTTCATTAGGAGAACTGAATACAAATCACCAGATCACAGAGATGCCAATTTTTTGAAAAAACCTTATCAAACTTTGGAAAGTTTTTCTACATTTCCAAATGTGAAACTTTATATGAATCTGTATCAATAAGCTTTATAATTATTATTGTAAATAATGTTTTAGTTTTAATGAGCACTTTACCACATACCCTTAAGCATTTTTGAGTCCTTACTTGTTAGGCAAATATATTTTATTCAGTTGGTTAACCTGTGTTATTAGCATGCATGTAAAATTAGAAGTATTTAGTGATCCTACTGTCCTCCGCTTTTTCTGACCATGGCAAACCCTCAGTGGATTAGTGTGAAGCATGCTCTAGTAGAACATCCTTTTCTACAGATGTTGCTAATGCAGTAAACAGATTTTTTCAAGAGAAGGAAATGGAAGGTATAAAAGTAGGTGGGTAGCTTCTTCAGTGACTGAACATAAAAATCAAGTGTGTATTTATGAAAAGTATACTTTCTAAGAACAGCAGATCATGAGGCGTTGCATGACGGGACAGTTCCAGGAAATCATAAAGGCTCTCAAGTGATCTCAAAATAATGAAGTTCAGCACTTACTGAAATTGCATTCTGTGGTTTGAGTGAAAGTGTTGGTTTAAAATGAATAGGAAATTCTGTGCAAACTTTCCAGACGGAAACTATTTATAAATCCCTAGTAGCTTCAAGGACTTAATAAAGAACCAATGTGCCCAGCAGATTTCATTTCTAGAATTTGATCATATAACAATTTTCCATTCTTATTCTCTTCTGTAGTTTTGCCTTTATTTTAGTTATTGTACTCAATCATCCCACTCATCTCTGTTTACTTCACCCTGATATACAATGTAGTCTAAAGATCTGCTCCCTTTCATCGTGCAAAAATTAATCTTTAATGAAGATTTCATAGAGGAGATAGTAGCAGTAGAAGAAGTGGTGAATATTTATCTATGATTTTACTTCTCCTAGAGCAATGCTGGGAGGAATTTACATTCATTGATATCTAATGCTCACTGTGCCATAATGAGGTATATACATTTTACAGATGCAGAAACTGATTTTCAGAAAATTAAATAATAATCTCAAGGCAACAAATATTATGTTTAAAAGACATATAAATAAACAGCTTAATTAATCCCATTAGCAATTTGCTTCTTTTAAAAACTAATCATCACCTTCCCATGGAAAAAACTCCTGCTCCACCAGTCCCTTTCAATTTGTCTTTTTGTTGCATCATTGGAGGTTTCTACCAACTTATGACTAAACATATGGATTTGTAAGCTCTGAATTATATATGTTGCTATTTATTTTATTCTATCTATCAATGTGTTTTTTTTAAGGGGGGGCACAGAGGCAAAAGGAGAGGGAGATAGAATCTTAAGCAGGCCATGCCCAGTGCAAAGCCAACGCGGGTCTAGATCGATCTACCAACCCTGAGGTCATGACCTTAGCCGAAATCAAGAGGCAGCTGCTTTAACTGACTAAGCCACCCAGGCATCCTTAGAGTTATTTTAAATTATTATATAAGCTTTAGTCTATCTTGCACAGAATTCATTAGGTATTTGACAATGTTTCTCAGCTCAGAATAAGACTGAGCTTAAAATCAACATTAAAGGTTTTGTCAGATTCTTAAGGGAATTTAATTTTAAGGGAGAATTTAAATTTAGGGTACTTTGGCTTTGCAGACCACTCAATATTTGAAATTTTACTTTCTATTCTAAGGATCCTCTCAAATGAATGATTTTGTTTGTATTGAAAATTACCCAAAGTGGCAGACTGTCATCTGAACTTGAGTTGTAGTATGAATATAGGCAAGGGACAAGAGTTTGGCAGAGAAGGCATGAACTTTGGTTCAGAGAGAAAAGCTCACGAGTATGGTAAGTCAGTAGAGTTTCCTTCTGTACCTTGTGTCTTAGGTCCTTAGTCTAATGTCTGTGTTTGCCAGAAAACAAGGAAGGATAGGAAGGATTTCTCTCCCAGACTCTTCCGACCAAAATACAACAATACTAAAAAAGCTTGCATGAAATTTGTTGATTGGCCTAAAGTGCAATTTGGGAAAAGGATGCCAGATGGAGGAGAAACTTTCTGAGCTTCGTAGCTCCTGGGACAAAATCAAGGCTCAGAAAGATCAATTCCTATGTCCCCATTCTCTTCTAAATGAAAATCCTTTCTTAGGTTTCCAAATCATAATGGGGATCAATAGATGCAAATAGGGATGCCTGGCTGGCTCAGTTGGTTAAGTGGATTGACTCTTGATTTTGGGTTAGGTTACGATCTCAGGGTCATGAGATCCAGCCCCAACTCGGTTCCATGCTGGATGTGGATCTTGCTTAACATTCTCTCTTTCCCTCTGCCCCTCCCCCCTTAATAAATAAATAGAAAATAGATGAAAATAGCAGACAGATTTCTACTGAGAATAAAGCTTTCAAATCTGATCTGACAATAAAAGGATTCCCCAAAGAGCTTTTATTTTCCAGAAGACAAACTAAATTTAGGAAGTCACAGATCAATGAAGAGAGATTGACACTCAGATCTGATGACCGACTCATCTCGCCCTCAGAGAGCTCCACACAGAAGCTGTAGGGGCCTGGATGGAACATGCCCTTTACAAGTTTCCAATCTTGGATCCTGGCGGCCAGGGGTCCTTAGTAGACATTGGTGAAACCACTAGATTATTCAATTCACCAAAATGTGACTTGGAAAACTGTTAATCCATCAAAGCTAAACTTATTATAACCTATTGCTATTAGTGAGAATACCACTTTGACAGTGTTACCAGTGTTGCAGGTGGGAAGAAAGTGGCTTAAGGAATTTTGATCTAGGCAGGGAACTAATTAGAATTTATAGTATCTAATTCAGGATTTGTGGAAACTGCCAAGCAAAGGGTCCTGAAGATGGTCTTGGTAAGAGAACTGTTTGGCCAAGTCAGCAGACTACATCATCTTTGACATATGGATCAGTGGGAATTTCCTGAATCAAACAATAAAGTTATGGATGGGTATCCAGTTTTATCTTTCCGAGGTAATGCTTTCTTATAACAAGCAACCAGTCATGCTGACACTGGTGGTTGGTTCTTATAGAAGTCCTGTGGGCAGGCACATCCTCAGTTATCAGTGAGAACAGAATATCCTTCCCTAATCTTAGCATCTCCAATTCAAATAGTCTGCACCTTCCAACCCTGTTCCCCTCTGTGCTTCCACCTTCAGGAGGGAGGTGTTTCCTGATCACCTATATCCCTGGCCTTCTCTGGCTTGCACATTATTTTACCATTGCACCCAGCAGGACCCAGTTAAATCTAGTCTTTTAAATCCCTCACTCTGCTGCCCATATTCTCTTTTGTTTGCTAAACCCGTTAGCTGCTAGAGAACAGTCTTCTAAATTCTTCGTCAAGCTGTCTTCCATGCATCAGATATATCCCAAATTTTTCAACTGATTGGCAAACTCAGAATAAAGGAAAATTTAAATAGTAATATTAATTTCAAACTATATATATAATTTAAGAAATAATCATTGACACATGTTATTATTAGTATTATTATACTAATAAAAGTTTAAGTATTTAGCATGTTAAAATATGAATGTTCATAGGCCAAATTACATAGTATTGAATCGTAGTATTAGAAATGTCATTCTAGCATGAACATTTTACATGCTATGTCCCAGTGAATATCAGATAAAACAGAAGAAATGAAAGCCTGGCAAAAAAAAAAAAAAAAAAAAAAAAAAAAGCTTTAAATTATTAAAATGCTATCGACTACATTAGCCAATCAATGATAGCTAAAGAAAGCAAAAATACAACTTTAAGTTCCCATGAAACACTTCAAAATTGGTGGTGTATTTACTTCCAGATTTACTTCTAAATTTTCACTAAATATATTCTATAATTTGTGTTTTCTGACCACATGTGAAATAAGTAAAATTTAATGTCAAAGGTATAAAATTTTTAAATGTTTTAAATGACTATTATTTCAATTATGGTTTAGAGACAAAAGTAAAAAAGCAAGTAAAAATTGTTTAAAAACAGAAGAAAACAATTGTAAGGGACACCTGGGTGGTTCAGTGATTGAGTGTCTGCTTTTGGCTCTGGTAATGATCCTGGGGTCCTGGAATCAAGTCCCACGTCAGGCTCCCTGCAAGGAGCCAGCTTCTCCCTCTGCCTGCATCTCTGCTTCTCTCTGTGTGTCTCTCATGAATAAATAAATAAAATCTTTAAGATAAATTAAAAAAAAAAAAACAATTGCAGAAGCTAATTCTTTGGAACTACAAATACTTTGGAATTCTTAGGGTGAATTTGAGTGAGCTGTGACTAATTCAACCCATGGATCAGAATAGAAATGATGTTGGGGTGCCTGGGTGGTTCAGTTAGTTAAGTGTCTGCCTTCGGCTCAGGTCATGATTCCAGGGTCCTGGATCAAGCCCCATGTCAGGCTCCCCTCTCAGCAGGGACTCTGTTTCTCCTTCTGCCCCTCCCCCACTCATGATGTTCTCTCTCTCTCTCTGCTCTCTCTCAAATAAATCAATAAAATCTTTTAAAAAAAAAAAAGTTTAGAAATGATGTCCTAAAACTCTTGCTAATTTATCAAGGACAATGCAGTTTCTATCTTGTTTCCCCAGATCCTCACCTGGGGGAAATTCACTGCCATGTACAAAATTATCTGAGATGGCCATGTTGGTGCTGGAGGAAATATGCATGGTTGTGTCTACAATACAGATCCTAAGACATGAGTAATGGACCTCACATGTTTGGACACAGTGTCTTCAGACAGCAGTGCAGGTCTTGCAATTGTCAACAGAGAGGAAAAAGAAAAGGTTGTGTACTTAGAATTGCAGAACACATGACAGTTTTGAGAAGTGTTGAACACACTCATGGGAATGACCTGAACCAAGGATTCACATTTGAAGATTCCCCAGCAGACAAGGACGAGCTAGTATTAGTACCTTCTCCATGCTTCCATATTGTCTAGGAACAGCCTGGGGGATGTGTGGTTTCCAAGGAAATTTGGAGGTGGGTCCAAAGGGGCAGGAATTGCAGTCAGCCGTGTTCCTGGCAGCTGGTTCTTTTGAAGGACATCTGAGTGATCCACCACAAAGACACTGCAGGGGACTGCAGGTTAATGGAGAGCCATTGCATGGGAGGGATAAAGTAGCATTGACATTGGGGTCACTCAGAAGTGGAAGGATGGGTAGCACTCAGAGGGATTGTGAGCTTCTTGTTATACAGTATCCAAGTCCAAATTTCTATCTCAAATTATTCTTTTGTCCCTGACTGAATGTACTGCCACAGTTGAGAATACCAATCAAGGGGTGATATAACCAAGTATTGTTGCAACTGCTATCATAGTGAGTGGAGAACAGAGGCAGACCATAAGCCAGGCTAGGAGGGAACTGTGTTGTTTGCGTTGGTAGCTTCCTCTCACTTTGAACTTGTCTTTAGGTAGCAATAAATGGTACTTGCCTCCAAATAGTAACCCCAAAATCTTAAAATGTTAAATGATTATTTAAATATCTTATTAAGACCCTTACCAGTAACCCCATAATGTACTGCACATGATCAATAAAATTGAATTGTTAATTGACTAGTGAAATACAATGTAGAATGTAAAGGAAGCAATTTGGGAAAAGTTATATTAATAGGTGATGAATTTCTATTGTAGTTATAAACATTTGTTTGGTACCAAACTTGGTAAATCCTTAGAAACAGAAAGTAAGACCCAAAGGGAACAAGATTCCAAAACAGAGATAAACATCAAGGATTCAGACATCTGGAAGCAGAAAGACATGGATATGTTCTGCAGGAATTTGTCGCCATTTAAGGAAATTTTAGAATGTTTGAAGATACACAATTAGGTTTCATATCAATTGAATCCAGTTCTCTGAGTGGCAGAGAGTTGATATCTGCATTATATGAACAGTTTTCCTCTACCAGTCTCATTTGGCAAGGAGAAGTATCAATGTTTTCATTATTGACTCTGCAGGGGCTACAAATTGAGCTGGTAGTTTTAAACAATTAATATAATGTGAACACTATAAAAGCACATTGAAATTAGCCTGTGAGAACATGCATTAAAAAGTAATAGTGTTTGCTTCTGGGTGGAATTCATGTTCTTGAATAATCTACAGCTTTGTAAATTTAAAAGGTTATTTCACTAATTCTGTTGTTTTGGAGCTCATTGCCTCTCCTACTGAGATGGACTTTACTGAGTTTTCTTTGATGCTGGGTGTCAAAGTAAATAATTTGAATTTTAGTATCATCAGAGTTACTATCTCTACTATGAGTAAGCCAATTCTCTTTCAATTGGTAGTTCACACTGCAAATTTAAATTGACTTTCCAAAACTAGTCAAGCCAAAGAACATGTATCTCTTTTAAAAGTGAGAACTGAAGAATAAATTCAGTTCACATGTTGAAATGTTTCCTAATGTGTCTAGAGTAATAGAAATTATTTTGGGGCCACTATACCAATGAAGAGATCTTTCCTATCCTAAATTATTGTCATGAAAGAGTTAATGAACCTCCAAAAGAGTAAACAAATTTGCTTTTTTTTTTTTTTTTTGGTGGTTTTAGGCCTGTTAAGCATGATATAAATTAAAACTGCTGTTTCTTGTTTTCTATAGTCAAGCAAATGTATTACACACCACTGCTAATTGGAAAGACACTTATGCACTTGCCCAAATAGCAGTTCCACTCTTAAGGAACAATGATAAATGTTCTTTCTCTAGAATGAGAAGAGGAAATTGCTTGACTACAACCCGTTCAATCTAATATTATTAATTATGTAGAGAATTTCATGATTTAACAAAATTTAGAGAGCCATGCAGGAAGCAATATGATTTAGCAATATACTGACAATTAGCTAAGGATGCATCATGTATATTGTGTCCATATTTCTAGTCACCAACCTCTGAAACATTAGAAGCATGAAGAATGAAAATATTCATCAATCATTTCAAACATTAAAAATGTCTTTTTTAAAGAATAGGAAACATTGTGTCAAAAAATTTTGTAAAAAAATATGATTACAGCAAGACCAAAATATCTAAAAGTGTTTTGTGTATATCAGTTGAACTAAAACAAAACAAAACAAAACAAAACAAAAAAGATAATCAGTTGAACTAGTTCCAAGGAAGAAAATTAATTACAGAATGGTTAGAAGTTAATAGTTGTTTCTTGAGACTAGATCTTTTACATTTTTGAATTCCCATAGCACTTGGTGCTTTTCTTGTAGCACATATTAATCTATCCCTTCAACTAGAGGAATTTATTCTTATGTCTTATGTCTTAAAAGAACGCTTGCAATTAATAGTCTACAATATCTACTTCAAAGAGACATAAGTTAAAATTCTTAGCTGATTTACTTAGAATCTCAGGCCTCAGTTTTCTCATTGAACAAATGGGGAAAATAAAATTTTGTAGAGTTTTTCTTGCTGTAAGGATAATGTAGGTAAAGCATAAGGAATACAAGAAGAACCCAATAAAAGCCATTGTACAGAGCATAAGCTGCCTCTTTTTTTAATATTTTATTTATTTATTTATTTATTTATTTATTTATTTATTTATTTATTTAAGAAAGAGCAAGAACAAAGAGGGGGAAGGGCAGAGAGAGAGGGAGAATAGGGAGCTCAACGTATGGATCAATCGCAGGACCCTGGGATCATGACCTGAACCAAAGGCAGATGCTTAACTGAGACACCCAGGTATCTCTACCTCTTTCTTTATATCTACCTATTATCAGTAGAGTCTAGAAGAATGCCTACTAAAAAGTAGATTTATTAATCCTTGCCCAGAAAAATCTATATACAAATTAATAACAATATAATTTAGAGAGTTTAATGTATACCACTTATATACAATGGATTAAAACATCAATATATGAAATAAATAGAAAGATATGCCATAGCCTTTATCTGTAAGAGATGATGATAAAATAATGCATTATTTGGTTTAGGATTAGCTGTAAATAAAAGAAAACAAAAATAAAGCAGAAGTAGTTCATATAAGAATAGAATTTCAGAGTTAGATGATCTAGTGCTGAGATGGAACCACATGGTGTCAATGACTCCACCTCTCCATTTTATTCATCTCTGTTCAATCCTCCTTTTGCAATGTCACCTCATGGCCCAGGATGGCTGCTCTAGATCCAGCCATTATATCTGCATGTTATCCAACAGAAAGTAAAGAAAGAGTACAGACATGCACATGCCTTTGCATGTGGGATGACTTTATGACTTATAGGACATTATTCTTGAAAGTCAATGGCCAGAAGTTAGATGCATGTCCACACTTAATGAGAAGGAAGTGTGGTAAATACTATCTTCCTCTTGGGCACCACACACCTAGTTCAAAATCAGAATTCTATTACCAAATGCAATTGGAAAATGAGTAACAGAGAACAGTGAGCAGTCTTTGTATTCACAATCCACACAATCCACATAAGGAAATCTTTTTTAGGGCACCTGGGTGGCTCAGTGGTTGAGCATCTGCCTTTGGCTCAAGGCATGATCCTGGGGTCCTGGGATTCAGTCTTATGTTGGGTTCCCTGCATGGAGCCTGCTTCTCCCTCTGCCTATGTCTCTGCCTCTCTCTGTGTGTCTCTCATGAATAAATAAATCAAATCTTAAAAAAAAAAAGAGTCTCTCTTTCTCTGCATCTCTTCTACTCCCTCAAATAAATAAACAAGTAAGCAAATAAATAAATAAGTAAAAGGAATCTCCGTGCCAAACTCTTGGCAGTACCCATTCTTATAGGAAGAGGTGATGGTGCTCAATAACCTTTGTATTTTCAGGTGACCTTGATAATGCAACATTAATTTAGTGATGGATGCAAGAGTCTATATTGGTTAGGGAGATTTCCACTATAAGCAATAGAAGTGGAACCTTCTCCTAGACACTATATGACTCTGTGTTAATTTACTTACAACATTTATCACTGCCTGACATGATTTTTATCTCTAATTTGCCTATTCTTTTACTTTATGGCCTCTTCCTCTAAGATGTTAGTTCCATGAGGGTAGAGAAATCATTGCTTACTTCCAATCTATGTGTACCACACCTGAAAGATTACCTGAAAAATAATAGTACCTACATATTCATTGAATGAATTGCATTTCAATTATTTTTACAAAGCTCTTTTCCCAACTAGACTTGGTGCTCTAATTTCAGAAGCTCTGCTTGCTTACCAGCTCTTCTACTCCATTCATAACAGAGACCCGGGTACTCAGACACAAGGGATTTGTGTGATGGGAAGGCAGGCAGAGTAATAGTGAGTGTCAGGAGGATTTGATATAAAAAAGAATTATTTTAGGAATTTAATAATTGATATATTCTTAAATCCCTTAAACTGAGTCCTTCAGCAGTCCTGTATAGCCAAATTCATACTAGAATTTTTGTCTAAAATAAATAAAATTGTTGTCTAGAAGGCATATATGAAATAAGCTAAGACACTTAAATAGAGAATTTTTTCTAATACATAGTAATTGTAATGTAAATGCTAATGCTTAGTACTACTACTTCAAATGGCTGTCCAATTATTTCATATTAATTGTGCTTTCTCAAACATTAGGAACTCCTTAGACTCCTACGTAAAAGTTGTGAAGCTACCTTATAGGGACTTCAAAATTAGGGGCAAGTCAAGGTGCCATGAATGCTACAATAGTGCCCCATTGTTCAAAGATGGCTCAATTAAGCTAAAGAGGTAAATGCCACACAATGCACAATTTCTATTCCTTGAACAAGATTGGATTAAAACTTATGACTTGTCCTGCGTGTAAATAATCAGTTAGTTTATTATAAACTTACCAAGATAGTATTAGGCTTATCAGATACTCTATTTAATTCCCCTATTTTTCATAACTACAGTTGACGACATCGCACTTACAAAAAGATGACATTATAAACTTTCCTGTATGCAATACACACTGACAAAATCAACATTACCAGCTATGTATGCTTCTACCCTTTAAATCAAAATTTTTTTCAAGATTTTATTTATGTAATCATGAGAGACACACAGAGAGAGGCAGAGACACAGACAGAGAGAGAAGCAGGCTCCCTGCAGGGAGCCTGATGTGGGACTCGATCCCAGGACCCCAAGATCACGACCTGAGCCGAAGACAGACGCTCAACCACTGAGCCACCCAGGCATCCCCCAATCAGCTTTTTAGTGATGTTTCCAACTTAATCAGATCGGATCATCAGATCATATTGGAAGCTTTAAATCATTATTCTTTTTTTTTTTAATTTTTATTTATTTATGATAGTCACACAGAGACAGAGAGAGAGAGAGGCAGAGACACAGGCAGAGGGAGAAGCAGGCTCCATGCACCGGGAGCCCGATGTGGGAGTCAGTCGATCCCGGGTCTCCAGGATCGCGCCCTGGGCCAAAGGCAGGCGCTAAACTGCTGCGCCACCCAGGGATCCCTCATTATTCTTTTAATATACTTCTAAATACCTAATACTGATTAATAAAGAAAATTGGTAATAAGTTTTATTTTGGCATTTTCCTCTTTAATATTGGTTTTCCTCTACTGAGAAGCTGTTAGCTTTTCAGCGACTGTAACTCCAGTTCTTCTGAACCGTCTGGACTCTCTGAGCCTCTGTGTTTGAGAACCAGCTGTAGACAGAACCAGGCCAGACTCCTGGGGTGCAATGTTGCCTTTCCCATTCCTTAGTCACTTCTTCGTGAGTTAAGTTCTCAGCGCCTTAGTGCCCTTCTCTGCAAAAACATGTTTAATAGGGATAATTAAATAATAAGGTTGCTATTATAAGAGTAAAGGCATATGAAGGGTTGATAAAAGTATGAGGCGCAAAGTAAATTCTTCATAAACATTACTTTTTTTTTTTTTTTTTTTTAATTTATGATAGTCACAGAGAGAGAGAGAGAGAGGCAGAGACATAGGCAGAAGGAGAAGTAGGCTCTATGCACCGGGAGCCCGACATGGGATTCGATCCCAGGTCTCCAGGATCGCGCCCTGGGCCAAAGGCAGGCGCCAAACTGCTGCGCCACCCAGGTTCCCTACTTTTAACATCACGTATACTTCTTTTATCTCACAAGAAAATCTTTGGGAGAATACAGTGCATATATGAGTTTAAAGGTGCTAAAAAATATCAGTGTGAAGACATCTGGTTATAACATTTAAGTAAATGCGTATATATAGCATTTGCTTTCTATATGTTGGGACTGTATCTCTTTACACGGTACGTTCATCTTAATGATTCAACAGTACTAAGATAGCACTGATCACCACTAAAAATATAAATGTATATTTTACTTTTGAAACAAAGCCAATGCAGTTATTCTAAGAATATGCTTCCATTATTAGGGAGTGAAAAGATAATAAAATATTCATGGTGAGGACAGAGAAACAAAATTCACTTAATAAAAATTGATTCCCAATACCCAGGGTTCCTTCTGTTTTACTCTCGCCTGACCCTGGCCCCTCCATTACTTAAACTTCATTTTGTTCCTTTTTTTTTTTCAGTGCTGCATAGACTTACATTTTCACAAAAGAGCTGTTTTGTTTTTTTTAAACAAGCGCACATAATACTGTAATTCTTGTAATATGTGCGCTTTTCTACTCTACTCACAAACAAGCATCTTTCTATGAGAAGAAATAAAAACGGTTTCATTTGTAGAAAGCTCTTGTTTTTTCAATTTGAACAATTTAAAATCTCTCATATTTTCATAACATGGCTAATGTTGCCACTAAAATAAGATATTCCTTTCAAACTGGAAGATCTTACCTAAGTCAAATCGATAGCTACATCTTGATTTCTTTAAAATTGTTATCCAAATACCTATCTTTCATTTTAGTCAGTGATTAAGACATCTTTTTTTTTTTTTTCAGAATATGATAGCTTATCTAGTAAAGGCACAGAATTCAGCCCACCTGCATAAATATTCTTAAAAATTCCCTCAAAGATAACTGGAAAATGAATTAAAGTAATTCTATGAAACTTTAACTTTATGCTTAGAATATTTTCTTGCCAAAGACTGGGTCCTCTCTGTCTCCCATCTTCTTGTTTACATTTCCAAGCCCAACACTGTGTACATTATTTAACTTTTAAGATCATTTTCAAATATCCGGGGCCATAAAAACCTAACTTAGCCAAGCTGGTTGATTTTCATAAAATATTATCTTTGTGTATACAGCAAGCACACTGAGATTCTCTAAATAAACAAGATAACAGTATGTCATCTAAGATGCGAATGCTTATTTTTATTTTTTTTTAATTTTTATTTATTTATTTATGATAGTCACAGAGAGAGAGAGAGAGAGAGAGAGGCAGAGACACAGGCAGAGGGAGAAGCAGGCTCCATGCACCGGGAGCCCGATGTGGGATTCGATCCCGGGTCTCCAGGATCGTGCCCCGGGCCAAAGGCAGGCACCAAACCGCTGCGCCACCCAGGGATCCCCGATGCGAATGTTTAAAGGCTAAGCAGACTGTATGGATTTAAAAATTTTTCCACGTAGAACATAAAATTTGTGCAAGTTTCTGCCCACCCTTCAATTGTATGTACCGCAAAGCAGCTCCTGATGTCTATATCTTTACCTTAATAAGACTTCCATATCAACAGTTTCCAGTGTGTCTTGTACTTCCCTGCGCTGTCCATGTTAGCAGGATCAAGTGAATGATGTAAGATCACATGAATGTGTTTATTTAAACCCAGCATTGGTTGGATTATAAATCTACCATCCATTTCCTAAATTTTACACACAGACTACAGCCTCCCCCAAGCCCAGCCAACCAGAGATATATTCTCTGTAATTATAGTTTTGTCTCTCTGAGTGTATCGTACTAATAGAAGTATACATAGATAAACATTTGAAACTGGCTTCTTTACCATGGAATATTATCTTAGTGATCCAGCCAAGTTCTGTATCCCCAGAGTCCTTTGCATTTTTTATTAGTCATCCAGGGTATAGCTGTACCATAGTTTATGCATCAATTCACCTGTTGAAATACATCCAAGTTGGAGTGCTTGGATGGTGCAGTCCACTGAGCACCCAACTCTTGATCTTAGCTCATGTCTTGATTTTGGGGTCATGAGTTCAAGCCCTGCTTTGGGCTCCATGCTGGACATGAAGCCTAGTTAAAAGAAAAAAATTCCAAGTTGTTTCCAGTTTGGACAATTATGAACAAAACTCTATAAAAGATAAGTATTGGTGTGAACATTTTTTTTTAAATTTCTTTAGGGCAAATACTCAGGAGTGGGAATTTTGGTGACTATAATAAGGATATTTTTAACTTCATAAGAACAGACAAATTATTTTCCACGTTGTAACATTTGCATTTCATCAACAATGTGTGAGAGTTCTAGTAGATCTTTGTTCTTGTGAGCATTTGGTATCGTCTGTGTGTTTTTTGTTCAGCACTTCTAATAGGTATGTGGTTGTATATCATCCTCATTTTAGTTTGTATATCCATACCAGCTAATGATGTTAAACATCCTTTCAGGTGTTCTTTTGTTTTTCATATATCCTCCTTGGTGAACTATTTGTTTAAACTTTTTCTTGGTTAATAGATTTGTTTTTTCCTCTTGAGTTATTTATATATTTTGGGTACAAATCCGTTGTCAGATATATGATTTCCAAATATTTTTTCTTAATCTATAGTGAACCTTTTAATTATTTTAAAACTGTTTTTCACATAGAAAAAAAAAACCCTGAAATGTTTACATTTTATTTTATTTTATTATTTTTTTCTTTTTTTAATTTTTATTTATTTATGATAGTCACACACACACAGAGAGAGAGAGAGAGAGGCAGAGACATAGGCAGAGGGAGAAGCAGGCTCCATGCACCGGGAGCCCGAGGTGGGATTCGATCCCAGGTCTCCAGGATCGCGCCCTGGGCCAAAGGCAGGCGCTAAACCACTGCGCCACCCAGGGATCCCAAATGTTTACATTTTAAATCCATTTTAACATTTTCTTTTTAAAGATTGTGCTTTCAGTGTCTTGTCTCAGTACTTTTTTTGCCAAAACCCAGAACACAAAGATCTTTCCCTATGCTTTCCTCTAAAAAATTACAATTTTACAATTTAAATTCAGATATATTCTCTGTTTAGAGTTAATTTTGTGTAATGATATGAGGTTTAGGTCAAGCTCTTTTAAAAAAAAATTGCAGATATGGATATCCAAATGTTTCAACATCATTCGTTGAATTATATTCTTTCTCCACTTAAAAATATTGTTTAGATGTACCTTTGTAAAAAACCGATCTAACTTTTTAAAAGATTTTACTTATTTAAGAGGGAGAGAGAGAGAGAGAGAGAGCAAGCACATGAGTGGGGGAAGGATAGAGAGAATCTCAAGTAGCTGCCCCACTGAGCATGGAGCTCAATGGTGGCAAGAGACGGGGCTGGGGGGCTTGATCGCACAGCCCATGAGATGATGACCTGAGCTGAAATCATGAGTTGTTGAATAACAAACTGAGCCACCCAGGAACCCCAAGATCTCTCTTATTTTTCTAGTCTTTCTAGACTCTATATTCTATGCTATTGATCCATTTGTTGTTTCCTTTAACAGTATCATGTTGTCTTGGTTATGGTAGTTTTTTAGAACACAGCTTCAATGGAAGTATAACTGAAATTTTAAAAACCTGAATTTATTCACTACACATCAAATTTTATGGGTTTAGAGACAATGCATTCACCCATGAAACCATCACTCAATCAAGATAATTACTATATGTATCCCCTCTAAAAGTTCCTTCCTAGCCATGTGATGTGTGTGTGTGTGTGTATGCAGAATGGCTGCTGGCACAAAGAGACTCCAAGGTGTGCCACACGAAGCTTCAACATTGACCAGGACAGTTTTTCAGGGGAAGAAATTGTAGGGACTGGAGCAACAGACTTGATAAGGTTCCTAAACCTCAGTCCTACCACCTTCTGTAAAATTTTCCATGCATTATACTGTTACCATGAAAATAAAATAAAATAATAAATATGAAGGACCTAATACAGTTATTGTTATATATTTATCTCTCAGTGATATTATTTGATGACTCAATTGTATTGTCATTATTACTCTTCCCATTTCTGTTAGTACTTAGGACATTAGCTGCACTGGAAAGGGCGTCTAGGTTTCAGGCACATGAGACTGCAGTGTTAAAAATATATATATATATTATTGGACACCTGGGTGGCTCAGTGGTTGAGTGTCTGCCTTTGGCTCAGGGTGTGATCCTGGGGTTCTGGGATCAAGTCCCACATTGGACTTCCTGCATGGAGCCTGCTTCTCCCTCTGCTTATGTCTCTGCCTCTCTCTCTCTCTCATGAATAAATAAATAAAATCTTTAAAAAATACATAATTAAAAGTATAAGCACAATAGTCTATGCAGATAACTAACTCATAAAATTATTTTTCTAATGCAAGCAGGTAATAAGATGAGTGGTCTTCTGCACTCAGAAATGATGGGCTCCATTTCGCCTGTGAGTGGCGATGACCATGGCGCTTCTTGTGTCTGTCAAGAAGTGGCAGCAGCCTCTCCTCTTGTTCCCTTGCTAACAATCCTGATTCAGTGTGTTGATTTCAAAAGGCCAGCTGCTTCCAGAGAGCCTAAGACCCTCCTTCAGCCCAGTGGCATAAATCTTGATTAGCCTAAGCTACCCATGGATATTGAAATCACATTGCCAGTGATCATTTGAATGACCTTGTTCCACAGTTTTGATGAATGTTACATGAAGAAAAACATGTCTGACCATTGGATTTTAGGGTTGATTCTGTAGCATTTTACTTTTAAAAAAAATAATGGTTAGAAAGTGGTGATATTCCCTTTTCTGACTTTGGGGAGTTGTAAGAGAGTATATATCGTTTGAGAGGGTAGAGACCATGTCTCTCAAGTCTTGCTTGAGAAAGCAAGACTTCTGGCCACAGATACAATGTACTGAGGCTGGCAAAGCAGAAGGATAGAAAGATTGTATTTTAGCTGATGTCATTAGTGGCTCAATTACTAGCCCTAAAACAGCTGTATGACTGGTATTCTTATGTGAGGTGACTCTTCATTACTTAAGTATCCTTATAAAAAAATAAGCCTATGTGGAGAAAATCAAGGTTGAATGAGAATCTCTTGGTTAAATGAATGAAAAAATTTAAAGACAATTAGAAAGAAAGCTCTGCTCCTGAAGATAATAAAGTGTAGCCATCTGTCTTTATCACTGGTGTTCTCTATAGTTGGTTCATACACTTGCCTTTATAGTATTCCACATTATTTTTAAAGTTACATTTACTTAGAATAAATAAAAAACATTTCTGATACCGATAGATGCGTAGGTGGTTGAGAAGAAATTGTAGTCACATAAGGAGTGAGGAGTAACCACATTTCTAAAATTTGTGGAATCCTTCTCAGCTACCAATTATTTTTAATTATATATTTCCTAAAGATTTTCATTCACCAAGTCTCAACCATTTTAGATTGTTGCCTTAGGATAGAGACAATGTCTAATTAGGATCATGTTTCTACCCAACATTTTATAGTTCTCCTTTTTGAATCTTTATGTTACCTGAGGCTTTATAAGACATATCTTATCAAATTTTTTCATGGTGATAGAGATAAAGATAATTTATGTGACATTTATTCTTGTTAGGCAGTCCAAGCCTTGTTTCTCCAAGACACAGACCTGAATTTGTTCAGAAAATAGTACCGTTTCTGGAAAAGCAACTCGGTATATATCACAATCAGACTAACAGAACGGCTAGATATTTTCATTTTGGTGACATGCTGACCAGGGTTTATTTTTTGTTTGTTTGTTTGTTTTATTATTAGTTTCAAGGTTAAAATTTAGTGATTCGGGATCCCTGGGTGGCGCAGCGGTTTAGCGCCTGCCTTTGGCCCAGGGTGCCATCCTGGAGACCCAGGATCCAATCCCATGTCGGGCTCCCGGTGCATGGAGCCTGCTTCTCCCTCTGCCTGTGTCTCTGCCTCTCTCTCTCTCTCTCTCTCTCTCTGTGTGACTATCATAAATAAATTAAAAAAATAAAATTTACTGATTCATCATTTGCATTTTAACACCCAGTGCTCATTATATCAGTGCCATCCTTAATGCCCATCACCCAGTTACCCCACCCCTACCCATCTCCCCTCCAGCAACCCTCAGTTTGTTTCCTAGACTTAAGAGTCTCTTATGGTTTGTCTCCTTCTCTGTTTTCATCTTATTTTTCCTTCCCTTTCCCTGTGTTCATCTGTTTTATTTCTTAAATTCCACATATGAGTAAGATCATATGGTATTTGTCTTTCTCTGACTGACTTATTTCACTTAGCATAACACCTTCTAGTCCCATCCATGCCATTGCAAATGGCGAGGTTTCATTCTTTTTGATGGCTGAGTAATATTTGCAATTACATCATCTTAAAGCTCCACACAATCATATCATGAACCTCCAGAAGCCCCATCATCTGAATGATTACAAATACCCAGTGAATCAACTCAGTCCATGTAGGCACATAGACAAATTTTGTAAACTTTTTATAGTAAACATTGCTCATGAAAAGAGTTATCAGATCTCTGTGTGAAGCAAGAGTATCTCTCACATCTTTCTTTTTTTTTTTCTCTCTCTCTCTCACATCTTTCTAAAAAGGGTGAGGGAGATGCTTGTACCGAGCTCCCCAGGAGCCATAATTCTCAAACAAGTCTACACCAGGCTCCAGCAATTTGCTAAGGGCTCCTACCAGCTTCTGATTCTTATGGCTCCTTGCTTTATGTAAACCCATCTGTATTCTTTGAAATCTGTCTCTCCCCTTTTTGGGGGTTATGTTTTGTTCTTTGACCTCAATTCTCTGATGGGTATAAGTAAAGTCATTGATTTTCAACTTATGTCGGTTTTATTTGCTTCATGATGAGGGCAGGAAAAACAATTTCCAAGGTCTCCACATATTACAGCAGAAAGCCCTCATTGCATTTTTAGAGACGTGAGTTTTTAATTTTAGAACATAGAACAATATGCAGTTAATGTTTGACCATGTCTCTTCATGGTTTTATAGCTCATTTCTTTTTAGAATTGAGTGACATCCAGTTGTCTGAGGTACGACATTGTACTTATCCACCCACCTGTCAAAGGACATCTTGGTTGCTTACCAGTTTTGTCAATTATGAATAAAACTGCTATAAGTATTTGTGTGCACATAAGTTTTTAACTCCTTTTGGGAAATGCCAAGGAGCAGGATTACTGGGTTTTATTGGAAGAGCATGTTAAGTTTAGCAAGAAACCGCCTAACTGTCTTGCGAAGCAGCTGTACTGTTTTGCCTCCTGCAACGAAGAATGAGAGGTCCTATTGCACCACATCCCCATCAGCATCTGGTGTGGTCAGTATTCTGGATTTTGACCATTCTAATAAAGGTGCAGCAGTGTCTCACTGTTGTTTTAGTTTGCATTTCCCTGCTGACATATGGTGTGGAGTATCTTTTCATATGCTTACTTTCCATCTGTATATCTTCATTGCTGAGGTGTCTGTTAAGGTCTTTGGACCATTTTTTAAATCAGGTTCCTTGTTCTCTTGTTGAGAAGTCGATCTAAAAAGACTACAAGGTGGGTGGCGTCTGTGTGGCTTAGTTGGTTGAGCATCTGCCCTCAGCCTGTGATCCCAGAGTCCTGGGATGGAGCCTCTAATCAGCCTCCTTGCTCAGTGGGGAGCCTTCTTCTCCCTCTCCCTCTGCTGTTCCTCCTGCTTGTGCTCTCTTGCTCTCCGTCAAATAGATAAATGACATAAAAAAAAAAATGACCACTGGGACACCTGGGTGTCTCAGTAAGTTAAGAGTCTGACTCTTGATATCTGTTCAGGTTAGGATCTCAGGGTCATGACATTGAGCGCTGCATTGGGCTCAGCGCTGAGCATGGAGTCTTCTTGTCCCTCCTCCTCCCACCATTTGTGCTCTTTCTCCCTCTCTCTCTAAAATAAATAAATAAAATCTCTTAAAAAATAAAAAGACTATGTACTGCATAATTCCAAATAGATGACATTGTGGAAGAGGCACAACAATGGACACAGTAAAAAGATCAGTGATGCCAGGGGTTGGAGGAGGGGATGGAGGAATACATAGAACATAAGATTTTTAGGGCAGTGAAAATATTCTTCAAGATACCATAATGATGGATAGACGTCATTATACACTTGTCTAACCCATAGAATGAATGAACTCTAAGATAAACTATGGACTTTGGTTGGCAATGATGTGGGAATGTAATTTCATCAGTTATAATAAATGTATCACTCTGGTGAAGAATGTTGACCTAGGGAGGGGCGTGTGTGGGATTAGCGGTATATGGAAAATCTCTGTACTTCCCTCTAAATTTTGCTGTGAACCTAAAACCATCCTAAATAATAAGTTTTAAAATATATGTGTCATGTATAAATATTTTCAATACTTATATTTATTACTTTATATCCCTCTTCTTTTGCATTCACTAAAGACTCCAAAACAATTTAATAATTGTATTAATATTAGACACTTTTTTAGTTGTAAGCAAGAGAAATACTTTGGCTAATTGAAAGTGTTGAGAACCTCACAGAATCAGTAAGGACCAATATTGATAGCCAATATTTATTAAAGGAGCCAAATGCTTATGGATACAAGACCTCCCAAAATCATGAGTAGAAAGTGTACGTTAGAGTGCCGTTTCTGGCAGCTTTATTGACACTGCTTTCTCATATCCTTGTCAGCATTAGGGGACGTCATTTGGACTGTGGGACGATACTAGTAACAGATGCTAAATATCCCCTTTATTTGCATTGATTACTTAATATTTATGGTCTTGCCTGGGACATCAATTAGAATTGCATTATCAAAAAGACGGGTTTCTGATTGGGGTAAACTCTGGGTGGAAAACATGGTGACATTGACTAATCTGTAGCTTTGACTTATTGATATAGCACACCCAACACACCGAGATCACCTCTTTTTCCAGAATGCTTTACACTACGTCAATGAATGCAGACATTTGTTAGATTGACACATTTATTCCAAGAGGCTACGTTGAGGGAAAACTTTTATAAGTAAGGAGGCTTTGATTTTGTAACTTAGAGATGCCAGTATAAGAATGATTAATATGAAAACACCTGGATGACAATAATAGGATCATTTTTAATAGGGTTAGCACACACAACATTAGTGTTATATGCAAAAAAAAAAAAAGAACAGAGTGACATTTTATTAGTATCTGTTATGATATAGTATAAAATATTAGTAATTTGGTGCTGACATTATTTCTATAAAGGCAACGAGGCAGGTCCAGGGATAAGAGGCAAAGAGATTAAGGTTACTATCTAAAATGACATTCAATATTTTCAGAAAAGGATAAAATTGATTACTCCCTTTTCTATATCAGTTTTTTTTCACACTTAAATTCAACTTTTTTTCAAGCCCTGCATACATCAAACCTTCTTTTCATGTGTTTCATGTATTTCTTCTATATGTCATTAGCTGCCCTTTACATATTTTTTTCCCGTAAGATACAAATGATCATTTACTTTTTCTGTAGCGGCATCTTTCAAGGATATTATTTCAAGGATGTTCCTTATTCAAAGAACAATAGAGAATCAAGCAAAGTTGTAATAGAGAATCAAGATAAAACATAACAGGTCACACAAAGTAATAAAAACTTGAGCTACATTTCCAGGGATGTCAAAGAGTAAAGTTAACATTTGATTAGAAATATGGTTTGGGATATTGGGACGCCTGTTAAAGGGTTCTCTAATTATTAAATGTCTTTAATAAGTTCAATTCACTTTTGATCATAATTATTTAAGATAATAAAATCAATGACTGAAAATTATAGTTCAAACTTTATAAACATTTGTCATTCTAATGATTCACTTGCTTGATTAATTGTGTAAATTAACCTGTTTATATTTTTTTTTGAGAAAACCCTCAAGAGGAAGGTTGAGGGGGGGCAGGTACAAGGAGAGAAAATAGCAGGTGGTGTTTGCACACTTTGATTGACAAAAGAGATGGTTAAGGCACTGAAGTCACCATTAAAATCTCAGTGAACCATTTTGAAAAATAAATTGACAGAAATAATAGTTGGCCGTGCTCTTCAGCTTGAAATGGAAACTCTTTGTTCACAATCTCTTTGATATTCAGGAATCGTGTAACCACACTGCTGTGTATTCCAAGGAGGCAGGTGCATTGATGACGGTGGCATCAAACAGTGGTTGTAAATCCACAAGATTTAGACTCTACTTTTATAAGGTGTATAATCTGGAGATACAATGGAAAAAATGCATACAGAATATATAGCTGATAAATAGGTTTTAATTTCCACATGATAAGTAAAGATAACTAGAGACAAAAGGAATAATAGGCAGAATGCAATCACATGTGTTGGCAAAGAAAAGCTTTCTTAAAGAAGTTCTTTCTTTCCTTAAATATAAACTTGGGAGGTCAGAAAGAAGGTAAGAAACCTGAATTAGATAGAACTTTCCAAAGGAAGGGAAGATTTTCTTGGCTAGGCTTAAATATGGGAATGAGATAATGATGTTAGGTGACATTTGCCATATTGAAATATTTGTATGTATAGGAAAACAAATGACATGGGTAGGTAAATTTAGGGGGGAATTTTTTTAAACCCCAGGTTAGGCACTTATATTTACTGATATCCCCTAAAGAGGCTCTATACATGTTTTAATTTTAAAAAGTGGCTTGGTCAAATGCAATTTGGGTGGAATAGACTGCATCCTAGGGAGGAGACTTCCAAGTGGCCAAGGAAATATCCATCATTCCCCAATACTGCTTCAAATTGACATTATTAAGTCATCAGAAGGTATCTGGAAGTTACATAAACATGAAATCCTTTCATTTCAGAATCTAATTTTTATAATTATTATTATTCCTCTTTTGTATTTTGATTCCTTCCTTTATTTCTCAATCACGAGTAGTCAGGCTAAATATCTACACTTCCAGGATTCAAAATTGTGGTTTTATTTTCAAATGCACAAATATACAGATGTTTTCAAAGATGTATAAAGAATTTTGCCTTGTGAAGATCAGTAAGTACCACATGCCAGTTTAGTAGAATATGCATTGAATATGTTTGAGAAAATTCATGATACAATCATTTCATGCCACTTTCTCTTCTACATCACCATAGGCAGGCAGTGTATTCCTTTTAACCAGCTTGAGTTTGTTATTTAAAGAAAATCATAAAGGAAATTTAAAACTAAATAGAGGTGCATTAGTTTATTTTTCTTTTCTTTTCTTTTCTTTTTTTTTTTTTTTTTCAGGGATCACACAAGGCAGAAACTCACTATTTGCATGAATGTTGCCTGCAGGTTAAAACTAGAATTTTGCTTTGGAATAATTCTGAGTTGTTCCAATATGAAAATAGCTGCTTGCTTGAATGTCTTAAGTTTTTTACCATAGAGTGAAGTAGAAGAGTCTTGAGCCTGGAAAATTATCACAGCAGATGTCAAATTCCTCACTAATTTTCCCATGAAGCATCTAATACAGATCAACATGGTTTCCTGGTGAACCTGCCAGGAGACATTAGAAACAAAGCATACCCCAAAGATACCTAAACAAATTAGCTTATTGTATGGAATTATTTGATAGGAACCAATTACATTTTGTTATTTTTCTGCCAACGATGATAATTTTAGTTTTAGAATAATTCACATGAAGCCATTTTTGAGACAATAATTAAATACCCAGCCTTATTGTCTATTAAGGACATATTTTGCCTGTGGTAATAAAACCAAATTATCAGTGTTTAGACCTACCAGGGAATTCTTCTGAATTTTCAAGTGTTATTCAAAAGCAGTTTCAATAAATTTGCTAAGGGCAATGCTTGCTTTATAGCAAACACTGAAGAAATATATGGTGAAGGACTGATTAATGAAATAAATGCACATCAATAGATCAAAATATATACTGAGGCCATCCCATCACCTGTCTCTGCTCACAAAGGCAGATCCTAATCAATGAAGTATTTGTGGTCTTCAATATTTATACAGTCCAATGTTAATGTTCTGCTCCGTAAAGCTTCTGTAGTGCTTTACATTTAAGAAATGACTTTTAAAAGAAAGCAAGAAGAATTTTCTATAGATTTTGAAAAGCAGAGTGTCGAGAGCTGGGACTACAGTCTCACAGATGGGATTTGAATCCTGAATCCATTGTGTAATAGCTGTTTGACTTCTGGCAAGTTAATCAACCTTTCTGAGCCATGGGGTCCTCATCTTTAAAATGAAAACAGCATCAATACTGAGGTTTTTATTAGCATTAAGTGAGATAATGCGTGTAAATCATTTAGTATTGTGCCTGGCACAAATTACATATTCAATTGAGTTTAGATGTTAATTTTAATATTCTACTGTTCCTTGCAGTACTTTATTTTGGTAGCAGTTTTGTCATCATAAATACATTAACAAATGTATTTTGTTACAGAGGATGAATTTAAATTTCCCTGGTTGTAAACACTGGTTTAACATACCATAAGAACTGAATAACTTTTTGAGATATGCTATGTTAAAAATGTATTTTTCTTCCCTCTTGCTTCAAACCATTGTCAAATTATTGTAAATTTAATTTGTTACTGCCTTTTTATCCATCTGGCATTTTATTTCTCTCACTCCCATTGTGTTGAAATGAATGGTCATATTAAGCTGTGCTATCAGGATTATGCATGTGAATGCCTGACTTACATTAACAAGACTAATGATTTTGATTCCGTATTGCTTTGATAATAAAACCAAACAAAACCCCCAACATTATTATAGATAACTACTTTGTGAGGAACAAACACGTTGTTGTATCAGAATTGAAACGAGAAGTAAAAATGTTTTAAGCTATTATAATATCACAAAGCAAACCAGATATAAATGTTTTAATAATGAAACTGCAATTAATGCTATGTATTTCAACTCTTTATTTATACCCAATAGAGTGACAAACCTGGGAACATGTTGGCCTATGTCCAAAGACCTCTTGCTTTGTTCTTTCCCTTAAGTCTTTGCAGAATGATGTATTCTGCTAAATATTAAATTAAAAGATGTAAGATTTGCTAAATATAAATTATAAGATTATTACCCAAATGCTAGAGTCTGAATGTGTGTCCTTAAATTATGTTGAAATCTTAATGCCTAGGATGATAGTATTGGGGGTAGGGTCTTTGGGAGGTGACTGGGTCATGAGGGTGGAGCCCCTAGCAATGGGATTTGTGCCCTTATGCAAGAGGCTCCACAGATATTCCTCACCCCTTTCCATCATATGAAGCTAAGACCAGGAATAGACTCCTCATCTGACCACACTGAGCCCCCAATCTCAGACTTCTAACTTCTAGGCTGTGAGAAATGTTTAGAAGTCACAGACCATGGTACTTTGTTAGAATGGCCCAAATGAATAAAGATACCAAATGTCAGACATCCGACATGTTTAGAATAATTATACTGCCTTCACTATTATAAGACGTCATAGCTTGGGAAGTCTTATCAATTCTTTATTTCTTTCTCTCAAGTCCTTTCAGTATGCAGGAACACTCATCCTGCCACCCATTTACAAGAAATTGAAGAAGGCTCTAAATTAATAGAAATCACTAATCTACCTCATTTCTGAATCCATCTATTTGACTTTTCCATTTTATCCCATTGTCTCTGATTAAGGAGAATTTAAAACTACATAAATTTGTTGAAAATCATTTTTATTGAGACGCATTTGAGATCCATTACCCATTCATACAAGGTATAACAGCATAAATAACCTGTGTTCAATGAGGTATCCATCATTGCTATTAGAGCATGGGAGCAATAATGAGCCCAAAAAGGAAATCTGAGATAAGTTTATCCATGAAGAGTGAAAGTAATAATCAGTGCACAATTGGTAACATCAGAACTTTATAGATCGATTCATCTCTCATTACAATGACTTAGCTTCTAGTTTAATGCTAATTACCAAATCTTTAGCTCTAGACTTAAGAATTGCCTTAAAGTTCACATCTACATATATAAGAATAAATCAAATTTCTGTCTGTGTGTCTCACAGACTCCCTCTCTTAACATTTCCAAAACTGAAATCATTTTTGTATACCATCATTCAGTGCTGATTTACTTTTGCAGAGTCTCCATTGATGTGAAGACCATGCCACTGGTGACTCAAAGCCAGAGAAACCTTGGCACCATCCTGGACAATTTCTCTAGCACACATTCATACTTTCAATTATCCCCATGTTTAATAGATTTTATCTTCAAAATATTTTTTTTCATCTCTCTTCTTTTCCATCTCGTGGTACTACCTAGTGCAGTAGTTAGGCACTCAACACTAGAGTATTAAAGGTTTCTTGCCTTGTTAATTCTGACTTTGAATGGACAACTTGAAGAAAAAGAATGACAAGCTCAAATTCCTTTTCTTTGCTCAAGGCACACAGAGGAAACAACAAGGATGTTTGGATGTTTGTATTAAACAAACTATCCATTCTAGAACACAGTTTGGATGGCAGGTAATCAAACACAAAAGTTCATCCTGTGGGTTGCCATGCTGCCATATAGGTTCATATCACAGCTTTATATGATCTCATTTGAAAATAGGACATAACTTTAGAAAGAGTATGAACCTGAGAATTGGAACAGACATACAGAAGCCATTTTTAAGATGGCTTAAAGTCCCCCAAACCCTGAAAGTGCCACTGAGCCTTGATTAAAACTAAATTATCTCCTAAATGATAGGCACATTTCTTGGTTATTTCAACCAACTTAGGGTCTCTTCAGTCACTTATGGGTCTTACATTCCCTTGCATTTGCATATAAGGTCCCTGAAAGGGGGCAGGGTGTGTGAACAGATGAGAGCTGTCCAATTACCAAGACAAGAGGTCATTGGATGTCAGATGCTTGAATTTATATTATATGGACACCTACACCCAATGGATGTTGGTCTTAAACACATTCAACTTACTGACCCTTTCTTTCTATTTCTCTCCAATAGGATTTCATCTTAAATACATTTGTATCCTTCTTAGATGAGTAACTGCTTTCCTGTAACACTTTATATGTCAGAGAAACATGACATGTTTCCTATTTTTACAGTGCAAGTACATGTGCAGGAAATTTACTACAGATCCCTGTACTTGCTACAGATGGCAAAAATCTCAATGTCAGCTTCATGACCAACAACCTAGACAGCCACGTATATGAAGGAGATACATATGTGTATAACCTCTTCTGATATTGTGTACCTCTTCTGGTGCCTTGACTCTTATTTCTCCAAAACCATTGGAGGCTTCCACCTACAGCCTTCCCTTTGGGATTTGGCAGAGGGCACACAAAGGGCAGAAAGGGCATCAGGACATTTCTCAAAGGCCCATCCATCTCAGTCTATCTAGCTCAGCAGATGGCAAAATATTACTGTCAAAGGCCAGCTAGTAAATATTTTCAGCCTTGTGGGCCATACAGTCCCTGTCACAACCAAAAAAGTTGTATGGACAACTCATAAAGGAATACAAGTTTTTCAATCTAACTTTATTTACAGAGACAGTCTGCACTGTGGGTTTGGTCCTTGAGCTGTATTTGGCTAGTGTGAGGAAGATGGAAGACTCTGACTTCATCCCCTGAGAGAAAAGCAGATTTCGATATATTCTCCCAAATCTTTGTATCATATATCAGACTGTAGCTTTTGAAATAAAAAAACAAACGAGAATCAGCAAACAAACAAAAAAACAAAAATCTGAGAATTTGTGACCTATGTTCTCTCCACTGTTACTCGGTTGTACCTTCCCTGTTGTACCTGGCCGACTGAAGATGACAAGTGTCAATGGGGGGAAAAGCCATGGGATCATCCATCAAAGGTTCCGGGATGTTATTCACATGCTCTCTTCTCCTCACTATTTCTTCTTTTGAAAATTCCTTCGGGGAAACGAACTAGGGGTGGTAGAAGGGGAGGAGGGCGGGGGGTGGGAGTGAATGGGTGACGGGCACTGGGTGTTATTCTGTATGTTAGTAAATTGAACACCAATAAAAAAAAAAAAAATAAAAAAAAAAAATAAAAAAATAAAAAAAAAAGAAAATTCCTTCGGTGATGAACTCTGCTTTGCATTTAGGACTGACTGTGTATTTTTGGCTACTCTCCAGGCCCTGAAGGGAAACATTTGGAGTCAATTTCATCCCTTTGATGCAGTGGTGAGTAATGAAGTATCCCATGTCTAAGCAGGAGCCAACTACATAATTAAATCTCTTCCAGATTTATCAAATAGCTTGATTTAGAATAATAGTGACAACTTTGTTTATGTAGTTTTTCTCATTGTTGTTTTACAAACTGCTTCTAAGGATGTATCTCATTAATCCTAAAAATATGCCCACACTAAGTTCAAACTTTTTTTTGCTAATGTGTTATTTTTAGAAATTGCAAAGCTCATCTCATCATCATTTAGTCAGTCTGTGGAATAAATATCAAGGCCATGTTTACTTAGATTATATACTAACACTTTTAGTATATAATTTAGTAACAATTAGAAGTGATCCACGGATAATATCTCAATTATACTTCTCCAGAAATCAGTGATTCTTCAAATTATGCCTAAAGCATGAAACGCTGTTAAGTATTCATTTGCTGTATGACAATTTACCAATTGTTCAAAAGATACTGATGACTTATCTCCCTGTGGTTTTAAACCAAGAAAAAGAACAAAGAGAGTTTATATAGCTTTCTCTTTGTTTTTCCAAAGCTCTTACTCATTTTCTATTGAAGAACTGACAGTATATGGAATTGTCTGTATCTCCTGTCACTTTGAGCTCCTGGATATCAGGAATTTTTTACTTACCTTTACTTGTTCTAATACCCCAAAAAATTGCTAGAATGTAATCAATATCAGTAATATTGTTGAAAATAAAAGATATACATATAAAGAAATAAATGATATTGCATGCCAAGTAAAGTTATAAAAAATAGGATATATCAAGTTAAAATTTTAGAGGTTTTATTTACTAGTAAACACAAGTTCTAGATTGTTGGGTTTTTTGTTTGTTTGTTTTCTTTCTTTCTTTCTTTCTTTTTTTTTTTTTTTTGGAGAAAGTATTATCAGCAGTGATTTCTAACTTCAGCTTATTCAAAGAGGAGTGGGAACTTCCGAGTTTTTAATGAAACAATCTGAATACCTTTTTTTCTTTACAGTAAATTTGAAAACAAAATGATCAACTTGATTTCATAAGTATTTTCCAGACCAACTTAATTTTGATAAAACAAATTTTTGGCACTTGTATTTTATCACTGCATAAAACAATTAAAATTGAAATACTAAGTATAGTTGGCATAGACAGCTAGAGGAACAAATACAACAGCCATTAGTAAGCTGCTAATACATCTTTAGGAACAGAGGTGTACAGTGTTCTAGAGCTAATTCTGTGAATCTTGAGAATTCTGTATTTGAAAAAGGAAGGCCTCAGTTGATCCAAAATGTCAGTTAAAAAAGGGTTGGTTCACTGAGGTTTGACTGGTGATAAATGAGGCCCTTGATAATGATCTTGTGATCAAAATAGTGAATAAGTTTTGCTATAATGAATAAGAACTGGTATGATGAAAGTATGTTTGGGGTTGGAAATTTTCAAAAGGCTCAAGATATGAAATTTTAAAGCTTTCTCACCCAAAATCTTGGAAGTGAATGTGCTTGCATATAGAGTCATATATCTATTCTAAAAAGTATTTCAATTACAATTTGAGATTAACTTGTTAATACTCCTTCTATAGATTTTAGGAAATGCAAAAGGAAGGAAAACACACATTGGACTCTGAGGCATTTTAAATAAAAATGGAATGTGTGCTTAGCATGGCATGACAATATCCCAGGCTTTGGATTTGGGGCTACAAAGTTGTTTTTTTTTTTTTTTCCACACCTGTCTATGGGGTGAAAAGAATGCAGCATTTCCTGTTGCAAATGCAATCAGAGGAGAATTGTTTTGCATTTTAATAATACCAAGAATGTAGCTTATCAGCTTGAAGAAGTTGCTTTGAGCTTCCAGCGAATAAAATAACTACTAATATATTAAATTGTTGCTGTTTTACTATCTCTAGTAGTATGTTCCCTTTGAAATCTCAATAATTATTCCTATATTATTGGAATTAGTTTCTCAAACATCTCTGCTTGAAGGACTGTGGTCACTGCCCATAAGAAAAAGGCAAGATAGGAGAGCACAAGACTAAGGCACACTATATTTTTAGGCATTTTCTCAAACACTTTTTTTCTCCTCCCAATATTTGTCCAAAATGAAAAGAGATGCCACACTGTCAAATCTCTTCTTCTTTCTAGATTTTAATTTGGTTTTATTTACTTGGCAGATTGATTTTATAAGGCTGGCTTCAAATAAAATAATTTATATGTAATCAAGTTTGATTAAAATATGTATTGCAATTATACTGTAGTAGCCAAACCCATACACATTATGAAAGTTTGATAGTGGGTTAGCATTCTATTGTAGAACGCTTTCAATTTCTTCCATCATGACTTCACTGTCAATAGATCCCATACAGGGAGTTGTGGTAATTGTCTATAGTAGTTCATTAATTGATGATCAATTCATCTAAATGCTTCAGTTTTCTGCATTGGTGTACCTTTTTGTCCACGTGTTAAAGAAATTTCAGTAGCTACAAACTGTATTGGCCTGGATTCAGTAGTTCAGGAAATACTGTTTTCTATCCCTACTTTAATAAATAATACATTGTATATATGTATAAATACATATATATATATATGTTTTTGTAAACTTTCAGGTTATAGTCTGTATATGGTATTACAAGTGTAACCATATTATGAATTTATGAAACAAGCTTCCCAAAGGCAGGGGAGAGAAAGGTGTTTATCTAATTAACTTTGGAAATGAGAAGTCTTTAAGACCAAAGTCAAAGAATGGCACATAAGTGCTGTATTCTGGTTGAAAACATGATCTCCTACGAGGGTGTGAGTCAGCAATTCTAACACTGCTCCACATATATAGTACAATAAAGCAATTAATTAAAAGACCAGGGATGGTGGAAGCTGGATTTCCTGTGGTTGGAGTGGGAGTTTATGTGTTCCCATGGTGAGGAGCTTAGCATGATATGTATACTTGGAGATATCACTATGAAGTCAAAGTTGGCATAACACAGATACAAGTGGTTACATATAAAATATTTATACATATATGTGTCTACATGGGTTAGTAAATTCAGGTATTTCTCCTTGTTCTGTCACCTGAGAGGGCATAGAAGCAAGAAATTTGTAGTAGCAACAAGCACAGCTAGTGCCCAGATCTTAGTTTCAAACAATTTTTCAACACAAAGAATCAGAGCTCCTGGGAGAAATGGCTGATTCTAGGACTGGGACAAAAAATATAAAAAGATGAGTCAGGTGCATTGCAGTGTAGTGCCAGAAAGAAAGTATAAAAAAATACTGCATTGAAAGGGATGCATCAAAGACTCACAGGAGCCAGCCGTAAGAGCTTTCATTGGCTAAAACTGGAATAAAATTTGAGCAATCTAATAAATAAATGCAGGACTGCTGTCTGTACCCAATGTAGAAAATAAATACCCATGAGTCCATAGTGATTATAAATAAGTGATTGGATGAATTAATGAATAAAGAAGAAGAATTAAATCCCCCTTGTTGAAGAATTCCAGGTAATTTATGTAGATATTCTATTCTCAAGGAATTAGGAACATGGAAAAGATAACTTCACCATGGAAACAATTAGCCAGGTGATGAGTCAACATCAATGGTGACAAGTCATGATGACCGTAGGCACCCTTGACAGGATGAATGGAAAACTACCTCTGTGGTCTTGCCTCCTTAAGGCCATACTCCTATTTTAATCATGAGAAAAACATAAGATAAATATATAAAGGAAGTCTCTCCATGAAGAAGCAAAAAGAAAATACTTCAGCTTTTGGACTCCAAAATGTAATAGTATAATGTAAAGCATTGTAAGTCAGTAACATGAAGAATTATACTTAGATACCTACAGAATAGAAGAATCTGCCAAATACTTTAATTTCTAAATTATAACTTACAGTAGCTCTCTCTGATGAAAATACAATATGAGTCACATATATAATGTGAAACTTTCTAATTTCCCTTTTAAGCATTAAAAAGTAACAGGTGAACTTAATTTTAACAATGTTTTTAATCCAATATACCAAAATTATTACCATTTAAAAACTTAATTAATATAACATATTAATGATGAGATATTTAACTTTTCGTGGTAAGTTTGCAAAGCCCAAAGTGCATTTTACACTTACTGCATACATGTTAAATATTCACTAGAAAGACTTGATGGATATTTGGATTTCGTGAGATTTCTAGTCAAATTAGTTGATTTATACACCAAATTTGTTCCAAACATGCTTAAGAATTTCCCAAACACTTAAAGAAGCATCAGGGTTTGGTTTGGTTTTTACTTAAGTTTAGGTAAGGTTAAAGTATAAGCTCCTCGGTTGTCCTAGCTCTATTTCAACTGGTCAGTAGCCATTAGGATTGGAGAGTGCAAATACAGAGTTCAGAATTAATGGCTGTCTTGGGCAGCCCTGGTGGCTCGGCGGTTCAGTGCTGCCTTCAGCTCAGGGCTGACCCTGGAGACCCGCGATCAAGTCCCAAGTCGGGCTCCCTGCATGGAGTCTGCTTCTCTCCTGCTTTCTCTATCTCTGTCTCTCTGTGTGTGTGTGTCTCTAATAAATAAATAAAATCTTTAAAAAACAAAACAAAACAAAATTAATGGCTATCATAAGTTTTATAACATATTCTAGCCTAAATATGAAAATGATAACAGTTGCAAAACATTGTTACTTTATAATAAGATGATAGATTATTAAGAAATGATGAGTCGTAGACTTTCTTTTTTTTTTAAGATTTTATTTATTTATTCATGAGAGACACAGAGAGAGGCAGAGACATAGGTAGAGGGAGAAGCAGGCTCCTCACAGGGAGCCTGTTGTAGGACTCTATCCTGGCACTCCGGGACCATGTCCTGAGCCAAAGGCAGACACTCAACCGCTGAGCCACCCAGGCGTCCCTAGACTTTACTTCTTAATCTAAAGTCTGTCTTTGATTCTGAGAATTTAAATATTGCAAAATACAAATATGTAGTTTCCTTTAGAAACTATTTTGTATTGAACCATTTGTAAAATCTTAAAATCTCAATACAAATCTCTTTAAGAGAGCACTGTATGTTTTTTCATTATGCTCAAATGTTCAGAGAATAAATTATATGCACAGTGTTACTATTGAGTAAGAGCAGTTTAAGTGATATTTCATTCAATAAAAATTCTACTAAGCAAAGACTCTTTACTGAGTTTATAGAATGAAACAAAAAAGTTATAAATTTCTGTGAACATTTCAATTTTGGGACAGATGGGCATTATAATGGTATTCAAATAGAAGTTTTATCTAATTAATTAATTTAAAATAATTTTAATTCATGAATTTCTTCTATTTTTAGTCTCATGTAAAATTTGAATATTTCAAGAGTACATTTGAAAAACCTTGGGGAGCAAAGAAGAGAATACTACAAGACTGCATAGTATTTCTGAAAATATTACATTGTTAGATTAAAACAAACAAAATCTTCTAATTAAAAATTCTAAGAGATGTTCAATGAGGATTTTATTTTTTGTTCTGTGAATATATGACTAAGCCCTAAGAAAAAGGAGAGCTAGCAAGAAACCAAAAATAAAAAGGAAGCTGACAATTGGTGGGATAATATTCTTTAAAACTTTAGCTGCCATGGGGGCTTTTGCCAGTCTTGTTAACTATAGTGATTTATAATTTATCCAAAAATTCTTTGATGCTTTTCTCAAGAAGTGTTCCCAGGACTGTGAGCTGAATTTCTTGATTCCCTTCTGGTCAGTAGAATAAGGTGGAAGTGAGCATAAGTCATAAAAGCAATTGCTTTTTCCTTGATCTCTCTCGGCTTGCTCACTCTAGAAGGAACCACCATGTTGTGAGGTTACTCAAGCAACCCTGTAGGGGAGGTCTGTGCAGTGAGGAGAGGCATTCTCCGGATTCTCCAGCTCCTGTAGCCTCCTCTGACTTCTCAACTGCAATGTCACAGGTGACCAGCCAGGAACATGCGGCTAAACTGCTCCCAGATTCCTGACACTCAGACACAGTGTGAGACAATGGTGATTGTTTTAAGCTGCTAAATTTGGACTAATTTGTTACACAGAGATATATAATTAAAACAACGAAGGTACTTGATGTCATGGTATCAAGGGGACATGAGATAAGGTCTTGAGGCTGCCATGTCTTGGTCTTTGGAGCTGATCTGCTTAATAAAGAACTCTGCCTTCAGTGAAAAGATTAACCCTAAACTCTCCTGACAGAGAACATGTATTTCCCCTCAGCTTTGAGTCAAGAAAGAAATGGCATCCCTGGGGCACCTGGGTGGCTCAGTTGGTTAAGCATCTGCCTTCAGCTCAGGCCATGATCTCAGGATCCTGCAGTTGAGCCCCGACTCAGGCTTCCCCCTCGGCAAGGGACTCTGCTTCTCTTTCTCTCTCCCTCTGTCCCCACTGCTCATTCTCTCTCTCCCAAATCAATATAATCTTTAAAAAGAAAAGAAATGTCATCCCTATAAGGCTAGAATCTTAAACTTTCCCTCGGGCCAGTTTTGGTTTCAGGTATACACTACCATCCTTTTCCGCGAAACCATAGAGTCATCTTCAAAAAAACATTTATTCAATGGGAATTATTTTCCTCATCATCCTAAGACCCTTCCATGATACCTTTCCATTTCATTTGGAACAAAACCAAAACTTAGAGCTACTGGCATATCCAGTCTGATCTCTGCCTTCCTTCACACCTGCCTCTGTGTCTTCATCACTCATAGGATGTTATGCCCACCACCATCCTCCTTCCAGTTCCCAGAGAGCAGGCTCAGTCTATGATCTGTCCTTTCTCCCACAAGGACATCCATCTCTTCATCCATCAGCTCAAAGGTCACCGCAAGAGATAGGACTTTGCTCAGCTTTCTTACTATCTTATATCACTTTAACTTTTCCTTATTACCATCACAATCTGAAACTAACTGGATTATCTACTTAGTTACAGCAAAACATATATTATTTAAGGACAGAAACTTCATCTCATTTTCCACTGGGTCTCCAATACTCAGAACATGCCTTTCATATATTAGATATACAAATACACAAAATGCCATCATAAGAGTTGATGTATCCAGGAGCACATGGGTGGCTTAGTCAGTTAAGCTTTCAACTCTTGGTTTCGGCCCAAGTCATGATCTCAGAGCTGTGAGGTCGAACCCTGTGTTGGGCTCCCAGCCTGAAGCCTGATTAAGATTCTGTCTCTCCCCCTGCCCCTCCACACCCTGCCCCTTCCCTCACCCATGCTTTTTCTCTCAAAATAATAATAATAATAATAATAATAATAATAATTTATGTACCCATGTGCTTATAATAACATGTACTAATTCTAATGCATATATAATAAAAGTTTAAAAGTACATTTTATTTAAATAAATAACTATGAGTATATATATTACTTATATATGGTGCATGAACCATATTATAGGTAATATTCTACTCACATACTATTGATATTAATTTTATGAAATAATCCAAATATGATGATTACAAAGATTAGAATTGATCAGAAAATAGAAAACAAACGTAAAGAACATGAGAAAAACTATGCTAATATTTAAATACTGTTTTGCCAACTTATTTCCATAAGATTAAAATAATATAGCTATTTAAATAATACCTAAATATATTTTATCAAGGCAGGAAGGCATATAAAAAAGGCCATCCAATAGATTTTAGTCTGCTGATGTATTGCCTGTAGACTTTATAGGACAAGGCAGTGATCGTGCCTTAGGATTTCACTTTTCTTCCAAATTCATACTCTTATTATGCCTAGTGCTTTCCTATTGTCTTTATAGAGTTTGCTGTGACAAGTCTCCTTTTTCAGCTAGGTCTCTCATTCCTTTACTGGCTGCACCACGAAAGCTACTTTACTTCCAGAGCGTTTTTCTTACTAAAGTGCACATTTGTCTATGGAGCCTACTGGGTCCTATGATTTCTGAATCTGATTCTTACAGATGATTATATTGTATTTATATTCAAAAGTGAATTAGCAAGTAGAATAATTATAATGTTAGCATAATTGCAACTTAAGTCTGTTTAATAAAATTCCACTTTGAAAATAGCTGTTTGAGCTTCACCTCAAAGTGTCTATCGCGGCAAGGAGTCATTAGCAAATCACAGCATACATTGCTTCGTTAATTTGATGTCACTCCTTGAAGGCTTTCCAAACCTGCCAATTTTTTCATGTTATAATAATTTGCTCCAGGATGTGTCACTGCCCTGCCACCTTTGCAAGGAGGACTTCCCACTGCATCCAGAGAGGGGCTTTCCATGTTGCATATTGTGGTGACATTGTTTTAGCAGCTTGCACTTCCCACATAAGAAAGAAATAAAGGGGGACACTTGAGCATCTGCCTTTGGCTCAAGGCATAATCCCAGGACTCTGGGATCGAGTCCCACATCAGGCTTCCTGCATGAAGCCTGCTTCTCCCTCTGCCTATGTCTCTGTCTCTTTCTCTCTCTCTCTGTCTCTCATGAATAAATACATAAAATCTTTAAAAAAAAGAAAGAAAGAAGAAAGAAAGAGAAAGAAAGAAAGAAAGAAAGAAAGAAAGAAAGAAAGAAAGAAAGAAAGAAAGAAAAAGAAGCAGAAGAAAGAAAGAAAAGAAAGAAAGAAAGAAAGAAAGAAAGAAAGAAAGAAAGAAAGAAAGAAAGAAGGCATCCAAGAAACTCTAGAGCAGAATGTTTCTAGAATCACATTATGATGCCACTATGAACCATAAAATAATATGTTGCAGAGAGAGTTCCCAAAATTAAAACAAACAAAACAAATAAACCTTGGGTAAATCTGCTCTATTTTTCATCAAATAGCGAGATAACTCAAGGTTGGTAGAAGAGAATCAAGAGGTTAGCATGTGTCATGAGCGAATGTCGGACACCAGAATTGGAAGAAAACATGAGAACATCACTTTTCAAATAAAAAACTAAAAAACTATATTTAAAACTTAATTTTTTCTCTTCATTCCTAAAATATACTGTAAATGTAATTATGAGTATAACTGATCAGCTTATTATGTTTACTTTCTTTCCTTCTAATGCTTCCAGCAATATTATTGGGAAGGAAACACTGGATTAACATAACTCCATGAGAGAAAATGTTTTAAATTGTCATCTGAGGAATTCCAAAGTCAAGTAAATAGTACAAATAGTTTTTCAATAGAACATTATTATTTCTTTTTTAAATTATATTTATTTATTTTAAAGAGAGAGAGAGAGTATGTGGGGGTGGGCAGTTAGAGGGAAAGGGAGAGAAAGAATCTCAAGCAGACTCCCAGCTGAGCACAGAGACCACAGAAGGTTGGATCTCATGACCCTGAGATCGTGAGACCTGTGGCCAAATCAAGAATGGTCTGAGCCACCCAGACACCCTGAGCATTATTATTTTTTTAAAGCCCTTTAGATGTTGAAGCTTAAGGTATTATGGATTGTAAATGCAAAATAAATTAAGCAGAATGCATTTTGGGGGGATCTGCTTTTTATTCTCAGTGCTGAAAAAAAAAGCCTAAACCATAAGCATAACCAACCCCCAGTTTCCATTTCTGAACATACATATGTCTGATATTTAAAAAATTCCTTTCAAATAAGATACAGCAGACTCTTATGAAATCCCCACTTCTACTGTTTGAATTTTCTATATCTTCATCTAAGAGTATATGCTCTACCACTAGATGGGGATAAAAAGTTGCAACAGCCTTATTGTCCCTGTTAAGACAAAACACATAAATAAGATTGCATAGCCAATGAAGCTGTTTATTGAAAAAAAATGCATTTAATTTACATTAACCTTTCCAAGTATTAATTAATAATTAGGATGCATTAAAATTGAGTTTACTCAGAACTTAGAATTCATTTTCTTACAGAAGTAATGTAGAAAATCATGTAGTTTACTTGTCAATGAAAATATTTTAATGATATAGTTGAAATACCACACCAACATACAGACTCTTACATTTATAGAGTACTCAGAAAGACTATTCTTCAATATAAAGCAGTTGTGATTACAAAGGGAAACGAGTCAAAGTTCTATTAGGGCAGGGCTGCCTTCCGAGAAGATTCTGGTTCAAAACCACTCCTGACAGGCTGTCTGCATCACTTCCCTAAGCACAAATGTGGTCTAAAAACTATTCTATAACATCTATAACAAAAGTTGAACTTTTCATGCCCAATCTGGAGGCAAGGAAACAGTCTATCAGGCAACGAAAAAGAGTGAAGATCTAATGACATAAATATTCAAATCACTTGTCAGACTATGAAAATGTTTTTTCAGACAAAAATTTAACATCCTTACTTGTAAATAGTTCCCACATTTAACCACAGTGGGGAAAAATGCCAACTAATGGAAAACTAGACAAAGTGAATGAATTTCAGGCAATTCACCAAATTCACAGTTGACTAAGAAACACACAATTTGATGTTCAAACTCACTAGTAACCAGGAAATACAAAAATTTAAATTTGCCATATTTTACCCATCCTACTGATGTTATAAAACGTTGACAAAAATGTGGGGGAAGGCTATATTCAAAAATTACTTTGGAATGAACATTGCCAAAGCCTTTTGGAAGAGCAATTTGGTTGTATTTATAAAAATTTGCTCAACGACTACACATCTGTGTGGGGTATCATAGAAATATTACATATACATAAGTATATGCCGAGATAATCATGGGGATATTTGCAGCATTTTTCTACTGATGCAACATCAATAGCAAAAATATCCATCAGTAGAGGGACAGTTTTATAAATCATGGGTAAGTCACTTCGCTGAGATTAAAAAGAACGGAGTTCTTTTAACCAGAACAACAACAACAAAAAAATCTTCAAAATGTATTAAGTGAAGAATGAAAGGTTTCAGAGATACATTGAAGGTGTGACTTTATTTATGCAAATGAAAAAAATTATAGAGTATCTCGGTCATATTTTTGAATTTACCATCTCTGAGTGTAAATGTACAGTAGAGGATCTAGAGGGATACACTGCTCCCAAAAGAAGGAAAAGAGTAGAACAGAGCAGAGGGACTGAAGTAGGGTTTGCATTCTTTAGAGATTTTCATATTGTGGAAATACTCCTTTTTCCTTATTTTTTTTGAATTAAAAAAAATTTTTTTTTTAAATTTTAAATTTATTTATTTGAGAGAGAGAACATGACGACAGTGAGAGAGAGAGGCAGAGGGAGAGGGACAAGCAGACTCCCTGCTGCATGTAGAACCCCCCACAGGGCTCAGTCCCAGGACTCCCGAGATCAAGACTTGAGCCGAAGGCAGATGCTCCACCGACTGAACCATCCAGGCACCATTGTTTATTTTTTTAATAGCAAAAAATTAATTTTATCTTGTTGCAGGGTATTTCTCAAATTTGGAAAAATCCATTTAGATTTAATCATTTAATTTAGATTCCAGTTTTCATTGCCCTTTTGTTCTTAAATCAGATGAACTTTTGTTTTTTTGAGGTATATGTACTGATACCTTTTTTATAAGGGAGAAAATATAACCTATTTTTGTTGTGTATGACCTCTTAAAAATTTTGAGAATGCTTTTTCACTGTAATACTTCTGAAAGACAGCATTTGTGTATAGGATTCTTCTTTCATGAACATTATTAAGCTCCAAACTATATAGATGGTTTAGCCTGAATTTTTTACACTAAAGATTTTTTTTACCTGTATACTTAATGGATACACAATAGATTGCATATTAATGGGGGGAATTAATATCTTTACAGATTCTGAAGTGATTGGATTGCAAGGGCAATAATTAAAAAGGCAATAATTAAATAAATAAATAATTAAATAATTAAAAAGGCAATAATTAGAGGATTCTATATGAAAGGCAATTATCTATAAATTTGATGGACCTGTCCAATATCAAAGTTCACTGGAGTAAACAAATTTCATGAATTCATGTGTATCATTGAACATAAAACACTTCTATTTTTTTTTAAAGATTTTATTTATTTATTTTAGAGAGAGCATGAGCAGGAGGGGCAGAGGGAGAGAATCTTCAAGCAGACTGCTCACTGAGCACAGGGCCCGTTGAGAGGCTTGATTTCACCACCCTGAGAACACAACCTGAGCCAAAAACAAGAGTAGAATTCCCAACCAACTGTACCACCCAGCTGCCCTAAACACACTTCTATTTTTATGAAAGTTTTCCTTTGCATATAGTTTCAGAATATCTGCTTGATCCTATTTTTTAAACAAAATTAGACATTTTCATAGCCCTAGAAACATGATTCATTACAGACCTTTTCTACCTTATTCTTTGATATGTACCTAAATGTATATTTTTCATTATCCTTTCAATTCCCTTTACCAGAATGTGTAAAATCAAACTAAAAAGAGCTCATGCAGTAATAAAATTGAGAAAACAGTGACTGACTCAATTTTCAGATAAGCATTGAGTTATTATGTGAATTGACTTATTTTTAATTATTTCCCAGGTAGCATTTAACACATCAGTACTAACCCCTAACTCCATGGATCCCAGATCTGATGATCCAGTTAGCATAGGGGCACCACTGTTTAAATTGGACATTCTAGGTTTCTGGCTGGCCCCTCATTTCAGCAGGGTCTGCATCCTTAGACAACAGGAGGAAGAAGGAGTTCAAAGCAGACTTCCACCCCCATTTTCAGTCCCTCCTTGTGATCATTCTGAAATTTTAAATCTGTTAGGCAGTAATTAGTTTCAATGAGGGCATTTTGGATTCATGAATCCCAGAAAAATTAGTTATTTGATGGAAGAAAATAAAAATTCACATTCATTATCCTCTTACCAAGAAATTGACAATAGATGGGCAGAGGAGAAACAACAACAAAACTCATCAATCCTTATTAATAAGAGTATCATTCATTTCCAAGAGAGAAAAATATTTGTAAAACCCCCTTTTATGCATAAGACTTTAATAAAGAGAAATCAATTAGGATAACATTTAATTACACTTACATTTGTCTGGTCCTAGAGGATACACATTTCAATGGGCCCCAATGAGCACTAGGTCAAAACTCTATATCTGTATACTTACTCTGCTATATTAAGAGTATTTAAATAAAAGGTTAGAGCTATTTTTTAAAAGAATTTATTCATTCATTTATTTGTTTGTTTCTTTATAGTAAGAGTATGAATCGGGAGAGAGGGAGAGGGAAAGTATGAAAACCAAAGCAGACTCCACAGTGAGCATGAGGCCAACATGAAACTTCATCCCACCACCCTGAGATCATGACCACAGCTGAAACAAAGATTCGGAAGCTCAACTGACAAAGCCATCCAGGAGCCCCAAAGGTTAGAGCCATTTAAAATAAAATGAAATAAGTCCCCCCCCCTCAAAGAGCAACATAAATCAACTTAGAAGTGCTAATGAATGGCATTGTGAATGCAGCTGTCAGAAGAACTTATTGTGGCTAGCTATTGATAGAAATATTTATGTAAAATATCAACTTATAATCTCTACTGATTTAATGGTGCTTTTATAATATGATCACAATTAGTTGATGAGTAATTGATATAGAACAAATATAAAAACACAAGGTTTGATCTGTCAAAAAATACTATTTTAATTTTCTAAAATGGTTTTTCTCTTCCCTTAAAAAAATCATGCAAAATTTAAATATGTCAGTAAGAAAAACTGAAGAAACCTCTTGGAGGCTAATTTTTTTTCTCCATTTGGAATCACAAAATCAACTACTACAGTTGAACTGATCTGTGAATGATTTGACTAATTAAAATGTTTAACATAAATTACTTGGCTTAATTTATCACAGCATGGCATGAGACGGATAGAGCCTTGGTTTGAAATATTATTAACAAAGATACAAGTTTCTAATTTATGGTTATTAGTAGTTATGTCTCATTTGGTACAGAACTGAATTGCTATCATCCATTATCAACTCTTCCTTCAAAGTAATTTTTATTTTTCGTTATCATGAGAATCAGAAGAAATCAATATCTCCCCCTCACCAATTGGTCCTAAGAATACCACTGCCATCAGTGCTAGAACAGTGTTAAGGCATCATTAGATCCGGTGCTGAAATATACATATCAGGAAAACTGCACGAGTTTAAAATTATGCTTATCATTTTATCCCATAAGTATAGTATACACTTCACTGGACCACGTAAGTCCAATATAGCAAACATGTACACGTAGTATTCAACGTACAAAGAAATGTATATTTTGTGATTCCTTAGAAGACTACTACAATTAAAATCTTCAAATTTATGATGCTTCTTTGGTTTCCAGGCTGAAGCTGGTATTATCTACTTGTCTGCCCTCCTGACGGCATGCTTCATCTCCTTGCCAATAACAAGAAGCTCTTAGACTATTCACACTTCCTTCTTAGGTTTTGCCAAAAAACCTTGACTGTTTCGATCTTAGAGACCATCATTCTCTATGGACAAATATTTAGGATCAACAGAGCAGGCCAATTGATATACACTACAAAAATCATCCTCTCCCTCTGTTGCTCTCTCTTGCTGCTTTGATTAACATGTTTAGGTGATATTGTTCAATTCCAGCCAAGTACACATCATGTGACATAGACTCATTCTAACATAAATGAGACCAGAATTTGTTAACAGTGTCTAAAGAATTTTTTTTAGGTCAAGAAATGCAAACAAGAAATTTTTTTGGCACATTGATTTTGATTTAGTCAATAAGAAATGAATATATCTTTATGTTATATATTTGAAGAAGTCAAAACTAAAATTGCATGGTTCTAGGTAGGAGGTTGAGAAGTTGGCACTATGTCCCTTTTTCCTTTACAAAACTCACATTGAAGTGTGTGTGTGTGTGTGTGTGTGTGTGTGTGTGTGTGTAGAATGAGGGACACAGAAAGAAAGAGAAAAAAGAAACAGAGATAGAGGACATAATAAAGCCACAATGTGATGTGAATATAACAAAGGAGCCAGTAGCAGTTTACAGTGCTCAAAGGTCTCCTGCAGAATTAGAAGGAGGATGAGCCCGGGCTGACAAGAAAGCCCATCAAGAAAGACACTAGAACGGGAATCATCCTTTCCAGAGGAGCTCAGTGTCTTTTAATAAGAAGTGCGGGAGTTAAGAAGTATCATTTGGGTTATGACATTGAAAGTGTTTGGGGTCGACTCAGGACAACTCTGAACCTTGCCTCCTCCCCCTGTGGCTCTGCATACCATATAGCTCATCCTGTGAGCCACTTGCCAGAGGAGGGCTGCTAGTGTTCAACAGCCTGTCCAAGTGACAGCCAAACAGAGTTGATCGTAACTCCATACCCACGCTAGAGTTGAGAGGGGAGAAAAGCAAAGGTACCACTTCCAGTTTACTGTGATGTTCCTAAAATCAGCCAAGCAAAGGCTTCTATTTGGTAACTGCAGGTGTCCCAGCCTATTTTACAAAGTAGATTTCAATGTAGAAATTGAAAAATAATTGTAACTGGCAAATACCATGAAATAGCTTAAAATTCTATTTAATATGGGCTGCTCGACTTCTAAGGCTTATATATATGCATGTCACTCGAATTAACAAAGGCAAAAGAACATCCTACATTTTAGCTCTTGAGAAACTTGGGATAAAAAGAATTGACATTTCAATTGCTTCTTTTCCTCAAAATTTGTGCTCAATTTTGCATGATTTGCGATGTGCTAATACTCCTTGCCAGTGGTGCTCACAGATGACCTCACAGTTATTTGACTTAGTAACAATATAGCTATAAAGATGCTACCTTCCTATTATTACAAGAAACATTTTCTCCTTATAGTTTCATCATTCTCATCAATATGTACATTCCGATCATTTCATCTATGTCTTTAACAGACAATATGTAAGACTACTTTGTTGATGGAAATGTAATAAATTTAAGAAATAACAGATATTACTCTCTAATAAGCAATGAGAGTAATAATTACTCTCTACTAATAAGCAATGCTCCAATATAGACTTGCTCACTGTGCTGCTTGATTTTGAGTGTTAACTTGGCTAAAGCCACAGTACCCAGATATTTGGTCAAATACCAGGAGATGTGCTGTGAAAATATTTTTTTAGATATGATTAGCATTTAAATCAGCTGACTTTGGGTAAAACACACAATCCTCCATAATGTGGGCGGGGCTTATCCAATCAGTTGATGCTTTTAGGAGGGGGACAGAGTGACATTAACAAGATGGTGGAATAGGAAACTCCTGACTTTCCTTCTTCCCACACAGACCAACTATACAGCTACACACAGATCAGTTCCCCCTAAGAGAAGTCCATGAACTAGTGGAGAAACATTTACATTACACCTGATTTCAGGTGACTAAGAAAATACCCACATTGAAATGGAAAGCACCAAGGTTTGAAAGGCATCTAGGCTCTCTGGATAGCCTGACTAATAAGGTTCATCTACACGAGGTCTGCTTGTTAAGGCAAAACTATGAATCAATTTTCTGAAAAAAATAACCAGAAGTCATTTTTCCTCACTTTGACCTGGTACCAGTATTGTCCACTCATAGCCATCCAACTTTCCTCTCCTCCAAACCCAGGGTCCATGACACTTCAAAAGACTTTTTTGTTTGAGGCTCCTTCAAAAGTGAGATCAACCTCCATGTCGGTGCTGATCCACCCAATGTGACCTTCAACCAGTGTATCATTAGAAGAAGGAAAATGGAATAGGTGGATTCGGCACTTTCTCTAGTTTTTGCCTCTTGTGTGCTTAGACTATTATCATAAGCAATTAAAGGCTTAACTTCATTTTTGGTTTGTTATTTTAATAGGTTACTCTGATGCATGACAGCTCAACTCTCCATCTCCAGCTCATCTAAACTCCTAACATGTGTCATCTCATTTAATTTTGTTAACAACTTGATGATATCTAAGCCATTTGTCCACACAGTTTGATGTGAACAAACTGAAGCTCCTGAGGAATATAGAACTTGTCTAGGGCCCTATTAGTAGCAACACTAGAAACAAGTGCAGGACTATCTGATGCACAAGTCATGCATTTTGCCACTACATTGTACTGAAAGAACATCCAATATGTAAGATTCAGAGATTGTATGTATGTCTTGAAGGATATAAAGGGGTATCCAGAAATTAAAGGGAAGATGACATTCCAGCTTTTTCTTTTTCCAGTGCAGGCAGCCTTTTGTCTATTTGTATGTATATGTTTTGTTCATCTGTACATATATGTTCTTTGCTGATACAATCTTGAATTTTAAAAAGGTACTAAAAAATGTCTACATGTGAATCTATTTTATAAGATGTTACTCAGGTATTTGGTGAATCATTTGCATTGCAAGAGTCAAGTTATTCTTCAGATTATCTACTTTCATTTCCTTGATTTTTGTTTCCATATTTTTCTTATGGTATTTTGATTATATGCAAATTGAGCCTTGAGGATCTATGATACATACATACTTCTTATACTGCAGTGCCCCCCTCATCCATCGTTTGGCTTTTTGTTATTTCAGTTATCTGTAATCAGCTGCCTCTAGAAGCTGATGATCCTCCTTCTGACATTCCTTGAGAAGGAAGGAATGGTAATAGCTAACACTCCATCTACAACACCTACGTCATCCCCCTCCCTTCATCTCATCACGTGGGCATCTTATCATCTCACCTCATCACAAGAAAGGTGAGTATAGTACAAAATATTTTGATAGAGAATGAGACTTTGCTCATATAACTTTATTACAGTATATTGTTAAAAGTGTTCTATTTTTATTACTAGCTGTTGTATATATTATGTGCCTAAAATATAAATTAAACTTTTATCATAGGTATGTAGGTATAGGAAAAAACAGTACATATAGGGTTCAGCCCTCTCTGTGGGCCTTAGAATTTGTCTCCTACAGATAAAGAAGCACTATTGTATTGTTTCTCTTTATTTTCATGTAGTTCTCATAAAATTCCTTATGCTGATCTTTATATTATCAGTTTAGTGACTGTTAGTTGATCCCTCTACTAAATTTTATATTTTGATAATTTTAGTTTTTATTGGAAATCTCCCTTTCTGAATATTTTATTCTTTTTTGTTCATGCAGTTTTCCAATGAATTCTTTCCCTTTATTTTTTTATTATTGTAAGCTACACATAAAATCTACCATGTTAACCATTTTTAAATGTACAGGTCAGAGGTATTAAATGCATTTAGTATGTTGTGCAACCATCAACACCACCAATCTCCTGAACTCTTTATCTTACAAAACTAAATTTCATAACCACCAAACAGTAACTCCTCTGCCATTTGCACCATTACTCTACTTCCTCTCTCTATAATTTTGATTCTTTTAAGTACTTCATGTAAGTGGAATTATCAATGTTTGTCTTTTTGATACTGGCTTATTTCACTCTGTCTAGTGTCCTCAAGGCTTTTCTAGGGTGAAGCAAAATTTCCCTTCTTTTAAAGCTGAGTAATATTCCATTCCAAATACATTTTGTTTATCCATTCACATGTCAATAGACCTTGCTTCCACATTTAAGCTATTGGAAATGTGCTGCTATGACCATAGGAGTACAAATATCTCTTTGAGATCCTACTTTCAGTTCTTGTGAATGTATACTTAGGAGTGGTATTGCTTGATCATATGGTAATTCTATTTCTAATTTTTTGGAAAACTACCAAACTTGTTTCCATAGCAATTGTACCATTACCATTCCCACCAAGCGTACACAAGGATTTCAATTTCTCTACATCCTCACCAACACTCTTTTTCTTTAATAGAAAACATTCTAATCGGTGAGAAGTGGCATCTCACTATAGTTTTGATTTGCATTTCCCTAATGATTAATGCTGTTGTGTATCTTTCATGTGTTTATTGGCCAGTTTTACATCTTCTTTGAAGAGATTTCTATTCAAGTTCTTTGATCATTTTTGAGTCAGGTTGTTGTTTTTTTTTTTTTTTTTTTTTTTTCCTGAGTTTAAAGTGTTCTCTATGTATTCTGGACATTAATCCCTTATCAGATTTATGATTTGCAAATATTTTCTCCCATTATTTGGCTCACTTTTTTACTCTATTGATATTGACTTTTGATGCAAACATTTAAAATTATTTCATGAAGGCCAATTATCTATATTTCTATAGTTATTGTCTGAAACTTTGGTGTCATATTCAAGAAACCAGTGCCAAACTCAATGTCATAAAATTTTTGCCTTATGTTTTCCTTTAAGAATTTTGTTGTTTTAGGCCTTATAATTAGATCTTTCATTGTTTTTGAGTTGATTTTTGTATACAGTCTAAATTAAAGTGCAACTTCATTATTTTACTTGTGGATATCCAGAGTTCCCAGCACCATTTGTTGTAAAGACTGTCCTTTCTCCATTGAATTGCCTTGACGTTCATGTCAAAAATCATTTGACCATATCTGCCAGGGTTTATTGCTGGGTTCTCCATTCTATTCCATTGGTCTGTATGTCTGTCTTTATGCCAGTACCATTCTCTTTTGAATATTATAGCTTTGTGTTAAGTTTTGAAATCAGAACATGTGAGTCTTCTAGCTTTGTTCTCTTTTAAACTTGTTCTGCCTAAGGGTTCTGTGAGATTCCTCGTGAATAAGGATGGGATTTTTAAATTCTGAAATATCAGTGGGATTTGATAAGGATTCTATTGAATCTATAGATATCTTTGAGTACTATTGACATCTTAACAATATTAAGTCTTTCAATATGTGATCATCAGATGTGTTTCCATTTATTTACGTCTTCCTTAATTTCATTCATCAGTGTTTTATAGTTTTCACTTTCTTGGTTACCTCCTAAGTATTTTTTCTTTTTGATGCTATTATAAATGGAATTACTTATGTAATTCCTGTTTCAGATTGTTCGTTGTTAGAATATGGAAGTGCAACTGATTTTGGGGTGTTGACTTCACATCCCATTGCTTTGCTTGCTGATGCATTTATTAGTTCTAACAATTCCTTTTGTGGATTCTTCAAAGTTGTTTTTTTTTTTTTTACATGTGAGATCATATTATCTATAAAAAGATAATTGCACTCCTTCCTTTCCAATTTGGATGTCTTTTATGTCTTTCTCTTGCCCTAATTGCTGATTAGAACTTCCAGTTCTATGTTCAATAGAAGTCATAAAGTGCTTACCTTTCCCTTAATCCTGACCTTAGAAGAAAGCTTCTAGTTTTACCGCTGATTATGCTAGCTGTGGATTCTTCATATATGGTTCTTATTATGTTGAGATTTCTTTTACTTCTACTTTGTTGAGTGTTTTTATCATTAAAGAGTATTAAATTTGTCAAATACTTTTTAATGCATCATTGAAATGATTGTGTGGGTTTTGTCCTTCATTCTATAATAATGTGGTGTATTACACTGGTTAATTTTCTTACGTTAAAATACCCTAATTCCAGGAATAATCTCCATTGGTCACTTTGTATAATCCTTATAATATGATATTGAATTCCACTTGCTGGTATTTTGTTGAGGATTTTTGCATCAATGTTGCACCAAGAGATACTGGTCTGCAGTTTTCTTTTCTTGTAGTGTCTTTGTCTGGTTTTGGTTTCAGGGTAATGCTGACCTCACAAAACAAATTAGGAAGACGTCCTTCTTGTTCAAATTTTGGAAAAGCTTCAGAAAATTGGCACGCATTCTTTAGATGTTTCATACAAGTCACCAGGGAAGCTAGCAGGTTCAGGTTCTTTGTCAAGAGTTTTAGACTACTGGGCAGCCTGGTGTGATCCTGGAGACCTGGGATTGAGTCCCATGTCAGGCTCCCTGCATGGAGCCTGCTTCTCCCTCTGCCTGTGTCTGTACCTCTTGCTCTCTGTGTCTCTCATGAATAAATAAATAAAATCTTTAAAAAAATAAGAGTTTTAGATTATTGATTTAATCTTTTTACTAACTATAGATCTATGTAGATTTTCTTTTTTCATGACGTTTTAATAACAAGCCAAATATAAGATATGGTGTTAAGAAAAAAAAAATACCCCTAATTGCAAATAAAAACTGCAAGCTTCAGGATTTGCCCAGAAGCACTCATTGTTTTTGCTGAAGACCTTTGCTTCCTGACAGATTGTATTTATCCCTGACTCAACCTCTATCACTGTCATTTGTAATTTGTGGGTTTTTATGAGATTCTTTTGGATTTTGTGTCCATTTGAGTCACATGAAGACTTTTTTTTACTACATCCCAAGTGAGGTGCCAATCCTAAGTAAAATCTTATCTGCAAACTTCCTTAGATTTCTGGTCCTCAGTCTTTTTCATTTTGCGTTTATATTTATTTTGTCATCATAGCAGTGATTTAAGAGGCATAGGGAATCAAACAGGAAAAGTAAAATGGCGGTCTGGAAAATGAAGGAATGAATGTATTTTCAAATGTTGCATTCATAATGATTTAGATGGCACATATGCGTTTTATAGATTGGAAAACTAAACAGTGAAATGCTAATGCTCTCAAATTGATATGCAGATTTAATACAATTTCTGCCAAAGTCCTAGAAAGATATTTATTAATATAGGCAAGATTATTCAGAATTTATGTTGAAAAGATATATGGATAGAAAATAAGCAGGTAAAAGTGTTCAAAATTATGAGCGATTAGGGGCTCCTGGGTGGCTCAGTGGTTGAGCATCTGCCTTTGGCTCAGGTTGTGATCCCGGGGTCCTGGGATCAAGCCCCATATCAGGATCCCCGTGGGGAGCCTGCTTTTCCCTCTGAACTGTGTCTCTGCCTCTCTCTGTGTGTCTCTCATGAATACATATATAAAATCTTTAAAAAAAATCATGAGCCATTAATAACATGCAAATTAAGACCAGAATGAAACATCACTGCAGACTTATAGAACACCTAAAATAAAATATAAAATATAGTGACAATACCGAGTACTAGTAATGATGTGAGAAAAGTGGCTCTCTTATATATTGTTGGTGGGAATGTAAAATAATACAAATGTTCTGGAAAATAATTTGGAAGTTAAAACAAAACAAAACATGTACTTATCATACAAGTTATTGCATTCTTGGACATTTATCTCAAAGAAATGAAAACTTATGTTTGCACAATAACCTGCATATGCATGCTTATCAGCAGTTTTATTTGCAATAGCCAAAAACTAGAAACAACAAAAATGTCACTTAATAAGTAAATTATACAGACTGTGGTGCATCCATACTGTGGAATAGTACTCAGCAATGAAAGAGAATTGTCTATGGAAACACACAACCTGGATTGGTGTCTAGGGTATCACGCTGAGTGAAAATTGTCAATCTCAAAATATCATATTCAGTATGATCCCATTTGTATATTATTCTCAAAAGGATAAAAGGACATGGAAAATAGATTTGCCCTTGCCAAGTGCTAGGTAATATGGGAAGCAGGGGAAGGGAAAGGTGAGTGAGACATAAAGATGCAGTCCAAGGGGAGCACCTGGGTGGCTCAGTTAGTTGGGCATCTGCCTTCAGCTCAGGTCATGATTCTGGGGTCCTGAGGTCCTAGGATGAAGCCCTGTATGGGGCTTTCTGCTCAGCAGGGAGTCTGCTTCTCCCTCTTTTTCTGAGCCCCCCCCCATGCCCCTCTCACTATGCTCATGCTCTCTCACTAATCAATCAATAAAATCTAAAAAGAAAAAGAAAAAGAAAAAAAAAAAGAAAAGAAAAAAAAGAAATCTGACTTAAAAAGAAAAGAAAGATACAGTGCAGGGGAAGTCTTTATAGTGACAAGAGAGTTCCAAATCTTGAGTGTGTGGTAGTTACACAAATCTACCTGTGTGATAAAGTGGCATACAACTCTACTCATGCATTGTAACTACATAAAATGCCTGATTTTGATATGATACTATAATGATATAAGACGTAACCATTTGGGATGCTGGGGTGGTTCAGTGGCTGAGTGTCTGCCTTTGGCTCAGGGAGTGATGCCTCTCCTCCCTATGCCTATGTCTCTGCCTCTGTGTATCTCTCTTGTGAATAAATAAAATCTTTTAAAAAGAAAAAAAAATGTAACCATTTGAGGAACCTTTTCCAAGGATACACAGGACCTCTCTGCGCTGTATTTGCAACTTTCAGTAAATCTACAATCATTTCAAAATATTTGAAAAATCGACACCCTAATTTAGGATGGCATATATGCAGTATATGGCTTCTTGTTACTTTAGATGAAAAACTGAGGCATGGTGAAATAAAATAAATGACTTAATGAAAGTTGCCGAAGGAAAAATTACATATTATTATTCCACATACTTGTACTATTAGGTTTAAATTATTATATTGTGAAAATAATTTATTTAAATGGCACATTAAGATCCATATATCTCTATGTACTTGTAGAACCAGACTTCCATTATATAATGTCATGTACACACAATGTAGCAATTAAAAAATCCTTTCAAGTTTGTTTACATGGGAATCTCTGCATCTTTCAAAAAAGTTTATCTCATCTAAATTAAATCCCTAAACAAAATATTTCTGTACATAAACAGTATTCAGTTAAGAAAAATAAAACAATATTTATTATCTAAATGTTGTATCACAAAAGTAAAAGAGCTTGAGGAAATTAGGAAATTAGAATAACACTTATAATTGCCATTTCCCAAGTAAATTTTCCCAAGTAAATTTCTTGTATTTTCTTCAAAATACTAATGAAAACGGGGATCCCTGAGTGGCTCAGTGATTTAGCACCTGCTTTCCACCCAGGGCATGATCCTGGAGTCTTGGGATGGAGTCCCGCATCAGGCTCCCTGCATGGAGCTTGCTTCTCCCTCTGCCTCTCTCTCTCTCTCTGTGTGTGTCTCTCATGAATAAATAAAGAAAATCTTAAAAAAAATATTAATGAAAAATATTAATCTCAATAATCAGTACAGAAATACATATCATCCTTTTTTTCTTTGTTTTGGTACATTTATTTTTTAAATCTGTAGCAATATTTTAAGGGAAAGTAAATGTTTGTTGAATGGATTATTTCCAAAGCAAAGTGGATTTAAAGGAAATATTTTATAAGAAGGCGAATTTACAAAATTAATTATCATAGAAAATCTCTTGTGACCTTCTTTAAAATTACTCTAGAATTTAGCACTCTATCTTGTACATAGTTGTTATTTGAAATGTTTGGATTCTTTGAAATTTTATACTATATCAGTCCATGATTCAGTTAGCAAAGAGATGACACATTCAAAATGACTGAAATAAAAACAATTTGTAAAAAAGATTATTTACAGAGGTGTGTGTTGGGTTGAGAAAACCATCATGAAAAAGTGAAGCATTAGGAAACCGAGCAAAGTGGGAAGCTGTTATTCCCGCCGCACCCCAGATGGGAGCTGGTTCCTTGTGTGCTAAGAACTTCATCCAGGGAACATCAGCCAAAGGACAGAGTACGGACTTCTGAACATTGACTCAGCCATAAAGGCAAAGAAAAACTGGCATACGTTGTCAATATCAATTATTTCAGAACTCCAGAAATTAACTAAAGGCTTGCAGCAACCCAGAGAACATTGATTTAAGAAAAATGGCTGCATGTCAGTAAGGAAAATGAAGTTTGTTGGTATCTTAACGCCAAGTGCCATGCCTTGCTCCCCGGTAATACTCTTAGATAAAAGTAAAAGAAAATAAGAGTCTATCTTGGGTCCTGGAGAGAGTAGCATGGAGCTGAAGTTCTTTTAAAGCTAATTCCCAAAGAATTGCTATTATTTGACCCATGAATATGTTCCTCCATTACAGACAATGTTGTATGGAATAGGATGTTTATCGATAGATGACATGGTCATGTATAGAAGGAGCAGTAAATACGAATTTTAGCTTTTGTTCTAAAGAAAAGAGGGAGCAGAAAATAGAAGGGGCTTTTTTTTTTTTTTTTTTTTTTTAGGGGCTTTTATAATATTATTGCAAAATCATAAAGCCATAGTTTGAAATTTTTATTTGCATCCCCCCAAAAATGAAAAGAAAGAGAAATTTAGTATTATGACAATTTTATGCTTATTTTTTTAATACTGTCAAAACCCTTTACATTTGTCTCTTTTCATTTCTCAATGTGTAAATAATTTTTCTTAACTGTGACGTCTGGTGTGGTAGTTACTTCTGATTAAGAATGCAACTCGCTAATATCTTTCAAGGAGAACAGTGCATTCTTATAGGTTTATTGTCTCCATTAAAGACATATCTAAAGCAGACCTTGCAATGTTGGAATATCAATTTTAACTGTTGTAAAACCCCTTATGTGGGCATTTGTAATCATGTCTTGGTAGGCAATTTAAACAAGTGACTAGCTCTAGAGAGGATGATGAAATATGATTTGGGGATTGGCGTAAGGAAATAAAGTCCTAAAATACAAGTAGTTAAAATTGGGGGAGACCGTTTTAGCATTTTTTTTTCATTTTAGCCTGTTCATTTAGCTTTATATAGATTTCAGAGTTAATTAAAATACTTATCCAGGGGATTTCTGGAAAATTCTACCTTGGAAACCAGTTTCTTTAGTATATGCTGTATGGCAACCAGTTCTTTATCTAGGGGAAAGGATGATTTGATAAACATTTATACAGTCATGTTGGATGTTGACTCTTCCATTACCCAGGGGAAAAAATGTTTTAAGTTATAGAAGAAAAAAAAAAAACAAGAGTAGTTGTGCAACATCTTTATAGCATGCTTTATCCCTAGATAAATTGTGCATGCTGATTCATATCTTCATTATGACTGTGAAAGGAGAGATTCTGTGCCCTAAAGAACCCCAAAATGAGACAGGAATCATTGGAATTAGAATATGTCAGTATCAATACAATTATTTTAAAGATGAGACTGATTATCCAGCTTCTAGTGGCAAGGGTGGCTATGACAGGTACCTAGAGTTTGATTGGAAATTAGGTTTTTCTTTAAATATACTTCTTAAAACAGAGATGGAGGAAAGTATAGGGGAGTCTCTCTTTGCTTGTACTTTTGAAATATTTCAAAGAACCTCAGAGGCCTGCAAAACCAAAGTACTTAACAGTTGCTTATTGTTTAATACTAGCTTGAGTGGAAAAAAGGAGAGGCTTTTATGGAAAATATTTCTTGACAGTTGTCTGTCTCCTGGCATTCTGAACTCACTGCCTTATAAACAGGACCAATTAATTAGGGAGCCAAATTCTCCTCTCTCTCATACCATAATTCTCCTTTAAAAAGTCACACTCCAGACCATCTTCCACATTATAATTACATTTGCAGTCTACAGACTGGAAATTGCTGACATTTGTGAGTATATCTTCACTATTGGGCAAACCTCAGAGGGCTGCGATTGCAGAATTACCTAGGAGTGGGCTGCAGACTTGAAGAGAAGTCTACTGAGACAAGAAATACAAGTACGGTGCTCATTTTAAAGCAAGACAACATACCCATGAGATATTTTTTGTAAATGCATACAAAGGGGAGGTGACAAATATAAGACATGGCAATATTGAATTCTATCTTAAAATATTTTTCTTACATGAAACAGGATCGAATAGCTCTCTAAAAACATTTCGCGTATATTGGGCCACCACTGGTGGTATAAGAGTGGCTCTCTCCCATACATTTACACAATCACAAGACAATTCCATTGCTTCCAGAGCTGTTCACCTACAATTGAAATCGTATTTCCCTCAACCTTTATTTAGGTTTTATAGATATGATAACTTATTAAACAGACTACTGCTTACTTTGACATTTTTTTTCAGGATTTAATCATCCCTGAACAATGACTCTAGGAGGTGTTGACTTTTATTGTACATTGTTTCATGATTCGATCAACCTTCCAAGAGTAATCAAAGTTCCTGGATTGAGCCATTCACAAGATTGAACCCTATAAATGCAAACAAGCTCGTTAAAGTCACACACACACTCACTCATACACGCAAACACCTCTAACTCATGGTGCACAAATATGCTGAAGTCGTATCTATATCTCAAACAATTCCCTAAATCCTCATATACATTTTGGCACTGAAAAAGAATGGTAACATTATAAGAAGTCTTTCATGATCCAAAAAATCAACTGCGTTGATGTAATTTTTTTTCAGATAGATACTACGTGGAAATTAAACAAAAAAATTGTATGCAAATTATACAGCACATTCTGAGATAAGGGATGTCAGAAATAATTTATGTCACAGTGTATCATTGGTTCTGGGCTCTGTCAGATGGCAGAAAAAATACATATATGTGTGTTTGCAGTAAGCCCTATCTATGCACACATCTTTCTGCATTTCTGTTTGTGACCATCTGTCTGTTTAGCTCCACACACATCCATGCCGATGTCCCCAACTCTAGTTCATCATCTCATGGGTCACTCTAACCTCCCTTGTTTGCTTATCTATAATTCTTATTGCAGTGGTCAGAAACCCAGCTCCCATTGAAGCTATTGGTTTACTGAATTGTTAAAATTTCAGCGTGCAGGTACAGTGGACTCAGAATTATTAGTCTATATTCCCACAGAAACAACCATCCCAACTAATGCATTGTTTTTGTGCAGTTCCTTTTGTCTCTAGTCTCACAGACTCCATCCATTTCCAAAGGTAGGTCAGCACTGTTTTCCCCACCCCCATCAGCATGCATCCTTGTGGGCTGTCACCAGCAGAAGCTTTGTCTCTTTCCTTTGAGACATGGTCCTTTCTCCTTCTCTTTTCACCCTCCTCCTCTTTCACATATTAAATAATGAGAATGAGGGGCAAATTTTTACCCCTTTCCAAAAGAAAATGTAAATGACTTTTTTAGACCTTTGATCCACTTCATTTTCACTTTATCAAAACCAAAATAAACTATTGCAAGTGAAAATAACGCTCATTAGAGCAGCTACTTTCTTCCTCGTATTTCATTTCTGTCTGTGGTTTCTAGCTCAACTTGCAAGATATTTTGCAAAAGCACAAATATGAGTTTTAAGGGAAACTGAATGTACATTTCAGTCTTTGACTCTCAGCATGGTGCAATAGAAAGAAGGAGCTTTAAATAGATAAATAAGAAAATTAAAATTATCAAGAACTGTTTAAAGATTAAATGCCCCAGGGTCCTGGGATCAAGCCCTGCATCAGGCTCCCTACTCAGGGGAAGTCTGCATCTCCCTCTCCCTGTGCCTCTCTCCTCCTGTGCTACTCTTATGCTCTCTCTCACTATTTCTGTCTCAAATAAATAAAATCTTTAAAAAAAAAACAAAAATTAAATGTCTCTTGATTCCCTATTTGAACTCAAACTGTGTAATATTTAGAACTTACTCTTGAAGTTAACTGCTCAGAAACACTTTGCCTTTTAAGATGCCTGGAAAACCAAAACAAATCTAATTAGAAAACGTTGTGCAGCATAAACTGACTTAGCACTTTACATGCCCTCTTTCCTTCCTTCTGATCTAACTGTCCCGGAGTATGGATATCACATAGATATTGATAGGATTTGGCATCCCTACAACTTCAGAAAAACATGAAAATTATAGGATTATTTCCACCATGGCCTGAGGCAATTGTGTTGCTCCACTAAGAAAGTTGAGTGAACTTTCTAGTTATATTGCTCTTTTAGACAACATCACAGTAGACTCAGATAAAGGTAGAGGAACTGTAGTTCTTATCTGTCAACATTGAATAACCAATGTCAGTTGCAGTGGTGCTGGGCACATAGCAAGTGTTGAGTAATTGTCAAATGAATAAATGCACATACATACGTAAACTTAACACAACACCTGGTATGCTATAAATACCAATATATATTAGCTCGACTTGATATTTATAAGAATAGTTTTCATTGCAGTTATTTTCTATTAGTTATCACCATTGCTTGGATTTAATCCTCTTTTATGAATGTACCACATACTCAAGCTTCTTTTCTGATCTGTAAAAAATCCCATCCCTGTTGTGAACCTGTGTGTCAAGCACCCCACTAAAGGGACTGGAGATCTCCACCTTCTCATCAGGAATCAGCTCACTTTCCAGGACGGCTCAGTAATTCGAATTACATGTTACCACTCTCACAAGCCTCTGATTTATCCTAAGTCCATTGTCCAGACCCTTCACCTCAAATCTGCTGTGATTATAGGGTCGGTCATGCATGCAACCAGTTCTCATTCAGCTAAGCACTACAGACCTTCCTCTGCTACTTCCCATTTTATATTGAAGAAGCCTTTAATTAGACCTAGAAGGAAACTATTGTTATTAAATTTTAGGCCCTAAGTACCTATTTTACTCAGCTTGGGCTATAACAAAATGTCATAGACTAGGCAACATAAAAACAAATGTTTAATTTTTTTTTAAGATTTTATTTATTTATTTGACAGAGGGAGAGCACAAGCAGGAGGAACAACAGAGGGAAAGAGAGAATTAGGCTCCCCGCTGAGCAGGGAGCCTGATGTGGAGCTCGATTCCAGGACCCTGGGATCACGACGAGGGGAAGGCAGACATTTGACCGACTGAGCCACCAGATGCCCCAACAGCAAACATTTATTTCTTGCAGGCCTGTAGGCTGAGGAACCCAAGATCAAGGTGCCAGCAAATTTCATGCTGATGAGAGCCCTCTTTCTGCTTTGCAGTCAACATCAGCCTTCTTTTTCTTATATCCTCACATGGCCCTCCCTTGGTGTGAGCATGGGGAGGGAATGTGAGAGGTAGATTATGGGTCTCTTCTTTTTACAAAGGCATTAATCACACCAAGAGGGCCTGCTCTCATGACCTAATCTAACTGGGATCACTTCTCAAAGATCTCACCTCCAAATACCATCATGTTGGAGAGTAGGGCTTCAATGTATGAATTTAAGGCAATATGTTCAGTGCATAGCAGTACCTAATCTTAGAATGGTAAATTCATGACCCATGTATCTCCACTCTTTCTTCCCTCCAGATGATGCCACTAACCAATTAACAATTTCTTCTTTCTGAACTGAAAGATGATCACAGAAATCCTTCTCAACCCAACACTTTGAGGCACCACCCACGAGGCTCATGTTGGCAGGCAATACAGCCCTCTCCTGGGTGTGCTCTATCACTGTGACTGGATTAATCCAATTAACTGATGACAGTAATTGCTACTTTTGGTAGTGACATTGGAGGAGCTAGAATAAAAGGGAAAAAAAGTGTTCTTAAAGGTTTTCATTCTAAAAATAGGGTAATCAGAAGTATGATTTAAAAGCTATGGTTATATTAATATACAGAATAGTTCTATTTGCCGTTGGTAAAAATAATGCATAACTGTTAAACGTGTACAAAGAACACAGCTTCTGCTGATTTTATTAAGTTTCTAAATTCTATGGTCCTTTGGTTTTCTGAATAATTAAAAACACTTTAGAAGTCAAGGATATCTTTGTCCAAAAATAGTATTTGGAGCTTGGAAAGATCTTAAGTGTGGGAAATACTTACATTTTATGTTGTAGTTTGATGTTAATGTAAGCCTGGTCCTCCTAAAGTGATACTGTCTCGAGGATATAGAAGTACGTTGCAGGTGCCCAGTCTGAGATGTAGTACTGTCTCTCTGACGTGGTCAACTGTTTTCTATTTACTCTCTGCAGGGGACTTGTTTTTTTTTAAGATTTTATATATTTATTCATGAAAGACACAGAAAGAGGCAGAGACACAGGCAGAGGGAGAAGCAGGCTCCATGCAGGAGCTGATGTGGGACTCCATCTGGGAACCCTGGGATCACGTCCTGAACCAAAGGCAGCCGCTCAACTGCTGAGCCACCCAGGCATCCCAAGGCGACTTTCTTTATGAATTCTTGTCGATGCTACTTTCTTGATCTCTCATTACTTCTTAGCTATTCTTTCTTTTCCTTTGGTGATCCTCCTATTCCTTTATCTTAAATATCTACAATGTGTTACCCTTATTACCATAGTATTTGCTTTCAATACATGTCCATGTACATGACCATACTGATGTTCTGAGTTTAAAGTGTTCTTATGAGTAAATATGAAGGAATGAAAACAAGGAAATTTACATATAAGAAGACTAGCTTTAGATCTTGACTCTCCTGTACATAGATACTTTATTTTTGACTAAACATGAAGCCACTACAATCATCACTCTAGTACATTTATAATAAAAAGGTAGTTAAGCTCATTGGTTAAGTGAAGAGGCTTTATCATGTAAAATTGAATCTTGTGACAAGCAATCCCTGGTGGGTAATCTTGGGTAAGAACTAGGGTCTGTGTGCCTCAATGTCCTCATCTATAAAGTGAGATTATAATTTAACCTATCTCTAAAACTTTTTTAAGTATTAAATGAATTAATAGCATAAAATGCTGAGAATATTGTAACCTATAATCCACATTGTTGTTATTATCTTTACTATGTTTACCTTTGAAAATGGGATGTAGCAATAACCATCTATAAGGTTTTTGTGACAGTAAACTTGAATAAAGTCAAATGGAGCAATTGGTGTAATACCAGGTATCGGGTCACTCAATTAAACTTTCTTTCCTCTTTGAACAGTTGACTCAAATGTCTTTAATTCTAGTCATCTTTCCACTTGATGTTTCTTCCCAACTTTGGATTCTATTCATTTCCACAGGTATAAAATCAAATGCCCTGTCTCATGGTGAAGGCAGTCTGTCCTTCTGGTACTCTTGTTTTTGTTAATGGCATGCCATCTTTGTGGTTTTTAGAATTATTGATGGGAGATGGAGTAACTGGATGATGGGCATTAAGAAGAATTGATAAAATGAGCACTAGGTGTTATATGCAATTGATGAATTGCTAAATTCTACCCCAGAAACCAATAATACACTATATGTTAAATAAATTGAACTTAAATTTTAAAATTTTACAGAAATATTGAACTCATATTTACTCTGATCTCTCCTTCATCAATTTTATTTGTGCTGTCCCTGATCCCTATAACCTCTTATTCTTTTCTCCATTTTTTGAAACCTTTTGAGATTTATCTTTTCTCATCTTGCCAACTTAGAATAAGAGCGATAACTAACATTAACTGTACAATTAAAAGTTAATAAATGTTAATATTAATAAGGTTACATTTTCATATAAAGATTAAAATATAGAGAAGGTTTGGAATAAAAGATAATAAAATATTGGATTGATGTCAATGTCAAATGTGAGCTTTTAAGTAGAACCATTTAATTCTTTGATGGAGTCACAAAATATGTGATGTTGGGGCAGGCTTTCTGCTTGAGAAGCTATGTGATATTAGGGAGCAAAAAGAACAAGATCATTTGTGTACAAAATTTTGGGTTCTAATCCCAGCTTTGGCATGTTGGTATTTACTAGAGGTACGATTTGGAGCATGTGAATTAACCTGCCTCAGGTAAAGTGAAGATATTTGTAAAACATGAGAATAGAATGTGCAGTTGACCTTATCGACTTGTTTTGAAGATCAAAAATATAATTGGAGCCCTTGAAATATTCAATATAATTATTCAATTGTACTCCAAACTGGCATAGCAAAGAGGCTACTTCATCACGCTAGACTAAAAATGAGACGATTATGCATGAATATGGAATTTGTTGCCTTCTTGTCCATAACTCAATAAGAAAGGATTCTATAGGTTAATTTATTGAGAAAAATAACTTACTCTTTCTCCTGTGGTCCCCACTTCAGTGAACAGCACTTACCCATCTGCCCAAACACATCTCTTTCTCCACCATTACCTTCCATATAAATTACTGCAATAGCTCCCTGTCTGGAATTTTTACTGTAGTCTCTCCTTTTGTAATCTATTTTCCACCCAGCAGTTTGCACTGATTTTATAAAGTAAAAATTGAAAGTGCCACTCCACTATTTAAAACATTTCACATTTCCTTTTTTACTCAAAGAAATGCAAAACTGTATACATGGCTTAAAAGAATTAGTCACAAAGTAAAACCTCACAGGTTCATATGTTTAGACTCATAGATTTTCATAAACTTTACTTTTAAACTTTATATTTCTGCCATACCTGACATGGACAATTCTTTCTTTTTCCCATATTTTTCATATTCCAAACACCCCATCTGGAGAATCATGCTTCTGTAAACAGTGGCTGAGCAGGTGAATATGAAAAAGACAGGTGTGGCTTAGAACCCAAGCTTGGAGTACCTCCAAAACCCACACAGGGATGGGCCTAATCTAAAAGGCATAGAGGCAGTGTGGGAAGTTACGTTATGGAGGACCATCAACAGCCACAGAATGGGCAGGATGGATCAAAGGCAGCCCTCAACTGATCAGAATTGTAAGTTTTCTGGGCAGCCCCAGTGGCGCAGCGGTTTAGCGCAGCCTGAAGCCTGGGGTGTGATCCTGGAGACCTGGGATCGAGTCCCACATCGGGCTCCCTGCATGGAGCCTGCTTCTCCCTCTGCCTGTGTCTCTGCCTTTCTCTCTCTCTCTCTCTCTCTGTGTCTCTCATGAATAAATAAATAAAATTCTTTAAAAAAAAAAAAAAAGAATTGTAAGTTTTCTGAAAAATGTGATTTGGAAATTAGTCTATCATCCTTTTCATAGAATAAGCCCTAGAAATAGTTGAACATTTGCTGTTTGGAAGAGCCAGGTAGGAGAACTGCAAAGGGAAATACTCAAGTTCCAGGACAAAATTTGATGTGTGTCACAGTGATGAATAGGAAAAAAGAAATAGATAGAAATCTTGGCCACCTATTTGGAGAAACCGGTTCTATTATAAAGTTATCATTAGAGTTATTTATTTATGTGTGTTACTACACATAGGAAAGCATTTTGTAACTTATAAAGCACCTGTTAAGGTGATCATTAATTTTTATGAGAGAACACTTTTTACATATTTCTGTCTGCAAGGGTAGGTATATAACACAATACATAATTCAAATGAACGTATTGAATAATATTGAAATGTACTTTAAGAAATAGTTGCCTTGTATAGCTTTCCAATAAAATTTTGCATTAGAAAATCAGAAACATACGTTTAATAACCAAAATGTTGAAGTAAAGTGCTTGAAATAATTATCTCTTCATGTTAACACCCAAATCAACAGTAAACTCCCTTCCTTCTTCAGTGCATCATTTCACTTGATAATTAGCAGCTGTATGCTAATTGCATTGGGAGCTCTCGATTTCCTGAGTATGCTAATTTAAAGTTCTGTTGAGTGGTGACTTTGTTTCATGGAAGCCTGAAGTATAAGCCATATAGAATACACTATACAACTAATCCTACCCTCAGTTCCTGGCAGAGAACAAACTGAGTGCCTCTGTTAATGGTACCTCATGCTAAAGAGGAAAATTGTTAGGGCCCTGAATCACTTCAGCAGTGATTGCAAGATGAGAAATTGAACTCTTCTGAGATCGAGATCCCGACTATGACCTGAGAGCAACCTGAATGCCAAAGGAAAGACGAGGGCCAACCAGCAGTCACCAGAATCAAATTAACACATCTCAGCTCTACTGAGAGTTGAATCTATTAACTAAGCATTTTGAAAATGCACCACTGAGCTAATGTAGATATGATGACAGTTAAGTGCCGATGGACCTCCTAATGGAAAAAGGAAAGCATTAGGGACTCTTTCCAAACACGTGGGAGATGGCCATGGAAGATGTGATGTCAAGAGTGGACATGAAGTGGATTGGGATACACTTCGTGTCTGATCTTCAGTCTACAACATTATTCGATTTGTGTTTCTCTTTACAGTTGCCCACCTGACCCTTCATCTGTGCAGGTTATGCTCTCTGCTTAAGCCAAAGGGAGGATGCCAACTTGCAATAATAAACCCACTGTCTGATGTCTCCATTAAAAGTTTCAGTCATGGGACAGAATGTTGGTCTGCGAGAAGGCTTGCTTCAGGAAATAACATGGAGAACACTTCCTGTGTTGATACACAAGGGGACAGAAGCTAGTTGAAAAGCTCGAAGACATATTTCTTTTTTCTCTATGTGTTCTTCTTGATGTATATAGTCATGGTATGTTTTAATGATAGTAAATAATATTTCTAATATTGATAATGTGCTGAGTATGGTTTCCGTATATACATCATACATGTGTATATATATGTGTTTTCAAGACAAATACTAATTTTATTTTCCATTTAAGAAAGAAAAAAGCTGAGTCACTTAAAACAAATAAAAGGAATTTTTATAAAGTCAAGCAGCAGGTAGGTGGCATAGCTCAGTTCTGAACCCAAGAGGTCTGGCCTTAGGATCTGTGTACTTAGAATAAACACTATTTCTCTTGATTACACCCACACACATATGCACACCACCAAGGTTGACCGATGCTTTCTAACCAACTTTAATGTGTCACATCCTGTGACACATGGATACTTAAAGAAGGGAAAAAAAGAAAAAAGAAAGGTGATGTGTGACAGCGTCTGTAGGTTATACCAATTTCCTAATCCTTAATTAAAATTTAAGTTTAATTTTATTTAAGGATAATTATATCAATTAGGAAAAATTAAACTACAAAGCAGAACTTTAGGACAAAGAATGGTTAATGTATTTCTGAAAATCTTGCCAAATTAACATCAAAAGGCATGTTTCACTATTTGGAGACAGTGCTGCAGTGAATTTCTACAAGTTTTATTGAAACCAGGCTTAATAGAAACTGCAACTATAGTTCTTCTCTTCATCACACAAATTACAAAAGCTGAAGAAATAGCTTTATAATAAGAAGATAAGAAGAGAAAAGAAGCATCAATGTTCTGCTTGATAGCATAAGAAGTGAAAAAATAGAAATAAAATTCATGGGTCTTGATTTGCTTTATTTAATATTTAGTATTTCCTGGATCTATCCCAAAGATAATATATGGACTTAAAGAAATAAAAGGAAAAACACTAAATGGGATATAACACTTCAAGAAAATCAAATGATTTCATATTTAATGATGAAAAAAATCATGTGATGATTATATTTAGATACAAATATATGCAGAGCTAAATAAATATTCTGGTTCTCTATTCAAAAAGCCTCAGACTGGAGATCAAATAGTACCATCAAATAGGAGATCAAATATATGTTCAGATCAAAGCCATTCAATTCATTTTGTGTTACACAGAACATCTATATAGGTGTTTTTGTTATATAACCTCTATACTATGTTATGTCTTACCTTAAAGAAGGACAAACTGAGAGTCCTCTGCCCTAAAAGGTAACTGACGACTCATCAAAAAATAAGTGTGGGCTGATACACGTACCTTCAACCACCAAACTATTATAAAATTCTTACTATGGCCTGTAGAACATAAGACCATAGTATACAAAGTATACAAAGATGAGCCAAACATTTCTCCTGCCACCAAGGAGATTAAAATGAAGAAAACAGGCAAATGCTACGACAGATGTAAACAGTGTGATAAGTGTAAGAGTGCTTGATGGGAGCTCATTAGAGGCATATCTCACTAGCCTAGAGATTCAAAAAAAGTCCCTAAGGAAATGACATACAAACTGAGGCATAAAGTGAGAGTACAGATTAGTTAAATAAAGGAGTCAAGAGAGAGTTGAAATGGGTAGGGACTTCTATGCAGAAAGAATCTCCTACTCAAGCCATTTAAAGATGCAGTTTGATTTCCTAAAGTCACAATTGCCTCAAGTGTCTTTTAAGGTAGTGATTCCTGACTGAGTTTTATTTATTTATTTTTTTTAATATTTTTTTCTTTATTTATTTATGATAGTCACACAGAGAGAGAGAGAGAGGGGGGCAGAGACATAGGCAGAGGGAGAAGCAGGCTCCATGCACCGGGAGCCCGACGTGGGATTCGATCCCGGGTCTCCAGGATCGCGCCCTGGGCCAAAGGCAGGCGCCAAACCGCTACGCCACCCAGGGATCCCTGACTGAGTTTTATGAAAAATACCAGAGATAAACTATGGAAAGCACTATTAAGATTCTTTAAACTCAGTAAATACTCTCTATTATCATGAGCATGGCTTATTTAAGGAATTTCAAGCAGGCATGTATTACATGCATGTTGAATAACAGCTAGAGATGAAGCTGAAGAAGTAGGCATGGACCAGATGGTAAAGATTGGAAATACGTTATCATGAAGATACATGTCCCAAATCATCTGTTCAATATACGTATGGCAAATAGCCTTGGATGGTAGACACTGTCTCCCTCCAATACAGAGGGTAGATTTCTTGACCAGGAAAGGTAATGCCTCCCTTCAGGCCAAAGGTTAAGCAGGAATACCAGCAATCTCTTTAGAAGATAAAGGATATCTTAACTTTAGGGTTCCTCAGCAGTAACACATAACAACTTACAATAGAGCTACCCAGATGAGCCTGCCTCTACATCATCCTCTTGGGACTTGAGAGACAAGGGAAACTTATACAAACACGAAGCTCATGTTGTGTGCTTGCTGTGAGTTATAAAGCCCTTTGTTTCTGATCAGTAGCACCACAGCTTCATCAGCATTCCCAAAACAGTAATGAGCTAATGTGTCAGCTTTAAAGTATGGCAAAACTGCAGACTCTTCACAGTTCCTGAAAGTTCTAAAATTCTCATGGTATTAAGGACACATTGCATCATTTCCCATCCTATCATAACAGTTTCACTTTAAAATAACAATATAGTGGCACCTGGGTGGCTCAGTTGGTAAAGTGTCTGCCTTTCACTCGGGTCATATTCTCAGAGTCCTGGGATCAAGCCCTTCATTGGGCTCCATGCTCAGCAGAAAGTCTGTTTCTCCCTTCCCCTCTGCCTCTCTCTCCTGCTTGGGTGCACACCCTCTATCAAATAAATAAATAAAATGTTTTTAAAATGACAATCTATACGGTCCTCCATGAATAATATGCATTGCCATTATTTAAATTTAAGATCAAAAAGGTTATATGGCAACTTAAATAAAGGTAAAGAGATACATGTTTTTCAAATTTTTTAATGTGTATTTCAACAAGATAGTTGAAAGATCTTACATCATCTAAAACAACTAAGCTTTTATTTAACTTCCATACTTCCTAGTTTCATCCCTCAGAAATTTCTTCTACACAATTTAAACTGTAATCACTGTAACCTAAACACACAGACCTTTCTTCACCTCTATGCTTTTCAATGTCCTTATCTCACCCTTACTCTTTAATTATAATTTGGCTGGATATTGATTTCTAGATTGACAGTTATGTTTCCTCAGCATTTTATCTATGTATTCCATCCTCTTATTGCATATGCCACTGCTGATGAAATGTCCACCAAGCTAAATATTGTACCCCTGAGGTCCTTTCACTCAGATGCCTTTCAGACTTCATGTTTGTTTTGTATACTTTGCATTTTTACCATTGTGTCTGACAGTAGCAGTTTTAGTTTTACTACTGTAAACCTAATGGGAACTTCAACTTTCTTTAATTCTATCAAATTCTCGACACTAATTTTTAAAATAATTTCTGCTCACCACAGTTTTTACACTTTCCTTCTAGAACCTGTATTATAAAAATAATGATACCAATAGACTGTAAGAAGCTATTTGTATATAATGCAATACGTAAGGCAACTGCAAAATGAGCTTTTTAAGGAAAATACACTCCAAAACCTATAAAAAAGTAAGATAGAATTATAAAAATGACTCAAGGAACCAACAGAAGGGCAGGAAAAAGAAAATGAAAACAGTAAGAAATAAACAGAGAGCAAAAATAAAATAAAATGATAGACTTAAGCATTAGTGTATTAATAATCGCATTAAAGGTAAATGATCCAAATGCAGAGATTAAATGACAGAGATTGGCAGGATAGAATAAAGAAAACAACCCAATAATATACTGTATATAAGAAATCACTTGGAAAATGGAGATATAAGTAATTTGAACAGAGAAAGATGAAAAAATACATCATGCAAATATTAATCAAAAGGAAGAAGTGGTGGAGATCCCTGGGTCACTCAGCAGTTTAGCGTCTGCCTTTGGCCCAGGACATCGTCCTGGAGACCCAGGATTGAGTCCCGCATGGGGCTCCCTGCATGGAGCCTGCTTCTCTCTCTGCTTGTGTCTCTGCCTCTCTCTCTTTCTCTCTCTCTCTCTCTGTCTCTCATAAATAAATAAATAAAATCTTTAAAATAAAAAAAGAAGGAAGTGGCTATATCAATCAGATAAAGTAGATTTCAGGGCAAAAAAAATTAAAAAAAAGAAGAAGTTATGAATAATTATAAAGCAATTGACCCATGAAGAAGATATAGTAATTCTAAGTATGTATGTGCCAAAAAACTCACAAGCCTGCAATAATAGTGAATGACACAAACAACCATCTCTCAGCAATTGATAGAAAAACTAGAGAGAAAACCAGCAAGGATATAGATGAACTCAACAGCACCATCAATCAACAGAATCTAACCAGCATTTGCAGAAAACTCCATCAAAAATCAGCAGAAAACACATTCTTTTTAATTGCCTATGAGTCAGGTATCAAGGCAGACCATGTCCTGGGATATATACAAACCTCAATAAATTTAAATTTAAACAAATCATGCAATTTGTTTTCTCTGACCATGATGGAATCAATCTAAAAATCAATAACAGAAAGGTAACATAAAAGCTTGAGTACTTGGAAACTAAATAATATACTTCTAAGAATAGCATGGGTCAAAGAGAAAATCTCAAGGAAAAAAAAACACATTGAAGTAAATGAAAAAGAAAATGTAGTATATGAAAATCTGTATGGCAAAGTAGTGCTAAGGACATTTATAACACTAAATGAGCACATTAGGAAAACAGTCTCAAATCAGTAATCTAAGTTTTCACCTCAAGAACTTAAAATAATAAGAGAAAAATAAACACAAAGGAAGCAAAGGGAAGGAATAATAAATATAAAGTAAAATCAATATAACTAAAAAAAGAAATAACAAAGAAATTCAGTGAAGGAGAGTTGGTTCTTTGAAAAGATAGATTGGTAAACCTCTAACAATACAGACAAAAGAAAAAAAGAAAAAAAGACACAATTTCCAATGTCAGGAGTAAAAGAATGGATATCACTGTAGACCCCGCAGTCATCAAAAGGATTAAAAAAAATAATGCAAAAAAATAATAATGCTATGCAAAACTCTACTCATACACATACAAATTTGTCAACTCATATTCAATGGACCAGTTCCTTAAAAAACACAAACTACCACAGTTCATCCAATATGAAATAAATCATCTTAACCATCTCAAAGCTATTAAGGGAATTCAATTCATAATTTTAAAACCCCCAAAAGAAATATTCAGGCTCAGATACTTTCACTGTAGAATTTTACCGAATATTTAAAGAAGGATTAATACCAATTCCACACAATATCTTCCCGCTCAAATAGAAGAGAGAACACATCCTAATTTATTTAATGAAACTTACTTTACTCAGAGACAAAAAATCAAATGTATTTCTCTAAACTAGTAATGAACACATGTACACTGAGATTAAAACCACAATACCATTTTCAATCGTTCAAAAAAATGAAATACTTGATCATAAACCAATAAAATCTATTCTAGATTTATATGCTGAAAACTGCACAGCACTGGTGAATGGAATCAAAAAGACCTAAATAAATGTAGAGACATACCATGTTCATGGATTGGAAACCTCAACATAGCACAGATCTTAATTATCTTAAAATCAATATTCGAAGTCTGTACCTGGTTCCCCTAGACCAGAAAGGGCATGCTTCATTCCTTCTATTTTTCTCTATGGTTTATTATCCCATTCTATATATTTTTTTTAGTCCAATGGCTAAAGATTGATATTGTAGACAGTCTTAAAGACTTCCAGAATCCTAAAAATGATTTGGGGGCAACTTATCATTCTGATAGTGTTTTCCTCACTGTATATGGTGGGCATATATATCTCCTGCTTAAACCCTAGGAAAGTAATATCTGGAATTGAGTGCTTTGACCTGTGTTTTTTTCTGTGTTTTTCTCTTTTCCCTCCTTAAAACTTTCACAGGCTTCAGCCCAAATTATGTTGCCCAGAAACCAAGACCAGAAGGTATAGTCTTTAAACTTTCTGCTTTTCTATACATCTTAGTACTACTTTCTTAATTCTGGTCTCATAGCTGATTATGGATGACCAAAGAAGGAAAGGGAGAATTAATTTTTGGTAAGTTTTGGATTTCTTAGTTAAGCTCATAATAAATAGTGAATCTGCTGCAAAATATATCATATAAAGTACTCATGAAAAAAATTGTAAAACTATAAAATATAACAAATTTCTGCATACCTACCTGCTAATGGAATCCTTCTGTTTTCCCTCTTATATCACAGTCACCTACATCCACTTGTCCTTGAAACACCAAGAGGCAACTATTACCCTATTGTTGGGATTTATCATTCTCAACGTCATACTATGTTTCTACCATATATGTATAAACCTATTTATACTTCAGATATATGATCTTGTCAGGTTTTTATTTTCTGTTACTTGCTTTTGATTTTTATTTTTTTATTTTTTTATTTTATTTTTTTTTTGCTTTTGATTTTTAACATTATGGTTATTATATTTATTCATGTTGACTAATTTATACCTAATCCATTTCTACTTTGTGCTACATAGAAGTCTGTTGTATGACTCTACCCACATTTATTTATCAATTCTCCTCTTGCTATCAATTTATACTGATTCCATTCAAGCCATATACAATGCTACTATGAACATTTCTGTGAAGGTCTTCTTAACATAATAAACTTGGAGAAACATTAAAGAGGAATTCCAGAATTTACACCTAGAAAAGAAATAATTTACTTTTTAAAAAATATTAATTTCCTCCTATGGGAAATGTAACTGTAGTATGTGTTGAGAAATATACAAACAGAAGAGTTATTGCCCATTCCCTCAAGGAGTTTGCACACTCATACACAGAAACTTGAAAACAAATTAGTGCAATAAAGTAATAGATATGCTAAAATAGCAAAGATTCGATTGTGTTTCATTGGCAATCACATGAAATTGAGTCAAGGTCTTCCTGGAAATGATCTTTGGGCTGATTCTTGAAAGATGGGTAGCTATTTTACAGATGCGCAAAACATAAAATGCATTCTTGGAAGAAAAAGAAGGAACTCGTGCACAGAAGTTTGAATCAAGTCAGTATACTGAATGAACTCCAGAGATTTTGACATGAATTCAATGTAAAGAGCCTGGATCTGGGTGATAAAAAAAAAATTAAATTGAAGTAGAAAATATTTTTATTTGTATTCTGGAAAATAATCCATTTTAATGCTAAAAATGAGCAATGATATGTTTAATCTTTTAAATAATTTTAATCATTACATAAATGTAACAACTTTCACCTTTGCAGCAGTGTTGGTTGATTTCCAAGTCCCAAAGAATAATTTCTGGGAAAAAATCCAATTATCCCTCTTTTTATTTAATGGTCCTTTGAGCAGTATCAAATCTTGACATCTTATTAGACTTTGAATTTCTCTAATAGCCTCTTGGCTCAATACAGGCAGAAAATGTGTCTTAGTCATCTTTGTATCCCCAGATATATCATAGCTTCTGGAACTTTGTAGCTGCTCAGTAAATTTCTGCTGCACATGCCAAGGGAGCATGCATAACCATGAACATCATAATGATTAAAAGCATGGACATTGAAGTCAAATAGATCTTTCATTTAATAGCTAGGTATTTTTTGGCAGGTTATTTAATTTCAACGAACATTATGTTTCTTACCTATAAAAGAAAGAAAATAGGTAAGTTACTGATCTCTTCAAGGTACACATTTCTAAAACTATTATGTAGTTCAAACTGCATGTAGCTCTCTATCAGTCTTTCAGAAGGAATGAGTTTGTTGTAAAAAAGAAAATTAACAGAGTGCAAAAATCTATCAGTGGTGCATATCTTATTTTAATGCTGCTTTCTATTTTCTTGACATTATCTTTAATAGATTTTTGAGTTCACTCTTAAAAAACAATAGTAAAAAATAATACAGAGGTTGTTTGACCATATTGTTGTATTTTATCACATACAGTTTCTTCTTCAATGTTACCAACTTTGGAGCATAAATTATACTAGAATTGTAAACAATGAAAATATTTGTATAACATTTCATACAAGTTATAATAATTTAAATACTCATGCTGTCATAAAAACCAAAATCCTGACAGAAGATTTGAAGCAAATAGTAGCTGGTCACCAAATGATTTACGTCTAATAGTTAAAGAAGCACAATTATATTGTAAAGATATAAACACAAATTATGACTTCCAAGGAAGACATACCTTATAAATTATGATTTATTAAAACTTTACAATTTGGGAGATGAAATTATCATTAAAGCCATTTTCTCATAAAAATGAGACCATTAATGCCACCCTATTTCAACCTAGCACTATAGTGTTCTGCTTCAAGAGAGAATTGAGTACTTTATGGAAGACCAATGTTTCCACCAACAAAAACTTGAAAACTTTGCAAAAAACACAAATTCTTTGTTTAAAGGCATTAGAGAGTAGCTAAAATAACAAACACAAGAAGATCCAAAAATCCAGAGAAGAGAGAATTGGTAAGATTAAGCTGACATCTTGCAACTGATTTGTCCTTGTGGGTATTTGACAATTCTGGGCATGAGCAAGTGGCTGCAATTCTTGTCTCAATTTGAGAAAAAAAAAACTGCTGCTGGAGGACAGAGAAACCCACATAATGTTTCCAATATTTGAATATCAGAATGGCAAAAGAGGCACCAGAAACATGATCAGTTTACCTTTCAAGAATTTACTGAATTCCAAAGCTGTCAGAGGTGATAGCCCAAAGAGTTCTGACAAAAACTCCTAAAGTACAGAGGGAAGTTTTCATCAGTCTAATTGTGGCAAGAAGGGAAAGATTAGTGCTCATAACTCTGCACAGATAGAGACCATATTGATCACAACTGGCTCTGATTGAAAACTCAACTCAACTCCTTGGTGGGGTGCACCTTTGCTACAGAGGTAAGTTCAGCTTAAGCTAAAATTACCTAAACTGTCACTTAGCCTTAAATCAGGTCAATTATATTATTCTAGTGTAGAGGGAAAAACAAAACAAAAACAACCACTGTTGTTTATAACTATAACTATATTTTAAATCTCTGTTTCCAAGACTTGAGTCATCACTCAGTCTAGTTTTGCTGATTGCTTTGTTTTATTACAGTGGTTGTTTTGGTTGTTTGGTTGTTGTTTTTGTTTGTTTTTCCCTCTACACTTAAAAGCATAGTTGCTTTTAAGCATGGTATGTTAACCACTATAGTGGAAAATGGGACCGTGCATTAACAGATTTCAGCAGAAGTACTGAAATGATAAAAGAAGAGCCAAATGGATAATCTAGAAACAAAATTCAAAAATATAGTAGCAGCAAAAAAATGTTTTTGAATTATTTACTCCATGTGTCTAACATTATTAGACAAGACACAATTAGGAAAAAGATGAGTGAAGGTAAAGATAGATCTACAGAAATTACCCAAAGCTAATAATAAACTAAAAAGAGAATAAGAGGGGGGAAAGGCAGAGTATTCATGAGCCATGAGACAATATCAAATGAGTAAACATACGTATAAATCGAAAACTGAGAAGAGAAAAAGAATGGATCAGAAGACATATCTGAAGATGTGACAGGTGATAATTTTTGAATGTAGCAAAAACAGCAAACCACAGTTAAAAGGAGTTGAAATCTAAGTTGATTAACGTATGTCATAATCAAAATGTTGAAAGTCAATGATAAAGAGGAAATCTTAGAGGCAACCAGAGAGAAAAGAAAAAAAAAATCATAGATTATATGAGAGTTCCAACCCAATCTCTGAACAATCACCTCTGCATAATCTGATTGTCTACTTAATGGGCCAAATAATTCTTGGGGTTGGTTTGAATAGAAAATTTAGAAGCCTGTGCTGCTATTTGTTCTTTATGGAATACTGCTTTATATATTCAACACACTCAAGACCTTCAAGGAGAAAACAAAATACATGAGACCAGACAATAAAAATAGACAATCATACAGTAAGAACAGAGTGAATGACAGAGGCTCAATGAGATAACAGCAAGAGTATTTACTATATGGTCACCTTCAAATCAAAGAGTGCAATGAACAAATTCCCAGATAATAAAATAAATTCAAAAACTAGAATTCAATTCAATAAGGCAGAATTTGCATTGTCTCTAAGAGATTTGTCTGGCAACAGGTTGGCAGGATATTTGAATTGTGGGAACAAGGGACCTGAAGAATGCACCTAATGGTCTGTGGGTCCCAACAAATACTGCCAAAGGAAAGTCCGTAGAAAAATCTTGATGGAAACTCTGTTCTTCAAAGAAGCTATCGCTCAACATCTGAATCTAAACCAAGGAATGCTGCGCTTAAGAGACACAGTACTTGAAAACAAGATGGAAAGTAGTAAGCATTTGGCAAGGATACAGAGCATGTGAAGTACCATTCACTGATGTTGGGGCTGTAAATTGATGCAGCCACTTTGGTAGGCTAGTTGTCAAAAATCTCCAGAACTGAGCCAGACATAAGCCACATAAGTCAGCAGTTCTGGGGCTAGGTGTATGCTATCCTTGATAAATGCTCACATATGTGCTCTAAAAGATATGAACAACAGACATCACAGAAGCATTATTCATAATAGCCCCCAACTAAAAACAACTACATCATCAAGATTAGAATGAACAGTGTAAGGGTGCCTGGGTAACTCAGTTGGTTAAGCATCTGCCTTCAGCTCAGGTCATAATCCCAAGGTCATAGGAACCAGTCCCAAGTCAGGCTCCCTGCTGAATGGAGAGTCTGCTTTTCCCTCTGCCTCTGTCTGTCGCTCCCCTTGCTTGTACACTCTCACTCTGTCAAATAAGTAAATAATTTTTTAAAATATTTTAAATTTATTTATTCATGAGAGAGAGAGAGAGAGAGAGGCAGAGGGAGAAGCAGGCATCCTGCAAGGAGCCAGATGTGGGACTCAACCCAGACCTGGGATCACACCCTGAGCCAAAGGCAGATAGATGCTCAACCTTGGAGCCACCCAGGGGTCCCATTAAGTAAAATCTGAAAGAAAGAAAAAAAAAAAGAAAGAGAAAGAAAGAAAGAAAGAAAGAAAGAAAGAAAGAAAGAAAGAAAGAAAGAAGAAAGAAAGAGAGTATAGTGAACTCATTCAGTGAAATATTCTAAAATGAGAAACAGTGAATTACTACTACTCATTAGAAATATGGATGAGCTTAACTTCATGGTAAGCAAAATATATAATGTATGAGTATACAATATAATTCCAATGATATAACATAACATTAAAAAGCAGGAAAAGCTCACCTGTGATGCTGAAAAACAACATAGTTACATTGAAAGGCAGATGGTTAGTAAGTGTGGTCACAGGATAGTCTCATGATAGGTGGTTTATGTTCCATTTCTTTGTATCACTTCTGGCTACATGGGTTGTATTCATTTTATCAAAATCTTTGAAGTGTACATTATGGTTGCTGTCAACCATAATGCTGTTGCATGTCAAGTGTTTTAACTCAGTGAAAAGTTTTTAAAAACATAAAATTTGCATAAAATATGCCTTCAACATCATACCTACCTCTTAAAGTTTGGAAAGAATTAGGCAAAATTGTCTACAAAATAATTAGCTTGGTGTTCTATATAAGTACTCAATAAAATGTAATACCCTTGTTATCCTTCCAGTTATCTCAAATTTTCAGCTTTATTATATGATGATTTCCTAATATAAAATATGAGAACTCCAAATATTTCACTACTATCTTTCACAAAATATTATACTTCCCACATAAAGAAAAATGCTGTCTTGCTTACTCAAATTTTATTAGTCACCTACTTAGTGTTTGCAGCTCATTGGGCCCTACTGGTTTTAATACATTTTCTTTATATTGTCCGTGGTAGTTTAGTGTTCAGATCTGTGATTCATCACTCTGCTATACATTCTCTATTGAATTAATATAGACTCTTTATGTTGAATAATATAATACAATGCTGAAGACACAGAATCTGCAAATAGATTGCTGGGTTCAAACCCTAACTCTGTCATATACTACTAGCTTTGGCATGTTGTAAAATTAATATCTTCATCCATCTAAGCGTTTGAAGAGTTTGTTCTCATGCTGAGAACAATACGAGGCATTCAGTACATGTTAGGTATCATTACTTATTATAATGGGTTTTAATCATTTACAGAAACATGAACAATCTTTAGCAGTTTAAATATAAGAAATAAAATTCACTACTGGGGACAGTCTTGAAACCTTCAGAGGTGGATCATTTTTCTTTGGAAGTTGTGGGTGTATTTTCCGTATGAAGGAGAAGTTGTTTTTTGCTTAATTCATCAACCATAAGGTGCTCACAGATGCCTAATTAGCGGCATGCATCATGAAGGACATGCTTGGTGAAATTTCTGTGAAAATACCACATTCTGCTTGGCAACCCAAACTTTTAAATTCAGTCACCTTCTGGACGAGTGGCATTTGTTTTTTTGATATCTCATCACTTTGGTCTTTACAAGATGAATTTTCTGTGACAATGTGGATCACTTGAATGGAAATCTCTTTCCCTGAAACCACTGTTAAAACCACCATAAATTGTTCTTTGTCTAAGTGTAATAGCAGTTTCTGGGTATTTAGAAGAAACATTTGATTTACATTTTGTATTTATCAATGTCGTATTTCACATAATATCATAAATATATAATTATTATTTTTAATTAAAAAATTATAAGTCCCTGATATAGTCAAAGCACTACCCCACATTCAGGGAATACAAGTAGATCTATAAAATACATGGTTACCCAGCAAATAAGTTTTTAAAAATTGGGGAAATTGTGCATGAGGCTTTCTAGTTTGACTATCAGAGTGTTAAAACTGAGTCTTGGAGTATGAGCAGAATGAGAAGAGAAGAAATGAAGAACAAACACACCAAATCAAGATAACAATTTAAGCAAAGAAACAAAGTTCTGTATACATCAGACATGGTTAAGAAACAGAAGTGAAATTATTTTTGATGAATTAAAATTACAGAAGGAAATAAAGCTGGGTCAACACCAGATTGGGAATGGCCACAAATATCAGATTAAGGATTTGGAAAGTAATTCTGTAGTCAATATAAAGTAATTGAAGATATGGCACTTGGGGAGCTTGTGGAGGTGGAAGCACTGGTTTGGTCGCTGACTTTGGATTCAGTCAAAGGTAATTGAAACATCCAAATCAAATCAAATTAAATATTGTCTTATCTAAAACATTCAAATTTCTGAATGTGATCATTATCATTTTTTGGAAACAAATGAGTTGACATAATGATAATATTTATCTCAACAAGACCCCCAGCAAGATCAGAATCCTGTCCTTAGTTCTTTATTTACCTCTGAAAGTTCGGGAAATGAACCATATAAGCAGATGAGAAGATCCAGCTCATACTCTTCTTTGCTATTAGGACTTGACCATAGAAACTTAGTGGTCCAGACTAGCATCTGCCTCCTACCTAAGTCTTTAGTTCAAACCAGAAGTAGTCTTGGCCCTAAAACTGACCTGTGGAGGATGAGTATCATTAGAGAAAATATGTCCATTCATCATCAGGTTGGCCTGGACCTTCTTGGCCAAAGGTAAATAAAGTTCACATTGACATCTGCTTCAAAGGAAATGGGTTCAAAGAGAGGGAAGAGCAGAGATCTGGAGATAAATTACTCTCTTTCCTGAGAAAGAAATTCTATTACTATGACCTTAAAAATATTGTCAGATTGGGACAACTGAGTGGCTCAGCAGTTGAGCATCTGCCTTTGGCTCAGGGCGATATCCCAGTTTAGGGACTGAGTCCCACATCAGGATCCCTGTGAGGAGCCTGCTTCTCCCCCTGCCTATATCTCTGCCTCTCTGTGTGTCTCTCATGAATAAATAAATAAAATCTTTTAAAAATATATATTGTTATATAGGACCATCTAGAAGTCTTTCTCAGGAGTAAAGTAGCAGAGATGGTACGAGTGGTGGTCTTTCCTTCAAAAGTGTCCCTGGGCAAATGTTTTGTTCTACAGCCAGGCCCTCTGTGAAATTCGGGATCTTTTTGTTTTCCTTTTCTCCCAGGGGAGGATATGAAGTATTAAAGGTCACATTCTAGTTTTTACAGACTGCTTTATAAGGTCTATGCATGCGTTTCTTCTTTTGATTGCCAAATTTAGTAGAAATTTGCAAATAATGGAGGAAACCGGATAAAGAGAGATAAACAAGAGATTGGACTCTGGAGTGAAATAGCCTTGGGTTTGAGTATCTATCCTGCCACTTACTGTGTAACTGTGGAAAAATTAATTAGCCTCTTCAAGCCTGTCTCTTCATCTGTAAAATGTGGCCACTGCATAATAACTCTCTAATAGGCCTATTGTCAACTCCACAGGGCTGTGATTTTTTTCTCTCTTTTTAACTGATGAATCCGTGGCACCAGCACCAGTGATAATGAATATTCGTTGAATGAATCTACAGAAATGCTTAGCATGATGCCTGTAAAATAGAAATTTCAAGAAGGATATTAATATATATTATTATTTTTCATAATTTATGAATAGTAGCAGAAATAATACCAGCAACGATATCTCTTTTTTAACGTGACCAGACTGCTGCTAGCTTTTTGCTAGGAGGTATCATGCTGGCAGCTTGTTTCAGCCAGATAGCACTATGACTTCAGGAAGAATGTGTTTCTTCCAACTTTATTAAAATATTTATTTCCATCAGTAATATATATTATATTTCACTAAATTCCATTTCTTCTACTTAGGATCAAAGAGTTTTCATGCTTTAAAGATTTCTTAAAATTTTATCATCACTGATACTCAAGGTGTCTTTGAACCAGAAGTTCTTGTAAGGCAGTCCTGTTTTTGATTTGATGGTAATAGATTTGGTGGTTTTGTATCTACTTTTAAAAAGAGATTTAAGGGGGGTGCTGGGAGGCTCAGTCAGCTATGTATCTGCCTTTGGCTTATGTCATGATCCTGGGGTTCTGGGATTGAGCCTTGAGTCAGGCTCCCTGCTCAGAGGAGTCTGCTTCTCCCTCTCCCTCTGCCATAATCCCCTATTTGTCAAATACATAAATAACACATATTCTCTGTTAAATAAATAAAATCTTTTTATTTTTTTTATTTTTTATTTATTTATGATAGTCACAGAGAGAGAGAGAGAAAGGCAGAGACACAGGCAGAGAGAGAAGCAGGCTCCATGCACCGGGAGCCCGACGTGGGATTCGATCCCGGGTCTCCAGGATCGCGCCCTGGGCCAAAGGCAGGAGCCAAACCGCTGCGCCACCCAGGGATCCCATAAAATCTTTTTAAAAATTAAAAAAAATAGATTTAAAACCTATTAATGTCACTAGGATTTAAAGATTTTCCTGTTGACCTCATGCTAGCAACAAATTTTGAAGACATTAATAGTTTCTACACTCAAGCACAGCTGAAAAGTGATGGTATTACGATTTCCTAAAGGTTGAAAAAAACTTATCTATAGAATTATCTTTGTCTTATTTCTTGACTGGTGGTCATTATTTAACAGTATTTTCAACTTGTTTATTTAGGTTTCCTAATTCATATTTCAATTTTAAATTTACAATTCTTAGAGAAATCAATGGTGAATCATCTCATATCTTAAAACTCATAATTATATTTATAATCTTTTCTTACTTTGACTTTTTAATTATAGTTTTAAAATGTTTTTTTTTTTCTTGGAAAACTATTGTCAATTTGGAATATGAATATAAAGAGATAGGAAGGACAAGAGTAGATATGGTATGGTTCAGCCTATGTGACAGCTTGTCAAATGCTTCCCATTTGAACACTCATTCCAACCTTTTTTCCAATGGAATGGCTTAAGAATGTTTAGAGGAAGCTGAGAGATAAAGAAAGAATGGAAGTGGTCTAGGGCTGTACCCTAGAATTATGATTTGCAGGATGTTATATTAATAACAAAAATGAGGGGCCCCTGGGTGGCTCAGTTGGTTAAACATCTGACTCTTGGTTTTGGCTCAGGTCATGATCTCAGGGTTGTGGGATCGAACTGTATGTACATCGGGCTCCCAGCTCAGCGGGGAGTCTGCTTGAGATTCTCTCTCTCCCTCTCCCTCTGCCCCTCCCCACCCCATGCTCTCTCTCTCTCTCTCTGTCTCTCTAAAATAAATAAATAAATCTTTTTAAAAATAACAAAAATGGCAAGAATCTTCAGCGGAAATGAGACTATGCAATTAAAATTTGCTTCCATGTGTAATTGGTTCTATAAGGTATGATTATGGTAGAAAGCAGAGCTAGTAAGACTTCCATTTTTTTAGAATGCAGGCAACACAACATGGAGAGCAGTTTCTGGGCTTAAGCTGATTCAGAACTAATACAAATTCAGCAATAATAGCAGGAATCGATTAATTAATACAATTTAATAATCACTCCATTGAATTAAACATGGTAAGAGAAGTTTAACTTCTCTGAATTCACAGAAGTTGAAAATCGAGGGTTAGAGAGGATTGATACTGCTAACAACCCAAAACACTGTGACCTCTACGTAGGCTCATTTGGGAAATGTTTTTATTCTAAAATCTAAAACATATTAAGAGAAATAAATATATACAAAAAAAGTGAATTGATATCATCAGTTATTTTAAAAGAAAATAAACTAGATTTTCAAGGAATATATGGTACTTGGATAATAATATGAGCTTATAAATGAGGTTCTTTATGTTCTGTCTGAAGAGCAGGAAGGCAAATCTGCAGCTTGTACCCGGCTGTTGACCTTTAATAATAAGTATTTAATTGGTTCTCATATGTACAACCTAATGAACTATTGCACAAGTATTATGAGACATGGAATCCTGACACCCACATCCCATCTGCTTCACAGCAAGAGAAATAGATAAGTTGCTTTTTTTTTTTTTTTTGGTAAGCTGAGTATTACAGAATTCAGAAGTATTTGAAACTGTCTTGTTTTGTATCTCAATATCCCATGGGAAGATGATTTGCTTTTAGTAATATTACTAATCTGGGGCCCTAGGTGGCTCAGCCAGCTAAGCAGCTCTGGTCTCAGGGTCCTGGCATCGAGCCCCACATCTGGCTCCCTGATCTGTAGGGCATCTGCTTCTCTCACTCTCCCTCTGTTCTCTCTCTCTCTCAAATAAATAAATAAAATATTTTTTTAAAAAAAGAAATATTACTAATCTTCCAGATTAATTTTTAAAAACCAGATGGGCCATATTATCTTCATAAAAAATTTCAATACATATGCATAAATAAGCAAGAGTCACTAGAAAATTGAAAAATGTAGCCAATTAGTTGTTGGATTTGTTCTAGATAATATCTTATGAGTGTTTGATAGTTTTCCTCTGGGGAATCTTACTTTGGAGTAAATTATCTAAATTGATCATATGTGTGTGTGTGCATGTGTTTTAGCAGCAATATTCTGAGTGGGTCCTTAGGATCCCCAAGAGATCTCTGAGACACTCTCAGGGGTTCACAAAGTCAAAGTTATTTTTATGGTTACTATGAGACTTTAGTTGCCGTTCTCCTTATTCTCTCATGTGTGTACAGTGGCCTTTTCTAGAGGCTAGTGACATGTAATATCACAACAAGCTGGGTACAGGAGCCAACAGAAGATTACAGATTTCTTCTTTGAGGCTGACATTAAGCATATTTGCAAAAACTACAAAATAATGTCATTTTCTTGCTAATTTCTTTGTTTTGGGAAATTTTTTTCATAAAATGTTATTCATTCGCACACATATTTTTAATACTTCTTTTTACGAAATCAATAGCAATTTGCCCAAAGTTGCAGAGCTAGTAAGGGCCAGAGTTAGGATATGAATTGAGCCACTAGACAGATGGGCTCCTGTGTATACCTCTAACCGCCAGGATCTGCTGTCCCACAAGAAAAAGAAAGGAAAAAAGATGGTGTCATGGTTTATAAAATATTTCATTTTCCCTGAAATATTACTAATCATTCCATACTTCAGTTTACTAATCCTTAAAATAGTAATACCAACACTAGTTAGCTCATGTTGTTATTAGTATTAAATTAAATCTACATAAAGTTCTTACAACAGCACAGGTTAAATGTTGCATTGGTGTTCATCAACATTAGTGTTATTGTTGTAATTACTACTGTCTCTTGAAAAATCTATTTACTTTTTTGCTATGATTCCTTATTGATGATGAGTGATTACTACCAAATGTTTTATCTAGTGAATCTCTAGTCACCTAATGTTTTATAAATTTTTTTTTAATTTTTTTTTCATTTATTTATGATAGTCACACAGAGAGAGAGAGAGAGAGGCAGAGACATAGGCAGAGGGAGAAGCAGGCTCCATGCACCGGGAGCCTGACGTGGGATTCGATCCCGGGTCTCTAGGATGGTGCCCTGGGCCAAAGGCAGGCGCTAAACCGCTGCGCCACCCAGGGATCCCTTTTATAGATATTTTAATTAATATTGTGACAGGGGAAATAAAATGGGATCATGTATGTGAAAGGGTTTTAAAATGGTGCCAGGAGGCCATTGGGAGTATGCCTTGTGCATGTATTCACCGGGAGGAACCATGAATTTTTCAATGGGGCCAAACCTCAAATACCCAGAGGACTCAGCCCAAATATCCTCAGCTTGCTAGAGCAAGAGGCTCTGTTAAGCGACACCTTAGGAACCAATTATATTCAGCCAAGATTAGTTCTGTCACCAACTCCAATTAAAATTCTTTGGAAACAGCATATAAAGCATACCATTTTGTCTTTAAAAACAAAGCTTTGAGGGCTGCCTGGGTGGCTCAGTCAGTTAAGTGTCTGTCTTCAGCTCAGGTCATGATTCCAGGGTCCTGGGATTGAGCCCTGCTCTTTGGGGAGCCTGCTTCCTTCTCCCTCTGCCTGCTACTCCCCCTGCTTATGCTCTCTCTCTCTGTCAAATAAATAAATAAAATATTTTTAAAAAACACACACACACAAACACACCAAAAAAACCCACAAAGCTTTGAGTTTGCTCCTGGGAAGGGGTACTGTTTGGATTGCTATTCAAATCTGTGTTCTTCAAATTGCAATTCTGACATCCAAATAAATGCTCTTGTTTTTATGTTAGCTCAACTTCTTTTCTTAGTTGACAATATAATTGTAATTAATCAGACTATCCAATAAATGAATATTTTAATAAATGGATATTTTACCACATATTAGGGAGAATTATATTAGCTAGACATGATGATTTTCATGTAAGAAGTAATGATTAGAATAATCTAATATTGAGTGCCTTTGAAGCAAAATAACATACTAGTTTCCAGAAGACAATAAAAAAATACTACACCATCATTTAGTAAATGTCCAACCTTATTTGTTTATGGAATAAATTAAATAAAACCATATTCTTAAGGGAGCTTAAAACTCTTGCTAGACAATATTTATAGCCCACTCAACCCTTTTTACTGGCCATTGCTGCCAGGACACCTGGTTCAAGTGCATTGCATGTCTCCTGGTCTCTAACCTAACTCTTCTCTACTTCCAACTAGTTTGGATGAGATGCCTGGAACAGCATTTCAGCCACGTTGCCAACTGCATGCCTCTAGGAGTGGGGGAGTGAGCTCTTGTGGGGGCTTAGTAGAAACTCAACAGCCCTGAGCCCCCAACCTGTGCTCAAAGGCACCTGCATAGGCTCTCTCCTTCCTGGCTCCCCTCTGCCTCATTTCCTACTAACATACCTGTCTCAGCTTCTGCTTGTAGGAAAACAAAGCTATGCAAATATCAAATGGAGAAGTGATATATGCCTAAAACACTTCAGAGAGTAAACAAAGTGATGACATTTTATGAAGCTGAAATCCAGAAAACTAGGGTCCGAGCAGAGAGTGGGTTTTGTATGGAGGGTCAAGTCTGTAGTTCCTCCAGATGGGGTGATGGATGGGCAGCTGTCCCTCCAATTTGCAGAAGGCAACAGATCAAAAGAAAGAAAACAGTGAGAGATTTAAGTGAAGAAAGTGATCCAATAAGCTCTCAGGATCCACATCCTCACCCCCATGGCCCATCAAATCCTCCATCACCTCTCAGGTCCTCAGTGAGCCTGAGCAGCTCTGTTCATCGCTGTTGAGGTGGTGCAGATGTTCAGTAAAGTGTGTTTCCAGCACTAATTTCATATTACCTATGACTTCTTGTTCTGCTGCTTCAAATTATTTTAACATTATAGAAAATGACATTTAAAAAAGGGCATGAGCTAACTTTTGCAGCTGATGTAAATGTTCATTATCTTGGTTGCAGTAATAGTTTTACAAGTACAATTCTAAGTCAAAGCTTATCAAGTTGTATACTTTAAATAGGTACAGTTCTGTCCATTAACTCTCAATAACATGGCTTAAAAACGATTACATTGGGACTATCTCAAAAAAAGAAAAAGGAAAAGAAAGCAAATGATACATGAAATAACCAGGTTTCTACACGTTACAGATATTAGTATGTTCACATTTCGCCATGTTTCCTTTAAATGCATTTTAATAACTTGAAATGTTAGCTTTGTAGTAAATTGAAATATTAGCTTTGAAACTGGGATTTTCAATAAATTGGAAATAATAAAACACAATTAAAATTCCATCTCCCTAGGAAGTGGGAAAGCAAGGTTTTTGTCTTAAGGAGTTGAAGAATGAATCTCCCAGATGAAGGAAAGTGAGAAAAGCCACTGTTTTATTAAGTGAGGATAGAGAAAAGCTCTCCAGAGTGAGAGTAGTCCCAACAGGGTTGCTGCTGAGGGCCTTTAGGTTGGTCTCAATGAAAGCTAACCAGGGAACCTAAATCCTTTTAACATCTCTATTGAGATCACCTTTGATTAAGGACTGGTGATTAACACCTTCAATGGCTTACTTCCTATTTAGTCTGGGAATTCTTTGTTGGTCACAAATAGCTGTTAGAAGGAAACCTCACCTCTTACACCCAGGACTGAGTGGTCTGGTTTCTTTATCTCTGCTTTCCTTACACTTCCACATTTTGGGGATTTTTGTGCCTGATCCCATAGCTCCCTACCCATCTCCCCCAACCTAGCCTCACCTGTCTCTTACTGACCTAGATCCATTCTCCCATCTTGCAAAATGGTCATCACTCCTGAAGCTGCTGCTTATTATTCCAGCATATACTTTGTAACATTGTTACACATAAAAATACCCATATACTGTATGATATATTTTAATAAATTAAAGATTACATTTTTGTTTATTTTTTCACTCCTTTAGTCAACATATATATTGTATGTCTCCTTTGTATCAGGTGTTATTCTAAGTAGTTGGTATAAAACAATAAGCAAACCAGGAAAAAAAAAAACTTCCTATACTCATGAAATTTACCTTCAAAGGACTATTTCGCATAATAATACAGGTTGATTGAGGTTCATACAACTTGGAACACTATAAGAAAAAATGTGTTTTAGTCACCCAATAAAAGCAGGCTATAAAGTGGTCACAGGTAGTAAGAGCGGAAAGCTTGTCTCCTGAAAAAATTCAGATTAAGGGTATTGTCTTTGCACTCAAACCCATTGTTTAACTACCCAATCAGTAACAAGTTTAACTTTGAGACAGAGACAGAAACAGAGAGACAGAGATAAAACTGACCTCAGAAGCCAAGTTTAAGCCCTGAGTCATCAGGTCTAGTAAAGATGTTTTGTTATAATTAATTGTATCTGAAATGGGCTAAAACCAATCAGACCAAAGCCTACTAAATTCTTGAAGGAGTTTTGCCAAAGCAACTCCAAGCCTGCTTTGTGACTGCTTGAGGCTCTTAATTCCTAAAATAATTCCCAAGTCCCTAAACCTGAACCAAGAGGACTCAAAGGCAAGCAGGGCCCCAAAACAATACCCTCAGGGGTGCACTCCTGTGCTGTGGGCTGAGTGAAGCAATGGGCTAAGAAGAATCAGCTGGTGTGCATGGCCAGAACCACAGGAAACAATAAGAAAGGAGTTTTGATGAGGAGCACAGATGGGCTAATGGGGCAGGGAGTCTTCCAGACATCAGTCCAATGAGATTTGACAGGTGCTGTGGACTGATGTGTGACCTGCATATTCCATCTTCTAAAAGCTAGTTTTTATTATGGTGCTCCTGGCTTTCTGCCACTGTCTCTCAGGTGTTTGCAGGTCAGAATGACTTGTCCTTTAGAATCTATGTTGTCAGACAAAGAGAAGCTGCATCTGAGGAAAAGGATTGCACAGGACCCAGAGACAAAAGAGGAAGTGAGAACTATTCAAATACCAGATTGCGGAAAGATTTGGGGAAAAGGAAAAAGCTAACAACAGCAAATGCAAAATCTCAGAGGAAGGAAAAGAAAAAAAAAAAACAAAACCATGTTAGTTTCTTTGAGGAATGAGAAGATATCCAGGGGCGGCTGGAGTCTAGAGAACAATAAGGAAAGAACAAGATTGTGACAACAGAGGGAGGTGTGCAAAGGCTAGGGAAGGAGTCTGAGTTTCCAGGAAACATTCAAGTAGCAAAGTCTACAGGTTACTATGTGGAGAATTGTCTAAAATGGGTAAGAATGGCAGCAAAGGTAATAATGTAACAGTCCTTGAGGAGGAACATGGTAGCTCTCACTATGGTGGTTAGCAGAGAAAATGGGGTAAAATTCTTACCTGGTTGGCCACAAGGGAAATGGAAAAGAAGGGAAAAATTCATGTTCTGGGCATGAGCTGAATGGTGCTGACATATTAAAATGGGGGATGCCTGGAGCAGAAGAGGGTACAGGGATTCAGAGGAGTAGACACCACGAGTTCTGTTTTGGATAGATTAAATGTGAGACTCCTTTTTTACACTGAAATGGAAATGCCAAGTAGATATTTTGGGAATATTTAGCACATAGTCTCATAGTCTTTAAAGCCAGGCAGCTTGATGCTCTCACTTGCTTTAAAAAAAAAAAGTAGAAAAGAGGAAAACCTCAGGAAAAAGTGGGGGAGATGCTAATATTTAGAGTTTGCTTAAACTGGATTGATGGAAGTCTTCAAAGAGACCAAAAGCAGTGTACTAGAGAAAATTCAAAAGGAAAAGAAACACAGTAAAAGGTAATGCTTCTCTCAGAAGGAAAAACATTTCAAGAAGGAGGAACTGGTCAAGGAGAAGATGCTGGGAGTCTGACACAGGAGGAGTGCCCAGTACCAAGGGGCCATGGTATGGGCAGCAGGGAGGGAACTTATGCCTCTGATGACAGAGTATCTGTGCAACTCAAAGGTGAGTTACCAGATCTGAGAGGTTTGGAGAGAGAATGGAAAGAAGCACAGCCTGTATGGACAAACTTTCCTGTAAGGGGAGCAGAGACACAGGTTAGGAGTTGAGAGAAATGTGGGGTCATGGGCAGTTTTTTTTTTTTTTTTTTTAAGATTTTATTCATTTATTCATGAGAGACACACAGAGAGAGAGAGAAAGAGGGAGAGAGAGGGAGAGAGAGACAGGCACAGACACAGGCAGAGGGAGAAGCAGGCTCCATGCAGGGAGCCTGATGTGGGACTCTATCCTGGGTCTCCAGGATCAGGCCCTGGGCTAGAGGCAGCGCTAAACCACTGAGCCACCTGGGCTGCCCATGATGAGCAGTTTTAAAAGAGTAGATGTTAGAACATGTTTCACATGCAGATAGTGAAGTTCCAAGAGAAGGAAAAGAATGGTGGTGAAGACATTCTTGAGAAAGTAGGAAAAGATAGAATTCGGATCTCAGAAGTAGTGGTTTGCTGAAGATGAGAGCAGGAACCCTCCCATCATATCAGCAAAACAGGCAGATATCGAGGTACAGGTATTACAGTGGGTAAGATGCTGGGGTTGGGTGTGGGAAAATAAGGGCTCTCCTGTCCTTGAAATGCACCAAATTTAGATGGCACTCATTTCATTTTATCATTGAGCTCTACAGCCATTTTGCTAATTAACGTGCATGTGTGCTTGCACAAAACACACACACACACTGCTACTAAGCTTTTGATCGATCTCCTCCATGTTCTGTAATTGCCTTGGCCACAATTGATTGATTATTTTTATTACAAAGGTTTGTACAAACCTCTCTAGGGGAAAATATCAGAAAGCCAAGAAAGTGAAAAAAGTCTGGACATGCTCTGGGTAATAGAGTATGCAGTATCCACGAGATACATTTTAGAAGAAAAAAAAAGGTATTTAAACTAAAAAAAAAAAAAAATTGTATTATTTTAAGGATCTATCATTATTGAAAATTTACCTAAGTCTATTTTTTACTGCAGTTGGCTTGATATTTTACATTTTACTCAAGCAGTGTTATCTGTGCATAAGGGGTCTTTGCATCAGGGGTGCTTCCAAGCGCATTGGTTGCTGTCAGCTGATGCTTGAGCAGGGCCTGGGTTTCACATGCATAGAGGACCAGAGAACGACATCCAGTGTGTTCACAGTTGGACTTGACTGGCCCGTTTGCTGATTCCAAAGCTCCTAAAGGGAGAAAATTCTCCAATTGCCTTTCCCACTTGGAATCTCCTGAGTTCTTTCGCAGCTGCTCACATCTCTGAAAGCCTCACTCGCAAATGCACATTGAATCCTTGAGTCAAATAATTAGTCTGAGCATTAACATAAAGGATTCCACTCTTCTTCCTTTTTTTTTTTTTTTTTAAACTAACTGAAATTGTAAGTAAACAAAGCCAGGCATCAGGTTTTATTTTTTCCAGTGTCTAGGGCAGGAAAAGATTAGGGTCCCGTGAGAAAGATGAACCACAGCCAAGAACATTGGGAGTCTTGAAAAAGAGATGCCTGATGTTGATAGGAATAACAACCATGTAACAAGTCAAACTGCTTATGAAACCCTGCCTGAAAAAAATAAATAAATAAATAAATAAAAAGAAAAAAAAAAGAAAAAAAAAAGAAACCCTGCCTGGTAGCAGTTTGGGATTCCCTCCCCCCACTCCAATAAAAAAAAAAAAAAAAAAAGATATAAAATGCAGTGGGATTGAATCGGAACAAATCCAAGACACGATATTATGAATATGTAGGTGCATCTGGGTGCCTCCCCACCTGTCAGCAGTCACTTCTGTACATTTTATGTATGCTTTCCTTTAAAGATTTGCAGAAAATTTGTATCTGTATATGTTCTCATTAAGGGGAGAAGTTTGAAATCTTAGCCTAAATCACATTTAAACATTGGAATTCTTTGGTCTTGGGGTGGGTTTACAGTATAAGGGCACTTGAGCACTGATGACAAGACTACCTGGCTCGACAGAAGAATCCATACTTCTGGTAAAAACATCACACTAGGAGATTATGTGGAGCTATCATAAAACTAGTGTTGGCATGGGGAGGAAAATTTAAGAGCACTCCAAATCCTCAAACCATTTATGGATTTAGTAACCCTTGATGCAAGTTCTACCTTTTTACTCTTCAACTATGTGGGCCGGGCAAGCTGGTATTGTCATCAGGATTGACAAGGATATGTTACATGGTAACTGTTCTATTCTAGTTGGGGGAGCCAATCATTTTCTTTAACCGTATTTCAACAGAAAAATAAAACCTAAATGGTAAAATTAATTAATTAATTAATTAACATTTAAATCACCATCTAGATCTAAATTGGATTGCATTTACTGGAGGTGGGTTACATGTAGTTTGTTTTATGGAAGGGCTAGGCAAAGAGACTTATACCTACCCCCAGACCAGCCACATACATACAGATCCCAACTTGGGACAGTGTCAGAGTGTTGTCTTGTTTTCTGAGGGCCCAGTGAGGCATGGATACAGCATGGTCAGCCTGAAGAGTTTTAGAGCTATGGAGGAGGGTGTGGCTTTGTTAAGAATGGAAAGTGAATGTTCATAGCAGCAATGTCCACAATAGCCAGACTGTGGAAGGAGCCACAATATCCTACAAAGAATGACTGGATAAAGAAGACACCATATATATGTAAATGGAATATTACTCAACCATCAGAAAGGATGAATACCTACCATTTGCTTTGATGTGGATGAAACTGGAGGGTATTATGCTGAGTAAAATAAGTCAGTTGGAGATAGGCAATTATCATATGGTTTCACTTACATGTGGAATATAAGAAATAGTGAAATGGACTTTAAGGGAAAGGAGAGAAACTGAGTGGCAAAAAATTAGAGAGGAAGACAAACCATAAGAAACTCCTATCTCTGGGAAACAAACAAAAGTTGCAGAAGGGGAGGTGGGGGGATGGGGTAACTGGGTGACGGGCACCCAAGTGGGCACTTGATGGGATGAGCACTGGGTGTTATACTATATGTTGGCAAATTGAATTTAAATAAAACATTGAAAAAATCTAAAAATTAAATTTTAAAAAATCATAAAAAGTTACATAGGTATATATAATTCATTTACTAATATATATATCAAAATTATAAAGAAGAAAGAATGGATTGTGAATTGTGTATGCTGACACTCTGGTTTTTTGTATGTTGTTGCTAGTAATCTTTTTTTTTTTTTTTTTTTAGAGGGGAGGAGAAGCAGAGGGAGAGGGCAAGAATCTTAAGCAGTCTCCATGTCCAGTGTGGAGCCAATGCAAAGCTCAATCTTATAACCCTGAGATCATGACCTGAGCCGAAATCACAAGTTGGACACTTAACTGACAGAGCCACCCAGATGCCCCTGTTAATGACCTTTTTACTGAAGTATAATTGATATGCAAAAGTCATATATTTAATGTGTACAACTTGACGAGTTTGGACACATGCACACATTCGTGAAATCATCTCTATCAAGGTAATCGACATATCCATCACTGCTAAAAGCTTTCTCATGTGTCTCTGGGGTCTTTTGTTTGTTTGTTTGCTTCTTTGTGTCTGTGCTAAAAACATGTAACATGGGATCTACCCTCTTCACAAAATTTGAAGTGCACAATACAGTATTTTTCAGGGAAGGTGCTGTGCTATTCATTAGATCTCTAGAACTAATTCATCTTGTATAACTGAAACTTTATACCTACTGAATAACAACTTTCATTTCCCCTATTCTCACCCTCTGCTAATAACCACCATTCTATTCTTGGCTTCCATGAGTTTGACTATTTTAAGTACCTTAAACAAGTGGAAACATGCAGTACTTGCCTTTCTGTGACTGGCTTATTTCATTTACTGAAATGTCCCCCAGGTTCTTCTGTGTTGTCTCAAGCAGAATTTCCTTATCTTCAAAGGCTAAATGATATTCCGTAGTGTGTATACACCATGTTTCCCTTATCTACCTTCCTGTCAGCGAGCATTCAGGTTAATTATAACGCGGCCATTATGAATAATGCTACAATGAACACAGAAGTAGAGATGACTCTCCAAGATCCTGATTTCAATTCTTTGGGCGGAATTGCTAGATTATATGGTAGTTATACTTTTAATGTTCTGAAGAACCACCATACAATTCTGACAGTAGCTACCTCAATTTACATTTCTACCAACAGTGTAGGAGTCCAATTTCTCCACAACCTCACCAACGCTTTTATCTTTTGTCTTCTTGATGATAGCCATTCTAACAGTGGTAAGGTGATCTATCATTGTGGCTTAGATTTGCATTTCTCTGATGATGAGTGATGTTGATTATCTTTTCATATATCTGTTGGCCATTGTATCTTTTCTTTGGAGAAGTGTCTGTTCAAGTACTTTGTACATTTTTAATTGCTTTATTTATTTATTTGGCTACTGAATTATAAGTAACAAAAAGTCAGTAAGTTGTTTTGATGTTAACCCCTTATCTGATATATGGTTTGCAAATATTCTCTCCCATTCTGTGGGCTGCCTTTTCATGTTGTGAATTGTTTTCTTTTGCAGAAGTTTTTTAGTTTGAAGTAATCCCAACTGTCTATGTTTGCTTCTGTGGTTTGTGCTTTCTGTGGCATATCCAAGAAATCATTGATGAGACCAATGTCAAGAAACTTTTTCTCTATATTTTCTTGCAGGATTTTTACAGTTTCAGGTCTTTCTCACATTTAAGTCTATAATCCAACCCCTTTGCTTGAAAAACAAAAAAACTTCATGGTTTTTAGTCTAGGACGAAAGTGGGAGAGCAACTTTTCATGAAAGACCAGCCTAGCTAAGCATGAATTTTGTTTCATGATATATATATATATTTTTTTTAATTCTGAAACTCTTACAATAGTGCTAATCTTGCATATTTCCAAAAGGACATCATTAAGTGTTTTAAATTTACAGAATTCCTTGTGAATTACAATGAGCAGAAAATTACATTGTAAAGAATCCCTATTGCTGTAGGAGAAATGCAATTTCTTTGGGCTCAGCAGATAGCAGCTCTGCAATTGTGAACTTTATAGACAAAGATATACTAAGGAAGATGGATAGCTTTCAAGGAGACACTGAAGAAAGTCTTATCTTAGAATCACACTTACGAAGAGTAGTAAAAAATAGAGCTATTCAGCCCAGATAAGAAATGAAAAAAGGTACAATTTTAAGGTTATTAAATATAAGTACATATTTGTTAATAACAGTTTTAACATTATTGATATTCTTTGAGAGAATAAGGGAAAATTTGCTTAAATCAAAGTCTAAAGATTGCAGAAAATGAACTTCATTAAACATTAGAAGGGGTTTTAGAAATGTTTCTTAAACACCTCTAAAAACCTTAAATTTCATGCCTGGAATAATTAAAAGTATATTTATACGGACAGATTGGAGCATAGAGAAAGAGAATCTTTTCTTCTTCTCATGCAAACTCTTCCATGTAAATTAGAATTTTTAGTGGCTAACCAGCTACATTAAAAAACCGTACATACATATAAAATATGTTTTTACAAATACATACAGTGTGTTTGTTCATGTAATAAATATACATGTTAATATGTTATCTATGTGTGAATATATATGTGTATATAATTACCTTATTCTGATAAAAATCTAAGACTGAGCTTACCCACAGATGTGATCCAGTTCTGTGATTTGCCTTAGAACCCAGAAGCCAGAAAAACAGAATTTCACACTTGTGGAAAAATGAAAATAACCTTGACTCTAACTTCCAATGGTTATGTTTTCAAAGAGTTATCATGATAGAAAAACTCAGGTTGGGATCCCTGGGTGGCGCAGTGGTTTAGCGCCTGCCTTTGGCCCAGGGCGTGATCCTGGAGACTCGAGATCGAATCCCACGTCGGGCTCCTGGTGCATGGAGCCTGCTTCTCCCTCTGCCTATGTCTCTGCCTCTCTCTCTCTGTGTGTGTGACTATCATAAATAAATAAAAAAAAATAAAAACAAAACAAAACAAAACAAAAAAAAACTCAGGTTTTCAGGTCACCTGGGTGGCTCAGTGGTTGAGTGTCTGCCTTTGGCTCAGGGCATAATCCCTGAGTCCTGGGACCAGGTCCCATATCAGGATCCCTGCAGGGAATCTGTTTCTCCCTCTGCCTGTGTCTCTGACTCTTTCTGTGTCTCTCATGAATAAATAAATAAAATCTTAAAAAAAAAAAAAAAGAATGGGTTTTCTGTTTTTCTAAGACAGTCTTTTAGTTTCCTACTAATGGCATCTCAGAGAGGGAGAGAGACAGAGAGAGAATTTGACCCTGGAATGTTGTAGACAAAGCATATGTAAGCAATCCACAATGTGAAGATGGGGAGACTGTATTTCCGTGCTTATGGATTTCAACTACATCCCCCAAAATGAATGAAGTTACCCTATATTTAAATGCCAATATGCTGACAATTTTCAAATTATATGTCAGTACAAATTACTTCCCTGAACTTCAGACTATTATATCCAAATGTTTACTGAAATTCCCCACTTGGATATCAAATATTTGTCTTAAATTTAACATGTCAAAAAAGAACAATACTTCTCACACACATCGACCCCACTTGTTCTACAGTCCCCACTCTTAGGAAGACACACTCCTTTTTCATGACTCCAACCAAATTTATGGGGTTATTCTTCAAGGCTTTTCCTTCTTTCCTATCCCCAATCTAAGAGGTAAAACAAACAAACAAACAAACAAACAAAAAACTATCAACTATTTTTAGAAAATACTCCCAGAAGCTTACAACTTTTCTCCACATGTCTAATTATCACACCAACTTAATTTGGTGGGTCTCAAATTTTTGCTTTGAGATCTACTTTTCTTTACAGTCTAAAGTATCATAGTGATACAAATGAGTTTTACATTTATTGATATTGGTAAAATAGAAATTCTAAAAATATGTGTTTAGTGATTCATTTAAATTTGTCTGACAATAGAGTGCTTCTAGAATATACAAAAAATTCTTCAAGTGTGATAGATTTTTATTTCTACTCATTTCCACTGTTGATACTACAAGGATGGTCCTGTTTTTGGTTATTATAAATTCTGGAAATAGGAATTCCTGCCATGTCATGTATCATAGTGAGGCAAAACCACAGAACATTTCTCTTCTTGCTTTCCCATAGTTATATAAGACTCAGATTGTGAATTTTATTCAAATTTATAAAATGTCAGTGAGTTATTTTAATGAATTATGAAAGAGGTTTCATTGTATATGCAAACTATTATAGTCTATTAAATTTCACTAAATCTAAAAAAAAAAAAAAATTCTTACCGAAACAATGACAGGCATGCCAATAAAAACTGGCCAGACACTTAATAGAAGTTATACAACTGTCCAGGAAACATATGCAAAGGTGTCCAACATAAGGAATAATTAGAGAAATGAAAATCAAACCCACAATCAGGCACCTCTATCTACAAACCAGTAAGAATGGGGAAAGTTAAAAAGGCAAACATACCAGGGGGCAGTGAGGATATGGAAAAATTAATTGGAGCCCTCATATATTGCTAGTCAAATGAAAACCTATGGTAATATCATTTTACACATGAGACAGCCTTAAGAATGCACTTCTCAAGACCTCCAATGACAGACAGCTAAGTTGACCAAATGCCACCTTTGGTGCTTTTGTTTCTGCCACCATGTTTGTGCTAAATGTGCTGTCGGCCAGTGACTGAACCTGGCAGGGTTACCAGGCCTACCCACTGCTAATGGACTGGCTGAGCACTCACCTTGTTAAACCTATAATAATTTATATAATAATACATACTATTATATGATTTATATAAATTATAACAATAAAAGTAACACAAAGAAAACTAACATATAAGTTTATATATATAATAAATATATGACATTTATATTAATTATATATTTTTATTTATAAAATGATATAATAATCTTCTCTTTGTCATAATTGTTACTCTAAATAAAACAAGCACTCCATGACTTTTCATTGAAAGGCTAATGATTTTCACAAAGGTGCTAAATAAATCAATGGTGTTAAATTCATGTGGACAAAGTGTGAGTCTTTTTATCTTTCATGAATTAAGCATAATTTATCCCAGTTATGTAAGAGTGCATTAACCTTTCAGTATAGGTACACTTCCCATCTTAAGAATTTCTCTGACTTATAAAAATGCCTTTATTCTTATTGTCCTTGATATCAGAAATATGAAAGTGTTTTAGTCTCCATTTCACATATTGTTTTTTTTTAAGATTTTATTTATTTATTTGACATAGAGAGCACACATGCAGGGGGAGCAGCAGAGGGAGAGGGAGAACCAAATTCCTTACTGAGCGGGGAGCCCTATGTGGGACTCCATCCCATAACCCTGGGACCAAAGGCAGACAATTAACCAACTGAACCTCCCAGGAGCCTTTCACAATTTTTTATTGAATAAAAAGAGCTTAAGAAATTTCAGAAAATGGAATCACTGATTATGGCACAAAAGGAATCCAGTGTAGCTGTAAGAGGGAGACACTTGAAGTCTGCCCAGAATCAGAACAGGAAGGCTAAATCCTATGGAGATATAAGAATAATCGATGATATGAACAGTTTGGCCAAACTACATGTCTTAGTTTGGACTCTTATAACAAGATACCACAGACTTGGTAGCTTAAACAACGAACATTTATTTTTCATGGTTCTGGAGGCTCAGAAGTCTAAGATCAAGGTGTTGACATCTTCTGTGTGTGATGAGAGCCAGTTTCTGGTTTGCAAATGGCCATCTTCTTGTCATGTCCTTACATGGAAGACACATAAGGCTCGTTCTCTTTTCATAAGGACAAAGTCCCACCATAGTGGCTTTACCCGAGCACAGTGTAACTGACTCTCAAAGACCCCACCTCCCAACACCATTACTTTAGGCTTTCACCATAGGAATTTGGGAAGGGACACAAACGTTGAGACCATAGCACTGTAATAACTTTTCAGTAATGATGTCTGTCATGAGTCAAACTAGCTCATCTGTCAAAATGCTAAGGTGCTTAGAAACTCCAATTTTTTTTTCTTATTATGGATTTTCATCCACTGTCAGCACCTCCTATACATATCAAGACTCAAATCACAGCTGTCAACGTGCACAGGTTTTACTCTTTGCTCTCATTCTCTTTATATTTTGCCCAGGCTCCACTTATGTGATGTAGCTGTGAGTGAATGATTTCATATTTTCATCATCAGACTTAAGATTACTTGACATATGAAGCTTATAGGCCAATCTCACTTTTTGAGCATTACTCTGAAATCTTAAAGTGTAAGTTGAAACATTCCCTAATCCTTTTTTTAAAAAAATACAGGCTGTAATTACTTCCTTTAAATAGAGTTTGGTGCTTCCCAGAAAATAACAGAAAATTTAACAACAGGAGAAATGTTACCCAGAACATATAATTTCTTTCTTTAAAGTATTTGCAAATAGTCTGTTATATTTTAAGTAGGCAGTTAACAAAGAATCAAGGTATTTTTGGTAGCTGAGAATCTTTAGGTTGATTTTTTACATGCCCCAGTACAGGATCTAATAAAAAGATCTGTTGAAAAATAATTCAATTATTTCAAAATTACTATACTATACTATTACAACCAAGTATAAGTAAGTACTAAATAGTACAAAGATTTTTTTGTTTTGTTTTGCTCACTGGTATTACTTCATCCAAGATATGTTTCTTAAAAAAAGACTGTCAAACTTTAGTGAAATAAAGAATCATTGCCATTTTATAAGTAAGACATTGAGAATTTCCTTCAAATCTGGTATTTTATTCCTCATATTGAGATTTTTTTTTTCCCTAAACACCTAAGAACTTTTATAGACCAGTTAAAGCCACTGGTTATGATTTTTACCTGTATAAACCATGCTATCCTCCTCATCTTGCCTATTTCTAAGCAGGTCATTTCAGACAAAATAACTAACATATAGTAGCCCCAATAAAGAAAGATGGAAATAAATAAAACAATAGTTTGGTATTGTCTGTGTCTATGTCCATTGTACAATGATATGATTCCTGGGCCCCCAAGAAATATTTTCTAAATGAATGAATGAATGGATACCAATGTTCATAACTTAATTTAGATCTTAATGATCAACAGTCCACATTCCGATTCTGAAGTTGCTCAGCCTCTGCTCCCACCTGCACCTCAGTTGACTGACAGGCTGAATTCAATATTATCAAAACAACGTTTTCCACCCTGTGTATTTCACATATCTAAGTAGATAATTTTTAAGAATAGAGAAGTCACAGTTAGCAGTGCTAAGAAAATATTATTTATATCTAAGATGACAAATCTAAACAAAACTGTTTTCTAGGAATATCCAATCCATAAAAACTCTAGGTGAAGTGAGAGAGCAAGGTTCTTGTCTCATGGGGTCAAAGAATGAATCTCGTGGACAAAGGAGAGTGAGTAAACCAATAGTTTTACTAAGTGAAGACACAGGAAAAGCTCTCAAGAGTGAGAGGGGTCCCAACAGGGTTGCCACTGGGGGCCTGTAGGGTTGGTCGGTCTTTTATTGAAAGCTAACCAGGGGGTGGCCTGTGTGGCTCAGTTGGTAAAGCATCTGCCTTCAGCTCAGGTCATGATCCCCGGGTCTTGGGATCGAGCCTCACAACTGGTTCCCTGAGGAGTCTGCTTCTCCCTCTACCCCCCCTCCTTGTTATCTCTCTCTCTCTTTCTCTTCTCTCTCTCCTCCTGCTCAAGCTCTCTCTCTCTCTCTCTCTCTCTCAAATAAGTAAATAAAATCTTAAGAAAAAAGAAAGAAAAAAAAATAGCTTACCAGGGAACCTAAATCTTTTTAATATCTCTATTGATATCACCTTTAAGGACTGGTGATATCAACTTCAATGGCTTTTTTCCTTTTTAGGGTCTGGTAATTCTTTGTTGGCCATCAGTAGCTGTTATAACAAGGGCCCACCTCTGATACCTAGGACAGCATGGTCTGGTTTGTTTCTTTATCTCAGGTTTCCATTCACATCCACATTTTAAGGATTTTTGTGAGCCTCATTCTTGTAACCCCCTATCTATTTCTTCCTACCTAGCCCCACCTGTCCCTTACTTATTGGGATTACTTTTGCCAGAAAAGAACTAAAAAGAAATGATTTCTGAAAGCTGGAAGGTCAAGAACACCTTATGCGATTCTTAGGGTACCTAGTCAACAGGAATGATAAGATGAAAAGCTCCCTTTTACTTTGGTAATGCTGAAATTATTTTTAAAATTTGAGTCAAAAATAATATGATTTATTTATTATTAGCAGTAATCATAATATTAACATTCATGTAATATTCTTAGACACTTATATTTGGGTTGTCTCTTATTTAGAACATGGATGCTGAAAAAAAAAAGTGTATGCATTTGATAAGCTTGATTGCAAATTGAAAGAGAACACACGTAAAAAAACAAGTTGGGATTTCAATGTTGAGCATTCGGTGACATTAGGGCACCGCCACTACATGCGGCTGAGACAAATATATAAGTTGTCCTCCTACAGTCTTTCTAAAACTTCAGTGTAAGACATTTTACACAACTAACACGGCAAAAAAATAAAAAATAAAAAAAATAAAAAAACCTTAAAAAACTTACATTTATAAGTCAGCATAACATCTGACAGTTAATGACCAGAAACTGTGCGTGTGATAATCATACTTATTGTGACAGAATGTTTTCTAGAGCTAATGTCTGAATGTGTCTTTTTATTCCTATTTAAGAAGCAAGGAAATGACAGAAGCTTTGCTCTGAATTTAGTTAGTGGCTTCAAATAGAAAAGGTTGGGCTATTCCTTGAGTGATTTTTCTGTCAAATATTCAGCTTCGGGTTTGATGTTCAGCATGAATACTTTCCGACGTCACATCTTGCTCTCCCTGCTCTTAATGAATCATGCCACACGGTGTTTTGATAGAACGTAATAAATTATAGGGTATGGCTTGTGGCCAACAAAAAAATTGCCTTTACTTATTTTAAGACACCATCATTAGTACATCCTTCTGGATGTTATTTATCCACCGCCCACTGCTGAGCCCTTAATCACAGCATTTTTACTTTTCCCCGTTCTTGGAATGAGACAAAAAAAAAAAAAAAAAAGTCAATTCAAGGTTTACAAAGAAATGCTCTGCTGTCATGAGGCATTTACCACTTTCTTTTTCCAGGCACATTTTGTTATCACTGTGTAACACAAACAGAATTGTTCATATTTCATTTTTAGTTATTATTTGCTAAGTTCCATTGTATATGTGGCTGCTCAAAACATAAGAGATGGTATTTTGACTAAGAGTTTAAGTCCAAGTGTGAAGAAGGCACTTCTCACCCCCCGCCAGATCTCTGGGAGGTAAAGGTAGTAATAATTGTGTGTTCTTTCTTAGAGAAATGTAGAGACACGCCACACAAGTGTCTAGGCTGGTCCTGACTGGATCATGGCAGCGTGGTTCCTCTTGACCATGGGCCCAAAGGACCAATGCCAACCAACATGCGGCACACAAAACTAAGTCAAATGACACATAAAACTAAGCCTCCAATTATCCATTCCCTTATATATAAAAACCCTTTTGGCACTCATACACACAAGGGAGTGGATGGTTTTCCCCTGAGCAACATTTAACCATTTTTCCCCTTTGACTAAATCTCTTAATCTCTCTTCCTGACCCTTTTTCTCTTTCTTGGGTTGTCTCCTGTCTGCCTGGGTATTTGATTTGTTGGCTTTTCCAATTTGTCCTTCATGCAGAAACTCTTGCCTGTTCCAGTGCTGTTTATCTTGTCCTGTGGCATTAGTCTGCCTTCCGTGGTTACCTTTACAGATAGTGTGGAAAAAGAGAAATGGCTTTACAAGAATAATAGGCCACATTTCTATAGCCAGTTAGGTGTTCAGAAATCCTTTTAGCATGCATCAGACTATGATGCTCTCAATGACACCCTCTGAGGTAAGTCCCTTCCAGAGACTTAATTTATAAGTGAAATAAACAACAAACAAGATGATAATGGACTTCTTTTAAATATCCTTATGACCTAAGAAGTGCTCTTTTGTTAAACAGAAATGGGTGTCCTTCCAGGAGAGAGAATTTAGCTGAAGTGCTCTGGGGTCATCTTGCCACCCACTAACTTGACTTCTCCTTGCTGCCCTTGATGTTGAATCATAGGACAACTCGTCTTGGCACACAATGATCTATTGCCTTATTACAAGAATGGTGGTCTGAAAGCTGGGCTGATTTCTGTGAATTAATAAATTGATGAGACACTAAGAACATTAGATTATAGTTCCAGAAAAGGTGACCTTGGGCCATAGGGTGGCAAGAATCATCATGAAGGCTAGGGAAAACATTCTGAAATGAAAGACAGCAATGTTAAAACTGTTAAAAAGGAAAAGCAAAAGGAGCACAAAATAGAGTCACAGAAAACCATGCATTGTCTATATATTGCTTATATGTTTGTTTTAAACACAGAAGGTTATTTCTTCTCATTTTTCCCTCCTATTTTGGGCTCTCCTTCACTTGCAACTTCTTTAAAATGAGCAAGGTATGGGTGAGAGGTAAAATGCAAATCGTTCCTTGATATGAAATCACAATCTGCTGCTTCAGTGTTGTGTTTTGTGTGTGTGTGGTTTTGTTTTGTTTTTTTGAAAGCGTTATTTCAATTTATCTGCAGCTATAAACCTAATGTGATAGGCCAATCCTGTGGATGATTGAGAGTGGACTATAGGAAGGGAAAACTCATGTAAACATGGATTAACACATGAACAATGTTAGCTCTTCAGAAAGCAAGAACAGAATGATCCTTGTTTTTTGGGGAAAAAAATTGGCAAAAATTAGATGACAGAATGAATTTCTAAGATTTAAATTGTAAAAATGTAGTTCTTTCCTATGATGATCTAAGGCAAGTGACTTCATGTTAAATAACATTTCAAGAATGTTACATATTTCTCTCTTCCTCATCTGATTATGGGATTCAGGTCTTTTTTGTGGCGCTAGGGTTTCCCCGTGGTAAAAATGAAGGTCATCGTCCTTCCCAATACTCAAAGGTAGGATAAACCTACTATCTCTTTCATTGACCCTGGGTGGTGGGAGTTCAGGTTCTCTGACTGTCCAGAATTTTTAGTCTTGGAGAAGTCAAGAGGCCCTGCATGTAGGACCCAAGGAATTTAACAAAAATCTCTGGATATCCCTGGGTGGCTCAGTGGTTTGGCGCCTGCCTTTGGCCCAGGGTGCGATCCTGGAGTCCTGGGATCAAGTCCCCCATCGGGCTCCCTGTTGTGATTGTGTTGGATTGTGAATCCGAGAAGCCACCAAGGAGCTGACACCGATGCAAGCACACGAGGGTTTATTTACAAGCTTGAGCTTGGGTCCAAGTATACCTGACACAGGGGAGCAGGCACTTGGACCCCGAAGTGGGTTACAACTGATTTTTTTATGGGCTGGTCTAGGGGATTTTCAGAAGAGGTGGAGGAATTTCTCAAGTTCTGTTTACATTCTGATATGGGACTTTCAAGGGCATTGAGCTCTGTTCTCATTCTAATATGGGACTTTCTACCACGGTCGTGGGCTCTGTTGTCTTTCTGATATGGGGCTTCCTGCCGAGGACATTCTGCAGTTTTTCCTGTAGAGTTCAGTTCTTATTCACAGGGGCCTAAGATGGCTGTACCTGTGCTAATGCTAAACTTGAGGGGGAATGGCCTTAATTTTTCTCGGCCTCCACACTCCCGGCATGGAGCCTGCTTCTCCCTGTACCTGTGTCTCTGCCTCTCTCTCTCTCTCTCTCTCTGTCTATCATGAATAAATAAAAAATAAATAAATAAAAAATCTTAAAAAAAAAAAATCCCCTACCCAGGACAAGCAGAGCAGGACTAACTCCATTTTGTGCTACACCCGCCATCTCATGTATGACCCCCACATGACCTGCTTATTGCTTAAGGCGCTGCCCCACCCTAGTCAAGCCGCAGGGCACACCCTTATGGAAACCTGCTCATGTAGGAATGCAGAACCCCTAACCGCCAAAGAATGTAAAGCCCGCCTTTTGCCCGCCAAACCTGCATGCCAATTCTGACCAGAGTGATAGGCTAGTGCAAACGGTCACTATAGGGTAAATTGTAAATCAATTGGCAACCTGCGTGTGGACCGACATGACTGTGCAACTTTCTGTGTGTGTTACAATCTCATGGGCCACTGGCCCCTATAAAGCTGCTACGCCTCTTAGCGTCGGGGTCCAAGTCCTAGCTCCGCTGTGTAGGGTACACTTGGACCCAATCTGGAGCTTGTTAATAAACCCTCATGTACTTAGCTCAGTGTCGGCTCCTTGGTGGTTTCTCGGATTGGCAATCTTGGGCACAACACTGTAGGGGGGAACTCCTATAATTTCCACTCATGCTTTGTTGTCTCCACAAGTTACTTGGGCAGATTTTAACAGTTCAAAGTGGTTTTGGAATAATCATCTATGTTGCCCTTCCAAGGTGCCTTTCCAAGGTGTGATAATGAATTCAGAGATTTATGGAATCATCTAAGATTATTATTATTTGCCATTGACCATGTTTGAAGATATGTGCTTTGGAGTATTGTGTTGTCCCTCCAAAATCTATATATTGAAGCCTAAATGCCCAATGAGGTGGTTTTTGGAGATGGGGACTTTCAGAGGTGATTAGAATCTGACGAAAGACCCCTCATGTATAAGAATAGTTCCCTTATAAGATGAGACATGAGAGAGACAGTCTCTTTCTGACCTTGACTAGATGGGGGCACAAGGAGAAGATGATTGTCTACATGCCAGGGAGAAAGCCCTCATCAGGCAATGGATCTGCCAGCACCTGGGTCTGGACTTCCAGGCTCCAGAACTGTGAGAAGCAAGTGTTTGTTTTTCAAACTACCTAGTCTATGGTAATTTATGATAGAAGCCCAAACTAAGACAATATAGAAAAATATTTGATGAGCATCTCCCATATGTTCAATACTTAGACACAATGATAACAAAATATACACTAAGATCCATGCAGAATCTCACAAATTAGGGGGAAGATAGTAGATGTTAATTAAACAAATAATTTTTCTGCAAACACAATAATCTCAAAATCAGGTAAGTGCTAGAAGAACATTACAAATCCTGGGAATGAATGAATTGGTCAGCTGTTAGGGAAGGAGTGAAATGGAGGTGGAGCATGAGTCAGTCAGGGATGGGGAAATGGAGAAACAAAGAGAAGACACAAGAGAGGTTCATCTAGGATCTACAAAAGGAAAAGGAGCCAGCTGTGAAGGTGGGAAAGGATTCAGTGATTCTGGTAGATAGAATAGCACATGCAAAAACATGCAAATGGGAGAGAACAAGGCACTTTGGGAGGAACTTTAAAAAAAAAAAAAAAGGCCTATATTTTGGGAAGAACAGGGACCTGGGATCAGGTGGTCTGAGCTTTAGCCATGATGTGGGAAACAAAGAAAGAAGAGAAATTATTAAATTTCTTTCCTACCTACAACCCACTGACATGTCCTCGAATTAGGCAGAGCGACATTCTTCTAGGGACTCAAATGCCTCCATGTTAATACTTTGCTGAGGGCAAAAGACATTCCTAGCCTGACCCCCAGGATCCTATAAGTCTATTTTAACATATAAAAATTCCTTTAGAAATTTCCTTTATCTCTAAACCCCCAAGATATTTTGGCAATCATCCCCCCAGCCTAGGGCCCACTGATATACATCTGAAGGGTCCCATAACTAAGGTTTTATTAGACAGTAATAAGTGACCTTTTCCCAACAATAGCTAGTCCCCTCAGGGTCCTGGGAACCTTGCTTCCAAATTCCTTACAGACTTATACCATCCCTAACCTGTTCCCAACTTGACAGTATATAATGGGCCACTCCTCCTGACCCTGGTGCAACTCCTTCTGCCCATGGGTCCTGTCCCTGTGCTTTAATAAAATCACCTTTTTGCACGAAAGATAGCTCAAGAATTTCCTTGGTCATCGGTTTCAAACCAGGTAATGTCTTTTCCTACACCAGCCAGACAAGGGGTAACAGGCAGAGCACCTGAGGCTTAGTAGCCACGGTGGGCATTTCTAATCTGTTGTTTAAATACTTCTGGGATCTTGCCCATTTGGTACATTAGGGAGAGAATATGTAGGAAGAAGCACTGTTCAAATTTTTCTTCTACAGTTTTAACTGCCTCCGAAGTATGTTCATTAGTCATAAAATAAAAAGAAAATGATTTTTTTATGACTTTTATAAGTAGCATATGTGGTTTTCCTACTACATAAAAGTTTGCATATAAGTTTAAAGGATGAAAGTTATGTTTGGAGGAAAGAATAGGATTCCTATTGTATCTGTAACATAAACACATTTGGCTCACTAACAAATGGATTTTTTAAAAGTCTACCAAATAGCTGTTTTAATAAATTGTCTGATTGATGTGTGTTTAGCTGGACTGAGTTTATACATAACCTTGCTACTTAACACTTATACATTTATAAATTGCCTTTGTTTGTAGCCTGGCTGCTAAATAATTAAGACCAAACATTAGCATCTGAACAACTGCTCAATCCAATTTTACTCAGAGTTTTGCTATAAGAGTAATAATTCTGATATTTCACTTAAACAAGAGCTGTGTGACTTAAGCAATGAGAAATTATCAGAGCAGACTTGAGGCAAGTCTCAGTAGGGACGAGTCCCAGTTGGTGGTGACTTCCTGCAGGTGATGTTCTGGGTGAACGCCCCTCCCACCTGCACCACACCATCTGCGTGCAGCTACTAAGGAGTTAGTCGAGGAAAAGAAGTCCAGAAGACTGGCGTGATGATGGACTGGCACTTAGGTCTGTAGTTCTTGGTTCTGATAACTTCCACATGATCTCGGCTTGGTCAGCGTTATGGTTTAAGTCCAACCTGTTTTTTCTTTCTTTTGGGCAGACCAGACCAGAGTTTGTCTTACTGTCCATTTGCTGTTGTGGTGGTAATTCTCTCCTCCACTCCACCTGTATCATTGTTGCATCCCATAATTTTCCACTCATGGATCTGATAAAGTTTTGGAATATAGGTGAGGTCCAGAGCTGATGACCAAGATAGAATTCCTGAGACGACTTTGGTGCAAAATGATGGTTTTATGAAAGCATGGGGACAGAACCTGTGGGCAGGAATAACAGGTGCCCCGGGCCTGTGAGGGGTGGTCTGATTATAAAAATCAGACTCCCAAACCTGGGAGTTGGGAGGGGCTTGGGGATAATGTACTCTTTAAGGAATTTTGGAAGCAAGGTTCCCAGGACCTTGAGGGGGCTAGCTATTGCTGGGAAAAGGTCACTTATTACTGTCTAATAAAACCTGAGTCATGAGACCCTTCAGATGTATATCGGTGGGCCATTGGCTGGGGGAGGGATGATTGCCAACATATATTTTGGGAGTTTAGAGATAAAGGACATTTCTAAAGGAATTTTTTTTTAATGTAGCAGACTCACAGGGTCCTGGGGGTTGGGCTAAGATTGCCTTTTGCCCTTAGCAAAGTATGAACATCCAGGCAGTTGAGTCCCTAGAGGAATGTCCCTCTGCCTGTTTCGATAACTTGTTAATGTACTGCCTGGGCTTGTGCGTTGTCCTCAGCTAGCCCTCTGTTCCCCCACCAGATCCATAGAGCCTGTGTCTGCCTCCTGCGTGGCCATGTGGGCTCTACCTTGAGTCCAAGCCAGACTTGTGTCACTCTTGGAGTCTTGCTGGCAATAGCCAAGGGATACCCCTTGAATGTCACTGTTGCTGCAGGATACGGGGGTGATGTGAAGGACAGTCCCTCTCCCAAATGTCAGCAAAGAAAAGTGATAAATCTTCAGTGACCTTAGATTACCAACTTTCTCAGGTAGTTTCATCATTCCTTCTCAGCTCATCCCGACCCATGACACTTAGGACACAAGTTCCCTTCTCAGAGGAGCAAACTCCTTGGCTTCCTTGATGTCTATTCACACTTGTTCTCCCCAGCAGAGAGCATTTGATCACTTACCCCTGTTTGTTAGGCAAGGGCCCAGGGGTCTAAAATAGTTGGCTCTCAGAGCTGTTGTTTAGGTCAGGTCTATGACTTTTGAAATCTAAAAATGAGCACTAACTTCTGTTTCCCCTTTCATTCCTGCCATGCCTCTCTTTCCTGAGTCAGCGGATTTCAAAGTCTAGGTGGGAAGGGAAAAGTGTGATGAGCAAAGCAAATAGACTGCAGAAACAACAGACTATCCATCCATTAATTCTTCCCATTACCTTTGTGCTACACTAGCAAGCGAGGAGCAGAAAGTGAAGTCACTTCTGTCTAGACTGGCACAAGGGGAAAAGCTAGCGCTGCTTGTTGCTACTGCAAAGCTCATGGGAATTGCAAACATGATGCAGAGGCAAGGATTTACAATAACACAAGTTAAGCTGTTTTTAAGCACTTTTAAAATTTTTTCCTGAAACATTTTATTAAAAATATCCAGAACAATCTGCTTGGTTACAAAGATGAAAAGAATGCATCAGATATTTAGAATGACGGATGTTTAGCATAAATATACATGTATATGTATTTTGGCATTATTTCAAATGCTTGAACCATACATACATTAATTAACACATGGGAGGTCTTTGGTGAACTTGGGTATCTAAATTCTAAGGGTGCAGATGAAATAGTTAAAATGTTTGATTTTAAGATTCACTGATTTTGTTATATGTATTAATTATCATATTATGTAAATGGAATTTTAATTTAAATATATAACATATGTCCACTTTTAACATAAAATAATTTTATGCAAGCTATCACATTGCATCTATAGCATCACTGGGAGTAATTAAATACATTTTTCTCAGAGTACATTTTCTTCCATCCTATCTAAGTTGTTTGATTTACTGCACTTTTCTAGTTTGTGCATGATGTTGTCGCTGGATATTTTGACATCCAGACACAACACCCACTAATATAGTAGGAGTTTACACAATATTGCTACTTACTGTTCTATTTGTAAAATTAATCTTTACTATTTTACCACTGAAATGTCATACAAAGAATAAAAAAAAATCTAGATTGGGGTTCTTTGTCCTGTTTTAACTCATTCTATCAGTAGTCCTATGTGAGCATCTGAAATGACCTTTTATTGATGCCATTTCAAAAATATATTTTCTCCAGATAGTAGCTCCATCTTCTTCAAAATAAAAGATATATATGCAAATTTGAGAAAAATGTAAAGCATTTTAAGAACTTTGCATTCTTCAGGATACTTTAAGAAATGCTAATCATTATATTAGTCTCCCAGGGCTGTCAGAACAAAGTACTGTGGACTGGGAGAGTTAACAACAGAAATTTATTTTCTCACACTTCTGGAGGCTGGAAGTCTCACATCAAGGTGTTGTCAAGATTGGTTTCTTCCCAGGCTTCTCTCTGGTTGCTAGTCGGCCCTTCTCTCCCTCTGTCTGTACATGGTCTTCTCTTGCTGTGTGCCTGTGTCCTAAGCTCCTCTTCCTATAAGGACACAAGTGGCATCAGAGCCCACCCGAATCACCTCATTTAATTTATTCCTTGTTAGAAACCCTACTACAAGTATAGTCAGAACTCAGGGTTAGGACTTCAACGTATGATTTTGGAAGGGGGACTAATTCAGTGGAAAAGACATAGCAATTACTATAAAATTATCAAATTCCAATATTACATGAAGAGTTTAAAAACCTCCAGAACATAAACTAATGGATAATATTAAAATAAACAGCATTAATGTAAGGTTAGATTAATGATCTTTCCGTATGTTGTTATAAAACCAGTCCCTCTCCTGTTATTTTAAAATGATCTAGATATATTTAAAGTTAGAAAATTTGAAGTTTTAAATTCTAGAGCTTCTAATATGGAGAATTTCAGTATCAAGAAAAAAAGAAGGAAAAGAGAGAATAGTTTACCTGAATTATAAGTAATTGATTGCAATTGCTTTAATCATATATCAACCTTATTGCCAGAAATGTTTACATTACAACTTTGATTACTAAAGTTATGTGAATGGTTTAGTAAGTCATATTTGGATAAATGCATTTATTAAAGGCCATTGTAGAATCTATTATATACTTTACAGGGAAAACATAAGCAAATTTATTATAGTAAAGCAATGTTGGAGGTCAATACAGGAATAAATGATTATAAGAAAATATGCAATGCTTTTACTTACTAAAGAAAATACTTAAAAATACACATGAATTAACAGAATCTTGCTGGAATCTATGAATAACCCATGAATAAGAGATTGATAGTCAATGGAAAATAAATAATAAGCAAGTTTTATTTGAATATATTAATGGAAATTGAGCAAAATGTAAAATTATAGCTTCATGTCCATTTTTCTTTTTTTTTTTTTTAAAGATTTTATTTATTTATTTGACAGAAAGAGAGAGAGAGCGAGCACAGGAGCAGGAGGAAAGGCAGGCAGGAGAGGGAGAGGGAGAAGCAGGCTCCCCATCTAACAGAGAGCCTGACATGGGGTTCAATCCCAGAATCCTGGGATCATGACCTGAGCTGAGGGCAGAAGCTCAACCAGCTGAGCCATCCAAGCGCCCCTTATTTCATTTCTCTATAAATTCACTGTGATTCATTAAAAGTTTCTCAAAACTATAATTTAGGAAGCAGAAACAAAATAATGATGACAAATACCATTATCTTGAATATGATATTCATAGTTCTTATTTATTTTCATCTAATATTTTATTATGAACATTTCAAACACACAAAACATTACAATAATTTTACAGTGAATGCCCATATACCAACCATCTATATTTTACAACTCTTTTTCTAAAATTTGCTTTATTATGTATGTATCCAACTATACATCCCTCTATCCAATTATTGACTTTTTTGTATTTTCTGATGTGTTTCAAAGTAAGTTGCAGACTTTGATACACCCCCTTAAATACTTTATAGTGAGCATATAATCTAGGTTCAATATGTATGTACACTTTTTTATCCTTTTGAAGGGAAAAACAATAAAATGCACAAAGTTTAAATTTGCCTTTTGGTGAGTTTTGATGATATATATATCTGTGTAACTCAAATCATTTTTTAATTTAATTTTAATATTTTTAGATTTTTAAAAATACTTTTTATTGAAGTTCAATTTGCCAACATGTAGTATAACACTCAGTGCTCATCCCGTCAAGTGCCACCCTCAGTGCCCGTCACCCAGTCACCCCATCCCCCCGCCCACCTCCCCTTCCACTACCCCTTGTTCGTTTCTCAGAGTTAGGAGTCTCTCATGTTTTTTCCTACTCATTTTCTCTCCTTTCCCCTTTAATCCCTTTCAGTATTTTTTTATATTCCCTGAATGAATGAAACCATATAATGTTTGTCCTTCTCCAATTGACTTACTTCACTCAGCATAATACCCTCCAGTTCCATCCACATTGAAGCCAATGGTGGGTATTCATCGTTTCTAATGGCTGAGTAACATTGGATAGTATATATAGACCACATCTTTTTTATCCATTCATCTTTCAAGGACACGGAGGCTCCTTCCACAGTTTGGCTATTGTGGACATTGCTGCTAGAAACATCGGGGTGCAGGTGTCTCAGTTTTTCACTGGATCTGGATCTTTGAGGTAAATCCCCAACTGTGCAATTGCTGGGTCGTAGGGCAGGTCTATTTTTAACTCTTTGAGGAACCTCCACACAGTTTTCCAGAGTGGCTGCACCAGTTCACATTCTCACCAACAGTGCAAGAGGGTTCCCATTTCTCCACATCCTCTCCAACATTTGTTGTTTCCTGTCTTGTTAATTTTCCCCATTCTCACTGGTGTGAGGTGGTATCTCGTTGTGATTTTGATTTGTATTTCCCTGATGGCAAGTGATGCAGAGCATTTTCTCATGTGCATGTTGGCCATGTGTATGTCTTCTTTGGTGAAATTTCTGTTCATGTCTTTTGCCCATTTCATGATTGGATTGTGTGTTTCTTTACTGTTGAGTTTAATAAGTTCTTTATAGATCTTGGGTACTAGCCTTTTATCTGATATGTCATTTGCAAAAGTCTTCTCCCATTCTGTAGGTTGTCTTTTAGTTTTGTTGACTAAAAACTTTTAGTTTTGTATCCTTTGCTGTGCAGAAGTGTTTTATCATGATGAAGTCCCAATAGTTCATTTTTGCTTTTGTTTCTCTTGCCTTCATGGATGTATCTTGCAAGAAGTTACTGTGGCCAAGTGCAAAAAGGGTGTTGCCTGTGTTCTTCTCTAGGATTTTGATGGATTCTTGTCTCACATTTAGACCTTTCATCCATTTTGAGTTTATCTTTGTGTATGGTGAAAGAGAATGGTCTAGTTTCATTCTTCTGCAGGTGGCTGTCTAATTTTCCCAGGACCATTTATTGAAGAGACTGTCCTTTTTCCAGTGGATAGTCTTTCCTGCTTTGTCAAATATTAGTTGACCATAAAGTTGAGGACTCATTTCTGTGTTCTCTATTCTGTTCCATTGATCTGTGTGTCTGTTTTTGTGCCGGTACCACACAGTCTTGATGACAGTACTACAGCTTTGTAGTACTACTTAAAATCTGGCATTGTGATGCCTCAGCTCTCGTTTTCTTTTTCAATATTCCCCTGGCTATTCGGGGTCTTTTCTGATTCCACACAAATCTTAAGATTATTTGTTCCAACTCTCTGAAGAAAGTCCGTGGTATTTTGATAGGGATTGCATTGAACGTGTAAATTGCCCTGGGCTGCATTGACATTTTCACAATATTAATTCTTCCAATCCATGAGTATGGAATATTTTTCTAGTACTATGTGGTGGGAGTGGACATCCCTGTGGTGTTCCTGATCTTAGGGGAAAGGCTCTCAGTGTTTCCCCATTGAGAATGATATTTGCTGTGGGCTTTTCGTAGATGGCTTTTAAGATGCTGAGGAATGTTCCCTGGATCCCTACACTCTGAAGAGTTTTGATCAGGAAAAGATGCTGTATTTTGTCAAATGCTTTCTCTGCATCTATTGAGAGGATCATATGGTCAAACCCTTATTCAGATAAAGAACTTCCCTATAGGGGTTCCTGGCTGGCTCAATAGGTGGGGCATGCGACTCTTAATCTCAGGGTTGTAATTTCAAGCTCAATGTTAGGTGTAGAGAATATTTAAAAATAAAATCTTTAGTAAAGAAAAAAAGACAAAATACATTTTAAAAATTTAAAAAGAACATCTCTATCACCCTAGAAAGGTACTTCTCGTCAATGTCCACACTCACCCACCAGATACAGCCACGACTCCCATCTTTGTCTATCATAAGTTAGTGATGCTTATTCTAGAACTTTACATGAACAAAAGTATGTGGTATACATAGCATAGTTTTATGAGGCTTCTATTATTTACCAAAATGATTTTGACATTTATTCATGTTGTGGTTTATTTCTTCTTACTGGATAATGCAATTCTAGGATATGAATGTATCACATTGTGTTTACTCATCCTACCATTGATGGACTCTTTTTTTGTTTGTTTGTTTAAGGATTTTATATATTTATGAGAGAGACAGAGAGAGAGAGAGATAGCATGAACAGAGGAAGGACAGACAGAGGGAAAGGGAGAAGCAGGCTCCTCAAAGCAGAATCAGGTAGTTGTGGGAGAGGCTTTAAGGCTTACAAAATCTAAAATATTTACTATTTTTCCCTTTATAGGACCAAGTTGTTGTCAGCATTATATTTTGCCCTATGATTATAACAAATAGTACTTCTCGGTATATCTTTATTAGCAGCACCTACTTTTATAATCTGGATATTGATTTTTATTCTTTGGCCTTGATTCTACCTTTTAATGTGCCTGCTGCCCAGAGTTATTGGGGCATTGCCCCTTTATGTGAATTATAATTTAGATTGTGGCTTCATTGTCAGCATGGTTTATGCATGAAGCATTCAGCAGCATGGACTGAAAGCCTGTACCACCAAATTGGTTTCATCTAATTCAGAGATATTATCAATATTAGCTTGATTTTTGTGTTAATTTCTCAGCTTAGGGTTTCTGTAATCACACTGGTAATGAACTTTAAAAATAGCAAATTTTTTAAAAATTCAGATTTAGTGAACTAGAAAATTTGTTCTATTTAATAGTTTAGTCAAAGTCTCAAATTTAAGTGTACTTTGTGTTTGTTAACATTAAAAAAACAATACTTAATTTTCTTGTCTAACCCCAGTATCTACTCACAGGCTTTCTTGGAACATATGTTAAACATCACTGCACTGGTTTTCCAATATCTACCTTCATGGGAAACAAAGTTTTTGAATGTTTTATTTCAAATCCTGACCTCATGTGAATCCAAGACCTCTTCTTGTGTTGTAGCAAATATTAACAATCAGTGATCTAGAGAACTAAGAACAAACCCAATGTGTAGACATGCATGCACAAATGCATGTATACACACATGCACACATGTATAAATGTGTGCACACTCATGAAAGAATACATGCACATGCATACACACAAATGCATGTACAAACATGCAAACACACACCTACAGACAAACACATGCATCATGTGCACACACATGTACACATGCACACACACACATGCACGTACACCCATCCCTGTATTCCTCAGCCCCATGCTTCTACTTCATCAGTTTTCCTCTTTCTCTATGTGTTTTCTCTTCAGTCTGACCAAGAAATGATTTTTCCCCTTTGTTTTGAGCTTGTGCATATAATGCAAAGCATATTTGCTATTTATCATATGACAATTTTATATTTTTAATGCAGGAAGATTTTTTATTTCCTTTGCCTTACTGATTTATTACAAGACTTGGTATGAGTTTTGTTGTTGTTGCATTGCACTCTGAGAAAAACAAAAATGAATAGTGTTTGCTTTCTTCACCAAAGGTACTTCCATCATTCCACTCTCCAAGAGGGAGGTAATTCAGAGCAAAGCTCCTGTGCATAAACATTAACATATTAAAAATTAAATGAAAACAGAAATTTCTATCAAGGAAAGAAAGAGAAACTAAATATGCTTCAAGTAAAGGTTAATTCAGTTGCCCTGGTAAACATGAAATATGACTCAAAGGTCCTCAACAGATAGATCAGAAAGAGAGGCTACATAAGGTGCCCAAACCTCATCAGAAAGGAAACAGCATGCTGTTTCTTCAGAAGCACTGCCCTTTTGCTGGCCACACATGGTCACATAGGTATCATTAGGTGATGCAATGGGCAGTGTGCCAGACGACCATTTACAGATAATGAATTAGCAGAGTAATCCAGTAAAAAAAAAAAAAAGGAGTATAGAATTTTGACCCAGACAGATATGGTTCCAAATCCAGACAATGATCCACATTTATTTTTAAAACTTAGGTAAGTTTCTTGCACATTCAGACTCTCAGCTTCTTCATCAGTAAACTGGGGATATCATCACCTGCATTTTGTGAATACTTGATGACTAGGGTTAGCGTAGGATACAAATGATGTTGCACATTCCATGAAATTCTCCATTACCTGGGAATGAAGACCCTCGGGGAGCTGTGGGCAGAGAGGCCTACTGACCACCAGAACCACAAAGATGCAGACAGTTGGAAGACAGGGAAGTGAGGCTCATCAGATGTGTCCCTGATTTTCCTTGAAGTTCAAGAGCACTCTTCAGTATGAAGACTTAAGCTAGGCTTAGAACTGGAGTTTGGAATTTGCAGCTTTATTGGAAGAACATGATGCAAAAGTACCATACCAAGTAGAGAGAGACAGATTTGGTAAAATCATCATGAATCCCTGAGGAGTAAAGAAGATCTTGTTTTCCACATAACTATGGAACTGATAATGACAACAGTTGTACAATTTCTCAGAAATGGCAAAAAACAAGTAAGAATGAGGTACAAAAATCTGATTTATAGCCACTCCCTCTCTATAGAATTACATTTGTATTCACTGACATGACCTTCAGGTGCTCTAAAATTTTATTGATATAGTCATATCATTCAGAGGAAGAGATAATAAAGAAGTTATGTCATTGGTAATTCTTTTTTTTAATGATTTTATTTATTTATTCATAAGAGACACAGAGACAGAGGCAGAGACATAAGCAGAGGGAGAAGCAGGCTCCCTGCAGGGAGCCTGATATAGGACTTGATCTCAGGACCCTGGGATCATGCCCTGAGCCTAAGGCAGATGCTCAACCACTGAGCCATGCAGGCATCCCATCACTGGTAATTCTTATGTCCACTAGGGAAATAGATTGCTCATTAATACATGACAATGAAAGATGTAACTCAAATAATTGTTCAAAAACTACATTATATCTAGGATATACCATCCTAGTTGAAGTACTATATTTCAGATTCTCTTGTTTTACTAGTTTTGATAATCTGAATACAAAACCTCAAATTTTACTAGCAATTAGACTTCTTGGAATTTCAAGAAATATAAGCTGCAAAAATGCATGTGTATGGACACCAGTTATTTAATAACAGCAAACACGTCAAATGCCCAATACTAAAGGATGATTTAAAAATATTCTTTCCTAAATTAATATACTAAGAAATTCAGCTCTCAAATCCTAATGATTAACATTTCTCTCAATGTGATTATTGCTTTAATTTTTGTTTTCCTACCAGAAAAAAACTATAAAGTTTACCTGGAAAAACTATGCAAGACTGATCAATAAAATCATGAAAAAGAGGAGTATTGTAGGAAGGCTTGCCATACCACGTAGCCAAAGATGTTATAATTCTCTTCTAAGTAAATAAAAGCATCTTCATGTAGAGAGGGAACAACACCTGAGGGCCGGAGCATATCTAGGAATAATAACATACAATAAGTAATCATAGAACTCACTAGGCCAGGCAATGTGCTAGTTTCTGGGATTGAAGAATGAGCAGAAGCAGACAACTTTTGCAAGCATAGGGTTTTGAATCTGGTTTGACTGAGGGAAAGCAGATATTAATCAGGTAATCTTCACAGCAAATATAAATTTGTAATTTTGCCAGGTGTAATGTAGGAGATGCACACAGTATGAACTCTAATAGAGGATTTGACTAATCAGAGAGGTAGCAGTCTTTTTTTTTTTTTTTTTAGAGTCTTGATTTAATAAGTGAGGCATTTTGCAGGACAGCGAAAAAGAACAAAGGGAAAAAAATTTCAAGGGACAGGAAACAGCAAGCAAACCAGGTGCTGGTGTGGAGAGGAATGGGCAGCCTGAAAATAGAAGGAGGAGCTCTGCTTTGTGTGAACCCTGATGAACCAGGAAGTGGAATACAACAGCCAATCCCTTAGCATCATGTAGACAAAGACTTTGTCTTCTTGCCAAAAAGGATGGTTACTCACTGAAAGCTTTCAGCAAAGCTGGGAGTGACAATTTGAGATTCATCCTTGGGGAAGAAAGATCCTTTTGGCTGCAGAAGGGTCATTTAGAGGTTTTGAGATGGAGGTTGTTTACAGCAGGACACTGAAAGGCTGGAACTTCTGGGAAGGGCTGTAAGGGAGAGTGGAGGTGACTCAGTACCAGACCAAGATGGCAGCTTGGGAAATCATTGGCAGAACTCATTAGTTTCCAGGCAAGAAAACAGAAACCACTTTGGCTATTTGGGACATATATATATAATATAAAAAAAAACTGATTAAAAGCTATTATTAGTGCAGATGGAAGAGCTTAAAGGAGGTACTGGGGGAGCAAAATGGATCAGGAAGTCACTGTGCTCCCCCTATGGAGCCAGGTGGCCTCAGAAACACTTCCTTAGTCCTCCCCCGACCTGTGGCTGCTCTGGCGGTTGGGGGGCAGGGAGGCTGACCATGATACGGGAGAGCTTGATTCTTGTCTCACGAAGTAGAGGAATGAATCTCGCAGAAGCAGGATTGTGAGTGAAGGGAAAGAAGTTTATTAAGTAAAGATGCAGAGAAAGCTCTCAGGAAAGAGAGGGGTCCCCACAGGGTTTCCCCTAAGGGCTTGTAGGGTTGGTCTTTTATTGAAAGCCTAATCAGGGAACCTAAATCCTTTTAACATTATCTATTGACTATTGACAGCACCTTTGAGTAAGGACTAGTGATAATATCTTTTTTTTTTTTTTAAGCTTTTAATTATTCATGACAGACAGAGAGAGGCAGAGACACAGGCAGAGGGAGAGGAGCGAAGCAGGCTCCATGCAGGGAGCCTGATGTGGGACTCGATTCCGAGTCTCCAGGATCACACCCGGGGTGGAAGGCGGCCCCAAATCGCTGGGCCACCGGGGCTCCCCCTAGTGATAACATCTTTACCGGCTTACTTCTTTTGGGCCTGGTTGTTCTTCGTTGGTCACAAGTAGCTGTTTTAACAAGACACCCTCCCTGCTCACACTTAGGGCAGGGTGGCCTGGCTTGTTCCTTTATCTCCGGTTTCCTCACACCTCAGCATTTTGGGGATTTCTGTGAGCCTGCTTCCGTGGCTCCCTACCCAGCCCTGCGTGTCCCTGTTTGTCTCTAACTCAATCAGATCAGAAGAACACATGGCTCCTTCCATCTCCCAGCTTCTACGTCCTGCCTGTGCCTCTGAGGACACAGCCTTGAGGAAGGCAGGTGACAAAGGGCCCGGGGAGCCCTGTGTGCCGGCTTCCCTTCCTCTTGCCTGGAGAGGGTTACTGCAGAGAGGTGGCATGAGGACGCCCCAGAAACACCATGAACGCAGGAAACTGGGCGTTTTAAGATGTTAACTAAGAAAAAGCCAAATCCTAATATTAAACCATATGATGAAAGAATTCCAACTTGAACTTAGGTTCAAGACCTAAATGCAAGGGTAACTTGAGAGAAAGATTTTAAGATAGGAAAGAATATGTATTTGTATCATCCTGAGATGGAGAGCAGGCTATCTGAGTATAATTCAACATTAATGCCATGAACATATAGAATACTATCTACAAGAAACAAGTGGTCCCTGAGAAATCAAATAAGTAAATTTGTAATTTAATCAAATAAGTAAATTTGTAATTTAAAAAAGTAAATCAAATAAGTAAACAACACTTTTAAAATGTCAATAGGAAAGGAACAAACCCTTCAGAAGTGAACAAAAACACGTTCTCCAGCGGCACATTGACTCGGCTAAAACTTAAAATAAATAGGAAATGTGTAATTAAAAATGCAATATATTTCTCATTGACTGGTAACAATCAAAAATATCTACATAGAAGGAGTAGGAAATGAAGTAGGAGTGAAAATCATCAACTTGGCAGTGTTTATCACAATAATAAGTGTAGACTTCTATGAGCAACAAAGCAACCTGGTAAGATTAACAAAACTATGTTGCTTACCAAACAAAATAGTGAATAAATAATAATATAATAAAAGGAATCATGAAGAGAATGACAACACATGGACTCATTTTTCCTGAAGGGTGAAATTTCTATGTCTATATATATATCTTGAGCTTGTGTGCTGGAGGGCATCCAGGTCACAGTCCCTTGCTACCTCTTCTCCCTCAGGAGAAAGTCAAGTAAACAAAATACATACCTGTAAGGCCACATTGCCTTTATTCTCACTCCAATTGTTACAAGTTCAAGAAAGGAAATTCTATGGTGAAAACCCCAGGGGAACTGACTTATCTAGATATTGGGTTTCCCTGCGCTCAGGAAACTTCCACCTCATGCCTTGTCCAAGGATAATTACTAAGAGCACCGCTTTTCTCAATACTGCCTCAGGTTCAACGATGGTGAGCGTGTTTATGCACACCATTAGAGCATAAAATAAAGGAAGTTGCAAAATTGCATGTTTCTGTTACAGGACAATACAGGATATTATTCTTAAATATTTACAAATATTCATATTCTCCCATTCTAAACCCTCCAATCCTACCTCTTCCGCTTAAATAAAATTCAACGTCCCTACAAAGGGCTGCAATCTATACGTGATCTGATAACCACCTCTTCTGAGGGGCAGCTCTCCTTTCACCCCGTCACAGAATTCCAGGCACCTCGATTGTGCCGCACCCAAAATCAAAGCATGAAAACACACTTTTCCACCTTGACCTTCGTCTGCTTAGAAAATTATTTCTTTGTATTGTCCACATGTTGTTTCTTCTCATTTCATTGTGGTCTGTATTCCAATATCAACACAGAGAGCATTTCCCTGATCACCTTATCTAAGAAAACATTGCTCATCATTCACTGTTCACTTCCTGGGTGTTTTTCTCCATGACACTCTTCCTTCATATTTCCCGTATGTATGTATGTATTCACGCTCACACGTATAGTATGCAGTAAGCAGTATTTCTTATCCACTAACATTTCGGAGTCTTTGAAGGCAGGATATTTGCTTGCTTTCCTTCATAGAACATCGTGTAGAACGATGCATATATACCCCTCCCCCTCCCCCAGTAGATGTCAAATCAATGAAAGTATATGGTGGCAGGGATATTTCACAATAATGTCTCTGCTGGCTGGTGAGAACTCAGGTGATTTTATTTTCTTTTTACTCACTGGTATGTATGTATGTATGTATGATTTATTTATTTATTTATTTATTTATTTATTTATTTATTGGTTTATTCATTCATGAGAGAGGCAGAGACACAGGCAGAGAGAAAAGCAGGCTCCATGCAGGGAGCCCAATGTGGGACCTGATCCCAGGACCCAAGGATCACGTCCAGGGCCAAAGTCAGGCACCCAACCGCTGAGCCACTCGGGTGTCCCTATTTATTTATTTTTCCAATGATTATAGAATAAAAAAGTAAAGAAGAGGGCAAGAAAAAGTACCCTTGTGCAACCAAGCTAATAGAAATAATATCTGCAGTTTATGGAGTGCTGAAACGTTTCAGGCATCTTTTGGGAACTCCTTTTATCTCAGCAGTCCTGTGAGGCACGAACTGTTAGCATGCCCCACTTCTAGACAGGGAAACTGATTCATAGAAAGGTTAAGTAAGTTGTTTATTCAGTGAATGGGGCTGGGGGGTAGGGGTGGCAGTGGTAGTCAGGCTCTGATCCTGGGCATGCTGTGTTTTAGGGCCTGTGCTGTACCACCCTGGTGCACAGCCTACAAGCCAGCAGAATTTGAAAGACAAATCCCTGCCCCATGTGTGTCCACATTAACATGGAGTTTTAAAAACAAACCAGCTTTTTGTCAGATTTTTCTCTCATTATGCATGGACCCTGTGCCTGGGCATTCTCTAAATTTAATAGCAGAGCTTCAGATTATTGCTGCCAGCAGCATGTGAACACTTTGTAGTCATTTTATGGGTTTAGAACCTTTCCCAGGTGGGGTTTTCAGCAGTTTCAATGGTAATTACATGAAATATGTTATCTTCAGCTGCTTTTATATTCATGGGCATGGATTGTTGTGCTAGGCATAAGGGAAAAGGCCAGGGGGAGTGCTTCACCTGGGAGAAAATGAACTTGATGATCCACTCTCCGATGAGTCTGAAAATGGCATTGTTAGTTTCAGCTGTTTATGAAGAAAATGTCTCCTCATCAGAACTGAAAAAGAACGGCCTTACTTTGTTCTGAGTGATGGGTTTGGCTTGACCTGTCCTGCCACCTGCCACCTTGTTTTCACCACAGCCAGGCAGGATTAGAATATGTTTCATCCCTCAATTTATTTGAATTCTCTCTTTACAATTCTCTCATAATTGATGTTCCTGGGCCCAGATGCCCTGGTCTAGAGTTGGGTTTGTTTGGATTTTTTTTTTTTTAATGGATTTACTTCTTTTAGAAGTGAAAAGAAATAAACTCAGCATACACTTCCAGATTGCCAGGGCTCACTGACTGGTTAATATTCATGTGGCACAGTAGAAAGTCCATCTTCATTTGTAGTAAAGGGAATTGAATGTGCTCACTTTGGAGGGATCTGTGCACAGCCAGAGGACGAGGTTAAAGAAACGAGGTAGCACTGGTAACAAAGAGGGCTCTAATAATTTTTTTAAAGACTTGTCTAATGTTGGTTTTGAATGAAGATGTGAGACCTCTCTGTTCAGCCCTTTTAATGAACAGCGTGGCGCTTTGGATAGTCTCAGGAGAAAGACTCCTTTTTTTTCCATTATAAAGAAGTACTTTAGTAGAATGTTTGATAATGAGATGCAAAAGCCCTTCTACAGTCTCTTTTATTACATTCCCCAAATGAAAGTAGCTGCTAGCTGTATTACCCCTACTGCTTCCCATTAAAAAGGAAACAATTGTCTGACCATATCATAAATAAATTGAGGGAAGTTCTAGCTGCTGTACAAAGTTGGCCCTGGAATCATATACACTCACGCCCAGTTTGAAAGAACTCACTTGTCCAAATATATGGAGTAGTAGAAAAACGAAGTAGCTACGCCAAGAAGGTTCTGGAAAGTAAGAAGAAAAAGAGAAAATCGGATCACTTCCTGCTTTACCTAGCACCTGCCTTCCAAATGGAGCTTCTATTATTTTCAACATCAAAATAACAATTGCAACCTATCTCCTTCTAAAGCTATGAGGTAGTTAAGATAGGCTTGGAAAGTTAATTTAAATAAAACTGCCTGCCAGGTGTGATCTTGTGATTGGTATTCACAAAAGATTTCCAAAACTTAGAAACTCTGTAAGCACACTTGTCATTTTATTTCAGTGTGTGTGTGTGTGTGTGTGTGTGTGCACGCGCGCGCGCGCCCGCGAGCGTTTACTATCAATGGTATTGTTGGCTCATCCTGTCAATGCATCAAAAATATGAGGCATACATTGAAAGGATTCCTCCTAGGGTTCCTAGGTGTGGGCAGAACAATTTAGATTATTGAATCACTTTGTTTCCTGATCCATAGTTCAACTCAATCTCATTAAGATATTTCATTTTCAAAAATATGAAGTTGTGGTCCATCTAGTGTGGTTCTTAGTTACTTTGGCACATGATTCAGCATGATACAGTATGTACTTAAGAGTCTGAGATGTAATGGACTTTGGTGTGGTCTTTATCCAAGGGATATAAATACAAGCTCCCAAATGGAAGGAAAACTTTTCTTTAATCTTTTGAAAATGACCTTATGAATTAGAAATTCATGCAAGCAAAAATCATCCCTTTAGGGCCAGGCAGAGATAAAATTCCTCCGTGTTATGCTTTTTAAACCTGTGAAAGATCTTCTTTGTCAAAGGAAAATTGTTCTGGACAAGTTAAATGGGCAAGGAAGACTTTATTCAAGTCTACTACAACAGGGGAGAGAGACTAAACTCCAGTCCCCTGAAGGAGAAAGTGGGTCCATGAAAGCTCAGGATTCCCAGGGGGACAGTAGTGCAGAACTTCTAGGGGAGGCTGGAGGGTGCTGGCAGCTGCCTCTGCTAACTGGTACTCATGGCTGGTAAGCTTCCTGTCCTTCCACTGAGACTGGGAAATCAGGGATTATTTTGAAAGATAATTCATCTCAAAGGATTGCTCCCAGGTCCTTGAGTGTGACATTCCTGAATTATACAAATGATAAGAGGCTGGGAGAAGATTTACATCTCAAGAGGGCAAAGAATGTGCAATCTCAAATTTTCCAAAGGAAATGCTCCTAGAAAAGGGAATTCTGGGCTGATTTGGGAAGAACACCCTTGCAAAATATACTGAGGCTGAGCAGTAGTCCAGCCTTCTTACTGACCTTGCCTACAGTGCCATCCTCTGTCTCTGAGTCACATGCTACAGAAAAAGTGTGACGTTTCTGAGATCTGCAGTCATTAAACAACAAATCTTAGCATTAAAGTATATTTTTCACTTTTTTTGTTATTCAAGACAAAAAAAAATATAGTAAAAAGAAAGAGCTAATGGCATCTTCCATAAACTAGGGGTAAGTGATCCCAAAAGCCCCCAAATGTGAATGAATAATAGTTTTGCTTTTTGCAGAATGTCATAGAGTTGGAATTATACAGAAGGTAGCCTTTTCAGATTGGCTCCTTTTACTTAGTGATAATTTGCATTAAAGTAGTTGGAATACTATGTAGTCATCAAAAAAATCTTGCCATTTGCAATGACATGGATGGAACAAGAAGGTACTGTTCTAAGCAAAATAAGTCAATCAGAGAAAGATAATTATCATCTGATCTCACTCATCTGTGGAATTTAAGAAACAAAACAGAAGGTCTTAGGGGAAGAGAGGAAAACATAAAACAATATGAAATCAGAGGGAGACAAACCATAAGAGACTGTTAATCATAGGAAACAAACTGAGGGTTGCTGGAGGGGGAGGTAGTTGGGGGGATGAGGTAACGGGGTGATGGGCATTAAGGAGGGCACATGAGGGATCCCTGGGTGGCGCAGCGGTTTAGCGCCTGCCTTTGGCCCAGGGCGCGATCCTGGAGATCCGGGATCGAATCCCATGTCGGGCTCCCGGTGCATGGAGCCTGCTTCTCCCTCTGCCTGTGTCTCTGCCTCTCTCTCTCTCACTGTGTGCCTATCATAAATAAAAAAAAAAAAAAAAAAAAAAAAAAAAAAGGAGGGCACATGATGTAATGAGAACTATTATATAAGATCTATGAATCATTGACCTTTATCTCTGAAACCAATAATGCATTCTATGTTACTTAATTGAATTTAAATAACATTTTTTAAAAAGTAAAAAAAAAAAAAATAATAAACTTCCTCCATGTCTTTTCACAGCTTACTGGCTCATTTCCTTTTAGTGCTAAAAATACTGCATTGTCTGGATGGACCACAATCTGTTTATCCATTCACCTACTGAAAGGCATCTTGCATTCTTCTTAGTTTTGTCAATTATTAATAGAGCTGCTCTGAGCATCCATGTGTAGACATAAGTTTTCAATTCATTTGGGTAAACACCCAGGAGCAGTATTGCTGGATTTCATAGTAAGAGTGCATTCAGTTTTATAAGAAACCGTCAAAGTGTCCTCCAAGGTGCCTGTACATTTTTATATCCCCACCAGCAATAAATGAGAATTCCTGTTGCTCTACATATTGGCCAGCATTTGGTGCTGTCAGTGTTCCAGATTTGGTCATTCTAATTAAGGTATATAGTGATATCTTATTGCTGCTTCAATTTGTAATTCCATAATGACATGTGATATGGAGCATTTTTTCATATATTTCCTCCCCATCTAACATCTTTGGTAAGGAGTCTATTCAGGCCATTTGTGTATTTTCTTAACCAAGTTGTTTGTTTTCTTATTGTTTAGTTTTAAGAGTTCATCGTATATTTTAGATGACAGACTTCTATTAGATGTGTCTTTTGCAATATTTTCACTCCACTGATGGTTTGTTTTCTCATTCTCTCAGTTTTTTTTCTCAAAGAACAGAAGTTTTATTTTAATGAAATGCCGCTTTTCATTTCTTTCATTAATGAATCATGACTTTGTTGTTGTATGTAAAATGTCAGCCACCATATGCAAGGTCATATAGGTTTTCTCCTATCTTATCCTCTAGAAATTTTATAGTTTTGGATTTTACATTTCAGTCTATGACCCATTGGAGTTAATTTTTGTGAAAGGTATAAGGTCTGTGTTTACATCGATTGATTGACTGATTGATGGATGGATGGATGGATGGATGGATGGACTGAATGTGGATATCCAGTTGTTCCAACACCAGTTGTCGAAACCACTATCTTTGCTCCATTGTATTGCCTTGGTTCTTCTGCTAAAGATCAGTTGACTCTATTTGTAGTAGCCTATTTCTGGGTGCTCATTCTGTTACACTTATCTGTTTTCTAATCTTTTGTTGTTGTTGTTGTTATTGTTGTTGTTATTTATTTACTCATGAGAGACACACAGAGAGGTAGAGACATAGAGACACAGGCAGAGGGAGAAGTAGGCTCCCTCCAAGGAGCCTGATGCAAGACTCGATCCCGGGATTCTGGGATCATGATCTGAACCAAAGGCAGACATTCCACCACTGAGCCACCCAGGTGCCTCTGTTTTTTATTCTTTCACTATGCAAAGAGACCAAGTTGACTCTGGGGCGGGGTGGTGGTAGTGGTCGGTCTCCTCACTTTCACTTTATCTGCTCAATCAGCTCTTCATTTCTCTTCACCAAAGCCATTTAGGGCTCTTCTTGGGGACTAACTTAACTATTGTATACATCTGTCTGTTATTTGATTCCAAATTCACACACTCAGTATTCTCCTTCTTTATGGTGAATGATCCTGTCATTGTATAAGATGGATGTATTGATTGTGCTAGCTTGCTTTTCTTTTAAATATTTTAATGCCATCAAATATACAACATATCACAACAGGTTTACAGGTTGAATATAAGGGGATTTGGACCAAAAGTTCTAGCCTTAGGAATTTTCAACCCATTTGCCCAAACCAGAGATCTCACAAGTTTTCACTGAATATTGAAAAGTTTGAATAACATAAATATCTCATTACAGAGTTGTTGTGGACTGAGTTATGTCTCCCTAAGATTCATATGTTTAAGCTCCAAGTCCCAATGACACTGTATTTAGAGTTGGGCCTTCTGGAGTTAATTAAGGTTAAATGAGATCACAAGTGTAGGTTTCCAATCCCTTAGACTTGGTATTCTACTAAGAAGAGACACCAGCACTCTCTCTCCACAGGAGCCTGTGAGAATGCAGGGGAAAGGTGACCATCTGCAAGCCAAGAAGACATCCCTCATCAAAAACAGAATATGTTGGCATCTTTGTCTTGGAGTTACAGACTAGAATTGTGGACAAAAAAAATCCATTGTTAAAGCCACTCAGGCTGCAGTATTTTGCTATGATGCCCAAGGTAATATGACAGCCAGTAAATACTCTTGAATTATGAAAAGAGAGAGAATATTCTTTCTTGCTTCTTAATATTGTTGATATTGTAAAAGCAAGTGTGTCGACTACCCAAGGAAAAGGATAAATCAAGGAAACAAATTGATAAAGATAAGATCAAAACAAGTCTGACCTGAGATTCTAAAGACCAATATATTATTTTCATTTTCAGCTACCAAATCAGAAGTTAATTAGAAAGTAAAGACTATTAACAATATTCCCAAAATCATGAACAGAGATGCAGTAGTGTATTTGAAGAATGTGTTTCCCTCTAAAGTAGTCAGCTCACAATTAAATTTAGAAAAAATAAATTACCTTGTTCTTGGTTATGTTTAGCAAATGTCAAGTGTTCATTGCCATCTGATTTCCATGCGGCACATTCATACAGTGTGCACTATGCCCTTAGGCAAGGACACCTGCTTTATGTCCTCTTGGATATGTGTTGTGCTGGGGGAGGTGTTTCATTTTGTTTTAGTGTATTGAATTGCACTATAGTAAAATAACCTGCTTGCATTCTTGTTCCTGGATGCATTATTTTTACTGCTAAGGCAATTCCTCTCCTTTTATTTATTTATTTTATTTTATTTTTTTTTAAAGATTTTATTTATTCATGATAGTCACAGAGAGAGAGAGAGAGAGAGAGGCAGAAACACAGGCAGAGGGAGAAGCAGGCTCCATGCACCGGGAGCCCGATGTGGGACCCGATCCCGGGTCTCCAGGATCGCGCCCTGGGCCAAAGGCAGGCGCCAAACCGCAGCGCCACCCAGGGATCCCAATTCCTCTCCTTTTAGTTCAGCCTGTATCATCCTCTGACCCTGGGTCTTTCTTTGGGTTAGAGTCACATAAAGAACATAGACTATTTCATTGATCAGCTAAGAATCTATAGCTTTGTTGATGATTTCAGTCTGATTCCAGAAACTGGGCTTATTTTCTGGATTCTTCCTCTTATCTCCTTTGGTTCAAATAATCTACTATGAGCAGATAAGGTAAGTCATGTTGTTATAAAACATGGTTTTGACATGGTTATGACAGTGTGCTCACCAGTCTGGGTCCAAAAGATAAAAATCAGAACAAAAGAGGTGAGTTTTCACACAGTATATTTAATATTCAATTTGTAGGATCACCCTGCATTCCACGATTCTAGCTAATTTTGAAGTAAAATATTATTTCTTGTGTGCTTTGCTGTGAGAGGAGGTTACAGAGTGGTTTTTATCTCTAGGATCATTGAAAATAAAAAGAAATTTTGTGATGATGTGCAATATTCATCTAAACTTGACTGGACATGCCATCCATATATTCAGGAATCACTGCCCTGGGTGGTGGATTCATATTTCATATTTCTCCCACCACACTTATGGGAAATCGCATCTCCCATCCCTGAGAAGGACCACCGTGCCCCTGACCCTTGTGACCCCTCCTGGGTCTGGCTCCTAGAGGCTGTGCACACACATCTCAGTCCATGAATGCATTCCTTTTTGGTGGCTATTTTAATGAACTATTATTTGACAATGGCTTTCCTTTACTGTTTTCACCTCAATGTGTTATTAAAACTGTCCTCTACATCAATGAGTCTGACCAATTGCTTTTAACAGCATGCATGTGTACGACTACATCATGCACATGAAATATATTTTTCAGTCATTCCACTATTGATAAACATTTACATTATTTGTTTCTTGTTATTTGCAAAATTTGGAAGTAAATCTATTTTCACATATTTATGATCTCTTGGTGCTTTTATTTCTGCGTGTTATCTTCTCCAAAGTTGATTTTCTCAATAGGGTGTACAGACTTTTAATCCCAGCAGAAGGTGTCCACTTATGTGAAGAGAAAAGTATTTCCCTATGGGAAATGAGGAAAGTAAAATTGAGATAACTGAAGTATTATTCTCTAGGATCATCCAAAAAAAGGTGGAGACCAAAAAGGGACCTGTGTCTCTCTAGCTCCAAAGTTGCTGCTCTTTTCCATGAAGTCAAGAGATTCTCTCTGAAAGGCGAAGGAGATACAATGTGTGCATAGACTCAGGAGACAGCAAGAATCTGAAAGAGAAAAAAACTGAAAATACTAAAGGCTGACTGGAAAACAAAATGAAATAGCACACTAGGAAATGTATTGATAAATAGAGTTTCCAAACAAAAGAATGACTAGTACCTAAATAAAATGTAGAATTCTAATCTAGTGATGAGTGATAAATGCCTTTATTTTAGCACAATAAAGTGCAAACTGTACTTCTGTCTATATTCTAAATCCCGTTCACATGATCATTACTATAAAATATAAGAGTAAGACACAATAATGAACATATAAAATATAAAGTAAAATAGGCAAGAAGAAAAATAATATAAATAGCTATGTGAACACAGAATTTTATCATTTTATGTCACAGAATAATTGTCTCTAGTGAGGGAATTGTATTACTTTACACAAAATTAAATAACACTTTCTTGTAGGGTAAACATAACTTATTTTGTTACTTTGAAAAAATGATTTATTTATTTTTTTAAAGATTTTTATTTATTAATTCATAAGACACACACATACACACACACACACAGAGAGAGAGAGAGAGAGAGGCAGAGACACAGGAAGAGGGAGAAGCAGGCTCCATGCAGGGAGCCTGAGGAGGGACTCCATCCTGGGTCACCAGGATCACACCCTGGGCTGAAGGTGGCGCTAAACCGCTGAGCCACCTGGGCTGCCACCCCCCCCCCAAATAATTTAACATTTTCTAATAAGGTGAACTTTCCAGTTGAACTGTTGTACTTGATCATATTATGTTTCTTACATTATTTGGTCGTCTCGTGTAAACTTGCCATACTTAGGAAAGCAGATTCTTTTTTTATTTTGACATTTAGATCACACGCTGTTACTTCATACAGGTGTGTTCTGGTTTTTTCAGCGTGGTCTTTATGAGTTTCCTTTGTGTACCTGCCATTCTTTTGCCTCCAACACGTTCCTCTTCTAAATCCCTTCCTTGAACAATTCCAATGCGTCCTTTACATCTCGCCTCAGATGTCACTTTTTCCAAGAGATTTTTTATTTCCCCCAGGCCTGCGTTACATATCGAACCATATCATACTGCAGTACGATTCTGCACTCATGAGTGCACATACCCCACCCCCACCCCCAGGCCCACAGCTGGCAGGGGTCTGGGGAGAGGTGGAGCCTTCCCTGAAGAGACCCCAGAGCAGCCACTCGGTAGCAGCAGCTCCAGAACTGCTGCATAAGGGAGGATTAAATGGATTGTGTTTTTGAAAGCAGAAAGCCATCAGCTTGTCCAGGAGAGACACTAGAATATGAAGCATGGTGTTAAGTAGGGTTGCCTTTAGGCACTGACACATATGATGAGAGAGGGTGAGGGAAGCTCCCACAACCCACCTGAACATTCCTCTGGGTCTCAGCAAACACTTAGTTAATGAGCCTGTTTCTCTCTCTTTTTTTTTTTTTTAATTTATTTATTTATGATAGTCACAGAGAGAGAGAGAGGCAGAGACACAGGCAGATTGAGAAGCAGGCTCCATGCACCGGGAGCCCAACGTGGGATTCGATCCAGGGTCTCCAGGATCGCGCCCTGGGCCAAAGGCAGGCACCAAACCCCTGCGCCACCCAGGGATCCCAATGAGCCTATTTCTCTTCCCCTTTCTGCTCCCATGAACTTCTGGCTTTGTGGACCACTGGCTTCACTTTTTTTCTTCTTCATTCACACCTATTCCTTTTGCTCCTCAGAAAGCAGAGAGGTGGTGTCGCTTCCAGGACACCTGCACCCCGGTGAGGTCATCTCTTCCTGACCTGCACAGATGTCCAGGGCAGAGTGCAAGCAGGAATGGCTCTGTCGGGGTTTGGCACCTATGTCCCCCATCCCTGTTTTTCTATCTCTAACTTTAGCTTGGAACAGAGAAGTCATTTCCCTACTCTCTAAGTTTTTATATCTGAAGCTCAGGAATCTTGGATCTTTGACCATACGCAGAAATTCCTAACTTTGAATAGAAAGTACTTTTATTTAAAAGTACTTTCTGGGGTACCTGGGTGGCTCAGTTGGTTGGGAGCCTAACTCTTGATTTCTGCTCAGGTCATGATCTCAGGGTTGTGAGATTAAGCCCTGGCAGGGGAATGATTGAGATGCTCCCTCTTCCTTATCCCTTCCCCCGCTAGCACACCTGCTCTAAATAAATAAATGAATAAAATCTTAAAAAAAAAAAAAAAAGAAAAACTTTTGTATTTGTTACCAGACTGGCCAGCTTCAATAGCATCTTGTCTCTTGGATGCTGGGCCTTTCTGGAGCTTAGGTATTTAACCCATCCAGTTCCACATGTTGAATTTTCATGTCTAAGACCCTGGTAGTTGCACAGCCTTTTAGTATACAAAAGGCAGCGGCTGTCTTGTTTTCAGATCAGCACAGAACCATCCTCATTTATTGTTTACCCAGCTCAGCTTAGACGTTTTAACATCTTTGTTCTGCTACGTATCAGCCAGCTTATATTAGTTTCTATGTCACTTAGCATTTTAGGACTGTAAGTAACAGAAATGAAACCTGACAAATTTATCAAGAGAGACTTCACTTGAAGAAAATGAGGTAATTGGCCCTATCATGTTAAAAAAGACAGAAAAGGGTGATTTGGGGGACTAAGCAGCAATAATTAAGAGACACTCTCAGCGTAGGATCTTTCTTCTTCTTCTTCTTCTTCTTCTTCTTCTTCTTCTTCTTTCTTCTTCTTCTTCTTCTTCTTCTTCTTCTTCTTCTTCTTCTTCTTCTTCTTCTTCTTTCTTCTTCTTTCTTCTTTTTTCTTCTTCTTCTTTTTTAACATGGGATCTTTCTGAGGAGGAATCATCTCCAATCATGTGCAATCTCTCTCACTCAGGAGTCACATTTCAGAGAAATTCTGATAGATTAACTTTTGTTACGAGTCCGGCATTCAACACTGCCACTGGCAATATCACCAATAATTAGTCAGAAATAAGGTTATCTAAAGGAACATCATCGAGGTAGTGCCTGAAGAAAGGGGACCGATTCTGAGTAGGGAAAAAGCACCAACATTTATCACAGCCACAGAACTTCAAGTGAAATAAGTCAGACAGAGACAAACACTGTATGTTATATATGGAATCTAAAAACATCAATCTCAGAAACGGAGAGTAGAACAGGGGTTACCATCAGCTGGTGAGACGGGGCATGAGAAATAAGGAGATATTTGTCGAAAAGCACAGACTCCCAGTTATAAGGTTAGTAAGTTTTGAGGATCAAGGGACCTCATGGTTATAATTATGTCATGTAAATGACATGCTAAGTGACCTTAATTGGTAAACAGTTTGCAACATATGAGTATCGAACCATCACATTGGATACCTTAAGCTTACATAAGTTATGTCAATTATATCTCAATAAGGTCACGTGGATTATATCTCAATAAAGCTAGGGGGAGAAAAGTACTTCAATTACTTCCTAATTCCCAAATGCTATGGCAGCTAACTCTTCATTACAGTTGCTCACAGTGATTTTCACTATTACATCCTTTTTTGTACATGCCAACACCCATCCCTGATGTTCCCATTCTCCTTCTCTGCCTCAACTTCTTCTAAGTCAATTTTATCCCAAACTTCCCTCTTCTTTGACTTTCTTCCTGATGTCTACTATTTGTCAGAGTGACCCTCATTGTTTCATCTTGCATCTTAATACATACAATCTCCAAATTTCCATTTATGGTCTTCATCTCTCTTGAACCGACCAACATGATTTTTGGGCCACACACCTCCATGTAAAGGCCACGCATGAGCATGAGGTCCCTAAAATGCTCAATTCTGAATTTATCATTCTGTCTTCCTCATCCATCTGTGAGTAATCCTAAATCACACTCTAGAAAGTACAAATCATAGGATCTTTCCTATTCCTCATCCTATCAATCATTCCTGATATTTTACTTGTCAATCTCCCCTATAATGTCCAGGGACCACACTGTTAAACAAATTCTGGCTGTCCTAGTATTCACTCAGGCCGTGAAAATCATGCCGAGTCTCTGCAGTGTTTCTTAATCTCCCATCCAAGGTTGGCGTGGTGATTACTGCGACTTTATTAAAACACACTTTTTTTTAAAGATTTTACTTATTTATTCATAAATAATACTTATTATTTACATATTTATTCGACACAGAGAGAGGCAGAGACTTAGGCCAAGGGAGAAGCAGGCTCCTTGCAGGGAGCCTAATGTGGGACTTGATCCCAGAACCCCAGGATCATGACCTGAGCCAAAGGCAGATACTTAACCACAGAGTCACCCAAGTGCCCCTAAAACACAATCTTGTCCCAGACACTCAATGCCCTCAAGTCTTCAATGGCTCCATGTTGCCTTAGATTCCAAATAGCTGGATGTGATCTTCCAAATCCTTTTACTATCTATTTATTTCCTACTTAAATATCTCCTCTTTGACTACATTTTGTCTTTAATATTTATTATTGTCCATTTTGCAAAAAGGGTTTACAATTAATTTCACAGTTCTGTCCCATCCCATTTTGATTGATTCGGGGTTCTGGGATCTCAGGTTTTCAAATGTTTTTTTTTTTTGTTTTGTTTTGTTTTTTAAATTTTTATTTATTTATGATAGTCACACAGAGAGAGAGACAGAGACAGAGACATAGGCAGAAGGAGAAGCAGGCTCCATGCACCGGGAGCCCGACGTGGGATTCGATCCCGGGTCTCCAGGATCGCGCCCTGGGCCAAAGGCAGGCGCCAAACCGCTGCGCCACCCAGGGATCCCAGGTTTTCAAATATTGAAGTAAAATGTACAATGTCATCCCCTGTATCCGGGGATGAACTAGAAGGGTTTATATAATCTGCAGATTTTCATCGTTTTTCAGGATCTGTCTTCTCCCTCCTTTAGCAATAGTCTCTGCTGTAGACTGAAGGAATAGTGTCTTTAATCCACATGCTCAGTGACCTACTTCTGTGATCATTCACTGTAAGCCCAGACGTCCTCACTGCTCTGTTTTCTTCTAACACCTCTTTCTAGTTAACTCTCACTTTATCTCCTCATTGCAACTGTTTCCCCAGCTGCTACCAAACCATTTGGTCGGAGTAGTTTGTGAAATTCCTGTTTTCTTTTCAATCGTCTAGTGTGACCCTCTTCAAAGTAGCTTCCAAAATTCACACGAAGTATGGTAAAGGGTCCTGCATATCAGCAGGGTGTAACTAAAAGTAATACTATACTAATTAAGGTTATGGAACTACTTAAATATATTTTAATAAATGATAACCATATAGCTGAATATAATTAAATTAGGTAGATTGGAAATTAAATAGATTTTATTTTCAGGCTGATCCCTCCACTTGACCAGGGGCTGGTACTGTAGTGCTTTCCCAGGCTCAAGAATGAGCATCTCTCCATCCTGAGGATGACTTCTTTTGCTTGGGGCTTCCGCAGTTACTCCAAGGGAAGCTAGTGTTACAGAGCAGGGGTAGAAATTTTACCAACATAATCTACTCTGAAATATAGCATTCCATTCTAGTTTTCTTTCTTGATAGAAAAAAAATACCTGAGTACCTGTTAATCAACAAATATTTACTATCTACCATGCATCACACACCCTTGCAATGGTAGAGAAACAAGACTTCTGCCCCTGAAAAGTTCTCAGTATAATTGGGATATAGCAATGAAAATAGTAATTAAGATGCAGTAATATTATTGATGAAGGAATGTGTCTGAAGGATTGTGCTAGAAAAAAAATCTGACTTTAATAAATCGATTCATTTTATAAAGGATTCCCACAAAAGTTACCCTATGTAAGATCACAGTAAGTCTTTGAGATGGGCGATACTTTCATCTCTTGTTTGCCGATGAGCAAATGCATATTGAAAGCAGTTCAGTGGCTTCCCCAGAGCTAGAAAGCTAGTGAGTGAAAACACTGGACTCTCATTCTCTACCTGGTGAACCCAAGTCCCACAGGCTTTTTATGTGCACATCAGAGTTGTACATTTAAAAGTATGAACCTGCAGACTGATTTTCTAGACTCGCAGTGAAGGGCACAGACAAGAGTTACTTTGGCACACACCATGTGCAAACACACACACGTGCTCACACACATGCACATGCATGCCACATCCTCAGGAGTATGACATCTGATAAAGTAGAAGAGTCTCCAGATGTTGAGAAAACATAAGATTAAAAGGAAACAACTATGTTCTCTTAAGCAAAAAGCACATGCTCATCAACTCAACCCTGCTAGGTACCCACGGTCACTTCAGCAGTGTTTGTGCAACAAGCTTACAAGGGAAAGGCCTTGTCTAAAAAAGGAATCAAGGAAATTCATTATATTCATTATATTGTGATAAATTCTATTGACAGGTGGGCCTCCTACAGAGAGATAGAGATGAGGGGAATGGTCTTATTCTGCTCAGTGGGAGAAAAGGTAAGACTTAAGCAAGCTTATATGGACGAGATGATGGTTGAAGAATTTTGAGATTTTAACAGGGAGTAAGAATTGCCTCCCAGATGAATGAAAAGTATTATTCTGGGCTATACTGTATGCAAGATAAGAAATTCAGCTCAGTGGTAAAAAAAAAAATCTAATTTATTGAGAATATTTGCCATTGCTCTTAAGGGATGACTAATTTTTGAGAAGCTTAAGGACTCTCAAATAGCTTCTGATGATAGAAGTCATCCATGGAAATTATCCACACACTGTCACTTCAGATGACATGGAGAAGACTGTCGATGCTGTGGTCGCTTCCCTGCTGCCAGCAGAATCTCAAGTTATGGAACAGCTGGTAGAAGCATGTTCATTATATTTGCCCAGAGGTCAGTTTCTTGCTGTCATCCCTCATTATTTCTTCTACTTCTTTTCCTTAGAAGTCATTGGTCAGTGGTCACCACTGCTCAGCAGCATCCCAAAGTGGGAAGCACCCTCAGGAATCTGATATTAAAATAATACTGATTTCTGACAGATAAAACCTTCAGGTAGTTAATACATTTTTCACTTTTCATCCAGCTCTTCAGGTGTCATATTCACACATGTATTTTAACTTGGTTAACATGTCTGGTAGAACCAGCAGTGGGCACTCAAGAATATTATTTTTCTCTCTGAGCAGGTTTTCCTGGCTGGCATCCTCTTGTTCACTGGGGAAGAAATAATTACTCATCTACCAGCAACTCCGATGAGTTCACAGGACATACATTGTAACCCCAGTTTCTATTATAAATCTAGACAACTCTTATTTATTACCTTTGTAGGTCAAGGCACAGTTCTGCATGATGTGGAAGTTAAGTCGGTGCTTAAATGACTTCCTGTAAATAAGACTCATTAACCGTGGTGACCTGAGAACACTTTCTATTTAAGATGCTGCCCAGTGAGGAGAGTCCTTATATTAATCCTGCTGCTGCTGTGGATGCAACTTCCCTCTGCTTTTTTACTCAACGAGGCAACCTTTTGGCTCTCCGTAGCTGAAAAAGGAGCTCCTCCACTTTCTTTCACATCCACTCATCTTTTGTATGTGAGACTGAATATTTGATATTTATGTAAAAATAAGAAAGAGGAAATCACCAAGAAACTTGATTCTGGTGTTCTGAAGAAGGCCATAGAAGCTGACTGCATTTGTTCCAAAAATCCACAATGATGTGAATTCTTGAGAGCAACACAGGGAAATGTCTCAGTGACACACTTCTTTTTTTTTTTTTTAAGATTTTATTTATGTATTCATGAGAGACACAGAGAGAGAGAGAGGCAGAGACACACTTCTAAAGCAAATGCAGTACTTTAAAACTTTTTCGTAGATGAGTATAATTCAATTTTGTCAACATCCTCAAAAAAAAAACTAAATGTGCAGCAATTTCTTTTCATAGCACTCAAGCTTCCCCTGTATAAATCATGCATTTTTATTAGATATAAAAGATGTGCTTTAAGGAGCAGAAAAATTCCCAATTTTTTGTCGAAGTAAAAAAAAATAAGACATCTTCATCTTTATAAACTCCATCGATGCTGCTGTTCCTTCTGTATATTAAAATGGAATGCATGTAATAAGAAACTGAATTTGATCTGGAAATCAAAATGCTGGAGAATGATAACCGAAGAACACTTTTTAAATGAAAACTGAAATCATGCTAACACCAATTCTTAGCTGCCACTGCCATTCCTCATCTTTTTCTGACAGTAACAGGTACAACCAGGTGTGATTCTTACAGACAGGAAAAATACAAGTCTATCAGTTTGTTTCTGATAGGACCAATTTAACAGCATTGTAAAATAGACTCACACTTAAAATAGATTCCCACTTCTTCAAAAAGTTTTCATGTGTATGGGATTAACAGAATGCCCTTAGACGTATGTATGTGTTGTTCTAATGCAACTTTCATTTGTTACCTTTGAAAACACACTGTAACAGCCCCAAACTGTAGGTATGAATGAGTCACCCAGTTCTGGAACTTCTGATGTAACTCCTTGCTTGACTGCAGAAAGAGGAGCTGTTGCCAAGAAGGTAGTCAGAGTTCTTCCCAGGAGTGGTTTTGCTGTGATTAGCCTTGTTAAAGGGCAGAAATAAAAGTCTTAAGTGAACGTGATCAAAAGAATATTAAGTAGAAGAGGCGGATGACATATGATGTGTCTTTAGAGACACTGCAAGCCCCAGATTCCTGACATATGTGAAATCCTGTGAGGACTTCTCTTTGGACTAAGTCATTATCCTTGGTGTCTGGGAAGATCAGGTGCTCATCTAGAAGGTATTTATAGACTAGATATTGCATTCTAGGTATCCAGTAAATATAAAAGTATTCATCCATATGGCCCCATCTTTTGTCAGCTTTACAATCTAGTCCAGGAGGAACATGTATTTTCTTTACATGTATCCTATGAAATAATCAGGGAACAATAAAATGTTAAGCAGTGTGCTACCCTCTTCTGGACCTAGTTAAGACCTACAGAATACCATCCTGCCCTACAGAATGCATAAGGGACTGTGGGGGCTTTGTTTGTTTGTTTGTTTGTTTGTTTGTAGTCAGGGCCACACCCAGCATGGAGCCCAATTCCGAGGGGGAGTATGTGGCTTGAACTCACAACTGTGAGATCAAGACCAGAGCTGAAATCAAGAGTTGGATGCTTAACCACATGAGCCACCTGGGCACCCCAAGGATTGAGTTTTTATTTATTTTTATTTATTTTAATTTAATTTTAATTTTTTTTAGGATTGAGTTTTTAAATAATGTATGGGATTTACACAATCCAATCCAAGAAGACTAGGAATGGAATTCCAGGAAGAGGAAATAATGTCAGTGGGAGGAAAAGGATGACAGAAACAGATTGTATGGGAGAAAGAGAGCAAGTCGGCCTGATCAGAATGGGCCGTAGGAGTTAAAAATCCTGTTAGGAAAACAGTCAGGAGCTATATTCCAAGTTGATGCTGGAGAACTCTTATGTAGACACCTGGGATGATTTTAAGTCTTTAAGGCAGCATGTTCTGCAAGGTAGTCGAGCAGATGTGGGAGGCGAGCGAGGAAAGTAGGGATGACCCAGAGCCAAGGTAACAAGTTAGGTACTTTACAGTATTCCAGGGACCCAAGCCTTACTTTTTTCCCCCCTTGATTCTTATTTTTATTGTCTGGAAACTAGAACAGTGTCTGCCTTGTAATAGGTTCTTCGTATCATTTTTTCCTTTTGAATTAATATTGAATGCACTTATCCTTCCTGATTCACTGGAATTCTGAAAGAAGCAAATTGAAAATGCTTTCAGACCATGTAGCCCAATCAAATATGAGGTGTTATTGTATCAAAAGAAGAATGAAAAGGCCACATGGGGAAGGTAATGTTAAAGGCATCTCCAGGATTTTGAAACTGGGAGTAGCTCTCTCTTTTTCAACAATAGAAGAATAACGTAGGTTTTTAATTATTATTATTATTTTATTATTCTATTCACATGCTAACAGAGACTGCATGGAACCTTGGCAATATAAGAACAACAATGCCTGTTGTCATATGCAATGTTATATATAGATATTCATATATTAAATGTTGAGTATTTATTCATTTAAGGAAACATGTTTTTAGTTAGTTTTTTTTTTTTTTTTGAGAAATCTATTATTTACTTTTATTGTTACACTGCATCTAACATAAAGGAACATAGCCCCTGATGGTGGGACAGAGATAGTAGGTGATGTTCCTTCCAAGAAAGGTGTATAGAGACAAAGTGTCTCCTTTAAGTTATTTTGGCCAATTACTACATAGAGTTAGAAAAACGAAAAACCACATGATGGTCCTCACTTTAGAATGTTGTTGGGTTTCCATATGGAAACATGCATTGGTCCATGAAACATTTGTGACTTCTGTTATTGTTTACTGTCAAGAACATTGGCAGACATTGGGTCTCAGAAATGCTTCCTTTTACCCTGGTTGGAACACTGAAAACTCCTAACTTGAACTCTTTATTTGCATTTTAACATTCTTTACTAAATTAGATGGAGAGAGCAGCTAGAGGTAAGAAAGTGCTTCTCCTTGTGTTTAATTGTGTGACATTGAATCCAGATAGTGAATAAAGTTAACCCTTGACCTGAATCATGATAAATAATGTGTAATTAATCTATTCAAACTTTCACGTATTAATCTCAAAAACTATAGTAGTAATAATAATATTAATAATAATGCTTGTTCCTTCTAAAATCCTGGTGAGGATATGACATATCTTGAAATTTTAGAGCATCAACCAGGATCAACATGAAATATTAGTCTTAGGGATTTTTCTTAATGGACTATTTAGGAAATTGACATTATCTGAGTAGACTGTTTATTGTATTATCTTTTCATTGACAGGATTTATGAGCATAGACCTAGAAACAAATGATGGTTATGTATTTTGTTGTTTTTCCATCTAAATTATCACCAGTACATGTAGCTTCTGACCTGCCAGAATTGTTCTAACCACTATTTTGCATTTTCTACATATTTCTGAGATTGATGAGATGTAATATTTTTATGTGGTTCTTTTCTATTACAAACAAGTTTAGACATATATTGATACATATTATGAACTTTATGTTTTCTTTCAATTTTCAATTATCATTAATGATGTCTTAAAAATGCTCTAGAAAATGAAATATTGGATTTCTAAATATATCCCCCTTTAAAAAAAATATTTTATTTATTTATTCAGGAGAGACACACATAGAGAGGCAGAGTCACAGGTAGAGGGAGATGCAGGCTCCCTGCGGGGAACCCAATGCAGGACTCTGTCCAGGACCCCAGGATCACGCCCTAAGCCGAAGGTAGACGCTCAACCACTGAGCCACCCAGGCGTCCCTAAATATATCCCTTTTATTTTATAGGTAGACATTTGATTTTCTCACAAGTAATTTTTTTCTGCATCAGCCTCCTATAATTCTACATTGACTTTATATGACTTCTGATTTAAAGTGCTGACAGGATTTTTATGCCACATCACATTCACAGCAACACTTTTTTAAGAACGGAATTTACTTTTTCTTAGATTAATGCAAAGTGAGAGTCTACCAGGGAAAAAAGAAAAAAAAAAGTTAAGCCGTTTAACCGTGGAAAGCTCAAGTAATCAAAGTACTCAGAGACTACAGGTCAACATTTTAATGATATTATTGTCACTTACTATGGCAGAGCAATCTTGTTTATCCCCATCACAAATGCACTGATGTAGCTATCGAGCTTGCTCTCAAAAGAACATTCTTTAAGATACAAAGAGGTCGTAGAGTGGGAGGAACATACAGGATATGTATAAGACAGGAGAAATTTAACTGATCTTGAGAAGAGGCTGCAAATGTATCACTGAAATGAGCCTTACAAGACAACATGTCACTCATGCCATCCTGCAGTTCAAAGTTGCTTCATCAATGCCACATGTATTAGTTCCTTCCCAGCCAGTCACTCTTTGAAACTTGCTCTGTTTAGGTTGCTAATGGGTTTGTTTCTCAAGGAAAATCACTACAGCCTCACATTATTCACTTTTTTTTTTTAATTGGCGAAATGTAACTATCTGAAAACATTTGTCAATGCTTTTTAAATCAGTTGAATTTGTTAATGGAGGCATCTGTCCGTTCATTTAGATTTCAGGTAATTGGTTTTTAAGATTCTTTCATCTTATGTGCCCAGATCAAGGTTTACTCATTTAATTGAAACGGTAATAGTTTCCTGCAATAATCCACACTGAAGATATGAGGGCGTGACTTTGGAAAGACATTTTAAAAATCATTTGTAAGGGAAAAAATTCTGTAGAGCTAAAATAATGGAAATCTTCAGTTTCCTAAACAAATGTGACCTTTGGTATGTGCAGTTTGTGCAGATTATTCTTAATATGTAATCCATAAATATGTAATCTGCTCTTAAAGCCTTTAGTTGTGATTTTTATTAAAGATAAATAAGTAAGGTTCTATATAAAAATTCTCACAGGAGGTAGTTCTCATTGGCCACTAGATTCTTGTTCTTTTGTGGAATTGAACACATTTTTTAATGATTTTCAGATTTTTAAAAAAACCTACTTTGGCCTCTATATTTATTCTCGCTGGTTAGGGGGCAAACTTTGTTGAAAATGTGAGCAACTTTGTAAGGTTCACCTGTATTGAATTTTGATGTGTGTTTATATTTTCATAAAGGAAGTTTTTGAGCTAAAATATGTTACTAAAAACATATATCCAGTTGCTCAGTGGTGCTATCCTGCATCATTCATGCCTTATCATACCTCCGTGTGTACTTGCACTCCGATGAAAAAATTTTAAGACTCTCCTTACATTCACTTGAGCTTAGTTGGTGAATCAGTGTTTACTTACTAAAAGGTCATTGTTAATCTGTGTGTGTTTGTATTTTCTCAAGTTATGATTGTGCTTGATGTCAGCTAATATGTTGATATTATGATGAGGGTGAGCAAAGTCAGTGACTGAATCTTGGTCGGAAATGTCCAAATTTCCATGAATAAGGGGAAATTGGGCTTAATGACAACCTAGGGCTTATCAGTAAAAGGTCCCATGATATGCCACCATGGAAAAAATATATATATTGAGTTAGGTAGGCAGATAGATAGACAAATAGAGTCATTTAAACTAATATTAGACAGTATGTAAGCATGGGTGATTTGCTTAATAACCTTTAATAGAAATTGTTCTAGAATGATTTTACCACATGTAAGATGTTATATTTTTAATGCTGAAAATAAGAGATTCCAATTAAAATTTAATTCGGTATAAAATTGAATTTTTCAAATACCTGATTGTCATTTTAATTTTGGATACAGTCATATATATAGGCACTGTTAGCCGCCATAGCACTGTAAATCACTTACAACATGGACCTAATTATGCTGAATAAAGAACTGTCTTTCTCTTGTTCTATACTATAGTATAGAAATATTTAAAAACCAATTAATATCCCCAAATTAATTAAATGTGTTTCACAGCTCAAGAATATCCTGAATAAGGTCCTAATTAAAAGAAAGGCAAAATGAGGTATTCTAATGACAAGATAATAAGTGCATACTGTATTTGCTTTTTATTTTGCAGCAGGATAATATTTTAATAGCCCAGGGAAATGTATTTCTTTGATAGGTTTTTTTTTTTACTGAAACCCAGAGGAGAGGCGTTGCTCTGTCAGGTGTGAGAGGAATTAAGTGCATTGCTGTGAGTCAGAGTCTTTGAAAGAAAGTTTATTTTAGAATCTGAAGGAAATTAAAGGATAATTTAGACTATCAAATATGCCTGAGGGAATAAAAACATACTTTCTCAGAAGGTGTTTGGTGAGAAACTGTTTCTTAAGTTCCCTGTGGTAGATGGTCTCCAAATGTGGCTTTCAACTATTTATTTCCTCCTTTATACACAGGCTGTTTCCTCAAAAGATAGAGAGTCACCTACTCTGGGCTGTGTGCTGGCCCTGGATGGCTTTGACATATAGAATTCTACAAAAGTGGGAACACCTGGTGGCCTCAGCCAATAGGGCATGTAGCACTGGATCTCAGGGTCATGAGTTCAAGCCCCATGATCGGTGTGGAGCTGACTTAAAAAAAAAAAAAAGAATCATACAGAAGTGGCTTTCGAAGATGCTCTGGTAAGGAATGATTTGATAATAACCCTCGTATAATTTTTTTTTCCTAGAGTAATATTGATAAACAAAGACTAAAGGGATTCCTGCTTAAAGCTTATTAGAGACAAAACAATAAATTAGGACATTATCCTATGAAGAGGTCTATATAACCCTTCCATTACAAAAACAAAGTAACCCTCCCACTTACTGAACTGAGTCCAGTTTCATTGATTTTGAACAAAAGGAAAAGCTAAGAGTGGGACAGAAGAAAAGGAAAAAAATGTATTTATCAAAGTTTGATTATGAACTTCTCTTATGTAATTGGAGAAAAATGGGCAAACTGTGGACTTACTTGGTTTTAAATGTTTCAGAATTCTTCAGTTTTATGGAAACATGCTTTGCAGAACCAAATATAAAAGGATTTTAACTACCTAATGTGAATTATCTGAGCCGTTACTATTTTCTTGGGTAAAACTATATGAGTTATATTTATACATGTGAAATATAGACCTAGAAGATATTTGCTATGCTTAATTTGAATAGAAAAAAAAACATCTAATCCATTCAAAGTTTTAATAGAGGAAAAAATGAAGAAAATATTGAGATTACTACTCAATTACTACTTGAGATTAACTATAATACATACAGTTACTGCATTTCAAAGGGAGGCATCAATATATAGTTGAAGCAAATGGCAAAAAATGATATGTTTTTTTTTCATTTGGAAATATAAGATCTTGCCCAAGAAACTGATACTCTTAATTTAAAAGAGGTCTGATTGTCTAGTAAAGAATAGAAAATATCACATTTTTTATTACACTACCCTCAAGCTCAATGTAAATATTTGATACTTAATTTTAGAAAATCAATCCATTATGTATTTTATAAACAAAGTTTCAGAAGTTCAGATACTTTTTTAAATGTCCAGGAAGAGCAAATACACCCCAATCTTCTGTTGATTCTATGATTAGCTCATTTCTTGCTCATTTGTCATCAGGCATGTTAGTTATTCTGCTGACAAGTCCGTGCTTTAACCTTATGGGGAGTTCAGTTTGTGGTGAGTTGCACTGATTGGAGAGTAAGTGTCATTAATCTGAGTGGTTATACTTAATTCAATTGTTGACTCACTGAAGGACCTTATGAGTAATTCCACTTAGCTTCATTGTAATCAACTATTGTGTTCCCTATACATACAAGCAAAACCACTGTTGTAAGCAATAATGCTTAAGAAATGATAACAACCACAAAATTTCAAATATATTTTTTAAAGATATTTGGTTTGAAATATCTTTTGGTTTGAAATATCTTTTGGTTTCAAATATCTTTTTTAAAGTAACTGGAGCTTTCTATCTTGCTCACATGCTCTCTCTCTCTCCACTTGGCTGCCATAGGCTAAATAGACCGTAGAAAACTTACTTTCAACACAGGACACCTAATGAAAGCAAGGAAATTGCAAATGGCAGTCTGAAATTCAAGCTCATGGACATTCTAAGCTTTTGTGGTTAACCAACCCAAGTTTGAATAATAAGTTATATAAGAACATTTTATCACCTCTGCTAAATTAATGCATCTATTGTGTCTTTGATTCTCTTTTCTTTCCCATCCATCAATCCCCATCTTGGGGGAAAAATTGCCAAAGAAATTCAAAGTGGTACTTAAAGCAACACATTATTGTTCTTTGGATGAGGACTTAAAAAAAAAAAAAAAAAAAAAAAAAAAAAAAGATCTGCAGGGAAGATCAGCTGAAAGCTTAAAAACAAGCTTCTGAAAATCTTCCCCATTAATGAATTAATTAACTAATTATAAAGCTAATTCTATTACATCAATAATTGCTATTGATAAATAGGTGATTCAGCAACTTTTCTTTGTATTGTAATCTTGCATTTCTTGAACTCATTCTAATTACAAACAATGGATTAGTTAATGAATACAAATTGAAGGAAAAATTATAGATATGCAAGCATTCAAAGGTCATGAAACGGTTGAATAACAAAATTCTAGTAAGCTGGTTCTCTCGGATAAGAGTATTTGCAGCAGAAGCATTTCTCTGGAGGGAGAAGAAAGAAAGCTTGAGTAATAGTGGAGTCTTTCAGGTACATCTCAGCCCAATGATGAGGAAAATAGAGAATCAGCATACTTGGAATGGCTAATGGTTCAGACATAAACTATACATTTGGTTGTTGTTCTTATATATTTAGTGATTAAAGAACTTTTTCAAGCATAATTATCAAAAGGCATCTATACTAGAGGGGAGTTTACCTGTGACCAATTTGGGAAGAAAACCTCATGACAACTTACTATCTCTAGATCACTGACTATGGTAGATAGTATTTAATACACTAATATGGTTGAGAATAGATGCAAGCAATGCATATTAATAAACCAGTATATACTGCTTTATCAAGCCTCTTAATAAAGTTCAGGTGAAAAAAGGGATAAAATATTTTGGGGCAGAAAGTGTTGCACATATTTGGCATATCATTAATATTTGCTGAATCACTCTGGCATCCATGAGAGACTGGTAGACAAATGGACATTGGCCAACCTGTATATGACAAGAGAACTCTAACCCACAATCAGCAGGAATCAGTCCAGAAAGCCAAACCACAGCTTTTACAGTAATTGGCCCTAAATGCTCAAGACCTGGTCAGTGACTGCCAGCTTTCATATTTTCTGCACAGCTTCCAAGTGAGAACTGACCAGGGCAAGTCATGATCCCTTATGATCCCAAACCCAACCAAGAAGCTCTGCTTCTATGTAGCAGTCTCCAGCTTCCCCATTGCCAACAACCTCCAATCAACACAGACCTGAAGACTTTCTTTTTTTTTTTTCTTATTTTTTCCCCTTCACTATGAAGCTTTATGAAGCTTTTCTTTCCACTGCCCTGCTTGCCTTTGAGTCTTTACCAATCCTGATGTTGGCCGAACCCTTTGCTATAGAGGACTTGGAATAAATAGCCTCTTCTTGTTCTCACTTGGGTAGTCTTGTTTATTTCCATATCCATAATTAATCATTTCATTTAGCAACTTGGCTTTGAAGAAAAATAAATGGTTTAGGCATTAGGTTATAAAACCTAATAACCTCATAGTATGTAATCTATAGCTCTGAGCTTCCATACAGTAAGGAACGACAATCAGGAAGAGTCACGGCCATTTGAATAGATATTGTTTTGTTGGTTGAGTCATACACATTTAAATTATCCCCTAATTTTTATATTGCTTCACTGTCTAGTTATGAAATTTATTTTGAAAAAAAGTTTCTTTTTCTCCTGGTTATTTAAGTAGCTGTGGCTTAATCTATGTTCAGTCATGCATAAGTACCAAATATAAACCTTGTCATTCAACACGTTTAGAAAATGTAATTATATGCTACACGTTTTGCCAATAAGATGTACCACTTATAATTTAATTTGTCTGAGGATTGAGAAGGCATTTCTAAATTCTGCATTCTTTCAGGATTAATGTTTAAAATACTTTCACTACCATTTCTGGTAGTTATTCAGAAGTGCAAAATATATATAAATTTTATAGAAAATCTGCAATAGAGAGGCACAGTAACATTGTCCATAGAGGCACGGCTAAGTGACGGGGTGATCAGAAGTAAATCTCTAAAGAAATCTCAACATTGCTTTAAATAGCACCAGAGTTTATCAAAGAGTGGAGCACCCAAATCATTTCATGTAGGTAATATGCCTCTTTGAGCTTCCCAGCATATATGGCAAGACCAGCAGGGACAGTAAAGTGAGATTAAACAACAAAAATATCACCCTAGGAGCCGTTGCCAGAAATGCACAGCTCTTAGAGGTTAAAGTGTATAAGAGGACAGGCAAATTGTCAGCAGGAGATGAGAAACTGGATTTTTTGCATGTTCCTAAAGCATGCAATATATATTTTACAGAATTCAACATAGCATAGCATAAAGGTATATTTTATATGTAAGAAAAAGAAAATTTGAATTTGTTTCCACTTATTTCCACTGAAGCTATAAAATAAAATTACACGGTGGAAAATCTCGTTTTTAAACAACATCAAATGTGAACACAGGAAAAGCAGGGTGCAAGTCTTCACATTGCTGAGCCGTAAAATGTGTGTGCCTTCCTCCATGGGCAATTGCCAGCCCTCGGAGGTCATTTAATAAAAGCAAATTTCTGCTCCTTGTAGCTAAACATTTCTTCACTATAGGAGATACTCTCCAAGCCAGAAGAGAAGTTGCCCTCTCAAACTGCATTGCAGCTATTAACACTGGATTCCATTCAGGAACTTTTTGTTTTTTAATGGTCTTTATTATTTAGAGCAGTTTTAAGTTCACAACAACATTGAACCGAAGGTACGGAGATTTCCCATACCCCCCCCCATTATCAACAACCCCCCCTCGAGGTAGATTTTTAAAATTGATAAACCTAAGAAGGACAAACATTATATGTTCTTATTCATTTGGGGAATATAAATAATAGTGAAAGGGAATAGAAGGGAAAGGAGAAGAAATGTGTGGGAAATATCAGAAAGGGAGACAGAACATGAAGACTCCTAACTCTGGGAAACGAACTAGGGGTGGTGGGAGGGGAGGAGGGCGGGGGGTGGGGGTGAATGGGTGACGGGCACGGAGGGGGGCACTTGACGAGATGAGCACTGGGTGTTATTCTGTATGTTGGCAAATTGAACACCAATAAAAAATAAATTTATTATTTTAAAAAAAGTTTCAAAAAAAAAGTTTCAAAAAAAAATTGATAAACCGGGGCATCTGAGTGGCTAGGTTGGTTAAGCATCTGACCATTGATTTGGGCTCAGTTCATTATCTCAGGGTTATAGGACTGAGCCTGAGTAGGAAGTCGGCTTAAGATTCTCTCCCTCTCTGCTCCTCCCCCTGCTCCCTCTCATGAGCATCTCTCTCTTTCACTCTCTCTTTATAAAATAAACAAATAAATCTTAAAAAGATAAAAATAAAAATTGATAAACCTACACCAGCACATCATAATCACCCAAAGTCTATAGTTACCTTCAAGTTCACTCCTGGTGGTGGACATTCTAAGGGTCTGAGCAAATGTATAATGTCATGTACCCACCATTATGGTACCATAAACAGTAATAGTAATTTCCTAGCCCTAAAAATCCTCTGTGCTCTGCCTCCCTTCAACTGCTGACAACCATTGATGTTTTTATTGTCACCATAGTCTTTTTTTTTTTTTTTGCCATTTCTGACATGCCATAGAGCCAGACACATACCGTATGTAGCCTTTTCAGACTGACTTCTTTTATTTATGTTTCCTACATGTTTTCTCATGACTTGATAGCTCATTTCTTTTTTAACACTGAATAATATTCCATTGTCTGGATGTGTCATAGTTTCTCCATTCACCCACTGAAGGACATGTATGGTGGTCTTCTGGTTTTATTTCTATTTATTTATTTACACCCAGTTTTAACAATTATGAATAAAGCTGCTGTAAACAAGCTCATGCAGATATTGGCATGGACATCACTTTCAAATTCCTTAGGCAAATGCCAAGGAATGCAATCACTGGGCTGTATAGTAATTGTATGTTTAATTTACTTGTAAGAAAACATCAAGCTGTCTTCACCATCTTAGATTTCTATTATCAAATTGTTTTAATTTTACATTTCCCCAATGACATATAATGTGGGACATTTTTTATGTGCTTATTTGTTTCTTCTTTGGTGAGGTGTCTTTACCCCATTTTTAAATCAGATTGTTTTCTTTGTATATTTTGGCCAACTGTCCCTTATCAGATATGTTTTTTTGCAAATATTTTTCCCTGGATCTGGCTTATCTTTTCATTCTCTTGACTGTGTCCTTTGCAAGGTAGTAATTCTTAATTTTAATAAAGTCCAGCTTATTATATCCTTCTTTCATGGGTCATGCTCTTGATTTTGTATCTAAATGATAACACCAAACCACAATCATCTAGATTTTCTCCTAGGTTATTTTCTAGGAGTTTGGAAATATTGTTTTTATTATACATTGTTTAAACATCTCTTATTTCTTCAGCCATCAATTAAAAAATACCACATATGGTATAACTCCCATTAAAATGTCATTGTCTACATGATTCCAAAGGTAGGAAATGACATCCATTCAAAATTTTGTTTTTAGGATTTCTTAAAATTTATTTTTATTTATTTATTTTTTTGACACACAGAAAGAAAGAGAGCACAAGCAGGGAGAGCAGCAGGCAGGGGAAGAGGGAGAGGCAGACTCCCCACTGAGCAAGGAGCCTGATGCAGGGCTTTATCCCAGGACCCTGAGATCATGAACTGAGCTGAAGGCAGATGGATAACCAACTGAGCCACCCAGGCACCCTTATAGTAGACTTTATAATGGGGAAAAAAAGGAAGCAGAGAACATGGTTCAAATATAGGTCATGTATTTTGGGGGTCTAACAGAGAGAGATTTAAAGTCACTCTACATGTAAATGTGCTGAAAGAAGTAATAAAAAAAGTCTATTGTAGAATAAATACAGCTTAATGGATATAGGTGTATAAACAGGAAAAAAGCAAAGCTATGAAATCTCTCTTCTGCGTATAATTTCATAACGATGGACACTTTGCCATGCAATGTTTTCCAGAAGCAAGACATCTGTACAGTAAGGATCCTATAGGTTTACTGAGTTCCATTTACTTTTTCAGTTTCTAGGTACATAGTAAAATAACACTTCCAGACTCCCTGAGTGCTGATCTCAAGGATGTGGGCAGGAATGGCAATTGCCACACCAGGCTTGGCTACAAAAGCTCTCTGAGACTTTACAGCTCCCTATTCTCTGGAAGATATGGGCTGAGCTCATGGCATAGTGAGCAGTGCTACTATCTTAGCCAACCTTGAGGATCCCCTAAGTGGGGGGAGAAATAAAACCCTTGTGTTAAGCCAATAAAAACTACAAATCATGTTTTTTCCCAGATAGATTGACCTATTCTGACTAATACAGCAACAAAAATTAGGTCATTAAAACCCTTACTTCACATCCTTATGCGAAGCTTCTCCCAAAAAGTGAGGCATTTCACAACCGTATGTTATTTTTAACACAAAACTTATACTAAGTTGTAGTTAGGTAAAACTCTAAAAATAAGAAATTTGCCTTTATAAATCCTATATGCATTGTAATTTACTCATATACCTCAAAAGAGTGATGGCTTAATGAAGTGAAACTGTATTTTATTAAACTCTCATTATCTGCAAATTCTTGTTACAAAATATTCAAAGATAATTTCCATCAAAAATCCAAGAAATTGCCTGCATAACCTAATAGAAATAAGACCATCAAAAATACCTCTGTGTATAAAAAATTATCCTATTTCTAGGCTTTGTGATCCCAGGATAATTCATTTAAAAAATAATATATGAGAAATACATTAATGTTTTAGGAAGCAAATGTAGAAGCCGCTGTTAACCTAGAAGCAGAGAAAAAAAGCCAAAGTTCTCAAGGATGTTGACCCATTTTCCATTACTTCAAACGTTTTGTATCCATGAGTGCTTTGAGAATCTGGCTCCAGTAGTAGGAAACATGGTTTCCATGGGCTGAGAAGCATCGTTCCAAGATTACATTAATGGCTGTAATAATACCAGTTATTAATATTGGATACCTGCTGTGTGCCTGGAAATGGACTTAGTGTTCTCTTTATATTGATCTCCTCATTTACTCATTACAAAACAGTAGCTACCAAGATAAGTTAAGGGAACAATTTATCTACAGATCTTTGTAAAGTTTACACTTTATCAGTTCAAGGTGTATCATAATACAATCTTCACTAGACTATCTTTAGAACTCTGATTTAAGTTTGTGATAAAATTATAGAATCTGAAATTTTTTAAATCCCGTAAAAGGCAATGATGTTCAGTATTGTCACATCGTCAATTTACAAAGTGCATCAAGACATAAAAGCAAACCAACCCAACATAGCTTGGCTTTTCTAAAATTCCTTGTTAGTTACTGGCAGGTAGCATGAGTGGGCTCCAGGTTTTCTGTTTTCTGACTGATTGCTGGTTCTTTATAGCCAGCTACCAACCGTAGAGAGTACTCTATTTTAATATTTTTTGTTGGCATTCCTGCTACAAAAGTCTGCATTTTAATTCAAACTTCTTTAATGGTCTCATAAAAACCATGGGAAGATATATTATGCATAAAATTCCCCAAAGTAAAGATTTTTTTTTCTTTTGACCACATAAAATAAATAAATGTTGGTAGCTAAAAATGCCTAAAATATAAAATGCATATTTGATAACTGGAATTTTAAGATGCATTTAATTGCCTACAGAAGCTTTGATGTTTATTTAGAAGTAGTCATGTTACCCCAAAAATATGATTATGCAATAAATAATGACATATACAAATAAGCAGTGGGCTTGCGTTTCATAGAGAATTAGACCAACCTGTTTAGAAGTAACTCCTTTTGAACTAGAAAGGTATTACCATATGCATGGCTGTGCAAGAAGGAAAATAATCCAATGGAAAGTTCATTTAACTTTATCCATACAAAAGCTTGGGAATAAATAGAGAAATGAGTAAGTGAATGGATGAAAAAACAGATATTCTAATTTTTGCTCAAAATTTCATTAAAGAATATGACTCACATTTAAAAGGGGCAGGATGAATATATTTGTCAAATAAAGCTCAAGAAAGGTGGGTAGTACCAATCGAATGCTTGGATTTCGCCTAAGTTCATCTGTGGAAACCCTGATTCCCAAGGTGACCATATTTGATGTCATTTAAGAGATAATTAGGTTTAGATGAGGCCATGAAGGTAGAGCCCCCATGAAGGGAATAGTGTCCTTACAAGAAGAGACTAGAGTCCTCTCTACCACTTGAGCACATAGCTATAAGGTGGTCATTCACGAATGAGAAATTTTCTGGAACTTTGATCCTAGACTTCAAGCCTCCAGAACTATGAGAAATAAATGTTATTTTAGCACCTACTGTGTTGTGCTTTGTTACAGCAGCCAAGGTAACACAGTGGGAAACTATTAAAGATAATCCTTTGAGGGAAGCCTGGGTGGCTCAGTTGGGTAAACGTCTGACTTGATTTCAGCTCAAGTCATGATCTCAGGGTCCTTGGATGAAGTCCTGTGCCAGGCTCTGTGCTCAGCAGGGAATCTTCTTGGATTCTCTCTTTTCCTCTACCCCACCCCTTGCTAAAATAAATAAATAAATCTTTTAAAAAGGATAATCCTGTGCTTTTTAAAAATATATATAATTGGGGTGCCTGGGTGGCTCAGTGGTTGAGCATCTGCCTTCAGCTCAGGGCATGATCCCACAGTCCCAGGATCCCTGCATGAAGCCGGCTTCTCCCTCTGCCTGTGTCTCTGCCTCTCTCTGTGTGTCTCACGAATAAATAAATAAAATCTTAAAATATATATATATATATAATTTAGTTGTAAATTACTGGAAAAAAAGTGTTTAGTCATCTTCAAGGGAATGACAAACCTTTGAGGGAATTTAGGAAACTAAATTGACAGAAAACTGAAGAAAGAGACATCATTATTTTATTTTATTTAAAAGTTTTAATTATTTGTTTTAGGGGAGGGGCAGAGGAAGAGGGAGAGAGAGTCTTAAGCAGACTCCATGCTGAGTGCCAAGCTGGACAACAGGCTCCAGCCCAACGACCCACAGATCATGATCTGAGCAGAAACCAAGAGTTAGATGTTCAACCGACTGTGCCACCCAGGTGCCCCAAAATATCACTTTTTAAAAAGATTTTATTTATTCATGAGAGACACAGAGAGAGGCAGAGACATAGGCAGAGGGAGAAGCAGGATCCCTGCAGGTAGCCTGATGTGGGGCTTAATTTTAGGACCGCAGGATCATGACCTAAGGGGAAGGCAGATGCTCAACCACTGAGCCACTCAGGCACCCCAAAATATCACTATTTTAAAAAGATGAGGAAAGAGTGTAGATATTAGAAGATCTGAGCAGTGATTTAATATCAATCTGGGGAAAATTAAAAGATTAATACCTTATAAAAGGTGCATCCTAGAGTGTTAGCATCCTCTGAGATCTGTAAGGGAAAATATTTTCTCTGGCCAAATTAGTGTGAGAAATTCTGTATATTATGCAAATAGGCTAGAGAATCAGAGGACACGTATACATAGTAGATCCTGTGAGAAATTCTGTTAAGAAACATTCCCTTATAAAAACCAGCATAAACCAATATTCCAACATTCAACTGTATATATAAACTTATATATACACTGCAATTCTGTGTAGTTGACCACAAAAAGTTTTTCTCTGGAACAGCAAATAACAAATATTGCTGATAACAGAGAAACTGTGACTTTTAGAAGGCACAGTTGACAGTGTGTGTGAATGGGGGAGAATTTGGGTCAGATGAATAGATAGAGATATTGGTCTGCTTCTGTATTTGCATATTTTAAGGGGAATGTTGGTTTGTGTCGGTTCTTAGTGATTTCCACTTCTTTTTTCTAATAGCCAAACCACCTTTCTCTTAATCACTTTTAATCCTCCCTTTTCTCACGTGCACCTCTGCAACTATGGCCAGGGACAGAGGACCAGCAGGTACAGGACGGCACCTTCCATTCACAGCCACCAACCAGGAGGACACCCTCTCACTTTCTGACAGCCTTACCATACACCCCTACTCCCTACTCAACTGGAAGAATATTTCCCATCTTCTCCTCTCTCCACAAACCTCTAGCAATCCCCAGCCCCCTCAAACTCCTCTCAACTCGAGAAAAAAAAGAAGGAATGGAAAGGGAATGTCCAAGTACTCTCCCAGCCATCCTACTGCTCTGATCTGTACCTGGATACTCTCCTGTGCACCGGCCTCTCCCACTGAGAACCCCTCCACGACTTTGCTCCTATAATTCTCTCCTTTCCCTTCAGCACCGTAAGTGGGCAGTTTCTGTTTTTCACAAACAGGAAAACATGATATGGAACCTCATAACACTAAAAATAAAATCTCTTGATCCCTTATTTTCTCCCACTGCTACTCTAGTCTCTCCCATTTACAGAAAATCCATGAAACGGTTGCTTAGACTTGCTGCCTCCTGAAAAGACATGCCATGACTTGTCTTGTGTGACTCTAAGAAGAGAACTCAGTCGAGCCCAACTCAGTTCTGTTCTGACCTACAGAACTTGGAGATGACAAGTGGGTGCTGTCTTAAGCTGCTAAGTTTGTGGTCATTTGTTAAACAGCCATGAGAACTGAATCCAGATGAGGGTGGATTGCAGCATCTGGGTAGAGACAAGGGTAGAGTTCATTAAGAAGGTGCCATGGGACAAGGATTTCCAGAGGTGAAAAAAATTGGTCATGTGGATATTTGGGGCATGAGTGTTCTGGGTATAGAAACAGCCAGTGCCTGAGAAGAAAGCAAAATCTGGAGGGTAGGGGCTGGGGTGGAGTGAGAAGAGAAAGCTGGGAGGTGAGAGGAAATGTGGGACTTGGGACTGATCACCTGGGAGGCTGTTGGAAGGATTTTGGACTTTCAGATTGAAATGGGAAACCAGTGCAGGATTCTTAAGCAGAAGAATGCCATAACTGACTTTATGTTTTTACTCTGTTGGGTATAAACCATACAGAAGCAGTAGAAAAAGCAAGAGGAAGATGTTTGAGGGAGTTGGCCCATGATGATAGCAGCTGAGGTGGAGAGAAATGCTTAGATTTTGGAAAATTTAACCCTGCTCTCTGAAATTCAACCTACAAACACCGGGTTTGCTGCCGTAAAGGCAACTAATGATCCAGTGGTGTGGCTTGGATCCCATGGACTTGCTGCAAGGTTCTGATGGTTAATATTACACATCAGTTTGGCTTAGGTCACTGTATTCAGATATTTTGCCAAACAGTATTCTAGATGTTTCTGTAAAGATTGTTTTTGTTTTTGTTTTTGTGTATGTGTGTGTGTGTGTGTGTGTGTGTGTGTGTGTGTGTGTGTGTTTAGATGAGATCAACATCTAAGCAGGAAGTTTTGAGTAAAGAGAATAGCCCTGTATAAAGTGGTGGTCCTTATCCAATCAGTTAAAGTCCTTAAGAGAAGAAAGTCTGACCTCTTTAGAAGCAGAGGGATTTCTTCCAGCTGATGGTCTTCTGATGAGAACTGCAACTCCTCCCTGGGTCTCCAGCCTGTTGGCTGATTCTGTAGATTTTGAACCTGTCAGTCTCCACAATTGCATGAGCCAATTCCTTAAAATAAATCTCTCTCTTTGTGTAAGATCTGTTGGTTCTGTCTCTCTGGAGAACCCTGACTAATAATACAAGGGTCTTTGGTACAGCACAGACAAGAAGCATCTGGAGCAGGTGGAAGCACTAGAAACCCTACCCTGTGTTTCTTTTTTATTAAGCTCCTGCCAGGTGTCAAGCCTCAGGCCCTCTGTGGATACAACAGGAGGAAGTTGGTCCCTGTCCAACTGTGCCATTCCTCTGCACTTTGGAAACGCCACCTAAAAGCTCTAGGTTTCAGGTTCATCACTTAGAAATGGGTGTATGACTAACTTCATTCAGTTGATGAGAATATTAAATGTCAAGATGCATATAAATTTTCTAGCAGTGAACCAGGCTCAAAATGGACTCTTAATAATTGACAGTATTATGTGATGCTTGGGTAGCTCAGTCTGTTGGGTGTCTGACTCTTGATTTCAGCTTAGGTCATGATTTCTGGGTCCTGGGATCAAGCCCTGTGTTGGGCTCCCCACTCGGGGCTGAGTCTACTTGAGATTCTCTCCCTCTACCCGTCCTCTTGCTCTCACTCACTATCTCTTTTTCTATAAATAAATAAATAAATAAATAAATAAATAAATAAAATCTTAAAAATAAATAAATGTCAGTATTATTATCACAAGGGCATTATGTAGCTGCCATTACTGTTAATGGTACAAGTGAAACAAACACCAGGAGAAGTGATAATAATTCTTTACTCAATAATTCAACTCATTTAACATCTTAAGGAAGTTTCATATCTTGTTTCATTATTATCCCACTTGTGTAGGTTATTGTGCTTTTAATTTCAATGGAAATCAGGAAAATGTTACATGATTTTATCCTCAATCTGTATATGCAAACCTAACATTCTGTACACTATGGATGAAATTTTATTTGGCTACTGTGTGAAGTAAATCGTAGTTGTAATAATTGCTGCACCAAAAATCAATAAAATTCAGGTGGAAAATATTAAAAAGAAGCATATATAATTTCTATAAAAATATTTTAGGGGATAGCTATACAAATTTTTAAAATTTATTTTAAAATAAATTTAGTGACTGTGCTTCTCAGTACGCCATTGTGCATATACTGTGTCTCTAATGGAACTTCACAAAATTACAATGAGAAACAATGTCAACTTTCCTTTGGTGTTTTCCAAAGAGTGTTGCATTGGAAGCTATTTCATTATATTTTAATTGTTTTCCTAAAGAATCATTTGATTTTCCTTAATACTTACTTAACTGAAAAGACTAAAAAGGGATTAGTAATGATAAAGGCTATACTTATCGAGTATGCAATAGGCAGCAGGCAATAAGATCAAGGCTTTGCAAGCCTCGAGCATGTGAACATCACTGTGGTCCTATGAATAAGTTATCTTTTCTTACTACCCAAATGAATAAGTTGAGATCTAAGGAAGTCACGTATTTTTCCTAAGGTTTTGCAGCTAGGATGGCAGATTTAGTTTTTGAGTTTTATCATTTGAATCCATGTCTGAAGATAGCAGAGTGGAATCAATAATTCTCAAATTTCATTGCATGAAAAGGCAAATACAATGTTTAAAAAATAGATAAAAGTTTTTATATTGTCAGTGAAAGAGTTCAAATTTCTATCTTCACTATTGTATTAAATGTGTTATTTTTCTCAGGAAGAAAACACTGGGTTCATGTTGAAGTGTCTTTCCTCAGCTTTAGCCAAGATTAATGCATGCCAGGATCTAGCTCTTTCTTCTAAATTCACCTTCTAAGGGTTTGTGGAAACACGAACCTAGGCTGACCTACTTTAGAGAGACTTCATGAAACTTGGAAAGTACTGATGCTCTGATGCTATTTGTTTTATAAAAGTCAAATGTGCTTCTTTCCATATATCTTTTCAGAATCATGTTTGTGTTCTAATATTTCAGGCTACTTACTTCCAAAGTGCTGTGAGGACTTCCAATATGTTCATGTTGCATGATATCCACTGGCAGGTTTAATATATTATCATTAATGGTTAAAACAAAATAAAACAAAACAGGGTGGCTGTGGAGAAGCCTGTGCGAGGGTATTTAGGGTGATGTGGCAATAGAGAGCTATGTTAACAGTGCTGTGAAGCGGTGTAATTATTAACTGATCTAACACTTATAACCATATCCATTTATTTTATTAACTTATCTAACACTTATAAACAATATTCACTCTATTTATTCATTCACTTATGTTAAATCAGTAATATTCCAGCTAAAACAGTTAATTTGATAAGTTTCTGCCCTCGAAATTACTTGATTCAACTCCTTTTGACTTTGCAAAGTTTTATTCGTGTTAATGTTCCATATCTAACTCTTAACGTCCTCACTGGTACAAATAATTATATTATATGAAAAAGATTTGTATTTGTTTATTTTATTTTATTTTATTTTATTTTATTTATTTTATTTATTTTATTTTATTTTATTTTATTTTATCCTTGAAAGACATTGGAGAAATTAGTAGGGGAAAGGACATTTTGTAAATGAGGAAGATGATATTGAAAGGACTTCAACCAGGCGCCCGACATTACCCAGCAGGTAGGAGGTGGGAAGCACTCGGGCTCTGCACCCTCCATTCAGTGGGTTACCGAATTGGTCTGATGAGCTCTATGAATGTCTATTACAGAAATGTCTGCTACCTGGCATATTTTGGAGGGTACTGCAACATCGGCCTCCTCCAATCAGTTCCCCAAGGGGTCTGTCTGAAACTCCTAAGGCCCATGCGGCTTGGAGTCCTGCAGTGGCAGAGCTGTGACCTCCAAAGGAAGTCCGTCTGTCAGGCCCAGTTGGCCAGGGCACCTGTCAGATGCAAGGTAGACAGCAGGCAGCTGGGGCTGGGCTGGGGGCTGGGCAGGCAGTGGTGCTGGGGCAGCTCCTGGTGGCACAGAGGCAGCAGTATTGGGGGTGGGGGTGGGGGGCTCACACAGAGAAGATAATGGAGGGCCCCGGGCACCCTGACTGCTGGGCATCGCAGCATCTGCAGGTGGTAGCCCCTGCCCCCAACCCTGGCCCCAGGTCTCTAAGTGACTGCAAGTCTTTAGCAATGAAGAGTCAGCATTCCCAGCCTTCTCCTGGCTTAACCCTCCTGAAGGTCTAGAATAACTTTACATTTCTGTTTCCTTTATACTAAAGCTTCAATACCAACCCGAAGAAAAACTAGGAAAACAAATATGCCAGTGACAAAAAAGAAAAAAAAAAAACTATAAAAGATGATGGTTGGCCAGTTGTGAGAAGTGCACTTTATTTTCCGAGAGAAGAAAATGAGGAGCAATAATTTCCTGGAGATAACCGGTCAGTGCTTCTTTTTGTAGTAAAGTCTCCTAAATAAGATTCTCTGACCACTTCTCTTTTAACTATGCTGCCTTGCACATCTTTGTCAAGCTGAGTTATGTTTTCAATAAAACTACCAAAGCATTAGAATTCTATAGCCATCTGTCACTATCCATGCTTATTATTATTTTTTAAAACATCAAAGCTATGAAAACCATCAAGAGCATATATGCATGCTCTTTGCCGGATCCGGAAAATTTGAGGACATTTGAATCGTGGCCCATCCACTTGTAACCTGTGTGACCTTGAGCTAGTGACGCACGAAGCTGGCTAGTGACCAGCTTCGTGTGTTGGTTTCCCCATCTATGGGAAGATCATCATGATCATGACCACATTGGTTTGTTGTAAGGAAATCAATGATAATAAAGGTAAAACACTTAGGAACAGTAATCTATCAAATAGTCACCACCACAGAAGGGCTGCTTATAAATGTGAGATCATATTGGCAGCAACAAACTGGTGTGTAGAGCAATACAAGAATTTATGCTCCAGATTGGAATCAAGCTGCTCCCACTGTTATTCAGAAAGCAGTTATTTGGAAGATATTGAGTACTGTTGCAAATTGAGGCATTTATTTGATGTTTGACTGCACTACGGAATGAATCTGTTTCCATGCATAATGTAGAGTATTCCTCTAAATAATTTACCAGCCATTTTATTGTCTCAAAAGAAATATAAAAATGTGTGAAATACTAGAAAAGCCATATATCCCTTCTATTTGGAAGTTTAAGACCAGAGGTTTAGGAAACATTTACTCTCTTTTTCTCATATGAGCATATGCCTCCAGCTTAGGGATGTTGCTATTGCAAATTTTGCCTTCTTTGGGGGAACACAAGGGCAGAAGATCTTCTCATAAACACAAAAGAGGATAAGAACTGTTTGTGTGGAATTATATGCTGACTACCGAAAACAGGATCCCCCTGAGGGCCAATCAGCATTATCTTGGTATTAAGTTAAAGAATTGGATACTTTTATCCCATGAAAGGATCTGGGCACAGAAAAAGCTGTGGAGTTAACCTAAACAAGACAACACAAAAAACGTGTAATGACTTAGAATAATGAAATCCACACTCTTCATCATGATCTAAGAATCTCTATGGGATTTGGCCCCCATCTATCATTACAAACTCATTTTTAAAGCACTTGTATCCACCCAGTTCACTCCAGACTCAATGGCTTCCTTTTTGGGGGTTTGGGGGGAACATGTTAATGTCATTCCAACCTTGGCATCTTTGTACTTGCTCATCTGTCTGGAAAGTGCTTCTCCTAGATATTCACAAGTGTTTATTCTTTTTGTTTTATTAAGCTCTCCACTGAGATTCAAGCTGAGGCAGTTCGGCTCTAAGCACAGCTCTCTTGCTGTGAAGTTATGTGTACTGACACCATGTGGTGGGGAATGCCATGATGGCAGGTTCAAGTTCTGTGAGCCCACAGATGCGGTGCCTGCAGAAGCATCCTGGACAGGGAAGGCACATCCAAGTCCAGAATATGTGTCTTTCAGGGTTAATCCCCAAAAGGTTCTGTAGTGATGCAGCTTTCCACATTCAGGTGGAGCCAGTATATCATGGAGACCCATCCGTGAATCAGGCTCAAGTGTGCTCCCTGGTAAACTGGTTGTAAAAATACCACAGGCTTGGATTGAGACAGAAGAGGCAAGTTCCATAGTAGTTGATGTTGAAGGGGTCTGGGTCACCTGTTTTTACAACTTGATTGTACCTCCTGGACAGGCCTGAGCTGGGCATTTTACATACTATTTCCATTTGATAAGAGATTGCTGCCTTACACACCTAAACATATGGGTAGGTGGGCAAGACAACAGCCAGTTTATGATGGAAGCTCAACTCACATGGTCACCTGAGAGCCCATGGTTCAGTTTCTACAAGGCCAAAAGCTGTTTCTCAAAAAAGAAAAACTACCTTCAGGAGAGGGCACAGATTTGCTCCAGAATCTGAGAGATCTGAAAGGTGGTGCTCTAGAATTGGTGCTTGCCAGGGACTCCATACGATGTCTCTATTTGTCAAGAACACTTGGAGCATCATTGGCAGTGCTGGAGGGTCAGAGGTTCCTGTACTGCAGCTCAGTGTGCTGCAGAGCCCCTCTTGCTCTGGGGGCCCCACTCATCAGGCAGCCTCAGGGCTGATTCTCTGCACAGGTTGAAGTAACACATCCATATAGACATATGTTGCCCTTATATTCATATCTTAATTTTTTTTAATGTAGTATCTTGTAGATATCCTACCAAAAAAAGTTTATTTTAAAGTATACAGAATTTGGAATTGTGAGTTTCTAGAAAATACACAATACTGCTAAAATGGTAATTTTAAAAACCCAAAGGTCCCTTCCATGACTAACATTATATAATTTCATAGATTACTTTTGGGTCTAAAATATTATTTTTAAAATAATTTATTATCAACCAAGCATACTGTTCTATATATATTCTTTATTATCATAAATAATTAGCAAGTATATTTTAAGTAGAATATTAAAGGTCATTTAGACCACAAAAACTTGTGTTTTATCCTAGTAGGAATTTTTCCTCAATGAATAGCATAAAATTTCTTTTAAATCTGTTTTAAAGCAAATAACCAGAAAAAGTATATATAGTAAATATTTATGATATTAAGATAAGTGATTTCTTTTTTCAATTTGAAAAGTCAATAGATTTTCCAGGATAAACCTACAGATATTCGAAGTTATGTATTTATAGATAATATTCTAGGCAAAGCTTTTATGAGGTATGCACTAGATGCATGATATAAATTTGTCATATGAACAAAATAGCTACACGTTTTGTAGCTACACATGAAATAATCTTTTAGAATGAACTGATTATTTAATATTTAATCAAATATACACGTACAACCATTGAAAATGATGATTTGAAATTTATACTCTGTCACTGAATTTTTAAATGTAGAATTCATTGAGAGTGGAAGCAAACATAAGGCTCAATGATCATGATTTCTGAGCTTAACTGAAAGCATTTTCAGATGGACAAGAGGAAATTCAGACTCTTGGGGCCTCTGCAAACAGGCACCCAACTGGGGGAACTTGTCTGTAAAATTTTGCCCACCCCACCTGTATTTCCACCACAGAAGATGTTCAACATATGTTAATTGAATGAATAGATGCAGTATTGTTTCTCTGTGACTCACGAAGCAGTTCTCACAGTCCCTCTTCATGTTGTTTCCCCTCCCGTCACTGGACCCTATCTTTTCCCCACAGCAGGGCTGGTCCCACTACTCAACAGAAACAGCTTACTTCACTGCCCGGCCCACCAGGTGCCCTCCCTGTGTCGCCTGTCACTCGTAGGACTCACTGTCATGCTGCTTGCTTTATCTTATCTCTCCAGTCATACATATACACTGTTAGCCAAGTGTGTAGTTGACAATACATAAATTGTTTGGGTTGTTTGATTGATGTTTACAGACATAGGAAGGTATTTGATTTTCTAATGTTTACTCTAGGATAAGCTAGCATAGATTCATTCTTACTGAGCAGAATATGAATCACATCCCAGAAGTAGCCACATTTTGATTTTAGAGAAGTCATCCTGGGAAATAACTTGCCAAGTGCTCATTTAAAGATTATTTCTTTTCAAACCCAAATTATTCTAGGCTATCCAAAATCTTAGAATCTAAGAGGAAGCATGGATATATGGACAGTGCCAACTTCAGACAAATACGTAAATGCATGGTTTTTACCAGTTTTACTTTTTTTGGTTTGTTTAAAAATCATTTAAAATAAAATTCCGTGGAAATTTACCAAAAGTATACCTTAAATAGATATAATATTTTGAAGATCTCTAACCAATACAGTCAGTCCTCACTGTGCACAGTTCAGGATCTACAGAGACTTCTGTGGGGCTGGACAGACCACGGACAGCAACTGCCTCCACCTGCCCCTCGCTACAGGTAGATCCACTTGTGTTCAACGTATGTTTGCCTGGTTGTGTCACTGCTTCTTCCAAATGGTTATTGTTGGACAGAGGCAAAGGAGGATCTCCCCAGAGAGGGTTTGTGGATCAAGCTGCATTTCCCAATGCTTCAGTTTGTCTCAGGGCCACTTCTGGGACCCATCATCTCCTTCCTCTTACATGTGCTCAGTGTAACCACAGCCAGCACTTTGCTGATTTGTGTTGCTCAAGCAAGGGGAATAACCAAGCCCTCCTCCATCCCTCCAGGTTTCTGCACCAGTTTATTGTGTTTTTGGCCATAGTCATTGTAATTGCACATATACAGTCATTTTGGGGCACAAAAGCCCAAACGGATACACTGATGAATCTACTAAGCTCCAGGTATCCTTCTCCCTGTCCCTGCCATGAAGGAGCATGTTCCTCTTCCCAAGACAATCTGAGTCAATTATCCCAGCAGCATATTGACTCTTCTATATGTCTGATGGCTAACCAGGATGACCAGGTGCCAGCCATAAGCTGGAATGCTGTGATCACTCACTCTGTGCCCTAGTACCAGCACATCTCCCCTGGGAACCAGGGCCTGTTCAAGCACAGCCTGAAGTGGCCAAGACAAGAAACACAAATTACCCAAACATGCCTCTTCTACTACTTTGTACTGGCTGGAGGTTGACGTACACAGTGCATCTTACCAAACAATTGCTCATAAAGTCCGACCTTTATCTTAGAGCAGGTTCCTTTGTCTGAGGTGCTTCTGGGCACAATCTCATGGCAACAACCAATCAGAGCACTGGCCTAGTGATACTGGCTGGGGTTCTGCAAAGAACGCAGCTCCAGAATGTGGCCCATTCTTAGTAAAGACAAACACTTCCCCTCCAAGGTGGAAGATGATAGACACAAAAAAGGCTATCATCACATGGCTGGCTCATTTTCTCAAAGATTTGTACCTTATCTAGGCTCTGCCTTAGTATCTGTTGCTGGCTGCTCAGGATTTCACCAATGGCAATAGCTAAATCCACCTTGACTAGTAGGTGACCATGTTGCTGGGCTCATACCTGGGCTTCCATCCCTGCAACATGGTCGCTCCGTTCATGGGCAATGATGGAAATATAGAAGTGAGTAAGTTTAGAACTTGGCCGCTCAACTCAATGAGCTCGCCCATCTGCCCGGTTGCTTATTTATCTCGTCTGCATGGATGCTTTCTCGTGTGCATCAATAGGAAAGAAAATCCCCCAAACACTCTGCACACTCTTGCCTGTGTATACACTCCTTCTCCAGAGCTTTTTTTTTTGTCTCCAATCTTTCAGTATTGCCCCCTTCGAGGCTACTGACCACCCAGCCAAACCATTCCTCTGTCCACAAGTAGATGTTTTTCCCACCCATGTTTCTTCTCCCAACACATAACAATGTGTACTGCTTATAGTTGGCCTCCTGGGAGAATTTCCTTACCGCTGTCTTTCAGGATCACCCCTGAATGTAAGGTTAGTGCTCTTCAGGGAGGTTTTGGTCTGAAATAATATATAGAGGCTCATCTTGAAGTAGATTTGGAATATTTCTTCCTCTGTCAGCTGGCTGGAGTATACATTCTTATCACCGTAAGGCCATACGTGGGAGCTGAATGATAACTATCAGTGTTACAGAGGCAGGTAAACATGGTGGTTTGGACCTTTCTTTTGTGTAGCTTCCTGTGCTCTGGAGCCTGCTCAAATCTGATCCCAAATATATAACATCCCTTACATAACAGGTTGCAGCTGAGCCCTCTGACCATCAAGCCTTGTGGAGGGGTGCGGCAATAGCCATGTGGTGATGCTGAACACCCCTGCTGACGTCACTTGTCTCTTCATAGTTAGATGTTTAGTCTCTATCAGGGCCTAACAGCTGCCAGAAGCTGGTTTTAGAATGGTAAACAAATTCTCCTTATAGACGGCATGGTCTCACAGCAGACACCTAGTGGTCTGACTCTTGAGGTTGGCAGGTACACCACATGGCGTCCTTGTAATCACCACATTAGAAGAAGCACTCAGGCTGCTGCATCAAATGCCCAACTGTCAGGTACTTTTGAACTGCAGCCTGAGCCTGCTGTGGTCTTACCCTCCTCTCAGCTCCACTCAGAACCAGCAACCTTCCAAGTCATCCGATAAATGGGCAGATGAGAGCATACTGTCTCAAAATGCAAGGAACCCTGCCAAATGCTGTACTTCTCTCCCAGTGCTCATCACTATAAGATGCAATAACTTTTAATTCTGATGTGCTCCAGAATGACCCAGGCTGCCAGACTCTGAAAAATTACACTGATATGGCAGGTGGACCCTGAATATTCATGGGACTTCTTTCCCAGTCTTTAGTGTAAATATGACTCACAAGGGCATCCAGAGTCCATTCTACTTCAGGCTTCCATGTCCAAATAAATGATGAAGGCAAGATTTCTAGCTGTGGCCAAGTGACAAAATCAGCAAATACTGCTGCCTAAAAGTAACTATAAATTTGAACAAAATTGATAACAACAAAACAGTGCTCTGGAAATTGACTAAAGGCAAATAACAATATAAGAATCCCTTATGACTGAAAAATTTCTCAATATCAGGAAAAAAACAATTGGAGTTTGTGGTACTCTGGCCTGAAGTCGCTTGTACACCCCGCTTCTAGCTTGGCAGTGCCACGTCTCTGAGAGGGAAGGGCATACAGTGAGTACAAGATTCTTCTTAGTTAACAGGGACAGGCTCATCTTTCAGCAGTGGGTGATGGCCATGCTCAGCAGATCTGTTTGTGGCAGTGACTTCTTGAAGGCAAGGCAAGTGGTGGGGCATGCCAAATGCTGGATTCTCTTAGTCTGAGGTTGCCATCACAGTTGGAGCAAGCATAGTCCTGGTTAAGGCTGAGTGTACATGCAGCCAAGATGCGACAGAGATCGAGATATTACACGTTCCTAGCCAGGCCTGAGGACCATGCATGAGCAGAAGAGACCTGAAGGGGCCCAGTGCAAAGTAAGACTGAGCATCCAGTGCACATACCTTGGATTCTCATATAATTTTACAAGGAGGAAACACGAATTCTTGAAGAAATGGCTTATTCAAGTGCTGGTGCAGAGAACGTACAAGATTAGCCTGAGACACTAGAAATAAAAGAAGTGCTCAAAAAAAAAAATAGTACAGTAATGGATGTATGTCAAGGGACAATGGATCCAACTGAAAGAGCTCCCAAAGGACAAAGCTAGAACAACAATGCAATAAAAAGTGTATTCCTGAATGGTCACCTGAAATATGAAATAAATTCCCATGAGTCCATACTGATACAAAAGTGGTAAGTAAGTAAATAAACAAAGGAGAAGAAACAGATTTCCCACAAAGAGTTTCAAATTATGTGTTGTAGACACTCTGCCCTCCAGGGAGTGGAGCACAACTCCTCACCTCTTAAGTGTCGGGTACATGTAGTGACTTTCTTTCAAAGTGTGCAGTGCAGAAAGGGACAAGAAGAGCAGATTTACAGTGGAGAAATCTGTCAGGCACACCCTCAGGTTTAATGTCAACAATAATAAGGCGTGCCAATAACACGTACTCTTGGATGATGTGATGCAAACTGTGTTCTATGTTCTTCCTCCCAAGAGCCATAAGCCGTATTTAACCAAGCAAACCTATATTAAAGGATATTACATACTAGCTGACTGGTAGCACCCAAAACCATCAAGGTTACTGAACCAAGGAAAATTTGGGACACTCTCGCTCTCTAGAGGAGCTGAGGGGCATTGGTGGTCAAGTATACTGTCATATTCTGCACGGGATCCTGGAACAGGTGAAAAACAATGAATAAAGTGAGTCTTTTTGTTAGTAATGTGTCAGTTCTGGCCTATTTTTTTTTAAGATTTTATTTATTTATTCATGAGAGACACAGAGAAAGGCAGAGACACAGGCAGAGGGAGAAGCAGGCTCCACGAAGGGAGCCCAATGCAGGACTTGATCCCAGGACTCTGGGGTCATGACCTGAGCTGAAGGCAGAAGCTCAACCGCTGAGCCACCCAGGCATCCCAGGTGTTGGCCTATGAATTACGAAAAATGTACTTTATTATAATGTGTTAATGACATAGGAAACAGGGTAGGAAGTATATAGGAATTCTTGTATGACCTGAAACTACTCTAAAGAGTTTATTTTAAAAAGAAAGAATGAAAGTAAGACATGGGGCAGACCTGAGAGCATCCTGTTTGGAATGCCTTCCCTACACATAAACAGTTCCATACACAGAGGTTGGAAGCCCTACTGGCTGGGCACGCTGGGGTGTAAAATTCTGTCCAGCCACTGGCTCTCTTAAAAATTCAGACACAAAATTAAAAATAAATATATAAACAAACAAGTAACAAAAACTGAGTGGAAACATTAGGCTGCTTATTAAAGGGAAATACGGATTTCATTGAACAGCCCAGACAAGCACTACAGAGACAAAAACCACAACAATCTTCAGGAACAATTATCAGACTGTCTCCTGCCTCCCTCCTGTCCTTCCTTACTTTTATCTGCTTTGTTCCTGTCCATTTATTTTCCTTCTATTCTGTCTTTCCTATGATCTTCCTTATGAGTCAACTATGTGCCCATTATAGAATTGAGAATTTTTTTTAAAAATGAATAAAAGGGGCACCCAGGTGACTTCGTCAATTAAGCATCTGACTGTTGACTTCAGCTCAGTCGTCGTCTAAGGGCCATGAGATCAAGCCTCGCATCAGGCATCTCTGCTCAGTGCAGAGTCTGCTTGAGCTTCTCTCTCTCCCTCTCCCTCCACCCCTCTCCCTACTCTCTTTTTCAAATCAATGAATAAATAAATAATATTTGTTTAAAAAATGAATAAGGGTCTTAGACAAAGCTAGAGTGTCTTATTTTTCTGTAAATGAGCATTTGTTTACATAGAGAAATAGACTATTGGAATATAAAAATATGAAAGCCAGCTTGAATGTGGCTTTCATTCCCCTTAATCTGCCAGATAAGCTGGAAGAGAATGTTGGCCCAGGGGATGATGAAGGCTATGGCTTTTAGCAGCCTAGCAAAGACAGAGGCTGAAGGCAGAGAAGAGTCCAAACAACAATCCAGCAGCTCAAATCAACCACTCTGTCATTTCAAACAGAAAATGCAGCTCAAATTAAACTGGCACATTGCAGTCAAGTACTGGCTTTTAATTTAAGGCCTGGGGCATCAGCTAATTTAGATGGGTGTTACCCAACGTGATAAAGTCTGATTACAAAACAGCAGATGTACCAATGACATACAACTGTGCCCCCAAGGACCTTACATCTACTACTAAAAGAAATGCACAAAATGACCACAATACAATAGGATCATGGAACATTCCTAAGGGCTAAGTGACACAGAAATGAATGGTTGCCTGACAGGTGCTTGGGTTTCGACTTCGGTTCAAACGTGAACCTAACTTCTTAAGAGGGAGGCATTGTAACCATCTGCTTGTAGCAATAGAAAGGATCACACATAAATAATCAAGAAGTAGTAATTTCTAGTTGCAGAAGGGATGATTAGACAATATACTACTTTGCCAAACTCAGAGCTTTCATGAACATTTGCTTATTGTGATAATTCTGCATCTGGTTATCACTAAACATATTTGTCACACATGAAGGGAAGTATGGCTGCAAGAAGTACAAGAAGCTGAGTAACTGTCCCAGGTCACGTGGCAGAAAGAAAATGGATTTGAATCCACATCTGAGATACTCTAATGTGGAGTCCCCTGTCATTGAACCACCATTCTTGGCAACCAGCACAACTGGTATTCATTAGAGCCCAAGGAACACACAGACATTTATCTGTAGGACGCCTGCTTAGCTCTGTCAGTCAGGGTCCAATTAGGACACTGAATCCACACCAGTTGTTTTAACAGCATTGAGAAAGAATTTAATGTCCAAATAATTGCTGCCTAGCTTTTGAGATCTGAATAGACAAAAAGGCAACACTGAGATCCTGTGGCTGTGTAGTAGGCAGCTATTTCTTACAAAGTTTAAGAATACGAATTGGAATAATTAGAATTTTGAAGTTTGAAAGGCAGCCTCTCTATGTGGGATACAGGGTTAAGGACAGCTTTATCTGCCTATGATGCTCATTCAGGAGCTCAAAGGAGGGAACCCTGTATATCTGTCAAAGGAATAATGTGGTCTGAAGAATTCAACCCTGTGTCACAAAGTCTACCAGGATGGGTTTGAAACAGAGAGACAGAAGCTTAATAACCAATATGCTCACTAAGGCTGTATTTCCAGAAACCCAGATGCCCTTTTTGCAACTTTCAGAAATTCTTCTCATAGTTGCAACTGGTTATGAGTCACCACCATTACTGAAATTAACTAATATCAGGAGCTGCTATTAAGTAAGTATTTTGTTCTCAAAATGCCATAATTTAACAAAAAGAATTCAGAACTTAATTGATTTGATATATAATTCACGTTAAATTTTATTTATAAAATGATAGTTAATTTTAACTTACATTTCAAAATTAGTGCAGGAGTGTTGGTATTTTTATCATAGACTCACGACTAAATACAGTTCCTTTGCTGCAAACTTACATAAAATATTTACTTATGCATAATTATACCACAAAAGCTTATTCAAATGCCAAGCTCCTTTAGGAGATTTTCACAGTTGTCTTAAATCTAGATAGGATGGTTAATCATAGCATAATTACCCTGACCTTAAGCCACATATATCTTTTTATATATCATGCTATTTATAATGCATTTTGGCAGATTAGCCTTTCAAGTGTATAGGAGCCTATTTAGTAAAATGAGTCATCATTATTGTCATCAAGAACACATAGACATCCGTAAGAGATAGCAACTGGACTCCACCTAGACTCTTCTGGAGACACAAGGGACTATAAAGAAACTCTCAGGCCCATAGTGAATTCACTTTTGTGTAGAAGGTAAGTCACGCACACATGAAAACTACACTATTCACAGTATGCCATTAGAATCAGATGTATGCTATAATCCATAAGTGTTAAAAATTGAAAGCAGACACAGAAATTCCCTATGGGACTCAATGAAGTAGAATGAAGTGGATTTTGCGTTTGACCTTGGAGAATCATTGGTCTCTGTTCTCATGTACTACCCACGCTGAGCACTGTATTAGCACTTAACTCACCCCCACCATTAGCTGCCTCTCCCATCAGGCTCTTGAGTTCTGTGGCAGGGCCCTGAATATCTAGTTTGTTTTAAGAAGCATAAGCCAAACATTATATTGTAAGGGACTGGATTACCCATTAATAAAGAAAGGTCAACATCCCGTATTCTTGCTCACAGTCTCCCCAGGAAACCAGGTGTGTAAATGAAAAGGACAGTGCGCTACCCAGAAAAGCAGACCATCCACCTAAACCCAAGAGAGAAGTAATGGTGTGCCAGGCAAAATAAACAGCCACATAAAATATCAATTCAATGAACCTTTGCAGTTATTTCATCAAGAAAACCACCACTGTGATCAAGGTGCAGAATATTTCCATCTCCCCGAAAAGATTCCTCAGCCCCTTGGGAGTCTGCCCTCCCTCTGCTGTTAGCCATAGGCAACCACTGTTTTGCTTCCCCTTATTATAGATGCATTAATATTTCATAAAAATGGTATTATATGGTACACATGACACACATACGTGTCTGCTATATGTGCACTATTTGGTGACTGGTTTCTTTCATGCAACGTGATGATTTTGAGTTTCATCCATTTTGTTTCATGGCCCAGTAGTTGCTTTCTATTGATTGCTGAGTAGTATTTGTGATACTACAATTCATGATGAGAAATATATATTTGGTCTTTGTCCTTTCTGGTACAGAGCTCCTAAAAACCTTGGAATTTTCTAAGTGGTGAGAGCAATAATGATGTTTTTTCATGTGAATGATGTGGCTTTTGGAAAGCACCTATCATGGGGCTGAGGAGCCAGCCATGATATTAGAGGATTGGAGTTTTCAGTTCTACCCTTCTGACCTCTGGGTAAGGGACAGGGGCTTGAGGTTGGATCAACTGACAATGGCTAATTTAATTAATCTTGTCTATGTAATGAAAACTCCATAGAAACCCAAAGGACAAAATTCAGGGAGTTGGGTTTTAGGTTGGTGACACATGGAGATTCAGACTGAGTGGTGCTCTTGGAGAGCACTGGGGAGCTCGATGTCTTTCCCCTGTGCATCTCCATCTGGCTGTGCCTAGGTTATATCCTTTTTTAATAAACCAGTAATATTGTAAGTAAAATGTTTCTCTGAATTCTGTGACCCACTCTAGCAAATTAATCAAACCCAATGAGAGAGTTGTTGGAACCTCCTATCTATAGACAGTCCATCAGAAGCCTGGGTGACAATTGGGGCTTGTGATTAGCATCTGAAGCAAGGGGAGTTTTGTGCAACTGAGTTCTCCACCTATGAGATCTGGGAATTGCTTGGTGATGTGGGAAACACCCTCATGAACTGAAATTGGTACCAGAATTTTAGTATTCAGTTGTATGGATTGTTTGTCTATCCAGGCGCAGATTGGATTTGGTGTTTCCAGTTTGGAGCTAATACACATAAAGCTACTATAGACCCTTTACTACAAGTTTTTGTAGACTTGTAGTAAAAAAAAAAATGTATTTTTTCATTTCTCTTGAATAGATACAACTCTTTCTTTTTTATGGCATTATTGTTTTGGGCTACTTGATTATGGCAATTGAATCACTTTCCAACCAATTTAATTATGTATCATAAAAGCTACATCTAATAAGCTATGTATGTACTAGAATTACATTTTCCCCTCCTGTTATTTATATAATTCTACTGATCATTCTCATTTGTTTTTAAATGTTTAATATTATTTTCAGATGATCAAAGAAGCTATTCATTTATAAAGGCAACTAGTCTGTATAATCAGACCGTCTTCTAGAGTGATAACCAATTTTAAATTGAGTTTTGAATAAAAAGCATCTAAGAAGACAGGGCATGTGGTGGTCAAATTGCACAGCTGTCCAAGCTAGGAGTAACATCAGACTTTGTCTGAAATAATTATGTGAACAAACTATTATATCCTTAGTTAGGCATTGCTTGGAGCATATTATGACTATAACACATCTACTCCAGACAACATCTACAAAAATAGGTGTTTTTTATTTAAGATAAGGAAAATGAAGTATTAAAATGTTAAGTAACTTGCCCAACATCACAAAGTCCATAGCAGCAGGCCTTGGGGAACAGTGGGGGGCTTAATCCAAGCTGTCTTCTCCAGAAACCACACACGAAACCTTCAGTGACTTTAACTTTGTTGACAGAATGAAGTAACCCTGACTTGTCACTCTGTATCTCCTGCATCCACTAGATGGACAGGACATTCAATAAATAGAATCTGTTATACTTTAATAACTCCAAAGTTTTATTCTAAAGAGCTCCTAACATTAAAAAAATGATGGTTCTTTGTATTTCATCAAAATTTTCAAATAACATTGCTCATCATATTTTCTCAGTTAATCCTTTTTGAGAAACTCATGAGTCAACAGATCTCTCCTGGAAGTGAGTAGACTACACGCAATGTGGAAACTCTCCATCCGTGATGATTTCCATTCCAGGAAGCAGCCTTCAATGTGTTCAGTCAACACCAGCTATTTGCACAGAGCAGACGGGCTTACTCTGAGACCTGAAAAATCTAACTGAGTTCCTTCTATTGAACTCTACATACACTCAGCTTTTACCTTTCCTTTTGGGAAAAAAAAAAGTCAAAGAAAAAAGAAATCAAAGTTTAAAAGAACAATTGGCACCTCGCATGGAGGAGCCACTATCCCCAGGAAGTTTTTATTTGTGAGCTTGAGTCTGCTCTGCCGGGTAGACATTATTCAGTAGCAGAACTATGAGATGAAATGACTATAACTTACTAGCATGTGCCCAGGAGGCATGATTGATGTAGGATTCGCATGTCCCGTCCCATCTCCTGAGCTCCTCTAAGCTTTTCACGCCTCTGTCACTGATGTTTTCTGGTTGTCTGCAAGGGGGCCGAGAAAATTTCTGATGGACCAAAACTCGGAGAGTTTTATATCCACTTGAGTCAAGTTGCTTTCACCTTACCCTTCTTTTCTTACCCACCTCACCCCAGGAAAGGAAAAGACGTGGCCTTATGTCACTGTCATGCATATCTAGCTATCTGAGTGGACTGAAATGCAAGGAAAGCCAGTATTTTAGTCTATAGATGGAATTTAGGCAATGATGAATTATTAACTCAAGGACAAATAACCCATAACCTTCATACTGTTAAATGATTGGGTACCTATTTTATTTATTTATTTATTTATTTATTTATTTATTTATTTATTTATTTATGTGAGAGAGAGAGAGAGAGCACACTTGAGTAGGGGGAAGGAGAAGGAGAGAATCTCCACCAGACTTCATGCTGAGTGCAGAGCCTCATGCTAGGCTTGAACCCACGACCCTGAAATCATGACTTAAGCCTACGTCAAGTGTAGGCTGCTCAACCTATTGGGCCCCCCAGGAACTCTTTGACATCTATTTTAAACTCTCTTTTATTCACATTACTCCAGACCAAGCAATATAATGAATCTGAAAAATAACTCAGAATAAGAAAGGGATTGAGATCAGGGAAGGGATGCATCCGTTCCCTGGAAAATACCATTGCTGCCCACTTTGACTCAGCCCCTAAATGGAGCTAAAAAGAAAGTTAAGACTTCTGCTGCTTGAATATGGATGTACATTAACTTTTCCTGAAATGGGTTATGAGAAGAGTGGATCCACATTCCTAATGTAAGGATCCTAATGTAAGGATAGAGAAGCTATTCTTCATAAAATAAATCCAATTAAAATAATAAAGATTAAGATACTTTATAATGATAGAGTGCTACATAAATGTAAGAAATTTATTCTAAATCTACCACAGATTGTAAATATTGAGCAGAAATCAAACAAGAATGTGAATATGCTCTTTCCTTTCCTCTTTTCTAATCACCACTTCCATTCTGAGTTATATGACAAGTTAAACACCATGCTTGGCCTTGAAAAGTGTGAATAAAAAGGAGTTTAAGATAGCTATAAAATCATTTATAAGTATGGAGATGGATGGGCTATTTGTTCTTAAGTTAATTATTCACCGTTGCCTAAAATTCCATCTATAAACGGAAATGTCAGCTTCCTTTGCATTTCAATTAATTTTTTTCTTGAATTCCACAGATTATAATTTCCTTGGATTTTTTTGTACTATTAAAAATCCTTCTACTTCACTGATAATATTGATTTTAATATTCCTCCCATAGAATTATAACTTTGTGTTTGGTGGGTAAGGTTCACAGTTGCAAAATCCAATAATTTGTCGATAAATACATAGAACTTTTCGCAGTAATTAATATATCAGTAAAATAGCATTTTTAGTCTTGTATCCAAATATTAATACTCAAATGCTGACTTATAGAATTGGTCATTTATTTTAAGGTTTTCTACACAATAACAGAGAAAAGTATAAATATTGAACCCCCTAAAATTGAACTTTAAAATTGGCCAGTATGTGCTGAACTTTTAAAACTTGAATATTTATTCAATAGGAATTAAGGGGCTATTATGTATAATATTCTGATACTCTATTCAAAAATGTAAGTGATTTAGGGCAGAGCCACAGTGTCCCAGTCCATTGAGGATCTGACTCCATTTTACCTCGGGTCATGATCTCATGGGTTCTGGGATGGAGTCCTGTGTTGGGCTCTGCACACAGCAAGGAGTCAGCTTGAGATTCTCTCTCTCCCTTTGTCATTCTCTCACTTGACCTTGCTCTCTTTCTCTCTCCCAAATAAATAAATAAATCTTTAAAGCAATTAAAAAATTAACACGTGATTATATAAAGATAAAACAGTTTAGGCTGGGAAAAAAACTTTAAAAGTGATATTTTGGAGTTCTGAGAAGTTCTGAAAAATTGCACAGTAAGGAAAACACAAGCGAGCATATTGGATTCAAGTTGCATCTTAAAGAAAACTAAAATCTGGATGGAATATGGAGAGAAGCAAACTGTAGGGCAGTGGAGTGGTTTGAAGAAAAAAAAAAAAAGAAATAAAAGAGATCATAGCCTGTGTCTATCACATTTAGACAAACTGGCCAGAAAATGGATTTCATGTGGGAACATAGAAATGCAGCTGGAAACATATGTTGTATGTATTGATTTTTAATTATAGGGAGATTCTTCTGGCACCATACAAAACAACCTATTTTTTTGAATAGCTTCAATGGTCATTTTGGAGGCTAACAGAAAACACTTTGTCCTTCAACCTTTTAGTCTCTCCTCACTCACTTCTTCACAGGTAATAGTACTGGTGGTATGAAGAATAGCCAGAGGAAAATGCCTGGGCTGAGGTGTGGGAAATTGGCTTCTCAAGTGCAAAGATCAATGCCAGAACAGAGAAGGTATTTTTATGACATTTTAGCTGAAATGACATTTGCTCTGGGTAAACTTCTTTATCTGTTGGCAATCAGTTGCCTCTCTTTCTACGCATGCTGTTGAAATGCCCATCATGATAGCAATCCCAACGTGTCAGATAATTGTCTTTTCCTTGTCTGGGTTTCTTCCTAGGTGTCTATTGGATGAAAACCACCAAATATAAGTGGTGTGAAAAGGAGAAGAGTGAGTTTTTGCTCAACATCTGAAAAAAAGAAAAAAGGAATTAGGAGTAACAAGAAAGACTCTGCTTATCAAATACTCCATTTGCTTCTTCACATTTCCCCTGTCTTCCTGGAAGTTGGGTTTTAGCCATTAAAATTTGGGATTATCATTAATTGATTATTAATCAATTGGATTGATTAATTTGGGAAATGGGTTGTGCATAGTGATGCTGTCCTTCTGGGGCCAAGAGATTAAAACTCCAGTGTGTTTCTAGTGTTTCTCCTCTCTTTCAGCGGTGCCTGGAAGAGCTTTCGGGACAAGAAGATGAGTCTTAAGACAAAAATATCCCAAATATCTGTGAAAGTTGCCAGACCCAGGAAGGACTTTATACAGGTAAGAAATAAGCACTGTTGTGTTTAGCCAATGAGATTTTGTGGTTTGAATGTTGGAGCAGTTAGCATTAATTATCCTGAAGGAAATACCTATGTTTCTACCCAGCTAAATTCTGGTTTCTCATGCTTCATTCTGAAGAATATTTAGAGTCTTGTTTGGGGGAAAAATAATGGTTTGCTAAAATGTAATATTGCTGAAGAAATTAATGTTGAATCTTCAAGTACCACCTCAACTTTAGTTGCGCGAAGAGAATAATTATAATCAAAGCTATCCTAAAATTAAAGGTCAAGGTAAAAAATAAACCCATCTGAGGGAGACATTTACGTGAAGATCATGCAGCTGATATCAAACTTCTAATTTGAGATCTTGAACTTCTGAAACTCTGCACGTGTCACATAAGTAAATAAATAAGTCAGTACTTCAATAATTCATTATATAGCAATTCCAGCTGATTTATTCTGTGAGGGCCCAAAACATTTTTCAACATAAATTTAGCCATTATCCATAGTATATATCACTGCTTTTATCGTTTTCTTTTTTCTCATAAAAGCCCTTGAATAGAGTGATCGCATTTGAATTGGACCCTTTAAATAATTCTTGCAAGTATATGCAGGGAAGGAATTTTTTTATAAACCTGAAGAGTTTACCAATGCAGCTGAATTCCTTTCAAATAGAAGGCTTACTTTTGAGAAAAATTAGGTTATTAGTGCTGCATGAAGGAAAACGTTAATGCCGTATTTTACAAATGAAAACAAAACAAAAAAAAAACAAACAACTACTTCCCTGACCCCCTAAATATCCCAACCAACTAAACAAATAAAAAACTTGTTCTCTGGGGTATATTAAGAAATCCTCTAAAATTGTATAAGGAAATTACTGTTGTTCCTCCACCATTATGTTAATTGATAGACCTGTAATCGATAAATGTGATTCCCGTGTGAATTTACCTTAAAGTTTAAGTAGAATAAGACTGGAAGATGGACAGGGCTGTGCACAAAAAGTTAATACAATAAGGCTAGTGGGGTCCTGAGAGGCTTGCCCATAGGTTGGCCCTCGGATGGTGTCTGGGAAGGTGGATTTCAGCAAAGTTCCCACCATTCCTCATTTAGGGTGGCTCACTCTACCTAGACTTTTTGTGCAAATAACATGGCTCATGTTGAAACTGCTTTCTTTCTGAGAATCTGGAATTTGGGCACATGGTGTCCGAGGGCATCTAGGTGACCAGCCCCCAGTAGCCTCCATGAGCACTGAGTCTCTAAGGAGCTTCCTTTGTAGACGTCAGGTGTGCTGTCTCATCTTAAGGCTGAGAGGCTCAGGGCATCCTGTGTGGTTTTACTGAGAAAGGACTCTTGGAGCCTTGTGCCTGATTTCTCCCTGATTTTGTCCCATGTACTTTTTCCCTTTGTTTATTCTGCTTTTGCTTTTTCATGGTAATAGATCATAACCATAGATGTGATGATATGTGGAATCCTACAACCCCCCTAGGACCCCAACACATAATGAAAATTGCTAAAATTATGCATTTGTCTGTGGAGAACTTTCAGTATGAACTTTTTTTTTAAGATTTTGTTTAATTATTTGAGAGAGAGAGAGAGTGTGTGTTCACAAGTTGAGGAAGGGGCAAAGGGAGTGTGCAGACTCCACACTGAGCAGGGACCCCAGGACCCCAAACAATGACCTGAGCCAAGGACAGAGACTTAGCCCACTGAGCCACCCTGAGCTTATTTTTTATATGCTGCACATTCTTCTGAGCTCTTGTGTACTGTACTTGCTCAGCTGGAAATAGATGGAAGTTCTGTGGACAAGGGCCTATAGAAAAATAAAACAAAAAACAAAAAAAAAAGAAAAAGAAAACATAATTAATGGGATTTCTGAAAAAAATAGGATATATACAAAACAATAAATAGAAGTTATGCTAGGGCTCAACCCACAAGTGTCCTTAAAATAAGCATGAATGTCTTATTTCATATATCAACTTCCAGTTTTATAATTCTGCAAGCAATTACTTGGTTGAAAAAACTTTTTTATAATTATCATAAGAGGGATCCCTGGGTGGCGCAGCGGTTTGGCGCCTGCCTTTGGCCCAGGGCGCGATCCTGGAGACCCGGGATCGAATCCCACATCAGGCTCCCGGTGCATGGAGCCTGCTTCTCCCTCTGCCTATGTCTCTGCCTCTCTCTCTCTCTGTGACTATCATAAATAAATAAAAATTAAAAAAAAAAAAAAAAAAAAAAAATAATTATCATAAGAACAAGGACTGATTTACAATCCATTTTCAAAATGTCCTCATGGACTCCTAACTCTGGGAAATGAACTAGGGGTGGTGGAAGGGGAGGTGGGTGGGGGGTGGGGAGTGGGGGTGACTGGGTGACTGGCACTGAGGGGGGCACTGTATGAGATGAGCACTGGGTATTATTCTATATGTTGGCAAATTGAACACCAATAAAAAAATTTATAAAAAAAAATGTCCTCATGTATGCAGGCAATTTCCAAGCTTTTATTTTGCCCACTTCATCTCTTAACCGACGTGTTCCATGGTCAACTTATTAACTGTACTAAAAATTTCTTTAAATCAAAGGATCTACTACTTGCTTTGATTTCAAATGCTCTGGTATCTTTTTAGGTCTTATTTGATTATAATCTACAAATTTGGGCTTTGCTTTTGGGTAATTGGGGGATGAAATATATCACCACATTTTCAGGAGAAAGATAATACGACTAATATGATGGCTCTAAATCTACTCCATATTGTCATGTTTTCAGGGTTGGTTAGTTATTTTTAATTGTAAGTTATAGACATTTGATTTGTATGTCAGCTGGCAAGTTTCTTAAGTGAAGAAGTTTGATATACTTCTAAAAATTTATCCAGGAATTAAATTAGTAATATTCAACATTTTAGGTTATTATTATTCCAGTAGTAACTTCATATCACATGTTCCAAGCGTATCAGAACTGCTGACCATGAGAAGTTAGACAGAAGGGATGATTGTAAGCAGCCTGTTCTGAGAGCAAGAGCACAACCATGAAGAGTAAGACACTCTCTGGTAAGAGTTATGTGGGTGGACAAGGAGTGGGCTGGTGAAAAAAAAAAATTGATGGTTGTCATTATTAGACTCAATCTTCAAAACTCCTGAAACTTTCCTGTATCTTCCTTTTGGTGCTCATATTACTTTACTTTCTGCATTTTCAGGTTAATTTATGAGTGATCAATCCACTGTGGTGACTCTGGACCATTTCTTAACTTAACAACCAAACTCTACTCTAGATTGGCATGGCCTTCACCCAAGTAGAACCAATTGTGCTGGACCTTTGGAACCTCACTGAGGGCCCAGACTATATACAGTTTGATTTCTCAGGACTTACCCACACCCAGGCAGCCTCATGGACTGAAGCAGGTGGGCCAGCAGTTCTGAACTCTAGATGCACTAGGGATCTGAGTCAATGCCTATGTGCAGCTCCATGTCCAGGCACTCCAATTGAATTCCAAGGCCTGGCTGAGTATAAGCCTTTGCAAACTCTCTCCAGGTTCTGGGGATGTATAGCCAACAGGAGCCTTGATAAACAGGGTAATTACAAACCTTGCTGCTCTGAACAGCTTTCTCTAGTAATAGTTCCAATGATGTGTGCATTGGTAGAGCAGCTTAAGGTTTAAGAGAGGAAATGACAGAAAGGCAGATCTTCAAGCACAGAGTAGCCAGTGTGGGGCTGGGAAATGAAATGTTCTGGGCAGCTGTAAGAGGCACAGGCATGCTGGGCAGGTGCATGGCTTTTAGCTCTAACTTTTGCTTCTTTGTGTGTGAGATGCTCAGACTGCAGGTCTCACACCTACCTGTTAGGTAAGAATACTACTTCCCTCTCAGGTTTGTTGTCAGAGTTAAAAGAGATCAATAAACATGAATATCAGTATGTAAAATAACCAGTGTTTAAACTGGAAACCATTTAGGAATGAGTGTGGATATAACATGATGCTCTAACTCAGCATTTGGGTTCAGACAACTGGAGTTTGCATTCTAAGCCTATTGCAGAGCTGTGAGATTTCAAGCATGTACCTTAGCCTCTCTAAATTTCATGATTTCTTTCTATAAATGAGTATCACAGGTGTCCTATAAATAAGAACTGAGTCATGTATGCTAAGTGGTTAGTCTAGAACTTCTCACATGCTATGGCTCGGTGAGTGGAAACTGTCATTGTTATTTACATGTGCCCATAGTGATGCACATACTATGGCTCCTCTCAGTGTCCTGATTACCAACAGCTTAAAGCTCAACATGCTAAAATCCAAGATTATTTTTCTGATCTTGAGAAATAAAAACCAGAAGAATCAAAGTGACTACTTTTTTTACTTTATTTATCTAAGATTTAGTGCTCATCTCTCTGAGCTGAATATAAATATGGTGTTATAAACTTCATAGAACTTTAGTGTGATGCTGAATGCTTGTATCTGTGAACACATTTAGTCTGAGAAAGAAATCTAAGCTAAGTCAGAAATCTATATCCTATAGGAGGAAATTATACAGAGTCAAAGATTAATGTACCTGCAGACATTGTATTTCACTTTCTACTGTATAAAAATTTAATTTTATTTTACTGAAAACCATAAACCTCAGGTAATCTTATACAAATTATTTTTAAAACTTGTGGTAAGAAAATGCAGGTGAATAATAAATAAGATGCTTACTTATTGTATTAAATATGTATGTGATTTATATTTCAACAAATATGAAATGTGAGATTTGAATGTGTAAATGATGCATACAAATGAATGGTGTACAAATTCCCAGTTTGTGGAAAAATGTTACTTATTTCCTTTGGGTATGATGGCCTCACATATTTTTCAAGAAATATGATTATCTGTGAAAATATAATATTTGTATCATATTCTTTTCTTGTTTTTCCCCCAGTTTAGTCCTTCTCACAAAGCTTCAAAATATATCATGTTTATTTCAAAGTAAAAAATATATTCTTATATATTCACCTTATAATTATTATAAAGTTATCATATCCCATAAATTTAAAAAGCAATCACCATATACTAACACATCCTAAGTCACTGAACAACTAGAATTTCTTCTTTAATGAAATTAATACTCTCTTTATTAATACTCTCCTTATTAATTAGTTAGCAGTGATTATCAAGCACCATAAAACTCAGGAAAGGCTAGTAGAAGGGAGAGAAATGTAGTACAGGACTCATTAGAACTGGATTTAAATCTTGCTTCTATCAAAGACAAATATCAACACTCTTTAAGAGCAGATGCTTTTGTGGATGTCAGTGTACATATTTGTTAAATGTGAGAATCAACCTTGTTATTCTGTGAAGTGTCTTTCAATAAATAAATTATTTGATGTAATTCAGAAAACACTGAATAAATATCAGCCATTTATTAATATAAGGCTATGAGTTTAAGCTTTCTCTTCTTCACATTCAATTGGCCAAGCAATTAGCAATATTTAAGCAATCATTCACATATACCAAGCAATCTGATATGTAAAATTACCTCTCTTTTAATAAGAAAAATAGTTTATAATGAAAGCAACCATCCATAAGTAATCTGCTTAGTAATTTTAGGTTTTCTAAATTCTTCCTTTTTCTTATGTGCTCACAATTTCAATAAAGTATATAATGACTCTCACGTATTTGATTTCTTAAACACAAGTTATTTTTATTTTCTCATATGTCATTACATAACATCCAATTTGCATTGTATAATGGTCTATAAAATGTTACCAGACTAACTCAACATCATATGACTTGAGATACATTGTTCTGGGAATGATGATCAGTTCCTACTTTCCAAATGCTAATTGAATCCAGTGTTGAAAATCCTTAGCAACTTTTTTCATGAATCAGTATGCAGTTGAGAGCAGTGATATCCCTAGGCATATTGATCAAAATCCCTCTCAAGACTTCAAAAATTTGTCAGTTACATGGGAAATTAATGCGATACTGGATTAGTATTTTCCTATCTTATTACTTGCTTATATTTTCTAAAAGTGAGATTACTACAGGTAGTGAACTAAAAAAGAATAAGAATAGTGGCTAATTGACCTATTTTAGATTGTTTTATAAAATAGATATTTTAAAATTTTATCTCTGGCTCTGTAAGACTGGCATTTCCATCAATAACAATCAGAACTGTAAAACTGACTTTAAGAATGTATTTAAGACCTGCATCCAGTTCTCTGCTCGACAGGGAACCTGCTTTTCCTCTCTTTCTTCCTTTAATAAATAAATAAAATATTTAAAAAAGAATCTGTTTAAGAGCATGAGAGCATGACCAAGGCAGCACTGATATTAAAGTTAATGTCATAGAGAGAGAGGGTGTCACATCTCAGGTAGTACTTTTGTCCTTGGGGTATTTGCTGATTTTAAGCAGCAGCTGATACGGAGTAGAGCTTTCAGCAGTCTCAAGAAGCAATATTGGGAGCATAGAAAGTTTGAATTGAGGATTCTCCAAGGAGCATATGTTTCAATAAGCATATCATACTTTTAGTTTGGACCCAATAATGACTACAATGAAGTAAACCTGGTAAACCAGGTCTCATAAAAACTCAAAGCTAGGTTTAAGTAGTTGAATTTTTATTTGGTAAATAATCATTTTCCCCTATTCTAACTTCATAACATCTTCTCTGGGTAAAAATAACATCACCTAGATTCCTAAATTATCTATAATTTTTCAGACACAACCATTATTCATTGGGAAATAACAATGCATAAAAAAGTCAAGAATTGACTAAAACAAAAATAAAAATAAATGCAGAGAAAGACCCATAGGACATCACAATATTGTAATTAGCCAACAATAACTTTAAAATAATCGTGATTAGGGGGATCCCTGGTGGCGCAGCGGTTTGGCGCTTGCCTTTGGCCCAGGGCGCGATCCTGGAGACCCGGGATCGAATCCCACATCGGGCTCCCAGTGCATGGAGCCTGCTTCTCGCTCTGCCTGTGTCTCTGCCTCTCTCTCTCTCTCTCTGTGACTATCATAAATAAATAAATAAATAAATAAAATTAAAAAAAAAATAAAATAATCGTGATTAATATAGAGTATCAGGAGAGAATAAAACGTTATGCAAAATTAGCAAGAGAAATTCTACAAGGGAAAATATATTAATTAGGTCAATTAATAGTTTTAACATTAGTTTAGACACACTTGGAAAGAGGAATAGTAAACTAGAGATAAGTCAGAAGAAAATGTACACATCGAAGCATGGAGATAAAAGCTGGAAATATACAAAAACAAATGAAAGATTAAAATTGAATATAACAGAAATATCTGATACAGCTGTGCTTGGAATTTGAGAAAAGAGGAGAGAAAAAATGAGATCAAAGCAATATTTGGAGATGTAATAGCTGAGGTCCCCCCCGCAAGTATTAAAAACCTCAACATAAAGCTCTATAACCCCAAGCAAGGAAATATAAAGAAAACCATACAAGCATATCATAGTAAAATTGTTAAATTTAAGATAAAGAAGCTTAAAAGCATCTAGAGAAATACTACCTTCAAAGACATAGATGACTTCTCAACAGATAAAGATAGGAAACTGAAGAAAATGGATGGATCAAAGTGTAAGATGAAAATATTGTTAATTAAGGATTCTTTTTTTTAAAGATTTTATTCATTTATTCATGACAGACACAGAAAGAGAGGCAGAGACACAGGCAGAGGGAGAAGCAGGCTCCCTATGGGGAGCCCAATGTGGGACTCGATCTCAGGACCCCAGGATCACAATCTGAGCCAAAGGCAGATGCTCAACCACTGAGCCACCCAGGTGCCCCTATTAATTCAGAATTCTATATGTAGCAAAAAGGTCCTTAAAAAAGAAAATAAAATTAGAATTAATGAAGAGCAGACCTGCATTAAAAGAAATAAAGCGTTCTTTGGATAGAAGAAACATGATCCCAGATAGAAGTATAGATAGGAAACAAGGAATAGAAAGCCCTATTAAAAGTAAATCCAAGGATATAAATGAACGCTGTTGCACTAAAATGATAATGATAAAATCTTAGGTATGTAAATGTATATAAAAGCAAAAGAGTTGACCCCAATTGTATGGAAAACTAAAAGTTGTTTTGGGGAATAAAATAAGAATTAAAGTGTTTTAAGTTTCTTGCCATTTCTAAGAAGTGTTAAAAGTCTACTGTATATTGTATTTTAATAAGTCCAATGATGCATTTTGTAATTTTCGGATTAAATACTAAAAATTAGTGAAATAACCTATAATACAGGAAAAACTTAATTGAAATTGAATTGAAAATTAAAAGGAGAAAAGAAACAGAAGAGTATATAACAGGTGAGACAAGAAGGGGCATAAATAATTATATGGTCGATTTACACAAATTTCTATCAGTGGGCACATTAAAGATAAATCAGATTATCCAATTAAAATTATAGTCTTATCAGACTAAATTTTTTAATGCATCTACTATAAGCTTCATACAAAACATATCCTGTAAATTTAAAGGTACAGATAGAGGGTTAAAACAGACATGTTGTAAAATATATAAGTTACAAATATTCATCAAAGGAAAGCTGAGGGAAAACATACAAAAAACAGACTATATCAATGGAAGATGTATTATTGAGACAGACATTTCACAATGAGAAAGGACCAATATTAGAAACAAATAAAACATCTAAATATGTTTGTATCTAATAAAACAGCCTCCTGAAGTTAAAGGTATCAGAACAAGTGACTCATCAATTTTAAAATGGAATTTTGTGTAATTGTACCAAACCAGCTTTTAACTAAATCAAATTTAATGTTATAGGAAAAGAATAATTTGTCAGTTTCAGTGATTGTCAATTAATTAAACAATTGGGAAAAAAATTGAAATCAAGAAGTTAATATCATTTCTCATTCCATTCTGTGTTTTCTACTTCGTGCAGAAGTTTTCATTGTGCCAACATTTTAAGAACACATAGATGCTTTTTACAGAAAGTAGAATCTTTACTACTATTGTTTCCAGTTTATAAAATAACTAATATTAAACATAATGTAATAAAATTAAAAGCAATTTCTATCTTGTGTCTTTACATTTTCAATAATAGGGCATTTTTGAAGAAATTTTTAAAAATTACTTTGTGGGATGGCTGTGTCTTCAAATTTTGTCAAGGATGATTTACCATAATTCTAAAGAGATCTCGAGATGTTATGAATATTGTGGGTTACTACTCTTTACCAAAGGCAATAGTAAAAGAATATGGAGATTCCCTTTTTGTGCCTCTTTTTTCTCATTGCACAGATTTTAGTGCCACACTGTACTCTAGGCAGTGGTGTTGGGCTGTCAAGACCTCTGCCCTGCGGCCCATCTGGACTTGCCCAACTGCAGACTTTGCTTCCTCTTTTCCATCACAGCTCATGCAGCCTCATGCTTCTGAATCTGGATAGGTAGTTCCATAGCAATGGCTTTTTAGAGGCCTATAGGTGTGCAACATACTTTTCAATTTATAATTTCAAGTATTAACTGTCCTGTCCCCTGAAAATAGTGATGAATAAAGAAAATAAAGATAAACTGGTAAGTTATCAGGTTTCTCACATCAAGGCCTTGCTCCAATCACCATTTTTAATAGATATTCAGTGATTTCAGTTAGTGGTGGTACCACTTCACTGTCTGTTGTTTCTGTTTATAAATAAAGTGTTATTTTCCATTGATATATTGATTTATTATTATAGTTATTGGTATCATTATTATTACTATTATTTCCTAGGCTTTGAAAGAAACAAACATGAGAGGGAAAAATGAACAAGCACTTGACTTGGCACAAATAGAAGGCTGTTGTCCCATAGATATGTTCAGATTACTGTGCAATGTCATAAATCAAACTTTCCAGAGGTTCTTGTAGAACATGGCAGAAATGCTTTATTTTTACACTGCCAGAATAGAGTGGAAATTCTTTCTTTGCTTATTTCTTTATTACACAGAATGGATGGTAGTGTACCTTGTGTAATTTTAACAAAAAATATCTCAACTTTCTTTTTCTTGGATATTCCTATAGATTAATGCCTCGTTCCTTTTTTTAACGATTTCAAATTCTCTATTGAAAGTATTCTGTGTGTGTGTGTGTGTGTGTGTGTGGTGTGATTCACACAAAGAGAAAAAGAAAGATGTGCTACATTTCTTTATATACACTAAATTTAACTTGGGATTAGGAAACATATACAGGCACTGCCTCTCAAAATTCTGAATGAGTATCTCAGGTATATCTGGGGATTCTAGGCTATAAGAACTTATGGGAAAAAAAAACCACAGAATTTGTTTAGATGCCTTGCTTTAATCATAAAATTAAATGAGAATTTTCTATTGATTTGATACCTTTTATTATCCATTGCAGATAAGTGTATTTTCTTTTTCTCACAGATTTAAAAGAAGAACTTAATATTATTTTTGCAGTCCTAGAAAGAACAGAGACCATAAATGTGACAATTATTAGCTTGTAAAAGTCTAAGTCTAGTGCTCTATAGAGTCAATTTTACATGTGTAATATTTATTGATTGATGGGTTTATTTATTTTGGGCTGAATTTCATTTGGGGGGAACTCTGGGCAAGTTAAAATGGCTACACTTTAATATGAAGTATACAGCCATATGGAAGACAACATTCAAAATGACTCATGATCGATTATAACAAGAGTTAGCCCACATGGTTCTGCTTTCAAAAACCTAACAGGATTATTTTCCACTTTGTGGAAATGAAATTAAAATGGAAGAAGTGTGGAAAAGAAGTGAATGGGTGCTTTCATTGAGATGGAGATTTTAGTCATTAAAGAGTTTTATCTGGGCAGATCTGGATGCTATCATGCAGGACCCAGCTTAGAATCAATCTGCGGCTTTCTCTTCACTAAGCATGTAAGTGAATTTCTCTGGGTTCTTTACTGATGTTCACGTCCATGTACCTACAGAATGTTGGCAGAATGGTGGCTGTCATTGGAACTGTTCTGAGTTTTTACTTTCTCATTTCTCATTAATATATGCATTTCCAACAAATTTTTCTCTTTATGCTATTTTCAAACATTTCATATGTTTATATTGTTTTTTATTATCTGTATACCAATAGTAATTATAATGATACACCAACTGAGAAGAAAAGATTAATGAATTAGGGTCACAAGAACATTTTAAATTATGTATATATATGTGTATACACATACATGTAGAGAGATAGTATGGATGTACAGTGAAATATTTTTTTAAATCAAGGCATACTGTATTAGGATATGATAACTGTGCAAAAGGTGAAATGCAATTAGAAGTTCAGAGAGAAGGGTGCCTGGGTCACTCAGTTGGTTAAGCATCTGCCTTCAGCTCAGGTTGTGACCCCAGGGTCCTGAGATTGAGCCCTGCATCAGGCTCCCTGCTCATTGGGGAGTCAGCTTCTTCCTCCTCCTCTGTCTGCCACTCCTCCTGCTTGTGCTCTCTCTCTTTTTCTCTCAAATAAAAAGATAAAATAAAGTCTTAAAAAAAAAGTTCAGAGAGGAAAATGCAACAATGTAAAATTCATAACTTAAAAAGGACATTTCTTTCTTTTTTTAAAATAGACTCTGGTCGGTACTGAATGACATTGGTGTATATAATCTGCAACATATACTTAGGTAAGATAACATAGTTATAGTTCATAATGTCAACATTTACAGTTTTACAAAATACAGCTTTTATAACTGTTTAAACTCAGGATAAAAACCTCAAATGTAGATTTAAGATGAGAGATGATACCCAATAACTTCATAAAAAGACCTCCCCTTCCTCCAAAACCTAGGAATTGTAGTCTTCCTGCCTCCTTCCTTCACACCAAAGCAAAAGGAGATACCCTCCAATGTGGCTCCATCCTAGGCAATCACCAAGAACTTCCCAGAGGCTATCAGGAAAAACAAATTGCTCATTAAGCTACAGAGCCAGAAAAATTCATTGATAATGGTTAAATTGCAAAATGTTTTGGATGACTGTATATTTGCAGGTATATTCAGGTCCTTAGGAATGATGCATGTCTGCACACGGGACATCTTAGCAAATAATTTTTGAGAAGGGAAGACCCAAGAGGCCTGTTCTCCCTTTTATTTTCACTCAAGTTCAACAGTGGTAAGTCACTTAGGAAAAGTATTTGGCAATGTACCTTCTGAGATTGTTAAGAGCTTTAGAATGTCTATGGTCTGGCGAGGGGCCAGGGCAGTGTTCCCAATTCAGATTAAAACAAGTTCTGTAGAAGGAGCTAACCAAGAGTGACTTGGTAATGCTAATTATTTGAAACTGTTGGCTCCTGAGAGGTAAGTGCATTTTATAAGCCACTGTCAATGTGAAAAAGCTGTTTATTTCCCTTAACACTATAATTCTAAGAGAATTGTTGTTTTCCAACCATGGAAAACTTTGTCTGTACTGTCCTATCAACCCAACCTCATGACAGATAAAGGGGCAAATCACCAGAGGGTGAAAACACTTCTCCAAGTCACTGTCTTTTTCTTTCTTTTTTTTTTTTTCACACAAGTACCTTAGGTTAAAAGAAAAAAGATAAAAACTTCAAAGTTCAAAACTTTTTTTTTAAAGATTTTATTTATTTATTCATGAGAGACACAGAGAGAGAGGCAGAGACATAGGCAGAGAGCAAAGTAGGTTCACTGTGGGGAGCCCGATGCAGGACTTGATCCTAGGACTCAGGGATCATGACCTGAGCCAAAGGCAGACACTCAACCATTAAGCCACCCAGGTGCCCCAATTTCAAACTTTCAAAAGCAAAAGTGAGCCTCTACTTGGTATGGAATAGATGAATGGAGGTAAGCAGCATCAGCACCCCCTGGAATGTCAGGAATACAAATTCTTGGGCCCAGAATGATTGAGTTAAAGTCTCTGGGATGGAGCCCAAAGCCTGCATTCTCACAAGTGCTCCGAGCATTTATGATGCACATTGAATTTTGGGAACCACTGCCTGGAGTAGTGCCCTTGCTCTCCCGAGTGATCAAAGCCTGGTTTGAATCCCAGGTCCTATGCTCACTGTGCACATGGCATCTGCTCATTTACTTAGCACCTCTCGGGTTTACTTTTGTTATCTATAAATTACAGACAGTATTCACTAAGATGAAATTCTTACAGAGCAGATGGCACAGTTTTCTTCTCAGTCACCGAAACGGAAGTGCCATGCAATGGGATGATGGAAATGGGAAATAGCTGGAGCCTTAGGACAGAAGACACTGTTAGCAGAGCCAGATGTGTGCTCGTACACTTACCATGAGAAAGACAGTCACTCCTGCTAGCTGTTTTTAACAGAACACCATCCACGCACCCACCCACACTATAGGTAGGGGTCAGAAACTTCCTAAAATTGATGATGGTAAGTTTTTCCCAAGCTGCCAGGTGCATTCCCTGGAAATGGCACGGAGATGAATGGAGGTTTTCCTGGGTTGCAGATATTTAATATTTATGACTCTTTATATAAGCTCATTGTCAAGAGCACTAATTCATTTAAATAAGTGACTAGGATTCCTGAATCAGTGTGGGGGCCCACAGTTATTCACTGTTAGTTATTGTTAATTTTAAAAGAAAACATATCCCATATTCAGAACAAACAGATGATGTTTTCAGAGATAAGACTTAAGGAGTTGGGAGGTCTCTTCTGTCTTGACAGGAGCGCTTCCCAAATCAGCCTGACACCCATCAGGAATCTGAGCAGAGTGCCCCATTAGAAAAGCTTCTCCCATAGTACTTGCTAATATTTAATGTATCTTCTCTGTCTAGCCCTTTCTCTCTTTTACTTTTCTTTATAGCATCAATCTATATCTGACCTTTGAAATATGCATTGCTACATGCCTGAGCTCTCCCAAGAAAGGACTCTGCGTGTTTGTTCACTGCTGCATCCTCCACACTTAGAATATAGTAGCTGCCTAATAAATAAATATTTGTTGGGTGACTGAACTATTCTCTTTGCTATTTTCATCACCATATGCTCATCAATACACGTTTCAATATATAATCTTCCATTAGACACTACATGTCATGCCACTTAAATTCTATTTTGAACAGCAACGATTCCAAAAACTATACATTATCAGAAACTATCACTCCTATATGCTGAAGGCTTAAGTGTCCCTTCTTTTAAAAAAAAAAAAAAAACTTTATTTATTTATTCATGAGGGACACAGAGAGAAAGAGGCAGAGACACAGAGGGAGGAGATCAGGCTCCATGCAGGAAGCCCAATGTGGGACTAGATCCTGGGACTCCAGGATCATGCCCTGGGCTGAAGGTAGGCACTAAACCACTGAGCCACCCAGGGATCCCTCTACGTGTCCCTTCTTAATTAGAAGTTAACACTGCAGCTCATTTTCCTTTCTCTTTGAGGCACTGCAAAATAGCAACCTAGGATGTAAGCCTTGGTTTCCGTGTCATCCTTTTCTTTTAATATTCAACATTTAAAAAATAGAAAGTACACAATGCCCCATGAAAATACAGGGAAAGAATATTGTTTAGCTTCCTACTGTAAGATTCTATTTGGATAATAATAATAAAAAAGAAAGAAAATCAGCGATCCAGAGATCTTTCAGGGGGAAAAATGACTAAGAGGAAGTGCATAGAAAAGAGTGAGACATCAATTTGCTTTTACAACCTCTCTGACAAGACAGTCAAGAATGCCAAGAGCAAAAGTGGAAGAAACCGAGCGGCAGAACAAGTGCCCAAGAACTATGAGCTCCCGAAGGAGGGCAGTGCGAGGAATCTGCCTTACAGCCACACCGGGGTGAACGTAAATCACTGGTTCCTTCAGAAACATATTCATATGGTAGCTCTTGAAAAAAAGAACCACAGACTGCAGTCAAGTAATTCAAGAAAGAAGAAACTATCAAGGATTAGATGCACAGTTCTGTAGCTTGAGAAGAGTTGAAACAATTTTAAAGAAAAAAAAAAAAAACAGGAGAAAATAAAGACATGAGCTTTCTGCTTTTATGTTAAGAAAAGACCAAAAGGAAAAAAAAAAAGAAAAGAAAAGACCAAAAGGAAACTAATTCTCATTTCTTCTTAACATGGGTTCTATAGAAGTTGGCATTTACCTTCTTCCCGGTTTCACTGGTGTGCTTCAAGAATGCTATCAAGAGCTCATAGCCTCACAATGATTGGAATGGGAAATCTAAGGGGTGGAAGAGATATCTGGATCATTGCCCACAGATGCCTATGTGGAATTTGGAGGACAGGTCAGATCATTATGTCAGGGTTCAGGAGTAGAGAGGCCTCTTTAGCCAGAAAATCCCATCCACTGTCAGAGTCACTAATTTTACAGGCAAGATTATACATTATGCATTATGATCTAAGAATCTTAATGAGGGAGCCCTTTCACATCCCTTCACTTGGACAGAATCTTGTGTTTGATTACGATGTGGATATGCTATTACCCTAAATCATGCCCTCCCGTAGAAAACGCAACCTGGGTTTCCACAGTGTGACCTCTGACCTTAACTGACTAATCCATTGCCTACAAAAGCCCTATTAACTTGTATGGGTAACTGCCGTGTGTGAATTGTATCTTATTATGAAAGCTTTTATTATACTCCCTTTTCATTCACGAATCCTTCAATTAAATTTAAACAGTGTTTAGATTGGCAAATGCCTTGAATGTAGCAAGCTCAATTAACAATTCTATTTATTTTCAGTTTCACCTGGTTTGAGAATCTTTATTTGTCTGAAGTGGAATAATTTGAGTGTAATATTCTATCCTTTCACTCCTAAGCAAGTAGCAAGCAATCACGTTCCATTCATGGTGCTGAATAAAGAAGATCCATACAAGAAAAGTTCATACAATATCTAAAAACTTGTACAGGTCTTTAGGCAGAGTGTCGCATATATGAGCCAGTCATCCAAGAAGCCTATGGGCAAAATCAATACAAATCAATGTGTGAATACCCATCAATCATAATGTATTTGATTGAATTTTCTTAATTTATTTGAAAGTTGTAAAATATATATTTAATAAAAACTACCATTATATGTACAGGTAGATAATTCAGATTATAGAATTAATACTTAAGAGATAATAATCTAGATCTTTGTTACTAAAATGGTAATTCAATGAAAAGTTAGATATTTGAGAAATATTTTCTCAGAGGGAGGAAAAAAGTGAAAACACAAAGTATCTTCTAAAATAAAGCTTTAGGGCAGCCCGGGTGGCTCAGCGGTTTGGCGCTGCTTTCAGCCCAGGGTGTGATTCTGGAGACCCAGGATCGAGTCCCATGTCAGGATCCCTGCATGGAGCCTGCTTCTCCCTCTGCCTGGCCTGTGTCTGTGCTTCTCTCTCTCTCTCTCTCTCTCTCTGTCTCTCATGAATAAATAAATAAAATCTTTAAAAAAATAAATTAACTATCTGGGACTGAAATTTAAAAAAAATTAATAAAATAAAATAAAGCTTTATTAGATCTAGATATTTAATGTTGACTTTGTTTTCTACTCCACTCCTTCAACACCATCTTAATATCTACTCCCAATAAAGTTTGAGTTAATAACGAGAAATATCTCTTGCGGGAATAAACTTAAACTGGCATCCTACACTATGATTACAAATGATATTCCACTCTGATGTTTGGTCTACAGAGTCATATTTATCTGAATATTAAGTTCCAGTATTAATACTATAACATAGTCATTTCAATCTATGGGGGAAAGATGGATTATTCAATAAATACTGGGATAATAAGCTAGCCAGTTAAAGAAGAATCACAATGAATCACAAGTTTACAGCTTTTACCATAATAAATTCCAAAGGGATTAATTATGTGAAAGAAAAACAAAATAAATCATAAAGTACTAAAAGAAAATATAGATTGTAAAAAATTTGGTGTACGGAAGATCTTTGTAAGCATGAAACAGAAATCAAGAATCACTAAAAAAAGACATAAAAAGGTTGTTACCTGAAATGTTGTGATATTCTGCATGGCAAAATATTACCACAAATGTAAAAGAAAGTAAAGTTGAAAATGAAGAAAATCACTTATGACAGTCATGGCACCATAAGCTCTATATTCCTAAATACCAACAATAATAATTATAGACAGAAGCCCACGGGAAAATGAAGAAAATGAGGAAAGAAAAGTTCTCTGCAAGTAGGAATGACTTTTAATCAACATAAAATATTATTAATCTCATTCATCATATTAAGCAAGAAGCTAAAAAGGAAAACAGTATATCATTTTTACCTAGCAGTTAGTAGAAATAAAAAAGTTTGGTAACTTTTGGCAAAATGTGAGGAAAGAGGCATTCATTTTCAATATTCATTATTAAGAGATAATTAAGGAAATGTCCAATCAAGAAAATCACAAAATGCAGTGGATTAAAAAAGAGAGATGTTTATTTCTCTATTTTATCAATGTCTACTCACCTCAGGGTTGTTGTGCAACTCTTCTCCATGGAGTCACTAAGAGCTCCAGGTTTATTCTATAGAACTGCTCAGCCATGTCCTAGGAAGACATCCATCCATATCTGTAGAGCAGAAGATGCATTGGTGCTATTTCTGCATTCTAATGAAACAGAGGACAGAAAGGCCAGTTTCAGGGCTCACAATTCCCTGCCTATCCCTGCCCAGGACTTTTCCCCACTCTGTGCCAGACAAGAGAGCAGAGACAGTCATTTGAGAACCCCAGAGTGATGACAGTTCTGGGGACTGAATATTTCTGCATTCACTTAAGGTAGTGAAACACTTGTTTCAGTGGAATATGTCTGGGCCCCCTGACCATAAGCAGGAGGGAAGACAGTGAGCAAGTGTGGTGAATCTTCTCTTCCTCTAAGCTTGGGGTTGGCCTGGGGACTCAGGGAGGCATAGACTCTTGGTGCTTGGACAGTGCACTGGCAGTCTCCCGATGACCAGCAGCTACATTACCAGCATTAGATTATCAAATTACACTCACAGGAATCTGATATTTTACTAAGGATAAGGTTAATGGTTCCAAAGACTGAACTCAAGAGATCCAAACAGAGGAAAGATTTGAAACCATAATCTCAGCTCTCCAAGGTCCTTTCTCACCACCTTGACATCCTTGGGTCTTGAAGAACATGCAAGGTCCCTGGGCAAGTTGTGCACCTCCTATTACTTAGATGAATGAGAGCTATTTTGCTCTGAAAACATTTTAAACTTGCTTGCACAACTGCTGTAAGCTTATGTGATGTTTTCCAAGGAGCCATGCTCCACCAACCTTCAGAATGCACACTTGTTTATTGTAAGTAATTCTAGACAACCTGGTATATCCAGCTTAAAAGGCTTCACAGATAAACAGTCTTGCTAGAAAACACTGTTATCTTCTTGCAAGAATATGTGATAATAGGATGTTTACAAGCAAATAGTTCACTCACCTTTTTTTCCCTCTTTGGGGGCTTCCCACTGCTACTGGGAGAGAGGAAAGCACAGAATTGCTGCTTAATCCTTTCCATCCCAGAGGCCCATATTCAAATATGACCAATTGTCTCAAAAATAGCCCCTGCATTTTTTTTTTCCTCATGATCCACATGTGACATTTGGTTTTTCATGTCTCTTTATTTTACCCAACTCTAGAGAAGTCCCTTGGATTTTCAGTATTTTATGAGAATAACATCTTTTTGAAGTCTTGTCCTTTCTCATTTTTAGAACAGAATTAAAACACTGTTGGCAAGAAAACTACACAATGCTGTATGTATTTTGCTATGTACATTTTAATTTTTTTTATCCTCACGTTATTTATTACCAGTTATTATTGATAGGATGCACAGTAAATGCTACTCACTGACTGATGAGTTAAATTGTTAATGCCATGAATTAATTGTGCCATGAGAGATTAGTCACTAGTACAAAAAATCAAAAGAAGGTGGATCTCATATGTATCTAAATGCTTCATCAAAAGCGTGGTTACTTAGATATGCAGCTTTTCTCAGAACCAGGAATTCTTGCCTCTGTGACTTTAACAGACTCTAGATTGATAAAGCAATGGACATATGAACCACTTAGGGTGAGTATTACCACAACAGGTGCCATTCAAAGTTTGATTTGCATCTCCTAACTGTTTTCAAGAAGATAAACAAATGATTCTTTGCTATTTCTTATCTATATAGTTTGGGGCTCTGAAATCTAGATCGAAATTTGTATAACCTTCGGTAGAACATTGTATTGATTCTATGAGCATGTCGAGTGCCTAGGGGGTGTCATGAATTGCTGTTTTATCACCTTATCATTTTACTAAACTCTCAGATAATTTTCTTGGTGATATTTATATCTTAACTATCCCTTTTGATACAAAAACATTTATTTGCCTTTTTATTGAAATTTCATCATACATTCTTAAATTGAATGTGAGTCCCATCGATTTCTGTCCTTTTCTCTCAGCAAACTTCACTGTAGAGTGCTGATAATTTCTTGTTATGACTATAATTTTTATTCATTTTATTGTCTTTGTACATAATACCAGGAGACACTAATTTGATATTGAATAGTTTTTCACATTTGTAAATTTAACGATATTTTCCACTGGAAAATGTTGGCATCTCACATTCATACCTCAGGAGGATCCTTTATCCTCAATATTACTTAGCTCTTAAACTTCTCAGGAGTGTATCCAACATGCTCTTTTAATGCTTCATGTTTTCTCACTATGAGATCAAAGCTACAAAGTACTGGATGATACCCATGTATCTTGCTATGTCAAACCATCACTTTCTGAGAATTAAAAATGAGTAAAAAATGTTAGGTACTATAATGACATTGCTTATTGTCATACATACCGGGGATGAGATATTAGATAACTAGCAATTCCAACAATAATAATTGCTTTGGAACCAAGAGTGAATTTGCATAGTTGGAATAGGTACTGGGTATCCTTCTGTTGAAATACAACAAAAATTATTATTTGGGAGAATGACTCCCTCTACTAAAGGTTAAAGAATGGAGTATTTTGGGACTTGCAACCAAAGGAAAATGTCCACTCGAATCTCACAGTCCTTGACATTATTACAGGTGATGGTCACAGTATAATTTAATAGTCAACACTCTCAAGATTCTGTCTAGGCACATAGACTCTTTAGGGACAGGCAACTAGAATTACATAATTAGATTATTTTGTCATTAGCATAACTAATTGTTAATTCCATTCATTTTTATTTTCTAAGACTTATTAATCAACACACATTTAGCATCTAAACGTCAGGCACTAATATGAAACTTGATGAAATAAAAAATATCATATAGGTCATATTTTTAGTTTGATTAATATTTGATTCAGTCCCCTGTGCTCTTTTGTTTGAAATCAGTTGTCACAGGATTAAGTCAATCACAATAGGTTAAACTCATTTTTGTTTAATTTTCCAACACTTGAGTTTGATTTAATTTCTACTTTTTAAGATCAAATATTCCATCAGAAAATATCATGAATCTGAAATCCATTTCATACTGAAAACTATATGATTTGAGACAAATGCATTAATTTGTCTTATTAATAGCCTTTTAAATACAAGATTATAATTGATGATATAATGTAGTTAGTGGTAAATTTCAACTAATGTAAGTGATTACATACAAAGATTGATAAAGATTTAGAATATTTGAACAAGTTCAATGAATTTTACTAATAACTTTCCTTTGGAGATTAATGCATAAAATAAAAGTGAAGTCAGTTTCTGACTTTACAGTTAAAATATGTCAAGGATTGTTATCATTTGGTTACTATGTGACTAAAGTAAAGCCCCATGTGATCTCTCCTCCTCAAAGCTAAGGTCATGAGAAAAAAATTCCCCCTAAACAGTCATGATTTTGTTTCTCAACTAAATCATAAGTTATTTCCTTTTTTTATCTGGGTGCTCAGTAAACTTAAATGTATGCATGTGTATATATCTTAAAAATTATAATATATATGTAATTTTACTAATGTGTTGTATTCTGTAAAATTTTATAATTCGACAGCCCTGGTAGCCTAGTGGTTTAGCGCTGCCTTCAACACAGGGTGTGATCCTGGAGACCAGCGATCTAGTCCCACGTTGGACTCCCTGCATAGAGCCTGCTTCTCCCTCTGCCTGTCTCTTTCTCTCTGTCTGTCATGGATAAATGAATAAAATCTCTTTAAAAAATTTTATAATTCATTTATTTAGTTATTTTTAATCAAATTTGTGTTAATATTTAATTGATATATTTATATGCTATTTCTTATCACATATTCACTATAAATTAGTTAAAATGTATTTTTCCTACTCAAAATACATTTAAAAAATTATGTATTTATTCATGAGAGACACACAGAGAGAGCCAGGGACACAGGCAGAGGGAGAAACAGGCTCTTTGGAGGGAGCCTGATGTGGGACTCGATCCCAGGACCCCAGGATCATGACCTGTGCCAAAGGCAGATGTCAACCACTGAGCCACCCAGGCACCCCTCAAAATAATGTTTATCATAAAATAAAGCTTATAATCTGAAGCTTCTGTCTTCCTGCTCTCCAAATAAATCTTGTGGGACTCGTGAATGCAAGCCACTGATTATCAGAGCCAAACGGTCCAGGTCCTGTCCCTTGGGCTGCAGCGCAGATGCAGTGTGCAGGTTTATGCAGGGTGGACACATTCTTTCTCAGACGGACTAAGTTTTTGATGTGAGGGTAGGCTTCTACTTACTGAAAGTCTCACCCCTTTCCTTAATAAAGAAGACGTTTCATTCTTTTCTAAAACCAGGCACCATCAATTTCTGTGCTGAACAGAGTTCTTGATAGCCTTTGGAAATTTCTCCTGATCATATTGATTGTTCCTCATAGATGGTCTCTTCACAGCTTTCCTACAACCTCTCGTCAAATTAAATTCTGTCTATTTTCCTGCCTCATTTCTGCAGCAGATTTCTAAGTATTAAGATCTCTATGTCTTCAACTTGAAATATACCAATATACAGATTGAATAATAGCATAGTGAAGTTTACTAGACAAACAAGCATTCTATAGATTGCTACTTGAGATGTGTGGGCACCAGCCAGATGGGTTCTGTCCTTGACTGTTTATTGTAATATTTTATCACTTACTTGCTAAGTTATAAAGTACCAGTTAAACAAATATATCAATAGTGCAAAGCGAGAAGTCTGTCATGAAGAATGGCAACAGCAGAATTTACAATGGACTTTGGAAAACTATAATGAAAGACTGAAACAGGAAATATGAAATGTCATAAGGAAAAAAATGTCCAGTCTTGCATGTAGGTGTGTGCATACGTGTGTATTTAATGAGGAAAGATTGCAAGATTTAAGAAAGTGGATTCTAGAGTTAGATAGAAATGGGATCGAACCAATGAAATATCACTATTTCTTCTGTGACTTTGGTCGATTACTTATTTCCTAATATTCAGTCTCCTTTTTCATAAATGGATTAAACAAGATAACATGCATGAGCTCCTTAGCAAGGTACCTGAAACTAAGTAATCACTCTAGAAATAGTAGTTGCTATTATGATTATCACCATTATCATCACGTGAAAGAGGCTGAAATTAAAATCAATTCATTATGAAAAGCCCGGATTAATAGTTAATTGCAAGCATAATATAAGCTTCGGAAAAAGGTAAGTCGGCTGTACACTGCGTTATCAGAAAAAACATAGCTCTTCAAGGTTAGTAAACAACCTGTCTTAGCTCATAGCCCGGTGCTTCTTGAACTTGAAAGGACACATGAATCACCTGGGAATCGTATCATATCAGATGAGTCCATGGATGTGGGTGAAGTTTGAGTCTATACACCAACTTTCCGGGCAGATGCTACAGCTGCTGGTCGTGGACATTAGCAAGAACTAACCCGGAGTAGATATTTTATGCTAGGCACTGAATCTGAGGACTATTGACAATCTTCTGAGGATATTCTTTTAAGGAAAGTGGTAAAGAAAATGAAAGATCAGAAACTTGTTCGTATTACAGGAGAGCTAATAGAAGGCACTGGCTATAATAGCATAGAAGTTAATTTTCTTCAAGTTATATGAAAAGCATTACAAATAATTTATTAAATCTTTTTTAAGTGCTTTTTTTCCCTATCTCCCACATTTTTGAGGAGCAGGAGACTTGCAGACATTTTAAAACACTAATTTGGGATACTTAGCAAATGTCATGGATGAAAGTACCAAAAATGATTATTATATGCTCAATTTTGCTAATGTCATCTTGTTAAAGGTCTAAAGTTAATTTTAAGTATTTATTAAACAACTTGTGATATATACATCGTTGTACTTTGGTGGAAGTCGTATAAAACAGTCTGTATTTAAAAATTCACACAGAAGTAGGTGAGACATATATAAAAATATTTACTTATCATATAATAAATAAAGGGTAAGTAAATTTACCCTTTAATAAAGGGTAAGCTAATTTACCAAACAGCTATCATAATAAACTGAATGTTCTAGAAAAAACAAAGGTATAAAATATGTTAAATTTTGCATCAGCGAATTAAATTGAAACAGTATAAGATTCTAAGAGTCAGATATACAGCCAAGTTCTACATCATATTTAATTCATTTTTCTGAATAATGTTATGCTTTATTTCTAAAATAATCTTAGCTATTTTTATTATTATAACTTATTGTGGCTGTACATCTATGAAATATATGACTATAACTGCAAGCGGTGGTTTATAAACAAATGACCATCTGATAGCCCCTCTTTCTCTTAAATTGTTCTAAATGAAAGACCAAATTGCAAGATAGTTGACTTACTCCGATGTTGCCTCATTTTCATATTGGTTTTCTGCTTCCCTGCCAGAATCACTATTAAATAGATTGCAAGTAGCACTAATAATAATACTTTCTTTTAGTGAATGCTTTGTCAAAGTTACAGAATGTATATATTAATTTAAAGATATGGGGACCCAAGTGTGTGTGGTGGGGGGCATGTATGTGTGTGTGTGTGTGTGTGTTGAGTTAGTTTTCCTTAAAATGTTTCCATATTGCCAGCATTATTCAGATTTCAACGTGGGCGGGTGGCAGGGACAATAAGAATCTTTGCCCACAGTCAGCATTCTCTCTTTCCAGAAACTGTGGCCAAAATAAAACCACAGGAAGAATGTGAAGGGAGAAGCATTTGAAGAGCTTGAAATGTGTAGGCATCATTCTGTGCATGATATGTTAGAAATAGAGCATCATGACTTAATTTGATATCTGATTTAAAATTTAAAGTTTAACATAATTGATCTGTTTTAATTATCTTAGGAAGCAATTCTAAAAATAGCTCTCAGAGTCCCTGAGCTGTGACATATACTGGGCATCCTAGTCTAGGGAGTCTTATCACATGCTAATCTGTATCTTAGATGTTGTCCCTGGCTGAGATAAGGAGGTAGCCCTGTACAAAGGGTGGAAATTAGCAAGAGCTTTAAATGTTCTCTTTGAAGGGCACCTGGGTGGCTCAGTGGTTGAGTCAGTGCCTTTGGCTCAGATTGTGATCCTGGGGTCCTGGGATTGAGTTCCACATCAGGCTCCCTGCATGGAGCTTGCTTCTCCCTCTGCCTGTGTTTCTGCCTCTCTGTGTGTGTGTCTCTCATGAACAAATAAAATCATTTAAAAAAAAACCCAAATGTTGTCTTTAAATGGAATCTTTCAATTCTGGGTTAGGCGGAGGCTCTTGGAGAATATGGTATTTAAGGGGAAATAATTGCACATAAAATATGACCTTTGTAGCTTTCTGCTGGCCAAAGTAAGTTGGTTGGTTTCCTGTTTCGTGTGCTTTGTGATATAAGGCTATAGACAAATTTGTATTCTTTCCTTGGCCTTCATTGCTCACGATTCTGGAATCAGGTATATCACTGTGGTCTGTCTCAGCTTTATTTAGTGGCTTAAAGCCTGAAATGATAGTTGTGTCAATGAAAGGCTTGTGATTGCGACTGCACAGGGGGAGCAGTGGCCGAAGAATGTTGCTGTGAACCCAGGTTTATCACAGAATATATTGTAGGACTCTGTGAAGAGAAGAATGCATGCTTTAAAAACATGTCCTCCTCCTGGAATCCATATGTGGTGGCATTAATGCAAGGAAGATTGTGCAGCAGACTGCTAACAGCCGGTTTAAGAGGCACACATGTGAAAGGAAGTAATGGAGCTCTCTAGGATCAGTGAAAGATGAAAAGAGAAGGTCTTTGAGTTCCATTTTCCAGAGCATCTTTGGAAATAGAAAGATAACTTAGATAAGGCTTCATTTCAAATAATGCCCTCTTGGGATAATCTGGAGGGGCCAGATAAATCAGGTGGGCGTGGGGGACAGTGGAAATAATGCTAATGGTTCTGTCCATTTCTCATATTGTCAAGGGACAGTGGAAAAGCAGCAATTGATTGATCAATAGGTCCTATAGATTATTTGAAGAGAAAAAGGACAACGTAATATAACTTACCCTTAAATGTACGAATATATGCAAAGCAAAAAAGTCACAAAAAATACCTGTAATAGAATCTACACATACGGACTGCCTTTCTTAGAATTTGAAGCTGTCACACTTTGAAGCGGTAGTCATTCTAGTCTGAGAAATTAGTTTGTATTTCTTGCATTAACAGAAATTAATTTGTATTTATCCTTCCTCAGTTAGCTTTTAGGTGTAGACCTGATTAAAAATAAATAAAAATGAATGAATGAATGAATGAATGAATGAATGAAACCTCAGTCATGTATTTCTAAGCCTCTATAATGGAAATTATAGGTAACAACCTGCCCTTGTTTTCTTATAATTTGTAGGAGACAATATATTAATTAAAATTAAAATCTGCTTGTAATATTTCCTTAAAAAAATTAGTGGTAAAAATTAGAGTTTATTTTCTTGTCCTAAAAATCGTTCCATGCTGGTGGTGGTAAAGAAGATGAGTTTATTGGATATGATGAATCATTTTCATATTTTCATTTGTTTAGCAAATTGTATTTTCTATATAATGCATTTTAGAATATATTTTTGAATCCATAAAATGGAGTGATCCATCAAAAGCTAATAAATTAAAAAATATTATTCTCTCTGACAATAGGCTACTACCTACATCAGATTCTAGGGTTAGGATCATTGATTTCGATGTTTCACAACTATTTGAAGTATCACAAAGACTGTTCCCTTAGATCAAATACTGCTCCCACAGAACAGTGGATGTGCTACTTCCACCCACCAGGCAAATAAAAAATTAGCAACATTTATCATAGATAATGCTCTCTAGTCTGGCAGGAAATAGACACAGACTTAAAGTTCAGTGAATCTACAACCAAAACAGGAGAGACAGGTCTACTTTTCTGAAAATGTTACCCAAAATCTAAGGCTAACTGCCAGATATTCACTTAAGATTAGGACTGGGCAGTAATCAGATATGAAATGAAAGCTTGAGGAACTAGGACTTTTTTTAAAACTTATGTAAAAATGTTTATAACCACTTACTTCATAATAGCCTGACCTGTAAACAATCCAAGTGTACCTCAACATGCTAAAGAGTAAACAAGTCATGGTGTATTCATACAAACGAACTAGGATGTTTTCATGAAGGGTTAAGTTGCCATGAGGCAGACAGTAGTGATGTCATTAGCAAAATAGAGGAATAAGTTCAGGATGGAGGAGAAAAATGAAATTTGTCAGACAATACAAAGTAGACTAAATACAAAGAATATGACCCCTGCTCTCATTGTTCAGTGGAAACCATGCTTGTAAAGAAGCTTATCCTCTTGGTTTATTAGGTATATTAGTTATAAAAAATAATATGTTTTTTAAAAATGACGTTCTAATGGCCCAAGACCTCTTAGTAAGTGTATTGTAGTGAGTAGCAACCCACTAGTATTTATAATTGTTTTAATTAAAACAACACTTCATTTTTTTTAAAGATTTTATTTATTTATTCGTGAGAGACCCACACACACAGAGAGACAGAGAGGCAGAGACACAGGCAGAGGGAGAAGCAGGCTCCATGCAGGGAGCCTGACGTGGGACTCGATCCCAGGTCTCCAGGATCACGCCCTGGGCTGAAGGCCTCGCTAAACTGCTGAGCCACCCAGGCTGCCCAACACTTCATTTTGAATCTCAAAAGTAATTTCTTGTACTGATTCTTCATTTGATCAGCATACTTTGTGGTCCGTAGGAAAGGAGTGCATAATGCTATTTATTTTAGATCACTTGTGCAGAATATTTTGAGTAGATTGGATTGTACTTGTGCACTTAAGCATAAAAATCATAACATAGAAATTTGTATACTTGAATCTATAGTAAAGATGGCATAGAAATTATGGGTAGAAAGACATCTGACCTCCTTTAACATTAACAGTTTAATGATGCTAGATTTCTTCTAGACCGGGACTTAAAATATCATTAATTCTCTATTGCAAGTTTCTTTCTCTGGAGTAAAGAGCATTCCATTTTTTTAAAGATTTTATTTTATTCATGAGACACACACACACACACACACACACACACACACACACAGAGGCAGAGACGCAAGCAGAGGGAAGAGCAGGCTCCATGCAGAAGCCTGATGTGGGACTCGATCCAGGGGCTTCAGGATCACGCCTTGGGCGGAAGGCACTGAGCCACCCAGGGATCCCAAAGAGCATTCCATTTTTGAGTAAGTATCTCCCATGTTACAAAGAATTTAAAGAACTTACAATTTCACGAACTCACAGAGCCAAATGAATGTTTTCTATTCTATCTTTTAAAAAAAGTCAATTTTTCTTCTTTCACAAGTCAATATTATAAAAATTACATGAATACTCCATGCTTCATTTTATTGAATTAGGTGAAATATGGTCTATGGTAACTGAATTCTAAATTTTTCCATTGACACTCTATCCTTTTAAATGTTCAACCTTATGTAGACATATGCAATTTAATTAGAATCCTGCCCTGTAGGCTACTGAAAGTCTTATAAATAGGCAGAATAAACATACTTAGAACTAAACTTCTCTGAAAGGAAGTGGCTTTTACATATATTTGATACATTTAAAAATATTCGAAATAACTACATCAATTTTGATGATTTTGGTTTCTGTCAAAATTTCCATTATAATCCTCGTGAGTGCATGTCACCGTCCCTTGTGCTATATGATATAATACCATAAACTCTAAGAGGTTATTGAATTTAATTGTCAATATTTACATAGTAGTGTTTTTGACAAATGCCCAGAGTTGTGAAGTGTCTATCAAATTTAGAAATAAAGAATATAGATAGGATAGATTTGCTTTATATTCTGATAATGTTTGCTATTGTTTTTAAGACTATACTGTTTCCATAGTAACAGCAAGAAGCTCAAAAATCCTCTTTTTTTGTAATATGTTAAAGGATAACTTTATAACACACTCATAGAGCCTAACAGTCACTGAACACACTATCTTTTAAATACAGCTTTTATTTCACTGTCAGATCCCACTATATCAAACGGAATATTTGACACTGAATATGAATAATCCTTAATAGGTGTGGCGTTCTCATCAAAACAAGCTAGAGGAAAGGGAGAGACAGAAAATGACTTTTAGCTTGCTTGATTTTGTTATATTACTACAATTACGCAATTTCATTTTTATTCATGCTACTCTAAGGCATCTGTTTGTCTATCCAAATCAATGCTTGAAAATTAGAGGATAATTTGCAGTTCCCTACATCCGTTGAGACGGATTGTGACTTTGAAACAGCAAACATTTGATGGAAGCTCCTGACACAGAGGTCCACTTGGCCCCCCTTTCACATCTGAAATCTGTGAACCGTCCTCCACTCTCCCTTCATCACCTAATTCTGTTTCTCATGATCTTGCCCCTTCCCTCTGCAGTCCTGTCTTCACTGAGAGGACAAAGGTGACAGAGAAGGATGCTTGACCTGTCCCCAGTGAAATGGGGAAATGAGCGAGACAGTTGTGGCGTGAACAAAGCCGCATGTGCAGAGAGAAGTGTGAGCTTTTCAAAAGCATGTTTCTAGCACCTTGCAGGTTCTCTTGCTTATTTTCTTGGATGTTTCCATTAGAGGGACAAGGATAACAAGCAGCAAACAAAGGTAAAGAAACACCTTTGCCCAAATGGCAATTGCTGAGAATTATTTCTCTTGAACTTTTCGATTTCCGTTTTGCACGTGTGGTTTCAGAACAAGATAAACACATTGGCAGCAGTGTCGAAAACCCTAATGAGCCAACTCTTCGTGGGCCCCCACTCCCTGTGCCTGCTTGAAATCACCTCCCTGCCTCTGCATCTAATGGCTTAAATACACCAGTCATCTGTTGCACTGTGAAGTTCTATGCACAGATGCAGCATGAGTTTTCATTAAGGAAGAAAAGAAATATGGTCTCTATTTGCTCCTTTCATTTTCCCGAAGTAAGGAGATTTTGTTCTCAATTTAAAACCCAATACTATTATCAATATCCCTTGGAAATTCTACTTAATTAAAATGCTCTAGTCATAAAATCTGCCAAATAAAAACTTAGTTAGGTTTTTCAATTAACTGCATTTAATTAGAGCTATATAATATGGAGCAGATCTGCCTGTGTACCTTATCCTAATCAAAGAGGTTTGGGTTTGGTCAAAATAAAGAGAACATTAAAAAAGTAATGGATATCAATAGGATAAAATGTTCTTCATTCCAGATTAAGTTCTCCTCTGGCCGACACAACAAAGGCAAAAAACCTCACATTCTTGTATAGGCTTTGCCAGAAACGGGTTCCCAGGACTCAGGTCTCCTATAGCCTGATGCCAGACATAGTGCTGTGGCCCAGACCACAGGGCGGTTCTGTATCTACACCTGGTGCAAACCCGTGTTGCCAGGCTGTTTTCATGGCATGGATTTGGGAGAAAACAAAACAAAACTGGCATGTAAACCACTTGACTTACAAATTTTATTTTCTTCAGTTCAAAAAAACCAAAAAAATTTCTTCTAGCATTGGATAATGAGGGGACAAGATCCTACCTACCCCTGTCTTTTAAAAGAGAGGGGGAAAAAAGGTGTGCCATCAGGAAAGCCATCTGCACTTCTCTTTAATTATTTTCAAGGATGTGGAAAACAGCCATGTAAGAACATCATCCTGGGTTGAGAACACGCTTCTTTCCACGTGAGTCACATTTGTGACAAAACGTATGGGAATGGAGTGTCCTGAAGTCAGTTGGGACATTGCACATTTATGGTCATAGTCATAGATTAATATTTATAAATTTATATTAGGAAAACTTTCATGCTCATAACATCTTGATTCTGGGGGTAAAAAAGCTTCTTTTGATGTTGCTCAAACTATAGTGAGAAGAACAGAAGCACATATTTAAGAGTGGGAGACTTCAAGTCAGTGCTTGATCTTAACCACAGGCAACGAAGGGGAATCAGGGCATTTTACAGGAAGAGAGAATGCGCCTCAGCAGAGCTCACAGCTTCACCTTGGTCGAAGGGAGAACAAGAGATGTAGACACCTACAGCCCGAGGAATGTCCACAACTTTACTTTAACTGGGCCAGATATTTGTTCACATTTTGATTTATTTCTATTTCTTCAGTTGAATTAATGCATCATCAACCTTCCTAGGAAGATAAAACCAACTGCTATATCCAAAGCAAGGCTGGTTAGAGGGAAAAAGCAAAGAGCGATGCAGATCCCCTAAAGGCTTGGCCCACCCCACAGGGCATTCTGGAGCATAAACTGCCAGTTGGAGTTTGCCTGCAGCTTTTATGGGCCACAGGCTACCCAGGGAGGTGGCTAGTGAGCAGATCCTGAAGGAGCTGACATCTGGGTATTGTCTGCTGACAGCATACTCTCTTCCGATGGAATAGAGAAACCTATATGGACAGACGGCATGTATCTGAGGTCCTAGTAGTTGGGTCATGACTGTAGTAGTGTACCATCATCATCTAGAACGTGCACTTTTTCTACAGGGACAAGAATGGTCAGTAGTCATTAAACAGCAAAGGACTAGGGCTCCGAATCATTTTGACAGGAAGGCAGAGTGTTTCTGTAAAGAATCGGATAGTACATATTTTAAGCTTTTTGAACCACTTCTGATCCCTGTGATGTATCTTCTTGTTTGGCTTCAGGATCCTTTGAATCCATAAAAACCATTTTTAACCAATGAGCCATGCAATAATGGTTTGTGGTCTGGATTTGGCCCATAAGCTGTAGTTTGCTTACTCCTCATTTATATTCTTAAAGGTTGCTCTGTTTCTGTTGTGCTTCCATCCCCCGCAACCCCCCCCACCCCCCTCCCATGCAGTGTAGTTTGGATTCACTGCCTTGACTGAGGGTGAAGGGGCAGTTTCACAGGCTTCTGTTTGGCCCTCCCACCATGGATGACATTTGTGACATGGATGCCATTTGCCCCCCATTCTAACAGGGGTCATGATTATACATGGGGTCTTTAGATACTAATGTCAACCTGGACTTGTGTCCAGTGGTGCTCAAAATGGTTTAACATGACCTTTTCTCAGTGTTATGGGTTCAGTTGTGTCCCCATAGGATCGATATGTTGAAATACTAACCCCCAGTACCTCAAATGTGACTCTATTTGCAAAGACGCTGTCGCAGATACAATTGTTAAGAGGAGGTATACTGGAATGGGTGGGCCCTCATCTGGTGTCCTTGCAAAACAAGGTTTGGACATAAACACAGAATGAGCGTGATGTGAACATGAAGGAAGAGTTTGGGGTGATTTTCTACAAGGCAAAGAACATCAGAAATTGCCAGCAAGCTACTAGCTCAGGGAAAGGCCTGGAACAGATTCTCCTCACGGCAGGAGCCAACCCGGCTGACACCATAGTCTCAGACTTACAGCTTCTAGAACTATGAAAGAACACATTTATTGTGTGTAAGCTGCCCAGTTACAGTAGCCCTTAGAAACTGATACACTCCCTACACATTGGCCCAAGGATGTGACTGTAGGGCCCTGGCTCTAGCGGCCCAGAGGCAGCAGAGCATTGGCAAGGACGATGGCAGCATTGTGGAGTCCTTCTTTCTGGGAACACGGCCTCCTCTTCAGTCCATGAGTTCTACTTCAGAAAGCTGGCTCAGGGCCAGAAATGGAACAAAAGATTTTGACATTTTGGGGGGATTTCAGCATCCTAGGCATATCTCCTTGATGTATTCTGGTAGTACCAACCCTGCTGACTTGCCATCTATGTTGTTCTTAGGGTTGCTGTGTTCTTTTAATTATCTCCATAACTTGCAGTAGATTAGCATTCTTTCCTGCTCTCATTCCAATATGATAATGGTGACACTCTAGCCACTTGGTTTCTTTTGTTTTAGGGTTCTGTTAGCCACATTGCTATTATTGTGCCTAATTCTGTAATGACTTCTCTTGCCATATGCCCTGGTGTAAGAGGAAGGCCACCACTAAACATTTGGTGATGCTGGAGCTCTGGTCACCAGCTCATTCTTCATGATGATAGTTAATGGTAGATCCTTTGGACTTTATTGTGGATAGTAATCCTCTGCAGGTCTTACAGAGTATGCCCTCACTAACATGCCCATTTACCCCAGCCTTTCCATCCCTTGGCCACTGTCTGCTACACAATTCTGGCATATCAACTTCACTTAGTGCTGGAGATGCAAGATGCAAAGGAGGGTGGACATTCATCTGGGCTGAAAAGAGGAAAATTAACTGAAAAACCTTTATATACAATTGTAGACTGTCATACCCTGCCTTCATGCACAGAATTTTGCATGTCTGGCATCTGTCTTCCCTCCCATTCCCTAGGCAGGAGATCCAAGCTTTCGTCCCTGGGGAAATTAAACTTTCTTAATAGAAGAGCAATCCATAGTCTAGAATTTGGTTCTCTCTCAGCATAATTACATCTAGCCTGCTTCCAATCATTCTTAAGCAAATCTGACAATAGACAAATCTTATAAATGTATCCAAATTTCCCCTATCTTTTAATCACATTATTCATAAAAATAAAACCAAGTACGGACAAACAGATACTTGAGAAAGCCTCCAACTCAAAGTACCTATTGAGGCTCCTACTGAGATGAAGAAAAACAAAACAAACTAAATAGACCAAGGTGAAATCTCATAAAATTTAAGATAATCAGGAATAATAAGAATATTCAGAATGCTTCCAGAAATAAAAACAAAGTTAAGTTACATAAGAATAAGTTTCAGAATTTTTTTCTTTTACTTCTTATTCTCAATACCAGACTCTAAATGCTTTCAAAATATGAAAGGAAAAAATATTTTCAATCTAAATTGTTATACCTCACAAAGCTGTCAATTAAGTGAAAGTCAAATAAAAGCCTTTCCAGTCATGAAAGAACCCAGAACAATTTCTTCCCCTTGTAAGCTTTTCTCAGGAAATTATATGACAAAGAGTTTCAGCCAAACTGAATATTAGGCCAAAAATGTTTTTGATCTGATGTATCATTCAGGTCACTTTTCACTTTGAATATCCTAATACCAACAAAAGTAGCATAAGCAAATAACAACAGCAGCAGCAGGGATCCCTGGGTGGCGCAGCGGTTTGGCGCCTGCCTTTGGCCCAGGGCGCGATCCTGGAGACCCGGGATTGAATCCCACATCGGGCTCCCGGTGCATGGAGCCTGCTTCTCCCTCTGCTTGTGTCTCTGCCTCTCTCTCTCTCTCTGTGACTATCATGAATAAATAAATAAAATCTTAAAAAAAAAAAAAAAACAGCAGCAGCAGTCTTAATGAGAAGGATATTCTTTACTAATTTGCATAATGGTTTAAGGGGGAGGTTGATGTTAGACTCAAATAGTGCTTTCCACACGATTGATGACCTTCATCTTGTAGGTCACTCTTGGACCTGCTTACTCAATCCTCTCTTCCTTTGACTACAAGTGAATGCAGGGATTCAGGCACACCCTCTTAACCTCATGTTTTTGGGAGAAAAAAACAGCTTTTTTTCCTCACAGTGACAAAAGACAACAGTATAATCCCTGATCACTCTTCTTGGCCCCAACTGATTACTCTAGCAAAGCTGGAACAAGACGAATTAGAGTACGAAGTTTAGACTATTCAGAATCCACCTCCTGTTATGAGGATCACTCTCAGTAAAATCATTATTATCCAAGAGTGGAATAAGGTGATTCCCCCAAAAGATTTCATGGCTGCAGAGCAACAGATGCCAAATACCCGCTACACGGAAGAAACAGGAAACAGTACATTGAAAAACAAAGGAATGAATGAATATCACCAGGTTTATAACCTAGAGGCAACTAGATCAATCGGGAGCTGGAAGAGAGAACATTCAGTTTAGAGATTACCAAGAAAAAAAAATGTGATTCCCCTAGAACACTTGCTAGGTTGAATTTTTAAAAACCTATTTTATTATGAAGGGGACATTACAGTAGGAAGAGAAAGTCTGAAAGCCCAGTGACAAACAAAATTTCTAACTGAAAAGAAATATAATCATGTTCCACATCTTGACTTTGGAGTAAACATTATTTACCTCATCATGTCTTTATACATCTTTTATTTAAGTAAATCTTTTATTTAAGTAAATATACTACAAATCTCATGAAAAGATGAAGGAAGGGAGGTAGTTTGCCATGAACAATAGATAAATCTTTAGCTGTCATAACAGGAAGGAAATGGGCTGTGTCTCACTCTGAGAACTCAGTATACGGTGGCCTAAGTAACTTCACAGATATGGGTGTTAGCACCCAAATGAAAAGCTGAAGGATGAAAAACCTATTGCCTTGGAGGGAAAGAAAGAGGGAAGGAGGAGGAGATCGTTGTTTTTCTTTAAAAGTCTTTCATGATTACGTTATTTCTGTCCATGTTCATGTTATTTGAGAAAAATAATTTTGTAAGGAGAAGCTCAAGGTGTCTCTGTTGGTCCAATGCCAACTTCAAAACCGTGGACTTTTTGAAGTAAGAATCTTCCAATGTTATTTCCATTATTTTCAATAATTTGTAAATTTTTGTTTTTCCTTAGATTTGCTTGTCTGAACGAAATATCTCCAAGAACTAAATTGGAAACAAAATGGCCATTTTCCTTCTTGCATTCCACTAATGTCACCTTGTCACTGTGGGCTGGTATGATCACCAGTCAGAAGTTTGTACAGCCCAGGTTTTGATGTCATGGACCAACAAATGAGCGTATGAAATTGGTTGGATAAATGAGGGTGCGAGTCATCATATACAAACGGTCCGTGCATGGCTTCCTCTCTTGTCTACAAAATGACATATCCAGTCTTATCATTCAACTTCTCAGCAGATACTAAAAATTGTCTTTAGGTAACAGTGACAGGAAAAGAAAACAAAGATCTGTTCAGTTTTCTACAATTTAAATGTATCCATAAATGAACAAGACCAGCAAACTTGAATGAGAAAGTAGAAATGTATTATGTCAGGAAAAGAAGCCTACAGCTTGTGAGTGAATCTAAAAGAAAGTAGAGAGAGAGAGAGTCTTGTAGCTTGCTGCCATTCCACCTGTTTCTGCTGAGTTGCGTTTGCCAATGCCACAGCCTATCTTAGTCCTGCCTCGTGGGTCCTCACTTCTTCTCCTCCACCTACTCCGCTTCTCCAGGCACCTGGTTCCTCTCCCAAGTTGCTACCCCACACGATTTGTGGCAGTGACTTTATGCACAGTGATATCTTTGCTGTTTGATAATTCTTGAAGCTGACTTAGGAAAAGGCAACGGATGACAGATGATGTGGCTTCGGGTGTTACTAGCTGCAAATTATGCATTTGGTGCTTTGTTTTCCTGATACCCAACCCTTTCCTCTATGCGTATCATGGGGTGCTTTTAAAGGGACCAATAGTCTGGAAAGGGTTTTCCATCACAGATGTTGAATTTTAATACAAACAAACCTAAACACTATTTAAGAAGCCTTATAGTCAAAAATCTAAATGTTAGTGTGTGTTAGAGAAAATTTTGTGCATTTTTTTGAAAACTAAAAATGACTTAATAATAGTATAGATTTTCCACTTCCTGGAAATTCTGGAGGTAATTTCAACAGCCAAGTGATATCATCAAACCGTTTCTTTCAATCTTTTCATACTACCATCTTCAGTATATTGACATTAGCCTGAAGCTTGTCCCCTCTTGGTCAAAGTGGCTATGTGACTACCTATTTGTATAAACCCGAAACATTCTTGTAAAGATTTATATGAGAATGCTTACAATTGCTGTGAGTTTGCCTCCAGGCTGATATAATCATTAAAAAAATAATAGATTATATTACCTTATTACTCAATTTTGGGTCCTATAAAACAATTTATCAATAGCCAACTAAGACATAGGATATTTTGTCCCTTGAAATAAACAAATAATAGAAATTCTTTCTCATATACAGCGTATTTTGGTTAATTCAATTTTCTAAACTTAGCTCTTATTCCTAAAGTATTTCTAAATGGCAATTCTAGTAATTTCTTACCATATCAATACTCTATTCATTAATTTAACCATTCATTTCATTTACACACCAATATTTATTTATTGAATTAAACAAGTAATAACATAGTGGAGAAGCAATGTGATCTAATGTTTAAATGTAAGGCTTCTGCAGCAAAACTGCCTATGTTTGAATCCGCTCCTTAGTATATAGCTCAATCTCCCCATGCCCTAGTTTTTCTTTTTGGAAAAAATGGATAAGCACATACCTCAAAGAATTATCCTTTTTGTATCAGTTACCATATGTAAATTGATTAGGAGAATGCATGGTTCTCAATAATGACTAAATAATCATTACTATTTGGTTAAATGCAAATAAACAAATACACAGTATTGAAGGAAAAGATATACTGTTTTCATAATTGCCATATTTAATTGTTTCTGTATTGATAGAAAAGCACCAGCATCAAAAGCAAAAATAGAGAAGTGAGACTACATCAAAGTAGAAAGCTTCTGCACAGCAAAAAAATAGTCCACAGAGCAAAAAAGCAAAACTAAGAAAGAAAATATTTGTAAACCATATATCAGATAAGGGGTTAATACCCCAAAACACATAAGGAACTTTTATATTCAACAACAAATGAACAAACAAACAAAAAAAACCCAGCAAGAACAAAACCCGTGACCAAACAAAAAAATAACCTGATGGGAAAAAAAAAAAATTGTGAATAGACATTTCTTCAAAAAAGTCAAAAAAGACATACAAACAAAAAAATAGAAAATAAGAATTGTGGTAAGGATGGGAAGAAACTGAAGCTTTCTTACAACGTTGGTGGGAATAGGAGATGGTTCCCTCTCTATGGGAAACAAAATGGAGGTTCCTTACAAAAATGAAGAATTGAACTACTTTATGACCCAACCATCTAACCCTAGAACATGGAGATCAAGATCTTGAAGAGATAACTTGTGCTCCTGTGTTTACTGCAACATTATTCACAGTAGCTAAGTAGTGAAAACAATTTAAACATGTGTTGATGGATAACTGGAAAAAGAAAATGTGATATATATCACACAATGGAATATTAGTTAGCCTTAAAAAAGTATACCCTGCTGTATGCGCTAACATAATGAACTTTGAGGATGCTATGCTAAATGAAACAAACCAGAGAGGGACAAATACTGCATAATTTCATCAACATGAGGTTCCTAAAATAGTCAGTGTCATGGAAGCTGAGAGGATAATTGTGGATGTCAGCGGCTGGGGGAAGGGGGCCAGCTGATCAGCAGGCATAGAGTATCAGTCACACAAGATGAAAAAGTCCTTGACATCTGCCCTGCAATAACATGCATTTAAATAACAATACTGTGTTCTTCACTTAAAATTTTGTTAAAGGGTAGATTTCATGTTATGTGGTTTTACTACAATTAAAAGAAAAAAAAATCAGTTCAATCAATTAAAATCCAGAAACACTGGGTTTGTTTTGGGTGCATATCCCACACAATCCAACAACCAGCTGAGGACCTGTGTTGTTCATGGTCTGCTTCTCCCCCTTGTAGGACAACACCTCCAGAGGCTGGGCTCTCTGCGGCTATCCCTGCTGTCAACCCGACCAGAGCAGGATTTCTTCAGACAAAATTGCTTTAAATCATATTGTATCAATTTGGACTCCTTTTCTGTGCAAATGATGATAAATCAATGTAAACGGACTTCTGAGAAACTAGACTTATTGACTTATAACACTGAAAAGCCCAGGAGTAGTACTTTAGACACAATTTAATACAGAAACTCAAATTATTTGGAATAATTTGTATCTGTTCTACTTCTACTTTTCTCCTCCCCTCCTCCTCCTCCTCCTTCTTCTTTCTTCTTCTTTCTTCTTCTTCTTCTTCTTCTTCTTCTTCTTCTTCTTCTTCTTCTTCTTCTTCTTCTTCTTCTTCTTCTTCTTCTTCTTCTTTCTTCTTCTTCTTCTTCCTTCTCCTTCTCCTTCTCCTTCTCCTCCTCCTTCTTCTTCTTCTTCTTTTGCTATTGGCTTTTATTCTAAGGTTTCTCTTTATTCCCAGTCTTACTTCTTCCTCTCTGGCACCTGTCCCACCCTGAAAGCTTGCATGCTTCTTTCCTTGCACATCTGTATTACCCTGTATAATACAGATAGATTGTATATTGGTATAAAATTATCCTTCCTGAGCAGGTTCAGTAATACTTAACAGACAACATAGCCATTTTCTTAAAACCCTAAGGTAAACATCCCTTTGGCTCCTGTCCTATGGAGATACCTCAACGGACTCCTACCTGAATATTTGACAGAAGTCGTGTCGCTATGTCTCATTGTTTTGATCACATGATCATTCCTGACCAGTCACTCTGGTCATAGAATTTTCTGCATTAGTTGGCTGACCCTAAATCATCCTGTAACCCTGGAGGCAGGAGTGGAACAATCTATTTTTACATTTCATAGTGCTTAAGCAAAGTGCAGACTTGTTAGATTTTAATAATCCCTTTAAAAACTGTGTTCCATCTTCCATTTCTAGTCTCCAAACTCTGCTTTCAGTGATAGGGCTTTTATTTTGCATTCAGTATTCCAGAAGAGCAGATTTTCTTTTCAAGCACCTCTATCCATATGTATGTAGTTACGAATCCTGAGTTGTGTGCCTAAAATAAAAGAATATGAGTCAAAGGTATATACTAAGAATAAATCATAAAAAATCCTTATTGCTAAGGGTAACAAGGACAATGTGTTCCATCTTTAAATTAATGTATAGATTGCCTAAGGAAAGGCAAATCCTTCACTTCAAAAAGATGGATAGTATGGTGCTTGAGAGTAAAGTCTAGGTAGATGAAAATAAGGTATTAAATTCTGTCATGAATATTCATTTTCTTTCTATCTATCTATCTATCTATCATCTATCTATCTATCATCTATCATCATAATCATCATCATCATCCTGTATTTCCCTATCTGTTTATCCAATCTATTTTCATTTATTGAATGCTTTTTTTCCTATTTACGGGGGGTCAAATTATGACTTTTTCATTCTTTTTAAAGGTAGTATACACTCTTGGTATCACTGCCGAATTCAGTTGGCCTGGGTTTTGCAAAACATACCCTTTGGCTGTGTAAGAAGTGTTACTCTAGCAAGCACACCGGCGCTTCATGAATCAATCTGACCTTCTCTCACTGCCTTGCAAATGTACTCTCTGTTTATTCAATACAGAATCTTCTTGAAAAGGAAAATAAAAACGTGAAGAGAAGAGACTTTATATATAAGAGCTTTGCTCTTCTCTTGAGACTATGTCATCTGAAAAAAAAATAATTCGGGAGAAATTCCAGAAACAAACAAAAAGATTAATTGTTGTGATCACAAATCTGCACAAATAATCTATTTGACACTAATTTGACTAGCCCCCTGGATTCTCACGAATCATCCTTAATATGTTCTGTAGGTTTCTGTAGCTGCCACATTTATTACAATTATTTTTCCCTTTTTCAGTTTTGAGAAAAATTTTTGCATAAGATTTCAGGGGGAATCTCCTTGGTAGCTATATGCATGTCATGAGGAATGCTTCATTCAAATTTGGAAATAAATTTGTTTTGTGGAGCAAAGGAAGACAGCTGGGTATAAATCTAGCAAACTATGCATTCCATGAACAAAAATATGACTAGCTCCATTTTCTTATTTCTGAACTTAGCCTAACCCTCAAACCCTAATATTTGCTCAAATATAGGAAAACAGTTATTTTCCATACTGAAGATAACATGATCACTTATGATTTAAAATTTACTTCCTCCCTCACCTTCCTTGTTTCCAGACCAATGACCAAGTTCAAGGATCAGCATGTCCCAACTGGGGAACTCCTGTTACTGTTTTGAGAAGAGAATTAGTAGCAGGAACTGGGAATTAATGGGCAGGTACCAGACTGGGGACAAAGCATGAATATCAATAAGGTGATTTTGATATGAGGGAACTTTCCCGTGACCCAGAATGTAATGATTTGACAAGGATACTTGAAGCAGGTACTGATAATAAACCACTGGAATGTTTCCTTGATGCCTTCAAAGAATAATGTCTTACAGTGAATCATCTGAAGATGCTGCTTTCAAGGGTACGACATAGCACCTTCAAGATCCATTCCCAGATATGGTTGATGATCTCTTTTGCCTCAGAAGAGATAGGACTTCCCCAGTTAAGCCACCCTGAGACCTTAATCTAGTAATTGGTTTAGAATCAATGAAGGGAGCTGAGGTTCAGACCTTGAGAAAATACTTATCCACCTCATGGCATTTGCCTGAGGGTAGGGAATTATGCGGTTTTGAGACAAGGGGAGGCTTTTCTAGCATGTGTAGATGAGATACTTGTGCTGGCCCAGAGGAGTTAGAGGAATCTGAATATTCAAAGTTCTCAGGCACAAGCCACCACCTCCTGACCATCACAGGTCTTAGGGTCCCAGTACATTCCCATTGCAGCCTGACTTTAATACAGATGCAGTCGTGACTGGCAAATGCCAGGGCACTCTGTTTTAATTATTCTTCTATGCCAACTTTCTGTAGGCAGAAGCCTCAGCCATTATGATATTATACCACACGGGGGGCATTAAGCTTCTGATTATCCCCATCAATGGAGTGTTTGTTACTATATGACCAGTGAATGATTCAAATCCAGAATCCCATCTTTAGGATTGGCATCCCAGGAGCACTTTGGGTACCAAACCAATTGTTTTCTTTGCTTTTCCCTTGAAGAAAACCAAAACCAAAACCAAACCAAACTAACAAACCAAAAACAACCTCTGGAATAAGAATCTGTACATAAGTGGTTATTTTAGAGGTTCTTCTTGGAAGTATTATCAGGGTATAAAGTTACTGAGGCTAGGAAAAGAATCAGCCATCTGTGTGTGTGTTATCCAACAAGCTACTGCTGGGAAGTTTAGAGGTCAGGGTCAAACATGGGCCTGGGGATCCCACCACAGGATGAGTGAGGGACACCAGCTCCAGACAGTCCTTGTTTGAAGGTTGCTTGCACTTTTCCCCCTGGCTGAGAGCTACTCAAGGGTGGGCCTCCAGAGAGAGCCTGTTGAAAACCGTTGGCACGTGCTAGCAGTGGAAGATGAGCCAGTGTGAACCGACAGGATAAGGCCCAAGAGGATAATGCTGCACCAGAGTTCATTGTATCTGGTTCTGATGCTGAAGCTATACCAGCTTCATGAAATGAGATTTTCAACTTTACCTCTCTTAAAAAAAATCTGAAAAAAAAAAAAAAATCTGGAACGCCGTGTATAGAACCTAGATTATGTCTGCAGAGGTAAAATTTGTCATGGATGTAATCTTGTCTTGTCCCGGGATGCATTTAATGTATTTTTTCATTCACTCATGCATGTATGCATTCCTTTCTTTCCTTCTTTTTCTGTTAGTGGTGAGATGAGAGGTAGTGAATAGAATCAACAATTCAATTTTTTTGCAGTTACTGATATACCCAAGTTTCTGTATTTTCTTCCACAAATGTTTGTCTTTCATATTTTACTCTACCTTTATACATGTCATCCTGGCTTTCAAATTTGTTTACATGTGGTTGTTAATAATATTCTTTGGCTTGTTTTTAATCTCTGATTTTCTCCTTTTCTTTTTTTACGTTGTTTACATGCATCTTATTTCCTTTCTTGTTCTTGTTCAATCTTGTCAGAGACAATCTATTTAAAATGGTTTTTCAAAGAACTAGAATTTGGATTTAATAATCATCCCGATTCTTTCGGTCTATTTCACTGATTTCTAGCATTCTCTTTGTTCCTTCTTTCTTTCTTTTTCTTCTTTTAAACTTACAGTTTTTTATATGTAGGGTTTTTGTTTGTTTGCTCTGTATTAGAAACCTCATTTGCTTCTAAACACTGCTATATAGCAGCCCACAAATTTAGAGATTTGTCTCTATACTTGTCATTAAATTCTAGATTTGGATCTTTCCCTTGTAATTTCATTTTTGATCTAAAAAGCACATATTAAATAGAAGTAATTTTAATGTCACTGATATTATTGTTTTGGTTTCCAGCTACGTGGCACTAAACTATACTTTGCATATTAGTTTCTAATATTACTGTATTCTGATATTTGATATATATGCTTATTCTTTTAATTTACCAGTTTTGTTTTTTTGCATAGCATGCATTTATTTTTAATAAATGTTTACTAGGAGTTTAAAATATGTTTATTTTAATTGGATTTAAATTTCTGCTTATATCAAATAAAATGATCTTATATTCATGGGTTCTCAATCTTTTAATTTCAGATATATTTAATCAAGTTTCTGAGGTGACTGCATTAAGAATTTTAAGCTACTATTATTTTTTTAAAAGATTTTATTTCTTTATTCATGAGAGACACAGAAAGATGCAGAGACACAGGCAGAGGAAGAAGCAGGATCCCTGTGGGGAGCCCGGTGTAGGACTTGATCACAGTACCCCGGGATCACAACCTGTGCCAAAGGCAGATCAACCACTGAGCCACCCAGGTGCCCTTAAGTTACAATTATTATTTAATATAATTCACTATTTTTTCATGTATCCTTTGTTAGAAAAATGTTAATCCAAGGCTCAATTTTCACTGCAAGTATGTTCAGGAACATTCTATCAGTTTGCCATATACTCTTTTTCTACAAATATATGACAACATTTTTTCCTTCATGATGTTTATTTTGTTTTAGTTCTATTTGGTTAATAAAAAAATTGTCATCTGGTGAAGAATCCAAAAGACTCCACCCCCAAATTGCTAGAACTAATAACAGCAATTCAGCAGTGTGGCAGGATACAAAATCATCACACAGAAATTGGTTGCATTTCTATACACCAACAATAAGACTGAAGAAGAGAAATTAAAGAATTGATCCCATTTACAATTGCACCAAAACCCATAAGATATCTAGGAATGAACCTAACCAAAGAGGTTAAAGACCTGTACTCTAATAACTATAGAACATTTAAGAAAGAAATTGAGGAAGACACAAAGAGATAGGAAAACATTCTGTGCTCATGGATTGCAAGAACAAATATTGTGAAAATGTCTATTCTACCCAGAGCAATTTACACATTCAGTGCAATCTCTATCAAAATACTATGGACTTTCTTCACAGACTTGGAACAAATAATCCTAAGATCTGTATGGAACCAGAAAAGACCCTGAATAGCTAGAGGAATACTGAAAAAGAAAACCACAGCTAGGGGCATCACAATGCCTGACTTGCAGCTCTATTACAAAGCTGTGATCAACAAGACAGTATGGTACTGGCATAAAAACAGACACATAGGTCAATGGAACAGAATAGAGAACCCAGAAATGGGCACTCAGTTCTATGGTCAACTAATCTTTGACAAAGCAGGAAAAAATATCCAATGGGGGAAAAAAAAACAGTCTCTTCAATAAATTGTGCTGGGGAAATTGGACAGCCACATACAGAAGAATGAAACTGGACCATTCTCTTAACACGATGCACAAAGATACACTCAAAATGGATGAGAGATCTAAATGTAAGGCAGGAATCCATCAAAATCCTAGAGGAGAACATAGGCAGCAACCTTTTTAACCTCGGCCATAGCAACTTCTTGTAAGATACATCTATAAAGGCAAGGGAAACAAAATGAATTATTGGGACGTCATCAAGATAAAAAGCTTCTGCACAGCGAAGGAAACAGTCAACAAAACTAAAAGACAACCTACAGAATGGGAGGAGATATTTGTAAACAACATATCAGATAAAGGGCTAGTATCCAAGATCTATAAAGAACTTATTAAACTCAACACCCAAAAAACAATCCAGTCAAAAAATGAGCAGAAGACATGAACAGACATTTCTCCAAAACACCTACACATGGCCAAGAAGCACATGAAAAACTGCTCCATATCACGTGTCATCAGAGGAATACAAATCAAAACCACAATGAGATACCACCTCACACCAGTAAGAATGGCTAAAATTAACAAGACAGGAAACAACAAATATTGGCGAAGATGTGGAGAAAGGGGAACTCTCATGCACTGTTGGTGGGAATGCAAGCTGGTATAGCCACTCTGGAAAATAGTGTGGAGATTCCTCAAGAAGTTAAAAGTAGAGTTACCCTATGACCCAGCAATTGCACTACTGGGTATTTATCCCAAAGATACAGATGTAGTGAAATGAAGAGGCACCTGCACCTCAATCTTCATAGCAGCAATACCCACGATAGCCAAACTGTGGAAGGAGTCTCAATGTCCTTCGACAGATGAATGGATAAAGAAGATGTCGTCTATATACACAATGCAATATTAGACCTCAGGAAGGACAAATACCATTTATATCAGTGTGGACGAAACTGAAGGGTATTATGCTAAGTGAAATAAGTCAATCAGAGAAAGACAATTATCATATGGTTTCACTCATATGTGGAATATAAGAAGTAGTGCAAAGGACCATAAGGGAAGGGGGGAAACTGAATGGGGAAAAATCAGAGAGGATAAAAAGCCTCCTAACTCTGGGAAACAAACTGAGGGTTGCCGGAGGGGTAACTGGGTGACAGGCATTAAGGAGGGCCCAAGATGTGGTGAGTACTGGGTGTTTATACTATATGTTGGCAAATTGAATTTAAATTAAAAAAGGGGGGAAATAAAATTGTCATCTGGGTATACATATTTGACTGTGATGCATTTTGCTAATCATTTATTCTAGGTCTATAAACTATGTGAAATATTTCCCTTACAGATATCTTGTTTATGGATTTCATTTTAGTTGATATCATTTGATACTGAATCAGAAACACTGTTTTCATTGATATACTTAACCCCTATGTGTTCATGGTAATTAAATTATAATTGAAATAATTATTATAGATATATTGTAATTACAGTTCTCTTTTGCTTTCTTGCTTTATTTATTTAGTTATTTATCTGTTTTTACTTGCATCTTATGTTGGATGGGTTGAATATTTCTTAAGTGATACAAACATTTTACATTGTTCTACTCATATAGTGATTACCCCTAATTTATTTATATAGAGTTAAACTTGCCTTCCCTACCAACGGCTTGTGATATTCAATATCTATATTTTTTATCCAAACCAGACAGGAAACTTAAAGCACATTTATCCTCTCTGTTCTTTCCACCTTCCCCCATAATGCAATATATGTCAATTGCTCATTTAGAGAACAATAAATCTTCCTAAGACTTTCTTCACCTTTACTTCCATATTGTAATATATCCTCCTGAAGTCATTATTCTTGTTTCTTTAACACATCTAAGCATTCTTTAAAATTGGGTGTGCTGAAAACATCTTTCTTTTCCCTCTTGAATTTAAGCAATGGTTTGCAAGCAGTGTTTTTCTTTAACATTGACAATACAGCTCTATCAACTTTTTGTGCCTAGTGATGCTTTTCAGATCGCTGTGAATATAATTCTACTTTTGTGACATGATCTATGTTTGTTTCTGTTGGGCTGTGTTTGTTATTGTTTTCTTTTTCCTTTCTTCTTAATGTTTCAGAATTTCCTTTTGGTTTTGATTTTATTAAATGTTATTATTGGTATTCAAGTTTTTTATTTTTCTCTCCGAAATAAGCTGTTCAGTACTCATATGTGTTTTTTTAACTTGAGGTCTGATAAGATTCTTTAATTATGTTATTATTAACTTGAAATACTTCTTATATTTTGTCATGTTTTTAATCCTTTCATTCCAAGGTGTATGTATAATCTTATATGTCTATCCTCCACATCTATTAACATTTTCTGGATGCCTTCTGAGAAAGTACTTCAATTTTGACCATTTCAATACATTCATTAGTTTTTTTAACATTTCAACAATGATCATTCTCATACCCAATACTTCCAATGTCTTCTCTTTCTGTGTCAGTTATCTATTGCTATAGAATAAACCAACTCAAAACCTAGCAGCTTAAAGCAATAATCAATTTATTAACTCATGATTTTGTAGTTTGCAGTTTGTACTGTGTTCAGTTAGGTGGTTTTAAAGCTGGTCTTGTCTGAAGTCATTCATTCAACAGTAGTCATTAGTGGCTCAACTAGTGTTGTATGGTCTAAGATGATCTCACACAGATATCTTGCAGATGGTTATGGCACTTGGCTGGGAGTTTGTTGTTCTAGGAGCCTTCACTGGGGTGGCTCATCTATGTTCCAGGTAGTATCATCCTTTAAGAGGATGTCAGGTTTTCTCAATGATGATAGAAGAATTCTCATCAGCAGGAGGTTGAGCCCAATTTGTAAGTACTTGCTAAGTCTATGCTTATATCATGTTTGATAATGTCTCATTGGCCAAAGTAAGTCACCAGATTTAGGTGGTAGAAGTGAACTCCATGATCTTTATGGGGGGGGGGGGGGCATCAATGTTATATTGTAAAGGACTGTGGAGAGAGAGGAAGGGATTATTGTAGCCAGGTAAGAGAACATTCTACTCAGCTTTGTAACTTCTTAAAGTTTTCAATAACCTTCTTTTATGGTGCATATTTCTTCCTATGCTTGTGTAGGTATTATGCCTTGTCTTCTTTTCAGAGTGCTTGCACAAAGTCATTTGTTATTCTCTTGGGGCTAACAGCTATTTTGATATGATGCTTATTTTGCTTAAAAGAGAAGCAAAAATCCAAGTGTTAGTTTGTTCTTCTCTGAGTTTAGGGGATGGGAGTTTAGAGTGTGTCTCAGAAGAGGAAAACTCTTGTGTTTGTATCTTGATTTCCCCATCCTTTGCTCACCTCATAACACTATCCCAAGTTGACCAACCCAAGAAGGATTGGATATAGATTAAACTAAAAGATGCTGGTAACTGCACTATTTCAATAGCTCCCCAGTACAGCCTCATTCCTGGTCTCCCTGGATATTGCGTGTTGTCAGCCTCACACTCACCCTGATGTGTTCTAGCTTGAGGACAGCAATGGGGCAGTTGCAGCAGATTTTATTTTTCAAAGATGGTCTTCATAATATCTCCAATCCCACAGGCTTTTCTGCAATGCAACCATGTCATTCCCCTGTTGAGAGATGGATTCTAATTTTCTATTCCCTGAAAACTGAGTGGACCCCATGACTTCTTTGACCAACAGATTATGACAGAAATGTTATCATTCTGCACTTGCATCATACACTTTCTCTGGTCTTGCAGTTTGCAGTCCCTGTTGAGTCAGAAAGCACTACAAGAAGGGCATGTAATCTTGAGAATACCATGATGTGAGAAGCCCCGACCACATGGAAACACGGGAGGAAGATATCTCATTAAGGAGAGGGAGAGCGAGAGAGAAGGAACAGGTGTCAGACTTTCGAGTAAGGGAGTTTTGTGGAAGCTGAGCCTCAATTCTTGCCATTTCAGCTGATACTATGTAGAGCAGAACCAAACCACCCTTCCACACTCTTCCTGATGGTTTGTTTTCAAGCAATGCCCTGGAGCAGTTTGTTACACAGAACAAAATTAGTACCTAGAAGTGAACAGGTGCTGCTTTAAGAAAGAGCTGAAACTAATGGCACTGTCTTGGGGACTGAGTGGAATTGGAGGCCCTAGAACCCTGAGGAAACTGATGTAGGAACTGAAAAGACAATGTGTAAGTTGTTACTGAGCAGAAGAAAAGTTGGCATGTGTTGTGTAGTGATAGAAAGTATAACACAACTGTTACCTGTGATAATGTAGCAAGTAGAAAATATACCTAATGATGGAATGAATTTGGCTAAGGAGCTGAGAAAATGCCAACAGGTGTCTTCTAGCTAAAGATGAAACTTCATCTTTCAAGCAGAATTTAAAGGAAATATGAAGGACCTAGAACGTGCTAAGTTCAAAAAACAAAGCTTTTTGTCATCCTTGGCCTTTCTAGATAGCAAAATACTCTCAAATATAAGAAATGGCCTCAAACAAAAAAAGGTCAGATCTGGGTTAGGTCCAGTGAAACCAGGCCTCACAGTAAGTTCAAATCAAAGGTGAAGTTATAAGAATCATGGTTAAAAATGCAGAGAGAAGAAAAGGCCTCAAGAATCTTATGTGTATCTTGTAGATCCTCTCAACTAGACCAAGAGAGAAACTAATAGTCTGAAAGCATTGTTCTATGGTGCCTAACTCTTAGCCCAAGGCTGAGAGAGAAATCACTCAAAGAGATTAATGAATTTGATTTTTATCTGATGGAGGAGAGCCGTTCCAATAAGATCTATAGGAAACCCACAATGTTTTTAATAAAAGTATATTGATCTAAGCTTCAGAGCAACACAATGGTAGATTTATGGCATTAATACAAACTCTCTGGTATGTCTGGGTGTCTCAGTCAATTAAGCATCCCATTCTCTTTTTAAAAAAATATTTTATTTACTTATTCACGAGAGACACACAGAGAGAAGCATAGATATAGGCAGAGGGAAAAGCAGACTCCTCACAGGGAGCCCGATGCGAGATTCGATCCCAGACCTGGATCACGGCCTGAGCTGAAGGCAGATGCTCAACTGCTGAGCCATCCAGGCATCCCAAGCATCTCACTCTTGATTTCAGCTCAGGTCATGGCCCTGGGGTCCTGGGATGGAACCTCTAGTCCATGACACGAAGTGCGGAGCCTACTTGAGGGTTCTCTCCTTCTCCCTCTGCCTCTCCCCCTGCTTGCTCTCTCTCTCTCTCAAATAAGTAAATAAATCTTTAAAAAAGCCATGCAAACTCTTCCTCAACAACCCCCGCCTTCCACACACACGCTCATATCCCCTTGCCTGCTGTGTATCTGCTATCTCAAGTCAGGATACCAGTATCTTTGATTTCTTGAAGAGCATCTCACAATATTTGTATTAGTTATTGAGCATGGCTGTGATATATGCTAACCTCTCTCAGCTTAGATATGAATCAACATTGTTACATTAAATTATAAAATCACATATGTCTTAATGATAGAAGTATGTACTATAGGGATTGGTAGAGACTGAGATATAAATTCAGAGATAGTACGGACATAGACACAGAAATAGGTATGGGTAGAGATATTATCCAGGTACTTAGGTTTTTTATGAAATTGCTTCCATCTACCAGACACAAGAATAGGTAGTTTCCATCACTGTGTGAATAAAAAAAAAAAAAAAAAAAAAAAAAAATAGCAACATTTATTTACATATGCCTGTCAGGCTCAGTGCTTTGTATGCAAATATGTTTAATCATTAAATAACTTCTGTATGTTACTATTCTTGTCTTACAGGTGAGAGAAATAGGCTACGAGAGTTTAAGTAATATTTACGTATTTACTAATTGAGAGATCTTGCATTCTACCACCAAGTTCCTGACTCCAATCTTCTTAACTTGTACACATCACATTTAGACACTGTAAAAATCTTCTTAAGGAATTGTCATGTCTTCTAACAGGTGATGCTATTTAGCTTGGTTATATGTAAGGCGTACCCACCTGCTTTCTCCTTATGTTGCGTGTGTGTGTCTGGATGAATAGGTAGTAATTGTCTCCGGTAAGGCTACAACAGTTCAATGAACTCTGCCATTCCCCACTTATACTTTCTGTGTACCAAGGCATTTCTGCTCCTAGTGCTTTTTTTCCTACAATGCACCTGCTTTTTTCTTTAATTGCTCCTTGAACTCTTTTTTTTTTTTTTTTTTTTTTTTTAATCCTAACCCTCATGGACACTTATGTTCAGCAGTGGTGGTTCTGGAGGCATAACACAGTTCGGTCAGAAGTGAGGAAGGACACCAATGGCAGATTAGGGCTTTCCTTTGAGCTCAGGGGAAGGAATTCAAGTTGAACAGCAAGGTTTGTTTTTGTTTTTCACCATGAGTTAGAAGATCTGGATTCCAACAGTTACTATGTTATAAATAAAGTAACACTGTGGAAATTACTGCACTTCCTTTGCTCTCATTTTCTTCATTTTTAAAATGATAAAATGGGAGAAGATCAAGTACTGCTAACTCACACGCATAAGCCTTAACCATTCTAACTCTTGTGTCCCAAACAGTCAAAAGTGGTGTCGTAACAGTTTTGGCAGAGATGTAAAGCTACGTTAGTGAAAATGGTTCAATAGTGTGGATATTTCCTACATCATGTCTCAGAGGAGCAGAGGATGGCAGAGATTGTGGTGAGTGATCAATTGTTCGTCTGGATTACAAGGGCTGCTGACATTGGGAATGTTGGTAAATTGTGGTCCAGACATGATTTTTAAGTGAAGCAAGGACCGTTAAGAATTTGGACTTAATAAAATACATAACTCAGAAGCATCAGATTTTAACCTTTGACCAAAAGAACTGTTGTGCTTTTTCATTATTAATTAAAATGATTTTAACTTAGTCTTCTCTGATGCTAGCTCAACTCAGATGTTACTCAGTTCTCGTACCCTGACCTCGTGGGAACTGGTTCCTATAATACCAAACATGCCATCCAGCTTACAGTCTCTAAGCAAACCTATTTAAAAAAATAAAATATTCAAATTTGTATCTTGTGCATATATAATAATTCTTACCGGTCTGGGTCTGTTCCATTCTTTCCCTATCTATTCCTTGACAGAAGGCCATTCTGTGCAAAGGACTGTGTTAAGACAGCTATCAGAGTGCCCCTCAGAAGTTTAGTGCTTTATATCCTTTCCAGCCACCTCTTCTTTTCTTCCACTCAGTTAGAAATCATCCTTTTAGAAGGAACAGCAATTATGACAGGAGGCATGTACTGTGCACAGCCAGTTGTAACTATAATAAATCCTTTATTTCCAAGAGACCTATATTGAAAAATTAACTACATATGTCAATTAGAAAACTATTTTGAAGACTACTATTTTAAATGATACATTTACGAAAAAGCATTGATGGCATTTTCCCTTGATGTTTTAAAATCATCGTAACTGTAACGCTTGGCAAAAATTCTGCTGCAGTATCACTCCCTCTGAAATTGTATTTTTTTGCAATTCCGTCTGCCCTAAAACTGGAGGAAAGAGCTATTTTATATTTCTCTTCTTGTCTTGCAAAAGGAAATGAAAACATTTGGGATATTTCCTGATAACATATTGAATATAAAAGAATGGACATCCAAGGAAAGAAGAGTAGATACATGACTTTGCTATTATATATATTTAAAAAAAACAGTATTTTGATTCAACATTCATTTCCATAAACCATAGCGGTTCACTCTAGAATTATTTCATGAGTCAGACATAAGTCTTGTCCTAGCCCAATATTCAGGGTTACTCTCAACAAGCACATCCTGACTTTTGCTATTTTCTAAAGCATCTACTTGACACCCAATGAATCACCATCATAATAATATTATGTGTCCTAAATATATAAAGGAAGTAAATTTCAGTGATGCTTTTAACTTATATAATTAAAGATAAAACATTATTATGATTTTTAAAAAAGATTTTATCTATTTATTCATGAGAGACAGAGAGAGAGAGAGAGGCAGAGACATAGGCGGAGGGAGAAACAGGCTCCATGCAGGGAGCCCAATGTGGAACTCGATCCTAGGACTCCAGGATCATGCCCTGGGCTGAAGACAGATGCTCCACCGCTGAGCCACCCAGGCGTCCCAAGGATAAAAAATTATATCTGACCCATAGGCCATAATCACATATGTGATTTAGCAACTTTAAGTGAAACTTTGTATTTCTTAATGAATGTTTTGCCATGAAATGCATACGTTTGTTTTTCAGCTAAACTTATATCTGCCAAATGTGGTTAAATGCCTTTTTCAACCAGAGATTGTTTTCTTCCCCAAAATCACAGTGAGTAGATGCTGTGGCTTAAGTCAGTACAAAGGTGGATCCTGTACAGAGAGTACAGGATCTTTCTATCTCAGGATGATCATTATAGACGTCTCTTTTGTTTATGCTGATTTATAGACTACAAGCTATTCATTAGGCTAGTGATTTTTTTAAAACATTTTTGATGTTATTTTTATAAGCCACTGTCAACTAAATATCAGTCAGAAGGAAAATAAGGTTTTTCTAAATTTTTGCATGGACTGGTGGATCATGGAATTATTTTTATTCATCTCACATTTCCCCAGACAGAGATAATAATACATTGTTCCTGGAGCACGGCTATCATTTGATATGAAACAGTGTGGACAATGACCATACAACTCTAAGTACTGATGAAAACTGGCTAAATAGCATAGTGGCCCGATAATTTTCCACCACAAGAGGCTAATGGTCCTGTGATACCTAACAACACAACGTATTCATACTTCTAAGAAAAACATGTTTTATTTCTCTAGCCATGTTCATAAGATATCTTGCCTGGTTTAAATGTAAGATTTCGATGCTTTTAACTATTTTCTGTAAAATGAAGATTTTCTACGCTGTCATGATATATTTACAGGCTGTTCAAGGGAAATGGCTTCCCATGTTGGTTCAAACCAGTTTCATGTAAGAATTGCAGACAATTTTTAAAGACACTCTGATATTTGTCAACACATATGTATGAATAAATGTGTTTGATAAACTAACACCATGATGGGTAGATTGGTGAGTTAATAAAATGAAAAAAACTCACAACTTTATGTAACTATGTAAATAAACGAAAATAATTTCTTTAAAATAAAATTGTTTAATATAGAGTGTGTCAGAAGCACTATTTCATTTGTTGTTTTGTAATATCACCTGTGACAGCCATATGAAAACAACTTTGAGGATGCCAATACCACAGATGAATTAAGGAAAGAGTCCGAGAGGCTCTGGAGCATTTAATTTTCTATACAGAGCTATGAGCAAGCAGACAAATACTACTTGCTTTTGAATCAGAGGAGCAAGTGTCCTAAACCAATTCTTTTAAGGGCTTTGTTATAAAGTGGAAGTGTAAGGAAACCACTGTCACCTTGACTGGGTTCCAGAAGTATGCATTTAGCCTTATCTTCTAGAAGCAGTCTCTATTTCGAGGTTGATTTTGAAGAACTATGACAAGCATGCTCTTCTGGGACAGTTCTTTGAGGGAAAGCTCTCCGCTTATAACCACTCCGTTTCAAAACAATCATGTCTTGAGGTTGGACCATATGTATGCATAACCTTCCTTGGAGAAGCTCAACTTTTCCCATATGTTGGTTTTTCTCAGAAAAAAAATATCTTGTGGGTTCCCATTAGGGAGGTAGCATTACTCAGCAAGTGGCGGTTCTGAACTCAAAAGTGAGAAGGCAGTGTGCCAACAGAGCAGAATGTGGTGGGTAGTTAAAAGTATTTCTGCATGCCTGTGTAGGAAAATGAATAGAATTTTCAAGGAAAAGTTGCAGTCACAGCCCAGGAGGATTAGGGCAATAGTTCAAAGCCACACCACGGGTCAGTCTCAGTCTCTGGGTGAGTGAGCGGAGGACCTGGTCCAGGACGTGCATACTCATGCCCTCAGCACTGAGGTCTGAGCAGAAATGCCATGTCTTAGCCCCAGACACGCCCAGGAGAGCGCTGGGGTTCATAAATCAAACAGGCCACTATGTCAGAGAATTGGACTTGCAACACAGACACGCGGAGCCATTAGGTTATGGTGGAGCAGTGAGAAAATGTATAAACGTTTGTATCACCCCTGCCATCCCCTCCTTTTTTCTCTTCTGGGATTTCCTTCCTGCATTTCCAGCAAGAACCCCTTTTGCAGCAAAATTTCGGTGGCCACTTCCTTGGCCCAGTAACGTTCGGGGTGCTGGGAAACTGACCTGGGTGAAGAGTAGGAAACACGTTAGACATACCTGAGTGGGTGGATTTAGCAAAGACCAAGTTTCTATCCTCTTCAAATGGCAACTGAGAAATGCAGTAATTTCCCTTCAGATATATAATTTAACATCGCTGCTGTTGGATGGTTTTATCATTTTCCTAAAGAAGACATATTTTCCGGATGTAAACTGTAATTACCATCCGGTTTTAAAGGTTTCAGCCTTCCACTATGAACATTTGGTGTGGACTATTTCTCAGGGGCCGCCCTCCCGCCTCGGGCCCCTGCCTCTTCGCCATCTATCTACTCACGCATCTACCAGCCACTCTAAGGGGCTCCTGACCACCCTCTGGTCGCTTGTGCTTCTTTGCAGTTGGGGCATCTCTTCCGCATCTGCACTCCCCTCCACCCCCAACCCCAGCGCTGGCGCAAGAATCACGCAGGGGTCCCCCGACTCCCGCGGGACCCCCCCCCCCCCCCAGCCTACTTCCCTCTCGACCCTTCTACAGGGACTGCGTGGCCAGATACAACTGGTTTCCCGGGCGCTCCTCCTGGCTTCCTGTGGATGCGCCAACCCCGGGCTCTTGAGCCGGCAGCTCCTCTCTCCCGCGCCAAGTTCGCGTGGAGCTGGCGCTCGGCGGGTGCGCAGTCTCTGCTGTCGATCTGTCCCTCTGGCCTTCGTTCCTTCCTGCCCCATCTACCCACCGTTCATGAAATGGATGGAAAGACACACGGACACACGCGCGCGGGCACACACACACACACACACACACACACACACACCCTCTCCCGGCCACGTCGAGGACTCGCAGTTGCCTGGGATCCAGGAACCAAAAGCTCAGTGGAAGGAGTCTGGAGGTTGGGTCTGGTCCCGGGGAGCCCTGCTGGCCTCCGGGGTCGCCTCACGGTCCCTCTGCCACGTGACGGGCAGGAGCCCCCCCCGCCCCCGGCCCCCAGCGGCCACCGTGGGGGGCAGGCGGCCCGGGCGCGGGCACCGCCACCCGCACGCACGCCCCCAGGCGGGGGCCCGCGCCGCAGCAGCAGGTGCGGGGGGTGGAGGCCAGGCCGGGAGCCCCGCGGCGGCCGCAGCCCGGCGCCAGCGCTCTCGCGTCGGCGCTCACGGGCCTGTCCTCTCTCCTCGGCCTTCGGAGGTGATCCCAGGCTCCGCGGCGCCCCGCCTCTCGGCCGCCGGCCTCCTTAGTTCTGCCGAGCCCCCAACCAAGCCCCAGGCCGCGCTCGGGAGCGGGGGGTTTGCGGGGGGCCGGGACCGCGGAGGCGGTGGCGGGGGGGGGTCTCCGGCTTCGGGGCCGCGGGGTCCGGGTGGCGCGGCCAGTCCGCAGCGGCCGGGGAGGGCGCCGGGGCCGGGGCCGGGGCCGGGGCTGGGGCGGGGGGGGGGGAGGAGGTGCTGCGGCAGCGGCCGGGAGGGCCTCCCCCTCAGTCCCGCCGCTCCGGCCCTCCGCCGGCCGCCCGCTGTTTCCCGTTCCTTCCTATTCATTTATTCGCATTTTACGAGCCGGGGCTGTTCCGGGGCTGTTTCCCCAGCAACTCTTCCCCCCCCGCCCCCGAGTTAAGCGCGCTGTGCGCGCGCGCCTGTGCCTGTAGAGGTGGGGCAGGAGGGGTTCTGGGCTTGCCTCGCGGGTTCTAAATGCCGTGGGGAGGAGGAAGGCGACTTCGCAGAAGCAGTTTGCTGGGGGCGACCTCCGCATCCGGCCAGGCCACTGACCGCGAAACTTTTGCTGCTGCCTTTGCCTGCGGCGCGCCCCGGCCTCGGCTCCAGCCCGAGAGCGCGGCCCACGGCAGAGCCCGCCCCCCGCCGCCCCCCGCCCCCGCCCCCGCCCCCACCGAGCCCCGAGGAGAGGGAAAACCCGCTTCCTCTAGACAGAGCAATCTGTGGGGTACAGATCGACCGCAATCTCCAAGCCTCAAAAAGTGAAAACTGAGCCCCAAAGGGGGTTGTCACGCGATGGCCCCTCCCCCTCGCCCGCCGAGTACCGGGCGTAGGGATCCGGCTGGGGATTTGCCTGCTCCGCTCGGGCCCCCTCAGCCCGCGCCGGCCGAGTGACGGATCCCAGCCTGGTCCTCACCCCCCTCCCCTCCCCTCCCCCCGGGATCCGAGCGGGTGTGATGTCCTTGCAGCCGCCGCCGCCGCCCCATTCCGCCGCGCACCAGCCCCGGGGGCGCCGGCCGCGCCGCGCCGCCCAGGTTCGCCCCGGCCCCGGGCTTCCCGGAGGGTCGCGCAGCCCACGGCTATGACTCAGGCGCCCACCTGGTAACTCTGCCGTCTTCCCGCTCCTCCCTCCTCCCCCCTCCCCCCTCCCCGCCCCCTCGGCCACCCCGGTTCCCCTCCGCCACCCTCACGCCTCCTCCCAGACGCCCACCCACCCGCTCCTCTTTCCGCAAGATCGCAGAGGTGGCGCGGAGCCCGCGAGCCGATGACGGACCCCTTCCCCCTGTCTTCAATGCCTCAGCGGGAGATCCCCAAGGGCTGGCGAGAGGAGGGCTGCTGCCGGACGTCCTCCCGGAGACGCTGCTCCGACCTGCTGCTCGTGGTGTATGAAACTGGGGACTGAGCGCGCCCCAGCCGCCGCCGCCGCCGCCCGCCCCGTCGCTGCCGTCGGACTGGACTGGCCCCCGCCTCGCCGCGCCCGCCGCCCGGCCCCGGCCCCGGCCCCGGCCCCGGCCCCGGCCCCGGCCCGGCCCCGGCGCCCCAGGGCTCGCCCCGCGCCCGCCGCCGCCCGCGCGCCGGCTGCCCGCGCGTCCTCCTGACAGCTGCGGCGGCGGCGATGATGCAAAGGAGGAGGGTGATGCCGCCGGCGGTGCCGATGGTGGCGCCCGGCGCCCGGGTGTGATGCGAGCGTCATGGTGGGGATGCTGGCTTCGCGGCGGTGAGAGAGCGAGCGACGGCGACAGCGACAGCGACAGCGAGCCAGGGGCGGAGGACGCCAGGATTCGGATCTTGCTGCTGTGTGGGCTCGGCTCTCTCCCCCCTCCCTCTCCCCCCTTAATTCGGTTGTGGGTTCGCACATTTACAATCCCCCCGACTCCGTCCTCTCCCCACCACTGCAAGTCTTCCCGTCTCTAAATGGAATTCGTGGAGCGCGGAGCCTCTGGTGTAACGAACAGACATGATCTATGGACGCAGTTTGTTGCACAGTGAGTACCTTTCCCGCCGCGCGGGCCCCGCGCCGTCCCTCCTCCTCCCCCCTCCTCCCGCGTGGCCGAACGCGCAGGGAGCAGCCTCGCCGCCGCCGCCGCCGCCGCCGCCGCCCGGGCCGGCGCCTGTAAACTTTCTGGGTTGCCGCGCGGTCGCGGGAGGCGCGGGGGCGGCGCAGGACCGCGTCCTCCGTGCGCCCGACGGCCTGGGGCGGGGGCGAGCACGTGCGGGAGCGGCGGCGAGGGGGCCCGGGCGCGGGCGGCGGGCGCGGGCGGCAGGGGCGGGCGGCAGGGGCGGGCGCGCGGGCTGAGTCCTCCCGCGGGGCCTCCCGAGCGCCGCCGGCCCGGGGTTCACCCCAGGAGGGACTCTCGGGCGCCTGCGGGAGGACGAGCGCCCGCGCCCGCGCCCGCGCCGGGGGCCCCGAGACCTCGGGTGTCGCGCCGCGGGGTGCGTGGGGGCGCGTGCGGCGGGGCGGAAAATGGCCTCGGAAGGCTGCAAAGGAAAAGGCAGCGCGAGGCAACGAGTGCTGGAGATTTCACGTTAAAAAGCTAGGATTCCAGCGTGAGTCCTGTGCCACGCGGCTCAAAGTCCGGCTTTGTGGATGCGCTCGTCGTAGTACGTGTTTCCGCGTGTGATTCCATCAAAACAGGAAAAGCAGAGTAAAGACAGCACCGCGCGTACGTCCTCGTACTGACGGCCGTGTACCTGTGTGCTCGTGTGTGTCTAGAACCATGGCAAGTTAAAATAAGATTTTATTTTATTGATTATTATTATTATTATTATTATTATTATTATTTGCCTGTTTAAACCACCGCCACGGCCAGTGTGATCTAAAAGCAGATGAGCAGGCAGGAGTACAGATACGGGAACTGATACACTTTCTCAGACATCGATAGAAAGGCCCGCATTCTTTTCTTGGAAGAATCTGAAAACAAACGCGTAAGCTCCTGCCGAGAGCTTCAGCTTGGGAAATCCTTGTGAATTATACCTTCCCTTTCCCAAATTAATTTTGAGTGGAAATATGATTACCCACCTAGTGGAATTTAGAGCTTTTAGGGAACCAAACAAATAACAAGGACAGAGTAAGAGAGGAAAAAACTAGTAATTCTGAAGACTAGCTTGTTTTATTACTTTTCTAGTTTCAGGCTCTATAAAAATGTTGAGTGAATCAAGATGTGAAAGTAAAACAGAGAAGTTCCGGTTGCGGGGGGGCTTTGCAGACTTACTCTTGTTGCAGATCATCTCTTTGGTAACTGAAAAACTGGCTCAGTAAAATCCTCAGAGAAATCACCTTTCTTACAGTAAGAGTCTATTTCTGGGTAATACTAAATATTAAGTCGAAGTTAAGGTTAGGAGGAATTAATTTCATAGCTTAGGAAGTGGTTACTTGGTGGTATAGTACCTTTTTGTAAGAAACATTTTTATAATGCTGCTTAATGCCTCCAACCCACATTTATGTTTTTCTCCTGTTCCCCTCCCCCCACCGGCCTTAAAGATTTGCCTAAGTACTTATTTTCTCAGATACAACACCACCTTAGGTCAGTCATGGAGTCCTTCCACATCCTTTGTCCTTACAGCCTTTCAGCTGGTTCACTCTTCCTTCAGAGGCCCTAGCAAAGCCATTCCCCAAGGGCAGTTTAGAAAAAATACGGGTCCTGAAGTCCTACTCTAATGTGACAAGACTAGATTACAGTATTGCCTCTGAAGTCTTGAGGTACACATATGCAGTTTTTGAGTCTCATCCATCCTTAACTTGCATTACTTCCTGGAGGGATTCCGAAATTTTCCTGATTTGTGCATTTCTAACCAGTTTTGGCATATTCTGAGTTAACGTGGAACAGTTAACAGTAATACAATTAATCTGCTTTGATATTATTTGATCCTTATGTTGTTATAGAATGTGATCATTTCAGTGTGTATTGATTGATATGACCTCTTTCTAATTTTTCTTTTCTGTTTCAGTTGTAGCAAGTTTAATCATCTTCCATTTGTCTGGGGCAACCAAGAAAGGAACAGGTGTGTTTCTTTGGGAAAATGCAGTGGAAGACCTCTAATTATTTACCTTTTCCTGTGTTCCCTGTATTCTTAATATTCCAGAATATCTGCACATTTTATAGTGTGTATAACTGATTGATTTTGACTAAGACAACATTTGAAAATTAATTTGCTAATGGATATTATAAGAATGTCCTCTCTATTTTTAGTCCTAGAGAAAACTGGATGATGGCTTCTGTTTTTATTTTTTACAGAAAAGCAAACCACCTCGGAAACTCAGAAGTCAGTGCAGTGTGGAACTTGGACAAAACATGCAGAGGGAGGTATCTTTACCTCTCCCAACTACCCCAGCAAGTACCCCCCTGACCGAGAGTGCATCTACATCATAGAAGGTAAGGGGGATAGAGCCAGGGCTGGGGAGAGCTCCAAGCCAAACCTGGCCACCTCTATGCTTTAGACGGAGAGTATTGCCTACGGACGTTACAAAAATTGGTTTTGGAGACCGTGCAGAGAAATATCTCTTAATGAATCAATAACTGTAAAATTTGGAATCAAGCTAATTATTGAAATTATTAGTAATGGGATATGAATAAGTACATTCTGGCAAATAAAAGCTAATCGATAACAGTTGATTTTGCAGTTGATTTAATTGATTTAGAATTCTAAATTAATGGAATGGATGCAGAGTTGGCATAATGTTACCTAATGTATAACGATTTTAGAAACTAGTATTTTTTGGGTGACAGTAGAAAAACCTATATATTCGTTATTTTTTCCCTTAATAATATCAAGTACAAAAATACATCTTAATGTCAAAAATAAATCTATAGTCATGTTTCCAAACAATCTGAATGATAGCTGCCTTAATTTGTGCTCACAAGTGACATTATCATACTTCAGTGCCAAAGTCAGGATTCCAAATTATGATGCTTCTTTTCATCATTTTCTTTCCTAACTCAAAAGATAAATAGTGCTGAAAAAGAGATTCATTTGCCTTTGAACATTTCCAATTTCCATTACCCTTGCGGACACCACTCGATTAAGTACAGCTTTCTAAAATGAATGATCATTTCATCTAGTGATGAAGATTTCAATATTGTTTAAGTGTTAATACCTAATAGCCCCAAACCTGCAACCCTTCTTCATCCCTCCACCCACTCAGGCAGAGACAGATTGAGCCATCTTAATGAAAAAGACAGTGTATGCTCAGTATTTATACCTAAATGAGGGGCAAGTTCATTTGGTAGATCTTTGAAAGAGAAATGCTCTCTGTTTTACTGATTCCAAGAATTCTTATCTAGAAATGATTCTTTTTCCTTTCTGTGACTTTTAAGTTAAAGATACTACCTCTCTCTTTTTTTGTGCTTGAGGGTGAACTTTTACTAAAGACACCCTGCGCTAAAAGCAGAAGGGAAAAGAAGCTTCTTTCATAAAAGGATAAAACTGAGAAATCTCAGCTCTGGCAGTTTTATTCCTCATGTGATTGATAGAAAAGGAAATTGAAATATGGAAATTCTGGCTTATACTTAGTGGTTCTTTTTACCAAGTTAATATTCCTTATCTATTATATGCATATGTGTGCGCGTGTATTATATATACATATATATATATATAAAATATATATATATACATATATATATAAAATATATATAACTCTGAAAGAACTTAGCATGTATTAGAACATTTAATCGTAGGAAGTAGGGTTTTTTTGTTGTTCTCATTTTATAGACCGAGAAATAGGCACAGAGAGGTTAAATGTCTTGCTTAAATTCACATAATTTGTGTTTTGAAGCAATGGTATTTTAGAACTTTGAATTATTAAAAAGAATAAAATCAATTAGTTCTCTCATTTAAAGGATTAATTCAGAAGCAAATCTTTGCAAATTAATTGTGCTTTCGTGTTTATAGTTATTTAGAATTAAAAAGCATCACCAGCATTTTATTTTAATATTTATGCACATATTTACATTCTTTCGTAGTTATGTCAAGGCCAAAACTTAAAGTTGTGAAGTCAATAGAATCTCCTGTTACTATTAATCATACGTCTACACTCTTTTTGAAGTACTTCCTACCAGCCACTGTTTTTTTCTTTTTCTTTTTTTTTTATTATTTTATTTATTCATTTGAGAGAGAGAGAGCATGAGAAAGAGCTGAGAGCACAAGTGGGGAGGGAGGATAGAGGCAGAGGGAAAGAGAGAAGCGGACTCTCCAATGAGCAGGATGTCTGACATGGGCTTCCATCCCAGGACCCTGAGACCATGACCTGAGTGAGCCAAAGGCAGATGCCTGACCGACTGAGTCACCCAGGTGCCCCTAGCCACTGTTTCATCCAAACATTTATTTAACAAATATTTATTGAACAACTACTAAGAAACCAGCACTCTTCTAGGTACAGTTTAGAGAGTCTTTAACAAAACAACCATGGAACTTGCCTGGGGAACTTATAATATGGTCTGAGGACCATGCCCCTTTCGTAAACAATCTAAAGGGACCCCAAATCAGCAGTATTTGGAGCAGAGAGGAGAGGAGCCTATCAGGAGGAGGAGATACTTCTGCTTAGTTTTGAAGAACTTCTGAGAGGTAATTCTCTATACAGAATGGCCTGTGCAAAAGTTTGAGATACGGTGTGATCAAGACCCATGTGTAGAAGAGGAACAAATAAGGAGGCTCATGAAGTCGACAGTCTCAGATAAAGGAAAACTTGGTTTTCTATCTACTCCAGCCATGGCAGTTTGAGCTTTGTATGATAGACAGCAGCGTGACATGGAAATAATTTAGGTGGAGAGATAATGTGTTGATATTTTGGACTGAAGCAAGAGATGTAAGCAGAAGCTTTTGTGAAAGACCATGTAAATCACAGAGAAAGCCTGAACTACACAAGTGGCGTTGGCTGTGTGTGGTGTCAAAGGAAGAAGTGAGAGGTCTTTGGGAAACTGAGTCATGAGTGATGGAATGTGGGGAGGAAAGGGAGGAAATCTCAAGACTATTCCAAAGTTTTTGGCTTGATGTATAGTTGGAATTGCTATGCCAGGTAAAGAACATGGGTGGAGAAAAAGGGTTTACAGGAAAAAATAATGAATTCCATTTTGGTGTTTATGGAGATGTCCCGTAAAGAAATAGGATACATGAGTCTTTAGCTGACGGGAGAGCTCTAGGCTAAAAATAGATATTTATAAGTCATAAATATGGATTGTTGTTGAGACTCTTGGTATGAATAAAATGATGCAGAGAGAATAGTTGGAGCACTATGTTTTAAATCTTTCAAAAAATACAGATGCTTGGGTCTGTCCCCAAGAAGTCTGGTTGAATCGGTCTTTGATGGAGCTGTGGGCCTCATATATTATAATAGCTCTCCATTGGAATTCCAGTGGCACCCAGAGCACTGTTCTAGAAGGAGCGGAAAGATGACATAGGATAGGTTTCTGAAAAACAACAGGTAAGGGTTGGGAGCATAAGGAGAAGGGTAGCAGGGACTGTGCAGGACAAACCTACAAGATGGACTGGAGGTCAGGTGAAAGATGACCTAGCATATAGTGCAGGTAACATTTCAGGAGGAAGGGAGTAGTTAAAGTACCAGTTATCACAGCAAAGAGAGATGAGGAAAAAGCAAACACATCTATTGCAGGAAGCCTTTGAGAGGCTGATGGTAACCTTAGGATTTGTGCACTCATTGCCCTCATGGGGGCAGAGGCTGGCTCACAGATGATGGAGTTGTGGGGGGTGGATATTGGTGGACCGAAGGTAGAAAGACAAATTCTCTTTGTCCTTTCTTCTTTCTGGGGGCATATTGTCATGTTTCATTATGAAAAGAGTAGCCTATTCGATAGAAAAAGGTAAATGTAAAATACAAGAAAGGTCTAAGTCATCGGTCAAGTTTCTTGAGGGCAGATAGATTCTGAGGAATGAGGGTGGAGTCCTAGTCCCAGAAATAAAGATCCCTTTCATGGATTTCAGCTTGTCCACAAATAGGAGGCAATATCTGGTACCTCTGTGCACTATTCAGGTGAAAGTACTCAGACGTTCCAGTGTGTCCAAAGACATGTTAGGAGGGGTTAAGACCTCTCAAAAAGGAACCTCAGATTTAGATACAAGATGACTTAGAGAAAATGTAGAAGCGCAAGGCAGCTGTGCATTAGTGATTGGAAAGGGAGGAAAATGTAAGTGTAGGGAGCTAAACTTAGTTTCCAGGGACTCGCATACACTATCATCCCTTTTTTAAAAAAATATTTTTTTTATTTATTCATGAGACACACAGAAAGACTCAGAGACATAGGCAGAGGGAGAAGCAGGCTCCTTGCAGGGACCCTGATGTCGGACTTGATCCCAGGACCCCAGGATCACGACCTGAGCCAGAGGCAGACACTCAACCACTGAGCCAGGCATCCCTATAATCACTTGTTTTTAATTACAACAACTCTATGACATGCTTATTTTTAAAACGTTATTTTACTGCCTTCTAAAATTCAGTTAGTGGAATTTCATGTATGAGTGTGTGTAGCTCAATGTGCTGGACCAAAGAAAGATGGACTGTCCACATTAAGTGTAGGCCTACCCAAAGCCATGATGATAGTAAGTGTTGTGAAGGAATGTTGAGAGGTTTCTTCATCCATGTTGGACAGAAGTTAAGCAACAGTGAAAATAAAGATATACATAAATGAGCTCATGTTTGATGGCCCTGCATTTCTTAATAAGGAAAAATAGATTGATATTATTGCTTAATAGAGATTTAAGTAAATTAGCAAAGGTTGCCCTCATTGCTTTACTATTCCCTAAGCCATACATTATTTACATCTAAAAAAAAAACATTCTTCATTCTGAAATTGTTTATTTTCCTCTAAAACTTATCATACTGGCTTGCCAAAGAGGAGATAACCAACCAGGCACAGTCTATAAGATTGTAATACATATAAACAATCTGCTTAACGCTAATAATAGGTCCACTTTCTTAAGCCTTTGCCTTTTTGTTATGAGACTAATAACCTCAAGGGGAAAAACATGGTTTTCCAAATAATTTCTTAGGATACTTTCCAATTTGCAGATGTTTAAAAAAATCATTGAAACATCATCAAATCTACCATTATGGTAATAGTACATTTGTTGACCTCTGTGAATATACAGTAGTGGTTGGTAAAACCATTCCTGTTTTTTTTTTTCTTTCTTTTCTTTCTTTCTTTCTTTCTTTCTTTCTTTCTTTCTTTCTTTCTTTCTTTCTTTCTTTCTTTCTTCTTTCTTTCTTTTTTTTGTAAGAGTAATAAATATCTCTTCTCAATGTCCAAAGAGTCATAAACATTTTTTAGAGATTAAAAATAATTCCTAAAAAAATAATAATAATTCCTAAAATAGTCTTGTCACATTCATTGACCTTTAATCGAATGAGCTCCGATTATTCTATAATTCTCTAAATTTCAAGTCATCATGTATCTCAATTCTCTATAAATTTTTGATATCCATGCATGCAAGGCTTTAATTTTAAAGCAATCAAGGATGATATTCAGTACATATTTAAGAACTGGTGTGGTGTGGATAGCAGTCATTCAGAATGATTACTGACCACATGGGGAGCAGACCCTGCTGTGCCAGTTTGTAACTTGCAAGTTTCTGGAGGGTGTTGGTCCCTGAAGAGGGCCACATGGCCAGGAAGCACTCAAAGGACTCAAGGCAACAGCTGTTTACTAACTAGGATAAATGTGTGCAGATATTTCGACAACTGTTATGGCTATTCTGGGGTATCCTGGCTGAAGATCAGTCTGGAGTGCCAGGATTTTGAGCTTTTTTGGACATGGCAAAGGAAGAATGCAAGGGAACTAGCAAATGCATCCATGTGGAGGTTTCTAGAGCTGCTGGCCAGCCCTATGAGGCTCTTCCTGACTCTTTAGAGAGCTATAAAAAACATTTATGAAGATAAGCTCATTTACTATTCATCCAACAGAGATTTTTTTTTTTGAGAAATCCTCAATGACAAGTACTGTACTAAATGCTGAAATAAGGTGAATAGATTTTGTCTTTAGTGAGCAGATTTAGAGGAGTGGTTCTTTTAAGCAAGATTTTCCTGCATAAAGAGGAGTTAGCAAATTGAAGATAGATACTTCAGAAAGTGGTAAAATACATGAGAGCCTGAAAGAACCTGTTGCCTTAGAAAACACAGTGTGTCTGAAGTGGCCTGAGTTTGGGCTGTGTGTGGAGTGGAGAGACCCTGGAAGTATGAGTTGTAGGATACCCATAAAGCTCCTGCAATGTCAAGTGCATTGATCATTTTCCTGTAGCTGATAGAGAGTTGCTGAATAAGTTGAAACCTGAGGGTAACATGGTAAGATTTGTGTGCTAGAAGAAGTATTCTTAATGCCCTTGGATATGCATTTGGGTCTAACCAAGACGTTTGACTGAGACTATTTGAATGTTTGGATAACTCTGTGCTGAACAATTCCTAAGTGGTTTTTTTTTTTTAATATTATTCATGAGAGAGACAGAGAGAAAGGCAGAGATACAGGCAGAGGGAGAAGCAGGCTCCCTGCAGAGAGCCTGATGCAGGACTCAATCCCAGGACCTCGGGATTATGACTTGAGCCAAAGGCAGATGCTCAACCACTGAGCCACCCACCTACCCAAAAGCCACCCATTAAGTGGTTTTTGATCTTAAAACTGGATACTTAAGAAGATATGGGAAAGGTGACAAAAAGACGTCTACTTTCTAAACCTGATGTTAGTGGTCTTTTACAAAAATACTGTGATTTATTAGGAATGTGTTAGACATCGAAATGGTCATTTTATGTCCAAATAATCTTGTGTGCAACATCATGAGTTTTAAGGAGCATCCCTAAGACATTCTTACAGAAATGTTATCCCTTAGAATGCTAAGTGTTAGAAACTTGCTTTGCACTTCCATGCATGTCATGCTCAAAGTTTGATAGAAGATGTACAGATGAAATCTGAAGTAGAATTACAAAAATCAAACTAAAGAGTAAAAAATGGCCTTCTAGATAGAATCTTTCCTTTTTTCAGCTGCCCCAAGACAGTGCATTGAACTTTACTTTGATGAAAAGTACTCTATTGAACCGTCTTGGGAGTGCAAATTTGATCATATTGAAGTTCGAGATGGACCTTTCGGATTTTCTCCAATAATTGGACGTTTTTGTGGACAACAAAATCCACCTGTAATAAAATCCAGTGGAAGATTTCTATGGATTAAATTTTTTGCTGATGGAGAGCTGGAATCTATGGGATTTTCAGCTCGATACAATTTCACACCTGGTAAGTGAGGGTTTGGTTTTTTTCTTATATTTTTTTCTTCCTTAGTTGTCTGTCTTTGTAGTACAAGAACTTTTGTAAGACAACTTCATATTTTTTCAAAGAATTTTCTAGCTCTTTTTAAAATCACATATACAGTACTTTCTCTTTTCGTTTTATAAATTCTGAATGGAAAAGAAAGTTTCCTTAAAATTTAGTCTCCACTAGAGGTGAAGTGTAGTGATTCAGGGGTCGGCATGATCGTCAGGAGCACAGTTAATTAAATGGACTTCCATTATGCTGAAATGTGTAATTTGAGAGGAAGCCTGTAATAAAGAAACTAATTACAGCATACATTGAATCCCTATAAACTTGAAAAGGCAATTGTAGTATTGTAAAATGTATCCATCAAAATAATCTTTGGAGAATTTGAATGAAAAATTCTTTTGTTCTGAAAATTATAATTTTTAAAGCAAATGGTTCTTAGTATAAAGCAGTATAATTCCTTTTTAGAAATGCAAATTCCTAAGAGTTCTGATAAAAGCAAAACTGAGATCCATAGTGGCCAAATACTCATTTACAAGGTCTGCAGAAATTATGTGTCATTATACAATTATGCATTCTATGTCAATTTTCCTTTTAACCTGCTAATATCAAAAAAGAGTCTGTGATGTTGACTGGCTCACTTGATGAGTTGTCATTTATTACAATAAAAATTGGTTATCACATTTTTGAATTGCAACATCAGGCTGAAGCGATTTGAGATTTGATGAAGTCATTTTTTTTAGTGGAAAGATGACTCAACTTACATAAAACGTGTTATTTATATGTAATTGCATATTTTTCCAGGTTGTATAAATTGTTTTACTAAGGTTATAACAGGCAATACATGAAATTGGAATATACGTAAAATTTGTTGAAGTTTCTATTCCATGTTACTGAGGTAGCAGTATAAGAGCAGGGCTCAGATGCTCGGATAAAGCACTGAAATTTTTTAAATAATTAATATAAGATTAAAGATTAATGATTCATTATGATATCATGGTTTATGTTAAGTAAATCATATATTAATGGTACCATATGTGCTAACCTTAAACATTAGGAATGTTTTCATTGTATCACTAAGAGACATCGTGGTCTTAATTATGCTTTGTTAATATTGGATTGTTCACAGAAAGCATGGGTATTTCATATTGGCGATCAAACTAACTTGACGTGTTCTGAAAAGTTGCAAACATTGGGATTCCTTTATTAGTGCTAGAGTTATAAATGGAAATATTTTTTTTTTTTCTTAACTGATACTTTCGGGTATAACCAGGACCCAGAGATAGTTCTAGGCTTTTTTATAAATTCTGTTTTCATCCTGGGATTGGAGATCATGGGAATAATGTCTAGGATTTTGTATAAAATTGTAGGGTCAACCCTATCAAATAAGGAATGCGGTTCACATTTCTAGCTTTAACGGGGAGAACATAAGTGTTGGAGCTCAGTCGGCTCTCCCAGGGTTTTAAAAAGCCACTCTGTTCCCTGTGCGATGTTCTCTGGGCCGTGTTCCTTTCGAGCCACTTTATCTGTATATAAAAGGAGACTTTATTGCCATTAACTAGTGAATCAGACAGAAACGTGAGGAAATGATTTCCATGAAATTGAGGATCAGTGATGGAGCCAGGCTTCTGTTTCCACTTAGATAAACTAGAGTAAGTACATGGAGAGGCACACACTTGGCTTATGAAGGGACAGTAGGACCATAAAAGGGAGACTTGTAAAACTTCCATGACTGCAGACATTGACGTTCCGTGGCCCATGGCCATTGCCTGAGTGGCACAATCATCTACAGCTCATTCCAGAAAGAGGCAGTATTGAGGAAGCCAATTAGTTAATGAAAGAGGAAGGGGGGTGAGGATGAAGTCATAATTTAGACAGCATTTAAGGACTAGGGAGTCAGGCAGGCTTCAGTTTAATTTGGGCTTAATTTTGATTTGGTTGTATGCTTCAAGCGGTGGTTTGGGGAAATTGAAAAGGTAGAGTTCCTGAAGTCAGCCTCATGATTTAAGCCATAAAGCACTGCTGAAATCACCAGGGCATCCCTGTGGACCGGGTATTGGAGGGGGAGACCCTGGCCACCAGGTTACTTCAAGAGCTGGACCCCACTGTGGCTGGTTTTGGAACAGATCTGGCCTCAGTCCTGACTTTCTTATTTCTTGCTTGCTGTAAACTGTGGACATAGTCCTTCATGGTCTGTGCCTCAGTATTTTAATTTATAAAATAGGGATGCTATTGACCACCACATAGGATTAATCGAAGATTGATGGCTTGCCAACCAATGCTTATTTGTGGATTTTTCACTTCCTAGGAGATCTCAACTATTGGTTGCTATTATTTTTATTTATTTGATCATGTGTTCTTTAAGAGCAAAGGGGCCTCGTTAATAGTTTATTGAGAGAATGAGTGTCCCAGAGCTTTTAGATTATAACTGCTCTTCCTCTGATTTGGGGGGCAGATGTGTAAAACTCATACCTGTAAGATGTCACTTTTCCCTGTTAGTTTGTTTAAATGGGTCTAGGCCTCCATGCGAGGGTTGTAATTATTTGTGATGGCAGCCATAAAATATGTCTGAGCAGAAATATCAGTGGGAAGGCCAGGTGATCTTTCTTATGTTTGTGAGCTTACTCCCATCTGGAATCTGGATCTTAGTCTCAGAAACTTGAAGTCAGCTTACTGAGAATATACCCACTTTTAGGAATGAATCACGTCAACCAAGCTAAAAAGCCTGAACATGCATGTAGACATGTACACATTGATACACACACACATACACACGTACACACGTGTAAACCTACATGCATTCTCAATAAGAATTCTTAGAATCACACAGCTCAGTTTTTCTTGTAAGCAAACATACATACATGGATATCAGGTTTATAATAAGATTATGTAGTGAGTGGCAATCCAAATAGTAAAACTTAATTACATAAATGCCTGTTGAGTAGCACCCAGCTAAGGTACATGATGATTCATCTCCATAGCGTGGATCATATTTTCAAGGGTGCTCTGCATCTCAGACTGCCATGGTATCAATTCTCTGTACAGCCTCTGCTTTCATCCTGTCTGACCGGGACACTAATTTGGGTCAACTCTTGTCTCAAAATTTGTTTCTATTTCTTAATACCTGAGTCTCTTTGACTTTTCTTCCTACACAACGTCAAAAAAAGCCAGCCTTTTCCTTTGAGCTCCTGTGTTCCTAGTAGCCATACTTCTGGACTGGTGGTGGATGGGAGCTAACTAACTGGAGGTCATCTGTGAATATGCCGGGTAGGAGGGCAGAGCCAGAGAAGATGCCATTGAAGCACTCTTGAAGGAGTAGTTCCTGTTTCTCCGGATACATTGGACTAGTCCTCACTTTTTATTTCATGGATTATGGTTATCTTTGGATACTGTGTCAGTTCCCTGGCCCACGAAGTGCTGATGAGTCACCTAGGGTTATAGTGGAACATGCATAAGGATTGTGAGGTTGAGCAGCAGTCAGAGAAAAATCAGCTGGGTGTAACCCTGCAATCTGCAGAGACAAAGGACAAGGGTGGGGCCTGGAAGGACTAAGGGACCCTGAGCCCTCATGGGAGGCTCCAGGGTGATGTCTGTAAGGGAACCTCTTCCTGTTTCCTGTGTAAACAGACTTGTGTTGCTGGGTCTCCTCACCAATGCACTTCCAATTCTGAGAAGAGGAATGAGTTAGAATCCCTGAAAATGGTAAAAATTACATGATGGAAAATTTGGGAGCCTACACATAATTTAATGAGAAGAGGTATAAAAATACTCATTGTGATAAAATTATATTGTTTTCTCATCTTCATAAGACAATTTTCTTTATCTTAAAGAAAGATTTAAATCAAGTGTATTGCAGAAAGATGAATAATGATTAACCTAGCTAGGTAGGGGGTAGAGGAGAATAAGGATGAGTTGAAGGGATATAGATGGAGATGGTGAAGATTTATTAGCATTTATTAATAATGCTTTCATATTTTTAAAGGATGCTACATTTTTGGTACTACTTATGTAAATATCAAAGAAGAGAAATACTATAGTCGATAATCTTTAGATGAATTTTTGGAGCAGAGGGATACCATTCATCCATTTTTTTTTAACTCAAATTGAGAATGCTTTTCAAGTAGAAAAGGATTCTCCCTTCCAGCCAGCTGCCTACATACCTCAATTTTCTTTACCACTGGAAAATATAAATGAAGGAGAAAACGTGTAACATCTGGTGTATCCCCCAGTCCAGTAGCGTTACGAGAAGCTTTATTCAATATTAAGGAAGAAAAACATCTAGGATGCTCTACTCTTGGGGAAATTAATCTTTTCAATCTCTTTATGAACAAGTATCTTTTGTTAGCCTTGTACTTTTCATCTTAGCAGAGACATTTTCTGCTAATCATAGATATATAACGTAATGTTTATGAACTCTCCCTCTTTTGATGATTTTTTTTTTTCTGAACGAGTTTTGTGAAACAATGTGTTATATACCCTATTGGAGAAATTTAACTCAAGGATTTTGCCTCAACATACCAAACAGGTGAGGTATTAATGTGCAAGTGAGTGGAGTTGTTAAATATATTGAGATTATTAGAATACTTTGTACTTAAACAGCACCTTTCATCTGAGAGCTCAAAGTGCTTTAGGAACATTCTGCCCAATTCCTAGTTTCCTGTTAGACTCCAAGCTGATTGACATCAAAGGCAGTGGAAGGGATATACTGCAGTGATTGAAATTGAGTGTTCTAAAAAGATTTCTATGCATATTAAATGAAATATATTATTTAGGTAAAATATCATCATTGACTCGATGCTATTTTAATTATCTAGCATAGTGCTTTTCTTCTTTGCCTCTGAAATGTGAAAGTATGTGCGAGTATCAACCATATTGAAAGCTCTTACATTTTCGCTTCTACATAATCAGAGTTGTGATATATGCTCTGGTGAGAGAGGGGAAAGAATGCATACATGTATCTATATCATTTTTTTTCAACAACTGAATTTTAATTTGAACTTTGCTCTAAAAGATGAAAGAATAAAAGGTTTTAAAGGCTGAAGTTGGAGGAAGGACTTTGTCTAATTACTTGTTTTTTCACATAGAAATAAAAGATTAAGTACATTGAGACAGATGGCATTGTGTCGTCTTTCTATTATCTTTACGCTGTAGATCCAAATAGTCTAACTTCAGCCCAGCAAAAGCTGTCAAAAAGAAAATGTGTGATACAAAGTCACGTTTCCTCTTCTTTTTTTTTTTTTTTACTGAGGTACAATTGACGTGTAATATTGCATTAATTTCAGATGTATAACAATAATTTGATATTTGTGTACATTGGGAAATGCTTACAAGAAGTCTTGTTTCTCCATCACCACATAAGGTTTTACATGCAATACATTATTATTGGCTGTGGTCACCGTGCCATACATTACATCCCCACGACTCATCTGTTTATGACTTGGAGATTGTACCTCTTGATCTGCTTCTCCAGTTTCACCAACCCTCCAAATTCCCTCCCATCTGGCAACCACTAACCCGTTCTTTGCATCTCTGAGTTGAGTTTTGTTTTGTTTGTACATTTGGTTTGTTCTTTGGATTCCATACGTAAGTAAACTCATACAGTATTTGACTTTCTAAGTCTGATTTACTTCAAATAGTGGTGTAGTGCCTTTAGGGTTCGTCATTGTTGTCGCAGATGGTAAGATTTCATTCTTTATATGGCTGAGTAGTATTCCAGTGTGTGTGTGTGTCTATCAGGGAATTCATTGTCTTTGTACGTATGTGTATATATTATCTTCTTTAACCGCTCATTCGTTGATGGACATTTGAGTTGTTTCCACATCTTGCCTGTTGTAAGCAAGGCTGCAATGAACATAGAGTTCATTGTGTATGTTTTTCAATTAGTGCGTTTGTTTTCTTTGAATAAATACCCAGAGGTAGAATTGCTAGATCATATGATAGCTGTATTTTTAGTTTTTTAAGAAACCTCCATATTGTTTTCCACAGTGGCTGCACCAAGTTATAGTGCACCAATAGTGCACAAGGGGTCCCTTTTCTTTTTTTTAAGGGGTCCCTTTTCGATGCGTTCTTGCCAACAGTTGTTATTTCTTGTCTTTTTGACAAGATCTATTCTTGGAGATATGAGATGATGTCTTACTGTGGTTTTGATTTGCATTTACCTCTGACGATGGGACGTTGAACATCTTTTCATGTGCCTGTTGGTCATTAGTATGTCTTCTTTGGAAAAAATGTCTATTCAGATCCTCTGCCGTTTAAAAAATTAGGTTGTTTTTTGTTATTGAGTTGTATGATTTCTTTAAATATTTGGGTTATATCAGAAATATATCATCAGAAATGTGATTTGAAAATGTCTTCTCCCATTCCATAGCTTGCCTTTTTGTTTTGTTGATGGTTTGTTTTACTGTGCAGAAGCTTTTTAGTGTGATATAATTCCATTTGTTTATTTTTCCATGTGTTACCATTACCTTTAGAGTCAGAGCCAAAAAAGTATTGCCAAGAATGATGTCAAGGGGCTTACTACCTATGTTTTATTCTAGGAAGTTGTGTGATTTCTGGTCATATATTCAAATCTTTAATCCATTTTGAATTAATTTTTGTGTCTAGTGTAAGATAGTGGGCCAGTTGCATTCTTTTCTGTGTGACTCTCCAGTTTTCCCAACACCATTTATTGAAGACACTGCCTTTTCCCCATTGTATGTTCTTGCCTCTGCTATAAATTAATTGACTGTATATGTGTGAGTTTATTTCTGGGCTCTCTGTTCTTCTGTTAATCTCTGTGTCTGTTTTTATGCCAATACTATGCTGTTTTGATTACTCTTTCTTTGTAATGTAGTCTGAAATTAAGCACAGCAATGCCTTAATCATTGTTCTTATTCTTAATATTGCTTTGGATATTTGGGACCTTTTGCGGTTCATACAGATTTTTGGATTATTTGTTTTATTTCTCTGAAAAATGCCAATGAGATTTTGGTATGGAATGCATTGAGTCTATAGGTTATCTTGGATATTATGGATATTTTAACAATATAAATTATTCCAATCCATGAGCACAGAATATCTTTACATTTATTTGTATCTTCTTCAATTTCTTTCATCAATGTCTTGTAGTTTTCAGTGTACAGGACTTTCACCTCCTTGGATGAATTAATTCCTAGGGTTTTTATTGAAGCAATTGTAAATGAGGTTGTTTTCTTAATTTAAGAATTTTCTTGATCCTTAACTATCCTAATTGATAGTTTTTTTTGTTAGTATATAAAAAGACAACAGAATTTTGTTATTGATTTGGATTCATTTAATAGTTCTAACAGTTTTTTTGTGGAGTCTTTAGCATTTTCTGTATGTAGAATTACGTTGTCCTCCAGTAGTGACAGTTTCACTTCTTCCTTTCTAATTTGGATGCCTTTTATTTCTTTTTCTTGATCCGGCTAAGACTTCCAACATTATGTTGAATAAAAATGGCAAGAGTGGGCATTCTTGTCTTGTTCCTAATCTTAGAGGAAAAGCTTTTGGCTTTCACCATTAAGTATGATGTTAGCTGTGGGTTTGTTATAGATGTCCTTTATTATGTTGATTTACATTCCCTCTATACCTGCTTTGTTGAGTTTTTATCGTGAGTGTTGAGTTTTGTCAAATGCTTTTTCTGCATCTATATTTGAGTTGATCATGTAATTTTTATCCTTCATTTTGTTAATGTGGTATATTATGTGAATAAATTTGTCGACATTGAACTATCCTTACATACCTTGAATAAATCCCAGTTGATCCTGGTGTATGTATATTAATCATTTTTACTGAATTCAGTTCGCTAATATTTTATTGAGGATTTTTGCCTCTCTGTTCATCAAGGGTAATGGCCTTTTCTTTTCTTTTCTTTTCTTTTCTTTTCTTTTCTTTTCTTTCTTTCTTTCTTTCTTTCTTTCTTTCTTTCTTTCTTTCTCTCTCTCTCTCTCTCTCTCTCTCTCTTTCTTTCTTTCTTTCTTTTCTCTCGTTTTGTGATGTTCTTGTCTGATTTTGGTTTCAGGGTAATGCTGACCCCATAAAATGGGTTTGTAAGTATTTCCTCCTTTTCAATTTTTTCGACAAGTTTTAGAATGATAACTATTAAAATTTTCTTTGAATGTTTGGTAGAATTCACTGTGAAGCCATCTGATCTTGTATTTTTCTTTTTGAGACGGTTTTGATTATTCTATCTCCCTGCTAGCAAATGGTCTATACAGATTTTCTACTTCATGATTCAGTCTTGGAAGACTGTATGTTTCTAGGAATTTATCCATTTCTTCTAGGTCGTCCAATTTGTTGGTGTATGATTGTTCATGGTAGCTTCTTATGATCTTTTGTATTCCTTTGGTCACTTGTAACCTCTCTTTCATTTCACATTTTATTTATTTAAGTCCTCACTCCTTTTCCTTTGTGGGTGTAGCTATAAGTTTATCAGTTTTGTTTATCTTTTCAAAAAAAAAAACCCAGCTCTTTGAAGCCATTTACCTTTCTTCTTGTCTTTTTAGTCTTTATTTCATTCTTTTCACTCTGATTTTATTGTTTCTTGCAGTCTACTAACTTTGGGCTTTATTTGTTTCTCTTTTCCTAGTTCCATGGGTGTAAAGTTAGATTATTTATTTGAGTTTTTCTCTTGTTTCTTGAGATAGGCCTGTGAGCTCTTAGAACTACTTTTGCTGCATCCCGTTGATTTTGGTATGTTGTATTTTCATTTGTCTCAAGGTATTTTTAATTTCTTTTTTAATGTATTCATTGATTAATTAGTTGGTCAGCAGAATGTTGTTTAATCACCACATATTTGTGATTTTCCCAGGTTCCTTTTTTGTCATTGATTTTCAGTTTCACACATTTTTGGTCAGAAAAGATGCTTGACATGTTTTTAATCTTCTTAAATTTATTGAGACTAGTTTTGTAGTTCCTCTCTCTTTTTTCTCTTGCTTTCTTCAGTTGTAGTTTGATGTCTTTCTTTGGTGTTATGTTTAGATTCCACTCTTAGTATCTTTTGTGTATCTACAGGTTTTTGCTTTGTAGGTACCATGAAGCTTATCAGTTCACATATACTAGTCTATTATAAGTTGATAAAAATATTTTTATAAAGATTTTACTTATGTACTTTAGAGTGAGAGTGTGAGCAGAGAGGAGCAGAGGAGGAGGGGGATGGAGATAATCTCCTGCAGACTCCCTGCTGAGCACAGAGCCCTGTGTGGGATTTGATCCCACAACCCTGAGATGGTGATCTGAGCCAAAATCAAGAGTCGGTTATTTAACCAACTGAGCCATCCAGGCATCCGGCAAGTTAAGTTTGAATGCATTCTAAAACTGTATGTATATACCTTTCATTATGTTTTATGTTTTTGATGTCCGCTTTTACACCTTTTTATTTTGTGTATCCCTTAACTAATTGTTTTAGTTATGGTTATTTTTATTTTTGCTACTTTTGTCTTTTAACCTTCATGCTAGCTTTTATAAATAGTTAAATCCACTATCTTTATTATGTATTTCCTTTTACCAATGAGATTTTTACTTTCATATGCTTTCTTGCTACCAATCAATGCTATTTCTTTTCAGCTTAGAGTAGTTCTCATGATGTATAGCTCATACATCATACTTAATGGTGAAAAGCCAAAAGCTTTACCTCTAAGATTAGGAACAAGACAAGAATGCCCACTCTTGCCATTTCTTATAAGGCCAATTTAATGGTGGTGAACTCTTTTAGTTTTTAAGAAAAACTTAACTCTCCTTCAATTAAGAATGATAACCTTGCTGGATGGAATATTCATCGTTAAAAACATTTTTTGCTTTCAATACTTTGAAAACATCATGACACTGTCGTCTGGTCTTCAGAGTTTCTGCTGAAAAATCTGCTGGTGGTTTCCTGGACATTCTCTTTTTTTCTTTTTCTTTTTTTTTTTTTTTTTTTAAGATTTTATTTATTTATTCATGAGCGACACAGAGAGAGAGAGAGAGAGGCAGAGACACAGGCAGAGGGAGAAGCAGGCTCCATGCAGGGAGCCCAACGTGGGACTCGATCCCGGGTTTCCAAGATCATGCCCTGGGCTGCAGGCTGCGCCAAACTGCTGTGCCACTGGGGCTGCCCTGGACTTTCTCTTATATGTAACAATTTTTTTCTTTTTTTTTTTAAGATTTTATTTATTTATTTGAGAGAGAACGATCACGAGCAGGGGGAAGGGTAGAGTGAGAAGCAGACTCCCAGCTGAGCAGGAAATCCGATGCAGGACTCGATCCCAAAACCCTGGGATCATAACCTAAGCTGAAGACAGGCACTTAACTGACTGAGCCACCCAGGTGCCCAAAAGTTGTTTTTTTCTTGCTGCTTTTAAGATTCTTTCTTATCTTTAACTCTTGGCATTTAACTATAATGTGTTATGCTGTAGGTCTGTTTGGGATTATCTTATTTGGAATTCTCTAGGATTCCTGGACGTGGATGTTTGTTTCTTACAACCCTTTGCGTCTCTGTATGTAAGCCCCATTGGTTTTTAAAGCCAAAATTTTTTTAAAGATTTTATTTATTTATTCATGAGAGGCATAAAGAGAAGGAGAAGGGCAGAGACATAGGCAGTGGGAAAAGCAGGCTCCCCACAAGGAGCTCAATGTGGGACTCTATCCCAGACTGTGGGATCACACCCTGAGCCAAAGGCAGATGCTCAACCACTGAGCCACCCAGGCATCCCAACCCAAAATTTTTGAAGACTCATCACTCCAGTGCAGGTCTCATGAGTTAGAATGCCTGATGTAGGGCTCAGACTTCTTGTTCCTCAGTAATATATTCTGTATGTGTGAGATTCTTCCCACTTCACCTGCTTGGCAAAATCGTGTCTCTGCTTCTTCTCACCTCTTAATATCCTTTGTTGTAGAGGAGCTATTTGGATAGTTTTCTGGTCTTTTTCAGAGAAGATTGTTCTATATCTAACGGTGGAATTGATGTATCCATGGGGTAGTTGAGTTCAGGGTCTTCATATGCTACCATCTTGAACCCCCTCTCACATTTCTTTTGGGGGCTTAGTTTTTAAGAAATAAAATAAAAAATTTGAGAGTCATAGCAGGAACAAAATTATGAGTGTGTAATGGACACTGACATATTCATGTGAGGGCAGTTTTGTATATTCCTTACTTTCATCCACCCAGCCTGTGACTTAGTTCATCTGATCTATACAATACAGGACTTAGGGGGAGGGATGAGGAATAGAGAGACAAAATGCTATTTGGTCTTGGTGGGTGTTCAGGAGAGAAGTTGAGAGTGGGAGAGAGGATTTCCAGGATTAGCTGCCATCTGTGCAGAGAATACTGAAGGCAGTAACAAAGGAGAAGGAAGATTTTTAAGAAGTTTCCTGTACAGAAAGAATGCCTTCTTCAACTTGTTTCCTGGAGAGGCAGAGAAAAGTGTTTTTAGTTGTTTATATTTATTTAGTGGTTAATTGCTGGCACATGAGATTGATTACAGTACATTTGGGACTCGACCACATGGAGACTCAGGCATATTTCTGTTGTAGATGTGTATTTTCTTTAGATCTGAAAGAGAGCTTGGAGTTCACCTCATTCAGCCTTTTCATTTTAAAGATGAAGATACCAAAGGTCTAGATAAAATCTGCTGCCCAGGTTTATGACTCTGTGTAGAAGTTAAGTTACTGCTTGTTTATGTGTTATATAACAATTGTGCTGATACACCTTCAAAGCTTAGAGGTATGACTTTAATTACATCACACATTGCAAGCACTTTTAGTACAGTTATATTAAGAAGTTTAATTAAGGGGGCAATACTGTATCACATTTTACCATTAGCTGGCATATGAATTTAAAAATTAATCTTTTTCATGTTGTCTGAAATGTCTTTCCATTCAAAATGACCAAAGAGGTAATGATGTGGCTCCTCTCCCTCTAGTGTGTTATAAAACTCTGCCCTTTCAACCCATCGGAGCCTGAGGTGTGTGATTCATTTCCTGTTCTCAAATATCTGCTGTGATTGACATGGTCAGCTGTGTGTAAAATGTTCTTGTGACTCGAAACCTGAGGCTCATATGTGAAATACTCAAGGGAAATCTTCCATTTCTGTCTCCTGGGTCTCCCACAATTATTCCTCCTTCCTTGCACATGTCTCTGGCTTTTTCTTGTGATGCCAGTTGCTTCTGATCACCAGCACCATACTCCAGAGTTGCTATGCACGGTTGTGTACCTCAAGGACACTCAGCTGAAGGAGAAGGAAGGGCTGATCCCATTTACATTCAGATGCCCTGGGGCAGAGCTGTATCCTGAAGTCAATAGTGCTTACTAATTTGCACAAAGGTGTCTTATGGAGGAGCTGAGGGTATGCCTTTATCAATCACAATAACATCAACTCTGTACCCAGTCACACAGTAGTCCCAGCATCAAAGGGCCAGCTTCTACCCTTCACTTAGATAGTCTTAAAGAGAAATTATAGCATTTAAGCAAGAGGAACATTAAAAAACAAACCAAAAGAAAAAAATAATGCAAATGTTCTATCTTCATTGTCATGTTTTTTTTTTTTTCTGGGTATCTGGAGTCATCAAGCTTCTTGGTAAAATAATCTAGAAGGTTCTCCCGTTTAACTTACCATTGCATCCTCAAGAAGTATACATTTCATATTATAAACATTTGCTGTATTTTGCCTCAGAAAATATTACCTAATTTTAAAAAATATTATCTTTCATAGCAATTTGCATATTGTTTGAGGCCTATTGTTGTTTCATTTCTATGCAAAAAAATCAAGAAATTATCAGGAAAGCAACCCATAGTGTTTTTTCTTGACCAAAAGCGTTTCCCTGTTTTAGAATTTGTATGCCATTATAGCTACTTAAGTATAGTTCATACAACTATTCTTAAAGTGAATGCACAGAATAGCAATTTCCACTAGGCGGTATTTGCCACTACATTTATTCAACAAATGTACTGTAGAAATGCAGTATATACAAGATATAGGGATCCCTGGGTGGCGCAGCGGTTTGGCGCCTGCCTTTGGCCCAGGGCGCGATCCTAAAGACCTGGGATCGAATTCCACGTCGGGATCCCGGTGCATGGAGCCTGCTTCTCCCTCTGCCTGCCTCTGCCTCTCTCTCTCTCTCTGTGTGACTATCATAAATAAATAAAAATTTATAAAAAAAAAAACAAGATATATGTACTATATATAAACATTGTACACGATTCTGTCCTCCATACGATGAGTTTATATTTTATAAGATAGTGAAAATCAGATAGACTGTAGTAAACAGAGTAATTCCTCTCCACCCTCCCCCCACCAAAACATGGTTATGACCTAATCTCTGGAATCTGTGAATATATTTCATTGCATGGTGATGGGAATTAAGATAATAGATTGTATCAAGGATGCTAATCAGATTACTTTAATGCAAGGACATTAATTTGGATCAACGGGGAGGGCCCACTGTAATCACAAAAGATCATCAGTGTGAAAGAAGGAGGCTGAAGAGTCAGTGTCAGTATGATGTAAGAAAGAATCCAATGCCACTTCTGTCCTTAAAGATGGGAGAAAGGACCATGAACCAAGGAATGTGGGGAGCCCCTAGAAACTGGAAAATGCAAAGTGGATTTTTCCCTAGAACCTGCAGAAAGGAAAAAACAACCTTGTCATCACCTGGATTTCAACCTAGTGAGAACCATTTTAGATTTCTGACATTAAGAACTGTAACATCATACATTTGTGTTGTCTAAATCATCTAAGTTTATAATAATTTGTTATAGTAGTGATAGAAACAGATACAGATTTTCCTACCTGAAAGTAGAATGCTGCTGCAAAACTCATCTAAAAAATGTGGACATGGTTTTGCAATTTGGCAGTGGGCAAAAGCTTGAAAATTTTTGAAGAGAAGCATGATAGGAAAAGCCTGTATTGCCTTAAACTGACTGTTAATAGATACATGGGTATTCACAACGTTGCCAAGGAGGACTCACGAGGAAGTGAAGAGCATTGTGTGGAAACATACATGCCTTAAATGATACATATGTCGTCATATGCAAAGTGCTGATAGAAATATGAATGGAAAGGTGCCAATTTTGAGGACTCCCAAGAAAATGAGGGACATGTATTTGGAAACAGGAGGAAAAGGAATCCTTGTTCTCAAGTCAGAAAGCTTACCAGAATTGTGTCCTGGAATTATATGGAAAGCAGAATTTTTTTTTTTAATTTTTATTTATTTATGATAGTCACAGAGAGAGAGAGAGAGAGAGGCAGAGACATAGGCAGAGGGAGAAGCAGGCTCCATGCACTGGGAGCCCGACGTGGGATTCGATCCCGGGTCTCTAGGATCGCACCCTGGGCCAATGGAGAGCAGAATTTAATGTAAGCAATGAACTTGAGTATTTAACTGAGATTTTCAAGGAAAGTATTGAAGATTCAGCCCGGTTTCTTCTTGATGCTTTAGGAAGAAACAAGAGGGAAGAGACAGATTGGAGAAAGAACTTTTAAACAAAAGCAATTGAGGCTTAATGATTTGTTAGATTACCAACGATTCTAAAATTAAGAGACTCACATCCCATTGACATTTATGGGATCTTGGGATGGGGCTGAAAAGACATGCTCTAGAGAGAAAAAAATGAAGGTAGAGCTAGCCAACCTTTTCCTAATCCTATGGAAAGATAAAAACATCAAAATATTCAGTCTCACAAAAGGCTCTTTCAAATGATTAAGTGTGTGACTCATAAATCTCTTCAGTCATCTCAGCAGAAGCCAAAAATAGACATGGGATTATCTAGAAAAGACCTGTGGAGGAGACTCTTGGCTAATAGAGTGGATCTTGTGATATACACAGGAGACTTATGAGGTTGTTGAGAATGTTGTATCAGCAGAAATGTTGCCATCTTGAACTGAAGGAGACAGAATGAAGTGAAAGAAAATGGTAAGACCACCAAATATCTACAGGCAAGAAACCTGCTGATAAAACTTCTCAGCTCCCTGGGCATGTTCTACTTTTCATGAAAGAGGAAGGCTGATTCAGCGGGCACAACCCCAAGCCCAGATGATGGGATTTGGAGCCCAGAAGTAGAGCTGAGAATCACAGAAGATAATTTCCAGGCCTTGAAACCAAGTGCAGTTTTCCAGATGGATTTCACAGTTGGCTTGGGACTGTTGGAATTCTTTTTCCTTCTACTTTTCTCCCCCTCTAAGAAGAAATGTCTATAAATGTTACCCTATGCCTGCCTCACCATTGTGTATTGGGAGCAGGGAAGATGTGTCTTGAGTTAAAGGTTCACAGATAGAGAGAACTTGTGCCACTGGGAAGTAGCTCTTCCATACCTGAGTTAGCTGATACAGATGTTGAGCTGATGCGATTTGAACTTTGAGTTGATATGTAGTGGGTTGAGATGTTTGGGTGCCTTGGAATGGGATGAATGTATTTTGTGTGTGGGGTGGGCTTGAATCTTGGTGGGCCACAGGCTAGATCATGGTAGAAAGAATAATGGCCCACAAAGATGTCTTCATTTAGAAATCTGGAACCGGTGTGTATATTCTTTTACATGGCAAAGGGAAATTAAGGGTATGGACAGAATTAAAGCTGCTAATCAGCTGACCCAAAGATAAGGGAATTATCCCAGATAATCTGGATGGGCTCAGTGTAATCATAAGGGTCCTTCAGTGCAGAAGGAAAAGGCAGAAGAATCTGTCAGAAGGATATGATGTGAGGAAGACTCCAGCGGCCCTTACCTTTGAAGATAGAAGGTGCCCATGAGCCAAGAGATGCAGGCAGCCTCCAGAAGCTGAAAAAGGCAAGGAATGAAGTGTCTTCCTAGAGCCTCCAGAAAAGGAACATAGCCCTGCCAACACTTTGATTTTGACTCAGTAAGACCCATTTCAGACTTGACATCCAGAACTTGTAAGATAATAAATTTGTGCTGTTTTAAGACATCAAATTTGTGCTAATTTGTGATAGGAGCACAAAGAAATTAGGGTAGCATGTCATTAACTAAAATGTCTTAAAATTTGGGGAGTGATAGAGAAAGTAAACAAATAATGTAAGGATTCATTGTTGGGAAGAAGAACATTATACTTTTGAGTCTATCAGTTGAAATTTTTAAAATACCTGTGTTCCAAATGGAGAATACCAAATCGTTTCAGCTTGACGTTCCTACACGTAAATTGACAGTCTCCTTCTATGTGGATGTTTGCATATATCTGTAGATATATCATTTGACTTTATGTGAATGCCATCCTTATGCCTAAATATGGCTGAAATCGCAACAAAGTAATGACTTGCAGTCCTTCCTGAAGATGTACATGGGATGGTGGTATTTTTGTTTGTTGTAATAATAGCTATTTGTAGAACCTGGCACTCTGGAAGCCTCTGCTTCTTCACGGTGTATCTGCCCGATGCCTCTGCTTCAAAAGAGCTCTGCTGTCTGTTCTTGCTTGCTCACTTGGCCAGCTTCCCACCATTTTCACAGCTATGCTGACTTGCTTGAAATTCTGCCTCAGTACATCCTTATGGCATTTTCCCTTTCCGACTACTTTCAGACACCTCCCTTCAACTAGACTACCACAAGAATTACAGAGTGATAATAATATAGTAGGACTCTTGACAATCAGCAAGTCATGTACCCACAAAAGAACTAAACTTGACTTTTTTAAGCAGGAGGACATGTTAGTCATGAATATGTCACTTCTGTTCTGTTCTCTATTGATCAGAACCCAAATCAGAAGTCTTTTATTCCCTGGGAACTTCTCTCCTGAAATTTGCACTTCAAAGTCCCAAGGAGGTTCTCTAAGTGATTCAGAGAGAATTGTGATACAGAAAATCAGTTCTACCTTAAGATATTCCCAGACTGTTGTACTTTCTGATGCTGTGTGAGAGGAAAGTGTAGCAGATTGGGCGGGCAAACAAAGTAGAATTTGTAGAATGGTCAGTGGCTGCGCTGAGGGAACTAGGAAAGAAGACAGTTGTCACAAGATGGCAAGTAAAGTCCGAAGTCGAGGGCTTCCATGGGCATGAGGATGAATTAGCTCTGCAGAGACCTTCTGCCATAGATAATTGGCTAACTGGTGAGAAAATTCTTCGTAGTTTTTGTTGCAGGTGTTTATTACTATCTTTTTTTTTTATTGAAGAAGAATTTCTTTTTTTTTTTTTAAGATCTTATTTATTTAAGAGAGAGAGAGAGAGAGAGGCAGAGACACAGGCAGAGGGAGAAGCAGACTCCGTGCGGGGAGCCCAACGTGGGACTTGATTCCCGGTCTCCAGGGTCACACCCTGGGCTGAAGGCGGCGCTGAACCGCTGAGCCACCCGGGCTGCCTTTATTACTATCTTTTAATAATAATTTTCAAAATGTATTTATAGCTCAATTTTAAATTAAGGGACAATGAGCATTTAAACAGTAATACAACCATGCTGATGTTTGGTTGACAGCTGTTTTACCTTTTATATGGTTTTCACTTAGACCATCCCATTTGTTATTTTCTTGGATTCTTCCTCTGCTTCTGCCTGCCACCCATTCCTTCCAGCATTTTCCATTTACTGCCAGTGGCTGCACACCTCTTTTCTTGACGACTCCCTGGCAGTGTGTCTCCCACTCCCTTCTCCTTGCTGCTCCTCCAGGCTGTCGAATATCCAGGCCCTATATTGCACTTCCTGACTCTGCCAGTCCCATTCGCTCTTAGTTTTGCTTTTGTTTTGGTCTGTTTCCACATGTTCTAGAAAAAAAACGATCCAGATACCATTTCCATCTGAACTATTTATGACCCCCTAGCATAGGAGAGATGTAGCAATTATATAAATAAATATGGTAGTTAGGTTTCTGTTAGAAATGTCAAGGTTGGCACTTAGGTTCTTTGTGCTAAACTTTTCACTGCCTAGGCTTCAAATTGGAATATGGTTTTTCTTTTAACAACAACTTACATGTTCTATTCTAGAACATAGAGTAATCCACAGTAAAGCCCGACTTCTGTGAAGGTAAAAGTCACTCTAAAAAATGTGATTTGGGGGAAAAATGTGATTTGGGGACACCTGGGTGGCTCAGCGGTTGAGCACCTGTCCCTGGCTCAGGGTGATCCCAGTCTCAGAATCGAGTCCCTCTACAGGCTCCCTGCCTGGAGCCTGCTTCTCCCTCTGCCTTGGTCTCTGCCTTTCTCTCTCTGTGTCTTTCATGAATAAATAAAGAAAATTTTTAAAAAATGTGATTTGGTATGTTTTTCTCATTATTTTTGGATGAAGTATTCATTCCTTTATGCCTATAAAGTACCCATGTTCTAGAGATTCTCACTGTTTTCAGACTATTTGCTTTTTTTTTTTAATTTTATTTATTTATTTGTGAGAGACACACACAGAGAGGCAGAGACATAGACAGAGGGAAATGCAGGCTCCCTGCAGGAATCCCGATGTGGGACTCAATCCCAGGACCAGGATCACGCCCTGAGCCAAAGGCAGATGCTCAACTGCTGAGCCACCCAGGTGTTCCGGTTTCAGACTATTTTCAATGTGACTTATATTTCCTCATCAGGGAAAAAATATTAGTAATTTTAACTCCTTAATAATTTGAAGCTGTAGTATTAATACATATTCAGCTAAAAAGAATTTATTTTAGGTCTTTCTTTTAAAAGATGTTGGAAGATACTTATTTCCTTTCAGCAAGTATTAGCAATGTGCCAAATCATTGCTATAGTTTATTTGTATGTGTCTTTAGTTCTCCATTTCTTCATAAGCCCATTTTTCTCATAGTCATAGTTTTTGCATAGTTTCATATAGTATATGGACTTGCATATATATATGTGTGTGTGTAATGTACACACACATATATATATGTAAGTACACACACGTATATACTAATATTATGAAATGTGGTCAGACATGGGCCCTAGTGCTAGCTTTTGGCTAAGTTCAGATTCTGGCTTGGAAACTTTCTTATGTGACTTTGGCGATAGCAATTTACTTAATGTCCTAGCTTTAGTTTCCTCATGAGAGACCAGCACTAGACACATTATCATTATAGATTTTTCTACCTAGCGATGCAGTCAAAATACTGACATTACTTAACATGTGGTGTGATTTTCCCTGAGATCACATTTGAACCTCTGATTCATTGTTTTGTAGATCCATTCAACAAAAATAAAAGAATATTGACCCATAATTGGTTCAGACTCTATTCTAAATGCTGAGATAAGGTTGAGATATAGACTCTGTTCTTGAGGAAATTAGTGTATTTGAAGAAATTGTATTTATAACCAGTGTGATGAGTACCATGGATAAGTGGGGGAGCCACTGGATGAGGCCTGTACTGCAATGGCATTTCCCCACACAGCCCTCCCTCCATCCCTAGGATGGGGATAGACGGAGACCTAGACAGAGGGAGACGCATAGATGTGTGTCTGCCCATGCTTACTCAGCCATAGCTCTACCATGCCCCTGAAGAGTCCATTACAGAAATATTCTTTTTCTCTGTCAACACCAAACTTCTTAAAAGGAAGGAACTTTGGTTTACACCTTTAAATTTCCAGTGCCTTAACTGTGCCTAGCATTCATTGACATTTAAAAAAATTGATTTGAATAAATACTTGGATATGAATAAATGAATGAATGAGTGGAGCTGAATAATCCAAGAAGGTAGGAGTAAGATACTAGGTATGAAAAAGCTGGTAACATGTATGGTAGGTAGTCAAGGCCATTTAGAAAGTAGATGTGTGACTTTGAAAGGAGAGAAGTTGAAAGGACCAGAAGAATAATCGGATTCAGATAGTGAATGGTTCTGTAACCTCTGTGAATGACACCGACATAACTTCAGGAAAGGTCAGAAATGTGCTAATATTTTAAATTGAATTGCAATGGATGGATGGAGTAGAGACAGACTAAAAGCACAGAGAATGAAGATAAAATAATTCCCACTGCACGGAAGAAATTGTGAGAACCAAGATTTGAGTAGCGTGTGTGGCACAGTAGTGAAAGAGCAAGTTAAAAGATGTAATGACACATCAGGTGTGCATGTAGAGAAAGAGAGGTGGAAATGTCTGAGGTAGCTATCCTCAGTGATTTGGTGATTGTGTCCTAACTTATGTTGGAGAATAAAATAATAGAAAGTGATACGTTTGCTTTTAAAGATATTGAAAGAGAGGTTACCGATGCCTACGATTTAGATAGTTGGACTGAGAAAGGGGATCCTCTTTTGCAAAATATTCTTATATGTGTATCCTGCATATTTACAGAAAAAAATAGCTTCTTTCTCAGTGAAAGTATCTGGATTTATTTATTAGATAAAACACCTCTCTCCCAAATTTCTCTGTGAAATTATCTGGCTTAACAATAAATAAATGTAAGTCATTCAAAATTAATTCATATGAAATAATGGTATAATTAGGCAGTGATTCCTGCTTTCTACAATCTTATTATAAGATATTCATCTTAACAAAAATAATGAATTATTGAGTTCTTACTATATACCAGGCATTGTTCTAAGCACTTTGCGTGCATTATCCCATTTGATTTTTATAGGTAGTATATCATTGCCATTTTTGGATTTTTGGATTTTTGAAAAAAAAAGATTAAAAATGTAAATACTATGCTCAAGGTCATCTCTCTAGCAAAGCTGAGACTTGGGTAAAAGAATTTTTAGGTATTAGTCCCCACCGTCAACAAATTATTTGCTTCAGGGCTTAACTTCTTAAAAATATTGATTTTTTTTTCACCCTTTGTGATTTGATTGTGGAGTTTTGAGATGTTTTTGGTGATCCTAGAGTTTCTCTTTTCACTATAGTCTAACATCTTTCATACAGCAGCAACATTTTCCCTCATATAATAATTAAGCAAAACATTTGCCCTGGATTTTTAAAATCTTAATTATAACATTTTATTTTCATCATTGGTATCATCATCATCATCACGTTAATCATCAATATTAGTAACAATAGTATCACTGCTTATAATTTATGTTATGAGTCCATTTTTATTCCATAAAAATAATATATTGTCAAGTACATCATAATGCATATTTGTCATAGGAAAAGACTAATTCACTCAATTTCTGTGTTGTCAGCTAGTAACAAAAGAGTAAATGACTGTTTCAAATATTGAAATCATAACAGGCCTCAGTCATCTTCATTTTGTATATTTGCCCCCACAGAAGCTGAAGAAATATAGATATTTCTTTGTACTTCTAATGAAAATAGTGAAGCAATTTCAAACTTAGAAAAGTTGCAAGTGCAGTGACACCCTTTTTCCTCCCGCCTGCAAACATTTCCTTATATATTTTGTTTTATTAAGTAGAAATAGCATCTATTGGCTTTTTTTTTTTTTAATTAAACTTCAGAAAGAGCTCTATGTCTTTTCTCTTTATTGCACTTTCTTGACCGCGGGTGCCAAAGTGGGACAACCCCTGGTGTGTGTTAGTGGTGACAGGTCCGAGTGCCACAGACCTCGGACCCTCTCTGAGGGACACAGTAAGGGGACCCTCTCCGAGGGACACAGTAAGGGGAGCACAACTTTTGTGCCAGGCAGCACAAAGCTAAGACTTTACTTCTGGGAAGTCTGGCAACAGGTTAGGGAAGTAAGGTGAGCCTGTGTTTTGCTGCAGTTAGGATACTCTCCAGCTACTAATGAAAACAAAACAATTAGTCCCTCTGTGCTTGAGATTTCTTGTCTGCCAGGTGCTTATTACAATGACTTTGATCTGATTTTGCAAGGACTAAGTAAGATAATATATATGTGATCTGTTAGATAGGACACTGTGAGCCTTCTTTTCTCACCTTGGGCCTGTTTATAAACTGTTGGGAACCATTTCATCCCTCCATACCGAAGCCACAAATATCATAGCCAAGTCCCTGATCCACAAGGCAAATTTTGCTAAAGGTTTCTCAAGGAGCTGGGTTAGGTAATTATTTCAAATATCAAAAAACAGATTTCCTGAATATTTTATTTAAATATTTACTTCCCCTCCAAATATTCTTTCCTTCTCCCTATCTCACATTCTTTTGTCTATCCATAAGTCTGACTCAGCCTCTGCCTCCCAGATGCCTCTCCTTCATCCCTTTGATGATCAGAACAACACCTAGAAGAACAAATGTCACCAAAACAGAAGGGTACCAAATAGTTAAATAACCAGCAACTGTTGTTCCCCAAATTTATGCTGCTGGTAAGGGTGAGGAAGGGGCTCCCTTCTTTGGAAAATAATACATTGCTTGGGGTGATATGAATTAGCAGGGACACTACAAAAGGTCGCTAATAACCTGCTATTAAGTATGTTGGTAGTCACCATTCATCTGCTCTACTTAGTGTCTACCAACCTTTTCATTACCCTCCCACTGTGATCACATCTGGTGTCAATCATTCTACCTTGAACCCCTAAAACAAACACTGGGTCACCAGGAAATTAACCCACCTTTAAACTTAAATTAACCACAATCTTATATCTATATTATTGGTTAAATCCCAGAGTGCAATTTTCAAGAAGCTTTTTTTTTTTTTTCTTCCTCCTTTACCTCTGAATTTGCTATTGGAGCAAGCTCAAATTCCTTATTGGGTTATATAATGCATGTTTGTGGAAAATTTCTTTAGTCCACTAGCAGTCTTTCTGAGATCTTTATAAATCATCCACAATAATTATTCCCCTATTGCTTGTATCATTGGAAGAATGATCCTTGAACTAGAGAATGCTTGACTGGCACCCAAAGATTTATTTGTTGGGTTGTTTGCCTTTAGATGGCACTCTGATAATGTCTGTGATGGCTTCCAGATCTAGGGTAATCACTGGACACATAGAAATTGAATGTTACTAGATCAAGGGTACTTATTTAAAAAAAAAAAAAAAAGGTGCTTATTTTAAGACTATTCTGGTTTCTCATGAGAGAATAAAAAGCAAACCGAGGATGGAGAAGGAGAATTGTGGTTAATTCATTCTTAGCTTTCAGTATTACACTTTCCCGCTTCCACCTGCCATGTTTCCCTCCCTTGTCCATGGTCAGAACTCACCTTAGAATCTCATCTGGTGTCTCTTTCATGTAGATATTTATTCTGAGCTCCTGTCCTAACTGGAAAATGCTCCTATAAACCAGTCTCTACTGATGGGGAGTTGTACTCAAGCCAAGTCAGGACAACCTGCATTTCAAATGGTGACTCATAAGCCCTGAGAAAACTTCCTGGTTTCAAGGGAATAAAACACGGGGGTTATACTTCTAGGCAGTGGGACAAATGATGAAGGGGTAGGAACAGCTTCTGACTCTGAGAGCATTGGAAATCCTTCACTTGTTCTCCACGTTCACAACCAGTGGTCATTTAGCACCTGCTTTGTGTCCTCCAGGAGTCGGAGATAAATAGACAAATACAGTCAAGCAAATACAAAGGACTATGGCTGAATTAAAAACAAAAACATCTTAATAAGAACCATTCTTAAATATTCTTGGATATTGGAAGCTTAGAAAAAAATTAACCTTTCCCCTTTCTCTGTTCCTTTAATGTGGATAATATCTCTCTATTTACACTCTCTATATACCTTAGGGAAAGTATGTACTTTATTTTTTGTGAAAAGAAATTAGAGAAGTAGGCATTTTAAAGACATTTGAGGTGTTCTACTAAAATGAGAGAAGGTTATCTCCCCTTCAAGGCACTTATGTAATGCCAAGGTCTGATGGGTCCTGGATTAAGAACAAGCCATGTGACCTTGAGCACGTCCTTCACCCACTTAAGACTTCCATTTGCTCATTTATAAAAGAAGCGTATGGAACTTGATGTCATCTGAGACTGTTGAAGCTCTAACATTCTAAAATTGTAGAATCATTCATATCCCATTAAAAATGTTTTTAGAAATGTTGATCACTTGATTTTTCAAAACGAATTTGTATTGTTTCCCCTGTTCCTCTGTTTTATAGGTGAGTAATTTGAACTTTGGAACCTGTCTCAGCCTGTTTGGGCTGCTATAACAAAATATCAGAGACTGGGTATCTTCTACACAACAGGAGTTTGTTTCTCATAGTTCTAGAGGCTGGAAGGCCAAGATCATATTGAGTATCTGGTGAGGGCCAATGTCCTGGACCATAGACAGTCCTCCTCACTGTGTCCTCCCATGGAGAAGGGAAAAGGCAGTTTTCTGGGGTCCCTTTTATAATGGGATTAATCTCATTCATGAGGGCTCTGTCCTCATGACTTAACCACCTTCCGAAGGGCCCACCACTTAATACCATCATCTTGGAGATTAGGTTTTCAGTAAATGCATTTGGGAGGTCAGGCAGAAACATTCAGTCTCTAGCAGAGCAGTTAAGTGCCTTGTACAGCCTGGTGTAGCTGGTGACTAGAGGAGCTGACCATGACAGCCACTCTTTCTAACTCCAAATTCTATATCGTTTCTTTTGACTCAAGTAGGGAGGGGACAGATTCAAAATCTTCACTTCATATATTCAGCAGAACTTCTTGTTACTCAGTTCTTAAGAGCTCTGCAGCAAGACAATTATCATTATTTTATTTACTTTTGTTTGACATTATAGTAACAGAAGTATACATCTGTTAAAGGTTCATGCGATTGTCAGTGATTTGTGAAAGAGCAGAAAAAAATAACAGGCAAATCTACTTAGGTCCTCTATGCATTACTGCCTTCAACCTCCACGACAACCCTAAACACTTAAGCATTATTACAGATATAACAGGATGTAAGGTTTTCTGTTGCCTGCAAATTTTAGTCAAAACCTTACAGTTGAGAAAAATAAGTAAGGAAAAATGTTAAAATTCTAAGGACAACTGTTAGGTATATTCATGTGGGACTTAAGTGACCAAGACTGTGCCTCAAAATTCACCCCACAACTTCCCAACAGACTTTATTATGAAGAAACCTGAAAATTCACAAAGTCTTAGAATAGGAGAATTTTCATCCTGGTTGGAGATTCTCTAAGAGTCTTAAAAGAGTCTTAAAAATTTTGAGTTCCCACAAGTGGAGCTGGGAAGTTGTCCCAAGAGACGAACTGGCACCATGTGACCAGAGAGTTCTGGGACACCTGTGCCCAAGGGTTTGGAAATACATGTGAGCCAAGGGAATGCTGCCTGCTTCTTACTTGAAGAACTTAAGAGGCTAGGATCTGGTTGGACTGGCTGGTGACAGAAGCAGAAATATAGGGGAGAAGAGGGTCACACCTGGACTCTCATGTCTTGGCGTAGCAAGATGTATGTTTCCAATGGGCCAGGTGGTCCCTGCCCAGCCAGGTGGACCATCAGGGAGGTAAAATCTAGTGGACTTAGGAGAGCGGTCTCACGGCATGAGTCAAAGAGGACAAGTTGAAGAAGAGTCCAAATCGCTCTCATCACTGTGACCTCTGTGTGAGAACCATTATTTAAATGCCTGCCACTCACAGGGATTCCTCAATAGTCAAGAGATAATTCCTAATTTCTACAGCTAAATCTATAAACTTCTGCTCCTTTTCCTTTAACCTGTGACTCAGCCAGATAGTTGCAGGAGATAAGAGGGTTGAGGAAGCTAGGAAGAAGGAAGGAAGGAAGGGAAGGAAGTCATGTCTCCCCTCTCCCTCTGCAGGGCTCTCTTAGAGACATCTGTTAGGGATGGAGAGGGGAGGGGTCAAATGTGATGATATGTGACTATTGGATTTTGAAATGGCTGGAATATCAGAAAGGGAGTCTTAACTGTTCATAACAAGTGGTGTCTTAGGAATTAAAAACCTGGGGGAGCCTCCCAAGCTCTCATTTACTAACAGGGAAAGGAAATTCTACCACAGTCAAAGGCTAGAGTGGGAAATGAAATAAAGTAAGATTATTCTTCTTTGAACCCCATTGAGATAAGCCACCAAATCAGTTCTGTATATAATTATTTTCCTTTAATAGAAAGAAGAAAGTAGAAGCCCAAGAAAAGGTGAAAAACTTACCCAGCATCACTCAGTTTACAAAGTCCAGCAGAAAAATCAAAGTCCTTGCAGTCTGACCCTAACACTTGCCTTAACTCCTATGAAGTACTTCCTGTGTAAACTAAAATGACAAATTAAACTTAGAGATATCTTCACAGTAAGGAAGAACATTACTTTGACTCAATTTTTATTTTACCAAGAAATGCAGTGATTCATTGATTCTTAAACCTAGGATACTTGGTATTCTTTCATTTGTGTTACTGCACTGTCTCCAGAGATCCAATTCTGCATTCAGAGCTACTCACTAGGCATCCCCTAAATGCACTCCAGATGTTGAACTTACGATGTCCAGCCTTGAGCTCATCGATTCCACACCCCAGATGAAGACGGAATATGGAACATTCCCTAAACCTAGGATTTGTGATTGCTCAACAGCACTATGGTTCCCCTAGAAACCCAAGTCCACATCATATGAAATAGATTTGATTTTCTCTTTCCTACTCACTGAGTCCTCACCTCTCACTCAAATGAAGTAGCAGAAGATGAGGGAGTCAGAACCAATCTAGGTGCAGCTTTGAATTACATAATAGCAAGTCTAATTTAAATCTTAAGAGAATGAGTAAGTATTGAAAGCTGAGGAATATGGGAATGCCATAGTTTGATCTGTTATTTAAAAAGAGTATTCTGCCTTTCGAGGCTGCTTGATAAACATTTGTTTGTTTGAACTGACCTAGAACGTGGCGTAGAAGTGGAAGGTGTACCACATTGCTTGATCCACGTATATATCCATCAGGGATTATCACTGTCCTGTTAGCTGACACTTCCATCACCTCACACCATTATCATTTCTTCTCTGTGGTGAGAACATTAATGAATCATTTCTAAACGCTACTCTCTTGTTCACTTTGTCTTTACACCTTTCCTCTTCCTGTCTCAACACAGAAGGATGGCTCCATTCCACTCCAGTGTGTGTGTGTGTGTGTGTGTGTGTACCTATATCTTTTCCTTGCTCTCTCACATTGCATTGTAATTATCTATTTACATATTTTTTTCTCCCTTTACACTGTGAGATTCATAAGGAAGTGAGTCACATTTGTGTTCCAAACATTAGCCATAGTGTCAACATATGGAAGGATATACTTCTCACCCATTTATTTCCCGACACACTGCTGCTTTCGCTTGCAGGTCCCATTTCCTCTTCAAACTCGAGAATATCAGTATTTTCTCCTCAGAAAACTGTGGTTTTCCTTCTGTGTTTCCTATTTGGGATAATGACACAGCCAACCCTGCTCTGCCAAGCAGTGACCTGCCATTATATCCACCATTCTTCCCTCTACTTTATGCTCATGTACCACAGAAGTGCTTTCTGGTGATTTTTTGAATCTCCACCTGATCATTCTACCTCAGCACTAATTTTAGGTGCTCCTAATATTGTTTTTTACCCAAGTTATTAGAACAGATTTTTATTTTTATTTTTTTAATAAATTTATTTTTTATTGGTGTTCAATTTGCCAACATACAGAATAACACCCAGTGCTCATCCCGTCAAGTGCCCCCCTCAGTGCCCATCACCCATTCACCCCCACCCCCCGCCCTCCTCCCCTTCCACCACCCCTAGTTCGTTTCCCAGAGTTAGGAGTCTTTACGTTCTGTCTCCCTTTCTGATATTTCCTACCCATTTCTTCTCCCTTCCCTTCTATTCCCTTTCACTATTATTTATATTCCCCAAATGAATGAGAACATATAATGTTTGTCCTTCTCCGATTGACTCATTTTACTCAGAATAATACCCTCCAGTTCCATCCACGTTGAAGCAAATGGTGGGTATTTGTTGTTTCTAATGGCAGAGTAATATTCCATTGTATACATAAACCATATCTTCTTTATCCATTCATCTTTCGATGGACACCGAGGCTCCTTCCACAGTTCGGCTATTGTGGACATTGCTGCTATAAACATCGGGGTGCAGGTGTCCCGGCGTTTCATTGCATCTGAATCTTTGGGGTAAATCCCCAACAGTGCAATTGCTGGGTCATAGGGCAGGTCTATTTTCAACTCTTTGAGGAACCTCCACACAGTTTTCCAGAGTGGCTGTACCAGTTCACATTCCCACCAACAGTGTAAGAGGGTTCCCTTTTCTCTGCATCCTCTCCAACATTTGTGCTTTCCGCCTTGTTAATTTTCCCCATTCTCACTGGTGTGAGGTGGTATCTCGTTGTGGTTTTGAGTTGTATTTCCCTGATGGCAAGTGATGCAGAGCATTTTCTCATATGCATGTTGGCCATGTCTATGTCTTCCTCTGTGAGGCTTCTGTTCATGTCTTTTGCCCATTTCATGATTGGATTGTTTGTTTCTTTGGTGTTGAGTTTAAGAAGTTCTTTATAGATCTTGGAAACTAGCCCTTTATCTGATACGTCATTTGCAAATATCTTCTCCCATTCTGTAGGTTGTCTTTGAGTTTTGTTGACTGCATCCTTTGCTGTGCAAAAGCTTCTTATCTTGATGAAGTCCCAATAGTTCATTTTTGCTTTTGTTTCTTTTGCCTTCGTGGATGTATCTTGCAAGAAGTTACTGTGGCCGAGTTCAAAAAGGGTGTTGCCTGTGTTTTCCTCTAGGATTTTGATGGAATCTTGTCTCACATTTAGATCTTTCATCCATTTTGAGTTTATCTTTGTGTATGGTGCAAGAGAGTGGTCTAGTTTCATTCTTCTGCATGTGGATGTCCAATTTTCCCAGCACCATTTATTGAAGAGACTGTCTTTCTTCCAATGGATAGTCTTTCCTCCTTTATAGAATATTAGTTGACCATAAAGTTGAGGGTCCACTTCTGGATTCTTTATTCTGTTCCATTGATCATTGTCTGTTTTTGTGCCAGTACCACACTGTCTTGATGACCACAGCTTTGTAGTACAACCTGAAATCTGGCATTGTGATGCCCCCAGATATGGTTTTCTTTTTTAAAATTCCCCTAGCTATTCGGGGTCTTTTCTGATTCAACACAAATCTTAAAATAATTTGTTCTAAGTCTCCGAAGAAAGTCCATGGTATTGAGTGTAGGGATAGAGGGAACATTCCTCAACATCTTAGAAGCCATCTACGAAAAGCCCACAGCAAATATCATTCTCAATGGGGAAGCACTGGGAGCCTTTCCCCTAAGATCAGGAACAAGACAGGGATGTCCACTCTCACCACTGCTATTCAACATAATGCTGGAAGTCCTAGCCTCAGCAATCAGACAACAAAAAGACATTAAAGGCATTCAAATTGGCGAAGAAGAAGTCAAACTCTCCCTCTTCGCCAATGACATGATACTCTACATAGAAAACCCAAAAGCCTCCACCCCAAGATTGCTAGAACTCATACATCAATTTGGCAGTGTGGCAGGATACAAAATCAATGCCCAGAAGTCAGCGGCATTTCTATACACTAACAATGAGACTGAAGAACAGATTTTTAGCTTGGGCTCCTACTTCAGAATCGCCAGCCCCGCAATTCTCAAACATCTACTAGAATGGGCTTTCTAAAATTCACACCTAATTGTGAAGCTGGCCTAATGAAAATTCTTTATTGGCAACTCTTTGTCTGCAGAGTACAATCTAAAGTCTTTAGTACAACATACAGAGTGTTTTGTGATCTCCCTCCCTGTCTAGCCTCATCTCTGGATGCTCCAGTGCCAGAACTCTGAGCATCTTGAACCACACTCAGAACACCCAATGTACCACCGCTTGTGCCTCTGAGAACACTTGCTCCATCTAGAAAGTTTCTCCCATTTAGCAAATTCCAGTTTCTGGTTTACAACCCACATGAAGTCCACCCTCTCTGTGAGGTACTTTTTATGTTTATCCCTACTCGGGCATTCATAATCTTTCCATTGTAATGTTAGACCTCCCCACACTGCCTGCCCAACATATTGTGAGTTCTTTAGCCTAGAAACTATATATATATATATTTTTATCAGCAGTGCCTGAGAATTACCATCTATGTACCATATTTTTACTCAAATGTGCCAGTAAAAACTCAAGATAATATTTTATTTCTCAGTCAATAAAAAAGTTGGAGATGGTTTCAGGGCCAAAAGTAAACATGTAAATAACTTAATGATTTATAAAACATGGATTTTTCTCTATCTTCAACTTCATTATGATCTGAACAACAACATATGAAATTGACAACTAAGTTTTTTCCTATTACTTTTGAATCATTCATAAAGAAATCAATTTCTTAACTAGTTGATTAACTTAAAAAACTCACACAACTTCAAAATGAAATTGGCTCTTGGGCCCAAGTATTTTATCTGTATTTTATCATCTAGCAGAGACTATGTGTATAGGAAAATTATTAGTATTGAATACTAAAGATCTGGCACAAAGTCACACATATGCAGAACCTTTTTTCTTTTTTTTTTTCTTAAGATTTTATTTATTTTTTCATGAGAGACAAAAGAGAGAGGCAGTGACATAGGCTGAGGGAGAAGCAGGCTCCCTGTGGGGAGCCCGATGTGGGACTCTGGGATCACGCCCTGAGCCAAAGGCAGACGCTCAACCACTGAGCCAACCAGGCGTCCCTATGTAGAGCCTTTTAACTGGTGTTCCAAAGATTTTTCTACAACAAAATAAAAGCTGTGATTTAGAAGGAAGTATCTCACCACAGGGAGTCTGATTAAAATCCTGCTGCACCAGTTGGTAGTCAGGTGGCTTTGGTGACATTCAGATCTCTCACCTGGAAAGTGAGAACAACAGAATGAAGCTGTCAAGTTAGGGTGACAGTTGAACAAATCCAGGCATGCGAAATTTTCAGGACAATGAATGGAATGTTGTTTAGTAAGCATATATTAAGGAGGGAGCCTGCTTCTCCCTCTGCCTGTGTCTCTGCCTCTCTCTGTGTGTCTCTCATGAATAAATAAATATTTTTTTAAAAAATAGGCATATATTAAAATCACTCTTCTTTGCTAGTTTCAATGTAAACCTTTGAACCTTTAATGAGCATTTGGACAAGAAGCATGATTAGATCTGTTTCCAGAGTAGGAAGAAATATGTCCAGTGGGCACTTGTAGTCCTAAGCTAAGTGCAGCCTGCCAACTGGTTGTTTATTCAATCAATGATTACTTTGTCTTGCTTTTCCCTCTTTTGATTTTGTATTATTTCAAAATTACCGTGGTGGTTGTCATGGCAACCAAGGAGCCAGAACTGAAGGAAGGGAAGTGTGATCATATAGTAACTTTTTGTTTTCTCTGAGAAGCTCTATACCACCCTTTGCCATATTTTTCTCAGGTTCCTCATCATTAATCATCCAAAGTGCAGCTCTCCTTGCATTTTACCCTGTTGAGAGAAAATGTTCTACTTCTCTCATAAAATATTTTTTCCCAGATCTTCTTATCCTTGGTGACCTTCCTCTGCTTTAAATTCCTGTGTCATTCCTCTTATGGACTATCCCCCCAGATTTGGCAGTGTTATTTATTATATGTTATTCTGTAGCATTACATGTTGATGTATTAAATATTTCTAGGTATGTGTAGCATCCTGATCTGAGGCAGTGTCTTATTCAGTGCTTACCATGGGTCTTTTTGAATCTATCTATCTATCTATCTATCTATCTATCTATCTATCTATCTATCATCTATCATCATCTATCTACACAATGATTATAGGTTTGTGACCAGAGAACAGCAAATGGAATAAATATTTAAAAACATTTTACATTAATAATAATTATTTACATTGGAGAATGTTCAAATGATCCAAGAGAATTTCTGACTTTTTTTTTTTTGCTCATTTTATTTGTTTCAGGTTACAGATATCATAAATCCTACATTAGAAGATGGAATAGAATAGTATCATTTGCAAGTAAAACTATAGCGATATTAAGAACAGCTTTTATTACACTACTATATAAGTAAAAATATGCATATAAACACTCAAACTATAAAGATTTAAATGGAAACCTGAATTATAATAAATACTCCTTCAGCCTGTCCGTTACTAATAGCCTGCAGAAGTGAGAGCAGCAAGCAGAAATATATTAGGTTAGTCTAGCCACACATCAATCCATTGGATGACACTAGGAAGCCAGAGATGTTGTGTAACAGGACTTAGAAACATTAACTGCCAGATATTACACAGGATCTCCAGAGACAGAGTTCTAAGATCTGCTTATTGTGGTGTATGGGTTAATAAAAGCCCAAGGATGACTACTTGACTATTTCTTTAGTCTTTAGCAGTAGGATTTGGAAGTGGCTGTTTCTGAAGAATAAATAGAAGTAAATAATATTTTGTGTGTTGATATGGCCCTGAAAGAAATTTGATCTTTATGAGGATGATGCAATTCTCCCCAATTTCCGATCTTAGACTTATTAACCATGGCAAACAAGAACGTTTCTCCTAAAAATATTTTGAGTCATACTGGAGTTTCTGTGATGTTGTGAAAGATTTTTTGATACGTTTTGGGAACCATGTTTTTATTTTATTTTCTAAGAATTACAAAATATTCTATATGGCATCAAAACTTAAAAATAAGTACATTGTAGGGCTAGCAGGAATTTTAAAGATCACGTGGTTCATCTATCAGTTACTTATTTATTCATGTGCTTGGCACTGGAGGTAAATAAATAAAACTCAGAGAACCTGCTCATATCCTACTTGGGGAGACAGGGGGTGCAATGTGATATATGTCGTAATAAAGGTAACATATGGCTTTCAGGAAGTAAGAGCCCCTGAACTCTGCTGAAGCAAGGCAAGAGAGAAACACCCAAGAGGGAAAACCAGATCTGGTCTCCAAGCACTTAGGAGGAAGGTATGACATAGCTTCCAGGCTCTGGGACTGCAGTGCCCAAAGACAAATGTTACTCTTGCTTTTCTATCAAAGAGATTGCAAATGATTTGGCTTGGTTGACATAAAGACTATGCAAAAAAACATAATGAGTGATGTGTTTGGGAACATTACCAAGAGAAAGTCAGGGTGTGCTCTGCTAACATGTTTGAATTTGGTCATGACACAGTGAGAACCACCAGAACATTTTATATATGGATAGGAGCGTAGTTGAAACATAGAAACATCACCAGATCACCAGAGAGCATGTTGGAAGAGGCTGCAACTGTTTATGAATTGGGAAGCCGTAGAGATGTCCAGGTGAGTTAATACGAGTTCCAGGGATAACACTGGAGATAAACAGGAAGATGTAGCTTCAAGTGTTAAGGAGATATTAAAATTTGTGGCATTTGGTTTCCAAATATACGTAAGGAGAAATGACAGTGAATTTTCATTGGTACATTGTCAGCTTGAGGTACCTTTGAAATATGGAAGTGAAATCACCCAATGGCTTTTGTTCTCTGACACACCAGACTGCAGTTCTCTGAAAAAATCCATCCTTTTTCATTCATTATTGTAGCTCCACGTGTTGCACAGAGTTTTAAATTAAGAAGAGGGTCAGGTCAGTGGAACCATGTGTCAGGCCTCTGCATGGAGCTGGTAGTAGAAACTATGGGTGGGGAGGGATGGCATTTACTCATGCAAGGATTGTCAAGTAAGAGAAAGACAGGATATTTGAATGGAGTAGACAGGCTGCTGTTGGAGGAACCAAAAAATTATTCATCAGCAGGGTGGCTAGCAAGTGTTAGGGCAAAGGGAGCTTCGGATGATGGAGGACGGGTCCTAGAAACCACGGGAAAGAGACCTACTCAAGTCACATTAGTGGAATAAATTATCAATCAGGTCTTCAGATTAGAAGGAGTCAGTGATATTCCTGCCCAATACAGTTTCCTCGCAGGGGGCAGGTAGAGTTCAGACCATGGAGACCTGAGTGGTGGGTAAAGCTGAGGACTGGAGGCCATCAGCACAGGGACCTCACCCTTCTGGGTCCTTGTCTGGGAGAGCAGGCATGTGACACGAAGGAGGGAGGTGATTGAATTTGAGGAGTGGTGCAGAGTCAAGGGGATGCTTCTAAGGTTCACCTTTTGTCCCTTCTTTATGCAAGTCTTGCTTCCACCAAGAATTAGCCTCAAGGTAAGTGTCATTATGCCTTGCTTCTACCCGGTGAGACCCACTCCCACCCCCTGCCCATCATACCCCCCCAAACAAAGTGTGCTCCTGAAAAATGTTCTCCCTCTCCCCCTTTGAGGAATTGCAAGCCAACCTGAAGCCCCCATGGCCTTTGGTCTTTTTGTTACTTTTTCTCCTTCTTGCTCAGGATCCTTAATTTAGATGCCCCTGTCCCTTTGAGTGCCCAGTAGAGGAGATAGGACAAGAGTTTCCTGAGGATGCATGTGGTGCTGTTGCTGAAATTCACACCTAGCTGCCACCCCCATTTCCGGCGTTTGGATCCTGTCCAGAATGCTCAGCGTGTGGATGCAGACACCTCGTTTTTGCCAATCCTGGCAGCACCACCTCCACCCTCTGTCGCCTCTGCCAGTACAGCTCTGCTGTTCCTACCTCAGCATAGCTGCTTTCTCACTCTCGTTGTCACTTCCCCAAGTCCTCGGCCGCCTTCTATTCCCCATACGATGGCATATGATGAAAGATTGATCTCTTAATCCTTTGATTCCAGCCACATACGTAGATCTGGGGACAGACATGAGGCAGCCTCAGGGACATACACTGTGATCTTGCCAAATCACCCATCGTCTTTATACGTACAACCAGGAGTCTCTCTATTCTTGCAGTGAGGTTTATTTACTTCGCCGGGGATAGATACACTCTAAACATATTCAGAAGTGTCTTAACCTGCCTGGGCCAAAACCTAGGGTAATGCCTTGTGGCCTCAAGCTGAAGTGAGGCGATGTTCGTTCCTACATAATGGGCATGCTGCCTTTACAGCTGCTAGGATGTGCTGGAGAGCCTGCAAGAGCAGTGTTCTTTTGTTCCCAACTAAGGAGCACTGGTGTGGGTGTTGCCTGGGTCTGAGAGAAACTGGCCAATCTGGTTGGTTCCCTAGGGTTCCTCTCCTGTCCTTACCACTCCGTCTGTTTCTCAGTCAACTTTTTGGCAAAGGAGCCAACAAAGTGCTTTGTATTTCCAAAAGTAAATAGACACTGGAGTAAAACAAATATAGACCCATTGTAACAGCTACGGTAGAAGCTGGGTGTTAAAGGATACATCTCAGTTCACAGGTTTGAATGTGGCAGGTGTGTTGGGAATGTGCCAGACCTGAAAATACAGCAATGATAATAATAATGAATGACGTTGTAGTAAGACTTCATAACTGGTTGGAATGTCTTGGTTATTTTTGACTCTATATTCTTCCAGAAAGAGAGAGAGAGAGAGAGAACAAGAGAGAATGAGAGGGCTTATCATGTTCCTTCTTATCAAGAAGAAAATCACTTCTGGGGCTTTGATTGGTCTATAGATCAACTTGAGGACAGCTAGCAATTTTAATATGTTGAGCGTTGTGTTTAATGAGCATGGCGCCATGCTGAGTCTCTCCTCTTATTCAGGTCTTATCTGATGCCTTTCACCACTGTTCAGTAAGTCTTTTAAAATGTTTTGAGCCCCCCTTTGGTTTTCGAAAGGATGGCAGTATTCAGTTTCTCAGCGAAGTGGATTTATTTTGTGTTATTAACTTTTAATTTAAATTGTATTGTGATCAGAAAATGTGGAGTGTTCCTTGTTAGCATTTCATTTGTTTACTGGTCTTTCCTGCATTTGAGACTGTTCTCAGATCATTTTTTCTTTTGGAACTACATCAAAATTTCCTTTAAGACAAGCCTCTTAGAGATAAAATCCCTCAATGTTTACTTACTCTCTAAATGTCTTCATTTCCCCTTCATCCTTGAAAGATCCTTTTGCTCACTGACAATTCTAGGTTGACAGGTATTTTTTCCCAGCTCTTAGTAGATATTATTTGACTGTCTGTTGACTTGTGTTTCTGCCATTGAAATGTCTGCAATCATTCTGTCACTTCGTTTAATTGGCATGGCCTTTCTTTCTGCCTCTTCAAGGTTTTATCTTGATCATCTGCTTTGTGACTCCATTGCCATGTCTGGAAGCATGGGTTTCCTTTTATTTTTTTCGTGGAAGATATACCTTATAGATCAGTGGCTACTTATTTTCACCTGTGCTGAAGAATTCGGAGCTAATATTTCTTTAAATATTACCAGATGTCATTTCTGTTCTTTAACAAATTTGTATATGGAGATTCCATGTTTAGTCTCTATGGTTTTTTAAAAATCATTTCTGATTATCTGCTTAGTTTTGAAAATGCCACTTTTGAAAAAAAGTGTATTTTATATTTGAGGATTCCCAACTCTAGAATCTATTATTGGGTGTTATTTCTATTGGCTGTCATGCAGTGATTTCCCTTTTGTGTGTGTGTGTGTGCATGTGTGCGTGTGTGCTCTTTATTTGTCCTTTTAATCTATTCCCATTAATATGTGTGCTAATTTTGGGGAAAACTTTCCTCTAAGGATGACTTGTTATCCTTCTTGTTTCTTTCTGTAGCAAAAGAGAACACCTACCTGACCAATACTATTTCAGCATCCCTCCTAAAGGGTCAGTGTAGAAAAGATTCCCAGATCTAGCTTCCCAATGCTCAAAATCCCCACAGAAGTGTTGCTGAAGGATTCATGCATCAGAGAAGATCTGTTTCATACCTGACACTCAGACCACTTTCCTGCCTCCTACTCACCAAATTCCTCTCTCCTCTGAGTCTCTGTTTTGGAATCCAGATGTTTTTCTCCAAGCTACTGAAGGCTAGTCCAGTGGGGTCCAACCACAACAGGGCCTCAGCCCATCGCTTTGGGATTGTTTGGGCCTGAGAGTCATCCTGTGGCTGATGAGACCAGGAAGGCCTCTGTGGGTGTGACTGTCAGGACTTCTGTTGGGGAAGTGTGTACACACACATGTGGAGATGTGTACACGTGTGTGCACATGCATGCATGTACAGACGAGTGTGGTGCTTCTCCGAACTCCTAATCACTAGTAGTACAACAAACAGAGGCCTCAGAGTTATTGTCAAAAATTACTTTGTTATGAATATATTAAATATCAAGAAAATATAGAGGGACTAACTATAAAATTCTACAAACTTACTACTGAGCCTTTACAAATACTAGAAAGTTACTATGAAATAGGTAACTTAAAATTTGAGAATAAAATGGTAACTGCTAAAGATACAGAAATACAGTCAGTAGTTTCCAAGCCATCAAAGAGTAAAACAGGAAACAGAAATCATACAAAGCAAAAAGAAAAGCCAGGAGAGTAGGAGAAATGAAATGAGAAGAAAAAGGAAGTTTAAGAGAACACAAAATATGGTTGTAAAAATAGACCCAATGTTTTATTAATCAATATAAATATAAGAGTAAATTCACCAATTAAAAAAAAAATAGTGAGAAGAGGATTCCACCAAGGAAAAATGTCAAGAACATAATACTTAAAAATAACACACCTGAGCTTAAAATACACTCTCCTACTTGCAGGAGGGCTGGAAATTAAGGAATATAAAAAATAAGCATTAACTGAACAAAAACCATCTACTTCTGATCTCTTTCCATGGATGCTACTCTTGGCTTATGAGTCCATGGCTGGAGATTTCTTACTTGCTAGAACTTTCACAAGAACACTTGACAGTGTTTCTTATTCTATTATTCTAAAATCAAGGCGTGATTTTATATTTAATCCCAAATCTCTTTTATGGTAATTTAAGTTACTTTCTCATCTCAAGAAATGAAATAAATACTTAGGAGCTATTTTCATATTATGATATCCTCAGTAGTTAATGAATATTTTTCAGAACATTTTCTAATGTTCGAAAGGGATACCTAATTCATCTGCACCAAGTATACAGAGCCAGGTAATTATAAATTCAATTTGAGATCATAATTTTAAGATTGAGGCTCACAAAAATGTTATGAGAGAAGAAACATACTAATAACAGAATGCCGTGGAAATATAATCGGAAATAAAGTTATCTCCACCCAAGTCCCAGTGCATGATTTGAGTCCATTAGATCGTTAACAATCATTACGTGAGTACCCGCTAAATGGTGGGAATTCTGAGAGTGTATTTACTGAGATTAAAATAACCTGGAAAACTCTACCCACTTTCAGAGTTCTACCTAATCCATTAGGAGTTCAGGATGAGTAAACATTATTACTGTAGAGCAAAATTCTATAATACAGACATAAAAGTGTATGATAAAGTCAAGCCCTTGTTCCCAGCAGAATTTTTTTCCACAGCCAGGGTGATCTTTCAAAAATATAGTCAGACAGAGTCACTACTCCATAAAACATCCACTGGTCCTTCTTTTTGATAAGAGTTCTTTCATTACTAAGCTCCTCTTTGGTGATGGACAAGATAGTGAATATTTTGGGGTCACACTATTTCCGTGGCATTTACTCAGCTCTGCCCTTGTGGTGGGTCAGCCGCACCAGACAGTGCATAAGCAAGTGGGTATAAATTTGATGATGGACAAGAAGTTCTTTTGAATATCTTTTTTTTTTTTTTTTTGGAAGGAGGGAAGAAGGTTGGAAGATTTGTTGCTACTGCTTATTTCATTTCCAGAAATCTGACTGTATAAGCAAATTTGATAATTTATAAAACAGCTTACAGGACAGTATCTGCCTCAAGTTGAGTCTTCAACTTTTATTCCTACAACAATCCATGTTTTTCTGATAGGAGTAGCGCAGTTATTCTCTGTTTTATAGTTACAAGATGCACAAAACTCAGGGGCAGGAACATGTCACCCTATTTTATAACCAAAATTCTGTTCTTGACCTGTGCTCATAATTGTGCTTGGCAGTAGTCAAATGAATTTTAACCAGTGATTTTCTTTTTTTTTTTAAAGTCATATTCAAGATTCGACTCAACTCTTTTTGATGTACCTTCTTCAGATGGCTTCTGCTGTCTGCTCCACTTCCCCAAGTCCTACAAGGGAACATGAGGGGACAGTGGTCCTGACCTTATTTTCTTTGTTTCCTTTGCTGTGACATGCAGCTGCCAATTAGATTGTTGCAATCTAATTGGTGGTATGGATTATCCCCAGAGCTGGCTCGCTGACACGGCACACTGGAGAGCCTGCGGCTTCCTGGCATTGTGAGCCCATGGGAGTCAGGCTCCCTGTCCTAGTCCACTGACTCGCCCATGCACCATGGTCCCCCTGGTGTCCACCCTCTCTGCCCCCTAGCTCTCTGAGACCAGAGTCCCAGCTAAGCTCCCAGAGAACTCCCACTATCCTCTCTGTGTCTGTGAGAGAGACAGATTCCCCAGCAGCTGTGAGAAGTCAGGGTTGAGTACAAGACCCTTGATCCTCTCCTTGCATAGGCTCCCCTTCCCACATGGACTCCTCCTTCCCTGATCGGATCCCAGCAGGAGAGGACCAGTCCCTCTTCTCCTCCCTTCCCCTACCTTACCTCTACAGGGACAATTTAGAACACTCACAGGATGCTAGCAGGGGAAGATCCAGCAGGTAACCTAGGTGAGCAGTGACATGTCCCATGACTGCCTTATGCCTTTCCTGTTACAATTCCTTTATACTGGATCTTAGAAGGAGACTTCAATTGTGAGGCAATTAAGACCATGGCCTCTGCCTACATTCAGATTCTGGCTTTGCCACCTGTTTTGCAGCGTGACCTTCTCCAGTCGTCTCAGTTACCTGAAGCCTCACTTTCTTCAACTCTTCAACTTTGACAATGAGGGTGATGACCACCCTCCAAGATAGGTATCACTCTGAGGATTAATGAGATCATCAGTATCAAAGCTCCTACACAGGGGCCTGGTATAGAGTAAGACCTTGCTAAATATTGCATGATTCTTCTGAGATATTCCCTTACATTTATTGATTTATATAAAAGGAGGATATAAAGGGCAAATAAATATCATTTCCTGGAGACAAGTAAGGAGCTAAGGAAATGACAAGATTTAGTGTGTCAGCCAGGGGAAGTTGTTTCAGGGTCAAGAAGCAAAAGGGGCATCTACGGCCATTTCCTGGGCAGGAGAGGGATGCAGGGCAGATCATGAAGGGCTCTGTGCCATCAGTATTAGGCTTTTCAAGTGAAACAGAACCAATAGAATATATGTGTCTGTGTATATAGGTAATACACGTATGGCATACTTAGATATGTGTGGATTTATTATAAGGAGTTGGCTCGCATGATTATGGAGTCTGAGAAGTCCAAAGATCTGCATCCCACAAGCTGGAGACCTAAGAGCTGTTGATTTAGTTTCACTCTGTGTCCAAAGGTCTGAGAACCAGGACAGCCACTGGCATAGTTACAGTCCAGAGCAAGGAGGCTCATGAGTCAACAGCAGTTTTTCAGTTTGAGTCCAAAGGCAGGAGAGGACTGATGTCTCAGCCTAGCAGTCTGGCAGTGGTTCTCTCTGCTGGTTTCCCTTTTGGTTCTATTCTGGAATTCAGTGTATCAGTTAATGAGGCCCACTCACATTTGGGAGGGCAATCTTTTTACGTGTTTAGAGATTTAGAGATTAGTTTCATTCAGAAACAGCCTCAGAGAAGAGAGAAATCATGTGTGGCCAAATGTCTGTCAAGACATCTTATGTTTTCAAAGCTGTGGCCAGGAGATAAGATGTCTGGTGAACAAATGGCACTACCAGGAGGAGTGGCTGGGCTGGGGTGGAGAGAGGCACCGAGTTCTATTGCCTAATGAAGTAAAGGTGGCAAAGTCAAAGACAGGCCTCTGTATTCTATAGTTAATTTTGCCTTCCAGTCTGCCTGGTGGTTTGCCACTGATGAACCTGCTGGTGTAACTGGTCTATATGGAGGTACATTGCAGTTCTAAAGAGGAAACTTTAGAAGCAGGGACTTCTAAAATTTCATCTTCCCACATTTATTATTCTTTTCTGAAATGGAAAAAAAAATCCTTTTCTCATAGTCTGTATATAAATTAAATGAACATGAAGTTCAAAGAAACCTATACATCAAAGAAACCTCTTTAAAATATTTTAGAGTAGCTCATAAATTAAAATTTGTCCAGTGTGGCTTTATTTTTTTAAGATTTTTTAAAAAATTTATTTATTCATGAGAGACACACACACACGAGAGAGAGAGAGAGAGAGGCAGAGACACAGGCAGAGGGAGAAGCAGGCTCCACGCAGGGAGCCCGACACGGGACTCGATCCCAGGGCTCCAGGATCACACCCTGGGCTAAAGGCAGGTGCTAAACCGCTGAGCCACCCAGGAATCCCCATAGCTTTAATGTAAAATGTACTCTTTCCTTGTCATTCAAAAGCAGTAATAGAAAACCTTTTAACTTTTTTGGTGCTAGAGTAGTGCCGTCTACGTGTTTGAGTTTCTGTTGCATTCATCTCTCATCAGCAAAATAAATTTTGAAATAGAGACTGGGAGTGATTTACCTAAGAAAAATTAGGTCCTGAAATGATATTTAAATTTAATATCCTGAAATGCTGTCTTTGTCACATCAAATATAATTCAAAATTAATGTTATGTATTTTTTCAAAAGTACACATTTTTTACTTTCAGCGATTTTATGTAGAAATATCTCTATATTTAATGTTGTTACTGTGGCCTAATATTATTTTACTTTTGCTATGTATCACTGTGTGAAAATTTTCATGATAAAAATATCAGTGTTCAAGAGAAGGGATTTTAGCATGCAAATTAAGGAATGAAATTATAATTATGTTAAGAGTTTTAGTGTTTTCAAGTTTTTTATTTAAATGAGTCTCTTTAAATCCAGGTTCTTTATATGTTTTAGTGTTGGAATTCCCAATAATTAAATCCTTTTTTACTAGGAAAAAACATAGGAATGTTATGAAAATATCTCATTTTGAAATAAATCCAATATTGATGTCAAATATTTTTGAAATCATAGCATCACTTAATTGGAAAGTGTTAGTTGATTCTCAGAATTTCAGCAAACATAGAGCTCTTTAGAATCTCGTCATTTTCTGTAAAGCAGCAATACCTAATATATAAATAAACTAAGGTTTGCTATAAGGGTATTTTCATCATTGGATTGGAATGTGTAGCGGTCTCCCTATGGCACAGTTTTATGTGGCAGACCTTTCTTATGCCTGCTGGGCTGGATGTGATTGCCACATGATTGCTGTGGCCTCGCATTTACACTCTCCAGAATAGTTCTCAACACAAATAGGGAACAATGTTGAGAGACAAAGAAAAAGGAGGAAAGTAAGAAGAATGGAGGATGAGAAGGGGCAGGGAGAATAAGGAGCCGTGATTTAGATTCACTGTGGCTTCGTAAACTGATGGGCAGATGGAAAATAAATGGAAGAAAGGACAACTCATTGGAGTTTGTGTGGGAAACATTTGCATCTAAATCAGTGGAAAAATGGAATTCATTATAGAGGCGAGTGTGTTTTAGGAATAGAATATATATACACACACACACATATATACATAGACATAACTACACTTCTATTTTTATATTTTTTAGCTAATTGTTAATTTCTGTGCTATTAATATTGGAAAATGATACATGTAATTGCAATAACTATCATGGGAGTTTCAAAGGAATGTATTGCTTGTTTGCTTTGTTTGACAGATAAACAATAAAGTGGTTTTTTAAAATAAAGATAGTAAGCATAATATTTTATGGTATAGGTTTTTCCCCAAATTGTAATATAAATATTTTTACTAAGTCAGTCATAACATCTCAATTAGCAAGGGATCCTCCTTTTTTTAATGCCTTGGTTTTAATTTTAAAATCTGAAAATACTGGATGAATAAGGTCTTAATTTCTAAAGGATTGGCTTAAAATGGTAGAAGGAGTACTTTGTTCTGAAGAGCAAACCACCTATTTTTATTTTGAGGAAGAAGTACACGAGAAGCTTCCACATTTTTCCCAGCATGCCTCTGCCATGCAAGGATTCGAGGTCTTCGTAGAAGAATGCCCTAAATTACTCCTTGTACTTTAATACTGTTTCTTAAATATGGAGGTACATGTTGCCAGAGGTAGAATCTGGCATATATGCTATTGTCAATATTTTCCTTAATATCCTCAAGCTGCAAGAGACAAGTGCATGAGAGAATTTATATTTCTGCTTGAAAATTTTATTGATTTCAGGAGTCTTCTAAAAGTGAATAGATGGTGTGGTCAAATCCATTTTCTAAAGATTTCCTGCTAATTTCCAAACAATTATTGCTAAATACATCCATATCCTTTTAGTTTCATCTTTGATCATGGTGTGATATTTTTGATTAACAGTAACTACTAAAAATCAGGAAGTACAAAGGTTGGGTTTTCTTACTGCATGCCAACCAAAGGTTAATGTTATTTAAGACACACACGCCAAAGGTTGTGTAGATGTGTGACCTTTTCATCTCCAGGAGGTTGCACTTCATAGCTCACTGTACCCATGGCTATTCACCAAGCTCTGTTTGGACTGGCCGTGGGTCTAACACAGTATTTCCTTGCTATGGGGTTTCTCTATAGTTCACAATATGAGGACAGACTTCCCTTAAAGCAAATGAGAGAGAGAGAGAGAGAATAAGAGAGACATAGAGACACATAGAGCAAGAGAGGCAAGAACAAGATGGAAGCCACTGTCTCTACCAGTTTGGAAGTGACATCCCATCACTATTAGTGGAAGTGAGTCACTATTAGAAGTGAGTCACAGGTGTAGCTGTAGCTCACGCTGCAGGGGGAGCAGTTAGCCCACGGATGTGAATACTAGCTAGAAAGTGGGGAACATGCAGGATTTTCCTAGAGCCACCATACTGCATGGTATTTCAATCTCTGTATGTAGGTTTCATAGGTAAGGATCTTTTGGTATGTGTATTACCCTTTTTCAGTAAAAACAAGAACAAAACCAAACAAAAGGCTCTGAAATTCAGTGCATCAAAGCAATAACAGTGTGCATTTCTTTGGTTTCTGTAAGCTGACTAGTTGGTTCTTCTGCTTCATGTGATGGTGCTCTGAGCATTGAGTTGGTCCAGGGTCCTCATGCCCATGCCAACCAGTTGGTATTGGCCACAGGCTGGGAATTCAGCTGGGGCTGCTGCCTGGGGAGACGTCGTTGCCCTCCACATGGCTTCTCCATGTGGTCTGTTGACTTTCCTCACAGTGTGTATTTGCTGGGTTCTGTATGAGCGAGCATCCCAAGTGTGAGTGCCACAAAGGAAGAAAGCAGACACTGCCAGTCCCTTGATGTCTAGCTTCAGAAGTCTAGGATGACACTCCATTCTGTTGGTCAAAGCAGCACCAGGGCAAGCTCAGGTTCAGAGGGAGGACACATCACGTCCACCTCTTTTTTTAAATTTTTTTTTTATTATTTATTCATGATAGTCATAGAGAGAGGAGAGAGAGGCAGAGACACAGGCAGAGGGAGAAGCGGGCTCCATGTCATTAGCCCGACGTGGGACTCGATTCCGGGACTCCGGGATCGCACCCTGGGCCAAAGGCAGGCACCAAACCTCTGAGCCACCCAGGGATCCCCTCACGTCCACCTCTTGATGGGGAACTGTCATCCCCATACTGGAGAAGAATTCTGCTGGAGAACATCTCTGAAGATAGGCTACCTCAGTGTGCACCCTGGCCATAACTAGGACATATACCTCCCACAAGCTACAGGTGCTCACCTCCTTCCAGGACCCTCCACTTGTCACTCTGTATGACACAACTTGAAATCCAGTATCCCATCATCTGTATCGGGTCCAGGTGTAGGTGGCACTGCATGGCAGCGTCCTATTGGCACAGTTGATCAAGTACAGTTCCCTTGATAGCAAGACCTGTGAGCTAAAAAGTCACATTATCTGCACCTCCCCCCTACCCCCGCCTAGTATGCAATGGTAAGTCTGGGATGGAAAGCCATTAGAAAGAGGGAAAATGGGAGGCTCACAGTAGTGTCAGCCATGGGCATTCTCAGATCCAGCCTGACACAGGTTACCATGTCCTCTGATGGGCAGCAGGGACTTCTTGTCTGGGGCCCATTCCCCCTGGGTGCCCGGGGTGGCTCTGGCCACCAACCTCTGGGCTCTGATTCTGGAGTCTTCCTTCCTTCTCCCTCAAAGTGGCTCATGTTCTCAGGGTTCTCAGGGTTCTTCCTGACTCGAGGAGGGTAGCCCCCTGGAGGCCTCTATTCATTGTGAAGTCTTTGTGTTGCTTTGAATCAAAGCCAGTATGAGAGTCATCAGAACTTGGAGGCTTCCTGTGTCCCACAACATGATGCACACCAGCGTGCTTTGGGGGGATATGCCCAGGGTCCTCTGAGATGCCTGCCGGGCCAAGAAGTGGGCTGAGATACTCCATCCCCCTGCCACCAGCCAACAGCCCCACTGCTCCCCCTTGGAGGAGGGGATGGATCTGCTGTCAGCACTCTTCATTGATCTCTGTCCTCAGACTGTTTTATGTTTGGAATAATTTTCAGGTTAGAGAAGGAAGAAATAGACAATAATGGGGTCCTGAGTTGGCAAAGCCACCCATGGTTCTGATGAAGAATTTCTTCTCAGGTCCATCTGCATCTGTACCGTGTGGCAGGTACCTATGACAAAGCACTTAGCACTTTTGACATTCTTTCTGGAAATCGCCTTAGTTTAACCTCCCCAGCTCACTGAGTGTGCTGGCTAATTTCCATGCTACCTAAGCCACCGTGCTACCCAAGCCACTTTCTACCATGAAATAACACAGTGGTGTAAAAGCCCAGTAAAGTTTTTGCAACTGTCCTTCCGGCTACCATTGAGAGTTTTGTCAAGGGCTTGCTGACCTCCAACCACCACCTAAAGCAGAAAATGGAATTTCTTTTCTTTTCTTTCTTTCTTTCGGTATGTCTGTTCGGGAGGGAGGGTGGGAGGGAGGAAGGGAGGAAGGGGAAGGGGAAGGGTGAATGGCGGAGGGAGAATGGAGTGAAGGGAGGAAGGGAGGAAGGGCGTAAGGGCGGAAGGGAGGAAGGGAGTCAGGCGACGGGAGCAGGAGGAAGTGATCAGTAGTGCTTGAGTATGGCGTGAGGAAGGGAGGACGGGAGAAGGAGGCCGGGAGGAATGTCTGAGTGGACTGTCGTAGCTCGTTTCTGCTTTCCTTCATTTCCTTTCCTTTCAGTTCCTTGCCTGTCCTTCCTTTCCTTTCATTCCTTTCCTTTCCTCCCTCCCTTCTTTCCTTTCTTTCCTTTCTTTCTTTTTTTAAAGATTTTATTTATTTATTTGAGAGAGATCAAGCACAGGCAGGGGGCAAGGGGCAGAGGGAGAAGCAGCCTCTTCACTGAGCAAGGAGCCCAATCCTGGACTCGATCCCAGGACCCCCTGGATCGTAACCTGAGCCGAAGACAGACCCATACCTGCTTGAGTCACCCAGGCACCCCAGAAAATGGAATTCTCTTTAACTGGAGCAGTAGCAATGTCCACCACCATCAGCAGTGGATATGTTCTCCTTCACCCACATCCTCACAAAACGTGATGTTGTCCATCTTAGTCTGTTTTTCTGGTTGGTTAGCTGTGTAATGAGATGACATAGTTGTTTTAATTAGTGTCCAGTTGTTGACTATTAATAAGCTTAAGTAGCTTGTGTTGTTTCCAGGACACCTGGATTTCTTCTTGTGTGAAATGTCTGTTTAGAACGTTTGCCCATCTTATGGTGCATTGTCTCTTCCATACTGTCCGTCTGTAGAGACTGGATATTAGGATTTGAAGTCTATATGTGGCGATAATATCTTCTTGCAGGTGTGACTTGGGTTGGCACCCACCTTCCTCCAGTATCCTACAAAAAAATCATTCCAGTGCCTTCTGGCTTCTGTTAAACACAAGTATTTGCTCCTTTGAAGAAATTGCTTTTCTCTTTCTCTAGCTGTTCTAAATATTTTCTCTCAACAGCTTGTAAAACACTGAATAATTACTTCTTTAAATATTGTGTGCTCTCCATTTTCTTCCTTCTACCTAGAAATCTGATATGATCAGCAACTCTCTATTCTGTCTTTTATTCCCACCCAGAGGTGGAATGTTGGGGTCCTGTATTGATTCTATTTTTAATTTTTTGAGGAACTGCCGTACGGTTTTCTGCAGGAGCCATACCATTTTACATTCCTACCAACAGTGCACGAGAGATCCAGTTTATTTACATCCTCACCAACACATGTCGTTTTTTATGTTATTGAGAGTAGCCATCCTAATGGGCATGAGGTGGTATTTCACTGTAGTTTTGTTTGCTTTTCCCTGATCATTAATATGTGACATTGAGCATCCTCTCATGTGCTTGTTGTCTATTTGTGTATCTTCTTTGGAGAAAGGTCTATTCAAGTCATTTGTCCATTTTTGGAATGTGGGTTGTTAGGTTTTTGTTGGTGGTCATATTGCATCTTAGGAGTTCTCTACGCATGCTGGACATTATTAGTCCCTTATCACATACCTGCTTTGCAAATTTTTTCTCTTGTTCAGTGAGTTGACTTTTTATTCTGTCAGTATGCTCTTGATGCATACATTTTTTTCAAGTTTCATGAAGTCCAATTTGTTTTATTTCTTCTTCTGTTGTCTGTGCCTTTTGTATCCTATTTAAGAAATCATTGCCAAAGTCAGTGTCATGAAGATTTTTACTAATGAGTTCTAGGAGTTTTATAGTTTTAGGACTTACAATTTAGGTCTTTGATATATTTCAAGTTAATTTCTGTGCATGTTAAGTAAGGGTCTGAATTCATTACTTTGTGTGTGGATATCGAGCTTTCCCATCACCATGTGCCCCAAAGGCTGACTTTCCAACATTGAAGGTCTTGGCATCCTTGTCAAAACTCATTTGACCTTATATGAGAGGATGTATTTCTGCTTCTCCTGTCAGTTTAGCTCAAATTTTATTCACAAAGCACCAGAAGGAGGAGAGGCTGAGGCAAAGAGACTGACTAGGATTCTGCTACCCCAAGGTGATGAAGGCCAGGGATAAGAAGCCCATGGTAGGCTGGAAATGGAGAGAGAAAGAGATTTTACAGTAATGAGTTCGTAGTGAGAGATTTTACAAAGAATATTTGAAAGCTCTTGATATTGTTTTGATGAAAGCAAAGGTGTGAAGGAGTCAAGTTAATTTTTAGAAATTTTCAGCTCAGGTAATCAGGAGAAGGCTAGTAATTAGTAAAGATGAAGAGTCTAGGGGAATAAAACTGATGAGATCCCATCAATCAAACTCTCTGACTTAATAAGAGAGACCTAATTCTCCCCTTTCAACTTAAAAATTATGGTATTGATTTACACTGCCTTAGACCATTACTTTGGGGAATCCTTGCATTATCTTCACATCTCCTAATGAAATAACTTTAGGCACTCTTATATTTGAATGACAGAAAAATTAGCAAAGAGAGTATGGATTTAGTAAGTGTTTCCATAAACAGCTAGTTCTCAAACTGCAGTCTCAGGCAAATGAAGCATTGCAAGTTTTGATAATGTAGCACCAGCTTTACAATTACACAAATATTTGTTAAATGCCAATGAAAAACTCAGTACAGCTTTTCTAAACATTCTAAGATCTATATTTCAACGGAAATACTGAGTTGTATTTTGATGTAAGCTAGAAAAGTGTTTGCTTCTTGCAATCTTTAGATGAGCCATTTGGGGTCAAGTGGACCCTGACAGCCCAGCTCTGTCTGGAGCTCATTTTATAGTTTTCCCCAGTTCCCAAGATGGAGGCTAAACTTTCCAGAAATAATTCTTTCTCAGAGGCGGAGGAATGTAAGAAGCTGTAGTCTAATTTTCTTAACATGTGGTTCAAAACCAGGTACTTGATTGATCACTTGTAATCTCAAATGAAATAACCATTAAAAAACACTGGTTTCAGAGCTCCTGGGTGGCTCAGTTGGTTAAGCATCTGCCTTTGGCTCAGGTCATGATCCCAGGGTCCTAGGATGGAGTCCTGCATCCGGCTCCTTGTTCAGTGGAGAGTCTGCTTCTCCTTCTCCCTCTGCCCTACTCATCCTCTTTCTCTCTGTCATATAAATAAATCTTTAAATACAATACACTGGTTTCAGACACCCATTCCAACTTCAGAATCACTGTGATTTTGGAAAAATTAGTTCCGGGGGAAAAAAAGAAATGAGAGTAATGCAAACGAAATGATTCCGGATCTTAATTTTTGTAATCATTTAATCTCCCTATGCTTAAATGGACCAAAGTTACTTGCTAATGGAGGAGGCAAGTACATGGTGAGCTTTCCAGGTCACAGACAGGTGTGTGCATCTAGGAGAAGCCCTCTGAAATCGCCAGCTGTGACATGAGGCACAAAGTTTTTTTTAAATGGCCTTCATACATATTCAGATAAGCTCAATTTCACCATTCTCTAAAATTAAGGTATAAATTTTGAGCTAAATTGACATAAAGGAGCTTTTTATACTTTGTATATGTTGTCATATGTTAAAGGAAAGTTGATGTCTGGGCATTCACCGTATATCTATCCTTATTTGGATATTTGTAAATATGCAGTAGGAAGTATGTTATGAGTTTTCTGCAGGTATTCTCCAGTTGATCTCAGGCATTTGAGGAAAGTGAGATGAAATCCTCTTTAATTCCAACATTAGATGCTAATAGAAATAAGTGCAGGGTAGCCCAGGTGGCTCAGCGGTTTACTGCTGCCTTCAGCCCAGGGCATGATCCTGGAGTCCTGGGATCGAGTCCCATGTCTCCCTGCATGGAGCCTGCTTCTCCCTGTGTGTGTCTGTGTCTCTGTGTGTGTGTGTGTGTGTGTGTCTCTCATGAATAAATAAATAAATAAATAAATAAATAAATAAATAAAATCTTTTTTTAAAAAAGGAAATAAGTGCAATATGCAGAATAGATAGTGAGGTTACAACAATGCGGTTTGGTTTGTAAATAATGGTTTTAGAGCAACGAAAATATTTTAGGTATATTTTTAAAACAATATTTTAGATATTTTGTATCCAGGAGCTAAAATTCCCATCTAAATATGGATGGGATAGTTTATATAGCGCTTTATATTTTAAGAAATCTTAATCCTCTCCATTATCTAACTTATTTTCATAAGTTCTCTGCTTGGTACCAAGCCCAGTTGGTATTTTTAATCCTAATTTTTTTAGAAAGGAGGCGATTAATACCTTAGAAGGTAGAATTCTGTCAATAATTGTTGCTATATAACACAGGTTTAGCATCATTAAATCTTTCTGGTGAATTCTTCTTTATGAAATTAATATTTGACCTCCTTTTTGATGTATATTTTGATTTTGCTTTTAGGGCCATTTTATTTAGCATAATACTGTTTCAGAGGGCTTTTTTTTTTTCATTTTTTTAATTGCTTGACGGGAATATCATTTTGTGTCCTTTTAATCTCAATCATTCACATCAGTATGCATTGCACATACATGGCTTTTATAAAAAGCATGTGGCTGGATTTTGTGGATTGGAAGGATGGCTAGAGTTCAATGATTCTGACCTTAGTCCAAGAAGATGAGAGTTGTGAGTTAAAGTAAGGACACACTTTTAAAGACAGACATGGTAACTTCAACTCTTCATCCAGGTGGGCAGAAATGCATCCTCTTCAGATTATTCCATGTGCATTTCCAGGATTTATCAAGAGATGCATCACATATGCATCCACAACAGCCTACTGGTAGGAACAAAACTTGGCATTTTGCATTTGCTCATTTTTTCCAATCCCATCATGGCTCCACTTCCCCATGTGCACTGCTAGTGCCTGGCATAAAAACTCTAGTGTCCTTGCCAAGGGCACCAACAGAGGACGCCCCCACAATCTCCAATTAGGGGCCATTCCAGCTCTATTTAGAACCGGCTAAGGCTCATCAAATCCACTGGAAGCATGAAAGATGTTGTCTTGAAGCTACATTTGCGTGGCTTGTACAGCTTTATTATGTCCATAGTATAGTTAGTTAGCTGTAAGGTACAAAGCTTCCTTGTGATATTTGCACTTATATTTTTAAATAAAATTAGGAAAACATAACTTTTTCTTGTATCTGTTTTGCATTTTCAATGACAGTTTGTTTAGCAACAGTGACACAGTGGAGTAAAAAGAAGTTGATGTGAGAATAATGCCAACCCCGAGCATGCTCTCGCACACGTGTGCGCATGCACACACACATGCATGTACACATACACACAACTTGAGGTGCCAGCCCCACTTTCAATTGGCATGTCAGTGTGGGGAGCACCTATGTAGCTGAGTGCCACACTTGCTGGCTGAGGTCCAGACTCTCATTTCACCCTCATGATGTCATTCTCTCTCTCTTCTAGGTATGAAACCTCAGATGCAAGCCCCATACTACATGCCATGATATTTGCTCTATTCTATTTTTTTAAGAGTTTTTAAAGTTTAAATTAAGTTAATTAACATATAATGTATTATTGGTTTCAGAGGTAAGGGTCAGTGATTCAGCAATCTTATAAAATACCCAGTGCTCAGCATATCACATACCCTCTTTAATGTCCATCACCTAGTTAACCCCATCCCCTCACTCCCTTCTCCTCCAGCAACCCTCAGTTTGTTTCCTGGGATTAAGAGTCTCTTATGGTTTGTCTCCCTCTCTAATTTTATCTTGTTTAATTTTTCCCTCCCTTCCCCCATGATCCTCTGTTTTGTTTCTTAAATTCCACATATGAGAGAGGTCATATGATAATTGTCTTTCTTTGATCGATGAAACTTTTTTTTTAATTTTTATTTATTTATGATAGTCACACAGAGAGAGAGAGAGAGAGAGAGAGAGAGAGAGAGGCAGAGACATAGGCAGAGGGAGAAGCAGGCTCCATGCACCAGGAGCCCGACGTGGGATTCGATCCCGGGTCTCCAGGATCGCGCCCTGGGCCAAAGGCAGGCGCCAAACCGCTGCGCCACCCAGGGATCCCGATCGATGAAACTTTTTATGGTCAGTTTTGCCTCTCCCTGATTTCTATGAAATAACACTTCAAAAAAAATTCTTTTATTTGAGTGTAGTTGACACACAAAGCTACATTAGTTTTATGGGTACACTATTGGACTCAACTTCTGTACACACTATGCTATGCTTACCTTCAGTGTTGCTACCCTCTGTCACCACACAATGTTATTACGATCTCATTCACTCTATCCCCAATGCAGTGCCTTTTATTCCTGTGACTTATTCATTCTATAACTGGAAGCATGTTTCCCTTGTGTATATAGGTAAACATTGCTGGATGTTGGGAAAGCAGTGTATGTGAAGTTGTTGAGGGGAAGAAGAGAGCATTGGAAATGTCCATTCGTTGACAGGGTTGGCATTCCAGCTGTGCCAGCAAGAAATGTCTTACTAAACCAGTTCTATGAAAAAAAGATGGTTCAAAAGATGGACTTGTTTATCTGAGGATTCCTATTATTTAGGATGTGTTTCACTGGATGAATGAATAAGGGCTTCTGAGAGAAGTGTGCAGGAGGCAGGGAGTTGCTAATAATCAATTAAGAACTTCCCTGGTTTTCTTTGCATTCAATATGTAAACACTAAAATCCAACTTTGGACTATGTAGACTTTATAAAAAAAAGATTTTATTTATTTATTCATGAGAGATACAGAGAGAGAGAGAGAGAGAGAGAGAGGCAGAGACACAGGCAGAGGGAGAAGTGAGGCTCCCTGCAAGGAGCCCAATGTGGAACTTGATCCTGGACCCTGGGATCACGCCCTGAACTGAAGACAGAGGCGCAACCACTGAGCCACCTAGGTGTCTCGGACTATCTAGGCTTTTTAAAAATTGTCTTTAACACTCTTGGTCTTCTGATGATTTTTTCTTCCTTTCTTTCCACAAATTTTCTCTTTATTCTGAATGGTAAATGCCTATTTTCTCTATAGAATAATACCATTGTCTTGTGACTGTCTATCAAAAACAAACACTGTAAAAGCCTGTTTAATGTGAGCACAAGCAAAATCCAGATTGTTTGCATATGTTTTATAAGAAAGAATTATGCTTCTTCAGTTTATTTAAACATGTGAATATGAGCATCTTGAGAAAACTTTTTATATTACAGCCAAATAAATAAAACAAGGGAACGGAACATCTGTACAAGCCATGCAAATATCAATAATATTTTAAAGGGTTTGCCAACTTCCTTCAAATTCTTTAAGTTTTGATTTCTAAAATCCATATATGAGTCAATTTTATGTGAAACCAGAAGTCATGATATGTAAACTCGATGCCAAATTTAAAACCCTGAGAAAGAGAAACTCTATGTGAAGCTGTAATTGCCAATCTTATGCTTATAGATAACAGTTCCCCTAAAAAGGTTTAAAATATTATACTATGAATTTTATGTTAGAGCAATGTTGCTTCTAGACAAGAGTGAATAAATCAGATAATATGATGATGCAAGCTATTTCAGTACTATGCTGTCAGGATTTGTTGCAATTATTTTTTAAAATGGCCTCTTAAGTTCAGTTAACTGATCAGTGGTTTTCAATCTTAGTAGGAAGCAGGGAGCCAACGTTGAGGTGGATTACAGGTGAGGAGAGAAGAATGGAGACAGCGACGTGGCCATGGGAATGGCAGTTAGTTTCCATGCAAGAGCTAACTGAATAAAAATATGCCCACAGATATTACAGGACTTTCCAAAATAAATGGACAAGAGAGGTGAAGACATTATGTAGCTAATAGCATGATTCAGGATGTGTGAGATTGTGGAAGTTTGAGGGAGATATTAACATTCTTTAAGACTAGCCTGACGGGTAGTTGAGCTGTGCCTTGCAAACATATCCATGTATTGAGGTTGAGTTTTATAATCAGAGGGTTTTGTAGTTATGGTTACATGGCCAGGTCAGGCAATTATGTTTTCCTATCAACTGTTGTTCAAGGAATACCACTGTGTTTTGTGATATAATGGCATATGTGAGCTGTAAAAAGCCTAGACCAACAACAGTTTTGATTGAAAATAAGTTTCAGATATATTTAATGATCAGTTCAATGTTTTAAGGTTAGCTATAAAGCTGTTTAGGTTTTAGGTCAAAACAAGTCGCATTTTTCTAAAGTAATTGAGCCTCCATTTTGTTCATTTGTAAAACGAAGATGCCTCCGATTTGATTCAGTTATTGTCTGATCAGATAAACATTAATTTACTAAAAGTCAATTAACAGTATGCCTAGCATTGAAAATTTTTGAAAATGAAACTAATGCACTGCACAGTCCTGAATTAATAAACTGCAACTTTGAATTTTGTTGGAAGAAGATATTTATCTATGATACAAAGGTGGGGCTGGCTAAGGTGGAAATTCTGCAATATTTTGTCCTGCCTTAGGAAATATTGAAGACCTCAAAGTGCTTCACTTATATGGCTATATTAATCAATACTTATTGTATTAGACATTCAAGCCAGCAACATTTTAAGTAGTTGTTAATAAATAGAAAAATTATACTAATAAATTAATTATGTGTTAACCTAAAAACATATTTTAAAGGCATGATTGATATTAAAATATTAATTTATAAATATTAAAGGAATAGAAGAATCACACTCTTTTACATTTTTAGAAATCTATTCAATGTTTGGCTTATTAGAAGATAACTAGATTCTCACATCTTCTTCATTAAATGTGTTACAATGTATTTTTATGAAGTAAATGAAGAAAATTCTGCCTCATAGAGATACATAGTTGAAAAAGGGAAGAGTATTTTCCATAGCCTTTTCAGATGGATACTACCTCAAACCTAAAAAAGTGTTTTTTTTTTAAAGATTCTATTTATTTATTCATGAGAGACACACACACAGAGAGAGAGAGAGAGAGAGAGAGAGAGAGGCAGAGACATAGGCAGAGGGAGAACCAGCCTTTGTGTGGGGAGCCCAATATGGGACTCGATCCTGGGTCTCCAGGAGGGAGTCCAGGGCAGACGCTCAACTGCTGAGCCACCCAGGCGTCCCAAAGTCATAGTTTCTTAAAAATTAGTTGCAGTGAGGAATGTGAAATTTTATCAGTGAAGTTTTTCTCTTCTGCTCATTAACATCTACCTATGGCTTTTTTTACCCATGCATGACTTTTTAATGTTATGCATTACTCTTTGACAGTTCTTGGATCACTGTTAGGCGATCTTCCATGTTGACCCATTTCATCGTTGAACATCAAAAATCATCCTGGTTCATTTAATCAACAATCACATTTAAAAATGCTCTAAATATTGAATAGCTGTCAGATACACAGGGATGGATATGGTTTTCTTTACTTGAAGCTTGAATTTTATCATTGGCAGCAAATATTGTCAGTTGTTTTCTTTAAAGTCAACAGATTCACAGTGTTCATTCTGCAGAAAAGACATGTACTCAAAATTTTAGATTTTAAAAAAGCAGCAATTTTTCATCCAGGAGACTTTTTAAAATAAAATAGTTCTTTATCCTCACAAATGCATGGGGATGAATTATACAATGAATACCGATGGCCATGGTCTGGTGCCATTGTCTTGAATCGTGCTAAGGCATCAGCAGTTTATTTACCGTTGCTTTTGCACCGTCAATGCAAATGTCAACACAGATGTTCCAGCATAACTCATAACATTCAAAAGTTCTCCAAAAATTTGAGTATTTCAGCATTGCTCACATTTGTTGCTGAGCATTTTACTTAGAAAAAGGTCTTTGGTGATTGGTTCATGCTGACACTGGATGAACTCAAGCAAAAGAAGCAAATTCAATAATCTCTGTACATCTGTTATAGAAAAGTAAAATTCTGTAGACAAGATATTAACTCCTTCTTCTTGTTTAAAGCTAGAACTTTAAATCAGCAAGTAAGCAAGTTACTATATGGTTGAAAAGCAGCAGAATCCCGCCCCCCCCCCCCACCGCCCTTTTTTTTCCTGACTATTCATCCTGTAGATACTCTTGAATGGCAGCCGTGCATTAGTTCGTTGTTTTGTTAGGCTGTCATCTCTTGTGTGTGCTTCTCCAGCCAAAGCAGGATAATAACTTGTTTCATAAGATGCCTCAGTGACTTTAGCATTTTTAGTTTCAAAAGTATAGTAAGAGATTTTAGCTTCTAAGGAGCTAATTATGTCTACATTTGAAATATCCAATACTTTTTTAAACAATTATTTATCTTAAAATATCTTTGCAATCGATCCATCACAGTGAAATCACTAGAAAATATTTGTTTGCCTAAATCACAAGAAAACAAAGTATTAATATCTATAAAACTGAAGGAATGATTGCTTTTTTTTTTTTGGAATGATTGCTTTTTTCATATTTTCATTTTTTACATACAGCCTTTCTGTTGTATTTGGAGTAAATTTCTCCTTTTCATGATGAGTAAGAGAGACCTCCTTGGAATATTAGTGTTATCCTTTTCTCCAGATTTAGACCTAGACCGTGTAAGGGTGATGGAGAAAGTGAGCCTTTGAGTCTCCTTCATCTCCGACAAATGCCTCCCCTGCACAGGAAGAAATATTACAGATATATTTCTATTATTTCAGAGGAAATTGAATTTCATAATATACATTTAGGTAGAATTTTTAAAATTAGAAAAAAGTAAAATATTTTATATATGTATATGTAATTATAAAATAAGACAGAAAATGTCCTAAATTCTAGTTGTGCTTCCCTGTAAGTTCAAGACATAATTCTAGATTTCATAGTAGCAGTGTCTTGGACAAAAGTGTGGTTACAGAGATTATAGCAGGGAAAATTGAAGTGAGCCAATAAATGTCCAATAACATTGTTGAGAAAAGGCTGGATTAATCTGTGAAAAGGTACATCATTTATACCCTAAATCCACCACCTTAGAATATTCTTGAAAACAGAAGCCAATATTTTAGTAACCACAATAGTGATAGTGTCATCAAATATCATGTAGGATCTGGAAACTCTGCAATACATTCCTGAGAAACTGAGAATGTGAAAAGAGCATTTTAGTGGTATCATGAACATAGTTTGACCTTTTGGGAACACAAAAAAAATCTAAAATCTCTGTAATTTAACGTAACTGAAGTTAATTCTTGGTTATTGTATTTTTTGTAGCTAGAGAAATATGCTAAATTCAATAATACCTATGATGTACCCACTGTATATTCCAGTGGGATGCTAGGCCCTGGAGAGAGAGGAGCAACAGACCAAAGTCCCCTGTAGAGTGTGCTTCCTTAAAGTCTGGTGGGACTCAATGGCCAATAAGAAAGTAAATAGATAGTAAAACAGTAAGTGAATTTTGATAAAAGAAACCATGACAGGAGAAGAGGGAGTGAGAGGTAGTGCTACTTCGGAGAGGCTCATCCAGAAGGGCCTTTTGGAGAAGACAGTGCCCCCATCAGGAGCTGAGATCCAGCTGTGCAAAGACATGTGGGGAAGACGGTACAGATGTCCTGGGTGCTGGGGGTGGGGGTGGGCAGCCTCACATCTGGAGAAACAGGGAGTGGGGGCGTGTTTCAGAGGAGACCGTGAAGTCGAGAGCCTGTGATTCATTGGGCGGGGGGCAGAACACAGAACACACAGGGACAAGAACATACACAGAATGACAGTCTCTTAAAAAGAGCTGTAGTTTTATTCTACAGGCAATGAAAAGCCAGGTGAATATTACAATTTGATTTCTATTTTTAACAGTTTATTCGAAGTGCTAGTGGAGAACAGTTTTGGGGAGTCTAGAGCAGGAGGTGACTTCCTAAGTCTGGCATCGCCATTCTCCTGCGTAGTAATTCTTATTATTGCCCCCGAACAGAAAAACCAATCTTAGTGTTCTTAAATTCGGTATAGGCTGCTTTAACAAGTTATTGTGTTGCTTTTTTTTCTGCCTATTTTGCAAATCATAGGGTCCACTGATTATTGTGACTATGATATTCCTGGTGGCGAATTCAAATGGAAGTACAGAAACAATTGTTTCCTAAAGTTTTTTTCTCCCTCCCCCTCCCCCTTTTCTTAACCATGAGCACTCTCACCATTAATACAAAGACAAAAATAAATTTTCAATTCCCAGAATTGGCATTTCTCTCAGCATTGACTAGCATGAGTTGCAAAAATGACAAATGTTACCCTTCAAACCAGAAAATGGAATACCAACTACATTTTCACAAGAATCGAAGGATCAGCCATGCAAGGCTTGAAACATTCTAATCACTAAGGATTATTATTATTATTATTATTATTATTATTATTATTTAAAGATGTTATTTATTTATTCATGAGAGACACAGAGAGAGGCAGAGACATAGGCATAGGGAGCCTGATGCAGGACTAGATCCCAGGATCCCAGGATCACAACCTGAGCTGAAGGCAGATGCTCAACCACTGAGCCACCCAAGTGTCCCTAATCACCAAGAACTATTATTAAACATTATGCAAAATAGTTAAAAGGATATACTGAATAATAAAGAATCTGGATAACTGAAGTGGGCAAGCTTGCTATAAAGTAGGGAAAATATTAGGTCTCTTCACTACTAATATAACTGCTTAATGGTGACAACCAATTTGAGTAATTCTGTACAAAACATAGTCCTTTTATTGTACATGTTAAGTATTAAATATACATTTTTTTGAGGGATACCTGGGTGGTTCAGTGGGTTAAGCGTCTGAGTGTTGATTTCAGCTCAGATAGTGATCGCAGGGTCATGAGATTGAGGCACATGTCAGGCTCCATGCTCACCATGTCTGCTTGAGATGCTCTCTCCCTCTGCCTCTCCCTCTACACCTTCATGTTTGTGCACACACTCGTTCTCTTTCCCTCTCAAGTAAATAATTTAAAAAATATCTTTATGCACTTTTTCTAAAAGAATAACCAAATATACATTAACTTAGATGAAGGCAAAAAATCTACTTGGGGGTATCCTGATCCAAATTAACTATTTTGTCCTCATTTCTGCATCTTTATGGAAATTGTGTACAGGTGTTCTATCTCCCTCTTTCCCTCTTTCCTTCTCTCTTTTTCTTTTTCTTTCCTTCCCTCTTTCCTTTCATCCTGCCTACCTCCCTTCCTTCCTTCTTCCAAAAGGTAAAAGGACTATTTTCAAAATAATTATACAAGGATATTTGCATCTTGATTCCCAAATGTATCACCACATTATAATTGTGTTCTATAATAAAGTGCATCTAAATAGTTGACCCAACTAAACTGGGCCTGGCTGGTCCAGGCCTTTTAATTTCAGTGTATCAGTACACATTACTGTTCAACAAAATTCGAAAAAAACATGTAATGAAAATAAATACAGTGATACAGTCAGTCTGCAGCCACAGGCTTTGTGTTTCCAAGCACACAGCCGTACAAAGAAGTGCACTTGGATACACACAGATATCTATGCACACACAGTCTTGATATCCAGAAATAATGGTCTCCTGAGAGTGCTACCCTTTCATATTTCAGCCCTAGACTCTTGTTTATCAGTGTCTCTCAACATATTTCTAGCTTTATAAGATTTTTAATGTACAGCCAATACTTTAGTAGTAAAAAGAAATTAAATTTCACAGTCATCTTTTTAAATTGGGTGCCAGGTGTCTCCAAGAGAAATCAGAGCCATTAATCCCCTTTATTTATAAGTAAAAGAAAATCCAATTCAAAATACCTGAAATTATAAGGATGTACATTGTTTCAAAAAGCAAAAGGGAGAAAGAAGTGTGACTACAGAGTAGAATACGATGCTGTGTGAGGTCCATAGGGATTCACCTTCTCTAGGTTTCTATTCTGCTCAGCCTTGAGAATTAGCATCTCCTCACGTTAGCTCCTGTCAACATCATAAGCTGACCACTGTGCTGGATCCCAAAGACACCCCATACAAACCAGACCATAGTGTGAGCCAGAAAACTATATAGTCTTTGTTTCTCTTTTTTTATTGAAGAAAACTTCCTCAGAAGTCTTCCAGCCGGCTCACTGTTAACATTCCACTGGTTGCATACCTAACTCAAAATCAACTTCAGGAAATGGAAACAAGCCCACCATTTTTGGCTTATAATAATTAGGATGCTTCTGAGGCTCATGATAAGTCAAACTTCCCCCAAGTATGTGAGCAGAGAAGGACACCTGCCCGGACCTGGGGCAGGTGAGAGGGAAGCCAAGGGCAGGACTTGGCGTTGAGAGGGCACAGTGAATACTGGGGAATACTTTGGAAGCCAGCATGGAATAATACATTAGGGAAGAAGATCTGATGGAAACAGGATAGTACATCCTGCCTGGGGAGAGAAGCCCTCAGTTTCACAGCCTAAAGTTGTACTTCCGGGAGTTCAGTAAAGAAAATTGTGTTTCATCAATCTACAGAATCCATTAAATCAGATCAAATGATGATATATGTCATAGACAGAAGTTTACACAAAGCTTGAATTACCTGTGGATACATTTTACAAAAACATTTAGTGTCCGATTAAGGATTTAGAGATAAGGAGTTAATATCTACATTTGATGACTAGATGAAGAGTGGCATTGGAAGGTTTTTAAAAATGGCTTCCTTTGTATTGATAAAAACCCTATGGTAATAATTCTTTTTTATAAATTAACATTTCAGTCTTACCATTATCAGTTTTTTATTTATCCACTTAATTTCTCTTAATATATTTTTTGGCAGTTTCCTGAATAATTTAATGGTATTGTACTCACCATCATTTTAAGTAATAAATGCAGAATAAGACTAATTATCTTTTTCTCAATTTTTAAGATCCTGACTTTAAGGACCTTGGAGTTTTGAAACCGTTACCAGGTTGGTAAAATACTCCATAATGTTCAGAGGTCTTTGTTTTCTGCTCTGGAATATACTTTTGGTTTATTATTCAAGCTCCATTTTTGTATGTTTGTTTGGCATTTCGTTATGTAGCATGTGAGTTTGAGATGGGCGGTCCTGAAGGAATCGTGGAATCTATACAAATTATGAAGGAAGGCAAAGCCTCTGCGAGCGAGGCCGTGGATTGCAAGTGGTACATCCGGGCACCTCCACGATCCAAGGTCAGTCTTAAGGTGAAAACAGATTTGACAGTCAGCTTGGGAACTGTCTGGAGCATGCACTGCTTTGAACAGACTGAACATGCTTAGTGGGTTTCAGAGTGCAATCAGAAGCTTTTACTTTATTTGGGTTTGAAATGCAATTTGTCTTGCCTCATCAAAGGAAGTTTTGATGTCATAAATAATATGGAGAAGGTGTTTGGAAGATATCACTTGATCACCTGGACAAGAGACCCTACTGTGACTCCCTCTTTCTGGAAAATGGATCAAAGTGCTATGCGTAAGCCATGGGTCTAAGTATAATTACACGTATGCCCTCACTGTCAGAATCTGTAGTTTGCTCAGTTTTCAAACTATATTGTATCTTTGGAAGAAATTGTCCAGGTCTTGCAAAATCATGTATCTCTGGCATATAAAATATCTTGTGATAAGACTGGGGGACAGTGGTGAACAGGACCTAGGAGAGCTTGGCCCATGCAAAGAAGCCAGCAGGACTTCACTGCCTATTAAGCTTTTTTTTAAAAATTATTGTTATGAAAAAGTACTGGTCTAAAATGACCAAGTCTCCCAATCTTCTCATCTAGGGGTCTAGATTTTATGTTGATCACCTTGATGTTTAAATGCTGGCAATAAATTTTTGAAATTGTAAATTTACCTTATTAAACTAAATATATTACGGGTCAGATTCAGACTCAGGCCACTACTTTGGAACTAGTTCTTTAGAACAACCATATTTATCCTCTTATTGATATTTTAAGAAATACTGGGGATGATTTTGTGTCAGTCACTGTCATAGGTGGGGAGTCTTGCTCATTTGCTTATCCCTCTCCCCTTATTGTCATTCCTCAGCTATACAGTTTCAATCAAGCAGTATTGATTAATTAGGTTTGTTGTTGACTATTTTTGAGATTGAAAGAGTTTATTATTTAATTAGTAGACTTAGTGGCTCTGTAAATCCTCAAACATGTTGGAGAGATGAAGAAAGCATGTTATCCCTTGTCTTCATGTTTCCAGTTTAAGTCTTAGACAAATATGTAACAAAATAATCCAAGGAATGAGACATGAACATTAAGATGTTCATAAGGTGTAGTAGAGAGAGGGAGAAGTCTGCATACACCTGCGAAAGTAAGACAAATGTGGAATCAAATTCAGCCAGGATGTCCACTGAATCTTAATGAGAAACAACATTGTGTTAGGTAGACTAGGGAAGGGCTCTCTAGGTAGAAGGAGTAGCATCTGGGTCATCAAATCAGAAGACAGTGAGCTTTTTTAGGAATTAAGTAATTGAATGTGACCAAATAAAAGCATGGAGGCAAATAAAGTTTGGAGGTGGATGGTGAGTCTTTTAGCCAAAGAGCTCTGTAGGTGGCTAAAGAACCTGGATTCATTGTGATCGCATTAGTGATATATGGAGGAGTTGAAGCAAGAAAATGATGTGATTAGTTTTGCATTCCAGAAAAATAGTTCTTCCCTGCAAAGTAGGGACAGAGGAGCGCACACCACAAGCAGAAGACTCAGGAGGGAGATGTGGCAATGATCCCCATGGTTGAGGCTAGCTTATGACGGTAGATAGGCAAAAGAAATAATCAAGATCAGTAGAGGATAATTTGGTGGATGAATATTCAAGATGGGGTGAAATAGAGTCATCTTTGAGGATGTTTGTATTTCAGGAAACAGGTTGCCTTTCATCACTTGATTTTCCCATGGAGATGTCTCTGGGGTCTGCATACAGTTTGCAGTGTGGCATACTTTCTCCAGACTTCCAGCTACAGAGATTCAGAGCCATTCTCCATCTTGCAGCTTTGCCACTGGCAGAACTCTTTGCATCTTTGCAAATCTTTGAAAACTTTTATTGTATTAACAAGAAATACACAGTATTCCTTTTTTTAAAAAATCAAAGGCTGTTCGTGACATAAAAGCCAACCCACTCCCTGGATTATAAAGGAGCTAGATTGCAGTTTATTATGCTCTCTTACGTAATCTGTGGGTTCACATGCAAGTGCTAGTCATTTTTCTTAAACTCTATGAATGAAAGATTAAAAAAATGTTTCTAGCTGGAAGTCATTTGATCCCCACCTCATTGTTGTAAGTAGCATCTTTATCACTACAGTGGTGAAGAGAGGGTTTTTATGGGAGTGTAAACACACATCGTTTTTTTTTTTTCCAGCTGTAAATAGGCTGTCTTTTGTACAATTCCAGAGCAACAATACCCAGTGTACCTGTCTGTTAGAGAATTTGGCATTCTGTGACCCAAAGGGGAAGCCGCCTGCAGAGCTAGACAAAGATGACTCTATTGTGACAGGCTTTCTCTGTTAAATTAAAGGTTAGAGGATAGGAAGTGGCTTTGAATAACTGTGGAGAAAAGCAAGAACTGGATATGACTGTCTATGTGGGCTTTCTATTTTTGTGGAGTTCCTAGCAACTTATGAGAATAGACTATCAAAGCACAAGTTAAACTTGAAGTGGCTCATGGCGAATATTTGAATGATAACTGGGGATTGAAACATCTTGCACAATGCAGGTGCTCAATAGTTTACTGGGGTTCTATTAAACTTTTTTTTTTTGGTTCTACTAAAATTTATATCAAGTATATATATTGCTTCTCGGACTTGACAAGTAGAAAATAGTAAAACAGTTAATCACCTTTAATTAGAATGTAATTAGTACAGAGTTTTTAGAATTTGGCATACTAGAGCCAGAAAGAACGTTGGAAATCTGATACTGGTTAGCTCATTTAACAGATCAATAAGCTGAGACAGAATAATGAAGTCTTAGATGAGTTAATAATAGAATATAGAGATACCTTTGCATAGACTCTAGAGGAAGGGTGTTGTGATGTCTTTTCCTGGATCTGGTACAGAAGAGAACCAACAGAAAAGAATGTTGGATGATCAAATCATGGTAACTATTCATGGAATTCCAATAAATAAGTCCCAGTTTACCTAATACCAAGTGAAGTATCTGTCATTCAGTTAAAACTCATGGAATAAAAAACTGATGTATATCTAGAAAAATGAACATGGTAGCATAGCAATCTTCAGACACTTAAAGGACTGTCATATGACAGAGGAACAGGAGGATAAGGATTAATCTTCATGGTTTCAAGTACTACGATCTATTTGAATGCTTGAAACTGGGAAAATAAAGCTTTTGATTCAATATGAAGAAGTGTTTAGTCTTTGTTTTAATAATGAAACTCCCCAAAAATCAAATTAGAGTCCATAGGAAGAATGCAAATGAAGTTTGGCAGAGATTTTGCACAATAATTTAAAAGTCAGGTAATTCTTCGGCATAGATAATATTAAACTCCTCTCATGACCAAACCTTGATGAGTCTATGCTAAGTGATTGCACAAATATTTGGTTTGTTAGCACAGAGCTAAGGCAAGATTTCTCTCTCCCGATTCCCCAGTCCAGTGTGATGTCACAAAAACACACTATTTAAGGATATTGTCAAATTTGTTAAGATAGGAAAAGGAATAAGTCAAAGACTTCTAAGAGTGCACAAATGAAGATGATTAACTTCATGATTAAGGTGTTGGAACAATAAATTTCTATCTTTTAGTAATTGCCCATCATTTAAAACTTCACATTAATTTTTAATGTGTTGTTACTTGATTCAAAATGTTTTGAATCAAATTAGCATTTTAAATAAAGAGGAAAACTTGACAAATATCATAGATCAATATCTTATAGTGAAGTTGTTTTAAAGTAAATTGTATGATGAACTTAATTGTAGGTGGAATCTTAAAGATGACACCCAAGATTTCCAGCCCAATCAGTGGGACTGTGAATATAAAATATCACATAACTGATTATGTTAAATTACCTGGCAAAAGGGATTTTGCTGATGCAATTAAGATTACCAATCAGTTGGCTCTGGGTTAATTAAAAACGTTTATCCAGGTGAGCCTAATCTAATCACATGAGTCTTCTAAAAGGACTTTCTTTTTCTTTCTCTTTCTTTCTCTCTTTCCTTCTTTCCTTCCTCCCTTCCTTCCTTCCTTCCTTCCTTCCTTCCTTCCTTCCTTCCTTCCTTCCTTCCTTCCTTCCTTCCTTCCTTCCTTCCTCCCTAAGATTTAATTTATTCATTCATGAGACAGAGAAAGAGGCAGAGACATAGGCAGAGGGAGAAGCAGGCTCCTTGCGGGGAGCCTGTTGTGGGACTTCATCCCAGGACCCCGGGATCATGACCGGAGCCAAAGGCAGATGCTCAACCACTGAGCCACCCAGGTGTTCCCAAAGCTGGCTTTTTTCTGGCTGTAGGCAAAAGAGGAAGTCAGAGGAAGTAAGAATGTTTTCTAGGAGATCGAAGTGATCCCTGGGAAATGGTCATCAAGAAAACAGGAACCTTGGTCCTAGAATGCAAGCAGGTTGGTTTTCAGCCTCATACACCCTTAGCAGAGAACACAGTCAAGCCCACAGTTACTTGTATCCTGCAGAACTCAGAGATACTAAATGGGTCTTGTTTAAAGCTGCTCTATTTCTGGGAACTTGTTATGAGGCAAGGAGAAAACTAACACAACAGATGAAGGGTAGTAACTGAACTCACTTACAATGGTAAATTTTAGGGTTCGAAAGACTGAGTTGGCCTTTATTATCTCCTAAATGAAAATAAAAATTGGGTAAACCAAATGAAACTTTTAGCAGATAATCACCAGTGAACATGTCGTGATTCCACTTTGTATCTAACTGAAATCTCAGTTTTTATGATCAGATTTTGGAGATGGACTTGAAATATTTTGATCCCCACTGATGTAGGCCAGAAAATCATTTTAGTATGCTCATCGGGATTTCTTGTAAGGTGTGTCATTACGACATTTCAGAAAAGAGTATGATGTTCTGGTTTTCTCCTCCGAATAAAGAGGGTGCTGTTACCGTCCAAATTCATGGGATATCATGGCTAAAGGCCTGGCATGTCCAGTCATAGGTAAAACAGCAAGCACACAAGTCCTGTCCTATACACTTTTAGACTGTGGTTTTATTTATCAAAGTGGAGAGTAGTGTTGGAACCATGGACAGCGTTTCTTGGGCTGTTGTGCATTTAATTTGTATTTTCATGGCGAAAACTGTTCTGGCAAATCTTAAATAATTGCCCCAAACAATGTCTGTTTGCTGCATATCATTGTGACATGAGGGGAGGGACCAGGTTGAAAGGTTGGTATTAAACGTTTGTTTGTAAATATATTACTTGGTAAATTGTTAGCTCAATTTACTTGCGTTAAGTACACCAAAGGGATTCTGCTCTATTAGTGCGATTTGGAAGACAGATACTGCCAGAAATTGCTTATGTGTTCTGAAGCTCCTCTGGTCCTGTTCAATAAATCATTTTGTCAGCTCAAACTCTTTGTGATTGATTAGAAAGAAGAATGCATCAAAATGATTCACTGAGAGGAGATTGTAATCTGACTATTTTACTGGAGTTATATATGATTCTGTTTATCATTTTCCCTTTTTCTCAGCAGAGAGACTAAAGAGCTTTCTGTGGTTTTCTGCCTTAAATAAAACCCATGTCATGTGGCATTCTCCCCTGTGGTGATCTTATGGCACATGCTTTAAGCTGGCCGGATATCATTTCAATCCCAATATAAGGAAGGCTTTCATATGATGTTTCCTAAAGCTAGTGTAGGGAAGCTTGATCATTCTTCTCGCTAAGGATAGTTGGCTTTTGCATCAACCGCTCTGCACCCAGTAAAGCTAATATCCACTGGCATATTTTATTTCTTGTCTTAAATGATTTTAAAAAGTGAAAAAAAAATAATGGAATGCTTCAGAAGTGAATACATAAAATCTAGTGACTAATTGTTCACTTTCTCTATAAATAGTATCCTGTCTACCAAGAATGGCCTTTAAATAGAGAAGGTGCTTAGACCTCGGTCATTGAACTTCATTGTAAGAACATCAATTAGTCCTCTCGTATGGAAAATGGGGACGCTCTCTTGAGCTGTCAAATGAGAAACCACGCGCTAAATATGCAAATTTACTTTCTAACTATAGCAGTGCTCTTCTATAAAACAAACTTAAGAAAATTTGAGACAGTCATTTATTTCAGAGGGACACATTTATTTTCTGTGAATCTCATTTTTATCTTGATTGTCAACATGTTTCCTGGCCCCTGTAGGAAAATCGAAACAGTTTGGCTTTGCTTGCTTCTTTATTTATTTTGTTGCAGTTGGTTTTCCTTAAGATTATAACTTTCTTTCTGGAACATAAGTCTGTGAGAATTAAAAAGAAAAAATTACACGAGTCTGCACAGGGCGTATGAAGGGGCAAACTACCTACCAGGCAGATGGGAGTTCAAGACTTATTTATTAACCTGAGGGCTTGGATCACTTTGAAAAAGTTACTTAGTTTTTTCCAATCTTGGCTTTTTCGTGATAAAATGGTTATAACACATGTCTGTTGTTGAGAGATTTGAGTGAAATCATGTGTTAGCGCAATGTCTTAAGTTATTGCCAGTAATAGGATGCAGATAAATAATTAGCATTTTAAGCTGGGCTTCTACAGGCAATGTGAGGCTACTTTGAATATGTTTCACGCATGTTGGGCCACTGACTCACTCAACCTGGAAACATTAGGCTCTCGGATATCTTTCTTTCTTTAATTAGTCAAATGATTACTTGTTTTACTTTCTGTGGGCAGAGTGTTTGGTTTTTTAGAGCTTTAAAAGGACACTGGAGGGAGGGGTTACTTTACATTAGATTCCAAAGGACCTTTTTATGTACCCTACTCACTATTTTCTCCTACTAGGAGTTTTGTATATTTACAATTGTGGTTGCATATTCTTTTGAGGGCTAATAAACTGTTGGATTGATTGTATTGTATTTGAGACTATAAATGCATACTTGATTTTTGTTGCAGTTAACATTGCCTAATAAGCATACCTAGACTTTGTAAGTATTTTTATTTTTATAGAGGTTCCAGTCTGTTTATTTTCAGCCAGGATGGGGTGATGAAAATAGCTTTAGAACAAGAGTTAGGTATCTTAATCCTATTTAAGTCTCTCACATTGATTGCTTACATCCCTTGAGTGAGCTGCTTGGTCTCCTTTGCTTCAGCTTCCTGGCAAAGGTCATTGGAAAGACCCAATCCCCTTTTTATAAATCCATGTGATAATTTGAAAAGCAAAGTAGTTGGTGAAAACTTGGAAGGTTTGAAATTTTCAAATCTGCCTTCGTAAAGGAGACATTCTGGGATTTCCCGGATAGTTTTCAGGAACATAATATTTGGTTGGGAAGAGAGAATCCCAGATGGATTACGTGAGTAATAGTTGAACCTCTGATAAAATAAAACATAACCTGAAAGTGAGGAATAGGCATACTTTCTTAGGGCATATGTTTTATGTCTGTAGTCATGGCAGTTAAAGTTAGCATCGAAGTGTTTGGAAATTTTCGAGTAGCTCCAGCTGCAATGTTACATATTGCCTATATACGAAAACCTCACCAAGCAAAGCATAATGAAACTCAAGGGCTTTCCACTGTTTCTTAATTTTTGCCCATTTTTTCATATTTCTCTGTTGTCCTCCTTCCTCAAGGTTATATGAGTATTTCCTGACTTGGGACACACACTTTTAGTCAGTTTTCTCTTACAAAATCCGCAGCAGACTGTTTTGTGGTTCCCTGATGTTTCAGAGTTATGTTAGAAAGACCTTGTTTGGGGGAGTTTTGCAGTTGATTTTTCCTACTGCAAATAATAAGATGCCAATTAGTCTATGTAATTATTATTTATAGCACTTAGAACAGTCTGCCATATAGGGCCCTGATCAATAATTGATAGGGAGCTAACAAATGAAATCAATAACAAACTAGAATTCACCAATCAGTCATTCACAGGTATGTCCTCTTACAAACTCTGATGGAGTGCCTCACATATACAACACATGGTTTAACACTTGAAATTCAAAAAGGTGTACTTCACTACACCAGTGTTTTAGGAACACATGGTGTTAGTAAAAATTTCATAGAACCAGTAACTAAAGCTTAAAATACGTTCAAAATAATATTTTAGCATAGAAGATGCAGAGAAAATTCTGCTATGGTTGGGGAGTAGGAGCAGTGAATATTTTGCGCTGGGCTTGTGACAATTGAATTGGACTTTGAAAAACCAGGAAGAACTCAGTAGGCAGAGAATAAGGAATGGTTACTCACATATAACTAATGTCCTGTGCAGAAAGGATGGCATTTTGTAAAATAAGGGTGAAATGTTCAGACCTAAGAACAAAAATTTGCCAGTTCATGATTTTTAAACTTTTTAAAAAATTATTATTATAACCATTTGGAAGCCAGTTGAAGATTGTAGTGTGATTGTTAAATCTGTTTCTTAGAAATATAACTTTGACGGGGCTGGGCTTTGGGAGTGTAGTGGAAAGTTAGAACCTTAGACATATCCAGGCCAGTTGGGAGACGGTTGAAATGTCATAGACCCTTCAGCAGAGATGTAAACAACCATTTTGAAGGTCAGATTAACAAGGATTACTGCCCAATTCAGTAAGATCATTGAGGGTGCAAGAGAAATTTCTTATAATTTGAAATACAGAAGCTTTTAAATGTAAGGCAGACATCTGGAACCTGAGAAATGTTTGTTTTATGGGATTCATAGTTTATGAATAAATAAACAAAAATGAGTATAGAGATGAAAGAGATGGATTGTTAGTTGAACACATGTCTCCAGTTTACGCCCGTGTTACATTAATGGAGGGGTGTATGAGAGAAAATAGCCTGTAGCCTTTCGTGTTCAAAAACATAAAATACTTAGATATTTTTGAAGGATGCCTTCTTCGTTTTAGAACTATTCCAGAAATCCCTCTCATAGTGCACAGATTTTTTTTTCTTTATGTCCCTTCTGTTGGTATGACATTGGTCTGTGTGTCATGGATTAATAGACACACACTTTCAACACTGAGCCTCATTCCTTTGGGCACTGGTGTGTCCTTGGTGCCTTGAATAGTGTCTGGGACAAAGTCAGAGGCCACAGTGTAGATAATGTTGAACCAGTGGGTGAATGGACAGATGACTTTTTTTCAAACCTATCTTTGGCTGAATTGCTTGTGGTTTTGTAATGCACATTGGAACAGAGTCCAATAAAATCTGTTGATCATAAAACAACATGTCTGCAGCAGTCTTATATTGTGGAAGGGTCATAGCCTAGGGAGTTAGAGACACCTTGTCTGGCATCCAGTTTCTGCCACCCGAGTCTCTGTTTCACCATCTGAATTTATAGAGTAGTTGGGAGTATTTAAAAATAATCTATGTAGTATGTTGCATAGGAAATTTTTACTCATTAAATGTTAATATAATTTTTATTTATGTGGACTACTAAATGGCTTGACTCTATATTGTGGTGAGAACAGTCACAGATTAGCTCTTTCCCTTTCTCTCTTTCTTTCTTTCTCTCTCTCTCTCTCTCTCTTCTTTCTTTCTTTCTTTCTTTTTCTTTCTTTCTTTCTTTCTTTCTTTCTTCTTTCTTTCTTTCTTCTTTCCTCTCCTTCAAAAATGAAACTGTAGTTGTGTGAAATGATTTAAACAAAGTGAAATTAGAGACCATGTTCTGATACCATTTCTGTTTTCCTTTAATAGTAATATACCTTATTTATTGCCATACATTTATGTGCATGAAGAAAGGAAAATAACATCTGAAAAAAATTACTAAACACAGTTTGATCTTGGTTGTACAGCTTTACCTCCTCCTCTCCACAGGGGAAAAAATCATAAGATTGATTGCCATCAGGACTACCTTGTGAGACTAAAGAGAAATCCTGTTCTGCTTTGAGGAAATGACTGCATCTTTGTTGTTATCTTCCAGATTTACTTACGCTTCTTGGACTATGAGATGCAGAATTCAAACGAATGCAAAAGGAACTTTGTGGCTGTGTATGACGGCAGCAGCTCAGTGGGGGACCTGAAAGCCAAGTTCTGTAGCACTGTGGCCAATGACGTCATGCTCCGCACGGGTCTTGGGGTCATCCGCATGTGGGCCGATGAGGGCAGTCGGAACAGCCGGTTTCAGATGCTCTTTACATCCTTTCAAGAACGTAAGATTCTCTGCACTTTATTGTTTGTCCTTCACCTAGGTCATAGGCTGCAAGGCCCATCAACTGCTAATGGTGTTTGTCCCTGCAGTGTGAGCACACTGGGGTGTGTCTCACAAGTCCTTATAATCACTGAGATTCCCCTTCCTTCATTTTGACCCAGTGACAGGAGAGTTACACATGACATTTTGATTACCTGTTTCGGTGCAGGCATCATCGCCTTGCCTTAAGACAGTTCACTGTTCAACTGGGAAATGATGATTTGTCTTGTCTTTTGCTTAGCTCTTATGAAGTGAATGGGACTTCAAACAGACTCTGATGAAGTTTGACTTTCAATCTTAAAAACCTGCACAAAAATATTTGGTCAGGCTCTCTTTAGTAAGCTTCTCTTGCAGTCCCCTTTATTGCAAATAGGTCTGAGACAGTCGAGTTCCAATTAAAGTAGGCAAAGAGAGGGAATTGCTTGAGAAGAGAGTAAATAGAAAAAGTTTCAGAAAATATTTAAAATGGCACAATGGGTGATATCCAGAGTTATGTGCAAAGCACAGCAATTTTAGGAAATTATGTTCTAACAAATAATGAGTCATATTAATAGATATATTTGGAATGTTCTTTAGAAACCCTGAATAGCTCATGTTTAATAATGTTATACAAATGAAAAAAAAATCCTGAAAAATTCAGCTTTAAGAAATCAGCATCTTGTATTTTGAAACTGTATTTTTTAAATAGAAAAAACAAAATGTTTTTGAAATCCTCAAGATTTCTTGGTGATAGGCACAGCATGTGCTATTTTTTTCCAACTCACAAATATTAAATATACTGGACAATTCTTTTATATAGTGAATAGTTTTGGCTTGAAATTCCTCTCTAATTACCCAGTTGGAGAATTCTAGGACGCCAGAAGTACCAAATGTCACTCAGTCTTTCGACAACTTGATACCATCATGGAGTGCATTATCTCTCCCAGTGTTATTGCAGATTTAAACAGCATGTTGCTATCATGCCCTCATTTCAGCAGTTGATCAAAATGTTAAAGGTAGTACATCTTTATTTCAGCAAGGTATTGGGCCAAAAAAAAAAAATTAGTCATTTTCTTGACTAGGGTAGGAAGAAATTCAAGCTACAAGATAGCACATTTCATGTCCTCACTGCTGATCACTCCACAGTAGCCAATAGCTTTTGCCTTTGGTGAGAGGTGAAAGATACTTAATATTCTTCTCAGTCTTGGGTGATAATATGTTGAGAATTCCTGATTAAAATAATACACATATAGAAGGGCTAACCTGTATGTTATCAAGGTTTTACAAATACCACAAAAATCTTCAATTTTTGCCAAAACTGTACCATAAAATGTAATAAGGATAAAATGAAATTATATATTTATGTTTCAAATATCAACCAAAACAACAGTAGTGTAGAAGAACCCTGATGCCTAGAACTTTCTAAAGTTTTATTCCATTCAAACACAGTATGAGCTAATGCTTTTTATTTTTGTCAATTATTTAAAAAGAACCTTAGCAGTCTCGGCTTATATTAAAGAAAGTGAAATCACTCAAAGAAGATAGTCTCGTGGGAAAGCTGCACTGGTCAAACAGCAGATTACATAATCTGTTCTTTTTTGAGTTTTATGAACAAGGAGGCGAGTAATCATTTGGAAGAGGTTAACCAGGATGTAAAAGCAGCTAGAAACATGAGACGAGCCCAAAGGAGAAGTGTTTGTCTTAGAGATTTTGTTGTTGTTCAAAATGTGATAATTGCCTTAGACTTATGTTGGTGATATGGATTAATGTCTGAAAGGTGAGATTTGTTAAATTGTAGGGAAACATCTGAGTGAAATTTAGGAAAAGCATGTCTAGCTCATAGGAACTGGGATATTCCAAAACTGAGTGGATTCCCATAGAGGATATAGGCTGTGCATAAAGGGTGATCTCTCTGAAAACAGATCAGCACATGGCATGGATGGTGGAGGGGAATGTCTGTGTATTGTAGGGAAAGGACTGATAAACCTCAAAGGTTCAATTAAATTCTAGCAGTGACTGAGTTATATAAATCTTTAAAATTCTGCTGATTCAAGAAATGGTGAATTATATCATACTGTGTAAATGCCATTAGAAATACTTCTATATGGGCTAAAAGATAGAGTTTTCATGCATGTACGTAAATGGTCTGCAGGTCTTCCATCATGTGGGTGGACTTTTCAATGTTGAATTCAGAAAAAAAACATGACATTCTTCTTCTGTAGGAGGAAAGTACCCATTCTTTTATGTTCCTGTGCAGTGGATGGATTATCACTCTCATTTCAGTGAAGAGTATTACAATAGCATTTTCTGTGATCATCTCATAAATTTTACAATAAGCTTCAATTAGAACAAATTTATCCTCTGTGTCATGTTGCCATGTAGCTTTTTGATATTCTGCTTTTTTTTTTTCTTTTTGGGGGGCTAACACTGGGTGGAATTCTACTGTATATGCCTAAAATCAAAGTCATTCTGTGATGAAGGGTTCACTATGGACTAATAAGTCTTTCTTGATTAAAATCAAAGTATTCCGGGATCCCTGGGTGGCGCAGCGGTTTAGCGCCTGCCTTTGGCCCAGGGCGCGATCCTGGAGACCCGGGATCGAATCCCACATCGGGCTCCCGGTGCATGGAGCCTGCTTCTCCCTCTGTCTGTGTCTCTGCCTCTCTCTCTCTCTCTCTGTATGACTATCATAAATAAATAAAAATTAAAAAAAAAAAAAAAAAATCAAAGTATTCCAGATAGGAGATGAAAATTTCAAAACAACAAGAAGTGAACTTCAGTCAGTGCTGCCACTCAGAAAATGAGTGGTTTGGGTCATTTTAAGGGCTCTAAATGAGGAAACAAAGGAATTGTATTTAGGGAGTTTCAAGTTCCCCAAATGGGATTGTTTTATTTGATGCTGGTGGCTAAGAGAGTATTTTGAGTTACATTTTTGTTTTTTTGATGATGACAGGTATAGAACTTATATAATATATATTATATGCATATATATATAGTTTATATATAATATACTATCTTATAAATAATTATATAATACATATAATATTCATATTTAAAGTATATCTCTCTAATCTTACTCCATACACACCCACAGACACAGAGTAAAGATTAGAAGTGTGAAATCAATGACAGCTTTGTCTTACTCAAATAATAAGAAACCACCTTCATGTTTCTTGGTTCCTTGATACTTTTCTTGGTTGTGGACATTTATTGGGTAGTATCCCCAGCACAGTGTTGAGAGGTGCCTATAGCATACTCAACAGTATTCCAAAATCTGTCAAAAGGTCTTGTGTTGGGACCATATGATGTCTTTTTTTGATATAGTTGATACCCAATGTTACATTAGTTTCAGGTAATGAAGCTTAGTGATTTGACAAGTTTATATATGATGCTATGTTCACCACAAGTGTAGCTACTATCTACCCCATTACATCCCTGTTACAGTATCACTGACTGTAGTCCTTATGGTGTGCCTCTTGTTCCTGTGACTTATTCCCTAACTGGGAACTTGTACCTCCCACCCTCTTTGCCCATTTTGCCCAGCCTCCCAACCCACCTCCCCATCAGTTCATTTGTTGTATTTATAGGTCTGATTCTTTAAAAAAAACATTTTTAAATTATTTTATGTATTTATTCATGAGAGACAGAGAGAGAGAGAGAGAAGAGAGAGGCAGAGACAAAGGCAGAGGGAAAGTAGGTTCCATGCAGGGAGCCTGATGTGGGACTCGATCCCAGGACTCCAGGATCAAGCCCTGGGCTGAAGGCAGGCGCTAAACCACTGAGCAACCCAGGGATCCCCTGATTCTGCTTTATATTTTTTTATATTTTTAGATATTACAGAAGAGTTTAGAGACCATCTATTTCAATCCCAAACATTGTGTGAATTGAAACAGAATAAGAAAAGATGCAGGAAGTTAACTGGATTTCCCTGCACACCCTCAACTCCATGCTTAGAGATTGAACACTACTGTGGCAAGGATTTAAGACCTGGCCCCTGAGCTCATACGTTCTCTTGTTGATAGCTTTGTCACTTATAAGGAATGGACAGAGCTTCTATTGTCTAAAGATGATGATGATAAAGATGGTGATAACAATAGGTAGCACTTACATGTCACTCATGTAGCTCAAATATGTCAGCAGTGGTTTATGTGCTTTAAAAACTGAATTTTGATCTTTCTGTCCTGTCTGCTGCATCTTATGTCTACATCTTATACAAACATGCTAAAATCATACAGTACACCACTTTCATATGACCTAGAAGATTAGATTCATGTAAAATTAAACAAGGGACTTCTGCTCTGGAACATACTACTCTGGACACTAATGGATGGAAATAGAAACATATTTTCAAATCATCATATTTTTACATTTATATTTGAATAAATTACAGAAAAGTGAAAGAATGTGTAGAGGGAGAAGGGAAAGAGAGACTCAAGCAGACTCCCCGCTAAGCATGGTGCTGGATGTGGGGCTTGATCCTATGACCCTGAGATCATGACCTGAGCCCAGATTAACAGTTGGATACTTAGCTGACTGCACCACCCAGGTGCCCCTGCATCACTTTTTATAAGTCATTGATTTTACTATAAAAAAAATCACTCAATTTTTTAGAAATGTGATTATTGTTAGTATAATTTCAATATTGAGCATACTTATATATGAAAATTCATAACCAATCATGATGGAACTGCATAAATAGACATAATGGAAATGTTAGTGAAATGTGTTCAAATTGAGCTGCCTGCCAAACTTTTTCAGCTTTTTCTGTGTAACATAAATTTGCAATAACTAGAATGGATGAATAATGTAAGTAATATCTAGTTTTGACTTCTGAAATTCTGCTTTCAGCTACTCTTCTGCTTTCATTTAGAAGTTTTGCATCATAAAATCTCAGTCACTTAAGACTTGATTAATGAGTAGCATATTTCTGTTAAAAACAGACAAATACAGAGAGGTAAAAAACAAACTGTCCATTTTAAGATTGTAGCATGCTGTTTATAATAATTTGCTAAAATGAGATAATTTACTTACTTTTTTATTTGTGGCAAACACTGTGTCAGGTATAAACTATAGATTTGTTTACAATGAAGACATACATACAATTGCACCCAAATTCAAAGGAAAATGGAGTTGAAGGCAGAATTTTGAGATGAACCAAAAGATTCCCACCTCACATCCCTTTTCCCTTGAGGTAGGCAGAACCTGTGAATCCCTTGGGATAGCGGTTCCATGATTAAACTGCATTCTGGGGACACCTGGGTGACTCAGGGGTTGAGCGTCTGCCTTCGGCCCAGGGAGTGATCCCGGGGTCCTGGGATCAAGTCCCACATCAGGCTCCCTGCACGGAGCTTGCTTCTCTGCCTGTGTCTCTGCCTCTCTCTGTGTGTGCCTCTCATGAATAAATAAATAAAATCTTTTTAAAAAATTAAAAAAAAAATAAACTACATTCTGTGGCAAAAGTGATTTTGCAACATGCAGATGGCCCTTAATCAATTGGCTTTGAGTTCATCAAGAGGGAGATTTTCTTGGGTGGATGTGAGTAATCAGGTGAGCTCTCTGAAATAAGGGGAAGCGTGAGCCAGAGGAACTGCTGCCCTGCAGGAAGAATGCAGACAGGTGTGTTGTGTACTGCTTGCCTGTGAGAGGGGCAGCCTTGGGGAGCCCAGAGCATCTGGCTGACAGCTCGCAAGAAAATGGGAACTTCAGTCACACGACTGCAAAGAAGTAAATTATGCCACCAACCTGAGCAAGTTAGGAAGAGAACCCTGGCCAAGGTGCAGTCCACAGCCCCAGCAAACACCTTGTTTGCACCTTAGGAGACCCTGTCAGAGGACCCAGTGCTCGGACTTCTGGCTTTGTGTGCTTATAAAATGGGTGTTGTTTTAAGATCCTAAACTTCTGGTGGTTGTTCCACAGCAGTAGAAAAGCACTGCGGATTTTGGTACTGAAAGGGAGCTGTTGCTGTAACGAATACCTGAAATGTGGACTGGAAGGGTCAGAATACTAATGAGAAGATGTCACCAGAAGCCCAAAATTCTTGTAGTGGGAGCTATCAGATAGAACTGCCCAACTTCAAACATATGTCACCTTTCAAAGAAGGGAAGAAAGACTCCTAGAGCAGCACCAAGAATGTCAAGGTGAAGCCCACCCTGACAGAGGGTTTTTCCTCAAACTAGAAACATAGTCCAGAGAAATCCAACATTTACTCTGCTGGACTTCAAAACTATTGCTATTTACTCTCCATTCTCCCAACCGGAATCTCTATGGCCATTATGCTGCGCCTCTCCCACCATTGTGTTTTGGGGTATTGGGGCAGGTGGCTTGTCTCTTTGGTTCCTTGGGTCGACAGGTGGAGGGGAAATGGGCCCCAGGGCTGCAGTTCAAGGACTGCACCCAGGAGCCTCTTCTGCACCACATTTACATGGTTCAGATGTGAGCTTTGGGACCTTGAGCAGGTGCTGCATTGCAGTGACACTCGTGGGAGACTTCAGAAAGAGAGATGCTATTTTGCATCCATGAAGGAAGTGAAGCGTGGGAGTGGGGGTGTCAGCCAGCTGGTGGGCTGTGACAGGCAGAGTTTTGTGATGACCCCAGTATTATCTATCTCTTGATGTACAGGCCTTGCAAACACCCCTCCCCTGGAGTGCAGGAAGAATCTGAATATCACAGAATGTCACTCCATGATTGTTGTTACGTTTTGTGGCAAAGGGGATTTTGCATAATAGTTACCATCCCCAAATCAGTTGATTCTAAATTAACCAAAGGAAGACTATCCTAGTGGGTCTGACTATACACAGCAAATATTGGTAATAAGCTTTTTTGAAAGAAGGCGGAAAGGTCAGGGATGGGAGACGTCAGAGGCATTCTAAGCTGTAGCAAATATCCTGTGGCTGTAAGCACACTGCCCTATTGTAGGGAAGGCCATGTGGCACAGCGTGTGGGTGGGCTTTGTGAGCTGAGAATGTCACCCGGTTGACAGCCAGGGGGTTGACAGCCCCATAATCCAAGAGACCGAGTTCTGCCAACAACCAGAATGAGCTTGAAGGGGACCCCATGCTCCAGATGAACCCCAGTTCAGTTGCCTCCTTGATGTTGGCCTTGTGAGACCCTAAGGAGAGAACCCCCAACACAGACTTCTGACTCATAGAACTGTGAGATATAAGTGGGTGTTGTTTTAAGCCAGTAAGGTTGTAGTAATTTGTTACTCAACAGTAGAAAACCAAAACACATTCTTTTTGTAATGAGGTGTGCTTTTGAATGCAATTGATTATCCAGATGTCTATCTACATAAGTTACTTGCATATAGTAACTAACATTTTTTATTAACTGTTTATTGCTGTTTCTAGATTCAGTAGTTGAGGAGCTGTGGCAAGATAGCATTGCAGGAAATATATAAAAAAATAATCCCTCCAACATCAGCTTGACCCTAAAGGTTGAGTAACCACTCCTATGTCATATACCTAGTCATCAGAGTTTTCATTTTGATGATTTATTCATATGCCTTCATTTGTTCTTTTGTTCCTTCCACAAGCATGTGAGCAGCCAGGCGCTGAGGTGAGTGGATGGTTGCCCCTCTTACGGTGCTGCCACACTCACTCAAACTAAATTCCAGTATGTGACTCACTTCAGAAAATGTTCATTTATGTTTGGTACTTTGCTCCACAGCTTCACCACTTTGTCCTTTATTTCAGCAAATTATCCACTGAGACACTGGATTCTTTTCTCATAGGAGATTTTTGCTCTTTCTCTAGCATTTGTTATTAGTAGGATTTTTGCTCTTCTGCCACAGTGATCAATTCTTATTTCACCATTCAGTTTTATTATTGTTTCTTGTTTGGAGCATATTTTGGCATGCTATCTGCCTCTTGTGTACATAATTTACATTCCATCCTCAACAGTGCATGTTCCCAGTTTTGCAGTATGCAAGTGCACTTGTCATAGGACATCAGTAAACTAAAGCTGGTGAATTCTAAGGGAGAGAAAGTATAGAGATATTTGATTATGAATGTAAAATGCACCAAGTTCACTCACACTCTGAGATTATACACCAGGAAATATTGATGACGATCAACTCACAGCAATAATATTTAATCTCTTCTCTAGAAAAAGCAAGGGAAAACACATTCACAAGTTTGGAGTAAATGGTGAGAAGGAAAGACATTGTATTTACATGTATTTCATGCAAGGAGAAAACATGCTGTTTGTTACAGGAAGCAGTGTTGCCAATTATGACACAGACAAAAATCTAAAGCGATGTTTTTATTGATAGAGATCTCCATGCCTCAGTTTTGAGTTGGTGTGCTTTAAAAAGTTTTAAGACTACTTCATAATATAGGAAATATTTACTTATATCTGTCCTACAGCTGCATAAATACCAGATGGCATAGATTGAAATTTCAGTAATATATGAAATAGGCTGGAAGACTGCTGTATATGTGTCCTATTTTGGCACGTCTTTCTCAAGCAGACATAAAACCCTGTACGGGTAAGAGAACATATCACATATATAAATATCCAAAATTTAAGATATGTATTATTATAAAAACATAATTAAAATTTAAAAAGGAAAAGCTTAATTGAATGATTGGCAACATAAACAGCAGGCAGTGGGGTAAATATTCTTAACCTAAAAGGAATAAAGATGCTATAAGACGATTAGAGAAAGTTATATAAACATACCAGATAAAAATGGGGCAAATAAAATGAGAAATAAATCCATGAGAAACAAATGGCCTGTTGGTACAGGAAACACACACCTTTCTGTATTAAAGAACAAAAGGATATAAATTCCAAAAGGAAAAAGACCTCATTTTCATCTATCAAATTGTTTTGAAAAATAGCGATAATTACCCAGTTTTGAGATAGTGTAGTAAAATGAGAATATATGTATGCTGGTAGGAAAGGGGAAGTTTTCTGAAGGGTAACTTAGCAGTATGTGTCAGCATTCTAAAGCAGGTTTAAAAAATAAAAATAAAGTCTCTCCTACTGATCTAAAGAGTATACCTAGGAATGTGTATATTAGTGATAAGATTAGTATCATTTAAAAAATGAAACTTGCTTGAGTGGCTTGGTTAACTGGTTCTTGGAACATGCATATATTCTTTTCACCCTTAAAATGATGTATTAGACTGATACTAACATTGAGTATATGAAAAAATAAAATTTTAAAAGCAAGTAGCAAACAAAACATGTGCAAGTATACTTTTGTAAACATGTGTGATAAATATTTAATATAAAGTATTTATTATATATGTAATACATGTGTATTAATAGTGACATAATAGTGATGATTTTTAGGTGATGAGTTTTTTGGATTCTCAAGGTTTTATGATTTTTCTACAATGAGCAGTTTTTTTGGTAAACATTTTTTAAAGCAATAATATAACTTTGATAAGACTTTGATATGACTTTCTGAAGGGATTTATTAAATCTAAGAAAACGAGTATATATGTTTTGTATGTGTATATATAATATATTGTATATTATATATAATTATATATAATTTTATATGTTTTATAGGTATGTATGATATATAAATAAATATATTTTAAGTAGACTCCATGCCCAGCGTGGAGCCCAATGTGGGGCTTAAACTCACAACCCTGAGATCAAGACTTGAGATCAAGAGTCAGAAACTTAACCAACTGAGCCACCCAGGTGCCCCATACATATGTTATTTTCTGTGTTGAGAAAATCAAGACCCATGTACAATGTCAGGAAATGATAACTGATCAAGAGTTTTTGGGGAGGTGGTAATTATGCCAATAGGTGAGGACAGGTCACTATCTAATGACCTGTTCTTTTAGGCTACATAATTACCAAGGTCTCCACTAGAATTTCTGCACTTTTTACCTCCAAGATCTTCTCACTTGATGGCTTTTATATAGCATGACAGATGCTGATGATTGAACCTGCATTTTTGTAATGTCCTTGGAGAACTAGAGGTCACATCAGTCCTTCCTCTGCTGGGTGATGTGATTAAATCATTGAATTTCTGCTATTATTTTAAATGATGTAAGTAGTTAGAAAATGTTACTCTTGACCCATTTCACAAATCGTGACTCAGGAGTTGCAGGGTGTCCTGGTTGAAAACCATCACCCTCCTACATCAGAGATCTCATTCTTCACATTTCCTATTTCTGGCCTTTTCTGCCCCCGTTGCGGTATTGTGTGGTCATACCTACATCTACAGGGGCTGGTGGATCGTGTTCTGATTACCCTCAGAAATTAGCTACTTGGTATAAATAGGCATATTGGCTTCATTCCTAGTGCTACTGTAACAGATTACCACAGATTTAGTGCTTAAAACAATATAAATCTATTATTCGAAATAGATTTCAGTGGGCTGAAACCATGGTGTCAACAAAGCCACTCTATTGGGAGGCCATAGTGGAGAGTGCATTCCCTCACCTGTCCCAGCTTCTAGAGCTGTGTTCCTCCCTTTGTGGGTTATATAGCTCCTCCTTCAAAGCCAGCAAGGTAACCTCTCATATCTCCTCACTTGCTTGTTATATCACATTCTGCCCCTTGGAGCTCCTCCCTCCCTCTGTAAAGATACTTGTGATTTCATCAGAAATCCAGAATAATCTCCACATTTTGAAGTTCTTACTCACATCTGCAAAATCTCCTTTGCATAAAAAGCAGCATTCACAAATTCTGGGGATGAAGATGTGGGCTTCTTTGGGAGCCATTATTCAGTTTGCCACAGTAGATCTGATGCTCTTATTTTGTGTTTATTTGATTTATTTTCATTGAAGTGACATACTCTTCATCTGAAATTATGGGGGGAAAAAGGTATTTGACTTGAAGACCAAAGGTACACAGCACCGAGTGGTAATGGTCTATCTACACACATGTCCCATTCATGCCCTACTACTGAGTAAATAGTCTTCTATATAATGAATATAATAGTCTTCTATATAATTTAAAAATTAAATATTTTTATTACTATAGAAAAAATACAAAAAGGGGATGCATCAGAAACCTGTAATTTTGGCAAGTATATACGTGTTTAGAATTCTAAAATTAATGTTAGACATTTTTCAAAACAGAATTACAAATCTGAAAAAACAAGTGTTTTGTTGTTAAAAAAAATTGAAATAGGATGCGAATGTATGTAAGAATACCCATTTGGTACCAGTCAGTCCATTCTGCTCCTTTCTTACCTGTAACACCTTGACTTTAAGCCTCAATTTCTTTTCTAGAAAATGAAGGAGACATTATAGAACAACTGTAAGTTTTAAATATGTGTTCAGAGCAAATGGTGGCTACTCATGTGTTTGTTAATGGAATAACAACCCAAGGAAATCTTCACAGTAGTTTCTTACTTGCAAATTTAATGAGAATTTTGAGCAAAGGATAATAATATAAAATTGTATCATCTGCCAGGGACCCACACCCTCCCTTCTTTTTAAGCATGTGGTTGAGTCCAATTGTAGCAGGAAAAAAACAGCCATCAGAAATATTTTAATATTTTAATTTAATTATTAATGGACATTTATTGTTGACTGTCATTTAACTCCAATTATGTTTTTTTAAAATTATGCATATAGATATACAGGTTGGTGGAATAATTAAAATTTAAAATCAATTTCCTTGAGTTTTTTTAGACCAAAATATTTAAATAATGTTGGTTTCTATGTTTATTTGTTGAATTACTTAGAAAACTTCACAAAATTTCCATTGAACTTTTTAGATCAACGTGGTCTCTAGTTAAGTTGTCAGTCTGCCAAGAATCCTGTGGACAAGAATAAAGACAGTAAGTTCCTTGTAATTTTTGGTAGGATCCTCGGGGATAGCATATATTGATCCCTTTGATGCTGGCTTTACAGCTGCAGTAGTTTGTGTCTACCACTGAAAACAGACTGTATATAGTTGTTGGATGGAAACAGGAAACTATTATTCTGAATTGTTAGCCTTTGAACTAAGAGAATCACAAACTTAAGGTTATGATGGTCCATGTTTTCTCCACTCTAATCTTTATTTACCTCAGTTCCCACTTTAGGGACTTGGCATGTTCAACAATGAAACCAATTATAGTAACTTTAACAGAACAGCAGGTCTAACCAACTGTTGCAGGCATGTGTACAGCAGTCATGAAAACAAAGCCTGAGACACACGTCCAAGTACTAATAATAATCAGAATACAGATTCCTCCAAAGAAATATAATATATTCCTTATGGTCATTATAGCTTTGTGTAAATGCAGGTAGTGAAGAAATCATCATGTAGCTGATCCAAAGCAGATATAATTATAGTATAAAAATGTATGCTCATTCTTGGAATCAAACAGAATGGATAAGTCATGATGGGGTTCATGTCCTATGTGAGGAAAGAAATGACCTCTATCTATCGAATATAATTTCCTCATGAAGATGCTTTTCTTTTCTTAATGTAATGTCTTTTTGGAGCCATAGCAATGTACGATTCTAGCAGAAAGATTGGGGGAATCTAATAAATGTGAGTGGGATTAAATTGAAATTTGTGAATAGATTTTCTTGTATTTTAAAAAAAGAGATTAAAATGTATCTTAATAATACTGGATATTTTGACAGATAACTAAGTCACATTGGAACATAGAGTTTTAAAGGCAGATATTGATCTTTCAAAAAATATATGAAGATGATAAAGGAGATGAAGAGAAGAGGCATAAATCTATTTCTGGCCTGAAATCTGGTCAACATTTTTCAAATAAAATGTCATTTTCTCTAATTGCATAGCTTGAGGGCCCTTTTAAGTTTAAAGTATGGTGGCAGGGGAAATTTTTCCATTTATTTTAGGGAAAAACAAAACGTTTGTTTTGGAGACAATTCTGAGGCCAAATATATATATTTTTTCATTTTATGTGTTTGTAATTTAGAATGCCATGACTTAAAATTATACTTAGCAGCAAGCTATAGACTTTTGAATGCAGTTTTTGAAGTTTTTTTTTTTTTTTTATTGGTGTTCAATTTACTAACATACAGAATAACCCCCAGTGCCCGTCACCCATTCACTCCCACCCCCCGCCCTCCTCCCCTTCCAACACCCCTAGTTCGTTTCCCAGAGTTAGCAGTCTTTACGTTCTGTCTCCCTTTCTGATATTTCCCACACATTTCTTCCCCCTTCCCTTATATTCCCTTTCACTATTATTTATATTCCCCAAATGAATGAGAACATATAATGTTTGTCCTTCTCCGACTGGCTTACTTCACTCAGCATAATACCCTCCAGTTCCATCCACGTTGAAGCAAATGGTGGGTATTTGTCATTTCTAATAGCTGAGTAATATTCCATTGTATACATAAACCACATCTTCTTTATCCATTCATCTTTCGTTGGACACCGAGGTTCCTTCCACAGTTTGGCTATCGTGGCCATTGCTGCTATAAACATCGGGGTGCAGGTGTCCCGGCGTTTCACTGCATCTGTATCTTTGGGGTAAATCCCCAGCAGTACAATTGCTGGGTCGTAGGGCAGGTATATTTTTAACTGTTTGAGGAACCTCCACACAGTTTTCCAGAGTGGCTGCACCAGTTCACATTCCCACCAACAGTGTATGAGGGTTCCCTTTTCTCCACATCCTCTCCAACATTTGTTGTTTCCTGCCTTGTTAATGTTCCCCATTCTCACTGGTGTGAGGTGGTATCTCATTGTGGTTTTGATTTGTATTTCCCTGATGGCAAGTGATGCAGAGCATTTTCTCATGTGCATGTTGGATTCTTACTCAGATACTTAAGTCAAATTGATACCGCTGATGTTTTATTTTCTTCCCTTAAGTTCATTAAGAAAAGTTTAGCTCTTTGTTAGAAATTAAATGATTTTCAGAATTTAATGGAAATTTGGCACTTCACATCCATTTTACTGTTGAAAATTTTTTTGTTCTGATACCTGTCAGTCAACAAGTATTTATTTAGCATCTCCAAAATGGCATGTGTTATTCAAAGTGCAAGTGAGAAAGCAGTGCACAAGATAACTCCCTTGCTTTGCATTTTTATAAGAGGAGGGAAAAGATGTACAGAGAAGTTAATTAAAGAAGATAAACTCAAGTCCTAATAAGTATTATGGAAAAACAACAGCATAGGTAATATGGTGAAGAAGAGTGTGGATCTCAGTGCCCCGTGGTTATGGTGGGTGACACTGGAGTTCAAGAGGCAGCTGGGTCAAGATTTTGAATGAGCAGAAGGGGTATTGAGGAGTTTGAATTTAATCTAACTTTTAAAGTAAAGTTTTGGAGTTGAAACTGGGGTGAACCATAGTCTGATTTATACTTTTATTTCTTATTCTTATTTTTAAAAAGATTTTATCTATTTATTCATGAGAGACACACAGAGAGAGGCAGAGATATAGGTAGAGGGAGAAGCAGGCTCCCTCTGGGGAGCCTAATGTGGGACATGATCCCAGGACCCCGGGATCACGACCTGAGCCAGAGGCAAATGTTCAACTACTGAGCCACCTAGGTGCTCCTGATTTACACTGTTAATGAAAGTCTCCTCTGGCTGCTGTGTCCATGGACCTGCTATAGAAGAACAGTTGGGAGATCCCTGGGTGGCGCAGCGGTTTAGTGCCTGCCTTTGGTCCGGGGCGCGATCCTGGAGACCCGGGATCGAATCCCACGTCGGGCTCCTGGTGCATGGAGCCTGCTTCTCCCTCTGCCTATGTTTCTGCCTCTCTCTCTCTCTCTCTCTCTCTCTCTCTGTGTGTGTGACTATCATAAATAAATAAATAATTAAAAAAAAAAAGAACAACAGTTGGTGGCAGATGGCCATGAGCCACTTGTACCAGTGGAGACCACAATAAGAAGTTAGTAGATAGCTAGATGATAGCTAGATGATAGATAGATAGATAGATAGATAGAGAGAGAGAGAGAGAGATGATAGATCTGACACAACTAAAGGCCATTTGGATGTGAGTGTTATGGGAGAAAGGCCTCAAGAATGACCCCAACCCTTCAGCCTTAATAGCTGAGGGTATGGGTCCTGCTCCTTATTAATGTCAGGAAGGTGTGTGAGGGGAAGAATGGGATTTGGAAGGGGTAAAAAGGATTAAGATGACAGCTGTTTTCTGTAAGCCCATCCAGCCATGTTCCATTTGATGTGATACTTAGAATCCCTAGTGGAGATGTTTTGCAGGAATTTGATGGAAGGGCATAAATCTGGACCTCAGATGGAATTCAGAGCTATAAGGGTGAGCCCAGGAGAAAATAGAGTGTCAGAAGCTTTGAATCTGCTGGGATCCCCTAGGGGAAGGCTGTGGAGAAAGAAGAGAAAGGACCTCTGATAATGGCCAGGAGACTTGACTACAGGGTTCTGAGAAGCAGAGGGAAAGTTCTCTCTGTCATCTAAATCAATTAAAATCTTTATTGAATAAAAGTAATTGTGTTTCCAAGTATGCTAGATCTTGCTATTTAGTATTAATTCATTGCTTAAATATATAATGCAGATATGTATCACATTTACATATTTATAATAAATTTAAGCTTTATTTCCATCTCTCAGGCAAAGAAGATGATAGGCTCTAGAGCATCTTGAGTATCAGAAAGTTTTAATAAATTAATGTCTTCAGGGCTGATAAAAGTTGAATTCAAAAGCAGAAGCAAGTGTCCCCGAAGCTACATCCTCATCCTCCCACAGCTCCACACATTTCTGTGACCATTTCCCTCCCAACTTCAGATTGGAGGACTAATGAGGAATAATGATGAGCAGAAATAGAAGACCCCATGGCTGGGGTATGAGTGTGTGTGAGTGTGTGTGCGTGTGTGTGTCGACACCACAGAGGCCAGCGCAAAGTGGGCGGACTTTTGACAAACTTCACATCAAAGAAGTTAGAAGAATCTGAAGCAGGCACGAAGTAGGAGGATGTGCTTGGAGAGAACGAGATTTGGATTTAAAGATGTGGAGGGAGTATCTGAGCTGTTATTTAGATGATATAATCATTAAAAGGAAAATAGGATCAAGAGTCACTTCTGTTTCCAAATTTTCTTGGTGAAGTACCATGTTCTTTGAATTTGAAATAACCTACTATTGATAACTTTATTTACCATAAAGTACAAATATTTGAAATATCAATGTTTCCAGATAAATCTGCCAGTTTTAAATTTCTGTTTTGTTTTAATATTTCCTGAGAGTAGCATTCAGTGAATTTCTCTATTTAAAAAGAATGAAGTTGGATGAAAACACTAATTTGAAAAGATATATGCAACCTTACGTTTACTGAAGCATGATTCACAATAGCCAAATTATGGAATCAGCCCAAGTGTCCGTTGGTGGATGAATGCATAAAGAAGATGTGGCAGTTATACGATGGATTATTACTCAGTCATTAAAAGAATGAGATCTTACCATTTGTAACCACATGAATGGATCTAGAGAGTATTATGCTAAGGGAAGTAAGTTAGTCAGAGAAAGACAAATACTGTATGATTTCACTCATTTGTGGAATTTAAGAAACAAAACAAACGAATAAAGAAAAAAGACAAACCAAAAAAACAGCTCTTAACTACAAAGAACAAATGGATGGTTTCTAGAGGGAAAGTGGGTCGGGGGATGGGTGAAAAAGGTGATGGGGATGAGGAGTACAGTTACCAGGATGAGCACTGAGTAATGTTATAGAATTGCTGAATCACTATATTGTACACTTGAAGCTAATATAATACAGTATGATAACTGTACTCAAATTTAAAAACAACTGAAAAAGAAAAAAATAATAAATTTTTTTTTAAAAAAGCCATTGGGGAGAAATAACCCTAATATAGAAGGAGCATTAGTGATTTTAGCATTAAAAAAAGTTATTACAAATTTAAAAATTTTAATTACAAGAGCAGAACGATATTTATGAACATGTGGCACAATGCTGAAAAATGATGAAACATTCATGATTAGACCTTTAATGTTACAGCAAATATGGTTTATGATTCTTTTTTAAAATTTCAAATAAAACTTTATGTTGAGAGCTATGACTGCAGTTCTTTCTCTTGTCCTCCCTTACCTAATGCCCCAAATTACTTTGGTTGTCTTCTACTGAAGTTTTTATTTCTTAAAAATCCGCAACATATAGGTCTAGGTGTTGTCTCAGATGCCATGTAGGATTTAAACATCCCAACAGAGTGAAATGCTATTTCAGGAAATACGGTGCACGCTTGCCACCTAGTGGTGAGTGTGGAAACAAGTGAGGATTTCAAAGCAATCCCAAAGAACGTGAATTCCAGAAAGACTAAGTTCACTAGTTATCTTCAAATATAGTAAGGTATAAGTGTTATGTGAAAACTATTATTTTACTGGCTAAAATATGAAAGAGAAAACAGACTTTAAAAAATACTATTTGTCTTTTTCATGAAAAGTTAGAAGATGTTTCCCAATTACAAAATATGTGTTGTGTATATATGTATATATGATATGTTATATATATTATATATGTGTGTATATATAATATATATGTTATATATATTATGTATATATACGTCTCACTGTGTGTTATACCCAAATATGTATATACATATTTTTATGTGTGTATGTTCATATGGAACGTTTCTCAATAAAAGCTAAATATAACTTGTGGATATCCCAGAAATAGCCATTGCCCACATTTTGGCTTAGTATTTCCAGTAAAATCTTCCATATGTATATTTGTATGTGAGGCTTTATAATCTAAAACACTCTGTATCCTCATTTGTCATCCAATTTTATACCTTAGTAATTCCCCATGCTGTTTTCTATTCCCTTCAGAAATAAGACTTCTCTCCCTATAAGTTTTGAACACTGGGGCAACACTTCTCAAGGGTTTGCTTTTGCTTCTGTTCCTGTTTGTCTATCAAGTGGTAAACTGATACAATCGGAACATCTGGATTAAACAAAGCTAAACAGATTTCGTGGTGCCAGACTTCTGTGAACAAGGAAGGGTCCACCAAAAGCTGATGTATGGAAGTGCACCATGCTTCTCAGTCTTACTAATTCACAATACATTCCTTCCTCACTAGAGCAAAATGTTGCATTAAATTTTATGTTTCCAAAGAATTTATCATGGAATATTTGGATAAATGTTCACTTAAGATATTTAAAATTGAAATTTTAAAATTGGATTTTAAGTTCTCATCAACACTGTCAAAATTGATACAGATACTAGATCTGTGTGTTGTGTTTCTCTGTTCTGAAAATTTTATTACTACAGTTGGAGGACAATGTTGTCATTTTCATCCAAGCATTAGTTTATAGGATCACCAAGCACTTCAGAAAAAACACTCCTGGATTTCATATTGGAGCCAAAACATCAAGATCTATTCTACGCACTTGCCTATCTTGGCTTTCCAAGACCTAAATACCTCCCATTTCAATTTAGGGTTAGAAAATGCACATTATCTTGATGGTCTTGTTATCTTATGAATTAAGGAATATCATAGCTATCTTATACACCTAAAACTTCCTCCTGTAAAGTAATTCAAGCACTTATTAAAATCCACATTTTGCATTGTATTTAACACGCATATCTATTTTGTTTCTTTTTTAGAATTGAACTTCAGTAGTATTTTACACAAGGCATGGGTATAGCAAATAAATTTCTCCCCAAGATATTAAAATAACTTAGGAAGTTTCAGTTTCAGTAAAGTCCTGAATGTATCCTAGGTGTATTTATTGTAGTTGCCTATAAAGAAGGGAGAGTAGTTGCAGACTTATTTTTTTTTCTTTTTATACATAAATATGGAATCAAAGAACTCAGAGATTCAAGTCTCTGGTATATTAGTGACTGTTTTCACATTTAAATATATTGCTAAATTCATATAATTACTTTCAAGGTGGAAGAGGGATAAACACCTGAATTTCTGCAAGTTGCGAAGTTAATTATTTGTATTATCTATCATGGTGCTACTTTGTGTAATATTAGATTTTTTTTTTTTTTAGAAATAACTTAAAACCACTTTTTGACTCCTAGAAGGGAGTTGTCTGCTTAGCACTTGTGATTGGATTTTTATGAGATGAATGATGGGTGTTGTAGGAAATAACAGCTTGGAGAAAGATATGCGAGAGACGCTACTAAGATAAATATTCCCCAGACATTTTTGAGAAAAAGATGTCTCGTGATACATAATTTTATTTTACAATTTCTTAAAGTGGCTATAGACCTGGCTGTGGTGGAGCGCCCTGGTGTGGCGTAACGGTCAGCATCCGTCTGCTCCGACTGGTTGGTTCCCATGAACTGATAGACATTTAAAATATTACCCTGAGATATAACAGCTTATATATCTATGTGCTGAAACCCACTTAATTGCATTATTTCTCTTACAAGGTTGTACTAGCTAAAGAACATCAGTGCTTGTTGTTACACAAGAGAGTAGACACCTATGTGTATAACTCATCATTTTAGACACCGTTTATTGCATGCTATAATGTATGAATTTCAGGTCTGCGTTCTCATTTAGTGCTGACGAGAGATCTGTGAATGACTTTCCTCAGTTTACAAATCAGGGAATTTAATATTAATTCACATCACTTTTGTATCCTCTATCTGCTTAATGTTGTACATTTCATTTATTGATTTAATTTTTGGTAATTATTATCATAATTCAAAACCAGCTAATGTGCATCTATCCTATACCATTGGACAATATCGGTTACAATTTTTAAAGACTGATGACATTTAATTCCCACAACCGTATGTGGTAGTCAAGATGAGCCCCCACCTTACACACGTGTAATGGAAGCTGGGGCATTTTAAGGAATGTTGGCTCAAGTTCACACAATCTGGACATCATGGATCCAGGTTTCAGTCCCAGACATCTTGAATCCATGGCCCCTGAGCAATGCTTGCCTTCTGGAACAGTTTGTGGTTACAGCTGTAATGCTTGCATCCACAGGCTGGTACTCTCCTAAGCTGTTGGCATTATGAAATCACTTAGGTAAGTATGATCCTTATCCCCATTTTACAGATGTGATAACTGAGTAAGTGTTCATGGAAGGAGCCGTCTCTCCTTAGGGATTATCAATCCTTGCAGCCGAGATGCAGCTCTGCCCCCAGGAGTGTTGTCAGGACTCTGCCGTCCCGGGATGAAGTGTCTGGAGAAACACACATGAAGCTTCATTCTAATATGCAGTCTTTCACATAACCCAAAAATATAATGCTTTGCCCGAAAGGGTATGTATTGGTGGAGGAGGGAGGTGGGAATGGTGAGGTAAGACCCATTATGTGATGTTAGAATATCCATTTTCTTTGTTACCCGAATGATTTAAATCAAGAGCAATGCAGTGTTTGTACACATGACCTTCTTTTGGCTGAGTAGATTATTTTACTACATTCAGTTTCTGTCTTTTTCTTAAAAAGAAATACTTAACATTGTCAGCTCTCCCACCAAAGCAAGATCGCAATAGCTGCACTCCGGATATTTCAGTACACTTTATAATAGTTCAGCAATGGGCCGTCTGGGTGCTCAGTCAGTTAAGCATCTGACTTGATTTTGGCTCAGGTCATGATCTCAGGGTTGTGAGATCGAGCCCCACATCGGGCTCCTTGCTCAGTGGGGAGTCTGCTTGAGATTCCTTTGATTGTCTCGTTCATTCTCTTTCTCTCAAAAAAAAAAAAAATGAGTTCAGAGGCAAAAAGCCATGAAAATAGTTTCTTCTATATAGTTAGCTTTTTAAAAGCCAATATGAAGCTATTTTTTTTGCTATTTTGATAATAACAGAAAACCTCCTTCTGGAAATAAGTAGACTTTTGATATTGGGAACTAGAGTGTGAAGTACTCTGAACTGTGAGTATAGCTTCCTTGGCCACCATGTTATTATGAGTAAATCTTACCCTTACTTGAATTCCATCCACGTAATTTTAGGAAATGAAGAAGCTGATTTTTAAGAGGCAAGAGCTTTTAACAATGTATATTGAATTTCTAAGTAGAACAAGTCCTCCACAAACTGGTAGAATGTGTCCTTCTCTGCCATTGTAAGATTGCTGAGGAAATGATGGTGAGGTATAGTTTCTGAGAATATCACAAATTGGATTATACCTGAAGACCATAGCACTGAAGGTTAGATCTCCATTAATAAACACACCTGTTAGAGTCTCTTGCTTTCTGGGATATTCAGGTATGCATGCACCCTGACCAGAGTTCATCTGTTCTTTTTTTTCTTTTTTTAAGATTTTATTTGAGATTGAGTGAGTGAGTGAGCAGGAGGAGGAGCAGAGGGAGAGGGACAAGCAGACTCCACGCTGAGCATGGAGCTCAACACAGGGCTCAATCCCATGATCCTGAGATCATGACCTGAGCCCACATCAAGAGTCAGATGCTTAACTGACTGACCCATCTAGGCACCCCCAGAGTTAACATTTTGCTCAGGAACATTAATCAATTAAAAATATCTGTCGAATATTCACCATAAGCCTAGAAATGTTAAACTATATAAGATGAAAAATGAACATTTTTAGGAGGCATACCCTTTTCCTTGAGGAACACATGGGGAAAGATGATAAGCATATGCTAAGTGTTAAGCTCTTTTTAAAATTATGAGTATAATAGGATATAAGAAAAATAATTTTCCTGGTAGCTTGGAATAATATTTCAACACTGTACAGATAATACCATGCTGATATGATTTGGATAGTAGAGTGAAGAATGGATATTGCAGGAAGAGAGAGGGGAAAGAGTGTTTGCCCTGAGCCACAGATTTCAGGAATGTGCTGAGGATCATGGGGAATAATGTCAGTATGTATAGTGGGTCCAGACATCCTTGAAAGTACAATAAGAATGTAGCTTGCTCTGGGAGGCAGGAGGGTGCCATTTCATCTTTTCAGCAGGAGACAGAAATAAGAATCTTTAATGAACCATTTGCCTGTCTGCATTGATATGAGAGAAATACTCAGACATACAATAGCAAGAACATTCAAAACCCAATATAAATTGTTAGATATTTGTTTCTGAGCCATTGCAATATTTGCTTGTTCATTTTTGTTTGTTGTTTGCATAGCAATTCTGTAAATTCTGGCAAAAGTAAGAAGAAAAAGATAATACTTGGAATAATAATAATTTTAAAAAGTGAGATGATTCCAGTTACCTGGCACATTTGCCTCCTCATCTGATGTGAAGAAGCGTGTCAGGAATGTGATTTGTTGACAGTCCTGGATTACCTGTTCTGTTACCAGTCAAACCACCAATACGTAATGATCGCTGACACTGACACACTGATTTGTAGTTTAGGAAACATGTTCACAACCACAAAGCAGCAGAACTAGAAATAAAATCCCATTTGGAGAATTGAGAATTCAAGTTCCAGTGCTCTTACCAGTATTCTATTGTATTCCATTCCATTACAGAATGCAATGTCATTTTTATTTATATACTTAAAATTGTTAAAACTAACCATCCTACTTAATAGTAATTGTAGCAATCTTTCCAACTCATTCTGGAAAGGCAATAAATAATGCTCTCTTAAAGGTATTTTTTACTTGATGGATAACTGTATTTTCAGAACCACCAATTTATTAGTGCATATGTACTTTTTACAGTTTTTTTCTTTTTTCTTTACTAAGACATTTTGCAGCCACTCCATTTGTAGAGAACTTCTTGTTCTGTGTACACATTTTGACAACATTCATTATCTGCTTAACAGACCATATCAGTTCTGCAAAAGCCATTATGGTTGACTACAGAAATTTAAATTTAGTTCCTTACTAAAGAGCAGATTTTTGCAATCATGTATCAGATCATTAAATTTTACATTATAAAAGGCTTATATGATGCTTAACAAGTCACAAGCCCATGTTAAGCATGATACTTTCTTTTCAAAATGACTACTGAGTATTTTCTACTCTATGTTTGTTCTCAAAGTGACTACCACATCTTAAAGATTTTAATCTTTAGTCAGGGACCTAAAGTCAAACAAAGCCATGGGAAGAAGAAATTGTTTTCCTGTGAAGGGGGTGGCAGGGAAGGTTATGGAGAGTCAGAAGGAATCATTTTTGCTTGGGCTACTGTATCTTTGCCATATTTTTTATTTTCAAGACTCAAGTGTTTTTGTTTTTGTTTTTGTTATTGTAGTTAGGATTTCTCTAGGAGTGTTAAAATATACTAAGTTGCCTTGTGCAAATTATTTGCCTGACACTTTGGTTAATATAGCAAATACATTTAAAGAAGGTAACTTTCTAAAATACTCGTGATATATAGTCTTGAAAGTGAAAAAGTCATTACAACTTGATGGGCATTTAGATAGTACTGATCATTAATCTTCACTGATCGATTGACCAAATTATGTGTTTTGTATCTAATATGTTTCTTCTAGAGTGCTATCCTTAAAAGGGTTTTAGAACTATTATTGAGAAAAAAAGTGAAACACTAATATTACATTTTATGACAAGTGGGATCATTATGAAGGTTAAAACAAAAGTTAGCTTTAAAGCATGGTTCATAAACTATAATCCCTAATGTGGTATTACCACATGGATTTAGATTATTCTAAATATCCTGTTACTCTGATAATGAAAGAAACAGATTTTCCTAATACTGAAGTCCTATCTAATGTTATAATTTGCTATATTAAACTCGTCATCATTTCTCATATCTATGTATTGGATTCATTCTGTAGGTTCTTACTTTACCTCCCAGCACCCTGAATGTACACTATGATCTGGAAATCATGGACCACTGTACCTAAAGTTACTAGAATGTGTGAAATACATGCAAAGTAGGCTAATTTCATCCCCATATATATGTGTAATGTTGATGATAATATATACTTCCCTTATGTTCAGGATTTTCCCTTGTCCTGAATTTCCATGACATTCTTTGTTCTGTTCCTATGCTTCAATAATGTTGTAAGGATTTGTTTAATATATATTTTTCATTAGTATTTTGTAAGCCTGTGCTCTACAAAATTATTTCAGTGCTAATTAAGACTTTTTAAAAAAGTTTTTTAAAAAATTATTTATTCACTGATGACACACAGAGGCAGAGACATAGGCAGAGGGGGAAGCAGGCTCCCTGTAGGGAGCCTGATTCGAGACTTGATCCCCGGACCCCAGGATCGTGCTCTGAGCCAAAGGCAGATGCTCAGCCACTCAGGCACCCGTAATTAAGACTTTTTGCACTGAACAACTCAATTTGTACAGATAGAATTTCAGTGTAAATCTAATTAAGACTTTTGCACTGAACAACTAAATTTGTACAGATAGAATTTCAGTGTAAATCATAGAGTTATGTGTGTAGCAGGCATTAAATTTTTGTTAAATGAATGCACTGAGTCAAAAAAATTAAAAAAGAACCCATATAGATAATGTACTTCATTTTTATGATGGAAACCCTCCTGTGCCAGTTTTACAAACTGAGCACATCTAGAGAAGTGCCAGCTCTGTTAGCAACACAAGAAATAATTACCACCATGGCAACACTTCTGAGAATGGAATGTCGCATCATTTATCTCAATTTGATGGCAAATTATCATTCTAATCTTTTTGTTTTTAGATTTGTGATATGAGTGATTTCCTACTGAAGATCAGTTCTAACTTTTTTCTTTGTTTTTATTTTCTTCTTATTTTTTTAGCTCCCTGTGAAGGCAATACATTCTTCTGCCATAGTAACATGTGCATCAACAATACGCTGGTCTGCAATGGACTCCAGAACTGTGTGTATCCTTGGGACGAAAATCATTGTAAAGGTAATGATCAGACCTTAACATTTGCAAAAATCCTCTGCCTATAGAGTGGGAAGGAGTTTATTACAACGTGGAGATGTATCAGACAGACTTACAATTGGACTTGTATATGGGCTTTTTTGAGCCTCTTGTATATTTTATAATTCATTTGTAAACGTTTTTCTTTGCTTTTACCAGAAGTTTGCTCATTCATTAATGCACAGTAGAGAACCTTTAGCACTTGAATGCTCATTAAAGACATCTGAGTAGAGCCTGCCGAGCCGTGGAGAGGAAGCGAAGCTTTTAGTGCCCTGTGTTTTTCCCATCAGACCTGGTGGGAAAAACATAGCCCTTCCTCTGTGCCAGCCGCTCTCATTTATCCCAGTCTATCTTCACTGGACAACATGCGCATGCCCTAGAAGCACATTGAAGGAACATTTGTGCTTTCAGGTACTTCCAGCCAATTAACTTGACTTCAGTTTTGGTATCAAAATACTTTTCTTCCTTTCCAGTGAAAACAGCTTCTGATGCCCCTGCTCCCTTTCCTAGCCTGGACACAAAGGTTTGTTTACGTAGATAGCAATCCTTGGCTCAGTTATGAATGTTGTATGTTTTAGTTAAGGTGAAAATGCCAGGCATATTCTTTTATTCAGATTCAATATTAACTGATTTACAAGCAGAAAGGAACAGGCAATAAACTCTTTCATGCATAAAGACCAGTATTATCTATTAACATGTTTTCTGTGGATAAAAGCAGAGAAGCATTGACACAGCAGCCATGGTTCACAGTCAAGGAGAAAGGCATATGCAGCCTCAATTGCCTTGATGGTGGGGGAGGTGTAGGTGATTATTCAAGGAACTACTTCTGAATGGATGGGAAATTAATTTGTGTAGTAGAATCTTAAATGGGTACTGTAAATGATTGATAGTCATAAGCTTTATTTGCCCAATGGGATTTGTTCCCACATATATAAGGACTATTTGACATGAGAGAGGAGTGACGAGAATATGAATGGATATGCATTATGAGCTTCCATGTTTATCTTCTCTAGATGGCAAGACCGGTATTTTGTTTTCTAGTTCATTCTCTTTTGAGAGGGAAACACACTTTTACCATTTCTATTAATTGTGACAGGCTCATCTCAGAGACAATGTAGGTTCAGTTCCAGACCATCACAATAAAGGAATTATTGCAATAAGTCAAGTCAAATGAATGTTTTGGTTTCCTAATGGATATAAAAGTTGTTTATACTATACTGCAGTCTGTTAAGGGTGTGATAGCAGTATGTCTATAGAAGCAATGTACTATATAGTTTAATTAAGAAAATACTTATTGCTAAAAAGTGCTAACCATCATGAACCCTGTCAGCAAAATCTCTGATCACAGGTCACCATAACAAATACAATAATGATGAAAAAGTTTGGAATATTGTAAGAATTATCAAAATGTGACACAGAGACACAAAGTGAGCAAATGCTGTTGGAAAAAGGGTGCTGGTAGACTTGCTCAATGTCACAAAACTTCAATTAAAAAAAAAAACCACAATATTTGTGGAGTGCAACAAGGTGAAGTGCAATAAAATGAGGTATGCCTATAATTTATTGGAGTTAGTTCCATCAACCAACAAATGGTGTGTCCTAAAAAATGTCCCATGTGTCCTTGAAAAGAGTGTATGTTGCCATTGTTAGGTGGATTGTTCTAGAGATGTAGGTTTACAGCATTATTCAAGTCTTCTATTTCTGTTTCCATTTTCTACCTTGTTTTATCTATTTCTCAAAGTACCTATTGAAGTCTCCAACATTATGGTTGAATTTTCTGCTTCACTTCTGAAAAATTTTCAATTTCTGTATTTTTGAGCTTAATTGCTAGGTTCATATATGTTTAAAATTGTTGTATTTTCCTGATTGGCCCTCTTATTGATCATTATAAAACTATCTTCTTATTTTTGATAACTTTTTGCTTTAAAGTATTTTGCTTAATACTAGCACATCCATTCTGCTTTCTTATAAATGAAGTTTGTATGCCCAATCTTTTTCCATCCTTTTGTTTTCAGTCCACCTGTATCTTTGGATATAAAGTATATCTTCTATAGACAGTGTATAGTTGGGTCTTCTTTTTGGATTCATTCTGGAAATATTTGCCTTTTCATTGGAGTGTTTAATCCACTCATATTTAATGCTGGTATTGATGTATAGTTGGATTTATATCTGCCACTTTACTTCTTTCCCCCCTCTATGTCCCATGTATTTTTGTCCCTCTTTTCTTCCTTTATTGGTCTCTTCTGCACTGAGTGAATACATTCTTCTGTAACATTTCAATTCCTTTTTAATGTATTTTTTGAGTTATTTTCTTAGTGATTATTTTAGGGCTTACAACGTACAGCCTAACTTCTCAAAATGTATTTTAGTTTTATTCTAATTTAATCTCAGTGACATTATTTAATATAGCTCTGTTCTTTCTTCTTACCTATTACTTTCATACACATTATTTTTATAGTTGTTATAAATCAAAGAATACATTGCTGTAATTATTACTTTACATAATTTTATAGCAAGTGTATACTCATATAGTTCCTTATATAACCCTTCTTCTTTACCATTTCTGATTTTCTTCCTTTATTTCTGTGGATTCACATTACCATCTGATGTCACTTCCTTATTCCGGGACAGTTTTGCTCCTACCTACCTCACTTATAATGTTAATTACAAATATATAATATTTCTTTAAGTTATAGGCCCAACAATACAATTTTATACATATGACATTATTCTTTTTAAAAAGTTAAGAGAAGAATGCAGAAGTTATATACAACTATACAGTCCTTTGTAATTATGTATATAATTGCCTTTATTGGCAATATTTATTTGCCTCTTTAATTTACTGTCCATTTAATTTTTTCATTTGGGTTTGAATTACTGTCTGAAGTCACTTACTTTCAATACCAAGAATTTCCTTTAATATTTCTTTTAAGGCATTTCTTTCAGCATTAAATTACCTTTATTTTTGTTTATCTGGAAAAGTCTATTTCAGCCCCATTTTTGAAAGTTAGTCATACTGGATATTAGGTTTTTGATCAATGAGTTTTGTTTTTTGTTTTTTGTTTTGCCGGCAGCATTTTGAATATGTCATGCCTCTGTCTTCTGGCCTCCAAAATTTCTAATGATATATCAGCTGTTAATCTGATTGGGTTCCTTTCTAGGTGAGGAGTTGTTTTTCCCTTGTTGCTTTCAAGATTTTTTGTTTTTTGCAACATTTTTAATCTTCTATGTCAGAGTGTGCTTATCATTTCATTTATCTTAATTTGGAATTTGTTGAAATTCTTGAATGTGAATTTGTTCCTCAAATTTGGGAAGTTTTCACCTTTTATTGATTTATTTATTGAATCTTTTCCTTTTACTTTCACTCTTTCTACTCATCCATTAAGTTGGTGCTGTTGATGGTTTCCCTCATTTTCCTGAGGCTCTGTTCATTTTTCTGCATCTTTTTTTCTTAATCTCCTTTCAATTGCATAATGTTCCCTCATCTCTTTGCAAGTTTGCTGATACTTTCCTCTTCCAGATGAAATGTACTGCTGAGTCACTCAAGTGAAGTTTTTGTTTCAGTAACTATGTTGTCCAACTCTAGATTTTTCACTTTTTTCTGCTTCGTAATTTCTATTTCTTCATTGCTGTTCCGCATGTGAGGAAGTCTTATCCTCTTCTTTTTCTTTACTTCTTTAATCATTGCTCCCTTTAGTTCCTTGAACATATTTATCACAGTTGCTTTGAAATCCTTATCTAAATCTGATCTGGCCCTCTGCAGGCTTTCCTCTCCCCTGTGTGTGGATTGCATTCTCTTGTTGTTGTTGTTGTTGTTTTTACATGCTTTGTGATATTTTTTTTGGAAACTTCATGTTAGATAATGTATTGTAGCAATTCTGGATATTGATTCCTCTCTCCCCAGGGCTTGATGCTCCTATCGTTTTCTTGTTTATGTGTTTATAGGGATAGACAGGGCTGATCTGCTTCATTGACGTCTGTGCCTGATGTTGCTGTAGGGAGATCATGCCATAGATGCACATACCATAGTCTCAGATAATCATGGTTCAGTAAGGCGCTCTCTGACCATCCTTTCTCTGTTCTGTTTATCTGTCTTTGTCGGTATCATACCCAGCTATTAGTCTCCACTAATTGCTGAATGAGTGTTCTGTGATTTTGGACAGTTCCCAGGAGTATAAATTATTCCAAGGTTTGATCCAATTAAATTCAATTCCACTGGGGGTTAGTCTTTGAGTCCAGCCTTTATGATTTGTTCTAAACTAGGAGGCTTCTTCTTCTTTTTTTTTTAATACCTGATATTTTCCTGGTATTTTATGTTAAGCTTCTACTTGTTCTTGGGTCTGGTTTGTTGCTACCAAGGAGCTTGCCAGTCTGCTTTTAATCGATTACCAGAAGAATGTCTGGGTTTTTGTTTTGTTTGACTTTGTTTTAGATTTCTACGCTTGAACTTTACCACACTATTTCAAAAAAAAAAAAAAAAAAAAAACTTTCCTTGGGGAAAGCTAGAGTGCTCTCTGCTCTTGTGGCCTGCCTCTCTTCCTGGGTAGAACTTCTGCATTACTGCTCAGGGTGTTGAAAGGAGGCAGGAACAGTGACCAACTTCTCTCAGAGGAACACCCCTACTTCATGAATAGAGTACTGGTGAGGATGGTGACCTTTGGGCTTCTCAGATTGCCTCTCTAGGCAGATAGATTCTATGAGTGAGCTTGGGGGAGTATGACCAGAGACACACATCCTCAGCCTGTTGCACCCAGTGTAGAGCTTCCATCCTACCAATGGGGCTGGGAGGAGAAATAGAGCCCTTGATAACTCAGCCTCTCCTGCCTAGAATAGAGTACCTACCTGCACTATGGATTCAGGGGTTGGGGAGAAATGCTTGTGGCTTGCTCCTCTCGGGGAGATACTGTAGCTGTAGGTGGGGAGTATTAGGGAGAGGAAGCACTATGCTGTTGCCTGAAACCTCCCTAAGTCCCTAAGTAAGCTTCCATCATGGCCAGTTGGAGTGGGGGTGGGGGAACAGGTTTAAAGGACAGACTCTCACTGTTCTTAATGAAATTCCATAAATTTTCTTGAATAAATGTACTTGCATTTGCTGTTTCCATTAGGACAATCTCCAGAAACTATATATTTTTTTAATAATTTTTCCCAGTTGTGGTTGTTTCACTGGGGAAAAGGCCCACAGACAGACTCATGCCACCATTCCAGAAGTATCTGTCATGAAATTTAATTACCTTTTGGTCTCAGAAATTGGTGTTACTTTGAGTTCAGTTATTTATGTCTGGAATAAACTCAGAACAATATAGGTAGGGTCATGTTCCCACTCGTAGAGTTTGAGATGTTTCCTTATACCTACGAGAAGAAAAATGATTTATTGTTTTTAATGTAACTACTTGATTCCCAAATGTCATGCTAACAGGTCTTGTAAGATCTTCTCCAAATGTATGTTTAAAGTAGGGATGCTGGGCAACGGGAGGTCTGTCTCTAAGGCTAGAAGATGGGGCCCTTGTGGAAAGGGAAGCTTCTTGTTTCATTTTAAATATTTTTTCATGTAACTATAAGCCTATAAAAATTCTGTGCTCAGTGTACTTCTTTGTAGGTGCTTTGACTACCATATTAATGCGTGGTGGATTGTTTCTTGTTTTGTTTGTTGTTTTCACTCCCCTCGACCTGTAGAGAAGAGGAAAGCCAGCCTGCTGGACCAGCTCACCAACACCAGTGGGACTGTCATTGGCGTGACTTCCTGCATTGTGATCATCCTTATTATCATTTCTGTCATTGTGCAGATCAAACAGCCTCGTAAAAAATATGTCCAAAGGAAATCAGACTTTGACCAGACAGTTTTCCAGGAGGTGTTTGAACCTCCTCATTATGAGTTATGTACTCTCAGAGGGACAGGAGCTACCGCTGACTTTGCGGATGTGGCCGATGACTTTGAGAACTATCATAAACTGCGGAGGTCCTCTTCTAAGTGCGTTCACGACCATCACTGTGGGTCCCAAGTGTCCAGTACGAAAGGCAGCCGCAGTAACCTCAGCACGAGAGATGCTTCTGTACTGACAGAGATGCCCCCGCAGCCCGTCAAACCCCTCATCCCGCCCATGAACAGAAGAAACATCCTCGTCATGAAACACAACTACTCGCAAGATGCCGCAGATGCCTGTGACATCGATGAGATCGAGGAGGTGCCAACGACAAGTCACAGGCTGTCCCGACACGACAAAGCCGTCCAGCGGTCAGTATCAATAGATTTTTTGATGACACCTATAACCTGAGGACTGAAATGCCTCCAGAATAATTGTGTTCTATTTGAGCTTCATATTTCAGTTTCTCTTTTTATTAATGATTTAAATCATAGTGTCTCAAGTTTTTCCCCACTTTTTTCCGTTCCAGTGTGATCCATATCCTTCCTAAACCCTGTTTGTGTACCTAGGTGTGTGTGTGGGTGTGTGAGCACACACACATGCCAAAGATCATTTATTTCTACACACACATGATATTTATTTCTATGAAAATTATGGTTTTAATTTATATTATAAATTTGTATTGCTAATTTGCTTCCTTCCACATAGTCATGAATTTTGCTCTCATCAATAATATACTTTCAGATATGAAATGATAGTTGAAAATAACTGCCTTACCAAGATGGTTAAGCCATCTTGTTGAATAATTTTAATGTAAAAATAACATATTTTGCAATATAATGTATTATATTTTTTTACGAAAGTGAAAATACTGAAATCCTGTTTTCCACATATCACATAATACTTATATTACAAATTGCATATGATAGTATGGTATGCTAAAATACTAAACATTTATATTTAAATGTAGAAAAAATAGAAAAAATTGATTCATTTTCTTTTTAATATAAAGATAATATTATCTGTATTGTATTATTAGCCCTAAAATTGGTAAAAATTTTGGGGGAAGAAAATTTAGTTTAGAAAAAAATCAATTTTAGATCCCCAAATCCATATGTTCTGTTTTGCATGTTTACTAGCATTTAGTTTGTTTTATATATGGACATACTTTCTCAATTCATTATGCATCCTCAAAACTTAAAATATTTTTAGTTGATTTAATATTTTTGCATGCTGATGGAACAAATCTATTTCCTTAGTTTCATGAATTTTTAGGAATGCTTTTAAGTAAATACTTGTATGCATATTTATTTTTTGTGCAAATATTACTTTGTTGAATGAAATAGCCATAACATTCCAGGTTCTGCCTCATTGGGTCTCTAAGCAAACATGAATCTGAATACAACACAACTAGGGTCTAAAAAGAAAATTCAAGGTAAGCGAATGCCCTTGGTTCTTTCTCCCACCTTGTTGTATTCTGTTTTGTTTTGTTTTGTTGCAACTGTCTTGTAGATTTTTTAGAGAATGTGCTATTTATTCATTATTTCTTGAGATAAGTGTTTCATAATATTTCATAACCAGAAATATACTGGATTCAATGCTGATGGAGTGATGATTTTTAGTATACATATCTTTAAAGTAAATGTTCATATTCTTACCATCAGGCATTGTACTACAATGTTAGTAAAAGAGGATGTTAAATTAGCAAGTTAATTTTTACATGATTTAAGGTTAAAATCGAGAAAAACTAGTAAACTTGTTTCAAAAATATCAGAAGAAATGCAAGTTTTTCAAAACAAAAACAATGGAATATTGTCTCAATATAACTGAAGTCAACATATAAAGCTGGTAATTTTCTTATTTAATTTGGCAATATTCTAATCAGACTCATATACTAAGTATTTCGTGGTACTTATGCAATCTGTGCACTCTTATTTTTGCATGAATATGTAGCTTATTTCATCAAGATTATATGCAGCATGTTATGCCAAATTCTGATATCAAATTTGAATGCTTAACAATGTAAAATGTTCCATAAATACTAGTTGTCTATGTGTACATCTATTTTGTGATCAAATACCGTAAGAGCTTTTATTTTTAGCACTTGATAATCTATATCTATATTAGACTAATTTGTCTCCAATTAAATTTGCTTGACAGCTAAACTCTTCAAAACACTTCAAGCCTATCAACTATTCTTGAATTAGGGGAATGCATTTCCATGCTCTATCTTACCTTAATAAATTGGTGTATTTGTATGCATTTTTCATTGGGAGAAAATGTTTTAACTGTGTTTTATTTTCAGAGAAGAACTATTTATACAAACATGGGGACTGTGAAACGAAAATTCTATAGTGAATTGTGAAAAGTGGACATATTTCTAAATTCATTCCACTGCCTTTATCCAAACTTAAGAATTCCAGACATTTGTTATTCCTTCGGCAAGACATCCCCGCTGCACAATGATATGTTCATTTCGTAATTTGGTTGCTGGCCACCAAGTGCTCCTTAGTTTTTAAATACATTTTGAGATTTACTGGAAACTTGAAGAAGAAATTAGTTCCTGATTAAGACTATCCCAACTTTTATTTTTACTGTTAGTTTCACTTTGTTTCTATGTTGTTTCATGTCCTTGTTATATAATTGTACGTTGTGTGATATGTGAACAACACGATTTTGGATGAACTTTGTGTTACATGTACGTTGTTTTCATTAGATAGACTGCTTGAAAATAGTGCGTTCCTGAGGGATTTTGAACATGCTACAGTTAAGAAGTGAAAATATGGACCATGGAAGCACCAGCTAGAGTTTTATGGACTATAAACATCTGTTGTTGTATTATGATTAAATGCAGCCAAAAGTCATGAGTAAAAATAACAAGATTGCAATAAGAAACATCTCATTTTTGGGGGTTCTTTCCCAAATGTTCCCCCCTCCCAATTTCCTTTTTTGTTTTCTATCAAAGGAAGATACTAAGTTTCAGAAAGAGTTTTTGAAATCAGGTATTTTACCATTCATACCCATCAATAGAAATGTTTTTTGATTAAGCACTTAGCAATATGACTGAATTGAGAGTTTGAGAAAATACCCTGCATGTCAATACTCGATATTTGAGTTGGAAAAATATCCTTTTTATTAGACACATTGTAAAAAGCATGCATTCTCGAAAACTGCTGTTACGCTTCCATTTCTTTGTGTCATATGCTTGCTACTTGTAACTTTTTATATAAAGATATATAAAAATGTATAATATTTCCTAACTTGAGTTAAGAAAAATGTTTTCTTCTATTAGAGTGATAAAAACTGACTTACATAAGTGCACACTTTATATCAACTCTTTCTACCTGTTAGGCTCTAGGATGTCTTTTAGTATTGAGGCTTACTTCTCTAAATTTGATCTCTCAAATTTTATGGAATATGTTCTCCTTTTAGAATAGGAAAATCTTTTTAAATGCTTTAAAATCACAGGCCCTTTTATGACCCAAATTATACCATTCTGGGTTGTTCTCATACTCAGGTGCACATATAATACCTGAAAGCTTACTAATCATGATGTGTTTAATATAAATAAAGTAAAATCATATACTACATTTGATTGCCATTGAATCATATACACACTCTCGAAAGTTTGATTTAATAAATGGATACTTTTTAAATATTCAATGTGTATTCTTAGAAAATAAATTTTAAAAGTCAGAATTACTATAAATCTGCTTACCAACATCTCCAAAACTGCTGAATTCTACAGAAGTCTGTCCTTCAAATAATAAAGTACTCCGGTCTATCACAGTTAAAACTTTGTGACTCAAGCAGGCTTTACGAATCCATAGATGAATTACTTACATACATCTCTGTTAGGAATTCAACTTCATATATGCTAGAAAAACAAATGGGAAAGAAAATAAAATTTTATGATAGAAACATTAAAGAACTATCATAGCAATTCTGAATAATCTACCTTGAAAAAAAGTCGATATTCATAAATAATCACTTCCATGAATGTGATAAACTGATGAATAGAAAAAAATATATTGAACATGATAAAGAAAGATTATTTCTATTGTTTTGCTACGTATTTATACACATTGCTCATGCCATAATTTAGCCTTTAGTATTTGACTTGACTGATTTATTTAATTGCATGCCAATTTTTATGCCCTTTAATTCAAATGTAATGCATCCACAGATTATTTTTGAAGTGATTAGCCATATTTTACTTTCCCTATGTAGAAATCTTCATAGGACCCTTAACAATTTGAGTGAATAATCTCAAAAAAGTATGATATTCATGTCAAGACTTATCTATAACAGAAAAAAAAGGAAAATAAATGAGGTGAACCACTTGCCATTCACTTGCCCTATAGCTGTGCACAGGCAGTTCTAAATATGCAGATGCTTCTGATCTGCTGGTTCACTGCTTAAAAGATATTTGCACTAGAAATCCACTAATGAAACAACAAAATCCAAACACACTAAGCAAAATGATAAAAATGGATTTCTTATGTATATTTAATACACAACAGCTCCAGGGGAGAGCACAAATATTTCAAATGACGACTAGGTCTCCTCAGTGGTCATACTAAAAATATTTAATATCAGTCATTGACGAATCACAAAGAAAGGTAGTGTGATGTCAGGGCAGAGACCTCATGGCTTACATTAGCCCTCAAGATCTCTAGATGCAGGACCTTGAAAGTGTGGGATTCCACTATACCTCGGAGGCCCCTGGAAGAAGCTCTTTAAAAGCCAGTACTGAAATGTATCCATATATTAAAAACTCCTATTTACTGGTACATCAGACCCTATCACCTGAATATCAACTTTTCATTTACATTCAAATGGGAAGACACATCGTAGGTAAGGAATGAGATGTTTCAAGATGTTCAAGATGTTTCAAATCAACTTATTTTAATAAATAATTATATTTTTTGATGAAGTGAATTCAAATATGACTTACACAAGTGCTTTATTGATTCCACAAAATGTTCTCCAAAAACATAATTACACACTATGTTAGTTAATTTGAAAATAGCTGTTTTCCTTTTATTTCTTTATTTTTGAATTCACTTTCAAAAACTGGGAGACATATCATGAGTCTATGCAACACCTGTGAAAACCTGCATTCAGCCTCTTACTTTTGTCCAAGTGCATTTCAGTTGCCTAATTCAAGGTTGGTGTGCTGATTTGGAAACAAAATTTTTTGTACCTGATTTTATATACATGCAATTGCTATGCATCATATTGCAAAGTAGACATATGTGATGTTGGTTTTCCATAAATCACTTTCATTTGGTCAGATAATTAAAATGTGGCTATAAACGTAACTGTAGATAAATGTCTTCGGACTTTTGAAGGAGAACAATCCACACTGGAAATGTTGACTTTTCTGTTTTGCATCATTTTTTTTCCACTAAAAATATTTCAGTGGGTCTGACTCCATAAACTGTTATTCCTGGTGTTTAATAAAGTTAGGACTTTGACAAAAACTGAATGAATATTCACATAAGCTGTTGCATCAACTTTTTCTATGTTTTTCCTCCCTTAGGAATTTGAGTTTTCCTCAAATTTGATAGCTTTTAAAAAAAAATCCCATGAATGGATTTTCCTTGACCTCAGAATATCATAATAAATGACAAAATATGATACTGGTTCCTGTTACCTTAATTAAAGTAATGGCAAATAATTTATTGATGTTTTGGTGGTAAAATAATTAATAGCATTTTATCTTATTATGAAGTTTGTATATTTCAATGATGAAAATGAGTCCTGTCAGATTCCAACTCTAGAGGGAGGTTAAATAAATAAAATCTCTAAAATTCTCTGAATCCTAAATGTATATGATTTGAAAAGCAAGTTTCAGGTTTTTCTAACTTCACTGAAGCGAGTCAGTTTCAATATCATGTCTACTTCTGCGTTCTTTCTTCCCTTTGCTTGTGTCTATCTGTTACACTCATGGCATGGGGGGCCAGCCAACAAATTGTTACATATGAAGAATAGAAGAATGAAGCCTTGAATTTATGATAAATCTCTTATCATATTTCATTAAAATTTCCCATTCCTCTCTTAAAGTTTGGAAAAAAGTAGTAAAGTAAAATATATCAGAAAAATAGCCAGAAATATGGTTTTATAAATAATTTTGTTCCACAAATCTGAGGCCCTTTGTTAACAGATTTATCTTGATTAGTTAATTTGTTAATGAGTTGCTTAAACTGTACTACAAATTTCTTTAACTGACTAATGTCACTCAAATAAATCCAGTGGTGTCATAGAAATACCAAACATGAGTGACCAATGTCAGGCACTCTTAATACATCATCATTTTTTTGTGTAGGTAAGGCCTCTGGTTCTGTACTTCTTTCTGCATTATTAAAGAAGTAAATGCCCTCTTAATATGACTTTAACTCCTCAGAGTAAGAATAATAAACTCTACCTACTTCAGACTTATGTCATTACAAGGGTCTAGGGTTGGTTTCCAGAAAATTGTTTATTTCTGCACTAGCACGATTATGTAGTGAAAACACTGCTTTATATTCCTAGGAAATGTGCAGTCAGAATATTCTTGTTTGTCCTCAACTTTCTACCATCTCTCCAAAGTCTGAGGCATGCCATTTTACATTGATCGATTCTTTGAAAAGTTATCTTTTTACTCTCCTAATGGTCCAGATGTAGATGCAAAATGTAACAGTGAACAGAAAACACAATGTATACATTGCTTAAAAGAAGACATTTCTATTACATAACATTATGAAATTTGTACTTTCTCATCACTTTCTCACCAGTTAAGTTTAATATCAACATAGCCAGTCATTTTGATCCTGTACAATCTATATACTGGGATTCTTCCTAAATGCTTTGGGGATGGTTAAAAAAAAAAGGCAGCAATCTTGGGGAATAGGATTATGGAGCTTCAGAGGATGAAAGGTGTTTAGAGGAGCTAGATCCAAAAAATGAAGACCAAAGTTATTTGCCAAGTTTTTCATGTTAAAAAGCTAAATGGTTCTCGCCTTCATAATCTTGTATGGAAGATAAAATATATTCAGTTGTCAAGAGAATACAATGCAAATGATTTTTTAAAAGATTTTATTTATTTACCTGAGAGAGAGCATGTGTATGAGCAGGGTGAGAAGGCAGAAGGAAAGAGAGAGAGAATCTCAAGCAGACTCTGAGCTGAGCGTAGAGCCCAATGAGGGGTTCATTTCCACAACCCCAAGGTCATGACCTGAGCTGAAACCAAAAGTCAGCTTCTTAGCTGACTGCACTACACAAGTACCTCCAGATGATGTTTTATAATAAAGAAGTCAGTAGCATAAATATAGGATACATATATCTTCTCAGGAATCAAGAAAGGCTTAATGAATAGTTGTCCTTTTGAGCAGGTCTTGAAGGTTGGAGATCATCAAATACTGGAGCAAGGAGAGATTTTCACCTAGAGAAATTGGAGCAGGGAGTAGTTGGGAGGCCATATATTTTTTTGACTTAGCTGAAGAGTAGGAGTAGACAAAAGGAGAAATAGTAAATATAGTTGGAAGAGTAGGTTGGCATTTGCATCATGATTTCTGAGTGCATGTAGTTTCATCTCAAGGCATTCATATTTTATTATAAGGACAGTATTTTAATGTTTCTTAATGTGATATGCTTTATGAATTATACTTTAAGTCGAATCTTCTGATGGCAGTATGTTTTCTCCATTGAGATAGGAATGAGTAAAGGAAATTAAAACAATACAAAACAAAACACTAAGAAAAAATAACTGTTATATCCAGAAACATCTGTCTTGCTTTTCTGTTTATCTTCTGCTGTATTTTTTTTAACTCTTAAGATTATGTTTGACTAACCAACCCATTGAGCCCTATGTGCTGCACACCATTTGGTGTGTTTTACAGTCAAGTATTCCATTGATCATCTTACCAAGTTCAAACACTAGTAATAACAATACTCATTGTTACAGTTGTGGTTGTTATTCCATTTATTTACAAAGATATTAAAGAGAGTTTTCTATTAACTTTTCTAAGACTGCACAATAGGGAGTGATAAATCTGGCACCAAACCTAGTCTGATTAATGCCCAAATCAGCCAGCGATCCTCACTTACCTATGTGCATATGACTCTCTGGTAGTCAACACAGCATGTTTTGCTGAAAGAAGTCAGTTTGTATTCATAGTAACTCCATAGTTCTGTGTTTCCTCATCTGTAAAAATATATATTATAGCAACTTCTCTTCACCCTGTATCATTGAAGGATAAAATGACTGTATTGGAAGATATTTTTATATCCTTATGAATACGTAGTGTTTAAGTCATGTGTAAACTTCATTTATAATCGGCATGAAACAAGCACATCATCTATAAAGGAGCAGTAATGAAGAATGATTTCCAGTCTTCTTGTATTCACAGTGAAATGACTCACTTTCAGAACTCACTGATTGTTATTCACTAAAATGACGTTTTCTCTGATGCTTATTTTAGTGCATTATCTTACTGAACTCTAGAGGCCCTAGGTGACTCCAAAAGCCCTAGTCATCAATATACACAGAAATACCAACGCTTGAAAGAAAATCCTGTTTTCAATCCTAGACAATTGTTCAATATAAATTTGCATGATATAAATAGTGGATAAGCAAGCATATAGACAGTTACATAGACAATTACAGTTTCTGAGCCACACTTATAAAATGTGGTATAATGTACTAAAAAATAATGCATCCTTTTTCGACAGGAAAAATTCATTTTTTTATTTTTGAAAGATTTTATTTATCTATCTGACAGAGAGAGCACAAGCAGGGGTTGCTGCAGAGGGAGAGGGAGAAGCAGGCTCTGCAGGGAGTCCGATGTGGCACTCAATCCCAGGACCCTGGGGTCATGACCTGAGCCGAAGGCAGATGCTTAAACATCTGCACCTGGCACCACCCAGGTGCGCTCAACAGGAAGAATTCAAATTCAAACTTCAGGTTCACTTCATACTACTTATGTGCTCTTAAAAAAATAAAAAAGCTGTTTGAATCCTCTGAGCTTTGAAGGCTTTATCTGTGAAAGGGAGAGCCTATCACTAATGAAAAAGTTGCTGAAAGATTTGGAGATAATGGTATCCAACAATGACACGAAATCAGTGATAACCAACCTGGGGGCTGAAGATTTTCCACTGTGTTTTACCGTAATTTGTACTCTAAATTGGAAAAATGTCTCTAGTCTAAAGCACTTTCATAAATCTGTGAATCAGTCACTGCTAACTAAACAGGAGTGCTCCATATTTGTGATTAGCAAAGGTTTAGAAAACTCAGGAAAAGATCTCACCTTTCAGAGGTGCTAATCAACTGATATCAGTGAGTGAGGGATTATGAAGGATGGGACCAAATGGCAGGAATGGAGTGATTAGTTAGGTGACAAGAGTCAGACACTGCCTATAACCATCTGACCTCAGTGAGGAGGATGCTGGAAGAGAAGCCAATACAGATCTAGTATTAATAATATGAAATTGAAAATTTCTGATTTTTAGAATATAAGACCATAGAATATAAGAAAATATAAGACCAATCTGGGTATCTTTCAAAAATAATTGTTAAGTGCACAGTCAGTGTGGGTCGGTTAAATGAGCAAATGAGTAGAACAATTTCATTTAAGAAATAATTAAATTTCTTTGTCACAGAAGCACTGTCCCAACTTGTCACCCTGGCCTCTATTTATGTAGCCCTTCCTTCTAGAAGTTATAGAACTAAGTCATATTCTCAAGTATGCCTGAAGCAATGCTATTTTATAACTGGTATTGCTGGCATGCCAGCTTTTTAAAAAATTATTAATTAGCAGGTTGTGTTTTCCAAACAAGCAGAGACAAAATACAAACAACAACAACAACAAAGGTAAGTCTTAAGGTACAAAAACTTAGAATAACATTTAAATAGGATTGCTTGAAGTACATATCGATTCAGTATACTTGGGAACCATGGGCCATTCATATTTTTTAATTTCTCACATATGCCAACTCTGTGAATGGAAGTGTCTTTTAAAAAATATCACTCTTTAAAACGCAGCTTTTCCAAGTAGATCAGCATTGTTCAGATGTAACCCATGAACACGTTTTCTTACAATAAACTTGTCCAACTTTCTGAAAAGACAGTCTTTATATGTTAAAAATGATTAAGTCATTAATTGCTAATAAAGTATTTTATAAATTGTTAATGCAGTTGGGAGAAAATGCTCTCTACTCCCTTTCTATAACCAACACTTATCTATCATTTTTATAAAGTATGTAAGTCTTTTCTGACCAGATGCTTATCCTTTAGTCTCTTGTAAATAAGTACTATTTATTTCAGGACGGGGCCTGTGGCTGAGATAAACTATCTCACCTTCCAATTGATGGCTCTGAATCACCAGGCCTGGGACTTTGCACTTTGGTCCTTTCCTTTGCCAGAGGGTCCCCGCCAGATCTCCTAAGAGGGCAGTAGAGAAGGATGGAGTCGGCTGAAGACCTCAGGGACTTACTTGCTTTTTGCTTCCTGTTTCCATCAGTGTCATCCAAGCATCATTGCTTGGATTCAACAGCAGCCTCCATCTCCTTGAGGCACTTGGAGACCACGCCCCCTAGCATCCCTCAGAGGTATCTGCACCAGCAAAAGCATGCCCTCTTCAGACCGCACTGCTGAGCCCTGCCTCCTCAGGATACCTTCTAGATTCTAGATTCTGAAAACCTCAGTCTCCTATTGGTTTTTGAGTCTGAGGCCTGGTCAGCCTTCACATCACTTAGGATCCTTGTGTTACCTCCTTATTCCTTCTTTGTTTTCGTGGCCTTTCAACCCTACACAATAGATTCCCTGTATCACAGTCCCTCTCAATGTATCTGATACGTTTTCTGTTTTTCTGGCTAGAGGATTATGATGGATTTTAACTGACATTCTTGTCCTTGCTAAGAGCGTTTTAAAATTCTTACCTGAGATTCTTTTGCTTACCTTGTGACACTTTGCCTAGTTAAATTTCATACACTGACAAAATTATTTCTGAAATATTAGTTCTAGAGAATGAACTGTTAAAATTTACGTGACTATAATGCATATATTTATAATGAACAAGTGTTCCCTTTCATGGGTTGGGCATTTCTCAAATCTTGTTGGGACTTATAAGGGGGAAGAGGTTTATATTTGTAGTGACATGACATTGAAATGAAAATCATCATGGATCCTCTTTCTAATTCATATTTCTGACCTAGCCAGCTCCAGGCAAATTCTTAATTCATTTATGTGCACCATAATCAATTTTTGTGGATCTTTAAATTTTACTTTATTCTTCAGGAATAAAGTTTTTGTCAAAATGGTTGGGCAGTTTTGGCCTATAGATGCCTTCAGGAGAGCCTAGAGGTCCTGCTCTGGTCTGTGAGAAATTTCAGAGCATTTTGTAGGGGCTAATAACTTAAATTCTAACTAACCAGCCACAGAGCTTTAAATGTTAAATGTTATAAGTTCGATTTTTCACAAGGAAAGGCTTCAAATCTAATCACCTCGTGGTAAGAATTTTCATCTAAGTCAACCACCATCAAACTTTTATGTCAAGGGAACAAGGAGACAACGAAATGTGGCTCATAGGTGAACTAATTTTGACTCAGTCTGTGGTCTATTTAAATTGTGATTTTCTGCAGTTTGTGATTATACAGGGGGAAAAGATCCATTTTTCTGGCTTAATCAGATGAAACCATAGCTAGTTATGATAAACTCATTTCATACAAAAAGTATTCTTGACACTACTTCAACCCAGACTTTGCCCAGAACACTCACATGTTTTCTCTCATAAATCTAGCAAATGTAGCCATTTCTGAAGGCACAGAAAGAACAGGTTTATCTCAATGGAATGAGAACCAGCAAAACAGGTTTAAAAAGTTTAAAGTATTACAGTTTGAAGTATTTTACAGGTATTTACACAGGTAATCCTCACAACAGCCTTACAAGATTGTTATTATTAGCTTTGTTTTACAGATGAGAAAAATAAGGTCCAAAGAAGTTAAATATCATTCCTAAGATTCTGTAACTAATAAGGTCGGGATTTAAACTTTGGAAGTCTGGATATAGAATCTATAGTCTTTTTTTTTTTTTTTTTTTTTTTTTTTAAGATTTTACTTATTTGAGAGAGAGAGAAAAAAATACAAGCAGGGGGCAGGGAGCAGAGCCAGAAGGTGAAGCAGACCCCCTGCTGAGTAGGGAGACTGACATGAGACTTGATCCCAGGACCCTGGGATCATGACCTGAGCTGAAGGTGGATGCTTAACCGACTGAGCCACCCAGGTGCCCACGGAATCTATAGTCTTAACCATGAATCAAATTGTTTCTTATTGATTTCCCATCTATTAATTTTAATGAATTAGTCACTGTTTTATTTTACTATTTTTTAAGATTTATTTATTTATTTATTCAAAGAGAGAGAGAGAGAGGCAGAGACACAGAGGGAGAAGCAGGCTCCATGCAGGGAGCCTGATATGAGACTGGATCCTGGGTCTCCAGGATCACACCCCTGGCTGCAGGCGGCGCTAAACCGCTGTGCCACTGGGGCTGCCCTTAGTCACTGTTTTAAATCCACTCTTCCTAACCTCGCAAGTACAGAGACAGAAAAGACAAGGCTCAGGGGTTATAAATAATATAGTCATTTCTCCTTGAAGGCATGCTTTAGGCATTCCCGTAGGGATCCTGGAGAAAAATAATGGAGAATCTTTATCTATGAAATGATTTTGGCGTGGTCTCCTTTGGTTGCTTACAGTACATGCATTTAGAATTTATGGATTTATGTATGGTTCAAGATCTGCCAAAAACTGTCAAGAGTCAGCATGTGACTCTATCAGTAATAAATGACAATGTTTCATAACTAAAGTATCTTTGTGTAAGTGATGCTCTGCAGACACCACTTAGAGAGAGAGTCCCTGTATGTAAACTGTGTTGGGGTTCGCCTACCATGCTATGCTGTCAAGGGTCTAGTGAGTTCGGTTTGTACAGTCATGTTTCCATATGCATTCCATTTAGCTCATAATTACCTGAATTCTTTGAATTACTGGTGAATTTTGATTCTGTATGAAATATGTGATTCTTGTAAGTCTGATTTGAAATCTGACTTTTTTGCTTCCTCAAGGAGTTTCCTACAGTTAAATTCTTTGAGAATTCCAAGAATTTCAGTGCCAAAGCTGTATGCACCTTTGGCTTGTGTAAGTGGTTATCATGAGCACTGTTAACTTATTCAATAAACACATCACAAGCAACAGCAGCTTGTTCAATAAATATTTATTGAATCCATACTAGGTGCACAGAGCTGTTTTAGTCACAAAACGGAAAAAATACTCCTTTTGTGTCACATAATCTAGGTGAAGGAAACATAAAATAACAAAAATGTGAAAACAATAAAAATGATATGGCATGTTGTGAATGTGCCTTGACAAAAATGAAATTAATAAGGCTGTTAGGGAACAAGAGTGTTGAGATACCAAATTGGCATTTCGTATGGAAAAGACCTGGGCAGCGTCTCTGAGAATGTGATGTCTGACCACAATCTTAATGGAGTAAAGTAGTGAGACTTGTCAATATCTGAGGGAAGAGTTTTCTGGCAGGAGTGTGCTGGGTGTGGTTGAGAAGACATGAGTGGGGACAGAGCAGGAGAGAGATGGCAGGAAGCGATGAAGGGAGTAGCCTTGGAGTAAGATCAGGTAAAGGTCATCAAGTAATGCTGGAAAATACGGATTTTGTTCTGTATTTGTTTTAAAATGGAAGCCACTGGAGGGCTTTGGCAGAGCAGTGGCACAACATGGCTCTGCTTTTCCAGCTCTGCTCTGTCTGCTGTGTTGAAAATAGTCTGGAAAGGAGTAAGGGGGAAGGAAATGCAATGGTGCAGCTGAGAGATGAATCAAGTGTGGCATGTCTGTCAGTGTAGTCAGGAAAACCAAAGCCACTGTATGTATTCAAGGGATTAAAACATATGTAGGGATTAAGGGCTTAAATAACCTTTGGGAAACCTGAAGAGTAAAGGTCAGAGAAGCTACATTAAAGCTCTTAGCTTGATGATGCCTGGAAGATTCTACAATTCTTAAGATTCTCTGAAAAATGCCACAAAACTATGTGAGGCTACAGAAGGCAAGTGGGGAGGGTAGTTGTGAAGAACACGCCTGCACATATGTGAGTATCAAACATGCATCTGGCTGCAAGTGCCTTTGGAGAATAATGGCCTCCCTCTTATCTCCTCCAGTCGAATCTCGCACAAGTGCTTATCACTGACAAATCCTATCCTTCATTTGTACCTTGTAAAATTCCTGGAATTATTATTACCTCTTTGTCGAATTGCCTTCAAAGTAATTTTCTTTTCATATGTCATTCATTATTCAATGGCTTGATGTAGAGATAAGATAAATACTGTATGATCTAACTCTGTCCTCCTGGAAGCAGGGGTTTACCTAATTAATTTTGTTATACAATAACTAAGTTGTATATTTTGATATCTTTCTTTCCTACTAGTGTACTAGCTTGTTGAGGAAGGAAAATCCTTTTCGTTTTTGTATCCCCAGAATATAGCACCTTCCTGAAATATCCTAGATGCACAATAAATACTTTTTGATTGAATGAAAAATTTTCCATAATAAAAGAAATTATCATGGGTCAAATTGAATGCCAACACTCTGAGACAATCCATATGAACAAGTGGAGAGGTGTATATTAAAGTGATTTACACTAGAGAAATTATCCGTATAGAATTATGATTCAAATTTGGGTGAGTTTGTGAAGGGAGTATAGAACATGAATAAATGTGAAGAGCAGAAAAATATGTAAGAAGCAAGATTTTTTAAAAAGAAGGTATACAAGGCACAGCAAGGCTTGAAACAGCTGTGGATTATTTGGAGTATACCATTTCATTTTTTTTCTGTTATTCTTACTATTTAATCAAGGGAATCTTTCAACTATTCCTGGTGGACTTGGGAAGAAAAGATTAGAGATTTGTATTCTCAAGGTTTACCAAGTATAATGGAATTGATATGCTTGTATTTTTTTCAGATACCATTACACTTTTGGTGCAATTCTTTGTAAATAGACAGCTCAATCTTCTTGTCAAGTTCTGAAAGGATATATCTAAGAACTATCCAAGAAAACATTTTGGAAATTGTGCTTATTATAAAACAGCAATGCAATCACAACAAAACCCTATTTAGAACCGGACTCTATGCCATTGCTTTCCATGGAGCACTCTTTACCTGACGGTGCTGGGCAGGTTAGAATACCTGCTCCAGAAGCTGGAGCTCAGTCACAGCAAAGGCAAGCAACACACACATCTGTTAAGAGGGTCTGGTTTTCAACAATAGACACTTAGCTTTCTCATGACTTAGAATAAGCATTCATCATGAACATGACAAGTTGCTACGAGTAAGATAAGGTTAACTAAAGAAGATTCTTGGATACACATGGTTTTGTTTAATTGTATCCTGACTGTCATTCTGAAGGAAGATATTATTACATTCTTCATTTTATAGGTAAGTAAACTGAATCTTAAAAGAAGTCAACCAATTTATCCAGTTAACAGCCAATGAATGGAGGGGCTCCCAGGTTCTCATGTAAGCTTCCTACTGACACACTCATTTGCTACCAAAGTACTGACTTCATATACTGAGCCCCAGATATGGGCTAATGCTTGATATGCACTTTCCAAATTCAACCTTTGGAACCAGATTTTTTTGGGGGAGTATAACTAGCCCTGTGTTTTTTCTTTTGAGAGGATTGATGCTTAGTGATGTTCAATGACCAATGCCAAAGAAAGAATTTAAAACCATTTGGAGGGTAAAAGCAAAACAAAACAAAACAAAAAACCAATATATATGCATCCTTATCTCTATGAAAACTATTTTTCTCCGCATCAGTAGTTATTTATTTGGTTTCTCTTTATAGGAATTATGTTGGATTGTCTGTTGTTAATGAAGCACCACCAACACTGTCTACTAGGATTGCAAACTAGGTTTGAAAGTATCCCTTCCCTCTCTAGCTCTGAGTTGGAGTTTGTCAATGAGAGGAACTCATAAAGGATTTGGAGGGGAAGATGGAGTGGAAGTCATTCTTCTTAGGAGGCCGCAGTGGGCAGATGTAGCAGTTTCTCAGCCACATCTGTGAGCTCCCAGTTCTCCATCATGGTGACCAGATGTAGAGGCTCCAACAATCCCCATGAGCTTTGGCTTCTCTCCAGTTCCTGCGGTGCAGTGGCTGCTCTTCCAGGCTTTCACTAGTCATCTCCTCTCACATTGGTGGGATCCCCAACTCCCACACTAAATTCCTCATTCTTATAATTTCTATGGAAATTCTATTTTCCTGACTGAACCCTGATGGATACAGGTGGAAGATTTGTCCTGTGGTCTAATCTAAGTTGTGTCATTGCCAGTAAAGGTGCAGTGATTCTTGGCCACTGGGTGGAACACACTTGAAATTTTAAAAATTATGTATATTGCAATAAATTCACTTCATTCTACCAAATTGACTGTGGGTGGGGGTGGGTGGGGGGTATGATAGAAGGCATCAGAGAATTAACATGGGCAAATAAGCCTGTGGAAATGATACAGTGAATATTTACCCTAACTGCTTTGACTGGTGGAGTAATGCCAGTAGGAGGACAAGAAACAGGAATGGCATGTGTTGGCTTTGATGTCAAGTGGATTGCACACCCATAGGCAAGAGGATTCTGACATTATTCAAGCAAAAATAGGAACAGTTTTCTTCTCAATGTCTAGAAATGAGACTAAGGATTTAATGTGTTAATAATGATATTGGTATATTATATACTGACTATATTTTTAAAAATCTGTACTCTAGAAAATGTACTTTACTTTTTATTATCAATATGGCTACCATTTGTTGAGTCTGTACAGAGTTTGAGCCCACTGAGTTTATAAGAAATTACATATATTTTTTGTGATAGGTAATGTAGCACAAGCATATGAAAATGACATGTTCAGGTAAGCAAATGTTTTTAAAAGCCTGGATTTTTAAATCATAGATCATAAATATAAGGTCTTACTACATACCAAGGGACAGCACATTAAACTATATTTGGTGGGGAAAAAGAGCAGCTTCATGTGTGCAGGATATACAAACCTAAAACAAAATGATGGCACTGTCACTGATGCTGTCATAAAGATTAATGCAGAGGAAGCCTTTTGGAAACAAAACCTGCTATTAAATGTTCGTTATGAGATTCAGCCCCATTTATCAGTACCCACTAAATAAAGATTAACAGCCTTCTCTCAGTTACAGATGTTACTTATTCTGTCTATGTCTCTGAGAGATAAAAGAATCTTTATCCATAATACTGCTGCCAATTTATTATTGAATAGAATTAATATTAAATGCATTGTTTGTGTACACAGATATATTATTTGACTCTTAATAATCCAATCAAAACAGTGATACACCATGCTGTCTATCTATGACTAAACCAGACTATAGACAACATTTTGTTAGACGCAAGTGAATACTGATTTTTGAATGCAAAACATGATTTATTGAGTATAATATTTCCAAAATAGCATGAAAAAGAGCTAGGTCTATAGTACGGTGAATGTGTCATGAACCTTCCCCACAGCATCACAGAGAATGTATCGAGACGATTCCCAATTCAGAATGTCATTTACGGTGACGACAAAAACACCTGGCTTCTGCCTCTCTCACTTGAAATGTTGAACCTCTTGGAATCATCATAAATGGTGATGTTGCACAAATGTCCAAGAGGAGACTTACTTGGCGGTGTTTGCCTTTACATGTGTTCAACAACATCATGCCAAGTTTTAATGTATAAACTTAATAAAAGAATTGTGTCAGAAAAAAATACATTCTTGTATTCTTGTGTTCTTGTGAGACTTCTGTCTTGATTACTGGATTTTACAGCTTCTAAATATCCACTGTCCCTTGTTGTTTGACCTTCATTTCAGCTGAAACACCATCTGTCACTGGTCTGCAGTCAGTTCTCAGTACCTATGTTCCTATATCCCTGTTGGGTGGTGCTCACTTGTGTTCTTCAACCCACCTCCCCAATGAGATAAGCATTACACCAAAGGGCCAACAATTAGTGAAGGAAACAGTCATCCCTCTAGATGGGAAACTCCATGGAGAGCAGCAGCTCTGTGTTGTTTGTTTCAATTACCTCCCTATCTACAATACTCAATATAATTCCAGGAACATAGCAGGTTATCAATGTATATTTGGTGAATGAAAACATAAATGACTTAGATAAAATATTTTTAAATACTTTCTTTTCTTTTTTCCTTCCTTCCTCCCTCCCTCCCTTCCTTCCTCCTTCCTTCCTTCCTTCCTTCCTTCCTTCCTTCCTTCCTTCCTTCCTTCCTTCCTTCCTTCCTCTCTCTTGCTTTCTTTCTTCACATCAAGGGACCTTGTAGCTTCCAGCACCAAGACATTTTTCTTCTATAATAGTCATTTTGGCAGTAGTAAGATATGATCCGTGAACCATACAAACCAACATTTATATCTCACTCTCCTTACAATGTCAGAGGCAGTGGCTTCTGCAGCTCTGCTCCCCATATTTCTCATTCCAGAGCTGGTCTGGAGGAGAAGCTTACACTGAGGACATGTGATTCTCATTGGGGAGGAAAAAACAAGATCTTTGGAAGACATTCAAGTGATATTTCTGAAATTTCTGCTTGGTCTTGGTTTATTTCATATTCGCTGCATTCCACTGGCCAAACCTGTAACAATGGTCAGACCCAGATCTGTGGGGAAGAGTGCAAAATGTCTGACAAAGAAAAGGGGAGCAAATCATTGGCAACAGTAATGCAATCCGCCTCACTTCTCTATAAAATTTCTCCTGTAAAGTATGTTTCAGAAAGTAACACCCCACTCTAAGTATGACTTTCAAGGTCCAGAATTCCTTATTCAAAATGTTTAATTAAAATTATGGAAATTAAAAAAAAGTACTTTGGCATCAAACACACTGAATTCAAGCTTTCCAGTGAATATATCTGTGACCTTTATAAGTTTCATAGTTACCTGCCCTCTGTGCATCTTAGTGCCAGGATATGTAAAAAAATTGAACTAAGGTATCTACCTTGTAAAGTTGTCATGCAAATTGCATAATAACATGTAAAAAAACTCCAAAGACAGCTCCAGATTTAGAGCAGCACCGCGCCCCCCCCTCTTCTACTTTGTCTGAAATGTCTTCATGCTAGGATCAACACTTAGTTTCACTGCTTTGCCCAGTACCTGTTGGCCTCCTGAAATCCACCTTCTTTTGGCATTTTTAACAAGAACACGCCTAAGTTACTCATCAGCAACTGGTTTTGATACTGAAAGCTGGGTATTTGTTTCCCACCTCCAAGGGTTAGGGTTCGACTGGCTTCTGTATCTACTATATTCTCCCAACCTACAGTATTTGGTATAAATAAAGGAGTGGTCTTATTTTTCCTTTTTAACTCTAGAGATCTTCTAGGTAACTGTCATCCTTTCCGTCCTTTCCTGTACCCTTCTTCATAGCAAAGACATAGAGAAACTTATGTAAGAATATAGTTACTGGCAACAGGAAACTCAACTTTTCAATTTTGTTCTTGAAGAAGAATCTCTCTTCTCTCCCACCCACATTCTTTTAAAGCATCTCAGAATAAAGTGACTGTTTGTACTGTCTTCCAACTTGAATAATCTGACAGATTGCTTCTGAAATGAATCTTAACTTAAATCAAAATACAAAACTTTAATTAACAAATGCAAGTAATGCTGTACATATGGATTTTGCCTAGCATCATGACAATTTTCCTATACTGCTTATCAGGCTTTTGGTAAAAATCAAGAGTGCTTATTAGTGTGACTTTCGACCAGCAACAATAACAAAATATTTATGGCAAATATATAAAGCATTAGAATATACATGTATAATTATATATGTACATTTCATATATGTATAACAAAGTTCAGCAATAAAGTGATTTAATTATGCCCCTGTAAAACTGTCTCATTTTTGTGTTTCAGAAAATATTTATTTGACCACTTTGTCTTTCAGTCATCTGTTCATACATTAAATAGACATTTATTTATAGGATCTGTACTAGACACTTCTCCTGAGAGTTAGAAATGTAGGTATGATCATTCATGTTCTCATGAGAAATAAAAGTAAATAATTATAGTACCATAGATTTGAGCTACAAAGAAATATATTTTATTTATGTTGCATAATATAGTATAAATTGAGTATTGTGAAAGCAGTAGTTCCCAAAGAATATTAAAAGGATATGTTTCTACATGCCTGAAATTGGTCTCTCTCTCTCTCTCTTTTTTAATATACATTGCCTTCCTGTGACCTCACAATGACAAACTTTCTTTGGCAGTGGCACAATTCAAATGTAGTGTGCCTGGAGACATAGCCTATGCCCCTCCAGTGACTCTTAAGCTGGGAGTCAAAGGAAAATATGTTTTCTGGGAAAGAGACTTGCCAAGGCCCTTCCAAAGAGGAGGAGTGCTGCCACTGGTTGAGAAGGGGGCAGTCCGTTCCAGATGCTCTGCCTGGGAGGTGAGACCAGACAGGAAGCAGAAGTCGAGTTGTACACTTTCCATCATGAAGGTCCTGCTCAGATTATCTTCTTGTAAATTAATATATTCACTCACCGTTCACTCTTGCAACTCAAACTTTGCTTAGTGTCATGCCGGATCTGAAGAGACAATGATGTACAAAAAAGAGAGTGGTTCTCTGACTTTGAGAAGCTTATGGTCGTTAGCAGAGAAGAAAGTCATCGAGTGTTCATGCAAACCAATCAATGCAACACAGTGGGGAAAATGAGATCATATTCTTGGAAGGTTGATGTGAGAGAAGCCACCCAGGTAGGGCAGAAAGCCTGAGTTTAATTAGTCTGAACCTAATTCAGTGATGTTCTTGGGCTCTGAATATGGAAATTACCTAAATTTCTGTCACTTTCTGGACAGAGTTTTCAGGATCCATTTTTCAAAGTAGCCATAAGCTACTAATACTATAAGCCATTAATGCTACCCTCAACCCCATCTCTTGTCCTGTAAACCTCAAGGGTTTTTTAATGTTCCTTTGAGTTTCAATCAGTTCAAACTACAGTTGACCAAATTTCAACAAAGACAATCCCTCTTTAAGTGACTTTGAAGGTTCTCTGGCCCTTCCTTTCTCAGTTATCATATATATTATTTCCAATTAATTGCTATTACTGACATTCAGGCATATAAATTTTCTAAGTAGACATCCTAGATTAATTTCCTTTCCTTTTGATAAAGAACATGCTGACTTAAATATTTCTTTGGTGCCAAATTGGAATTTCAGAGACCCAGTTTCATTACAGTAACTTCTGTTTTAACCTGGGGTCTTTAGGATCATCTTACCTCCTTTGTTTGCCAAATTGACTTTTGGCAATCTCTGAGGAGATTCACTGTCTTTCTTGCATTCCAGAGTATGCCTGACTTTATCAGTCTGGTGTGGCCACCGCTATAGTCTGCTTTCAGAATCTTGGATTAATGTATCACAATATGTCATTTCAATAACAGTTTTTGTTGGTTGCTTTTCTCCATTATATTTGGATATTTGCAATGAGGGATGGTCCTATTTATATTTTATCAGTAGAATCTAGCAGAGTGATGCAGATGATGTCTAATAAGTATTTGTAGAATGTATTAGCAAATTTCTTCCACCCAGTCTTAAACCAAAACTTTACTAAGTATTCTAGTCATGATTTCTGGCATGTCTCTTCCAAAATTGCTCTTTATTTATGAATAATTATCCTGCATTATGCATGAGTAGACACTTTTTATCAATTAACCCATCTGAACTGCATTACCATGTGAGAAGGAGTGGCTGGGTCTATTTGTTTTTCTATCATAAAAGTTTCCCAAGAATTAGGTGGATGCTATGAGGTTTTTAATCTCTTTTGGAACCTGAAGATCAAAGCAGTATTCTTCCAGAGAAATAGCAGAGTGAATATAAATTTAAAAAAATCTTCCTTAAGTAACTAAATTGTTGGTCAATATTAATCATACTAATTATAATAGTCACTATATAAAGATTATTAGGGTCTTGGAGGGGATAATGAAAATACCTGGTTTTAGAAAATACACATTTCAGGGGACAAGAGGAGACAAAATAGTAAAACTTCAATATAGGAGTTAGCATACTGAAGTTCTATTTCCTTATTAACTTCTATTTTCTTCAGCTTCTTATTTTTTTCAGATTTTATTTGAGAGAGAGTGCATGAGTGGGGGAAGGAGCAGAGAGAGGGATAAGCAGACTCCCTGCTGAGCGCAGAGCCCAATGCCAGGCTGGATCTAACAACCCTGAGATCATGACCTGAGCCAAAATCAAGAGTTGAATGCTTAACTGACTGAGCCATCCCAGTAGCCCCAACTCTGTAAATTATTAACAGCATTTATTGTATTCTTTTGTGACTTATTTATGGAATAAATGGAACTCTAATAGATATAAAGTTTACTTCTTTAGCATGAGTAAAAGGACAGAGATCACTTTTAATTAATTTACATGACTAAGCATAGTCCCCTTGTATTGATCATTTGTTATCATTTCCATTTCAGACTTATTCATTTCTACCCCATCACTCTTTTCCTGCCACCCAAACAAAAAAGATGCTTCGGTCCTGGCATCACAATCATCAGGGTGACACATAGTACTATTACCATATATTGCTGTATATTATATTTCATATACAGAAGTCCTATTCTCCCGGCCACCTCATTAGGGTGACCACAAGGAATGCTACCAGTATTTTTTATACATAAATGTACATCATGCATTTTTGTACATACTGTACTTTTTTGTCTCTGATTGGGGATATTTAATTATTTATATACATTTACAAATAATTGGGGTGATCTAATAGCTAAACCTACCTATGAGTGCCTCTCATTAGTTCCCACCAAGGTGGGTACTCAGTATTGTCTAGACATAAACTAACATTTTTACATTTCTTTTGTTTTTTAGTCTTTGCCCAAATTGCACTCCCTTCTCAGTCTTCTTTGTGAATGACAGTACCTGGAAGCATTGGGGAATCAACTCTTTATCCTCTAATAAAAGGAACCTCTATCAAATGATCTACATAGCATAGAGTATTCTGAGAATCATCTAGCCCAAACTCCTGGCTTTGCAGATGAGAAGTTGGAAGCCAGAATAGTCAAGTTCCTTCCTGAAGGTCTCTCAACAGATCAGAGAATACCACCTCATTCCTTCTCATTGTCAGTTCAGTGCTGTCTGCTGAATGCCCCCCACATACCATGTGAACTCTGTCAGGAAAAAACAAGATAGATCTAATGCATCTGCAAAGCAGATTTCATTTCCTAAGACCATATTTTGGTCAATACTAACAAAATCTGAAAGGGGAAATATTGTCTCTTTAAAAGAGAGAAAAAAAAAGAAATAATGGGTCTCTGCAGTCATGATGCTGTGGACTTTAATGATTTCTCGAAATATGCTAGACATGGAGAACTTTGGGGAGGGGGGGGCGGCCAGCAGAAAAGTAAGCTGTAGACGCCCTGGCATACTAATTACCAAACCAGTTGACAGAGAGCCTTAGGTGCTGCTATTGTCACAGCAGATAAAACACATCCTTTTGGCTTGTAAAGATTTTGGAGTCTTTTCATGAAACCAGATGGGTTCTAATTAATGCAGTCTCTGTACACAAGCCTACATCTTTTTATTCCTAACTGGCAGCCTGAGATCCATTTGGGATTTACCTAATGAGTCTATTCCAGGAAACTACCGTTTGCATTAATTAACTCTATGGTATGAATAGGGGGAACACGTAGAGCGTTGTTAAAATTGAGGACAGAATGACAAACTCCCAGTTCTCTGGACTTTCAGACTTTAAGAATTGTTTTTATAAGGTGGAATGATGTCCCCAGTACCCTGGAGAGCTCCGCAGCCTCAAAGTGTTGTCACTGCGCCCCTTCTCTTTAACGACAGAATCTTAATTTTGTTTGGAGCATCTATGTGCCCAGCTAAGTGTCCACCTCCCCAGCTACACACAGCCATGTGGATGAGCTCTAGGCAGTGATGCCCAAGCTGTTCACTGAGTGCGGCTTCAGCAAATGGTATTGGTTTTGGCCAAAAAGGAGTCAAGTGGGCCACAACTTTTACTTTCTCTTCTTTCCACTTGGACTGTAAATGTAGTGTCTGAAAGTGAAGTGGTTATTTTGATTTTATAAGGAAAAAATCGCCATGATGAAGGTGGCTGAGCAGAAAAATGTACAGAGTCCAAGACACATTGGCCTCATGTATACATATATTTCTCTGGGCTGGCCACTGAAATTGAAGACCCAAATCCCCATTGGCTAGTCATTGATATCCAAAGACAAAGGTGTCTAAGCTCTCTCTAAAACATTTTTCCCATTTAAGTATAAAAAGTCTTGTATTTTAAGAGTCATTTTTGCTTGCATGCCATGAGTCTGCTTACCTTCATGAAAATACAGGAGAGAAAATGTCCAGCCTCTCACTCTATCCAGCACAACCACATTCTACTCAAAGCATTTGTGAGTAAGGAAGGCTTCACCAAACACTTGAGGATCACAAGATGTGTTTCCGGTCTTTGAACCCAATACACATTAAAAATCACGTAGCTGAGATTTTAAATTTTGTTTGTCATTTTGGACTCTGCAAAAATGGAGATTTTCTTGACAATTTTTCCATGTAATGGCTAGGGTCCTGTCCTCCCATGAATCTTCTCTGCAGTCCTCAATTCCCACTTTTATGTTTTTATGTAACTTCTCTTTGAAAGCTTAAAGGCAATTCTCTCTTTTCATCTCATGACCACTGGTCTGATTTTTTCTTTTGAAGCCATCCTACCAACACAAAGCCTGACTTTCTACCTCAACCATGTCCTAAAGTATTATGTATTTGTTTGTTCATATTTTTAAGAAATATTTTTATGGTTGCCTTGCTGAGAAAATATTGGTATCAGTTATTAAAACATACAGATTATTTTCACTTTGTTGTAAGTAAAGGAATGAGGTATGTATACATGTTGATATCGATTTATGTCTAATTTTATATTTCTAGAAATTACTATATGGGCTGCATCAAATAAATTTCTACTTCAAAGGGCAGATATAGTCTTTATAAATGTCTTCTAAAATATTGATAGCATCTCAGAAGGTTTTGAAAACGGAGCAAGTGTCGCATAATAGGAAAACCAGATGGACCGGCAGGCGCTTAGCTGTTGTGTGACCACTTATATTTCTGTATCTCCCTGAATTTTCATCTATTAAACAGAAAAAATACACTGTGGTTATTATGTGGCTTAGAAGATTAATGAGACTGTAAATATAGGCTGCATGAGATAACACGAAAATGCTGTAAAATGGTAGATTGTTGAGAAAGATAATAAATCTTAATTTTTAGATTCTGGACTCTATTTTTTTTTAACCAAGAGTTGACCTGAATTTTTTAAAAGATTTTTTATCTACTAATTTAGAGAGAGAAAGTACAAACAGAGGAAGGGCAGAGGGAGAAGAAGAGGAAGAGAGAAAATCTACAAGCACACTCCCCCTGAGTGCTCAGGAGCCGAATTTGAGCCTCATCCCAGGATCCTTAAGATCATGACCTGAGCTGAAACCAAGAGTCTATCGCTTAACTAACTGAGCCACCCAGAAGCCCCCTGATCTGAATTTTGATAATTGAGGTTTGCCTTAGATTTCTTCTCAGTATCTCTTCTATAGAAAATTCGGGCAATGAGCTCGTTATCCTAGGTAGTGGTGATACACCATTTAGTAACACGTTACTATATGAAGATTGCTGCTAACCAATGACACAACAGGCAATGAGTACTCTACAATCAACTCAAAATAGTTTTCCGGTGTGGTAAACTCACAGAGAACACAACCACCAGCACCCCCTACAGTGTGGCTTCAGGATGACTCACTTTAAAGTATTTCCTTTTTTGCAAGTGAAATCATCTGTAGATAGTTAATGTGAGAGAAAACAAGTGAAAAGAGGTGGTTAGTGTTAAAGCTTGGAATGCAGCTGACGATCATTAACCTAAATTACCACTCACCAGCCCACAGAGACACCAAGCGGAATAAAACCAGGGAGATTTCCTATATGGATTCCAGAATACATACAACCATGTGGTGTGAGTATCGCTTGATCCCTCTGGAAAGGTTGAGCTTTTATATTTTAGAATCTGTGTCAAGACCACATTTAGAATATAGAAAGGAAAAATGCATTTGATTTATTCTGTTTATTTTCCAGAAATAATAGACAATCAAATAACAGATAAAAATAGGTGAATGTTTCTCATGCTGTTAAATTTTTACAAGAAAGAAAAATTCCAATTTCATCATGAAATTCTTATATATCTCTGATTGGGTAAGTTATTTTTTTTTCTTCACTATCCAATTATTTCAGCATGAGATATAGAGTTGTTTTAGGAAACAATTTTGGGGTTAAAATGTCCTTGGTATGAATAACCCACATCTCTGTGGTCATGTTACCATGCAGGATGCCTCTTTCCAATCCCAGGAACACATGCTGAAATGACATACAGAAAAAATAGTTTAAAATATGAACACCATTTACTATTTCATTATTTATTTCCTAAAAGCTACACTTTATAGTCAAATGTTAGATGTAATCAGATATTGCCATGTTGTGTAGATATAACTGATCTCTTTTAGAAGCAGGAATTCCTCATGGAAATTTTACAAAAATGACTTTTATAATATATAAAACCTATACTGTATTACATTATAAAAATGCATGGAAATATTTTATTGATCTCTTTAAAGTATTGGATGTGAGACTTTTGTAGATCTTTGTAAAAGTATATTTTAAGGAGTCTTGAAATGTAGACTAATACATTTTATCACTTAAATATAAAAAAACAGTGTAATTTTTAAAGTATTTTTTCTAAGAGCTACAGTTTATTAAGTGCTTACTATATGCCAGGAATTGTGCTCACCAAGTTACAGGTATTGTGACACTCACAGTGACTCTGAAGTAAGTATTACCTTTCCCATTTTAAAAGGCTTAGAAAGACTGAGAATCTTGCCAAATTCTACATAGCTAGGGCTGGGCCCATACCTGGTTATCAACAAAGCTCATATTCTTAACATATTGTTAAGAGGTGTTCCTCTCTAATATTTTGCCAATGTTTTATATCCTTATTTCTATTCATTACAAAACTTTTATCTCTATGGCTAATATTCTTATGATTTTAAAAATAGTTTCTAAAGTTTATATAACAATAGTGTGGTGATAAAGAACTTCTCTTTGATTCAAACAAAGTAACCCTACAGAGACACATCATTGATTCTGTGTTCAAAATGGCATGCTTCTGCCACTGCAGAAGTCTTCATGTGATGAACTTGACCTTTCTGCCTTAAACCCATGCATTTCCAGTTGAAGACAAAATCCTTAGACAGGAGTCTGGGATTGTAACTCTCCTCCTCTGACTTAAAAGCTGTTAAGTACCTTTGTGTGTAATGAGCCATGTGAGTATTGCATCTAGAACAATTCATGATTTGGGGTTTTCCAGTCTAATAACATATCATGAAGTTAGTAATGCCTAAAATTTAAGCTAGACTTGAAAATAATGTCCTTAGGAGCCTTCAGCTTTATTACTGACTCCAGTTCTCCATCTAGAAACTGGAAACTACAATGCTTAGATGTATCACAGTGGGATGTCGTGAATGGCTAATTACAAGGACTCAGCTTATTAAAGTTGTAGATAATTGCTAAGTATCTTTTTAACCTCTGCTCTGCACTGCCAGAGAAATAGAGGCAGTGAGCTTAATGGGTTTCTTCCATTCTAAGGGCTCCATCTTTAGAGTTTGAACATCTGCACAGTGTCCTTGTCGGTGAATATCAAGTAGAATAGAACACATTACTAAAATAAAAAGGGCTCACTGGTTCAAAATAGAACATTTACCATTAAATATCCACTATAGTAGTTCCTACACAGTCTTTCCCCAGCTTCCAAACATCCATCTCTTATCTCCTCCAAGTCAACCACAATGGCCTCCTTGTTGTTTCTCAAATGGCAAAGGCCTGCCATTTTGCCTTGTTAGCTCTTCCCCTATATAGCCACGACATTGGCTCACTGATTCAAGGTCTCTGCTCACTTATCATCCTGACACAGATGACTTCCATGGGTTCCCTGTCTAAAGAGTGCTGCTCCATCCTCTTCTGCCCCTACACTCCACCTACCCCACTGCCACCTGTCTTGAGCCCTTGATCCTGCCTTATTTTTTTATAGTGATCATGATCCCTTAGCATATTGTATTTGGTGGTTTTATTCTCTGTCATCTCATTCTGTGACGGGAAGCTCTGTGAGAACAGGGACTTTTGTGTGTTTTACTGATTACTGTATTCTCTACATTAAGAGGGCACTTGATATTTTAAGTGGTTACTAAGTACTAAGAGGTAACTTAGAGGATAACTAAGAGGATAAATATATGGGGAATATTTCTGCATTATATGTTCTCCAGTCTTTATTTCCCAAATGCCTGCTTCCAATCATCACTAGTGTGGTCTACATTTGATTTTGGACATTTATAAGGCAGAGGAGAATTTTGTCCTTCAGAACGTTTTAAAAAAGAACTCATAACTCACAAAATCAAACTCTAATATAAACACTTAAAGAGAGGGCAACAGAAATCTATGGCTCTGACATAGTATTAGTTTTATCATCATAGAAATCTGAACATATTTTCATCTTTCTTTGGTATACATGGCCTAGCATAGGCTGAGGTTCTGAAAGACCGGAGTTCTAATCGATTTGTAAGACATTTGCCAACTGAGTATTGCTTGGACTATACCTTCAGGAATAATGATGCCTACTTACATTTTTTTCTCATGAGATTTTATTAAATAAGATCATTCTAAGATACTTAACAAAATGACTAATGTGTATTGAGATCTAGTATGTGTTAGTTTTCCTTCTTCCCAGAGCAAGATATATAAATCCTTATTTATCCTGGAAACAGGCAAATGTCTCAAATCTCTATTTTTTCTCCTTTCAAAGACTGGCTAAGTCACTCTGCAGGTATATCTGCTGTTGATGAAGCTCTGAAAGGCTCTTTCTTCTAGCTACTTCTTCCTTTACCTGTGGCTCTGTTGGACCCTTTCAGTGATACTTTATTATTTGAGCTTCTTGTCCTGCAACAATCCCATTAATATTGGTGTTTCTAAGGATTCTGTCCTTGTCCCTTATTCCATAAATGTTTTCCAAGTGATTTTGTTCATTCTTCTTTTTAGTATGATCTACTAATGCTAATGATTCCCCAGCCCAGCTCTTTCCTGTAAGATCAGGCTCCTCTATTCAGTCAGTGCCCTGTCAGCTGACATTGTCTCTACTAATGTTGACAAGTGGAAAAGCTTTTCCCCCAAGTGAAGTTGGTCTTTTTGCTGTATTTGCTTGATAACTGGCTGGGAGGAAGTAGGAAAAGGGAGAAGACAAAGCTGAGTTCTGGTTTCTAGCTAATGTGACAGCTACAACTGAGAGAGAGAGACAGAGACAGAGAAGGAGGTGACAGAAATGTCCTGGCTCTCAAATATGGTGTTGGTTACCCAGACAAGGAGCATCTGCCAAGCTTCTCTATAAAGTTACCTTAAAGTAAGTTTAAGTTCACATCAACAGAGATGATTCAAATCAAACTTGATAGGACACAATGAAAATAACACACTATACTTCAGTTTTTGCTCCACAGATGCATTACCTGAGTCAAATCCTATAAAGAGAGGAGATAAACCAAAATGAAAGGACATTCTAGAAGATAACTAGCTTGTAATTTTCAAAAGCATCAGAATCAAGAAAAGATTAAGAAAGAGACCTAATTAATTTAAAGACATGATTTTGATCTGGATCATTTTACTCTAAAGAATGCTTTTGAAGTCACATCTCCCTTTTAGACCTCAGTTTCTCCTTCTGTAAAATGAGTAGCTTGGATTTATTTTCAAAATGACAGCTGACATTTATCAAGTGTTTAGTTTGCCCTTGGCACGTGTGCACATGTGCACTCATACACACAAATGTTATTGGAACAGCTAGAAAAACTTAAATGAGATCTAAGGGTGACATTGTAGTAATGTATCCACTTTTGTTTCCTACTTTTGTTGACCATCTTGTGATTATATAGGAGAAAGCCCCATTTGTAGGAAATCCACACTCTAATATTTGGAATGATGGACAACATGTTGACTACTTTTTCTGAAATGGTTTTGGGGGAAAAGTTCTTTGTATTGTACCTGCAATTTTTCTGTGAAGATTGAAATTATTTCAAAGTAAAAATAATTTTTAAAAAAATGTAGACGTTTTCTAAATGGTAGATAATCATGGCTATCTGAACTGTATAGCAACCTAATCAGATTTCTATCTCAAATGGTCACTCTGGCAGTTCTGTGGAAAGTGTATTTTGAGAGTGGGAGGGTGGAAGGATTGTAACACTCGTGACATGTGACTTTTGGGGAAAAACACAGCAAGGTCCCTATTGGAAGAATGCATTGCAAAATAGCAGTCCATCCTCCAAGCTGAGATTGTTTTAGGCCAAACTCTCAAAGTACATGACTATATAAAGAGTCTCATTTTTTTTTTTTTTTTGAGTGGGAAATATCAGAAAGGCAGAGCCAGAACATGAGAGACTCCTAACTCTGGGAAACGAACAAGGGGTGGTAGAAAGGGAGGTGGGAGGGGGGTGGGGATGACTGGGTGACAGGCACTGAGGGGGGCACTCAATGGGATGAGCACTGGGTGTTATGCTATATGTTGGCAAATTGAACTCCAATAATAAATAAATAAATAAATAAATAAATAAATAAATAAATAAATAAATAAAAAGAGTCTCCAGGAAATGCAGACTAGATGGAAAGCTATAGCAGCTGTCTACAAGATGACTTCCAGACATATTTTGGAGATTGAATAGGTAGTAGAGGCTGAAAGATTTTATATGGAGGGTAAGGAATAGAGAAAAATCTAGAATGACTCATGAGGTTTTAACATGAACTCCAGCAATGGCTTAGTATATGGCTTTATATATGGAGAAGATGGATGAGCAATTTGGGGAGAAAAATCAAGAATGTATATCTTGTTATGAGTAGGCAATTTACTAAAGAAGCAACCCCATGGCCAATATGTATAGATTAATATTCAACTTCATTAGTATTCAAAAAAACAAAACTTTGAAGCATTTTCACCTATCAGATAAGCAAAATCTTTTTCATATTTTCTATTACTATAGTAAATATGAAATAAGAATTGCAAAACTTATTTAATAACAGATGTTTCTGGAGTTGGAGAAAATAATATCTCTTACAATTTTGTGCAGCAAATTTGCATCACACTAAGTTGCAGACACCTCTTTCAGCATGTAGGCAGCACCAATGTTCATGCTTTGTAGTGGTCAGAGACCACTGGAATCCATGGTCTTGGCCAGAGGAGAACCAGTGAGCTTTCTAGGTGTAGCCAACTCACAGGACTCCATTGTTTTCTAAACACACTTCTTTTGCCAGCACACACTCCTTCACATGGGATGTCTTCTGCTCCCAGAGGGTTTACTGCTTCAGTGCTACTCATCTCTCAAAACAACACTAGTAGCCCCTTCAAATTCAAATTATTCATACGGCCATCTATTCATTGGATTGGTCTTGATGTATTTTCCCTTTTTACTGGTGGCTCAGATAGCTTTTATTTGTGTGAGTCTGTCTTACTTATTGCACAGAGTGTTTGGAAGATTTTACTGGATAAGACTTAAGAAGCCTGCATTGTTATTGTGCACTCTAATTCATTGCATAAATGCAGTACGACTGTTATTACAACCAAAAGTCAATCAACTTTTTAATTGATTATTGGCATTCAGTGGATATGGGGATAATGTGTCTTGATTCCATAAGATTCCAGTTGCAGAACATTAACAGTATATGTATGATATTCTAGATTCTCCAGTTTTTAATATTCTCACTGTTATGGTATTTTACACTTAAGAGGATAGATCTCTCTACATCACATCTAAATCTACATCTATATGTTCCTTTTCATCCATTAAAGCTGAAGACATAGAGTCTATTATTCCCAGATATATTTACTAATTATTTTGTTCTTTGAAATTAATTGTAAATACTACCATATTATTTAAGAGAATTGATGGGTTTACGTTTTTAAGTCAGTTGAACTAGCCATAAACAAAAATAAGAATCCTTTATTTAAAAATCAAAGCTGTGCCAAACTTTTGGGAAAATGCAGTTTTTCCTGAAATATCAATTCAGTAATTTCTAACATATTTAGTTCTATCTTGACAGCTCTGAGAACTGAACCACCCTTTTGAAAATATTAAATCAACAACTTGTACCTTGCTTCATGCAACACCATGCCCCCGAAATCTTTGGCATACATCAAATGATGTTTTAAAAGCACTCAGGGAAATCACTGTTTGCAAGAATCAAGTGATGAATTTTCTTTTAATGTGACTAACTGTTTTGTAAGTTATGTCCTCAGTTAAATTTAGAATTTGAGTTTCCTATCACAGTAACTCAAAATAGTTTATGATATTATTCTGGAGGCTGGTTGTTACCAGCCTCCAGAATTTATTCAATATAATGTGGAACTGTTTTGAAAACCACAGTAGGATAATTTTTTAAATGGTGAGAAATGGCTGTGTTAAATGTATTTTAACTATAAAATAGTCCCTAAACATGGTCCCTCACTGGGATGTTGCTGCAAGGCTTCTATGAGAATGCTCAACGTTGACATTGTAGCTGACACAGTGAGGCGTCATAGAGTAGGCCGTGTTTGGGCAGTTAATAAAGTGTTTTTTTTTTTTTTTTTTTTTTTCTGGAAGGAAAGAATGATCTGATCAGGGCATAAATGTGCAGAAAGGTACAGTTGATTAGACGGGTAATGTGTTCAGGCCACCATCCCTGTCATCCTGTCTACCTGGGGCCAGGCAGGGGTGGGGGGGGTGGGGCGGTTTCCTGCAGCCATGCTGGGTGATTTATACTTTATTTGTTGGCAATTAGAAGACAAGGAAGAACTAATATAGAAGACCAGAGCCTCATGGGTGTGATGGAAGAGGTTGATTCTGTTCACTATTTGCCAAGATTGCTTTGACAAGGGCAAGTCTGGATGTGTGCGAACCAATTAGAAAGCACTGTGAGAGTAACAGCAGCCCTGTGTGTTCACACGTAGCTGTGTAGGATATGTTTTCACATGTTGTAAAGTTAATTTGTGTAGTAGTTCACTCCTGAGAACAGAGAGGCCCAGAGAAGTCTTAAATGCTCACAAAAGACAGCAGTGCTGGTAACTAGCCCGCTGGGGTGAGATCACAGGCCTGAGGATGGGCACCAAATCCCCACCAGGCTCTGTGGTCAGTGACCTGCACCTGCCTTCTGGTGGGCCGGCCAACAGCACCCACCTCTCTGCATGTCACCAACTGCCCTGTGTGTCAGCCGGAGGAAGTGTAGTCTTGTGCATAAAAATAAAAATAAAAATAAAAATAAAAATAAAAATAAAAATACCAGAGTTCTGTTTGACACTAGCAATTTTGGGAGAAGGATAAGCAGTCTGATCAGAAATAAACTGAGAATTGGTAGAAGCGGTTTCTATGATCAGCTCTGCTACTGCCTGGCTGTGCCTTTCAGTAAATCGCTGAATTGCGTGATTTTCCCATGTGTAAAATAAAGAACCAAATGATTTTCAAGGACCTTCTAGCTCTAAGATTCAGTTTATATTTCAAATAGAAAGTATCTGCCTGGAGGCATTAATATATTGTTCACAGTTTCACAATAAACTACTTTCCAATAAATGAACTGCCTAAGGCAATTTGAATGAGTCTCTTTCTCCCTCTGTCTGAATCTTTCTTTCCCCCTCCCTCTCCCTCTCTCTCTCTCTCCCCCCACCCGCGTTTCCTCATTTCAGATTAATGACACACTAATTTTATACTAATTATCCTATCTGTTGCATTGACTTCTGACTTGATTGATCACATAACTCATACTCATTCTCCACCCGCCCTGTTTTCTCAGCTGAATTCCCCGAGCTTCCACTTGTGTACTGGATGTTAGGGAGGGAAGCGCCGTTACCCCCTGGGGGAGGGCTCCCAGTGGAAGGCATTTTATAAGCATGGCTCCCACTAGGACCTGCAGTTGTCTTACCTGCATGAAGCTGCTGGTAATCAATTGGGCTGATTGATCTTACATGCGTTTTGAAGGATGTTTATACCTGTCATTGAGTTTTATAACATCTCCCTCATGTTTTATATCAACAGTATTGAGTAGTTCATGGTATTCTTTTACTGTTAGGAATAGCAAATGACATTTTGATTCTTTTTTGCTCATATAATAATTATGAGCAGGGTTTTAAGGTAGACTTCCCAGGTAGGAACCTATAAGTGATGGCGGGTCAGTGGTAGCTATTCAGAGGATAGCATCACATCAGTTTGTTAGAACTTTGAGTTTAAAATGAAACAGCCTCGTAATCATTCCTTCTGATATTACATGCAAAAAAAAAAAAACTTCCTATAAATCCCTCCCAATGTGTTAAATCAGTGTTTTATTTTTTATTTATTTATTTTTTTAAATGTTGGTTTATTTATTATTTATGATAGTCACAGAGAGAGGCAGAGACACAGGCAGAGGGAGAAGCAGGCTCCATGCACCGGGAGCCCGATGTGGGATTCGATCCTGGATCTCCAGGATCGCGCCCTGAGCCAAAGGCAGGCGCCAAACCACTGCGCCACCCAGGGATCCCTAAATCAGTGTTTTAAAATGTTTTTGCCAGATGTTTAGAAAGTACATCAGCTGCCTTCCTTTCTCTTGAATCTAAGTTGTCCTCATTGGGATCAGGGCTATGGAATGAAGTCTCTATTTTTCTTTAAACAACAAAGCCCTTCCCAGAAGGAGGCTGTTTCTAATGTAAAAGAAATGTAAGTGCATTTGAGGGAATAGTCTAGTTACTCAGTGTCTAGCAAGGACTTGCAAGTGGAACTGCTTCTCTGAAATGCGGTAGATATTTGGTTTTCCATTTGATTCTTCTTTATATATACAACACTAAAGCATTTAAAGCACCACAAAACTAGTACTTGATGGTAATCATTATTACTAATTTCTAAAAAAAATAAGGTAAAACACCATACAATCACATCAAAATACTAAGAAACTGATATTCTGTGACAGAGACACTGATTCATCCTTAGCTTCTGTTGTAAATCTTAGTTCATTAGCTTTTTTTCTTTTTTTAACTCCCTAGGGATCATTCTCTAAATCCTATATATTCAGTTCAGTGTGTTTGTATTTTCATTTGGTTCAAAGTACTTCTTTTATTTCCCTTGAGATTTCCTTTTTGACCTAAGGAGGATTTAGAAGTATATTGTTTAGTTCCTACGTGTTTGGGGGTTTTCCTGGCTCTCTGTGTTATTGATTTCCAGCTTAATTCCACTGTGACCAAGGAACACCTTGTATATGATTTCAATTGTTTAAATTTACTGAGGTTTGTTTTCTGACTCGGGGTATGGTCTGTCTTGGTAAATGTGCCATGGGCACTTGAAAAGAGTGCAGATCCCATTGCTGTTTGAAGTGTTCTGTGATTATAGATTAGATCCTGTTGGGTTGGCAGGATTGTTGAGTTCTTCTCTACCCTTGTTGGTTTTCTATCTAGTTGTTCTATGAATTGTTTAGTGACAGGTGCTGGTCTTCAACGGGAAGTGTGGATTGTCTGTCTCTCCTCCTGATTCTGTCCATCCCTGATGCATTACCATTATTTTGCAGCTCTGTTGTTTGGCACATGCACATTCGGGGTTGCTATGGCTACTTCTTGGTGGATCATTATGTAATGTCTGTTTCTGTTTCTGGCAATTTTCTTTACTCTGAAGTCAATGCTAACTGATTTTAATAGAGCTACTTCTGCTTTCTTTTCATTAATGTTTGCATGGTAGATCTTTTTTCATCCTTTAATTTTCCACCCAGCCGTATTATTATATTTGAAGTGATTTTCTTATAAGCAGCTTATAGTTGGGTCAGTTTTCTTAGGTCTATTTTCATTGTTTGCTAGTTGGTTTTGCTTTGTTTTGTTCATTTTTTTATATACATCCATTTTACAAATCTCTGTGTTTTAGTTGGAGTGTTTAGACCATTCAATTATAACGTGCCTATTGATATTTTTGGACCTACATCTGCCATTTTCTGTTTTGCTTTCAGTTTGCTCTGTTTTTCATTTATCTGCCTTTCTGGGAATTGCTTAAATAATTTTTAGAATTTATCTTGATTTATTTATATGGCATTTGGATTGATCTTGTATGACTTTTAGAGGTTGCTCTAGGACTATATAACTCCAACACTTACAGTCTACTTTGGGCATTTTACCAGGTTGAGGAAATATAGAAACTTTACTTGTCTTTATATTACCGTGGTCTTCCCCATTTTTAAGTAACTGCCTTAAATGTGTCATTTACTTGCATTGAAACCCACATAAGGCCATGCTATGTTTTTGCTTCTACCATCAAACATAATAAAGGAAACTCAAGAAGGAAAGTCTATTGTATTTATCCATTTTTTTGCTTCTTGCGTCCTTCCTTTCTTTCTGATGTTCCACAGTTGATTTTTTGTGGCTTCCTTTCAGTTTAGAGAACATCCTTTAGTCATTCCATCAGATCACGGGGGCTGGCAATACGTACTCTTGGTTTTCTTCATCTGTAAGTATCCTAGGTCCTTCATGACTGAAGGATATTTTCACTGAATACGGAATTTAAGATTGACAGGCCTTTTCTCTCTGCATTTAAAAACCCTTTATTTTGATGAGAAATTCCCCATCATTGCATGTCAGCTAAGATGTTCTTCACTACTTTTAAAGTTTCTTTTGTCCTAGGTTTTCATAAATTTGACGATGTGTCTTGCTGTGGATTTCTTCAGGTGTTCTTTGTAGTTCATACAGCCTCTCAAATCCATAGGTCTACATCTTTGGCTAAATTCATGAACTTTTTAGTCATTATTTTTCAGCTACTTTTGCAGTCCTGCCCTCCCATCTCCATCCAGGACCACCAAGGCCCGTGGTTCAGGTCTTGTGCTGTAAGTGCCCATGCCACCATTGCTCTGTGCGTTTTCTTCAGTCGGCTTTTCTCTTGTTTACCTACTGTTCAATAAACATTGTTCTGCCTTCAAGTTCACTGGTTTCCTTCTGTCTCTCCATTCTATCCACTGAGCTTTTTGTCTTAGTTATTGTATTCTACAGTTCTAAAATTTCCATTTGTTTCATCTTTTATCTTCGATTTCCTTCCTGAAGACTCCTATCTTTACTTTCCTTTGTGCTTGTAATGTGAAAGCTTTGTTGTTGTTGTTAATTCCTTATCAAACAAATAATTTTAATATCTGTATCATTTTGGTGTTTGGACTCTTTTGGTTGATTTTTCTCATTTAAATCAAGTTTTTCCTGGATCCTGGTGTGGTGGGTGACTTTCAATGAAACCAGAACATTTTGAGTATTATATTGGTATAATCTGGGTCTCATTTCCATCTATTCTTTTAGCTGGTCTCCCCTTACATCCCTTAGACAGGAGAAGGGAGCAGCACCTCTTTATTGCCAGTGGGGTTGGAGGTCCAGGTTCCCACAGTCAGTCTCTTAATACCAGGGAGTAGGGTAGGGATGCTCCTTACTCCATTTCCCTATCAGACCCTCAGTGGCTTGGAGGCATAGGGGCAGCTTGTTAACGCTCCAAAGTTGGCCTTTGCTAACATAGAGGGGAGTGGAGAGCTTGGCCTCATTACTGCTGGGCACTAGACCATTGGTGATAGAACCCAGCAGGGAGGTGAAGGTGGCATCTCATTACTGCCGGATGGGGCTGGAAGTCCAGGATCTCCATGTGAGGGCACCTTGTTATTGCCCAGCTAGCATGATACCATCCATTGGGGAGTTTAGAGCCTGGGGAAATCAGAAATCTAAGCTCCTTGCTCTCTTTGTTTGTTTGTTTGTTTATTTATTTATTTTGTTTTGTTTTGCTCCTTGCTCTCTTTGATGGCAGAGGTAGAATAAGGCCTCTCTTTTTTTCTTGTAGTATTTGCTGGAGTAGAGAGATTACTGTCTCAAATGTTCTATTTCCCAGTACACCCCCTTTCCAGATCCTTGAGCCAGAAAGAGCAGGTTTTTCTGACTGCATCCATCCATGATTCCGAGTTGCCAGTAGAATTCTTCAGCTTCGTATGTGGTTTATATGAGCCAAAAGAAAACCCAGGAACTCAGTTAACTCCTTTCTTGAGTTTTAAGGTCACTGACTTGTCTGCCTTCTTCTCTCTACCTTTCAGAATTTTCTTCTGTTTGCTTTACATATAAGGTTCAGAGTTATATTAGTGCTTAGCAGGAAGAAGAGGGGAAAAAAGTACTTCTGATTCATCTTTATCAAAGTAGAGCTTCCCTATATGATTCTTAAAAAAAAAACCCAAAAGAAGAAAACAAAAACATGTCTTCAAGGTGCGGCATTCCCATTAATTTATTAAAAAGGGAGAATGTTTTATCTGTTGACAAGTCAGAAAGCTCATGGTGTCATCTGTCCCATAGCCAGCAGTAGAGATGGAGTGACAAGGCCCTTCAGAACCTGAGATTCCATCATTGTTGAGAGGTAGCAAGCATTTATAGGGAGTGAGTTACAGAGGAAATCAATCGGGGACTTGTTACATTAGAATAATAGGCTCACATCACCCCTACAAATAATCATCCTTATGTTCCAAGAGGGTAAACATGATTGATGTACAACTAAGAAGTGTGAAGGCAAGATAATACACTTTTAACCAAGACACTATGATGATGATCATCATCATGATTGTATTGTGACTATTATATTGTGACTATTTCCAGTAACTTCAAATATCAGGACCAAACAAAAATTGTACCCAGTTGTCATACTTGCTCTGAATCATACTCTGCTGTACTATTCTTGCTGAGGAAACAATTTAATACATGTTGTTTCATACTTGAAAGCAAACGTGTACAATTTGTTTAGCATAAAAAATTTAGCTCACTTCCTTTACTGCAAAAAAAAATATATATATATACTTTGGAAACTTCAATATTGAAATAGCTAGCATCGATATTATTTTATACTGGAAGAATGTTGGTTTCATCGAGAGCATTGAATTTTTAGGTTTTATGCATTATCATTCAATAGTCATGATCTAAAGGATTTGGTTCACTCAGTTCCTATGGCTGCTTTATATCACTTCTCTCTACCTTTCAGAATTTTCTTCTGTTTGCTTTGAAAGGGTATTTCAATGTTTGCATTGAAAGGGTATTTCAATGGGCAGATTTGACAAGAATTGAAGAAGTCTTTCAAAGAAGTGTTACTCTATTTTTCCTAACTTAAAAGATATATGGTAAGTAAAACCAGAAAACTTTTTTTTTTTTGTTTTAGAATTAGAAGGATCCTATGGGATCCAAACCCTTCCCCTACGATAAGATAGATTACCAGTTTTTATTTTAATATTCACTTCCTTGAGAGAATAAGTTAAAAAACTTAGCAATTGAAAAAAGTGTTTTAAATTCAAGGTAAACTATTTAAGTCTTTGTCATGCAACTGATTTGATTTCTGAGCCCATATATGCATGATGAATACTAATACAAAAACTATATGAAGCTCAGATATGGCAATGTGCCACCTGTAAGGCCAGAGAGCAGAGTTCCTGTGTGTGTGTGTGTGTGTGTGTGTGTGTGTGTGTGCGCGCGCGTGCAGTGGAGAGAGTGTGACTTGGGAGTGATGCAGACTCAATTTTGAATTTCCAGGCATCAATGTTTGCTTTCAGTTCTCTCCCTTAACCTGCATCACATTTCTTGCCTCTCATAAAATGGGGAGGAAAGAATGATGGATTTTATAGATTTGAGTGATGATGGATAACCTTCCTTTGGGAAAGAGCACTTGGAAGCATTTTTTCCCCTATTATATATAATCTTGCTCAACCATTCGTCTAAAGTGACGTAAAGGGGACCGCGCTTCAAGAGGACACTTCCTACCCCGCTCTCAAGGCTCATTTTACTCATTAAAGGAAAAATCACAGCTGTTATCCCACAGCTGTCACCAGACATCCTCTGCCAAGTAAAGCAGCATCAGGAAGTTAAACCAAGATCAAATAATCTGAGGCTTGCTGCAGGAATGAAGAGTACACTTTGCCCCTCCAGAACACTGATGGGTCTGCCATCACCTGTTCCAGAGTAAGAAGTAGAGACTGCAAACATCCAGGCACACAGGGAGTTGCTTTCCTAAGCATTTGGTTAGCATCCTTAGTAAGTGAAAGCCCCTCCCACCTTTGTAATTGTTAGAATCATCCTCCAATTTTACTTAAAGTTGTGTGAAAAGAAATAAAATAAAAATACACTTATGCATAAACAGTAGGAAAATATTTCCCTAATGATGACACGTTTTGAATTGATTTTCAAAAATGCTCTCTCTCTCAAGAGAGTAAAAATGTATCACCAAACATCTATAGACAACTCTCTTTTAAAAAGATCATTGCCTTATTGCAGTTTCTAGATTCTTGAGAAAGTCTAAGAGAGACATCTACTGGAGTGAGGAGGACATGTCATGTTATCAGATAAGTTTTCTGTTTCAGGGAAATAGCACAACTACATTTCCGTTGCCCTAAGATTTTGTACCATATACTTCCGTGATGAGCACGTTACCATAGTTATGAAGATTCATTTATGAAAATGTGTGAACACCATGTGGAGGCCGAGAAAATTAAGGCCTTTCCACTTTAAGTTCAGTGTTAGCACAAGTACTGCTATCCCAGGCCCCTGTGAATAAGAGCTAAAATTTACATTACTTCAGTTACAGGAAAAAAAACAAACAAACAAAAAAACAAAAACAGCTTACAGCTTAATGTCCCAGAAAGCTCCATATTAGAATGAGAACAGAGCCCAAGCCAGTGGCAGGAAGCCCCACATTAGAATGAGAACAGAGCTCAATGCCCTTGAAAACCCCATATCAGAATGTAAACAGAACTTGAGAAATTCCTCCCCCCCCTTCTAGAGGTCCCCTAGAGCAGCCCATAAAACTAAGCTGAACCGCACCTTGGGGTCCCAGTCCCTGCTCCTCTGTGTCGGGTATACTTGGATCCAAGCTCGAGCTTGTTAATAAACCCTCGTGCGCTTGCATCACTGTTGGCTCCTTGGTGGTTTCTCGGATTCGCAATCTTGGGCACAGCACCATATGCTCAATTGTCAGGAGAAGGCTAAGCATTAATTCAAAAGCTGAATACAGAAAATACTTTGGTAAATCAAACAAGTGTTGCTCCACCTCTAAAAAATTATATATAAATTATTTAGCCAATGGTGGATTTTTTGTTAAATACTAATTTTTATTAAAAATTTTAAAATGTTTCTTTAAATCTTATATACAAAAATCATAGGCATGATTATTTTATAAGCTAGAAAACTAATATCTCTTAGAAATTGAACTAGTACAGCATTGTAATTTAAAACAATATAGGCCAATAGAGGTCAGATTTTAGAAGTAGCCACATAAAAAATTAAGTGTCGTTTGTCTAAGTAATAAAGGCAAAAAGCTAGCTGGGATACACAATGACAACTGAACAGACTAAAAGCAGGAGTTTTAGGTCCTTCTCCCCTCTGCTTGGAGTAGCTGTGGATGAGTAACTCCAAGGGGCTGAACGTCACATAAAACTTACTGGAAGCTCAATTGCACCAATGCCTCAAGTCCTGATTTATCTAAATAAGCTTGGAATCACTCTCCATGCAGGTCAGCCTGGCTGCGCACTGAGGACACTGAATTAATCTTGTAGATACACAAAATATAAATATTAGGTATACTCAGATTCTGTGTCTTAGTTCTGCCTGCTATAACAGAATATCAGAGACTGGGGACTTACTCCACAGAAATTTATTTATCACAGTTCCAGAGTCTAGGAATTCCAAGATGATTCATTTCCCGGGGTGGACCCCCTTCCTGGCTTTCCACGAGAGGCCTTCTTCTTCACATAATGGAGAGAAAAACAATCTTGTCCCTACCTTTTTTGAAAAGGCATTAATCCCTTCATGATGGCCCTACCCTTATTATTGAATCTAACCCCAATTACCTCCCAAAGGTCTCACCTCCAAATCCCACACTGGGATTAGGATTAAACATATGAACAGTTAACAATATTGTATTATGCTGTGGAGGCCGAGAAAATTAAGGCCATTCCACTTTAAGTTCAGCGTTAGCACAAGTACAGTCCCAGGCCCCTGTGAATAAGAGCTGAAATTTACCTTGCTTCAGTTACAGGAAAAAGCAGTTTACAGCTTAACGCCCTAGAAAACCCCATATTAGAATGAGAACAGAGCCCCAGCCAGTGGCAGGAAGCCCCATATTAGAATGAGAACAGAGCTCAATACCCTTGAAAGCCCATATCAGAATGTAAACAGAACTTGAGAAATCCCTCCCCCCCTTCTGGAGGTCCCCTAGACCAGCCCATAAAACTAAGCTGGAACCCACCTGGGGTCCCCAAGTCCCTGCTCCTCTGTGTCGGGTGTACTTGGATCCAAGCTCGAGCTTGTAAATAAACCCTCGTGTGTTTGCATCGATGTCGGCTTCTTGGTGGTTCCTCGGATACGTAATCTTGGGCACAACAATGCACTTTAAAAAAACACCAGAGAGTAATTTCATGTTCAGGGTTCTTACCACAAAAGAGGAGAGACGTGAGGAAGTGTTTGGAGGTGATGGGCGGGTTTATGACCTTGACTGTGATGATGGGTATATATATGTGACAGGGGCATATATGTGCCCGAATTTATCAAAATACATACATTATATGTGCAGTTTTTGTCAGTTATACCTCAATAAAGCTGTTCATAAAAAATTATGTCACTTAAGAGTTTTTAAAAACAGAATGTTAAGGAGGTTTATGTACTTGGAATATCAAGGAGTCAATGTAGAAATTAATTAACTAAAATAAACCGTATTTTCTTCTAAAAGTTTACTGGGATGCTTGATGATAGAATAAATATGAGTGTTATGTTAAAAGCTTGAAGGATCTGAATATGAACTTAATTGCAAGTCAACAAATGATCTTGGGATAGATAGATGGCCGGTACATAGGTAGATAGGTATCAGAACAGTGCTGGTTTGTTGGATATCCCTGTGAGAAAAAGATTATTGTTGAGCCCTACCTTGTCCTCTTTTACATGTTTATTAAGCCCTGAAAATTATATTGAGACCCTACTTACCTATTCTTAATAAAACTCCAAGCTGAGTATGAGAGAAGATATGTAGCATAGTGAATCAGGATGCCCAAATTTGTACCCAACAACTTTGAAAGACAGGGTGAATTTCAAAATACGAAATTCAACAGTCATGAAAAAATTTTGATTTGGGTATAAAATAACAATTATATGAAGTGAAGCCAGGAGGAACTGTGAGTGCAAGACAGTGCCTGTCGCATGCGTTGGGTTACAAGTGACCTCTGTGCATGGCGACAGCCTACTATGACTGCAAGATAATCTTGGATTAGATTAATGGAAAAATGGAATCTGGGAAGAAGAATAAAATGCTGATATACTTCTTATCACATGGAGCAGGACCCCTGCACTATAAGGCAGAGCGAGATAAGCTGAGGCCATTGGAAAGAGCGGTGATAAGGATGACACTAAATTCTGGGTCATAAAAATAACATTTGAAAGTATACTGGATGGTTAGCCTGAAGGGCCAAGTCTTAGGAAGGCAGGATAGCTCCACATGGGCAAGTGTTGTGCTTATTTTCTGTATGAATAGACGTGGGCAGGACGGAATGTAACAGGCGAATACTTCAAGTTTGAAATAAACAAGTGTCTGAAGAAGACATATTTTTCCCTTGGAAGAGACTGTGGAATAAATATTTGTTCTACATCTATGATCATGTAAAATTGCCCATAAATTGCAGCAGCATATCCTTTTTCAGCAAGTCCAGTGCAGCCTGTTCTTGGGAACAGTTTGGAGACAGACTTGTGTTGGGTTAATAGAGCACAAGTGAATAATAAAAGCCAAGGCCTACGTTGAGCTGGCCAGTTGGCTCTCTCCCACACGGTCCACTTGCAGCGATGAGGTTGATCTACACGACCCCCGACAGCAGCGTCACAATGTTGCTGTGACTCTCCTACAGACCTAAAATAAACACATGCAAAGATTTTATTTAGCTCGTTGGTTACTGGTGGGACCAGTAGATAGGAAAGCCATTTCAAACAATAATCCAAAGGCAGACACGCACAAACCATCAGGAGTGCGGACATGAATTTGCACAAAATGCAATGTTGGCAACATCTTTCTTAAAGGTAGAAATTAATTGAATTTCCACCTAATAAAATGCATTTGAATATCTATGAAAAAGAATTATCATTACCTTCAGTTTTCTGCATCTTAAACAGGCATAAAATAGCTCAGCCAAAAAAAAAAAAAAAAGGAAAAAAGAAAAAACAGAGAAAGCTAGAGGATCAGATAGCCTCAAAGGTCTGTGAGATGTCCCAACATTTAATTGAAAGAACACAATCTCTTTGCCCATTATTAAGTCTTTGAAGTTCCTTTTAGACAAAAGTTAATCAAGTTGTCACTGGGTGGAGTATTAAAAATCATTTCATTTTCTAGATCACTCTGTGATATTTGAATATAGCTTGAAAGGGGCTTGAAGAAATAAATGGCATTGGTAAAACAAATTTCATTTCCATTCCTGTCTCTCTGAGCCAGGTTTTTAAGCACTTACATTTGTAAAAACAGTAAAATAGAAATAAAATTGTGCCCCACCCTACTTCATTGTAGCAAGACGTGGTGCTAACACACACAAATATAAAGTATTTGGAAATGAAAGAAAACATCATCTCTCTCTCTCTCTCTCTTTCTCTCTCCCCCTCTCTCATGAGATTCATGTCCCATGAATTTGCTTTTCATGCCTAATATTTCATAAAACATATAGTAATTTGTTTCTCAAAATGCTTTTGCTAATAATAATTGCAATAGTCAGGTAGTCAAAAATAAATGTTTACCCTAATGCCTTTTGAACACAGAGAAGTTGTGCAAATTAAATGTACATGCTCAGTTTTGTGGCACAGACATATGGCAGGACATTCAATAAACCATGCTTCCAGATGTTCTCCAGCAGAAGCAGGAAGGACATACAGATTCAAGAAGAAACTGGTCAATGTAAAGTCGTTGGCTTTTAAAGAAGAGCTTGTTCTGGAGCATTTTAAATGGCTTACGATGAATATCAGATTGCCATAATATTTAGATTTTAGGTACGCCTGGGTGGCTCAGTGGTTGAACGTCTGCCTTTGGCTCAGGGTGTGATCCCGGGGTCCTGGGATTGAGTCCCACATTGGGCTTCTTACTGGGAGCCTGCTTCTCTCTCAGTTTGTGTCTCTGCCTCTCTCTCTGACTCTCTCATGAATAAATAAATAAAATCTTTAAAAAACACTTATATCTTATTGAATACTTGCAGAGGATTACATAACAATTTTATTTTCCATTGTCTCAATATACTTTATCCCTGGATTATATCCTTTATAGCAACGTATACTGTAATGAAAAATTATAGATATCTATTTAAAAAAGATACTAGAGGGACCACAGTGTTTTCTTTAAAGTGACAAGGAGCAAAGGAATAACCACCAAAAAAAAAGAAAGGAAGGACTGTGCTTGTTGACACAATGGGGCCTGTGGGAGGAGGGAGGCTCCCTCACACCCGGAGCTCCAGAGAGTCCTTAAACGTCTCACCTTTAAGACACTGTGAATGGATCTGAATCTCTGGCTACGTAGCATCTTCAGATTATATTTTGTGACCACTTAGGTTTTTCAAGATCACTGTGGTAGCTTAGATACACCTCAATATACCATCCTCCACCCTCGACACTGAGTAGTATCCTTTCCAAAATGCAGCCAGAATAATAATTTTTTTGGTGAAGACATATGCCTTTTTTCTTTTCTTTTTCCTTCCTTCCTTCCTTCCTTCCTTCCTTCCTTCCTTCCTTCCTTCCTTCCTTCCTTCCTTCCTTCCTTCCTTCCTTCCTTCCTCAGCTTTCCAGGGCTCCTGGTATAAAGACCACCAGAACCCCCCTGCCTGTCCCTGCAACCTGCAAAAACACCCCGCCCCCACCTTCTCTCCCCCCCTCACTTTTTTCCAGCCCATCCCACCTCCTTTCCAGTCCCGAGGGTGGTCCCACCGACTCCCTCTCTCAGGACCAGTGCTCCAGCTGACGTCCTCCTCCTGCCCGTCCCCATCAGCTCCTTCTCATCACATTTCAGATCATGTATGCCGGCCTCAGATAATTCTTCCCTGACTAGCAGACTAGAACCGGCTCCCAATTTTACCTTCCCAGCACATCCCATATTTACTTGCACAGCACTTCATGTTTGTCATGATAAATATGTTTGTGGAATGATTTGATGACCTCTAACTGTGAGTTCTGTGAAGGCAAGAACCGGGTACATTTGCACACCATGTTATGCCAGCATCTACTTCACTGCCTAGGATACAGTAACCACTCAACACTTTCTAAAATACAGTGAATGACTGTTAGATCAGATACAGTCTACCTAGAGAAGGAAAGGAAGACACTTTAGAAATGGCCTCATAACTGTGCAATGTCACACGGGTAGTTGTGCACTAATGCGCCAAGAAATAGTTCCTTTAGTACATTTTGCAATTAATTTTATATACAGCCTCAGATGCAATTTTGAGGCCAATAGCCAGTCCCCTGTAACATCCGATGGCAGCTGGGAGCCCACGGAAGGGCTGTCACAGCCCGGGCTGCTAGTTCGAGTTAAGATTGTGCTCAGTCACCTCGTCTTTCTAGGTTTCCTTGGTTTTCCCATTTGTAACATCAGTATCGTGTCAGATCTGTATGATGTGTTTAAGTTGTGAAATTCAGTGAAATAAGAGGCGTAAACCTGCAAACTAATTTTAACAGCTGCATAGAGTATTCAGATCAATGGAAACAGTGACAAATTGTAGCAGTTGGGACAGAGAAGTCCTAGAAGCTGGTTGCCTATCAGGAGAAATAAGCCAAGGCAGACAGATCAAGAGTGAAGGACCTGAAGAGGGAGTAGCCAAGGTTTTGAACACATGATGTTTGATTTTCATTTAAAAAAAAAAAGAGAGAGGAGCACCTGGGTGACTCAGTGGTTGAGCGTCTGCCTTCGGCTCAGATCGTGGTCCTCGGGTTCCTGGGATGGAGTCCTTCATCGGGCTTCCCACAGGGAGTCTGCTTCTCCCTCTGCCTTTGTCTCTCATAAATAAACAAAATCTTAAAAAGAGAGAGAGAGAGAGAGAGAGAGAAAGAAGGAGAGAATTCAAATCAGACAAGTAGGGACAGAATCAGGCAAATTGCTCAAAGCAGTTGTCACAAATAGAAACAAAAAAGAAACAAAAACAAGCTCATATATAGAAATTTAAGAAATAGTTGCAATGTAATAACCATACCTGGAAAGTGATTTATTTTTTCTTTGTTCTGGTGGACTACTTCAGATCTCAGATTGTGAAATCATCTTTAAGTTCTATTGTTTAAGATGTTTACATGTATATAAATAAACGTGTGCATAATGGGCCCGTTGCGAGGGTATTCACCTGTTCTGTGATCCTCCCGCAGTGCTTGGAGCTGCTTGCCTGGGCCACCAGCAGGACCTGGTTACCTCGAAAAGCCTCTCAGTTATTGAGTAGCTGCACTTCCTGACATGTGACCCCCAACCCCTTTCCACCCCATAACTTTATGCAATTTCACACGGATAATTGTGTACTAATGAGTCCAGAAGTTGTTCCTATAATATGTTTTACAATTAATCTGGGGCACAGCCTCAGACAGTTTTGAGGCCAATAGTTAATCCCTAGTGACATGTGCCCAGGAGGAGATATCGCTCCCTCCCCGCCAACACCCTCCCTTCTCCTCTATGAAAAGCTAGCAGCTATTTCAAAGACCGAGAACTTCCAAGGAAGAAACAGTCTTATTAGAGTCTAAGGGGAGTTTTTAATAGCGTCGCAGAAGTAGGCCATCACTGTACCCTCAGCAGATGTCAGAGAAGGTGACAAGCTGAAACGTTTGACATCACCCTGTCTGATTGAAGGGAACATGGCCAGTTGATGGCTGGAGGTTCATTGTCCCCTCTAGCTTCAGGATTTTATAAAATCCTTAATCAAAATGTGAGTTTTGGTTTTCTATATAACTTAGATAGAATAGGTGTGTGTGTGCATGCAGGTGGCTTTTGCACTTTTCAAAAATGAATTATGTGAGACTTCTGTAAGGTCTAGTCCCAACTGTTTGCACATTTGTCAACTAAGCACCTGTAATCAGTCCTAGTAATGACAAAGTAATCAAGGCATATTAGTGGCCTCTTCCCCTTGGGTGCGATGTAGGGGAGCCAACAGGAGACACGGGGAACTTACGTCCCCCTCCTTCCTCACATCCCCAGCTCCCTACCCATTCTGCTTTCTTTACCCTGCCTTCAGCTGTCTTCTTGTACCTGTTGGTTGTCTCACGCCCAGGGATTTCCAGTTCTAGGAGAGAGAACTGGGGAGGCATGTGGCTCTTCCATCTTTCCCAGAACTGATCAATAGGCCTTTGAAATACAATTATGCTCAATTATTTTTCTGCCCAACTGCCGAAAATTATGTGCCCGTTGTAACAAGAAAAAACCCAGTATTAAAAAGGGAGTAATTTGATTAAAGTGATTTCCAGGGGTAACGTGCTATCTCGAACGGCCCACAGAAACATCACAAAACATATTCACTTTGAAAGCAGTGATGAGATGGCTTCAAAAGCTGACAAACCCACATCTGTGCTTGCCCGTTTTTATTCACTTACTGGAAGTTCTTTGAGCCACATCTTTCCATCTTCCTTTGAGGCTGAGTGGCTGTCAAACTGAGGAGATGCAAGGGTGTCTGCTAGGGGAAAAGGAAAACAAAAACAAAAAAACAGAACAACAAAGATTAAAAGCTTTTGATGCATGGAGCGATCTGGGTCGCAGTGCATTTATCTTCCCCCCCAGGAGAACTCCTGGGACTTCCGAGGACATGCGAGTGACAGGAAAGTTCTCTGTGTCTGGGCTCCGCCAAAGTATCTTGGGGGCAACCAGAGCTCCCACGAGAGCACCGCTCCGCACGGGGAGGGGTGCGGGCACAGACGCCGTCCAGGGACACCGCCACGGCCGCGGTTTCCCACGGGGACGGAGCCGCTACCTCGCAGGTGCTGCTCTCACTGAAGAGATGCAGGAGCCTGATGCTCAGATGCGGAGAGGCGGTCCCTCCGGGATGGAACAAGGCAGATCACCAAAGTCCCAGGTGCCCCCAAACGTCAGCTCCTTTCCCAACCCCCGAGGGCCCTGTACGGGCGGGGATGGTCCTCGGGCGCAGCTTAGCGATTAGGCTGCACGTTGCACAAGAGCTTTTCGGACTTGGGAGTCCGCCGCCGCCGCCCTGCACGGTGCCTCCAGGGAGCGCGGAGCCCGAGGCCGTGGGCGGCACGTGTCGGGGATGCGGTGCACGGACGTGTGGATGCGGCTTTGCGAGCGGGCCCTGCACCGAGTCCAGGACCCGACCCGAAGCACCGCATTTCTGCGGATATGCGGGTTGACCTCTACCCGTGTTCGTGTAAGATGTATACGGATCGTCTCCGTGTCCGGTAGGTATTTATTACACACTATACGTGTGTAAACGAGCATGGATAAGACGGGGAAAATTAAAGCGTGTTCTATGTGACTCTTGCTTTAAATTTGGGGTGTCTGTGAAAGAGAGCGAGCGGGGCCACGCACGGAGGCAATAGGCACCTCTCGGGCCAGCATGATGACGGGGCCCGTGGCCTCGGGGCAGGCGCGCTTCGGAGGAGGCCCCCTCCCGTGCCCCGGTTATTCAATCGCACACGGATCTAGATGCTGTTTCCACGGTCCTGGGCACACAAAACTCCGGTTGAAAAAATCAGCTGACCTTCAGATGGGGCAGCTATCCCTGCGGGGGGGCCCAGGGTGCTGGCGGGAGGCCTCAGAAGGAGAAGTGGAGGGGGGAGGGGGCAGGACGGGCAGGGGGGCATGGCCGGGGGAGGGCAGGGGGCAGGGGCAGCGGGGCACGGCGGGAGGGGGGGCGGCGAGCCCCGCCGCGTCCTACGACCCCGAACCCCGTGCCAGGGAACGAGGGTGGGCAGTGTCTCCAAGCTGAGGATGACCTCCGCCGGGAGCCACCTAAGAAGCCGCAGGGAAGTCCTGAAACCGCAGGGAACCGGATTCTGCCGACAGCCCGAGTGAGACCGCAGGAGGCTGCCCTCGGGGGCGCCGGCAAGGAATCAGGCCGCGCAGCCTTGCCCCGGGCCCGCGACGGAAGGGGGCGAGGGCGGCCCCGCCGAGCCCCCTGCTCCCCAAGCAACCTCCCGGAGCCGCGCTGGCCGCTCGCCCCGCAGCTCCCCGCCCCGCAGCAGCTCCCGCCCCGCAGCTCCCCGCCCCACAGCTCCGCCCCGCAGCTCCGCCCCGCAGCTCTCCCGCAGCTCCCCGCCCCGCAGCTCCCCGCCCCACAGCTCCGCCCCGCAGCTCCGCCCCGCAGCTCTCCCGCAGCTCCCCACCCCGCAGCTCCCCCCGTCCCGCAGCTCCCCCCGCCCCGCAGCTCCTCCGCAGCTCCCCGCCCCGCAGCTTCCCGCCCCGCAGCTCCCCCTGCCCCGCAGCTCCTCCGCAGCTCCCCGCCCCGCAGCTCCCCGCCCCACAGCTCCACCCCGCAGCTCCGCCCCGCAGCTCTCCCGCAGCTCCCCACCCCGCAGCTCCCCCCCGGCCCCGCAGCTCCGCCCCGCAGCTCTCCCGCAGCTCCCCCCGCCCCGGCAGCTCCCCCCACCCCGCAGCCTCCCCCCGCCCCGCAGCTCCCCCCGCCCCGCCAGCTCCTCCGCAGCTCCCCGCCCCACAGGCTTCCCGCCCCGCAGCCTCCCGCCCTGCAGCTTCTCCCCACCCCGCAGCTCCCCCGCAGCTCCCCGCCCCGCAGCTCCCCGCCCCGCAGCTCCCCCCGCCCCGCAGCTCCCCGCCCCGCAGCTCCCCGCCCCGCAGCTCCCCGCCCGCGGCTCCCCCTTGGCCCCAACCAGCCGTTAGATCCCTGCTGGCGCCTGTGGCCCGACGGGGGAAGGGCTCAGGGCCGCGGTCGGCGCTGCCTGGTGCCCTGATGGCAGCCGCGTGTCTCGGCTCCAGCGTAGCCCCTGTGGGGACAGAACTACCGGCTACTGGGGAGGGGCGGCGGGGCTCCCAAAACGCGGGGCCCGAACGTGCTAGAAACTGCCCTCCTCGCGCTGTCTGCGAGCGCGCAGGTCCACCTCCGCCCGGACACCGGCGCTGCGCGTGGCCGCTCCCGGGCCTGGGCTCCCGGCTCCGCAGCCCCAGGCGTCGGCTCCCGTCGGGCGTGAAGGGCGCCCAGCCCTCGGCTGCCGCGGCGGGTCCCGGGTCCCGGCCGATGCTGCTCGGATCCCGCAGGGGGAACCTGTCGCGGGCCTGCCGTGGGCCGGAGCCTCCCGGAGCAGCTGGGCCGGATGGTCCCCGGGACCCCGGGGCGGGCGCGCTGGTCCCCCACGGCTTAGCCAATGCCTGGGCGTGCGTGGGGTGTGCCGCCTGCTTCTCCGTGCCCACGGGGGCTTCTGTGGCGCGCGCTTTGCCCAGGCGACCCCGCGGTCAGCGGCTCTTCCTGCCCAGGCCTTGCTCCCCGTTTCCCCCACCCAGACACCTAGTCAGGCCTGAGGTACCCCTGCCTCCTCCGCTCCCAGGGCCTTCCTGTTCCGCAGGTCTCGCCCCCACCAAACCTCTTCCACTGGCACCTGCTGCCCCCGGGACCACCCCCAGGGCTGCTGGCACCATTCAGTGCTGCTGGTGGTGTAGGTGGTGCAGAGCGGTCTCCCTGGCTGCTCTGGACACAGCTCTACCCCCCCCCCCCCCCGTCCACCCCCATGTGCCCATGGCAGGAACTTGGCTTTTAGCTCCAGCACAGCCGCCTTCTTGTGAGTGTGTGAGCGGTCCCGATCCTTTTCATTATTCTGTTTCTTTTTCTGCTTAAAGCAGGGAGCTTCTATTTCTGTTGCAACCGAGGAGCCCACCAGGGAGGCCGCCCCAACCCTGCAGCCTCCAAACTCGGACAGACCTCTTTCCAGAGTGTTTTCAAGGAAACCGTGATAGAGAGAAGCCCGTTTTTATTTACCTCGTAGGAGAAACAGCAAATAACCGCTGCCTTGTTTAGAGGAAAGGTCCTAGGAGATGAGATTTTCAAGGTCACGGTTCCTGAGCCTGCCAGGAATCAGGTGAGCTTGGATCTGCAAACAGGTGGCGCATTGTCGATGAAGTCAACTCCTGGCCTAGGGACAGGAGGCCAATTTGGCTTCAGAACGTCTCCATATTTTTGGACCTTGCCTGATTCATACACTTTATCCCAAAGGCACCTTACGTCCGCAGATGAGCTTTGCTTTGTCTTGTAGGTACTCTCTCTTCACAATAACTGCGTTATCCAAAAGTGTGCTTTCATTACCAGCTGAAAGTTTGATAGGCAATCAGGGAAACTCATCCCCTAGGTCTTGGGAACTGTCATGTCCTTGTCATCCTGAATCCTTTTTCTGAGCATTGTCCCGGTACCCCGTATTGATTCTAAGGTGGCAAGTTTCCTTGCTGTTCAGGGTCCCAGACTTTGTCCCACATCATGTCTCACTTGCTCATCACGACGATTGTCAGAGAAGTTAATCTCTGCCTCAGTGATGAGGACACTGAGGGGCTCTGAGGTTAATTGACTTGACCAAGATCACCAAGCTCATAAATGGAGTAACCGGAATCCAAAATTAGGTGTCTTCATTGTAAATATCATTTGTCTTCTGGAAGAACGTGTTGATTTTCTCACTGCGTGTTATTCTGGTTTGAACTCATTTCTGGATTTGGCATGAGTTAAATTCAATTACACTGTGAGTGAGTTTTTTGTGAATATGTTTCGACGAAGAACCTACATTCTACTTTTCTTATAATGTCTTATTCCAAAGTAAATTTATTTTTGCTTTTAAAATATGGTTATGTAGAGGTGATTCATGAAGAAATGAAGGGAGCTCATCTTCTTTCCTATATGCAAAATTGAAGGGCCACTTGACTCTCTCTATATATAAAGTTTATCTTTATATATAAAGTCTCTCTCCCTCTCTCTCTATATAAGCTATATCTATAGATATAGATACAAATGTATTTATTCCTGTTTTATATATATAGATACAAGTATATATTCCTGTGTGTGTATATATATATATATATATATATATATATATATAAAGCTGATATATATAAAGTTAACATGGTGATTTCTTCAGATAATAAGTTAAAAACCATATAAATTGCTTTATTAAAAATCCTTTAAGATGATTTCAGAGCTCTATTTTGACAGTATTGTTCTAAATTGAACCTATTATGGGGTACCTGGGTGGCTAGGTTGGTTACTCCTCTCTCTTTTTTTTTTTCTGATTTATTTATTCATGAGAGACATAGAGAGAGGCAGAAACACAGGAAGAGGGAGAAGCAGGCTCTCTGCGAGGGATCCCAATGCAGGACTTGATTCCAGGACCCTGGGATCACGACCTGAGCCAAAGGCAGACTTGCAGGCACTCATCCACTGAGCCACCCAGTCGTCCCACTCCTCTGACTCTTGATTCGGCTCAGGTCATGGTCTCAGTGTCATGAAATCAAGCCCCACAGCAGGTTCCACACTCAGCGGGGAGTCTGCTTGAGATTCTCTCTCCCTCTGCATCTGTCCCTCCCCCTACCTGAGCACACACTCTCTCTATATATAAAATAAATAAATCTTTATTTATAACACATCTATTATTATGCAGAGAAACTTCTATTAAGAATGGCACCACCTGAGCCACCTGGGTGGCTCAGTACATTAAGTGACTGCCTTCTGCCGGGTCATGATCCCAGGGTCGTGGGATAGAGCTCCCCCCATCCCCCATTGGACTCCCTGCTCAGTGGGGAGCCTGCTTCTCCCTCTCCCTCTGCCCCTCTCCCTGCTTGTGTTCACTCTTTTTCTTTCTCATATAAATAGATAAAATCTTAAAAAAAAAACAAAAAAACGGCACAACTGTTTGAAATTCAGTTAGCTACAGATGCAATCTCACTGCCTCCTGGTCTCCCCCTGGATACCTCATGCACCTGGACAACACTGGTGTGATCCAGCATTCCAGATGTCTCATGAGTTCTCTTTCAGCACCGTGTGCTGTGTGTGTGCACCTCTAAGGTAATGTCCAAGACATTGTCCACATTGTCAATCACCACGCAGCACTGGCAAGCGGGAGAATGAGGGCCGCACGGGGCCTCGGGTCTGGTTAAAACTCGCCCTCATGCCCTCCCTAATGTGACATGTGAAGTGTGGATTTTCTATGCCCTTTGTCTCTGTAAGTGCTTACGGGGGACTTATGTAATCTTCTGCTTGACCAGGCAGGAACCAGCGAAGCAGGGCTCCTTGTCTCACCATGTCAGCCTCTTCAGTTCAAAATTTTCAGATGGTCATTGACCTACTTCTGCTTTTGTTTCAAGGTTTGCTCAAGGTAAACACGATTTTAAGAAATCTTCAATGAAACGCCTACACTGGTCAAATGGATTAGAGATTTGGATTTTAAGGGAAAATAATTGATTTTATTAAAATTGATGGAAACATAAATTCTTTAGGGATGTCTAAAATGGATTGCAGTTGTGGAGACAAAAACATATTCTCAATTATTTCTTCCAAATGACTTTCTGGTAATAGAAAATCCCGACTTAACAGAACCCTCGGAGGGCTGAGTGGTGGTAGTACCTCGAGGACACCACGAGAGGGGGCTAGGGACTCTCATATGGACAAGAATGGAACTTTCTACAAGCACAGAGGTTCTAAAATCTTGCTTTGGTGGCTGGATCTCATCCAATGAACCAGCACTCCCGAATTGTGTACTGATTGTTTTAAATGTGATTAAAAGCCTAAAATACAATTATTTTATGTTAATGCCTGTCCCTTGCCTCTCTGCCTCCAGAAGCAGTGGAATAGAATAGGCATGAGCATTAAAGGGGAAACCGCCCCGACACTTGCATATGGAAATAAGTGCTTCCCCTTCCACACTCCACAACCCCTCCAGGTATTGATCACAAGTCAAATAAAATACAATATTAATTGCAAAATAGATTTTGACCGCCTGTTTTCAAACTAGATGAAAAATTCATGGTTTGCTTCTAGTTTGTTGATGCATTAACTTTCATAATTAAAAAAAATGTTTGCAATCGACTTGCTGTTTTGAGTGTAGGCGATTGAGCAGAGGGCACCCTACGAAGAGCTAGCAGAGCATTAGCGGCCACCTGCTTATGGGCCGCAGCCCTGAGGCCAGGTGAGGGCCCTCAGGAACAGGTGTCTGCGCAGGTGTGACGTGTGGGAGGGTGCACCTGCCACCCTACCTCTGCGGCCTCCCCTCCTGTGCGTGTCTGTACAGAAGGGGGGCCCTTGATAACAAGCTGATAACGTCAGCTTGTTTTATGCTTCTCGGAAGACTTTAAGGCAATAATTATTTCAGAAGTTAATTGGGAAAAAAAAGGGAAGAAAAAGAAGTTAATTGGAGTTAAGGAGATGTTCTCTTAATGGATTATCATTCAACCCAGATTTCCTTTTCCTTATTCATTTTATTTTATTTATTTTTCTATTTCTTAGACATATTGACATCAGCCCATGTGACTAGGGCTGCTTCGGGCTTAGCTGGATGCTCTCTGCTTTGTAAATTTATAGAATTTCTGCTTCCTGTAGTTAGTTGTATGCTTACCAAGAGGTGGTTTTGTTTCTTCACCACCGTGCCATGGCTGAGCTTATTATTTTAACTGTAGCATAGAATCAATTGTCATCTAAAGGGATGAGATATGAAGCCACAGGAAGAATTTTTTTCTGTAAAAATTATATTGAATAGTTTTGAAAAACTTGATAGAAATAAGTGGGAAAAAAACCACTGTGTATGAGTGAGAGATTTAGAAGATTGAAGAAAACATAAAAATTCATTCTGATTCTGAAATCGGATTGCTTCCCAATTCTGCAGATTCCTGCTCTACGTTAGAGAAAATGAAACTGAAAATCTTAAAAGATGCCATATGGCTATTATTTACTCAAGATGGACTAGATCAAACTTTACTAAAGGGAACACAGTACAGGCAACCACAGGGGTCAGTTTTAAAATCACACAGTATATTTTAATAACTTTTCCTGTCTTTGTGTTTCAAAAGATGAAATTAGCTTCTTTGTCAGTCCCTGTCTTCTGGATTGTGGAAAGCTTTTAAATGTATGTTTCTGAGATTTTTGTCATCTATTCGAATTTACATAGCCATTTCATGATTGACGGTCAATCAAATAGGTTTCAACTTCCTGCTGTGGTTTCTCTGCCCCTCAGCTTCCTTCTTTTTTCTTTTCCTTTCCTGAGGGGGCACCTATGGCAGATGGCATCCTCCCAGGGTCCTGACAGAGGAGTACAATCCCCACTGCTCTAGGCTCTCTATAGCTGTCCCTTCTTCCTTCTGTTACCCACCCCCCATTCCCACAAAAGTCAACAGGCCACCAAAAAGGACACGCTCCTCTCTATGACCCTGATTCCCTTAGTGCCACATCCCTCTGGTTCATCTCCTCCACAACTGAAGAGCTTCTGTGTCCTTCCTGTGATGGAGGAAGCTGTGCTTACAGACTGAATCGCCCTATGCAGTGGTTCATGTTATGAATGTCCAACTTTGGTTTGGGTCTATGTGTGTGCATATGTCATTCTCTCTACTTTTCTTAATACTAATAGATCTGTTGTGTTTTCCACGTATTACTCTTTTGAATTTGAAGAATGAAGCCAAAGTGATAACAGCTGGGAAAATGTAAATAAGCAAAATTTCCCTGATTTTACAAACCTATTTTCTTCATTCATTTGTTTCAGGAGTCTCCCTACAGTGTTTTCTGGAATGGATAACTGAAGGTTGCTCTTTAAAAGCAAGAGGCTAAGAGAAATATATAAAATAAGCCCAGACATATGGATGCTTCATGTAGTTTTGAGTTCATTTATTTATCTGCCAACGTTGTGGTTTCAGAGCTCTTTTTTAGAATGGAGCATTACCCCGTGGGGAAGGGGGGAGGAGAAGGAGCCCTCACCTAGCCCAGAGGCCGTGCAGGTATACATCTTCAGGCTATTATACTTTTAATTCCTTTCTTGATAACTTTTTAATATTTTCTAACTTTTTGGTATTTATTCACAGAATTCTTGATTATTCAGTAATTTTCATCCGTTTTGTACTCTATAATTCACACTCTTCCAGGCATTTGGGTGCATCCTTCAACAAAGTGGAGATGCTTGCACCGTGGGTCTTATGTTCTTGCATACAACATCCATAAACAAAACTAACAGGTAAGTCACATAGTGAGGAGGTGGTAGGTCCTTGGGGAAAAGTAAAATGTAGACTAAGAAGGATTTGGAGAGCATGTTGTAAATTCAAATGAGCTGGAACAGGCAGGCTTTCTGGGGAGGCGCCATGAAGTAGACACTGGAAGGGAGCATGGGGTTTAGCTAGGTGGACACCTAGGGGAAGAATATTTCATTTCATTCAGAGGAAATGGTGGGTGCTGATGGTGGGAGGTGGGGATTGGCCTGTGGGCTTCCTGGAGGAGAAGAAAGACAGTGTAGGTGCAACCAGAGAAGAGCTGGGTGGTGGGGGGGTGAGACTCCACCCACAGAGCCAAACCAGTTCCTACTCTTCAGTAGGTGGAGCAGCCTGGGATTTTTAGTAGGTGGAGCAGTCCTGGGATTTTCTATGTACTCCTTGGCCATGATGTGTCAACAGTGAGATGAGTGAAAGATGAAATGGAGGATCTGGACTGAGGGAATGGAAGGAAGAATTTGCTGTCACATAGCTGGGAAAGCTGCCATGGAGCAGATATGACGAGAGAGATTAGGATCACACCATGCACACAGCATTTTGGGGATGTCTATTAGACGTCCAAGTTGCTATTTCATATTGGTGGCTGGCTGGATATGAGTCTGAATTTCAGGAGCTTGAGACTTAAAACCCAGATATAGAAATTGCCAGTATATAAATGGTCCGAGGCCACAAGACATGGTTGGATTAGCAGGGGGTGAGTAAGCACAGAGAAGAGAAAATAAACCTGAACCCTTGACACTCAGGAAACTAGGGGAAAAAAGGAGAAGCCACAGACATGTTCCTAAGAGGGGAAACCACTGACGTAGGAGGAACGAACACCAAGGGAGTATGGTGCCCTGGAACCAGTGCAGAGGTATGTCAAGGAGGAGGAGGAGGCATCTGTGGAATGCTGCTGATGGGTCAGTAAGGAGAGAATGAGAGCTGACATGCAGTGAGCACCCCGTGAGGGTTCATTGGGACCACAGCGAGGGCCAAAACCCCGGGCAGTTTCTCATTTATGATAGTGTGAAACCCCAGACCTTTATTTGGTGGCCTCCCTTTGGAGGGCATGACAGGATGATTTATTTCCTTGATGTGCTATTAATTAGTGTAGAAGACCCTGATCATCTTCCCAGCTGAAAGTTACACGTTTTTGCTCCTTTGACTTGGCTCCTATAGTGATTCTAGATTTGTTTGACTTGATTTCTTCAAGTTCTTTATCATATTCTAATGAGAAGATCTGAAACCTGATTTCTAAGCTGGATGTCTTCTCTTCTAGGGTCTTACCTAAACGTAGAAAATAAACACAACAGAGTAGCCCAGATTAGCCCCCCTTTAGTGCATGGTGACATTTTAGTGATAACGTGCATTTGCCTGTGAACAGTATGCCCTCTTTGACTAGGTATTCTTAGAACTTTGGTTTAGTGTCTCTTTATGTCTTGCACCCTATCACCGATTCTTGGTCCCACTTCTTAAATACCGGGACTGACTTGGAGAGGGACTCGGTGCGTGCCGCTAGTAGAACTTTGTGTCAGAAATAATAAACATGCCACTATTGTTTTGTGTTTTTGTTTTTGTTTTACTATAACATGATATAAATAAGTGACCAAGGAGAATGCATTCCAGGAGGATTCAACCACAACCTCAGAAGATGAGATTAAGAAATTTGGTGATGATAAGTCCAATATCGTAATTTCATTTGATGCAGAAATACTTCTGTGCCCAGAGACTTCCTGTCTATGTGTGCATCTCTAGTATCAATCTCTTACTATGTGAAGATAACTCGGAATTTAGATAATAAATATACTACTCTTTTTTTTTTTTTTTTTTTTTAGCCCTACAAATGTTTTCTGGCCACAGGTATCAGCTGTCCAAAAATTCTAGGAAGAAACAAGAGAGAACACTTTTCGTGGCCAGATCTATCCAAAATGATCAGATTGGGGACTGACGCAGCATAATTTTGGGTTCCTGCTGGCCCCATGCTCAGCTCTATTTGCATCCAACTGCTTCTTGTTTTTCCCATCGAATGGGAAAGCTCTCTTCCTTCCTCTGGGATTTGCTTTGCGTGCCTTTGGCATGACATTGGGATTTATGGATTTGCAAGCATCCAACCCACATGTCCTTAGGAGACACGACGACTCAGGTTGCAGAAATGCATGTGTGGCTCCCAAGGCCGGTGGGGCTTCCACATTCATGGGACTTGGCACAACTTAACAGCGCCCGCGGCAGGTGCACCGCAGGGTAGTAAGGGCAGGCACTGCCTCTGTGAGATCTTCGTGCTCCATCTCCGCCTCTGCTCTTCACTTCATCCTGAAGAATTCCGATGCCCCATTATTCCGGGAATTGAGGCCGAGGAGTGGAAAACTCTAATTGTTTCTCCAAAGTGAGAAGCCACTTGAACAGCAGAATCAATTCCAAAGTAATTACTCTTCCTCGGGGTATCTCTTGAAAGTTTATCTAGTGTTTGAAAAAAAAAGAAAGAAAAATACAGTCCTTGAACTTAGGTGGAACGTGTGAATTGAAGTTCAGAATCAAAAGACTGTCGCTTTCTCTAAGTAACCGCGGGTTATCTCCCTGGGAAAGCCAAAGCACAATGAGAAGCAGGATTGTTTTCAGGCAGTTTTCACAGCTAATGTAGTAAGTGTATTAGGTGGAACGCACATCCCGGGTTTCTCTGCTCAGGAAGATGCAGAGGGAAGTGCAAGGGGCTCAGTGAAGAGTTTATCTCTGTATTTAATCCTCAGTGAAACAAGGCTTCATACTTGACTGGGGTTTCCTAAGAATTTTAAAATAAATCAGTATTATGCACAGTTGTATGATTAAGAGGCTATGTATATTCACCAAAACCCAGTCTCATCTCCCCCAAAACCCACCCATAGCCAACACTGCCATGAATCCTGAGCCAGCACATCCTGGCGGATGTGAGAAAGGACACAGCAGAAATCACTACGTGAGCAAACACCCAGGCTGTAGTCAGAAGGAAGCTCCCCCAGAATGGAATATGTTCCCAAGTGCCGTGAAGAGAAGCATTTGGAGGCCAAGAGAAGTTTTCCCATTGGAGAACTGTTGAGAAAGATGGTTTGTTCTCTACCCACTATTGACCAAGCTTCTCAGAGAGGATGATGATAAAGCTTCTAAGTAGCTCTGGGGAACCCAGGAGCAGGGGATGCTTCGTTTCTCCTGGGCGAATATCTGGGAAGAAGGGGGAACCCCATTTTAGAAACTGCTGGTGATTTATCCAGGCAGCAGGATCACAAATAGCCTCACTAGGTCCCCTTGGTGTCACATGGAAGCCATAGGACACTTCTTGTGTGACCTGGATAAGCATGTAGAGCATGAGTGAGCAGAGACGAGAGGCCTTGCGTGTAGATTCTTATGATGGCCCAGCAGGGCCTGAGGGGGTCACCGAATGAAGACACAGAACAGAGACTGACCACAGGGAACAGGTGCTTGCTCCCAGAAAGTCACACCAGTACTTGGCCCCTTAGAACCCACAGGATGGAGAACATCTCCAAAAGCTTGAGATTAAACTTATGACAACCCGGGAATGAAGGTTCTTTTTGATAGATACATGAGTTTGTGATTTGTGATCTGAATTCATGATCCATGTTATAAGGAGAAAATAGAACATGCTGTGTGAACATAACAGAAAACCCTATTTTTGATGACAGGACCATGGACCATCTCTCTGATTATTTGGTCTTGAGTAGAAAAACCAAAGGTAGAGAGAAGTTAATATAGGGGAAAGAGCAGACTCTTCGGAAGAGGCAGGGCTTATGGGAAGGTGTGGAACTGGGAAGGAAGAGGAGATTCAAGATGAGTAAGTGCAGGGGTGAGACCCAGCCGAGGGCACCGGGCTGCCCAATCAGGCCACGTGTCCCAAAAATTGTAGCAGACATCAGCTTTATCCTGAGTGGAGTGGTGGGAAGGATCCCAGCAGGGAAGTGACATGCTCAGATTTATGTGTTAAGAATCCTCAACTGCTGTGTGACAGACAGACTGAAATTCGTACAAGGATGAAATCGGGGGAACCTGTCAGGAGCCTGAGAAAATAGTGGCTTCCAAATGCCAGTGACTTTGACCAGGGCTCTCTGCTCAAGGTAAATTTTGGATTTGGTGATGCACCGAATGGAAAGGAGCCCAGGAATGCTTTTTAGCTTGAGCAGCTGGGCAGGTGGGGAGTTCTCCTGAGATGACAGGGCTGCAGGGCCATGGAGGTAAGTGAGGCTGGGCTGGGAGAACAGGTATTCCTTCTGGATGGCTTCAGTCTGAGATGCTCAGGAACCAGGAATAATTCAGTATAACCGGCAAGGATTGGATCTCTACCTGCAAGATAAGACTAGCAATGCCAACAGCATCTGAATATTCAAAATTTGCTTCTATGTGTATTCCTCTCCTTGGGTTTGTGTTTGATTTGGAAACGTTTAGTGTTCATCACTGCAACTGTGAAAAGCACTATTTTGCTGATATATTTTTCTATATGTTAAAAATTAATGTGGCCCTGGAAATGTACTTATTTAATTATTTTTGAAGGTGACGACATACTTCTCTTTTGATCCATCACGGATAACTCTATAGCTAGCTCTATGAGAACAGATATATCTAGGTGTTTTGTCTTTGTTTTTTTTTTGTTTTCAGATTCTCAGGTAATAACTCTGTTGCTCTTGTGAACTTTACCAGTAAAAGTTGGATCCACGTTTCAAAAGAAGAGGGCTAGATAAATTAGTCATTTTAAATTGATAGTGTTACAGACATTAAATACCCAGATATAGGCTTCTAAATGTCATTCTCTAATAAATACCACTTGTTGTTAGAGCTCCCAGGAGAGACGATGGATTCTAAGTCCAGGACAGCAAATGCATAAGATGGGCCACATATAAGAATGGGGAAGAAAGCTGTTAAACATAGGGAAAAGGAGGCCGGGGATATTTTTAAGTAATGCAAGCTGACTGCAAAGTGTTACTCTGCTTGCGATCCGGGAACAGAAAAAGGATGTTTGTGGAAAAACTGGGGGGATCCAAACAAAAATCGACCCTTCCGTGAAGCTTTCTGTATTTAGTTCTGATAAATGTGCGGTGGTTATATCAGATGCTACCGTCAGAAGACACTGGGCGAAGGGTGCCCAGGAATCGACTGTCTTTTGCAACTCTTTGGGAAATCTAAGATGACTTCCAAATAAAAATACTGAGATGAAAAAAAAAAAATTGTATTTGGAACCATACTAGCCCAGTAGCTGACTGGAAAGAAAGATGTTGAAGGCAGTTCTTATGGGAAAAAAAAAAAAAAAAAAGAAAAATTATTGTGTAGAGTCCTTTTTTGTCTTTCGTTAGCCTGGTTAAGGTGCCTCACAATGACTCTTGGACACTGGGAGTGATACACACGGAAGTGGTGTGTGTGCGGGGCTCAGTTCCTACATCTGTGCTGTGGGGCCTCTGGGAGCACAGGTGCAGAGGGTGTGGAAAAGGAACTCTTCGTAACCGGGGACCTGCCAGTCTAGACTAGCTCATCACCCGAGCCACTAACGGCTTTTGTTCTAATCCACCAAACGATGGTGAGAAATGCCTCTGAGACCAGCGTGACGGTGGAATTAGTGGGTCCTCTACCGGCAGCAAATTATCCGTCCCTGTCTTTGGCTTTTCTCGGTAGTGCTTGGCAGCTTTGCTTATTTCTCCTTCCTGGAGGAGGCCTCTTGTGACTTCCTTTTAAGCCCCTGCTGCTGCAGACACTTTCCCAGCTCATAGGCTGCAACTGCTCAGCTCTCCCTGCCCCCCCTCCCCGGCCTCGGCCCCACCCTCCCCTGCCACAGCCCAGGGGACTCTACTCCCCTCCAAAGGCACCCACCCGGGAAGGGGGCTTCCCCATTTCCCATGCGTTAAAGATCCACGAAAGTTCACAAAACCGAGTGTCTCTAGGCCACCAGCCTCGAATATCCGACAGCCAACTGACATTTCCACCTGCCCCCAAATTCAATCTGTCCCCAAAGCAGCTACCTTGGTTTTGTGACCAAGTACGGGCTTCTCCGTTTTGTTTAGGCAAATGCTCAAATACTCCCTAAACCCTCTTGTAATCACTGTCTCCTTATTCTTCATATTTATTCTGAGAACTCACGGCCACCTGCCATCGTGTGAGCGTGTGTGTGTGTGTTCGTCTTGCTTTTGTTGTCTCCCTCCTTTGAAATATAAGTTTCTGAGGGCAGGAGTTTTGTCTTCCTCATCCTCTTAAATCTCAGAATCTAGAACGATGTCTACACAAGAGAAATTCAAGAGATACTTGTTCAGTGGATAAGTGGAGATATCAGGCCATAAAAATAGGAATGAGTCAACGAAACAATCAAAGTCCTCAATCCTTTTGTTTGTTTGTTTTAACTTATGATAAGCACGAGTCCTGGGTTCTGTATGGACATGGGAAGATAGACCCAGCAGCAGAGTTGTCTGCCCAATATACATGCTCCACTCGCTCTTTCATAACACCACCCAGCTTGAAAAGGGGGCAAGTGTGAAGTCAGGAAAGGACTCCCTTCTCTATTTCTTTGTGAGTAGATTATGAATATATGTGACAAACTTGTAGCTAATTCAGTGTTAAGTGAGAGGATTGTTTATGACATCATGGAAGATGAGTTTAAAAGATGCTAAGCCATATGTGGCATGCCTCTTTTTGTCCTTTCTCTTCCTCATCCGTACAACATGGAATATGGCTGTAATGGCTAGAAACCCAGCAGCCATGTTGTGCCATGAGTTGATCTGCTGGATAAAATCAAATTCTGTGGAGGTAGAGCGGAACAGCCATAGTCTGGCCCTGAATAAGATGTGGGAATTGCCATACTAATCATAGATTTCTGATCTCTGGGTTTATATTCCACATGAGGTAAAGCCATGTTATTGTATTTTATTTTTCTGATAAATGCAACAGAACCTAAGCCTGGTACTGGGTTTGAAAGGCATGTCTTATATGTGCTGTCAAATATGTCTTCATAAATGCAGTCTCTTCGGCTTTTTGCTGCGTCCCTTATTTCCTGCAGGCCATCCAAGCTGCTCTCCTCCTTCCCAGAAAGACAGCCCCGTAACAAGGAATAATTAAAATACAGTGAGGTCCCAATTCATATGCTGCTCAGAGACAGACCGAGAGAGAAAGGAAAAGAAAAGGAAGGAAGGAAGGAAGGAAGGAAGGAAGGAAGGAAGGAAGGAAGGAAGGAAGGAAGGAAGGAAGGAAGGAAGGAAGGAAGGAAGAAAGGAAAAGGAATCCAAAATGTATTTTACTAATTGAACACTTAGAGTGTGTGCATCCGTGTGTATGTGTGTGTTTCTGTGTGTCTGTGCGCATTAAACATTCCACGTTTAGATAAAGACAATTAGGAATCAAGAAATCAAAAAAGCATAGCAAGCAAACAAAATGTGTAGTAATGAGAGTTTTATTAGCTCTGGCTTTGCTTTCAGATTTTCGCTTGGTTTGTTTGGTACCAGTTTGTACTTCACAGCTGCTGCTTCTTTCCGAAGTTTCTTACATCTCAGGGCAGAGTACCAGCCAGGTCACTCCGCTATAAATCAACCCCAGGTCTAGAGGAAATGAAGACAATGCTTGTGTTCCCCAGTGGGCAGTAGCTGAATTGAAGAGAAACAGATTTTTTTTTTTTTTTCTAGCTACCATCCTAGGGCTCATGTTCAAATTTGGGGAAGTGTTTATTTTTATTCCATCATATTATGAAGACTATTGGTGACACAGAATCAGCCAGTGAATGAGAGGGGGGAAAAAAAAGACAGCCAGTTATCTTGATCGTGCCACTGAATGTAAGGGGAGAAGAAATGGAAGCCCATCTTGATAGTAACGCGCAGGGTCTGGTGTGGTTGCCCTGCCAACGAGCCGGGGGAGGCTGCTGTGTTGGAATGTGGAGTAGAGGCTGACTTTCACACTTCCAAAGTGTTAAAGCAAAAGTAGGCTTCAGAAATTTTCAAAAATTCATCTTTTTAAAATACTGCAAGATTTAGCCAGAGAGCTGAAAACCCCTCAACGTCCATCAGTTGGTGAGCCCATAGCAAAATGTGGTATATCCATACAACGGTGTTGGATTTGCAAGAAAGAGGAGGAAGTTCTGACTCATGTGACATGAACAAATCACCAAAATGCTGTTAAGTGACAGAGGCAACACACAAGAAACCATCAATTCTGTGACCCCATTTATCTGCAGTGCCCAGGTCAGCCAGAGGCAGGAAGTAGATTTGGGGCAGTGTAGGGCCCAAATCTCCTGTAGGACAGGAGAAATGGGGGTGACCCCAGGGAAGTATGGGGTTTCTTTTTTGGGGTGATGAACAGAAAAAATCACTTGCATTGTTGTGATGGTTTTTACTATGCTGTGAGTACACTGGAAAACACAGATTTGTATATTTTTAAATAGGTACATTTTATGGTCTGTGAATTATTTCTGAAGAAAGCTGTTAAACATAGGGAAAAGGAGGCCGGGGATATTTTTAAGTAATGCAAGCTGACTGCTCAAAATAAAAGTCATGTTTCTTCCTCTATCAGAAACGGGCTGCCACTTATTTGTTGTTGGGAGCTGGTATCACACGACCGTACAGCAATAATATCGGGGGCCGCACGCAACCATCTAAATCAACGCAGGCTGGCTAAGCCCAGGGTTACAAGATGACACAGCAGATCTTTCCCTATGGAACAGGAAGTCCACTTGAAAATAACACATCTCTACTTCATTTAATAAGAGTATCTTTTTAGGGGATAAGTACCAAAAACCCAAGTTAACCTAAATGTGCACAATTCAGCACAAATGGAAATATATTTATGTAAGTTACATATGAATTATTCAGTGTCCAGACACCAATCTTATTTTGCATGAAATTACATTGATAGTGGCTACCCGGTCCTGATGCAAATTAAACATTCGCAGAGTCTGACCCTCTCTTTCATCTCTGCACTGGATGGGGCTGAGGGGATGACCTTCATTATACATAGTCAGTTCTTTCCATTTTTCCAAAAATGGCAGGTAATAGGCCCTGCCTGAGGCTATTACTGTAAAGGACAGGAACAGAATAGCATTACGTGGCTCTGCAGGACGCTCTTGGGTGCCATGTGGGGAATAGAGCAAGGCCCAAAACACTTGCCCTCAAAGATCTTCGCTTCTAGGTGGAGAGAGGTTAATCGATCAATACGATTTAAGGAACCGTTAACAGGTGACGGCCCCTTCGAAGACACCCATGTGGGTCTTTGAAGCAGCCTGAAGTTCATCATCAGTCTAAAAGGATCCTGGAAACATTCTAGAGGAGGGAAGCTGGAGGGTTCTGTACAATATAGGTTTGATCTGTGCAATTAACCATTTCTGCTCTTCTCCCATTATACCTGGATTTTAAAATCTCTATGGCTCTCTTCCAGGCCATAGAGATTCAAGTAACTGAGAGATCATTTTAGGGAATGCTTTCCACTTTTCTTCCAGTCTCCAATTTTTGGATTGACTTACTGTCAGTTAGCTCCTCGCCACAGACTCGATCCTAGGAGGGATCACTGATGGGAAGGGGGGCAACCAAGGGGAGGATTCAGTCTGCCCATTTGGGATTCTAGCCCAAACCTCTATTAGAGTACTAACTGCTCACATTGTTTTCTCTTTGTTTTTATTTCCCCCTGGACACTGGCACAGAGGTTCTCACTATTTGTCTTGGGGCCCTCGATGTTTGGGGACATCGCCTCTATCCTCTTGTCCTGCATTGGTCTATCATTCTGGGGCGGGGAGCTGGCGTTCTTCGGGTGATTAATAATTTTTCCCATCGAACCTCGAAGGTGCTCTGCATTTTGGCCTCTCCTCCCTGTCTCCCCGCATCACGTCAGTCTGCAGCCTGCTGGACCCAGGATTACAGGAACTCAGTCTGCATGTAAATATCCTCCCTGATGTTGACTGAAACTTTTAAAATACATGCTGGGTGAATCAGGCGAATTCTGAGCTGACCAGTGACCTCGAAGTTCTGTGACATTAAAGTCACACTGAAATCTGAGAGGACACCGTGGCACTGTAAGACATGGATTGCAAAAGCAACTGTGATTTACGAGTCACTACGACCCGGAGAAAAGAGGGACCCAGGATCTCCTGTGCCGTCGGGATGGCGCAGTGAACGAGGTCTACACAGCCTAAGGCCCTGGATTAGATTCTCCACTTTGCTTCCGAGGTTGGCAGGTAAGCTCTGAGGGCTTACCCTCGCACCTGCCTGCGTCCCGAGCAGATGCTGCCCTCTGCCCACTGTCATCTGAGGCCGCTGGCAGGAAGCAGAAGTAGGAAAAGCATCCCGGGTCTGACCTGTCATCTTCCTGGTTTTCAACCTGCACCAGCCTCTGTGGCCTCATTCCTTTCACCGGCCGATATGGCTCCATTTTCCCAAAAATTAACAGTAAATTAACAGTATTATTTAAAGGGGGTGAAAGTAAATAAATAAATAAAGGGGGTGAGACATGTGCGATCTAGAAGGGATAACTAGATACCCAGAGAGGAGAGGAAATCACAGATGCCCAGTAAGTGGCTATCTCAGTGTTTACAGGTGGACTCCCCCCCCCCCCCCCCCCCCCCCCCCCCCCCACAGCTGGACCTCTCTCTCAGGTGTCAAAGTGCCAAGGGTGTTTTCCTACTTTGAGACACAAGGCCCGTCTCATGATCTCAAAGGTGGTGGCAAGCTGATTGTTCTTCATCACACTCCTTCATCAGGAAGTTCAAGCCTTCCCTTTATAAGATGAAAGATCAGCATTCGTTATTCAGAAGTCGGGTAGCTGGAGTCTCTCTGCCTGGTGTTCATAGCTGGAGGCCCACGTCACTAAGTGACTAAGTGAGCAGGGGGACAGAAGCCAGAGGCGACCGCCCTGTAGCAGGGTTGGTGTGCAGAAGCCGGGGGACAAAACTGTCAGCAGCAGCAGGGGCAGCACCGTGTGTGTCCTGAGCCCAAGAGGTGAGCAGGAGAGTCACCCCCGGCCACCCTGCTGTATCACCGTGTAAGTGCTCTAGCGTGCCAGGCACCCAGTCGCACGCCAGGTAGCCCCTTGGGAGATGAGTGACGGCTGCGGGGCCAGAAGACTCACCCGCCGACCTTCCTAAGCACACCCTGGGGTTGATTGCTTGTAATGTGTGTTCGCTGTTGAAGTGCTCTTTGGAATTCTCTGCATTTGCAAAATCCTTTAAGGCCCAACTTAATACATATTTATTGAATCCGTTCTATATGCAAGGCACTCACAGCATGTTGTAATGTGGGTATGTTCACGCCACTGTCAAAAATCTACTTACATTAACTTATATGCACAAAGGAAATAAAGTATAACTTTTCATATCCTACATATAATCAGTCTCTCCTGTAAGGCCTCCAATCTAAGCCCCCCACTGGGTACTAGAGAAATGAAGAGCACCTCGCTGTCTCTTCCCATTTTAACAGGTGCCTTTCCAGAAGTGATTTCCAGCTATTCTAAGACACATTTCCTTTCAGAGATGATGTCAGATAGATACGGTGGCTCCTTAGTTAATGCTCAGTCTTTCAGCCTTTTCCACCTTCTCCCCCTAAGGGAGTCCTCCTGATGAGAAAGCGGTAGTGTCCGCTCACGGCCCTCGAGGTAGGGGCCTCTTGTGGGCTTGGGGGTGGGTGCTGTCGGGCTCCACCAAGCAGCCCTCCCCACACTGCTCCTGAGCTCCGCTGGCATCCTGTGACAAAGACGGTGACTCGGTCAGGACATGGCCCTTCCTCTCCTGCTGTCCCAGCGCTTCTTACCTCTTGGAGGGGATGACATGCGATTTCAGCTCTCATTTGATCTCTGTCCTGAAGTCAAGCCTGAACACGTTTCCTTCTTGTTTGTCTTCCCCTCTCCACCGCTACTCGGTGTATCAATTGAGAGGCTTTTTGGAACTTCGGGATCCTTCCTGCTCCACAGGGGATCAATGCGTTTTCTCTGTCCAGCCGGGCTGCGCTCTCACAAGGGAAACACCGTTCCATCCATCTATGCTGGTGCAAGGTGTGCCTGGCACAGTGGAGCTGCAAGATTCCTAAATGTGCAGTGGTCGGTAGTCTTCCTCTGTTTTCAGATTTCCTTGAAACTACAATACAGGGATGCCTGGGAGGCTCAATGGTTGATCACCTGCCTTTGGCTCAGGGCATGATCCCGGGGTTCTGGGATCGAGTCCCCCATTGGGCTCCCTCTGTGGACCCTACCTCTCCCTCTGCCTGTGTCTCTGCCTCTCTCTCTCTCTCTCTCTCTTTGTCTCTCATGAATAAATAAATCAAATCTTAAAAAAAAGAAAAGAAACTGCAATAGGTGCTGTGGTGCTTTCCACACCTATCTGTAGATTTTTTGACACTCCTTCCACAGTGGGTTTAACTTTCTTCCATTCCGTGCAGGTTGGGTCATCCTTAGTTACACCTGTCTGATTAGCTGATCAGACTTTTCATGTTCTCTCTCTCTCTTTCTCTCTCTCTCTCTTTCTCCCCCACTTTCATAAATGAGCCACAACATAAGAAGTCCAGCTAACATGAATTCATCCATATGGAGTTAGAGAGAAATGTGTGAGGGGCCTCTGCTGTCTCCCCCACCTGGTCCCGCCCCAGCACCACCCTGTGAAGAAACGAGTGAGCCTGCCTTCCAAGGACTTTAGCCCCCACTTAGCGTTGACACAGCTGACGCATTGAGGAGCAAAGCCTGCCAACGGTGCAGACTTGAGCTCTGTGAAGGTACTGGGTGGCACATAACAAACCCATAGCAACTGGCTCACACCCTTGCCCCAATTCTGGGACTGCAGCTGGAGAGGAAAGGACCGGATGTCCGTGTCTCAGCCCTACTTTTTTTGATGAGTCTCCAGTCAGCCCTTTCTCAATCACCCCAAACCTGAAGATATACACTTTCTATGTCTTCCTCAAGTCTGGTTGAGGTTTTCCCTTCCTCAGGTCAAAGATTAAGTTAGCCAAGCCTGCCTCTTGGTCCATTGAGTGGCCTATGGATGAATGTGTAGCTTCCTTTCAACAAAGCTTGGCTTTCAAGATTGTTGTCTAGTGTAGGATTCCAAGCAGTCTTCTTTGTGGCTCAAAGCTGTGGCTCTTCTGGTCAATACCATGTTCTCTTTCCCTGGGATCTTCCAGCTCTTTGCTTATCTGAGAAGAGAAAGGCAACAAGGAAAGGCAACCTAAAGAGGAAATGATGTGCCATTTCATCAGACCTAAAATAGTGTCTGCATTAGACAATGAAGCATAAAACATGTTCTTTGTCTTTGAATAGCTTTTGAGTTATTTCCAGTAAGTAAGAAACAAATACCGCCCCCCCAAAAAAACCCAAAAAACAAAAAACAAAAAACCCACACTAAAAACTTCTTGTATTGTTAGTTTCCAAATGAGAGATGCAGACAGTACTTGCATATTCAGTGAGTGAGATCATTCAAAATTGTTGCTACTAAAGACGGTTTCAGGGGGCAGGACTTGAAGTAGTTTCTAAAGACAGGAAGGCAGGGTGGTAGAGTGGGAAGAGTGTCTGGGTAGGGGAGGCAGCATGGCAGGGACGCAGCATCGGGAAAGCAAGAAGTATATGCAGGGTAGCACATGGCTGAATTTGAGAGAAGTGCCCGTGTGTATATCCAGGAGACCAGAGGACAATTGGATCAGTGAGTAGTAGTGGGTTGAATCAGCAGCCGAGGAATTCGAGTGCTATTTTTGGGGGGGATAATAGGATCCAGGAAAAGATTTCGAGCAGGAAGATGACACGATCTGAACAGTAATTTAGAAATATAATTTTACCCACTGTACGTAAGATGAATTAGAGTGGTCAAAATGCTATGAAGATCCAAGAGACGGAGATTACCTCGAAATATGTGTAAAGCTCTTAAGGCATAGTATGGCAGACTGTAATAGTTAAATTAATATTGATTATGGTATCAATATTATCAATTTTATTCTTACCAAGATAAAGGGGGAAGTTGTATTCTTAAAGATAATGGCAATGCATCTGAATTTGAAAGAATGGATACAATTTAATAAGTAGACACCCAGAGTCTGTATTAGGAAAATAGAATAGCAAGAAAATAATGGAAACGAGAAAGTGGATGCTTATTGAGAACCTATTTGGGAATTGGTTTGCTTAAAAGACAGAGTGAAGGTACTCAAATTAAAAACTTTATCTGGGGATCCCTGGGTGGCGCAGTGGTTTGGCACCTGCCTTTGGCCCAGGGCGCGATCCTGGAGACCCGGGATCGAATCCCATGTCGGGCTCCCGGTGCATGGAGCCTGCTTCTCCCTCTGCCTGTGTCTCTGCCTCTCTCTCTCTCTGTATGTGACTATCAAAAAAAAAAAAAAAAAAAAAAAAAAAAAACTTTATCTGGAGTCAAATCACCAGGTGTTTTCAATATTCTGAGAAATAAGTCGTATAATAATAATAATAATAGGTTAATATTTGCCATGTATGATACTAAACACTGAGTAAGGAATATTATTACACCCATATTACAAATGAAGGAATTCATGCCAGTCATAAATCTAAAAGGTGGTATATTTAGGATTCAAATCTGGCTTTGTCTGATTGCATTTATGTTTTAGTTATTCTCTCCATCTTACTTTAGGTTTTAGTAAGTCCAGTGGAAGCCAATAAAGACTTTAGTGCCAGGAATGCAACGCAGATAGAACCCTGAGTTAGGAGCATTCTGCTGGTGCTAGTGTATTAGAAAGATTGATTCAACTGAAATTAGAAGCTGGGGTCCAGCAAAGGAGGGTTGCTGCACTATTCTGTGCAAGTATCGAGGACTTGAACCAAGATGGGTATCATAGGATTAGAAATATGTTCAGGGTAGATATAAACAGGAGATGGGGAACCAAAGGCAATAGTGATGTTTCAAAGCATGGTGAGATGTTGAGAGAACAATGTTTCATAAAGGAAATCCAAGAAGCAACTACGGATAATTAGTTTCTGGGAGGAAGGGATGGAAGGCACAGATATGGCAGTGACGTTGACTTTGAATGTGCCTTAGTTTAAGTGGTTGCTTTTGGCAACATGGTGGAAATGTGTCAAAAGTCATCTACACAGGTAGTCTGGAGCTCAAAAGATAGGTAGGAGTGATCTACATAGAGTCTTTGAAAATGGACAAGAGCTTTCAGGGTAAAGTGAAAATATGTAACATTGGATGAATAAAATCAACACAAAATGGGTCATGCGGGCGATTTTCATAAATATCTATCCAGGTATCCCATCTGAGAAGGGATCATTCAGTGTGCTGATACTAGAACCAGGTAGTTTTCTAGATGTCAATAAAAGGTCAGATGTCTTTTCTTATAAGAGCATCTCAAATCCGAATGTGACTAAATTAACATAAAGCTGTGAATGGGAATAGATCTAGCACAAGGAAGTATTATAATGATGAATACCCACCAGGTGACCGGTAGGAAACCCTGAGTTAGGAGATTGGATCCTGAGGATTTGTCAGTATCACGCCAGTGCCCTCTGGCAGGAAGAAAATATTCTGATGCTAATGACTAGTCTTGATATTTAGAGAAAAATCACTGTAAAACAGAGAAATATGTTTCATCTACTATGAGATCTTGATGTTTCTCTTAAAAATCACTTAACGTCTTTTCCCTTGGCTCTCATAGCAACCTCCTGGTCGTTGTTTTGTTCTCTTGGGGGACATGATGGCGTTGCTTGTCACTCAGCAGTCAAAAATATCACGGATCCACAAGGAAGGTTTCTTTCTTGGGTTTTACTTATCTCTAGGAAATGGATAAAAATGAGGATAAGAAATGCATAACACAACAAGCCAGTTGCTAAACTTAGAATGACTACACTAAGAAGCAAATGCCCCTTGAGGCAAATTTTCAACACATATTTGGCCATCTTTTCTGGTAGCTTTTTCCTAAAAACTAACATGTACATGATAACAGAACTATGAATTAAATCTTTGCAGTATGTGAGATGGCCAATTGGGTGAGGGTGGAATGTATGGAGAGAGAGAGAAAGGTGGTAAAATTCATAACCTTGGAAAAGATTGGCAGTATAAGGAGATGGAAATGGGTTTGGATCCATTAAAAGATAAAAAGAAAGCGCAGTCACAGAAGAGGACAAGAAAACTTTCATGTCCTAGAAGCCAAGACAGGAAATTGTTTGTGGGTTAAGTGCTACAGAGGATAATGTTACATAAGGAAAAATAGAATTCTTTGAGTTTGGTGAAACAAAAAAACAAAAACAAAAAAAAGTTAAGAAAACCATAAAGAATAGTTGTGTAGAGGATCAGAGACATAAGTTGGATTTCAAAGGCGTGTAAGGGGTTGAGGACATAAAGAATTGTAATGGTGGTTGGTTGTTTTGCAGAAGGTGGATGTGTAAAATTAGGCAAAATATAAGACAGTGCCTTGTGGCCATCGGGGAGGTCATGCAGGAGTGGGTGGCATGTTGGGGGAGGCATGGGTACATGCACAGTTCAGCAAGGAAAGCACAGGTTGATTCTTTTCCCCAGGTGGATATCCACATTGTTTCCCCAAATAGAAATTGTACTTTACAATTGATGCTGTTGTAGGAGATGTCCTTATTCTGGGAGAATGCTTCTTGAAATTGCATTTTTAAAAGTAGAGATCTATAAAATGTTATGACAACTTCTTGAACAAATGTCACATTTTAAATGTTCATAGCCAGCGTTCATATCTCCACAATCTTCCCTGTGTCAGGATATTTTATTTTAGCAAATTCTGCATTGCAGGGAATGGAGTGATAAATGTCAGTTTCTTAACTGCATTAAATGGGATTCTCCACATACCTCTGTTGCTTTGCAGATGATAGTTTGAGTCATTAGCTGGGGCTTATCATGAAAGTACTGGAGGGTTGGAGTGGCAGCTGAGGGTTTTACAAATAGCAGATCAATTCAAGTGCCTTTTCCTCAATCTTTGTTTTTCTTGGCAGCTCTGCATTACATGACACTCTTAATGACTCTCTCCTTCTTGAATGCACTCTTCCCAAGAATTTTGCTTTCTCACTTGCTGACTTTATCTCTTCCCCTCAATCGGAATGCTCTTTTCTGTTCTTCTAAAATGGTTCCTCTGGATGTACGGGTGGCTCAGTGGTTGGGCATCTTCAGCCTTTGGCTCAGATCATGATCCTGGGGTCCCGGGATCGAGTCCTGCAGTGGGCTCCTTCAGAAGCCTGCTTCTCCCTCTGCCTGTATCTCTGCCCCTCTCTCTGTCTCTCATGAATAAATAAATAAAATTTTTTTTAAAAAAATAAAATGGTTCCTCCCCCTTGCTTGTCCCTTGTTGAGGATTTATTTCACCCTATTTTCTCTCTTCTCTTGAGATATTTTTCATCAATATCTCATCCAATCTGATATCTATCACATTTATATGACTTGCTCTTATGTTTTATAAACGCATTCTTTTCTTTTTTATAGAGCTTTCCAAATTTTATTGTAAAGTTTATCATCACTTCAACATGTAAATGTGTAAAACAAATATATTACAAAAATATAAGGAAAAAGCATAATGTATTTGACCATATAAAAATGTGAAAACAATCATGGTTCAGTAATATCATAAGCAAATGACAAATGAGGAAAATATTTTTATTAAAAATGATCAAAAAAGGATTTATTTTTAAGAGTCTCTTATAAACATATTTTTACCAACACCACAGTAAAAGGAATGGACCCGAACTTAACGATTTATGAAAGAAAAATGTAAATGACATTAAACAAATAAAAATGATAAATATTCATATACATTAGTAATGAAACTGTAGCATGTAAACTAAATAAAAAATATTTACTCCCATCAAATAAGTCAAGATGAATTAAAGTTAATACTCAGTGTAATCAACATCACAAAGGAGTACTATTCTTTAATATAAAAGGCAAAATTAGTGGAAATGCTTTCTAAAGAAAAAAAATATGTATAAAGAGACTTAAAAATATTTCTAATCACTTACTTAATATTTTCTATTTCTCGATTTCTATCCTAAGGATAAAAAATCATATATTTGCCCTAAAACTTAGATGTAGTGATTTTTACTTCCCTAACACCGCTATCATCATGCCACCTCTCCAAAAAGAACATTCCTGTGGTCCCACTAGAAAAGCTAAGTGGCCAAGTCTTTAGTGACGGCACTGATGAGGGACTCGTCATTGTCCATATCATGCTCACACCCCTCAATACTACACCAACTCTGTCTGGGTCGTGTTAATTACACAAGAGACCTAAACCTGCACTTGCACCTGCATCTGGGAAAATACGTGGTATCTGCATAAAAGATCCTAATTTAGGTGCAAGTATATGCCAATGTGAGCAGGTCCTCCACGCTCCTAGCCTATGAGGGAGCTGGCCTGGAATAAAGATGCAGCAGTAGCTAAACAGATAGAACTAAGAGTGTCTAGACTCTAGAAATAGAAGTAATGATGAAGAAAGTATATGCACATGTCCAATGATCCCAGATGATTCTGTTTTGGTGCTATCGTTGTGAAATACCAGGTCTCACACAGAATCAGTAAGAGCCCAGGCAATCATTTTTGTCCACTGGTTATCTTTACGTGTTCAATATGAAGCCTCAGTGGCACGTGACACTAGTTTATGGTCTGTAGCATCTGTAGCATATGTCGTCTAGGGGGTAGTAGGCTCCACCCTTCTCCTGTTCCTTTGTTACACACACCTACATATATGCACACTCACACATGCAAGCAAAACTAGCTAACGTTTAAAAAAGGCTCAGTTGGGCTCAAAGCAACATTTTTTGACTTAAAATCCCATTACCTTAGGGAAAAAAAAGGTAAATTAATGAATCATGTGACAAGTAATGACACGATGCATTCCTTAACACTTTCCTTTTTTCAAACTCACTTGTCGAATAACATTGCTGTGGTGCGTTACTTTGTTATGGTTTCAAATTCTCTTGTTTTATAGCTTAAGTAACACTGTTTTGATCTAGGGCTGAGTTCATTTGCACTGAGAAGGCTGTGTCAGGATGACGTGGTCAAAATTGTGCCACTGGGTGCTCATCCTCATCCAGAGGAACATATGAAGGAGTGACAACGAGGTGACAGACATTTAGAGCTTAAATCCCGAGAATTTGTGATGATTTACCAAGAGTGTTCAGTCTGGGCCAGACCACTCTTTGCTGATATAAAAAGCACTTCGAAGACCTTGGGGCATTAGCCCCTTGCTGGCAGCAGTGAAAACCATGCCCCATGAAGGAGATCATCTGCCTGCCAACACCAGCACCATGGATAGCACCCGCGCTGGCGCCTCGGCCCTCTGTTCTGCCATGGCAGCTGGTCGTCCGCTCTTGGTTGGCAAAGCCACCTCTTCAGAGAACCGACTCCCAGGAAGGTACACCTCAACTAAATTTGGATTTTATTTCTTTCAGCTCCTCTTTGCCTGGAACAGCAGTATGCTGAAGCTATCATCGATTTGGAGGATGCTATTACTTTATTGGCTTTTAAGGAGACCTTACTCTGTGTGCTATTGGCTTGTGAAATATTATTATAAGTCATAATTCCCCCCAGTGAACCAGTGTTAAATTAGTGGCAAAAATAATCTCAGTCTGTGAGTATAATTTGCCATGAACAAAACAAATGTCTACAAATAATGGGCTGAGCTCGAAACTCTACCTTGCAAATGAAACATGGTCTCTTGAAATTCTAGCAGCCTGGCCTGAAAGCCCAGGGCATTTGAAGTGGCCTAACTACGAGCTGTTGAAGCAGAGGACACGGGGAGGTCTTGATCTTGCCACAAAGCATCAATCAGACATCACATGCTGGATAAAGCGCTCCCCCCAACCCCAACATTCTCAAAATACCACCAAGTTTTAGTTGCTGGCATGCCTTGTTGCTTGCTCCTGGCTAGAGTAATACCCTCTTGCCAAATAATCCTCTGGTGACTGCATCAGTGGCAGTGGATGCTGTGCAATTAAAAAAAAGTGTCCAGGATTTCCTGTGGCGTTATGGGAGATTATGTGGCATATGTCATTTGGAAAAAAGCAGCGCTAGAACAACATATTTCAGAACTGCTTCTCCCTTGGCAAGTCTAAAATAGATGTGTAGGAAATAGCAGATGATTCACAGACCACTTGGAATTTCGTCATCAGCATAAATGGAGTAAGAGCGTACAACAGGTCATGGTGTCCGCCAGTAAGGGTGGCGGCATAACTAGGCTCCCTGTAGGTGACATTAGATATAAAAATGGACTAGATTGAGTTTTCTTGGCACTTCCTCTCCAGATCTTCTGGGATATATTTTCATTTTCTGTGAGCATGGGGATGGAATGGAGGTGTGGGCCAGGGGGAACTCCACTCTAGCATTTTTCCTAGGAAAAGTCAGCTCCTGAAGGGTGTGGGATGAACAAAAAGGAGGCATAACAAATAGTTAAGAACTAAATATATTTCCAAATACTTACACGTTTTCTTAATACTCGACATTGCTTTAGAACCTATTAGAAGCCACTGTTTTGCAGATTGATGTATTTGGGGACAGTCCTTTTGCTTATATGTATGATGTGAATATAATTACCTATCGTATCATATGTAATGTGTATCCATAGTTGAGTATTATCACATACGTGTTATGTCTATGAAGTCACATAATGTGTCATGCACATTGTGCAGATAGAGCTGTCAAAGCCTGTCTCAGCCCATGGGCTCGCCAAGATTTGCTATCACGATGACCTGGCCCTGCTATTTTCCCTCTTGGGATGTTCCTTTCCTTGACCTTCCCACGGCAGCTCTACCTTCCTCATCTAAGCCACCTTCTCCTGACCTCTGTGTTCAAGAGATTCCAGTCCTTCTGTCTCCCTTGCCCTGCAGTGTCTGCTTCCCTCAAAGCTCATCCCAGGATTCCAGATGCTCTTACTTATGGACCTGATTCCCTATCTGACCCCTCCTCCCCTGTCTGTCCCAGGGAATGAAAGCTCTCTGAGAGCAGGCACGCGGTCCCACAGGATAACCCCAGCGCCTGGCAATGGCAGATACTTCCTACATAAATGTTGACCTCATGGAATGAAGTCTACTTATCAGGTACCAGCTTCCCTCCAGGGAGAAATAACATGGAATGTGGGCTCTCACAGAGCCACACTTATCATGTTGACAAGAAAAGTCTTCCTGTCATGGTAGCTGTTCATTCAAATGTGACATGTAGCACACTGCTGTCACTTTCTATTCACACCAGCCTGGGTGCCCGAGAGAAGCACCAGCTGCCAGCGTGTCAGGGCTGTGGCTCAGCTCAGAAAATGTAATCAGAGTCTCAAGAGCTTTTCATTTGCAGTCATCAACTGACTGCTTAACAGTTGCAAACTTAGTCTTGAGAGAAGAGTATGTTAAGTCACTGGTGAGCAGGTCATACGCTCTAATATGTGAGGATTATTTTTCATTTCTTCTATGGCCCAATCACCAGACTTTGGGATGTGCACAAGTATTTAAACTCATCACAAAACAACTTTTGTCTTCAAGAAAATATTGGCCTATAGGGAACATAGTATTTTACAATAGTTGGTCAGAGTCCCTGAGGTTCACAGTTTATGGGAAGGGAAAGAAGATGCTCTGCTCCCACTCCCTAGCTCACGGGCGCTGCTTGTTTTCTCTTTGCATCTGGGCTTCACTGGGCATTGATTGTGACCGTGATTAATTCACCTACATGGGGTAAACATTTCGGATACTTTTTCCTATGAATAGAAGGCCACACGACTGACTCGATATTTTAAATGTGAAAATTCAAGGCCAATGATGTCATCATAGTGAGAATGATGAGTTACCAAATTTTGCAGGTGAATCTTTGATGCCAGGAGTTTACAGATGTAACTTGCTCCTTATCACGCCCATAAGTGGAAATAATTTCCATTTTCGATAGGGAAAATCGAAGTTTGTGGTCCTATTCGCAATGGAATTTCTTCTAAACTTTTGTCATGAGACAGTTTCTCAAACTAAAGAGGACACCAGTGTTGTGGGTTTTCTATTGCTTCTGAAGGGAATGAGATGATAAGTTACCCAAAGAATATGTGGCTACCTCTAGGAAAGGGAGGCTCCTGGCCGGGAGGTTATCTTGTGAATATCTATATACTGTGAAAGCTTAGAGAATATTTGTTCCCCCGTTTACTGAGTGGAAAGACATCCATATAGATTGTTTTGCCCCATGAAGCAGAAGCACCTATCAGGCACTTAATAGTTAATTCTGTTTGTCATTTTATTGGCCACATTACATTATCCTACTGTGTTGTGACTCATTAAATAACCAATTTTGCCATATTGTATAATCTGTACTGAGTCGGGGTGGGAAATGCTTGCTTATATAAAAATAACAAAATGTGAGGTCTTTTTGATCAGGAACTACATACCTGACATTTGAATACTTTTGAGTAATATGTCCTCTAGATAATATTCTATCTCACAACAGAAAAAAATAAATTTGAGTTTAGAAAATCTAAATTATACATGTTAATAGAAGAAATATGCCTGGATATTTCCAATATGAGCCGTTTATTGAAAAACTTCTAACGTGGAGGACAGTGTGATTTTTCTTTTTAAACAGTGGACATCAAACTTTAACAACAAATTACCTGTTTGACTCAAAATAAAACGACATATCTTTTTGTTTACTTGTACTTTGAAATAATTTGCCAGTATAAGGATATCGTCATCATTTACAGAGACATTTACTTTTTTCTCATCCACTTTCTTTCCTTTCCCATGGAAATATACGAAGATAAATGCCAATGATTACTGACTTTATTTTCTGATATGACAGGATTGGCTATAGCTTGAGATGTTATTTCTTTTAAACGATACCCTGGTAGATTCATTTTGAATAGGGCCTTTCCATCAGAGGACTTTTGAAAGACAAATATTGTCTCTTGAGTTTTGAATAATTTTGTTTTCTTGCCCTCTCCAAACTTCTTATTCATTTGCTGATTTTAAAATAATTGGGACTGATAATTTTCCTGAAACTGTCTGCCATGTATTCTTTTATAAAATATTATTATAGAATCAATTGACTTAAGGAAATAAAATGAAAAAATCACAATGGAAAGAACAATCATAATGTGCTGAAATAAGAATGTGCACCCAGAAAGAATTGGCTTGTCTTGAAAAGAACCACCCATGGTCAGTTTTTGTGTTTGGTTTTTGGCTTTTGGTTTTCACGGAGAGAGAGGCAGAGACAGGCAGAGGGAGAAGGAAGCTCCTTGTAGGGAGCCTGATGTGGGACTTGATCCTAGAACCCTGGGATCATGCCCTGAGCCAAAGGCAGATGCTCAACCACGGAGCCACCCAAGTGCCCCCCATGGTCAGTTTTTCCTACTCTCCTCAGTTGCATTTCCTAAATCTTTGAAAGCAAACATTCTAGGTTAAGAGAAGCGATAAGGAAGAGGGCTATTCTGAGCTACTTCCTCAGTCCCTTTTCATGTCCCAGCGTTAAGTACAAATGTATGTGTATAAGCTCTTAAGACTTTTTTTGAGGGTAACTGAAGGATATCACTTTGTAGAAATACCTTATGACCACAGGAGGCCACTGTGACTACAATTATGAATCCCTCTTAACAGCCAGCCTTGCAACAGAATGTAGACTTGCTTGTTAACCTACTGCTAGACTGCTCCTTCCTGGAGCTCCTAAAGCATTTGTTTATGCCACTTTTATAACATTTCTCACACATGTTATCAAATACCTACCTACATAGACATCACATCCCTCATATTGTAAGCCCTCATGTCTAGTGTATTTCTGCATTCCCAATAAGGATATACTTTCTGTGGTGCTCAGTCCACATTAAAGGGAACAAATGAAGGCATGAATACATGATTGGCAGATGGTAGGTTTTAAAAATTAGTTTCAGAGATTTAGATTCTGATTTAATAATTAGTGAGATCTTATCTAATATATCTGAATACAGTCTGGATCACACATATCCTTCACATAATAGGTAAAGATTAACTGAGATTTAATTAAAATGGATTATATCATTGACCATAACAGCAAGTTAGTAAAATAGATTGAATTAGGCAGTGGGTACTATTAAATCCTCTCTGATATATTTGCCTATGTTAGTGAGATTCCATCAAAATTTGTTTCTCATGAAATTATTGCATATAAAGCATCTTTAAAACCCTTATACATTCAGTAGTGATGGACCAAGTATTAGATTACTAGTTTTGAAATCATAAAAATATGCATTTGGTGTACATCTAAATCTGTATTATTCTTAGTTTTTAAAAATGATTTATTTATTTATTTATTTATTTATTTATTTATTTATTTGAGAGAGGGAGAGAATGGAGGGGCTGAGGAAGAGAATCTTCAAGCACCTGCTGAGCACGGAGCTGGGTGTGGAACTTGATTCTAGGACCCTGAGATCATGACCTGAGTTGAAACCAAGAGTCAGACACTCAACCTACTGAGACACTAAGGTATCCTTATTGTTAGTTTTAAAATCATAAAAATAGGGACACCTGGGTGGCACAGTCAGTTAAGTGTCTGACTCTTGGTTTTGGCTCAGGTCGTGATCTCAGGGCTGTGAGATCAAGCCGGTGTCAGGCTCTGTGCTCTGTGCAGACTCTGCTTGAGGTTCTCTCTTCTTCTTCTCCATCCTACCCATGATCTCTCTCTCATATAAATAAAGAAATCTTTTAAAAAATAAAATAAAATCATAAAAATATACATTCTGTGTATATCTAAGTGCAAACAATACAGTTTCTTCTTTCACTGCATTTAAAATTATTAAATTATTTAGTGTTTATTTTTTAAATTAATTTTACATTTTAAACTCATGATACTTTAAACAGGAATTTGTATGATGCCACAGTAAAAGAAAGTGTTCTCAAACAAAGTGCTCAGATGTGTGCTGAAGTATTACCCTGTAACACTCTTCTTATAGACCTCTGTTTAGGTCTATACATTTGCCTACTAGGGCTCCTTGAATTTTTATTTATTACTTTTTTAAATATTTTAGTTTATGCATGAGAGACACAGAGACATAGGCAGAGGAAAGAGAAGCAGGCTCCATGCAGGGAGCCCAATGGGGGACTCAGTCTTGGGATTCCGGGATCATGCCCTGAGCCGAAGGCGGATGCTCAACCACTGAGCCATCCAGGCATCCCAAATTCTTAATTTACTAATTAAAAATAGTTTCTAAATTAGAAATACGCCAAGATGATTGTGAGGGGGAGGAAAATAAATGACCCCAGAATGTGCCATGTTGGCATGTGGTTTATTTCGAGTTGAACGCAATCATGGTTTAACATACTCAGAAAGAGGTTTTTAGGGGTTTTTTTTACCCTTCTCCCTAAATCCTTCAAAGAATTTACATAGAAAACCTGTCCCAGAAGACAGCTAATGTCAGGGATAACTTTTACAGCAGAAAGACTTATCTGCATGACATGGCAAACATTTATTTGCCACACATTTGCTCTTCCCATCTTCCTGTGAATTGTCTTCCTCTTCTTTGAAGACTCAGACCCCTACCCCCTTCTTCTTGGCTCAGGATGACATGGGAGCCCCAACTGACCAACTGTCCAGAAGCCTCATCTCTCTGCAGTTGTTGTGCGCACAAAATTAAATTTGTTTTTTTTCCTTTTGTTAATCTGACTTATGTCAATTTAATTATTAGACCAGCCAAAGAACCGAGAAGGGAGAAGACAAGATTTTTCTTCCCCAGCAATAGGATGATAGTAAAGAAACAATATTGGCCATAAGTCTAACTTTAATCCAGAAAGAAGTATTTTAGTATTATCAAAATCATCAATCATGGGCTGGTATTATATTCCCTTAAAATGCATATGTAATATTTGTAGGCTGCTGATTCAAACTGCATCCCCAGCACATTGTGTCATGCCTAAATTTGTGCAAGTTTGAACTGCATATCCTGAATGAATTTCAGATGGAAATTTGGAGCTCTATTGTTGGTGAGATATTTTGAGGAGATTTGGTATATGGCAAGAGTGCCAGGCTTTACGAGAGATGAATTTTGACAAATGATGGTCCTGAGATTCTACTTCCAGGACTTCTGCCTTCAGATTTGCATAAATAAGCAAGTTGGGACATATCGCTGTGATTTTCCATCCCCAAATTTCTTTAGTGACAGGGGTGGAGAGGGAGAAAGAGTCATCCCTCCCATGGCCTGATACGTTTCCCAAGTACACAACTACAGCGGCGCTTTCCAGATTCAGAGTGGGTTTTGAAACAAGTAACCACACTAATTCGGATTTTTTTTAATAGGAAAATATTTGGGGCAGCCCCGTTGGCTCAGCGGTTTAGCGATGCCTTCAGCCCAGGGCTTGATCCTGGAGACCTGGGATCAAATCCCAAGTCAGGCTCCCTGCATGGAGCCTGCTTCTCCCTCTGCCTGTGTCTCTGCCTCTCTCTGCCTCTCTCTCTCTCTCTCTCTCTCTCTCTGTGTTCTCATGAATAAATAAATAAAATCTTTAACAAAATAGGAAAATATTTCTAAAAATATACACTAGTCTTCCTTTTTTAATAACTATAGAGCACCTGTGTAATCTGTTCAGGTTCATGGGTTGGTGGCCCCAAATGTACCAATTTGCCATATTGATTATTTTAAATGAAAATTACCTATGAAACAGCCAGGGTACAAAGGACACTCTGACCCTCCATTGCGCCCTGAAAGCAGGAAATAAATCTCCTGAGTGAAAGTCATACTCCTTGTACAGGGAGGTCAAGAGGTATCTGTATCACCAGACACAAGGAATTCAGTACTGAGCAGCCTGAGTAAACAAACCTTGTTACTTCACTAATCTGCTACCCAAGTGCAAACTCCTCTATTTCATCAATTCTTCATATATATATTGTTTGTCTAAAAGACATAAAGCTGCTCCTTCTGGTCACTTTTTTGAGCCCCATATGTTTATGAGCTCTCCTATGCACAAAATTAAGTTTCTATTGCTCCTGTTAATCTGTCCTATGTCAATTTAATCATTAGATGAACCAAAGAACCTAAAAGGGAAGAAGTGACGTTTTCTTCCCCTACTCTGGTTTCGATGCTGTAATTACAAACCTAAGACAGTTGAATCAGGACCATATAATTTAAACCAACACCCGGGATCAAAACAAGATGATAAATTCTTTTCAGGTTGTCTTTCTCCTTTTTTCCCCCAAAGCTCAAGTGCCATAAATAGCACCTGAGTTGATCTATTCCCATAAGAAGGTGGTTATAGATTAGTGTAGAACTTTCCAGTTGCTAGGAAACAGAAATGCCCATTAAAAAAAAAAAAAAAGGAAAAAATTCAGTTCTTTCACTAAAGAAGTTTGCAAAGCGTCTAATCCCCTTGTTAGTATGCTTGTGCCACGGAGCTCCTCCGCAGGAAAGCATATTTTACCGATTTCCTTGTAGAGAGGAACAACTATCCTATTATTAGATAGGTAACAATTTTTTGGAGTTCCTACAGAGATTTTAGTTTTAAAGCAGAGACAGCTTCATAGCTACTCTTACTTTGCCATGCTTGAGAATTCAGTGAGAATGATTTTGACACAGTAATGGCTCATATTAGCTTCAGAGTATGAATGGATCTGTTATTATGTGTTTGAGTAGAGTAGAATAATTTTAGTGTAAGGCTGTTTGTGTCCCTCAGGTCCATGTGAAAGAAGACAGCAAAAGAATTCAACAGATATTAAAAAGATTGCAGTGGCAAGAAGAGTTTATGCCTTTGAAAGAACGCTGGACCTCAAATGAAAAGCCTGTGCATTATAATCAGAGCTGCCAACATGCTGAGTGTCCTTGCATCTGTCAGTAAAGTGCTGAATCTCAATTTTCTTATCTAAGTACTAAAAGTCTGTGTGAGCGCACGTGTGTGCGTGCGTGTGTGTGTGTGTGTGTGTGTGTTGCCTGGAGCAGCAGGTGTTCGTCAATTCTTTGTGTGTGTGTGTGTGTGCATGTTCGTCAATTCTATTACCTCTTCCTTCTGCAAGCATTCATTGAGAATTTGCTGTAACCAGGCACAATGCCAGGAAAATTCAGTTTCAAAAAAAATCCTTGACTCCAGAAAGTTCACCCAGTAATGGAGGAGCTAAACCAGAAGTAAGCATTTAAAATATTGGGATGCAATTGCAAAGCCAGGAGTAAGAACAAGACTAGTCACAGTGTTTCCCGAGGTTTATTGTGCACTGAACTGGGCGGCTGACTGCTTAAGGGGGGGCCTCTATCTAGATGCCATGCAATAATTCATCCAGTAGTATAAAAAGTGACGACCATGATGGGATGTGGTCCTCTAGGGGATTAACAGTTTTATCAGGTATAAGATCATAGTGCATGGACCTGCAGTAATAGAACTCATACATGTTTAGCTTGTGGGATTAGACCCTTCCAGCATATCTGGAATGATACCATGTAAGATTTTATTTCCCTTTTCAAGCAATAGCCATTTGGATGTTAATTTTATAACTTCCAGGCTGATATCTTTTGCTTAAGAGAGACAGGTGGTTTGGTTCAAATGGATTTCCAGTATCTCAGGAACCCAATATTAAAAAGTGTGGTATCAGAAATAGTTGGAAATATTTGGAGTTGTTTATTCTAAATACTAAGGATGATGAAAGCACCTAGGCAACAATGATTTTTTTTCACAGCTTCCATTTAGCCTTTTATATACTGTGACCCAGCTGGCATTTTATATGATCCTAGAGAAAAAGGAGTCAAGTTACTGGAGAAATACTGATGCTTTCTAGGCTTTGAGAGTCTCAATACAGAATTTGCAAATGATAATTTTTCTTGCTTCAATTTCAAAGAAATTGATCCAAATCAGCAGTAATCAATAGGTCCACAACTAAAGTTAAATGCCTTCTTCCTACCTCACTTAGCATCTCTGGAATGTTTCTAGAAAACAGCGACCTGTCCTCTTTCTTTTGTCTCCAGTCCAGACCATCCTTTGTTTATTTTTATTATTTTTTTAAATTAATAAACTTCTTTTTTCTTATTTCTTTTGCCTCTTTACCTTATTTATTTTTTTTGCTCTAATAGAGCACATCAGCAAGATCCTAATATTGTGTCTAATTTTTGATATTTTAGTTTCTGGTACATAATTGTAAGTTTCTGGTTATGCATGCACGTGTGTGTGCATGTGTGTGCATGTGTGTGTTTAATGCTGCCTCTGATTTTATAAAGCAAACCAGAGTGGAAGGATTAGTTGGCACTTCATATTATGCTAATTTGTTGGCAAAGTTAACACACTTAAGAACTTATTGATTTGTTTTGCTATTAATTGATAATGAAGAATTGATTTCGTTATACTAAAGTAGATAGCCAATGGATTGTTGCCTAAATTTGCTGGACTTTATAAGCTATATGTATAAATATAGTAGATGGTTGACTGGTCCTCACTTCTCTGCTGGCAACTGGAGCAGCCTAGTTTCGTGAGGCAAATGCGGTCATTTTCTTGGTTTAAGAGGCACATTAATGAGGTCAGGGTCCCAGATTCAATTCCACTTCAATGAGCCTTACCCCATTCCATTGCCATGGGCTGAATTTTTGAGTATAGATACCCATCCAACAAATAAATCCATATATAGGCCAAAGGGGAAGTAGTGAGAATGTGTGGATGGACCCATAAAAATTCATCACAAGTTAGAAGGAAAACTCAGTTTATGAAACAGTGACTAGAAAATGATTGAAGAGTAAACACATTGGCTGACTGCCAGCGCCAAGAGGATATTTGAGGGTGCTACGCAGGTGTCTCAGGAGAGTAAGGGCAGAAGATCGGGGACAGGGTAATGTGCTGTACAAGTCCTTGACAATGAAGGGGTCAGTTCTAGATGCTGTCAATGCTGGTGACTTGGATCTTTGGATATCAGACCTTTCAACAATTACCTTGACTCCTTGACTGCAGAGCACTACTACCCCCCCGCCCCACCCCGGGAGTTCTCATCCTTGTGTGGGACAGCCTAGATTCAGTAACTGATTATTGAGAGGCAGAGAGAGAGATAAAGTCATGGTCATCTCAGTTCAAATCTGGACACTTCTAATGGGACAATCTAATTCCTGAGCACTCAGCTAAGGGTGGTCCTGGATGACGGCTCAATTTCTCCCTCTGTCCAATTATGCTTCCTTCTCATCCTTCCCGTAGATAGGGATCCTGGAGGTACTCTTTAATACCCATCCTATGTCCTACACTCCCATGCAGAGATGTCCTCCTTGGAAGCCTGACTGTGGTAAAGACATTTTTATCTTCCATCTCGTGCCAGGACTATTTTCAAAATTTGGAGGTCCTAGTATAAAATGAAAGCACAGGACACCCTATTTAAAAAGTATTCAATAATTTCAAGATGGCAAGGCAGGGTATTAAACCAAGTGTGTGGTATTCTGAGTGCAGGTCCTGTGTGATGACACAGGTTCCACCCACAACCCTGCAACCAGCCCTTCTTAAGTAGAAATGACTGTTTTTGTCAAGAACATAGAGACCATAAAACCATACTTCAGAGGATTTACTGGGACAGATGATACAAAGATAACAAGAGAATAGTTTTAGAATCATGCAAATAGATTCCTGGTAATAAATAAGACTGTAGGCATTTTATAAAATAATTTGACAAGAAACATGATGTCATTAATTTCTGTGAAAAAACAGACCAGCAATAGCTGAAGCAATAAATATATGTGGACCAGAATGACTTTCATTTAAAATTTTGACCTTTGAAAACTTATAGCACAAAAGAGTGAAAGCACTTACATTTCTAGAAAGGGTCTGATCTTATGCATGCCAACATGCCAACAATCGCTAATATGTGCAAGTGATTGTCTCCCATGTAATGATTGTCATACATTAGCTATGTATGAACCCAGCCCCAAATTGAGCATTGTCATTCCAGTTTTGCAGATGAGACTACTGAGATGGAGAAGGAATGCTAAGTCATGCAAATCACAAGGAGCAGTGTTTGATCATTGGGAATCTTGCTCCAACATCCCATCCAAACACCATGCCATAAGAAGAGGAAGATAGTACACAATATTTAACTTGAGCAATAACAAAGGAAGATAATCCACACTGGAGTTGTCTGAAGACAGTTCTCTGAGATTTGCGTTGTTAAAGATTAATCCAATTTTTAAAAAAATAAATATTTATTTATTTTAGAAAGAGAGAGAAAGAGAGAGCCCACGAACAGGAGGGACAGAGGAAGAGGGAGAGAAAATCTCAAGCAGATGCTGCACTGAGTTCAGAGCCTGACATTGGCTCAATCTCATGGCCCTGAGATCATGACTTGAGCTGAAACCAAGAGTTGAAGGCCTAACCAACTGAGCCACTCAGGCGCCCCAAGATTAATTCAACTTCTAATGGAAAGAGATTGGAGATGAATAGACTCCTATAGTGTTGTGTTAATATGTTTCAAATTTATGAATTATCATGTACGTTCACTCACAATTCCAGGTATGTTGAAGATTGGACAGAAAATTAACAAACTTTGTAAGGTTGCATTCCACAGGGAAGATTCACTCCCTCTCAATTCACTCTTTTGTTACCAATATGGAGTTTTAAGTCAAAACATCCTCCCCTTAGCCTCATGTCTCCATGGATCCTTAGAGATAATTCCTGAGACAATTGACAATCATAACCAGGATGTCAATGTCTGAAGTGATGAGCAAAATCAGGAAACACAGCTCTTTTTGGAATAGTATTTGGCCAAGGCACAGTCTTATCAGGGCCTGCCAAGCAGCAACCTCTTCTTACAAAAATAAGAATAAACATTACATTACTACCACAAATAATAACAACATTATGAGACTCTTAAATAAATATAAAACATTTATTTTGAAAAAAAGCTTCCTAAAGAAAACTATTCTATAGTTTGTGCTGTAGAACTTTTGCCTACACTGAATAAAAAAAGAATAAATATTTGCTGAATGTGAGAGAAATCCTGTCATTACATACTGAATGAAGTCTTCCAGATTCTTTCCCCAGAGGTATTTTCTACAGGAGAGACAACAGAGGCATGTCTTTGTGGTCCCTGGACCACAAAAATGAGAAGTCATGGTAGGCTGGGGAGCTGAGATAAATGACAAGGAAGGCTGAAAATGTGAAAATAATTTGTGCTTTCTACACAACTTTGCTGCAGAATGGCCCGGATCTTGATGCATCCAAAATCACAGTAAAACAAAATATTTAGCAGTAAGTCTGAGAGGCAAGGAAATCTATAATTATTGTGTAACTCACAGACTCATTTATTTATGAATCTATTCATTTATTCAAGAAATAACAGGCAGTCCTGGTGGCTCAGTGGTTTAGCACTGCCTTCAGCCTGGGGTGTGATCCTGGAGATCCAGGATTGAGTCCCATGTCAGGCTCCCTGTATGGAGCCTGCTTCCTCCCTCTGCTTGTGTCTCTGCCTATCTGCCTATCTCTCTCTCTGCCTCTCATGAATAAATAAATAAAATCTTAAAAAAAAAAAAAGAAATAACTGGTCAGTTGGCACTGTTAGCAATCACTGTGTTGGCAATCACTGATACAAGCATGAACAGGAAACAGCTATGGTTCATGTACTCCAGAACTTAAATATCCAGGTAAAGAATTTAAGGAAATACACAAATAACAATAAAAGTTTAGCAGGGGTAAGTGCTAAGAAGGAAAGGAATCTGAGTTTATGAAAATAAATAAAGGGACATCTGATTCAATCTAGGGAATCAAAAAAAGAAAATAACAAGATCTGAGATTGACCTATCGGTTGAACTTAACAGTAGGAAGGTCATGAGACATTTTTAAGACAGAACAGATGGATGTGCAAAAGCCCTGAGGCAAGAAGAACTATGACACATTTAAGGAGCTTAAAAAGTTCACATGCAGTTCAAAATCAGCTGGATGGAAGACAGAGGGCTGTATCTAACACCCCCTGTGGGATACATGAGGGACTTTTGTGTTTGTTCTAAGAAAAATGGGAAATTTTTAAGACTTTTTTAAGATTTACATTCTTAAAAGAGTACAGATTATAGTTGATCAAGAGTGGATGCAAGAAAATCAGAAAAATGTCTAAGAAGCCTGTGGATTTTTCACATATATAAGGGCAAAATAAGCAGAATTTGGTTGGATAAAGAAAATAAAAGAGACTAAGTTGGTAATGACAACTTTTATAAAATATATAATTAAATAAAACATAATAATTAGATAATAATATAGTTGTATTTTACACAATTATATATAATTTATCTGTAAAATAGTTATGTAATTATAATTATGTAAAATATAATTATATATTCCTAATTTAGAGAAATGAAGAAAATGACAGTGTTAATAAGGTTAATAATGACAGTGTTAATAAGGTTAATAAGAGACTCTTGGTTCAGGTTTTATCACATTGATTGTGAAATGCTTTGGAAGCTTCCAAGGGAAGGTGTCATTGTGTTCACAGTCATTATAAAATCACTAGCCATTTAAGGCATTAGGATGGACTAATACACTTGGCTTTAGAACACATGATGGACACTCATGTTATATATCAGCTGACCAAGGGTTATTGACTGAAAATATCATGAAATATTCAAGAATACAGAAATAGAATAGCATAATACAAACACTCATTACCCCGATACAACAATTTTCAAGATTTTGCCGAATATGATTCATCTCTTTCTTTTTAAAATATGCTGAAACATTTTCAGTGTCATGTATGTCATTTATTACATGTCTCTTAAAAAATATGCCACTATCATGTCTACTGCAAATAACACCCCTAATGCAATAAGGTGAAATAAAAGTATCATTCTTTAATGATAATTTTATGCATATCTAATACCAAATTAACAATAAATTTTCACAGTTTAAAAAGTCTCTTTTTAGAATGTTTTATTTGAATGAGCATGCAGGGCAGCCCGGGTGGCTCAGTGGTTTAGTGCAGCCTTCAGCCTAGGGCCTGATCCTGGAGACCTGGGATCGAGTCCTGTTTCAGGCTCCCTGCATGGAGCCTGCTTCTCCCTCTGCGCCTCTCTCTCTCTCTTTGTGTCTTGTGAATAAATAAATTTAAAAAAATCTTTGAATGAGGATGCAAAGTGCACACATTGTTTTTTTAAGATTATTATTATGTCTTTTGAGACTCATTATTTGATAGCAGTTCAGTCTCCCATTCGTGCCTTTTTCTTTTTATTTTTCATTGATGTACTGCATAAACTGAATTGCCCAATAAAATATCCCATATTCTGGACCTATCAGCTTGGTTTCTTGAGATCAGTTAAGTTGCTCTCTTACCTGCATTTTACATATAAATTCAAGTTAGCTTTCAAGGATTGAAAAGGTTCAACATTTTGGCAAGAACATTTGATAGGTGGTGTGATGTGCTTCACTTTAAATCATATCAGAATGCAATATCAGTGTCCATATTTAGTGGTGCTTGGGTTGTGTTTTGTGAGTTCAAGTGGTGACAGGTAGATTCCTTCCCTGTGACTCCCAGTATCAACTTTTCATTTAATTTTTGGGATGGACTTTCCATGACTGAATTTTCATTATGTGTTGAAAAATGGCCATTTCTTAATGTAATCATTCCCGTCCCATGTAATAGGCAGAATTCTTCTGGAAAGTACTTTTTCAAATAAACTATATCTATTTGTATATCATAAAATATAGTTTATAAAGAGAAGGCTTAATTATTTCCTTCATCAATCTAATTTTTAGAGGAAGATGTGGTACGCTTATCACCAAATGTGCCCAAAATGCTGTTATTGCTTCTGCCTTGCTGGATTTCTGTTGATGTTATCTAAATGCATTATGGGCTTGTGTTATATGGTACATTCCACCAAATTGCATTATTCTCTTTTAATATATAATTCTCACAATTCTAGCCAATGGCTGTATCATCATGTTGGCTTCCTTGTCCTTTGGGACTACCATTTGTGTGTTTCCTAAACCACAATGGAATTGGCCACTACTCTGAAGATGCAGGTTCTTTAGAGTGGGGAATGATATTTAGAAACCATTTTTTGAGTGCGAAGGTGCTCATTAGTACTCTTCCACTGGCATTACTTCTATGTTTTTCTGAAGATAATTAAAATATGCATATTTTTAGAAATGAAAAGAAATCATGCTTTCATTAATCTATTTCCAATTCCAGTTAAGCACTGTTAGATTTTTTTAAGAAAGCTCTCTGATTTTTATATCGGTGTACTTCCTCCTACATAGATAAAAAATAGACCTTTAACAATCCTAACATTATTACTGAATTGCTTTATCTTCAGTTAGACCTACAAAATAGTTTCAAAACAATCTCAATTACTTATACTAAAAAATGAAATTTAAATTTAAAATTAAGCTTAAGTGGTTTTTTGTTTTTTGTTGTTTTTTTTTGTAGTTCTGTTCATCTTTGCATACATACAACTGTGTATACAGAACCTTGATAGTCCTACATTTTTAAAAAAATAATCCTTTTCTATGTTTATTTCAGAAGCTTCAACTTTCATTTGCAGACTTGCTTTTTATTCTGAGATATTGCTTTTCTTTCATTCAGTTTCATTTTTAAATATGCAAACCATTTACATTTTTCAAAGTTACAATATAATAAGATCTATTCAGGAATATTGTTTTCTTCTCTATCTTCTCCACTTTCCTTGTAGGTAATACTTTTTATTAGTTTTTAATTTGTTCTTACAGTGCTTTTTTTTTTTTTTATAAATATAACCAACTGAAGATACCTATTTTCCCACCCCATTATTACACAAAATACAACATTATGTGTATATATATATATACATAATATATAATACATAAGTATATACAATATATACAAATATATATGTATATATAATACATGAATAATTTTGCAAACCAAAGTGTTGAAAGGAGTAAGACAAATATAATGTAACTAAAAACTGTTTTCTAAGAAAATGAAGAGAAATAGCAGTAATTAGAAAGATATAAGGCATGCTACATCATATTGGGAAACGATTCATAGCGATTGCCTTTAAAGTTATTGATGCAATAAAAACACCAACTATAGGATTACATGATTGTTGCTGCTGTGTAATATAGTAACACTAAGTAGAAGATCAAACCTGACACTTTGCTCTGGACAGCCCAAGTGGTGTGTATGTCTATTTGTCTGCGATGAAAACACATATAATCACCCTTATAGACAACCTGAGTTTGCCTTTGAATCAAGAGTAGGGCTTGCTTGAACTAGTTCCATGAATAGACCAGTAGAGGTTACATATGAGAGAGTTGTGAGGATAAATATGTAGGTTTAGATATAAGCATGTGTATATTTATGCATGTATATAAAGCTAAGTTGGAGCAATTTTGTAAATTTACTTATATATCATACACAATAATTAGGATAACCCACAAATTTAAAAATTTTCATAGTTCCCCATCACCAATTGGAAAATAGCATAAAAAATTTAGCATAAACAAATATGTACTTTAGGAATAACAGTCTAGTGTTCTACTTAATATGAGTGTGAAGAGGCAAATAAAGTAATTTTTTATCATAATCCATGTAGCAGCTAATGGAGACACAGGGGCCTGTCAGGAAGAGCTGCAAAGAAACTTTTTGCTTCAGGAATAAGGAAGTTCTCAATCTAGAGAGAGGAAGAAAGAAATCTGACTGTTGAATCCTACAGAGCTTCTCTCCCAACCTAAGTTAGTCTGAGAGTTAATTGGATAGAGGCTCGTGACAAAGTGCTAAATACATAACGTAGATGTGACATGGCTGGGTGTTCCTTTTCAGATTCTAGATCAGTCTGTCATTCCTTTGACATTCAGGCTCCTGGCTGTTATTATTTTTTTTTTTTGGTAAGATTTTATTTATTTATTTATGAGAGACAGACAGAGAGAGAGAGAGAGGTAGAGACACAGGCAGAGGGAGAAGTAGGCTCCATGCAGGGAGCCCGAGGTGGGACTCGATCCCCGGTCTCCAGGATCACGCCCTAGGCCGAAGACAGGCGCTGAACCGCTGAGCCACCCAGGGATTCCCCTGGCTGTTATTTTCCAGAAAATTTTGAGATAATTTCTTTTGATAAGTTAGAAAATATGCTTCCCAAATTATCACCATATCCTCAATAAAAGGTGGTAAAAATCTATCTGATAATCAATAAGATTTCACAGAGACAGGTTCACCAAAGCAACTTTGCTTTCTTGATAATTCTTAAGCTGGAAGAGCAATTTTTGTTTTCTTTATCTTTCCTCAAACTTACTTTCCTAAGGCTGCTTCCAATTACTGTCTGCCCCACACTGGTTTAATAACAGCCTCTTTTGGTATTTGATCACTTTGTATTAAAGTTTCTTTTTCCCCATGTCTAAATAGTATTCAATATGAAAAGAAATTATAACGTTGCAAGGTGCATTGCATATTGTCAGCCCAATTTGCCTATACAGTTACCTATTAAATTATGTAAGAAAATCATAAACTATTTCTCCAAAATTAAACATTTATGATAATATTGTGGCATATCAAAGATGATTATGTATGAGATAATTAAGGAGATCATTTCCATCAGGATATTGTCATAGAGAATGCAATATCTCAAAGAAGAGGAAGAAATTTTGGGGTTCTAGAAAACAAGGGAATTATGAGGGAGAGTGGAGATGGGTCTTATGTCAGAATATCTGAAGATGCCACAGTCCTTTGTGATTAACCATTTTATTGAACAAGAAACAATAGGGTGTTTCATAACCAGTCCTGTTTTCTGGGAGCACAGGGCTCCAAAAAAGTTCAACATCATCTGTCTTGTTATATTGTAAAAGCTCACTAGACATCATGAAATAAGTAAATTTGCTTTACTGGTCACTTTTCATAGATAATCATCGAAACAAAGTAAGACAAAGCAAGAATGACTTAACATGTGTCGTGTAATACAAATGTGTATTTCATTAACTAATATGAAAATGAAAATTCATTCTATATCTTCTAATCTGCATTTTAGAAGATTTTTCTTCATCTCTTTGTGTTCTTAACTGACAGACTATTTTACACTTATAGACTCAAGCAAATATACATGTATTATGCATTCAGCAAGAGATCTCCTTGTAATACACAGCTATGGTAATTTGGAGTCACTATTAACATAAACTTGTTTCAAATCCAGAGTAGATATATTTTTCTGGAGCAAGTTACGTTAGCTTGATAAACACATATTTTAGTTATCAAGAAAAATTCTCCAACTCTACAGAAGTAATGAATTTATTCATTTATTTTAAATTTTATTTATTTATTCACGAGAGACCCAGAGAGAGAGGCAGAGACACAGGCAGAGGGAGAAGTAGACTCCATGCAGGGAGCCTGACGTGGGACTCCATCCCGGGACTCCAGGATCACACCCTAGGCTGAAGGCAGGCACTAAACCGCTGAGCTATCCAGGGATCCGAGAAGTAATGAATTTAATGACATATGTTTATTTATTTTTTGAGTCAAATATTTTTATTTTTATTTTATTTTTTATAATAAATTTATTATTTATTGGTGTCACAGTACCACACTGTCTTGATGACCACAGCTTTGTAGTACAACCTGAAATCTGGCATTGTGATGCCCCCAGATATGTTTTTTTTTTTTTAAATTCTTCTGGATATTCGGGGTCTTTTCTGATTCCACACAAATCTTAAAATAATTTGTTCTAACTCTCTGAAGAAAGTCCATGGTATTTTGATAGGGATTGCATTAAACATGTAAACTGCCCTGGGTAACATTGACATTTTCACAATATTAATTCTGCCAATCCATGAGCATGGAATATTTTTCCATCTCTTTGTGTCTTCCTCAATTTCTTTCAGAAGTGTTCTATAGTTTTGAGGGTATAGATCTTTTACCTCTTTGGTTAGGTTTATTCCTAGGTATCTTATGCTTTTGGGTGCAATTGTAAATGGGATTGACTCCTTAATTTCCCTTTCTTCAGTCTCATTGTTACTGTATAGATATGCCATTGATTTCTGGGCATTGATTTTGTATCCTGCCACATTACCAAATTGCTGTATGAGTTCTAGCAATCTTGGGGTGGAGTCTTTTGGGTTTTCTACGTACAGTATCATGTCATATGCAGAGAGGGAGAGTTTGACTTCTTCTTTGCCAATTTGAATGCCTTTAATAATGACATATATTTAACTATGTAGCAATTTGTCAAAGTCTCGAAAGTACTTTATATTAAATTTCATATTTGATCAATGGCTTTTTTTCAATTGACAACCTAGAATTTTATATAGGCTACATTAAAAACTTAATAGTAAAGTTTATTTTTTTCTTCATTTAAAAAGAAAAACAGTTTACCTAACCTATCATCTTTGGGAACGACCAACAATCTGCTCTCTGTATCTATGGGCCTTTTTCTTTCTCTCTTTCTTTCTTTCTTTCTTTCTTTCTTTCTTTCTTTCTTTCTTTCTTTCTTTCTTCTTTCTTTCTCTTTCTTTCTTTCTTTCTTTCTTTCTTTCTTTCTTTCTTTCTTTCTTTTTCTTCTTTCTTTCTTTCTTTCTTTCTTTCTTTCTTTCTTCTTCTTTCTTTTTTCAGATTCCACATATAAGGGAGATTGTGAGGTTGTATATTATTTATCTTTCTACGTCTGACTTATTTCACTTAACATAATGCCCTGGAGGTCTATCCATGTTGTCACAAATAGCAGGATTTCATTCTTTTTTATGGCTGAGTAACATTTCATTACATATATATCTCCCATATCTTCTTTATTCATTTATTCATCAATGAACACTTAGATTGTTTCCATATCTTGGCTATTATAAACAATGCTGCAAAGGCCATGGGGATGCAGGTACATTTTCTAGTGAGTCTTTCCATTTATTTGTATCTGCTTCAATTTCTTTCATCAGTGTCTTGTAGTTTTCAGAGTACAGGTCTTTACCTCATTTCAATTTATCCCTAGGTATTGTATCCTTTGGATGCAATTGTAAATAGAATGGTCTTGTTTATTTATTTATTTTATTTCTTTTCCCTATTGCTTAATCTTAATGCAGAGAAATACAACAGACTTCTGTGTTTTGTAACCTACCACTTTGTCGAATTTGTGTATTAGTTCTCACAGTTTTTTTTTTTTATGGAATCTTTATGACTTTTTTATATATAAAATCATGTCATCTGAAAATAGTGACATCTTTCTTTTACACTTGCCTTTTATTTCTAATATGCCTAATGAATGTGAGTCAGACTTCCAATAAATATGTTGAATAAAAGTGGTGAGGATGGGTTCTTTGTCTTGTTTCTGATCCTAGAGGAAAGGTTTTCAGCTTCCACCATTCACTACAATGTTGGCTGTTAGCTTGTCATGGAAAGACTTGGTTATGTCAAAGTACGATTTTTCTACACCTACTTCTCTACACCCACTACACCCATTTTGTTGAGAATAAATGGATGTTGAATTTTGTCAAATGCTTATTCCGCAACTATTGAGATGATTGTGTGATTTTTATTTTTCATTTTGTTAATGTGATGTATCACATGGACTGACTTGCAGATATGGAATCATCTTTGCATCTCTGGAATAAATCCCACTGGATCATAATGTCTGTTCCTCTTAACACATTGTTGAATTCAGTTTGCTAATATTTTGTTGAGGATTTTACATCTCTGTGAATTAGGATTACTGGTCCCAAATTTTCTTTTTCCTGTGACATCCCTGTCTGGTCCTGGTATCAGGGGAATACTGACCTTATAAAATAAGTCTGGAAGAGCTTTCTTCTTATCTATTTTTTGGAAGAGTTTGAGAAAGACTAATATTAATTCTTCTTTGAATATTTGGTAGAATTCACCCATGAAGCTGTGTCGTCCTAGACCTTTTATCATTGGTGGGGAGGAGAGTTTGATTACTGATTCACTATCCCTATCAGTAGTCAGTCTAGTCAGATTTTCTTTCTTCATAATTCCACTTTAGTGGGATGTATGTTTATAGGAATTTATCTATTTCTACCAGGTTGTCCAATTTGTTGGTGTATGGTCGTTAATAGTAGCCTCATGATCCTTTTATTTCTGCAGTGTCAGTTGTAACATCTCTTTTATTTCTGATTTTATTTACCTGAATCCACTGTCTTCTTTTCTTGGCGAATCTAACTAAAGGCTTGTCAATTTTATTTATCTTTCAAAGAACCATATCTTAGTTTAAATGAACTCCCCTATTGCCTTTTTAGTCTCCATGTCATGTTTTGCAGTACTAATGTTTATTTCCTTCCTTCTGCTAACTTTGGGCTTCATTTGTTGTTCTTCTTTTTTTCCCAGTTCCTTGAACTGTAAGATTAGATGGTTTATTTGATTCTTTTATTATTAATGAGGTGGGCATCTATGACTATGAACTTCCTTCTTAGAACTGCTTTTTCAGATGGTCATCTAGAGTTTTACAGAGACTACATTTTAACGCCAATAGTTTGATTACTGTGGATATGGTATATAAATAGTATACATTTTAAAATAAATCTTTGGCTTTTTCAAATCAGATATGCAATTCTCAAACCACTAAAACCAATAGACTAAGTCTTTCCACTTTCCACATAATTTGTTCTCTAATGAAGTCTTAATGCACACACATACACACCCAAACAAAAACAACAACAAAAAAAATAAAACAAAACAAAAAACAAACAAATGAACGTTTTATTTGGCCATCCTAATGCATTCAATGAAAGAAGAAAATAAAACCTCAAACCTCAGCATTAATAGCATTGCCTAGTAAGTTCCAACAATCATCTTCATGTTTGGATACTTTGTTAAATTAATTCTTAGATGACATTGAAGTGATATATATGAGTACAGACCACAGAAATTATTCAAATGTGTTATTTGCTTTCACTTTAAGGTTTATTTCATTTTAATTGATTTGTTATTTATGCTAAAATTCATAAATAACTTCTAAGCCAGATGCATATTGTCATTTGTTTATAAAGATGTCACTATGTCTGAAGGTAATAGGCATCCTTTTCCAGTAAGACTCACTCCAGTTGACTTAGGTGAATGGTCCTGAGTGGCAGCCCGTTGTACAGCCCACTGTGAGTTGTGAACAGGGCTGTTAAAAAAATGTAATAGGAAAAACATGATCCTAGAGGCCATTTGGAAATCTCTTTGACAGAAAGTAGCAGAAGAAATACTGTTTCACAAAGAGATTTCAAAGTACTTCCCTGGGCTAGAGGAATAGATTGTCTTAGAAGACATTTTGAATATAAATTGCATATATCACAACACACTGAAAAGGGAGACAATAATATGAATTTGAAGGGCAAAGTTGTATAAAAAAATCTAACACTTCAGTTCTGGAGTCAACAAGCTTGAGATCTATAAGACTTTCAAAGAAATGGCTGGGCTGTGGCTTGAGGAAAACATGTAAATAAATGTGTCCCTAGGGCCCATTGCTACTGACAATGTTCAAATAGGTGATTTTCTGCATTCTGAACAAGCTGGGTATCTGCCAAACGACAAATTTCTTCCCCTCTGCCACTTTATCTTCTTTTGCGCTCACCCACTACAACCCCCTTCTCCTGACCACGCCATTATTCTGTGTTGTGTTAGTGTGAAGACTCTAAGCTTCTCCAGAGCCTTGCATCAGTAGGGCCGTGCCACAAAAAAGTGGAAACGAGATAGCAGGATAAACTTTCCATTCGAATATATAAGAACAAAGTCACTGTGGCCAATAAAAACCTAAACTGTGTTGCTGAATCGTTAACTAAGTGCCAGCTTGTACCACAGTGTAAATGGCATCTTTCAATTCAACAAAATGATGGAGTTGCCATAATGAGAGGAGCACTGGGTAGGGTGATCAAACCCTATGGAGGGAGAAGACAGCCTTTGTAAAGGAGCTTGGTGAATCCTGCCCCACCCAAATTCCTGTGAGGTGGTCCTCATCTGCCACACCTGAGAAGGTGACCATATTTAGAAATAGGGCCTGGGGAGATATAATTAGTTAGTTGGCTGGGTCCTCCTCCACTATGACTGTCTTTGTGAACAGGAGAAATGTGAACACAGAAAGACATCATAGGAACATGAAGGCAGAGATTGGCGTTGAGTAGCAGAAGCTAAGGAATGAAGAACAGAGGATTACAGACTCTCCCCTGAAGGAACCAATCCAGCTGCCACCTCGATTCTCGACTTGCAGCCTCCAGAACTGTGGGGAAGTATATTTCTGTTATTTAAGCCACCCAGTTTGGGGCACTGTGTTGAAGAAGCCCTAGCAAACTCATACAGGGTTTGACATTTATCCTGGGAGGAACAAGATAGAAACACCCATTCGTGAAATACGAAGCAAGAATACAAATCCTAAGAGAAGAATAAGCAGAGTCAAAGAAGGTTTTAAGGTTCGGGTGGAGGTAGGTGGGTGTCGCAGGCCAGGAAATATCTCCACAGATAAGGGTAACATTGAAACTAAACCTTAAGGCAATTGACAGAATTGGGACAGGGGAGGCAGGAGGGGGGCTGCTTCACCCCAGGTGGAGGGGAGGTTTCTGACCACAGGAAGACATCACAAGGAGAAAAATATAAAAAATGTACATCTCAACTGAGGGAGGTAAGGCCCCAAAGGAAAACTGGGGCCATTCTGCAAAGGTCTTTGAATGTCAGGCTGAGGAGGTTACCTTTAATTTGGCAACAGTGGACCTTTGATGTTCTATGAATGCACACGCAAGCACCAACGCATAGAAAAGCATATGCAAGCACGCGTTCACATGCACACACACACGTATAATTAAGCTATATGATCGTTTAAATCAGACTACTACCCATGACAAGACTTTGCATCCCAATGGAGATAAACACACAAAGAGTGATTCATGGATATTTGATATAATTTCAGGATGACACCGGGGAAGGCTGGTCACAGTAGGGTGAGGTATGTGGCTCCTACTTCAGCCTGCTGAGGTGTCACCTGGGCCTGGGATGAACCTCAGCTGAGGGGGTTGTCACACAGCAGAGACTCTTAGTGAACTTGCAAGGCCCCAAGGAATGATGGCGAGAGGGGCAGTGAGGTGGGAAGCAGAGGTGGAAGGGCAGCCACAGGAGAGACCCTCCACTCCCAGATAACACAGCCATCCCAGAGACTGAATGGCATAGACAAAGGGGGCAGCAGCTTTGTACACCAGCTGATGTGACAAGGATTGCCAGGTACTGGGAAGATATGCAAGAAGTCTGCAAACGGGCGCTTGGGGGGCTCAGTCGGTTAAGAGACCAACTCTTGATTTTGGGTCAGGTCATGATTTCAGGGTCATGAGATCGAGCCCCTCACAATTCTCTTTCTCTAAAAATAAATGAAATAAAATAACAAAATAGCAAATAAAATAAAATAAATAAAATACATAAAATAAAATAAAGTATCTGCGTACCCCACCTTGGCTCAGGAAAGGGATGAAGTGAAGTTTCCATCAGCTTCTGGGAGTCACAGCTTGTGCACCTGGCAAATGGGAATCTCTCCTACTAAATTGATCCATGAAATTTAAAGAAAGTGTTATTTTACAGCTTCTCTTAGTTTTAAGTAGAGACTGAGGTAGATGGTTTTCTGTAACAGTTTGCTCGGGCAAAGCACCAGCCTTTACTGTCGCACAGGTCTGGAGGCCAGAGGTCTGAGATTAGGGTGCCAGAGGGCTGGATCCTTCTGGGCCTCTGTTCTTGGCTCCTAGATGACCATCTTCTCCCTGCAGCCTCATCTGGTCTCCCCTCTGCACCTGTGGCCCACTCGAGAACTCCTACCAGGGCACCTGTGGTGTTGGAGTAGAGCCCCACCTGTGGGGCCTCGCTTCACCTTAATCACCTCTTTAAAGATCTTCTCTCCACCATCTGCACAGTTGTATTTCAGGTCCTGGGAGGGAAGACGTGGATGCAGGAGTTTGTGGGGGACACAACTCAGCCAGTAACATTTCCTGTTTATGAAAATGCATCAATGTCCAGAGAGGCCAGTCTTTGTCCCTTTTAGGCCTGTCCTTAGGCACAGAACCTTCTCTCCCTCCTCCGTTGCTTCCAGCCAGCCCCACTCCACCTGGGCACAAGTGAGCTGTGGAGCACGAGGCCCCTGATGTGGCCTGGGACCCGGGCTCTCCTCCTTTCCTCAGGTAGGCAGGCTCCTCTGACGCACTTGCTGTTTGCTGACAGAGCATGAATCAGGGATGTAGAGAAATGTGAGGGCCCCTGTGAGGGGGTCCATGGGGCTCTAGCCGAGGCCTGTTAGCATCACTTCTGGTGCATCACTCCCGAGAGAAGAGGGCAGCTCGTTGGTGCAGGCTCAGAAGGACACAGTGGTGTGAGGGGTCCCCAAAGTGGGGGCAGAGAGAAGAAAAAATAGAAAATGAGTACAGGAACTGCTACTTCTCTTATTTTCCCTGCATTCAACTCCCCAAGAGAATAGAAACTCAAGGTTAAAGTGGAGATTGATACCATGTTTCAAAAGCTAGGAAGGAAAAGAAAGGATTTCCAGGAAGGATTTCTCTTCCCAAGATTTGCTTACTAGAAACAGAGCAGTCACCTGATGGAAAGTGTTGTGGGAACTATTATTATAAATTCACCAGGAATAATTCTAAGATATTTTTACCATCATAAATAAGCCTCAGAGAGAGAGAGGAAAAATGATAGATATAGAGATGGCTCATTTTGGCAAAAATAGTCAGATAAGAGGTTGGTTGCAAGCCTGTTGAAAGAGTTCAGGGAATATGCCTTCAGATAAGTCTGTACTAATTGCTATTCTCTTTGGAAATCAAGCAGCTGCCAAGAAGGTATTGATGAGACTACAGCAGTTGTGGCCAGAGAAAAAGTATGTTGAATGCTCCTAATAAAAGTGACAGCCTGATTAGGGAAGAAAGAATTCAAAAACTCAATGCAGAGGGAGAGAAGGGACTCAGTCACCTGCTCAGACTTCTAGATTCACACACGGATCAGCCACGTCAGGCCCTGATTTGGCTGACATCTCGTCTTGGTGACACACTTACATGGAATGAACAGGACGGAGAGGGATTCGCGCAGATGTCAGAAAGGAAGCTGGGACCGTGTGCTTGGTGGGAGGCTCTAGAAGCAAGGACAAGCAGCCCTTAGACTCTTTGAGTTGACATCTGGCTTGAGGAACCAGGAAGTGGCCACAGCTGATCCCACAGGAGAAAGGAAACACTTGATACTCTTCCTTCTTAGAAAAGATGCTCGTTATCTGCTGGATGAGGAATGCACCCTTGTGCATTTGCAAGTGAGCTGCCTTGATCTCCGACCTCCGTGTCTTCTAATCCTGGAAACCCTGTGGGGCTTGTGTCAGCTTGCCAGGGCTGCCATCACAACCTACCACCGACTGGGGGCCCAACCAGCAGAAATCTGTCTCTCAGACTGGAGTCTGGGAGTCTGAAATCAAAAGGTAATCCGAGTGGGTCCTTTCTGAGGGCTGTGAAGGAGAAATCGGCTGCAGGCCTCATTCCTTGGCTTCTCTTGGTGATCATGTGGCTTCCTGTGACCAAGGAAAATATTAAGATTGCACTGGATGGAAAAGAATACATAAATTCTGTTTAGGGATATTTTTTAAAAAAATATTTATTTGAGAGAGAGAGAGAGAGAGAGCCAGCATAAGCAGGGGCAGAGGGAGAGGGAGAAGCAGACTCCCTGCTGGGGAGGGAGCCCGTTGTTGGGCTTGATCCCAGAACCCTGGGATCATGACCTGAGTGAAGGCAGATGCTTAACCAACTGAGCCACCCAGGCACCCCAAGGATATCTCACGAATATTCAAAGCTTTCATGTCAGGGAAGATTCTCAAGGACCTAGTGGGAAAAGTGACAGCATTTTCCTGGCATCATTGAACGGACTGGAACCGCACAACCGACTGCATGGGTGCAGAAGTAGCCAAGTGCTTTAAAACTTAATTCGAAGAGATTGGGACTGTGATCTTCTTCCAATGTATTTAGCTCATAGGCAGACTTTTCCTGCCACTGCAGCATTTAGACAAGCACCAAACTACTCTGGGTGCCTGGATGTGTAGACGACGTGGAGATAAATGTCACCCTGAAAAGCAGAGGAGGAAGGCTTGGCTGTGAGGTGTCTCTCTAAGGAGACACCTTTTGCTTTTCCTGGTAGTGACTCAAGTAAAGGGGAAACATTGTAAGTTAGGAAACTCTTAACTAGTGCATAAGAGTTCTTGTCCTACCCACACATAACAGGGACTCGATGCAGCCCCAGATACATGTCTACTCAACGTCTTCAAGGGATCCTTGGAAAACACTCCTTAAATTCCTATTATATCTGACTCTTTATTGTCAGTATGCAATGGAATCATTTGCACAGAGTAAAAAAAATAATGGAAGTTAGAAAAAAATATATGTAATAGAAACATTATTTCATGTTTCAAACTATTTATTGTGTTATCTCTGTGCATTTATTATGAAAAGTGGAAAGAAATTCGTTGGAGCCAGTTGGGTTCAATTTCCAGGCTCGCTTGGTGTTGTTAACAGAAGGTCAGTAATTAACTTCTGCATTGCGTTAAAAAGAAATGATGAGGTGTCTACTAAGAGGGGAAGGTGAAGAGTGAAGGGTGTGCAGATCCATTAAACAGGAGGATGCCTGCGTTTCTGCACCATGTTCAAATGTCACTTTGCAGCGCAAGAAAAGATATACATGTGGGGAAGTGGGCGAGGCAATCATATTTTGCTTGACTGTGAATTAATTTCAATTAGAAACTTATTTTGAGAGAGGAAGAAGGAAACGTGGCTAATTTGTCATGAAAGGTAGGGTCAAGTGTTCAGATATAACAAGGAGCTAATTACATACAAAGTAGGGTGACATATTCTTCTAGAAATTTTCTCTAATCTGCCCTTTCTTCCATGGCAGGCTTTGGTGGAAAGGAATGCCATTTTAGCCTTCGATGATAATGAAGTGTGTGCCACTCTTCCTGGTGTGGTTGGACCAGAAAAGCTCTCTAAGGACAGCATATGACTGGTGAACTGTGTATCCCCTAAAACACATGTATCCTACCTTAAAAAGCTAGGTAGGCAGGTAGATAAAGAGTTTGCATTATGCAAGATAAACAAAATTTAAAAAGTGATCTATTGTTTACATTACCCTAGAAGGTCACCTCACTGGTCCTAATTCTACCAGAAGTAATGAAGAGACTATGGAAGACATTTGACCAAAAAAAGCAGGAGAAGAAAGTTGTGGTTTCATAAGCCCAGGATAATCATCTGTGGGTGTTTCTGAAGAGCAGACTATGATCCAATAGGTCTAGGATGGACTCAATATCTGCCAGTCCAATAAGGTCCCCAAGAGGTGACATCATGCTAGTGGGTCTTAAACCACAATTTGAGGAAGAGTAGCTCAGGGTACATCATAGATTCTCAAATTTGGTTGTGCCATTTGAGAAGTCCTCTCTCCTAGTCCTTGTCATCAAGATATTGTTGTACTTGGTATGGGATGCAAGCCTGAGAACCAGGACATGGAAAGGACACTCTGTGGTTCCACATGCACAGAGGCTGGAAAACTTCTGGTGTGAATAGCATTCTAGTTTTTAGAAAATAACAAGGATTACTCCTCAGAGAAAATGAGTTCCAGAGGCTATATTTTTCCAACTGACAGCGGAGTCATTACGATACTTTCAAAGATTATCTCATGCCTTTTTCTCTGTTTTGGGTTTCCCACTGAAATGTATTAAGTAAACTATAATGAAATTTCGGTTTTATCGGTATATTTCCTTTGATGATGCAGTGGGTAGATGATTTGGGATTAGAAATATTTCAAAGAGAATGTCTAGAAGCTAAGCACTCACACAGGTGACTGGTGCAAGGATCTGCGGGGGGAATGGCAGCTTTAAGAAGAGAAATGGTATAATTTTCATTACCAAAAGCCTATTATTCTGAACCATGTAAAAACAGAAAAATAATAAAATATGAATGGACAGATTAGCATTTTAAGGGAATCTCTGAAAGCTTTGAATGATTCAAGAATGTACAGTGACTACTTTTCACATATGGATTTGAGTTATGCTGGCTATTTAGTGATTTAGGCCGTGAATCTTTTGTTAGGAAAAAAAAAATATATCACTTATTGAATTAAAACCTGAAAAATGAGGAGGTCTGAATAAAAATTCCAATGACCTTAGTTTTTTCCAGGGTTAATGGCCCCACGCCTTTGAAGAGATATTTTATTATTTATAGATATTGGAGATTTCAATGAGAAAGTTTTTCACACAATCTGAAAACAAATTGTAAAGTATGTCACAAGGAGAGGAAAAAAGTAAATCATTAAAGGAAAAACAGGGAAAGAGAAAGAAATGAAACCAATTTATTGAGAGTCTCTTGGTGGCATGAAATATGTATAAGTACTCCCATTTAATCCTCTCAGTAAGCCTGGAAGGCGGGCTTTATTATGCTGGTTTTATTGGTGGTAAGACCACTTATGTGACCTTGCTGGTGGCAGTAAGTGGCAGTGCTCTGTTGGCCCCTCCACACCACGAGGGGGCAAAATATAAAGGTGTGTGTGCTCGTCAGTGTTCGACTGGAGACACAGAACCAGCAGAATGTCATGAAGAGAGTCATTGCAAAGAATCAGTTCATGAGATTAGGAGGCTGCGGGGTGGGGTCAAGTTGTTGAGAAGTACGAGTTGGAAACCAGGCTGAAATTCTTCCGGAAAACCTCAGCTCTCCCCCTTAAGATCTTTTGACTGACCGAATGAGGCCCCCTCAGATTATTTAGCATAATGTTCCTTACATAAAGTCAAGGGGTTACGGACTTTAATTTGAACTACAAAAATGCCTTTACAGCAGCACCTAGATTACTGTTGGATTGACTGGAGCCTGGGGCCTGAGTAAAGTTGACACATGAACCTGACCATCAAGGTGTGTTTGGATGTGGGGGTGTGGGGCTGGGGGTCAGGAGAGGGGCTGACAGGGTGAAAAGGAGCTTCACTTAAAACTAGAAATGGAAAGAGGTTGGAAAAAAAGAAAAGAAAACTTGCAAAAGCAGAAACTGTTGGAACAAAGTGAAAATATTACTGGAATGGGATAAACAAATGCACGGTTTAGGTACAGGGGACACTAAACAGAGAGTCTTCCTCTCCCGACCCAGAGCAGCCATGGGCAATGAGCTTCATAATCTTCCCTCCACTCCCTTTTCTTGTCAGGAACCTGTCTGACCCCAGAACATATTTGAAGGCGGAAGTTCTTTATAAAACTGAAATGAATAATGCATGGAATTTGAAGTAAAATCTAAAAGTCTGACTACTTTCATTTTGGGAAGAGCGTGTGTGATGGCTGGTTTTATTTGTCCACTGAGAGGGCTAAGGGATGCCCAGATGGCTGGTGAGACATTATTTCTAGATGTGTCCTTGAGGGTGTTCCTGGAAGAGATTAGCATGTGATGCAATGTACTGAGGAAAGCTCCGCCTTCACCAATGTGGGTAGGCACCACCCAATCTGTTGGGTGCCCAGACAGCACAAAAACAACCAAGGAAGACCAAATTCTCTCTCTCTTCTTGAGCTGGGACATCCATCTTTTCCTTCCTTGGATGTTGAAAACTCCTTCAGCCTTTGGAATTTATACCGGTGGCCCCCTGGTTCTCCGACCTTGGACACGGACCAAATTATTCCACCAGCTTTTCTGGTTCTCCAGCTATTATGGGGCAGGCCATATCTCAGCCTCCCATGTGGGACAATTTCTAGCAATCTCCACTTACATATGCATCTTTATATACCCTGTGGGTTCTGTTTCTCTGGAGAACCCTTGCTAAAAGGGAGAGGGTCAGAAAGGGGCCAATTGTTAATTATTGATTAATTGTTCTGGAATCAGTCAGCAAGCAACCTGCCTTGCAAAGAGTAACTGGAGCACAAAGTGATAGGGCTTAGCCTGTCTGAGGCCAGCGCTGTCTTGCTCTCCTGCAGACACGGCGAAGGCACCCTCAGGTGCGCCACTTGGGGAAAACATTAGTCTGGCTGCTTGCAGGGGAGTGAAAGGAGAGGAGGGATCAGCAGGGTTGGCTGAGTATTTCGCTTCCTTGTCTTAACCCCTTGGCTCTCATGAGGGACTCTCCCCTCTGCTGGGAGGCCCATGCTTACCATGTAAGGGGTGCTCCATACTCTTCTGGAGTACTGACTCTCTTCCAGGATTTTCCCATTTCCTCTCAGCTCAGCCTTCCTATCCACCTGGGAGAATCATGCCTTCTGGCGGAGTCCCCAGAGCCAACCATTAGAGTAAGGACCGCCCACCCTTCCCCAGGAGGTCTACTCAAAAAATCACCTCCTAGACTCTTCACCTACTTGACTGGTGGTCCCTATATCTACTACCTCCTACACCATGTGCTGAGCTTTGTGTGTATGTGGACATTTTTCATTTTTGAAAACTTGAAGTCTAAAAAAAACTCTGCTTAGTCTCATCACCTGGCCTTACCAATACCCTTGGTATTTACCTGTGTGCCTTATGGAGTTCCTCGCATCTTTCCCCCTCGTCCCTCACCCCCAATCTGGATCCCATATCGGCCCAACTACGACTTACCCCATCCCAACTCCCTCTTCCTCTTGACGTTCGCAGACACCTGCCTCACACATCCCATAGCTCAGGATCAAGTTTATAATCTTTCTTTTCTTTGAATCATTTTGGTGGCTAAATTTATCATCCCACATCATCAACACATTGTAGCATTAAAGAAAATAAACTCATATTACCAACATCTAACTAACTTTACATAATTTATTCCAGTGGGAAATCTGAGTTTCTGCCAATTCTGGAGAAAAATGTGGGGCCAAGTGTGGTCTGGAAGGGATACGTGGCAGAGTGGTAGCCTCAGGGGTGTCCTGGAGCAGCTCTGGTCCCTCCATGGAGCAGCCAGGATTCCTGGGGCAGCTCCCCCCGACCATCTCCACTGGGCTCTGAAACCCCAGGATTTCAGCACCTTTCCTGCCGTTTCTCCATCTCTCCAACCAGGGTTGAGAGCCAACCCTCATTATTGCCCTTGACCCTCCTCCTCCCTCAGATTGCTTCAAAGAACTTGATTTATTAGTGTTTCTTTCTTTCTCCAGGGTCATCGGCTATCTTTTTGTTTGTTTCTTTTCCTACTGGCTCTTTGTCACAGCCTTATGAAAATGGGCCCTGATGTGGACATCCTGCATGAACCTCAAGAAGTTTATTTTGCTATATATGATCATGTAATTTGATTAATGAACAAATAATATGCTTCTAGGAAAAATATAAAACTGTATTTTTCACAGAAGGGAAAAGTTCAAATCTAAATTAAAACAAGATATATGAAAAAAGATGACATTTAAAAATTTTTAAGTTAGCCTTCTTGTCAGGATTGCATTAGTAAAATCATAGATCAGTATTATGACCTCCTTCAATTCAGCTCCATGACCTTTTCTTCTGGGAAGTCCTATCGCCATTCTGGTCCAATCATACCTTTTAAATGCTCTTTTTTTTTGAAAGAAACAATAAATTCAGAGAAAGAATATCTTGCTTTCATTTAGTGACAGGCTTTTGGAGGAGTAAATTCATCAAAAAACACACTTCCTAAAAAAAATAAAAATTGACAGTGACAGAGAAGTCAGCAATACCATCGTGATAGCTTCAAGGTTTAAAAAAAAGTTGTGCAAAGCAATCATTGCATTGATAGTGATTCTGATAGGGGTGTTGGACTTCTTTTTTTATTATTCTTTGTCCTTTTCACATTGTAGCATTCATCATTTATCATTTCAAGTTAATCAGGGTCGAGTAAGATTTGTAAGCAAGACAGTGGCCATACTTAGGGTTTTCTTTACAATTCATACCTCGCTGAATAATTAGTAGATCAATTATATGATAAAAATTGATTTTAATCCCTTTTTCCAAAAACTTTGCTGAAGATAAAACACCTATCTTACCGGCTTCTGTCATATTGATGGTTCGATTCAGAAAACACATCCTTTCAGCTAAAAATTGGCCAAATATATCAAGGAGCTATCAAACTTAGGAGTAGCTCTTTGTCTTTGGTAATGCCATGAAGTCAGTGTAATAAATGTTCAAGCAGAATTCTCTAGAAAAATAATATGAATTAAACAGGATAAATATGACAAACACAGTGATTTATTGGAATATTATTTACATGCTTGTTTTTATATTTTATTTTATTTTTTTATTTAATGCTATTTTATCTTCCTGACTTGATTTTTCAGCTGCTTAGCCAATTAGAAAGAGAAAGTTAGGACTTAAATATCATTATTCACCTGAGGGAATCAATGATTTATTATTATACAGTAGGCTACTGGACTGGATAATAAGTTTGCAAGAATATTTACAGAGTTTTGGTTATTCCGTTATCATGAACATCCCATCCTAAATCAAAATCCATGTACCAATGCCATATTTCTATAGTCAAGGATTTCTGTCATTGTCACTGTTTTTTTGCTTTAGTTTTACGTGATTTTTTTTAAAAAGAAAATTCAGTTAATGTAACAGTCAATTCTAACCAAATGCAATTTCATTTATTTGTGAACGATACATTAATTTCAGATGCATTTTCCTATTCATTTGCCATGAACAGTGCTATTGAAACTTTGAGGTGTCAGAAGCCCAGTGGCCCAGCCCTCACCTTCGTAGATCTTACAATGGCTTCTAATTTCCACTATTCTTCCTGTCTCATCCATGGTTTCCCACAACATTGGATCATACCTTGCCTCTGCCTCTTTACCTGAAATTCACGTCTCAAGTCCTTGTGTCTTAAATGCAAAACTATTCTAGTAGACTCACCGAGAACATGCTAAATGCCAACTGTTCACTCTTAATCCTTATTTTATGATACTTCTATGCCTTGTTTTTGCTTTTGACCCACTTACTCCTTCCATGTTAACTCCTGACTCTTACCCCACGCCTGTGATTGAATTTAACCACTCTCTGCACCTTCCAAGTCAGTAACTCTGGCCCCAGGTCTACCCAGACTCCAGGATCACTCCATGAGGACTTGCATAGGCAATGCCAATGCAGATTTTTTAAAGCCAAACTCACTCTAAGCCAAATTAACTCTTTTATTCTCTTCTACTTTTGAAGTTGGTTGTTAAAAGCTTTTCCTTGTCAACCAGACCAGAAACTTGATATTCATTCTTCTTAACTTCTCTTATGCTCAACAACTGTCTGCAATTAACTTCTGTGTTCGGTGGATTTTGCTCCCTAAATATTTCTTCAATTTCTTCTTTCTGTTCCTACCAGTGACCTTGGGCATTAAGGGATATCAGTAACTATTGTAGTTGACCTCCTTGTCATAATGCTGCCTCCCTCTTGCCCACCCACTGCCAGCGAGCCACAGGGCAGCCGGATGAGTTCTGTACGATGAAAACTTGGCCAGAGCAGCCCTAAGAGTTCCCTGGCTGTCTACTGCATGCCAGATGAACTTCTCTGGCTCCTAAGGAGCAAGCTCTCCCACCAGCCAGGCCACTGTGATCTGCCTCTGCCTCTGTCTCGGTCTCACCTCCTCCCACTGTTTCTTACTGTGTGTCATTTACAGCCTGTGCTCTGGTTTTAATGAAGAGCTTCATCCTCCCTGAGACACAATTCGGCTCTAGGCTTTCAAAGCTTCCTCTCTGCATTTGCCTGCCTGGGACCTGCCTTCTTTTCCTTCCTGGGCCTAAGTCCTCTGCTAGTCCTCAAAGACCCAATCAGATGTCACCATCTGCACTCTGGCCCACACTGCTACCTGCCCCCATAATAGACCCCATAGAACCCTGAGCTCACCCCTGTTGGTACCACTACAGAGCCCTGGAAACTTCCTGTAGACGTCTGGCTTTCTCACTAGGAGGGCAGGTTTTCGAACTCCAAAATGGTGTCCCCTCAGCCTTTTTGCTGGACCTTAGCACAAAACATGGTAGAAACTCAAAGTAGCACCAGATGGAGGTGGTGTTGGCACAATATTGTGAATGTCCAAAATGAATGCCCCTGAATTATTCACTTTAAGATGCTTAATTTTATGGTGTGTGAATTTTGCCTCAATATAAAAGAAAAATTAAAACATGCATTTGTTTAACTGTGCATTCAAAACATTTAGATTCAATGAGTGAATAAAACTTAAATTCAGAAAGACACCGAAGCATTTTAGAGGTCAGAATCGACCGATCGTGTGGGGGCTCTTGCAGCATACACATAACTTCCTCACACTTGTTTGAATTTCCAAAGACTGTGAGAACAGACTCCCTTGCAAATCTTAGCTCCAAATAAGTGATAAGACGGGGAATTCTTATGTGAACTTGTTTAGGGCGAGGCAGTGTAGCAAATTACTAAGCCATGTATTTGCTTTATGGCTAAATGAGCCAACTGACATAACGGCGATTTATGAACTCCAGAGTCCTACTCAAATCCAAAGTAATCTTTATCATTATTATTATAAGAATATTAGGGAAGGCCAAACACTGTCCTAGCTAATATTCAGTGATTCAGTATATCCCGTAGCTGACATAAACACTCACAAGAAAGACGTAACCTATTAATTTGAGCACAGATGCATTGTTATTTCAGAAGCAGTTCGGCATAGTGGTGAGAACACAGGAGTTGAAACCGGGAGACAGAGCTTTGGGTCTCAGCAAGACTTTTTTTTGACTCTGGGCTGTAACTATATTACACAAGCTCCATTGAGCCTTAGCTTCTTCATAGAGTTACTACGCTTCCTATTATGTTAAATTCTTTTGTAAAATGAGAAACACTATTCAAATGCAAATAATCATTGACATTGAGGTCAGACAGAAACAGTAAGCCTGTACCATCAACAAATACACAGAAATCATGGGGTTTTAAAAATATAAATAATGGAAACTAGAACTAGAAGAGAGAAAAGACTTTCCTAACTAACTCCGTAGTCTTTTTTATCAGCTGTGTTCACAGTTAAACATATTTAATTCGCAGTTTTGGGCTACAGAAAAATTTGAGCATCCACATAAAGAAGCAAATGTAACCAGTGATTATCCTTGTTTCTCTTATCCTTCAGATTTTGTTTTATTATGGTGAGAGCCTTAATTCACTTTTTAGGTGAACAAAGTGAAGGGTTGGTTTCCATCTCAAGTTACACAGTAAGTGAACAGCGAAGCAAATCGATGCATTTTGGCTTCCATGAGGAACTACATTTAAAAGATTTTATTTTTCTCTTGTATTTTCAATTTATGTGGAAAATATCGTCACTTCATGCCAGTTTGATTTTAGGAATGCTTCTATAAATTTTAAAAATAGAAAAATAAAGCTGTGTTTTTGAATCCACGCCACTTTATTAAACCCCCTATAACATATGTGTTCTGTGTTATCTGAATGTTGATGGTATTTTACTGTCATTTTCATATAAAAAATGCTGAGCTTTGTATCTAATTTTGTGCCTTTTCACACCTTGTAACTGGATCGTATGTTCATATAGATACTTCGCAGTGATAGATTGAACATTTGAAAATTTCGACCTCTCCTTTAGAGTTTTATTCCTCTGCTAGTGCAGGGAAAAAGAAAAAAAGAGAGAGAGAGAGAGAGAGAAAAAAAAAAAGCTAGTGCTGAAATACCATTCCAATTTGAAACCTCAGAAATAACACCCCCAAAGACCTGCTTCACTTATTCTATGTTGGAGAACTCTCTTAGATAGTTAATGTCTATTTATATGGTAATTGGTCCCCAATATATGTCTACTTTTCCTTTCAGCTGGATTCCATTTTCACCTAATAACATCAGTCACTAACGTACTGTGTGAGTACAAATGATCTTCATGAATAGTGTTGAACAGATCAATAAAATGTTCAAGTTTGGCTTAAGCTGCATGCTTAACCGTTCATGAATTAAAATGAGATGAGAGAATACTTGTGAGTAGTAGGTCATTACTTTTCTTTCAGTGATTCTTTGGGAAGACTGGCCTCTCATTTGGTGGAGGTCTAGTCTGCCCTCTGCTAGCCCCAGCTGGTCTCCTGGAGCCACCTGGGAATGTACGGAAAGGATGATAAAGAAATTCACAGCAATTTTCCCCACCTTGACCATATTGAACTCAAATCATCCACCTGCATCATGTATTAAATGGAAGAAGAAGAGCAGGGGGGGGTTCAAGGAGGCCTGTCTGAGGAGTTATTTAAACTGGGGCCAGAATGAGGATGTAGCAGTACCTGTGCCTGCATGGGGAAAGGTCTCTGGGAACCAGGAATGTGTGCTCCAAGGCCTCAAATTGGGAACTGATGTTTTGGATGAACAATCAGGGGCCCGAGTGCCTGCAGAATAGTGAGTGGGGAAAACAGCAGATCAGTGAGTGAGCGAGGCATGTACGAGCCATAAACATCAGGCCCCACAGGTCATGGTCATAAGACTGTGAGGAGGTTTCATTAAACAAACAAGAAAATATGTCCAAAGTGCCTCGCAGAGTATCCTGCACACAGCAAGAGCTTAATAAATGTGAGACCAATGGCTTCAGCCCTGAGTGTACAATGCACAGCCCAGGATGGTCCTGCCCCGACTTGGGGAATTTTTAAAAGGGTCTCAGTCCCACTCCCAGAGATGAAAATTGACAAGTGTGGGATGGCTGGGATGTGATTGTGACACGTAGCCAAAGCTCAGAAGCACTTTGTTAGACTTTATCATAACTGTCAATGATCAGAAGATTGACTTGGTTACTTCGTAGCCAGAGCTCCTCAGAGACAGAATTCTGGCCACTTCCATCTTCTGAGATTCCCAAAATATCAAAAAAAGAACCAATATTGAAATAAGGGTGGTAAGTCTTGTGATACCTAATCTGTAAAATTAATGTTAGTAAGCTACAAAAACAAAACAAAACAAAAAACTCCTAAACATTCACGGTGTCCTGGATGCTAAGGGAAAACGAAATGCAATGTGTGGGTGTCTGCCCTAGTAAGCAGAATCGGCTCCGGAGGCAGAGCAGGAGAGTCTGGGAGTTGTGTTTGCAAGGAGGGTGGGTGTGGGTGACAGAGGATCAGGGCCTCAGCTCTGGGCAAATCCAGGAGCAGCTGCTTTTGTTTAAGGAGAGATGCTCCAAAGCTGTGGGTGGGTGTCCAGGCAGACCGGTCCCCAGACGACTGTCCTCCCTCCCTCCCTCCCCTCTTTCCCGGAGCTTAGCTGGTGGGATGCTTAGGAAAAAAAAGCCTGGAGATTCTGAGTTGATGGTAATGTGGTGCTATAGAATGCATGCTTGTGTCTTCCCTGCCCCTTCACATGTTGAAGCCTAGTCTCCAAAGTGATGGCATTTGGAGGTGGAACTTTTGGGATTTCATTAGGTATGGGGGACATTGGCAGGATGGAGCCTCCATGATGGGATTGGTGGCTTTATGTGAGGAAATATGAAAGCCCAGGGCTTTCTCTGTCTCCATCATCTTGAATACACAGCTAGGCCATCTATGAACCAAGAAGTGGTTCCTCACCAGCCACCGAATCTGCTGGAGTCTTGGTCTAGATCTTATACTTCCAGCCTCCAGAACTGTGACAGATAAATATTTGTTGTTTAAGTCTCCCAATTTATAGTATTTCTGTGATAGCAGCCTGAATCTGACTAGGACATATGGTATGAGGGAAAGCCTGCCTGCCCAGTGCTTGGGGAGGGGGTTGTTCTTCACCAGGTCAAAGCCCACCCCTGTGCTCCAGATTCGGTCTCTGCCCAGGAGACTTCCACCACATGTGGCCCCAAATATCAGCAGATTCCTGCTCTGCTCCCCCTACAGAGAAGGCTGGGCCTTCTTCTCAGGGAGTGAACCTCAGGTGCAGTGACAGGACCTGGCTGGGAATGCAGGCCCCACTCCCTGAGTGTAGCTCACTGAAAACTTAACTATTTAGACATAGGATACAAATGCTGTAGTAGGTCTAAGTTAGGCATTCTGACTCCAAGTGAGATTGTGGTCTTTTCTTCACAACTAATTATCATCTAGCTCTAGACCTCATTTTTAGTGTCTGCGCTGGGAGTGCTGCAGGTACGCCTTCTCCAGTGTTTGTTTTTTCCAGTGAGCTTTCCAGTGGATTTGAGGCTCTGCTCTTTAGCTGGTCCTGCACGTGACACACACGTCACAAGCATTTGCTGAAAAACATCGGGCAATTCTTTAACTCGAGATTCAGTGCTCAGTGTTGGCAAAGCACAAGACACAGGCAATCTCTCTCCTGGACTTGGTTCCCAGGCCCTGGGAAAAGCTACTCCGCATCTCTTGCCTCATGCATAGAAACAAAATGTTTCTGTTTCCAAACACCATGAAATAGCTAGTGCTTTTCTCACACTGGATACACAAATCTCAGAGTGGGGAGGCTTTACTGGGGGGAGCACATCATGGTGAGAGTGATGTTCTCTTTCTCAAAACTCCACACAATCCCTCTGTATGTCACCCACTCCACCCAAGGCAATAGCAACCAGGAGACCTCAAATGGCTTTTGTCTGCAAATCAAATCATCCATTCATCCCTCTTAATCTCTCCATGATGCATTTTTATGCTTTCTCTTAAATCATGTATGTAAATATTTTAGATTATCCTGTGTCTTTCAGAAAACTTTATGTCACTGTACTTGCCTAAAGTTTTATTAAGTTGGTCAACTCAGATAAACAGGGATTTTTTTTAATCTTCTAAATGATTCCTATTTTGCTTTCTGTGCAAATTTTTATCTTACCATTTTTTAAAAATATTTTTCTGTTTAATAATTTGAAAGAGAGAGAGCACGAGTGGGAAGTAGGGGCAGAGAGAGAGGGAGACCATCAGAATACTCACTGAGCAGGCAGCCCAAGGCAGGATTTGACCCCAGGACCCTGGGATCATGACCCAAGTGGAAGGCAGACGCTCAACTGACTGAGCCACTCAGGGACCCCTTACCATTATTTTTTTAAAAAGTCAAAACTGCTTTAAGTTTTTTGGAAGTATGAGAGAAATATATCCTCCCCCCAAAAAAAATTTTATTTAAATTCTAGTTAACGTATAGTGTAATATTGGCTTCAGGATTAGAATTTAGTGATTCATAACTTACATATAACACCTAGTGCTCATCATAACAAGTGCCCTTGAGAGAAATATGTCCTAAATAAATACTGAAATAATGAAATAATTTCAAAGCAAATATTTTTGATGTTGAACTAATATCCATGATCCCTAGTCTTTCCAAGGTAGAAAATCAAATATATTTATAATTCTTTAATATTTGTCGAGCTTCATGTAAGACTTAGTCCCTCTTTATCAAATAGGATGTGCTTAAACAGAATCACACATAAAACAAGACTGTGTTTTGATCAGTTGACATATGATAGCCAGAGGTTCACATGAACCTAAGGCCAATGATTCTATATTTGCAAATTCAGTCTCTGTGGTGAGTTTATAAAACATAAGTACCAAGATCAATGAGAATCAAGTGTACCTCCAAATATGTCCCACAAAAGATGCACAGAATGCCAGAAAATTTTAAAACAACATTAAGGAATTTAAAGTAGTTTTAGTAATTTGAGATATATACCATGCTTGTGTATGATAAGACTCCACACAACAAAAATGTCAGATCATCACAAATTATCTATATAGTTAATAAAATTTCCATGAAAATAAATAACACTTTAGATGGAGCTTGACAAGATGTTTCCAAAATCTACATGGAAATGCAAAGATCCAAAAATAGACAAAGCACTCCTGAAGGACAAGACTGTGGGAGGACTTAACGGCCATACAAAAAAACCCACTAATTCTAAAGCATATGTTGTGGTACAAGGGTAGACAAAGAGAGCAAGGGAACAAGGCTCTAAAGTGCCCCAGGCAAGTATGGCATATTTATGGCATAAATCCTCCAGAGCAGTGGAGGACATGTGGTCTTTCCATAAATGGTGTGGGGCTAAAAGAACCTCCTCAAGACAAAATATAAAGAACTTGAACCAATTGCATTTCATTTATGAAGAAATAATTCCACAGCGATTATAAGTGTAATACACACACGTAAACAAATGTGAATTAACTCTACCAGCAAAAAATAAATTTAATTGCATTAATAGATTATCTTCATAGTATCAGGACAGAAAACTATTAAACACAATACAAAAAAAATTCACCAGGGAGAAAAATACTATAAACCGAATGGCATTAAATATAAGATCGCTTGTTCACCAAATTTCAGCATTAAAGGAATGAAAAAGATACTATTTGCAACACATATAATCACAAAATGCTATTTCTAGAATATATGGAAAATTCTACATTTCTATAAGGAAAGACAGAAAACCCATGAGAAAATGAGCTAAAAATCCAAGCAAGTTGAGCAAATATAATGAGATGTAAAGAGGCTATTCAAATGATTCAGTGGTCAATATACATGTGGAAAGATACTTAACCTCATTAATGATAAGCAAGATATTAATTAAACAATGAAATTCACTATCCATCAACAAGAATGGCTAAAATTCCAACCATCAGGAGATGGCAGAGATAGGATAGGGCTGAAATGGGGGACCACTGAAATGCTCATATATTGATGGTGGAAGTGGAAACTGTTTTATTCATTGCAGAAAATAGAATATATTGATAAGTTGAAGATGCTGGTGCCCTAGACTAAGCAATTCATTCCTCAACATATATTGTTTTTTTTTTTAAGTTATTCTAACACATATTACAAGAGGAAGAGTTTCTTCATGACTACAGCAATAAGGTTTATCGCAATATGGGAGGTCAGACTCAACTCCCCATTACAGGAAAGACCGATGGGAATTGAGAGCCAACCAGGAGAGTGGCGGTCAGTGACAGAAATGACTAAGGGGCCACATACAATGTCAGGGGTTCTTGCTAAAAGTAGGCTGAGGACCAGATATCAAACGTGGGGGATGAGGAACTTCACTAAATATCAAGAGTTATCAGATGATGAAATCTGGAAAATTCTAGCTAAACTGATTAGCATGATGGTGCAAAGATTCAGCTAGGCAGACCGAAGATGGGGGCGGGGTGGGGGTAGGGGGCTGGAAGTCAAGGTTGAAGACCAGTCCAGAGGAAAGCAGAGGAGGCTGTTGAAATTCTGGTCAAAATAAGAGTCTTTGTTAGTAATACCCGGCCCAGACCGATGCATATGTGTGCTAGGAGACACATGCACATGCACGCTTACTGCAATATTATTTATCATTTCCCAAATGGCAAAACTGTCTAAATGTCAATCAACAGTAGGGGAACAAAGAAGTTAAGATATGACATACAACGTAGTACTTTACAATGTTGAAATGAGTGACCTATAGTTGGACGAAACACCTCAACGAATCTCAAAAGCATAATGTTTCATAATGTTTAAATGTTTTGTTAAATAAGCTTTACTTCCAAAGTGGGACTGGAACTCCTGATCCCAAGATCAAAGAGTCACTTGCTCTACCCACCGAGCCACCAGGTACCCCCATACATTATACTTTTTAAATGGGTAGTTTGTGCTGTTACAATTGTACACCTTTCAAAGAAGGGGTCTCAAAACCCCAAGTTTCATATTTCTAGCCAGAAGTATTAATCGTTGACCTGTTGCAATTCCAAGAGAGTTTCATTCTCACCTACATTCTACATACCCTGAATTCAATACTGGCTTTGTTAAATCTTGTGAGACAAACATAGTATAACGAGAAATCTTTACGGCAATCAATTCAGTGGTTCTGGAAGGGCCTTGAACATAAATGGGTAGCCTTTTTTGATTGCTAGTTTCTAGAACATGCCTCAATTCTGCCAACATCAAATCTGCCAAGATACCTTGTTTTTTTGAAACTGGAAATTGCTAGCCATATTCTTTGACCTAGTGATACCAAAAGCTCGCCTGAAAGCATTACATCAAATAAATAGATCCATGTTAGTTAAAGGGGATTATATATATATTTTTCCCTAATGGATACCTTTATTATACTTTTGGGGACATGCAAAAATTGATGGGAATTCTTGCCTAGATCAAAATGGTTTATCCTTCAAATTCTAGAGAAGACTTTACCAACTTCTTTAGGAATAGTTCCCAATAGTGAAAAAGCAGGCATGTTATTCTGTGACCCAAGCGGTCCAATTAGTGGTCTGATCCATTGTCCTAATTCTCTCACTCAGAAACAGTACATGGATACCCACCAAGGGCCAGCATTACAGGAGATTTGGGCATAAAGATGAACAAGATAAAAATTCTTAAGGATCCGTTTGAAATGGAAGCGTAGTGACACAAGAGGCCTCAATTCAGGAGACAGAGCGTCACAGTTAATGGTTAGGTTTGACCTTTCAACCACTTTGAGAAGATGAGAGGAGAAGGTGCATTTAGGAAAAAGAAAAAAGTTGAACCCCCTCATGATTTTTATTTGTACTTTTATGTATGGCGATGAAATACAGTTTAGGAGAAGCTAAACTTTCTCTTTTCCTTAAACCTCTGCCACGATTGCATTTTTCCAGACAGCGTGTTAAATAATTTTTATAGGACAGAGGTTTGAAAAATGTATAAATTGTGTTTTTTTCTGCATGATAGCATAGTAAATACCATGCACTCTAATAGCTGGATAATAAGGCTTCTGAAAATTGAAAATCAATATGGTTTAAATGGAAAACACTACAAAAGGAAACTAAAATGGAAGGATTCTCAAAAACAACCTTTGCAAGCATGCTTAATAGAGGAAGGAGAGGACAGACGTGTCCTAATAAACAGGGAGCATCGTCTTCAACAGTATTGCTTGTCGTTCTCATGCTTCTTTCATGCCTCATGGGATGACTTCAAGCCAAGCTCTGTTTGGTTGCTCTGTGTCTCCATTATCTCAAAGGAAGTGGAGAATATTTTGTGTAGATGCATCACGTCATCCTTGAATACAATTCAAGTGTCTTTAAATCCTTTGCAAATATTTGTAAAGAGTAAATGAATCTCTGACTCAGTGAGGTTATATGAATTTTTAACTCGATAATACATCTGATAGATTTGATATTGAAATTTCAAACACTTGAACATTAAAATATATCAGATCATTGTCCCTATAACAAAAACTGCAGGTATTTAAAATCTCCATGCTACAAATGAGTGAGTGGAAGCTCCAGAAGGTTAACCAAGTTGCTAAAGCACTCAGGCTGTGACACACAGTCCTGACATAGCAACCCAGACCTGCCTGACAGCAGAGGCTGAACACTACCTACAAAAAATGCATACCATAAGTTTTGAAGCATAACACATCACTACTAATAAATGATCAGAACAATTTAAGGTGGCTTAAATTTGCTTTGTTCCCTCTACCTTGCTGTAATATTGGTGGTAACAGAGGTACTCCTAATGCAAACTCTTACATTATACGTATTCCTAATATTCAGAGAACACATATAGCTTAATATTCTTTAAACATGCACTTTCGAAATGGAAGTGAAATCACGTATGATGACTCTATTTGTATCATTGCAACCAGGTACATCAGAAATAAAACGAACCCAGTAAGTGCTGTGCCAAAGGCTACCCAGGAGTTTCACACCTGGCTGAAACCATTCCATAGATTACTGAATTTGAGAAATACCAAAGTGCTAATTTTATAATCTATGGTGGACTCATTTAGACACTGGGTATTAATGCAATGGTTTTTCTTTATTGCTGAGGCTCATATTTAAATGGGAGTTTTTATTGTGGTAAAGAGAAGTCACCATAAACTTATAAATGATTTAGACTTTACTTTTCCTTGGCTATCATTGTTTAGGTTAAGTCATGTTGATATACTAATGCAATAAAAATGTAGACAATAAAGTACAATAATACACTGATAAGAAAGTTTCTCTCCTTAACTTTGCACTTTCAAAATACATGGTTTTTATGATTATAAATCTAATTTGTGGCTATTGTAGAGTATCTTTTTTAAAAGGTAAAGTATATAAAAGAAAATCAAGATGTTCTGGAGATTACAATTGCTAATATATTAATACGTATGTCTTTATTCTTTCATATATATTTAAATAAGTTTTTGTAATATGGAAACTGCATGTTTTTCAGCCAATTTTTTATTATGAACATGTGCATTGCCATTAACATTGTTAATGTAATTTTAATGACTGTACTTTTTATGGATTTAGCAAAATATGCTAAAGCAATTTATATTATTCTGATTTTTAAATTCTTATATAGAATTCTAGGATGAAAATATTTGCACATATGTTATATTCATTTTTTAAAAGTAATGCTCTGATAATTTTCTAGATACAGAGTTACTGAGATAGCAAAGATAGGTGTCTTTAAAATTCTTGAAATATTTTTCTGAGTAATTTTCTAAAATCTTAAGAGTTCCTTTAGGAAAAAAAAAAAAAAAATGCAGCATTTGTCTTTCTTTTCTCAGGTCCCAGTACAGGATCTGGCACAGAATTGGTACCTAATAAAGACAATTTTAGAGTTCAATTTTTGAACTGATATTGTTTGAGAAATGGAGCCATTTTGTAGTCCTGCCAGAGATGCTGAAAATGCTATTGTCATAGCATTGAAGATACTCATTGTAAAACATTTCTAAATTTTTTTTCTTAAGTAGGCTCCATGCTCAGTGTGTGGCTTGAACTCACAAGACCTGAGCAGAGGTCAAGATTCGAACCAAGCAACACAGCCACCCCAAAATATTTCTAAATTTTAGAATTAGTATTTTGTCATTTTATTTTATGTAACCTTTGCTTAATAGTGAGAGTGAATATTTGTTATCTACTTGTGTTTTCACTGAGATGTATTCCAATATACATTTTAAAAACAGGGGAAAAGCTGGGGCCTCCTTTTGGTGCGGCCTTTTGGCCTGATGTTGCAAAAGACAGTTGCCTTACATATTCTGAGCAGGGCTTGCCTGCTCCCTGAGCCATTACGGCTTCTCTCTCCTAGACTGATGCATTACTCGAGGCTCACATTCTGGAAGAAAGTGGGGTGCAAAGTTCTCATTAATGAGCCATGCATTTAAGGACATGGAGGAAATACAGACTCCGGAAGTGGTGTAAATCAGTACTGCAGGACTGGGGCACCTGGGTGGCTCAGGGGTTGATCGTCTGCCTTCGGCTCAGGGTGTGATCCTGGGGTCCTGGGATTGAGTACCACATCAGCCTCCCCACAGGGAACCTGCTTCTTCCTCTGCCTGTGTCTCTGACTCTCTCTCTCTGTATCTATCTTGAATAAATAAATACAATCTTAAAAAAAAATACTCCAGGGTTCAGTGAACTCCTTAGTTCGTTTTAGCTTTAGTTTAAGTTCTAGTTTTAAATTAACAATTTTTTATGAGTTTTGTTTTCTAGCATAAATACAGCTCCAGGCTTAGAGAATTGACCCTTGAACAGCACAGGGTTCAAACTGTATGGGTCAACTTATATGTGGAGTTTTTGTAGTACAGTTCTATAAATATACTTCCTTTTCCTTATGATTTTCTTAACATTTTTTCCTCTAGCTTACTTTACTATAGGAATACAGTGTATAATACACATAACACTCAAAATATGTGTTGATCAACTGTTTATGTTATCTGCTCGGATGATCTAGCCTCGCGCCATGCTCAGATCGCTCACCCCACAACCATTCCCTTGGCAACTGGCTCCAAGCATCTTTCAACCTCACCAGATCCTGAATCTCTTGGTCATATGTCCTTGATGACACTGCTTTCCTGAACTACCTAGCTTCAAGTCTTATGATTACTCGATATAATCCCTTCTGTGCTATGCTCTCAACTTTTTCTCTCTCACTCTTCCCCGCTATATTGTTCACTTGAGAACACCACAGTCTAAATCAATCCATCATCTCCTGCTTGCATTTCTACAGTGAACATGGTTAAAGAAATGTGCATACCAGAGGACAGAACTTGCCCATTAAATTCATCGCTGCAAATTCCAAGTGGCCCTTAATGATTCCTGGCAACCGTGTCTACTTTTCTATTTCATTTACCTCCCCATCCTCTTCTTTTCTGTCCCCAAACCCAAAGCACCACTTTTCTCATTTTTATTCTTGGCTTTCTATTCACTGAGGAAATCAAGCTTCAGAATAGAATCTTGCAAACTCCCACTACCACATCTATTCACTTTCCGGCATCTGCACCCACATACTTTGCGTTCCTGCTGTTCACATAGATGAACAAACCATGATCCCAACTAAGGCTGTCCCCTCCATCTGTGCACTAGATTCTATCACCTCCCACGTACACAAGGATGTGCTTCAGTAATCCCCTGCTTTTGACATAATCACTTAATTAATGTTGTTATTGGACTCACCCCGACCCCCCCGCTATATCAGCTACCACCACATTTCTTTGTTCCCTTGGTAGCAACACTCCTCGAAAGTTGTATCTCAACTATAAAACTCCTGGGAAATAACATGGGAGAAAGCCCATATGATTTTGGTTGGGTGGAGAATTTCTCCATACTACACCAAAAGCATAATTGATGAAACTTTATTAAAATTAAAAACTTCTGCTGTGAAAGACTGTCAAGAGAATGAAAAGAGAACCACAAAGTGGGAGAAAATATTTGCAAAAGACACTGGTGGTGAAAGACAGTGATCCAAAATATACAAAGAACTCTTAAAAATCAACAATAAGAAAACAAACAGCCTTTTTAAACATAGGCAAAAGACCTGAACAGATACCTCACCAACAAAGACACACAGATGGCCAACGGATGAGGAAAAGATGCTCCGCATCAAGAGTCAATAGGAAACACAAATTAAAACAAGATACCGCTGCACACTGATTAGAATGGTGAAAATCCACAGCACTGACAACGCCAAATGCTCCAAAGATGTGGAGCAATGGGAATTCTCATCCGTTGCTGGTGGGAAAGGAAAATGGGATATCCAGTTTGGAAGACAGTTGGGCAGTTCCTTCCAGAACTAAATATGCTATTACCTTATGAGCCAGCCATCATGCGTCTTGGTATTTCTCCAAGGAATTGAAAACATAGATCCATACAAAAGCCTGCACATGGATGTTTATAGCATCTTTGTTCATAGTTGCCAACAGTTGGAAGTAACTGAGGTGTCCTGCAGTAGGTGATCGGATAAATAATCGTAGTGAATTTGGAAAGTGGAATATTATTCATTGTGAAAAAGAAATGAGCTATGAAGCCATGAAAAAATGTGGTGGAATCTTAAACACATATTCCTAAGTGAAAGAAGTCAATATGAGAAAATGATCTACGGTATGATTCCAACTATATGACATTTTGGAAAAGGCAAAACTACGGAGGCAGTAAAAGGATCAGTGGTTGCCAAGGGCTTGAGCACAGGGAGGGATGAATTGCCAGAGCACAGAGAATTTTTAGGGCAGTGTAGTTGTTCCATATGATACTTAGACTCTTTTGCTTAATATTTCCCTTTTACTAAGAAATCAGGTTTAAATTTTAAAAGTTTGTATTTCATTTGTGATGGATACATCTGTTTCCTGCACCGCCCCCTTCGCACGACCACCCCGGAAACTGTTCTGGTAAATCATACAGGTTTCTTGCTCCATACCAGCAATCAAACTTTTTTATTTTTATTTATTTTTTATTTTTTATTGGTGTTCAATTTGCCAACAGATAGAATAACCCCCAGTGCTCATCTCATCCAGTGCCCCCATCAGTGCCTGTCACCAACCAAACTTTGATTACAGTTTCCAACTGCTCCTACAACAGGGCCATCGGAGCAGCTTTTAACAATTGAATCGGAGCAGAAGTGACGTGCAGGCCTCTTTGCTTTCATCTTCCTGTGATTTACTGGACAAGTGTGGCGACTTTGTTGAAGATCACAAAGCCACAGAATAAAAAAAGAGTCTGAGTCTTTGAAATACCTCTTGTGGGGAAGCTTCCTTGTTGACCAGGAACATCTGTTTCAGACTTCCTCTGAGAGAAAAATAAACTTTTTTTTTCATTCTGAATTAGGTATTTGGGGGTTTCTTTCTTGGAGCAGCTAATTTTGCCCCAACTAATATATCTTTCTCTAATAAAAATCAAACATCTTTTGACTATGAATGATGAATCTAGCTTTCTGTGGAAGTCCTTAAATGAAAACTTGTAAATTTTCATATTGTAAGTAAAAAACTGGAATAAGTTCACAAATATCCATATTCTTTTGTAAGTAAGTTGTATAACTTAGAACTCCCCTATTCTTTCACGTGCCTGCATTCAGAAAATGTGTTTTTCATATATAATGAAAAAAAGTAATATAATGTATATGTTTTATAAGGAGTGTATAAAATTTGCTCAATTCAAAAACCTCAGATAATAATATTCTAATAACCAAAATGCTTCTTAAAATGGGATTTGTTAGGTTTATCTCATTAAAAATAGCAAAGCTATTTTACTTCACGTTATCATCAGTTCATTGATTATTGCCGTGGACCAATTTGGCAACCATTCAGGAAGCAAGATAGATGAATTTGAAAACTCCACAACATTCACACAATGGTCAGGAATTCCTTTCCTAACACAATACCAAGTGACTCTTCAACTTTGTGATTTTCTAATTATACTTTAAAATATTCCACTAGTCATCTCTTGCTGCATCATGACTTTGAAATGCCAAAGCCACTGTCCTAAAAATATATCCATATTTGTGCATAAAACTCTTAATTTTTTTTTCAATGATCCTGTGAGATATTATACCCTCAGTTCTAATAAATGAGCAAATCTCATTTGGCCAACGACCAAAGGTTTCAGACAGTGGGATAGGGGGAAGGGAGAAGAAATGCTGAAGTTTCTGCCTTGATACAGAGTCCCATGGATGCTCGATTCAACAATATTAGTCAGTGCAAAGGCCTCCAGAATGCAATTTAGGTAACTTGGTGTTAAAATTAGCAATAATATATTCAGACAATCCTGTCACCTGTTTGTAAGATCAAATACAATGAGGGGTTTCTTTCCAAAGATTTGGAAGGTAGTTCATGGCTTTGATATTTTGTGATCCTGTTACTCTTATATTAACTTAATAAGGTATTTAAAAAGCCCTTTTAGCCCTTTCAATTAAGAGACCAAAGTTGTTGTCTCTTATATCTGTCAGTTTTCCTATTTTTTTTTTCTCTTTGCATTTTACAGGAAGAATTCATATGCCTGGCATTCTGCTGTAATGCACTTAGGGCTGATATGTCTTTGTGTATAACTGAACACACTGTTAGAACTATAGTTTACTTTGCTATTGTCCTATGTGGAATCTTCACAAAAAGGGGTGGGACCGAGCTACGGATGTGCATTCTCTTGTCAGAACCAAACCTTACAGTGTTAGAATACACACACCTAACTGCCAAGGTGTCAGTTTTTCCTTTCATTTTCCGAGCTTGTAGCTTTTTCTGCATTTAAGGGGGTGTTTTCAATTTATTCGCTTCATCCGTTTCTCCATTCTCCCCACAACTTTTGTCTCTTCCACCTTCTTCTAGGCAACTTTCTCCCTTCCCTGCCTTGTGTTCTGGTTTCTCCCAGTGTCTACGGTTTGTTTCCAATCATCTTTCCTATGTCCCCGTTTTCTGCCAATGAACATTTGCCTTAATTTTGATGGAGGAACTGACCTATTCCATCGCGCTTCCTAAGCGTGTGTTCCTGTGTTAATCTGTCACGTTCACATGTGAAGGCTCCCTTGCTCAAATCTGTGTTGACAAACTGGTTCCGAAGTATAGATACACAGGGTCCTTGAAAATACGCTTTAGTTTTTCGTGTATTTTAAGAAATCAGAGAAACACCCAGTATCATATATGTGATAGATATATGTTCTCTAATTTCTTGAAATATATATAGTATATAAATAAATAAATAAATAAATAAATAAACAAACACATACATACATACATACACACATATATACACTTTCCGGAGGGTTTTGTTTTTTGTTTTTTTTTGTTTTTTTGATTTCACTAAATAGTGAAATGGCCCCCAATAGTAGTGCTGAAGCTCTGGGTAATGTTCTGTTAAAAGATAAACTGAGGCATGTTAAAAATTTTAAGGATTTATCTGAGCAAACCTGGCTTCCAATCAGGCAGGACCGATCTGGAAGTAGTTAGGAGGTCTTCACCTCCAGGAGTTCAGGTAGACAGAGAGAAGGCAGAGAAGCAGAGCCAGGAGATTATGGATCATTTGTTATGGAAAGCCTTGCTGGTGCTCGTGATTATCCTTAGTGTTTCAATTTTGTGAACTTGAGACATTTATAGGCTTAGATTTTGGTTTGCTCAGGTAGGCCACTTGGCATTTGAGCCACATCTGGCTAGTGACCTCCTTGGTTAATTAATTTAACAGTTATTGAGCACAAAAGGCTGTGATGTGCCTTATGGAGAAAATACATGTGTTTGATAAGCTTCCTTCAGGCATGACTTACAGTATTGTTGGCCTTGAGTTCAATGTTGATGAGGCGATGTGACCTATTGAATAACAGAATCCTGGAGAAGCTGTCAGCTGGCCACTAAGTTTCTCCCTTTTTAAACTACATATCTGACACTTCTTCATGTATTTTTTATTTTATTTTATTTTATTATTTTATTTTATTTTAAGATTTTATTTATTTATTCATGAGAGACACAGAGAGGCAGAGACACAGGCAGAGGGAGAAGCAGGCTCTCTGTGGGGATCCTGATGCCAAGATTTGAACCCAGGACCCTGGGATCATGACCTGAGCCAAAGGCAGTTGCTCAACCACTGAGCCACCCAGGTGTCCCTTCTTTGTGTGTTTAAAGCAAAACAACTTATTGCAGCAGATTGATTCCAGAAGCAGGTATGAGAATCTGTCTTCTGTTAAGCCATTAAAACGGCAGTAAAAGGATAAATAAAAATATAAAGCAATTCCATTTTCCCTAAGTTATTTTTTATGTTTAGGTAAATATAGTTAATTGTATTAAAGTTATATGTATGTTATCAGTTTATTATATTATTCATGTTAACATTTACTGGGTTGTTATTTTTATTTTATTTTTTAAAGGTTTTATTTATTTATTCATGCGAGACACAGAGAGAGAGGCAGAGACACAGGCAGAGGGAGAAGCAGGCTCCATGCAGGGAGCTTGATGTGGGACTAGATCCGGGGACCCCAGTATCATGCCCTGGGCTGAAGGGAGGTGCCAAACCACTGAGCCATCCAGGGATCCTGTGCATTGTTATTTTTAAATGTAATAAGAATAGCTCTAATATAGTAAACAATGATAAATATAACTAGTGGTGTGCTGGCAATCTAGCTCGCTAGAAAAAAAAAGCAAAAAACAAAAACATGGTGATGCTGATTAAGGTTTGCTGATTTCCTTGTGGCAAATACTCCAGTGCCGTGATGGCAGACATCTGATAAGTAGTAGTCTGAGAGAAGTTCCAATATAAATGTCTACATTTATGAGTGAGACAACCATGAAACAACAAATCCCTGAATTGATACTTCAGTCTTACATTAGAATGGCTTTCAGGCTGTATAAGATCTTTTTAATACTAGAAGATTATTTCCTCAATTGTTTTTACACTCTTTAAAATATAATAGCTACGGACTCAAAACACAAAAACTTAATCTTTGTCATTAATATGTTCTTTTTTTATTAAAGATTTTATTTATTTATTCATGATAGTTACACAGAGAGAGACAGAGAGGCAGAGACACAGGTAGAGGGAGAAGCAGGCTCCATGCAGGGAGCCTGACGTGGGATTCGATTCTGGGTCTCCAGGATCGTGCCCCGGGCCAAAGGCAGGCGCCAAACCGCTGCGCCACCCAGGGATCCCTGTCATTAATATGTTCTTAAATCAACAAAACAATAAATCAACCCTTGCCCTGTAGCATTTGTCAATTGCTGTGGTGTAAATATTCCTGCCTCAACCAACTTCAAGCGACCTAGTATCACCCATTAAGGAGTCATGAAGAGATGTGTAAAAGCACATCAGTATATAATATTTTTGCTTTACAGAGAGATCAGCGATAACCTCAAAAGAATAGATAATAGAAAACTGTAGCTAAATCTATTAATTTTGTTGGTAATATAAATTATTTGGGGTTTTAATTTTTAATAATGGATCTTTCTGAAGACTGATTTGCATTTTTTTTTTTTTTTTTGAAAATTTACCAATCATTCTTGCCAGCTGGCTCCACTGCATTACTGAAAGGCTCCCTCTATGGGCATATTCAAGCTACTAAGGGAGCTTACCAAATGCAAAGTTGGGAGTAAAAGCTCAAAATCAGTTCTGGAGAGCCTGCTAGCTGGTTTGAGCACACTATTGGACATGAGCCTCATAAACAGCAACTCTTTGAGGGCCTCCCATATTATTAAGAGGGTTAGAGGTTCTAAGATCAAACTTTCAGAACTGCTGAGTTAGTGCTTAGTGAGTTAATTGGTTTTGAAGCCTGGAGCCAGTGTGAGGATTGATAACGATCCTGGAGAGAGTCCCAGTGGTTCAGAACATGATTTCATTAAACACGGACGTCATACTTCTAGGATAACAGGCACAGCGGTATTTGACAGAAGAGGTGAGAATTCAAAAAAAAAAAAAAGTGATGAGAAGTGAAATAGAAGATTCTGAGCGAGAACAAGACTAGAACTAAGTTTGTTAAAAAAGAAGTGAGATGAGTCCTATTAATCTCAGTAATGTTACTATTGTCCTTCATTTCTCTATGAAAATGTTTGCTTTTTAGTTTGACTCTAACTGGTGTGGAAGACAAACACTAATGCAGACTATAATTGCAACTTGTAATTGCAATTGCATTCTAGCATCTTGTAACAACAGAGGCATTTGAATCTGCTAAACCATTTGAGAAGATTGAAAGGCAAAGTGAGTCTAAACGAAGTCCGAAGACTTGGGGGAGCCAAGCTCCTCTGTATACTAGGTGTTGGGGTTCTGAGGGTGATCCAGGAGGAAGAGCCTGGAAGAAAAAAGGCGGGAGGGAGAGGAGAGATGATCCACGAGGCTTGGGTCTACGTGAAATGAAGTATAACGTTAGGATATGCTCAGTATGAAGTTGCCTTGTTCATGTCTCCTTCACTCCTGCAGAGTCCACCTCATAGCCCTTGCACACTGGTGTGCGTGTGTGCACATGGGTGTGTCCTCTCACATGCTTCAGCAGGTGTGTGGATGCTGCAGGAAGCTGGATTGCCCCAGGCTGGTAACTCTGATATCAGCAGTGAGATGACTCATAACTGAAATAACAAGTCCACGTAGGCAAGAATTTGAAATAAGAAAAAAAAAAAAAAAGAAAGAATTTGGAACAAGAGGTGACTGCTAGAATAGAAGCTTCTAAAGAACTCATAGACATTTTAGGAAGAGCTTCGAACTTCCATTGAATACAGAATGGGTTTTGGAGGGAATTTATTTTTTGGTTACCTATTTAGGGTAGCAGAGATACCCTAGTTTAAATCAAACCACACTTTTCACCTCTCTTATGTCTCATTCTGATGAGGTGCTAAAATACCATAGACTGGCTTATATACAATACACATCTATTTCTCACAGTTTTGGAGACTGGAAGTCCAGGGTCAGGGTTCTGGAACATTCTGTGTTCAGTGAGGGCTTCGGGGTTTATAGATGGTGCCTTCTGACTCTGTCTTCACAGGGTGCAAGGGGCTAGGGAGCTCTGTGGGGTCTCTTCTACAAGGCATTAAACCCACTGTGAGGCCCCACCTACACAACAAATAATCTCCCCAAAGCCCCACCTCTGAATACCATCACTTTGGGCATTAAAATTTCAACATGAATTGAGTGGAGACGCAAATATTCAGGCCATAGCACCTCCATTTAGGAGCGATTTTCTACTCATCTATCAGGGCTTACAAAAATAATGCAAATATTAATGTCTCATTAAATTGGTCTGGTTTGATGGAAGTAACTAACCATCCAATAGATTCCTTTTAATTTAGTTGTGAAAATTTAATCTGTGCTTATTATACCTTCGAGATCTGCCTTTTCATAACGTAAATCTGGATTCACTCAATTGTCATTTAATTTCTGGATTCACGGTAAATGTTTATTACTTTCTAAAAGCAACATATGGGAGTGTGTGTGTTTGTGTAGGTTTAGGTCTTTGTATAACTGTATTGAAGTCTATGCACCTGTTGCTGATTTTAACGTGAGGTTTCTCTAATCATTAAGACAAAAGCCTTACGATAGTATGACTTACGCTATTCGTGCACCATTTGCCAAAAGAGAAAAGGAATTCTAAGTTCAGTGTCCTAGAAGCAACTTGCTTTCAATTTCCTGTAGTTTAAAACTAGCAACTGCCAGCAGGTATCACCGAGCACATTTCAACTGTCAGACAGTATCAGAGAGATAAATAAAATCACTAAGGTAACCAGCTTCTAAAAACCCTGTGACTCATGAAGGCATTTTCTCATAATGTCAAACCTAAATTATGCTTGGAAGACTGAAATTTTAAACTGCCTCCTTTAAAAGTAGGATTCATTTTCCACTATTGTCTGTTTCCAAAGGCTCTAAATATGCATTCAGCATTTGTGCTATATTGGTTTCTTTTAAAACTCAAAATAAAAGCAAAACAAAATAGTGAGATAAATTTTTCTTTACTTTTTTTTTTTTTTTTTAGTATCAAACCTGGTCAAAGAGAGGTGCCTTACTACATCAGTCAAATTAAGTCACGTGAATTCCTGTCACGTTAATAAAATAAGTGATGTGTTGAGAAATTGTGATGAAATGGGAAATTTGCCTGGACAGAGCAAACATTGTGTCCAATCTCAAAGGTCTCCTTTTTCTGACTACAGCATTGCATTCCTAAGCCTGAGATGTACTCCATCCCCTTTGCAACCATTTCTCAATTATATTTTGCCCCTGCATCTCCTGTATTGCCGGCTTCTATCCCAGTCATGCTACTCTCACACGATATCAATCCTCACCCATCAGACCCACACACTCAATTTATCTGATACATAGCTGGCTTCAGATAGCTGTCATCTGTTGTAAATGAAGTCCCAGACGTGTGCATTGCTGACTGCTCCCCAAAGGGTAGTAGCGGGCACGTAAAACAAGTGATGCACTTGTAGGTACAGTGCTGTGACTTACTTCTGCTTGTAATCAGTTATCACATGCCACATCCCAGGCAATCGTGTAACCTGACAATGGTTCTGTGCCTGAGCACTGCAGACCACCTGCCAAAGATTGCAAAAATACAGCCAGGATGCCTTTTCTTGTCCCCAGACTGGTGTATAATAGTAGTTCATATGGGCCTCCAGAGTATTTTAAGATTAATGTCTATGTACTTTTTAAGCCTTTGTGCTAATGCACAAGCTAACTGCTCCACGGACAGAGGGGAGATTATGAATGAAACAGGCGATTCGTTATACTTTCCATATCCAAGCAACAGAAAGGAAGGTTCCTTTTCAATGTTTTTATCTGTCGGGGACTGCTGAGAGGTAATACACATGGCGGCGGTGGTCTGATCATTTTCTGCAGCTTTCTGAAGCTTGCCAATTGCAAAATTATTCCTGATGCAAGTTAATAAATAATGTATGCACTGTTAATAGATCCAAAAATCTTAAGTTCCTGTTAGAGAGAGAAACTGTGCCAGATCATCAGAGAAGTGCTATATTAAATTGGAGCGGGTAGGAGGCAGAGAGAGAGAGAGAGAGAAAGAGAGAGAGGAAGAAAATCAAAGATGTGTTGATGTCATGGATGCTACTTTCACTTTAAGAACTAAAAGTAATAAATTTTAGGTAATCAGAAAATTTTGTTCTGATCCTTGAATATTTTTATATAATATTGTATTTTATTTCTCTTCTGGTTTGAAAATTAACTTTTCATAGTCTCATAACTTTATGAAAGTTAATTTCAAAGACCTAGGGTTTAGCTCTGTTTGTTTGTCTTAAGAGTGACTTCTAGTTTACTGTTTTGTTTTGTTTTTACCTAATGAAAATATACACCCCTTATCTATATTACAATTGATTTATATCATATATACGTATGTCTCTGTGCCTCTAATCTCAATACCTCTTACGCATCTCACAATGTTAATATACAATAACTGTGTTTTATTTTTTAAACTCTCAAGACAATATCCACCTTCATGTATGCATACATTTCTACATACAGGGATCAGCAAACTTTTCCCATAAAGGACTGGACGGTAAATATTTTAGGTGTTGCAGCCATATTGCCTCTGTCACGACTGTTCGACCTTGCTGCTGCGATGAAATTGGAGGGCAATTCATAAATGGATCGGGGTGACTGTTCCTAGGTCCCTGGGTCAGACTCTGCCATCCTCTGTCCTAAGGAAAACTTAATCCAAAACAAAGTGTCTTCCAAATTTCTCCTATCATCCCCCAGGTCATTGTAACATTTTTTTTTTTAACAGACTATGGGAATTCTCTTTTGGCTTAAAAAAATGTGTAACATGTTATACTTTAGAGGCATGAAGATAGCCCAGTTTTCCTCATGGATTCCTGTGGATTGATCGTGTACCCAAACCAGATGGCGTCCCTTATCCATCTGCATGGGTGGTCGATCTTCATGGCAGGTTTGTATTTGGGTGCAGGAGGGGATCCAGGCACCCAGCACCTGTCCTCTTTAAAGCAGAAAGGGCAGGAAGAAGGGCAGCTGGATGTATGTGCCCAAAGCCCTTATGTTTCTGGAAAGCAATAGTTCTGTTAGGTCCTGCCAGCGAGCTGCATATAGAACCGTGAACAATGGAGCTAGGTGGAGTAAACACCCTTCTCTGCCCGTTCCCTGTTCAATGAGCTCCTTCCTGGGTTCATGTGAAGAGTTGACACTATTATCTCCACAGAGAAAAGGATCAAAATGATAGATATTTGATCAATGAACGTATAAAAAATTAACAAATGTCAGTGAGGTGCATGCCTTTGACTGGCCACAAAATCATGTGCTTTGTATCTTTCTTTTAACCACTTTTCAATGCACTTTGTTTGATTTCAGCAACCCCAAGAGATTGCATTTCAAAATGGCTTTTCATCTCCTATACCCTATGAAGTGCCCTTTAAAAGTCTAAACAAAATAGTGTCATCTGTGTCTGTGTGTCACCTAGCTTTGCATTATCCTCAAAAAAGTCAAATGGATCTGCTCCCATTGGATGCCATTTTGAATCCAGGCTGGTGGCCAGTAATAAAAGGTGCTTTCTCCAAATCACTTTTCAAACACACACACAACCCTACATTGACCAACACGTTTTATCTATTTGTCTTTCGTGCTAACCTCTGCTGTGATTATCACTGAAGTGTTTGCTTATTTGAATATGCAATTGAATTATGTTTTATATTAAAATGAAAGCAAACCGCAAACACATGAACACTATCAGATTCAAGATGGCGCCCCCTAGGTTTGTGGTCTGGGCAGGCCTCTCTCTGCTTCTCAAACATGTTGAATGTTCGTTTCACTCAGGGGCGGTCAGGCTTCAGGGAAATAATCCTGTTAATCTGTGAAAAGTGGACTTGCAAACTGCAAAGAACATTGGTTGTTGTCCTCTGGCAGATTGTATTGCAGATTAGACAAAATGTCTAAGGCATAGTTGTGTGGGCACCCACACCAATCACATCAGAGACACTTAACTTCACAAGCTCAGGGAGGCTGTGCTGTGACACACTGCTTCAGATTGCACTTAATATATATATATATATATATATATATATATATTAATATTTATATATATTTATATATATATTTAAATTTCTGATGATGTTTTAAAACTTTATATATATATACAAAAACATGAGGAAATGTTTATAAGGTTACCTATCCGTTGACTTCTGATCCCAGAGTACCCCTGATTTTCATATCTGTTCTTTGCTCTTGTGCTCTTCCCAACAGCTCTATGGTCTCAATGTAGGGGTAGTGGAGCAAAATGACGGGTTGCTGCAGTGAAAGAGACAGCAGAATCTTCCCACATTCTCCCTTAAATGCATTCGTGGATTTGGAAAGGGCTCAAGGTAACCCTCGGACCCAATGGTTCACTAGAGGGACTCACAGAATCTGGAAAAGCTGTTATATTTGTAGTTGCATTTTAGTACAGCTGGGGGATACTGACTGTAATCAGCAGATGAAATGAGTGCAGAGGGCAGGGTCAGCAGAGACCAGGTGTGGAGATTCCAGCTGGACTCCATCAGTTCCTGTTCCACCACTGGTCCGGTGTTCCTGTGTCCTAGTGAGGATGTGTGACAACACTCGTGAAGCATTGCCAGCCAAGGCCACTCACCCACTCTGTGGTGTCCAGACAGTTTATGGGGGGTTGATCACCTGGACATGGCTGACCACCTGTGTCACTAACCTTAATCTCCTGTCCCCCCCCCGAGGTCAAGGCCCCTACCATGGAGCACACCGTTAGCATAGATCTCCCCACATCTTGCCTGCAACTTGTTCCTTTTTGTCGTTCCTTAGCTCTTGAATAGCCAATCAGTCTTACAATTCTCCTTCCCACATTCTGACTCTCATTCTTACCTGTTCTAGCATTTTCATTCAATGTGAGTTTATTTTATGAGAAAAATCCAAGGTGTTACATTTAAAAATCCAATTAAAACTAGGGCAAAATAAATTGGCATGCACTAGGTTGATCCTATTTTTATGTGTTTATTCTTTACACAGGGATGAGTGCTGCGCTGGAAATGCTGCAGGAGAAGAATCCTGTAGTAGATTTCAAAGCACTGATATGTGTGGGGAAAGAAAATAGTGTATTTTCCTTCTTCAATGACTCTTTAGAAGTCAATGTAAGAAGGACAGAAACATTTGCAGTTTTTATGAGTGTGGTTTGAAAACACGCATCTGTGCATCATTTGGCTCTTTTCTCTTATATCCTTAACCATTACTCTGCTGGAAAGATGACTTTCTGAGCTCGCTTTCATCGTGGCTCCACTTTAGCTTGTGGGCATCACACGCACTCAGAATCTTGCCTGTCATTTGCTTTCAATGGGTTTATTTTTCACTTTTCTTATTTTTTTTTCTCAAAAGAGTCAAAAGGAAAGCCTCAATTTCCCCTTCAGGCTTACAGTAAAGAGTCTCAATAGAACCTATCCTCTGCACTCTGCAGCCACCCCAGCAGAAATAGACACTGGGGAGGGCTTAGTGCTGGAGGCTCACTACCTCTTCCTCACACCACACCCAGCTCACAGCAAACAGGCCTTTAAATCAGGCAAGTGGAATCTTCTTTTCTTTTCTTTTTCTTCTTCTTCTTTTTTTTTTAAAGATTTTATTTATTTATTCATGAGAGACATACACAGAGAGAGGCACAGACACAGGCAGAGGCAGAGGGAGAAGCAGGCTCCATGCAGGGAGCCTGATATGGGACTTGATCCCGGGTCTCCAGGATCACACCCTGAGCTGAAGTCAGCACTAAACCACTGAACCACGTGGGCTGCCCTTCTTTAAAAAAAAAAAACAAAAGATAATATTGACATTAATGATTACTAATTGAAACTCACATGCAAGTGCTAGAATATTCAAGGTCATATAACTGGAAAATTGAGGCCAGGTGGTGAGGCCAGGTTTGGAATTACAGTGAGACAGGTTCATCTCCCTTAATGTTTTCTTTTCCCTTCTTGTCTGCATCATGACAACTGGCACAAAAATTCCACATTTAGGGGCACCTAGGTGGCTCAGTGGTTGAGCATCTGCTTTCGACTCAGGTCATGATCCTGAGGTCCTGGGATGGAGTCCTGCATCCAGCTCCCTGCATGGAGCCTGCTTCTCCCTCTGCCTGTGTCTCTGCCTCTCTCTCTGTGTCTTTCATGAATAAATAAATAAAATCTTTTTAAAAAATCCCACATTTAGGGGTGCCTGGGTAGCTCAATGGGTTAAGTGTCCAACTCTTGATTTTGGCTCAGGTCACGATTTCAGGGTGGTGAGATGGAGCCCCACATCGGGGGGGGGGGGGTGGTCCATGCTCAGCAGGGAGTCTGCTTGAGATTCTCTCCCTGTCTCTGCCTCTCCCCCAACTTATGGGCTCTCTTTTTCTCTCTGAAATAAAATAGATCTTTTTTTTTTTTTTTTTTTTAAGAATTCCACATTTATTAGCTCGTTGAAAAGAGTAAATTGGGCAGCACATGTATTCCAGCCAGTAGCGGCCAGGCTACACTGCAATAAGCCACAGCCCCTAAACCTTACTAACTTATGACACAAAGGCTTATTTCCTTAAATGACTTCTCAAAAGTGCCCATGATAAATTAAATATAAATGTAAAATGTGGCCCCAGATTTAGTAAAATATTATATTTATATATTATTATATTTATATATACATGCAATATATTTATACCTCCTTCATTATGACCCCCATCCATGCATGCATACACAGATGTTCATGATGTTTTTTCCTGACATTTGCTAATAATAGAGTTTTTTTTTTTTTCTTCCTCCAGAAATAGCTAGTTTCCTTCAACCAAATGCACTAACCGACAACACAAGAGGTTTGGGACACACGAGGAAGTGGTTGTGTGGCATCAGTGGCAGCCTCTAAGGGGCATATTCAGAGCAAAGTATCTTCCCATTTTAAACATAGCATTTTCATACTTAATAATGGAGGGTTAAGGGATGTGTGCCCTTCTTTACCTTTTATTTTATTCTTGTTTTTAACCAAAATTGAGGAAGCATGGGGGTTGCAATTGTGAGAGACTAGCCCTCGTCCTTTTTATCTTTTATAAATTAACTTGTATCTAGCACTCTGCCTGGTATTTCAGCTTAGGAAAATTCAGAGATCATATTTCACATTCTGTCCCTGAATTTCCTATTGCTTTTTCTTTGGAGGCATTTAATTTTGCTTAGTTGGTGAGTTATCTAAGCGCAAAAGTCCTTTATGGCAATCTTTTCTTTTAATACAGTCAGTTAATGAGATCAACTTTTTAACATGAATCACTTCTAAGAAGTAATTCTGAACTCCACCATTCAATTCCTTTACTTGAAACTTGGAAGGAAAGGGAAAAAAATGTCCCCAGTTAAAGGAACTTGAGAAATCTGTATCCTCAAACTCTTTTCTTTTCTTTTTTTTCTTCATATTCCTCATTGCTTTGGTTTTGGCAGAAGTCCAAAAGGCTTGCAAAAGAGTTTATTTTGCTCTTCAAAATTATTCTTGTCACTTTCTTTTGAACCTCCGCCAGGTAAATCAGGCATAAGAGATTTCAAACTTGATGATACATTTCAAATTGACTGCTTTCATCACAGTCAACCCCAAATACGGAGAGTGTAATGAAAACAACAAATATTAATCGTCCCATGATTTTCACTTCCTTTACATTATTAGCCCTGTTATACTCCAAGGATTATGAAGAATAAATTATAGAAGAGATTATGTGATTAGTTATTAATTCTTTCCCTGCAGGATTGAGAACCAAAGGATGCTATAATATTTCTTCATTACAGAGCTATGCACTTCCCCAGTGACATAATCAGTTTGCATTGACGCATGGTAATGAGGGACAGGCAGCAAACTGAAAAGTGAATCTGACAGTTGTCTTCAAATCTCGTTTTAGCCAAACATTTCAAGTTTCCCCAAGTCCAGACCTTTTATTAGAATTTATAGCATCAATCAGAATTAATACTGTGATTTTCTTAGGGGAGGGAAGGGTGCAATTTACATATTTTTGGTTGGCTTTCTAGGCTTGAATTATAGGCTGCGACTCCATTTGGCCTGCATGTTTACCCTGTAACTCAAATCCCATGGCCTAGATTAGGTAGTTTTCTCTCAGTTGGATCATATATCCACCAGGTGGCAAATTAGCTGTCGTTCCTGAAATTATCCAAACATAAAGATTTATCTGTGCTCTATATCACTAAAAGATATTTTATATTCATTTACCTATTAAAATTACATTTTTATTGCTTGAACCCTCCCTAGAACACACGCACAGTATTGGAAAGTGGTAGTCCACTTACAACACCTCGTCTGTTCCATCCCTTATGATTTTTCCTTGCGTTAGCTTCTTATCTGCCCTTCATGCCTATAAAAAGAAGTTGGTAGCTTCTTCTGTTATTTACTGGTTTCAATTTTGAACCCCTTGAAGGATGTGGGGAACCCCAATCCTGCACATGGATACTAGTTAGTTGTGTTTTCCAAAGTCCTTTTGGCAATGCTGGCCCTGAGATTCACGCTGGTTTTTTCCTAAGTGAATCCCAGGGGTGAGGCCCAGGACAGAACTAGCACCAGGACACATTTTCCCCTCTCTGCTCTGCTAAGTGAGTCCCCTCTTTCGGCTCCTGTAGAGAGGATCTCTAGATTCAATCAATTCTCCTCCATCCTTTTGCACTTATGTCAGAAAATAATACATTAAGAAAACGTTTCTCATGTCTTTTAGTAAAAATGAAGTCCCAAGTAATGCAGTCACATGGCTATAAATTACAAAATACAGAAGCACACAGGATTACATAAAACTAATACCAGCTTCTTGTCTGTGTCATCCTAATGCCTGTAGTAATTTTTTTAAACGATTGTTGTTTTTTTTTCCCTCTCCCTCACCATTTCCCAAAGTCTAAATAATGTGTTTTTATGTTTAGTCATTAATTTATCAGCTTTATTCAATAGCTATTTATTTCCTGGCTAAAATTTAGCTCAAGGACACTAGTCTCTTTTATTTAGGAAATATATTATTTTTATGTTTTTAAAGGTTTTTTTTTTTTTTATCTATTCATTTGAGAGGGAGAGAGAGCACATGTGAGTGAGCATGAGCAGGTGGGGAGGGGCAGTGGGAGAGGAAGTAGCAGGCTCCCCACTGAGTGCGGAGTCCATGGATGCAGGAGATGAAGACTGCAGGACCCTGTGATCATGACTTGAGTCAAAGGCAGATGCTCAACTACTGAGCTGCCCAGGTGCCCTGAAAGACATTATTTTTAATCATATTATTAATCATCTTTCTACTTGCATATCATGTACTCTTTTCCTGTAATTTCAGTGAGCATCCCAGCATCTTTCATGAAAACTAAGGACATGTCACTGGCTCTCCCCCGCAACATCTTATGAGTGTTTCCTCTCATTTTTCCTTTACCAAATGGTTAGCATCAATAGCATAGAAAAAGTTGTTTCAAACCATGCTTTTAAGTAAGGAGTGTGATGATTTTTTTTACACATTTTGAAAAGAATATAAAATTTTAGATTGTTATATGATGACCTAATGTGAATCTTTTTCTTCTATTAAAAAAAAATCTTTCTCTCTGATGGACATGTTAAGAAGCAGTGAAATTCAGAAAACACTGACAGAACACGATAGGCAAAAGAAAATCATAAGTTATAAGAACACAGGGACTAGGACAGCCCAGGTGGCTCAGTGGCTTAGTGCCACCTTCAGCCCAGGGCGTGATCCTGGAGACCCGGGATCGAGTCCCACGTTGGGCTCCCTGCATGGAGCCTGCTTCTCCCTCTGTCTGTGTCTCTGCCTCTCTCTCTCTCTCTCTCTCTGTGTGTGTGTCTCTCATGAATACATAAATAAAATCTTAAAAAAAAAAAAAAGAACACAGGGACTAGATAACAAGCTTAACAAAAGCAAAAACAAAAAAACCCCAAATCAGTGGTTGACTTTTACATGAGAGGTTGGCACTATTGCACAATCACAAAATCATCAAAAAGAAAGTTCTTGCACTTCTAAGTTGAAAGTTTTGGTTGTCAAAGGTGAGTCAAGGTTAGGGCAATTTATTTATTTAATGAAGTACAGAGCTGTACTAATTAATATCAACCTCTATGACCAATATGGATTTCATATTTGCTATATTCCTCACATAATGTTGCATATGTACATATCTGAAAAACCTCAGTATTGTTGCCCTGTTAGTTGATCAATACTTTTTTTCCTGCTTCTATGAAAGCCACGCCACATGGCTAAATGGAGCTAGAGACCCAAACATCAGTCCTGCTCTGTGAAGATGTACAGACGTTAGTGATGATGTGCACTTGAAGGGTGTATGAAGGACAGATCTTCTAATTCTGAAGGCTTTGTGCAATTTTCAGGCTGCCCATTCTGCTCTCTTCTACTCAATTCTATTTCAGACCTCTCAGAAATACAAATGCTAACGGATGCAAGCACAGTATTAAAGCATGCTCCAATTTTCTGGCTGCACATCACTGTCTCCTGGACAGGAGGCTACACAAATTTGAAAGCTCTTTAAACCAAAACCAAAACCAAACTAACCAACCAAACAAACAAAAAACCCCACGCCACTAACAAAATCAATATCTCCTCAATCTAATTTTCCTGGATGAGTTAATAAATATTGTCAGAATTTCGTGGGTTTTTTTTTTACTTGCTTTTTTTTTTAAGATATTATTTATTTATTTCAGAGAGAGAGCATGAGAGAGCACAAGGAGGGGGGGCAGCAGAGGGAGAGGGAGAAGCAGGCTCCCTGCTGACTAGAGAGCCTGATATGGGGCTGGATCCCAGGGCCCCGGGATCATGACTTGACCTTAAAGGCAGACACATAACCGACCTATCCACTCAGGCGCCCCCCCTCCTTTTTTTTTTTACTTACTTAAGTCATTTTGCCCTTTAGGAATTTCAAAAAGGGCACATGAAGACATATGATAAAATTACCTAAAACCACAGCTTAAGAAGCAGCTGAGTCCATTTATAAGTATACAAATATAAGTAGAACTCCTAACAAGTAAAGATGTGCATTAGATACGTTGATAGCGAGACAGAAAAGTCATAGTCATGGTACCTCTTTGCAAAGAATTTACAACCTGTGGGCAGGCGAGATATTTGATATAAGTAATCCTAATGCAGGCCTCACTGTAAGCACCGCAGCAGAAGTCTGAACAAGATGATAGGAAGACAGCCATATATCATCTTTAGGAAATGATTTAATACATAGAAACAAATCAGGGAACATATTAGTATCAGTCCACCATTTAAAAATCATTTTGTGCAGAACATCTTAAATAACATTATGAATTAGACCCAAACTTAATCAAATTCTTAATATTCACTGAAAGCTTCCTAAAGGCACATGGAGGATTTGAAAAAAAAATTGAAAAATCAAACCAAACCAAACATCCTCTCTGTCAAGTAAGGCAATTCATATTATACTATTTTTCATGATACAAACTTTTTGTTCCAGTGTTTTTTGAAAGCTAGGTAAAAATATATCTGCCTGTTTAAGGTTCAGAGTCTAGGTCATTTCCAATGAGTATCACTTTACGAATGAAAGTACCTGTCCCTTTCTTCGAAATCCACCTTTCCCAGGACCCTACACAATGGTCGTTGCCAGCTCTCAAAACTTTCTCCATCCTCTGACTTCTCGGCACTGACAGTAAGTCAGCACTTTCTTGAGTTTTTGCATTTGGACTCATTAACGCATCTTCTTTAGCTCCCTACGTGGTTAGAGTTTCCTCTGGAGAAATGATAATATAATATAGTCTGTGCCTCAGATATATTAGAAATTTAACAAATGCTTATTCTTATTGGAAATGATGAGGCTCCTGAAGGGAAATCCATATACTTCCTTATAGATTATCAGGAGAAATCAGAACGAGGATTTATCAAACACAAATCTAGTCAACCCGTCAAGGGATAAATTTTATTTCACATTTTACTTATTTTCAAGTTAATTTTTAACTTGCGAGCACTCTAGTAGCGTAAATAAAACCCAAGCTCCATACAAAGAAGAATATTTTGGAGTCACAACCAGGAGAATGTTTGCTTTTGTTTATGTCTACAGGGTTGCTGTGTCTACCAATTCTTAGCAGATCCAAATACTGATTTCACTACCCCTCTGCCTTTGCTGCTAGGAACCATAACACCTTTTGCCTCAGGAGACAGACAGCTACTACACATTCCCCAAAAACACATTATGAAACTTTCAGCCTGGGTAAGTATTTACCTGGTGATATGAACATGAACTGAAACCCCATGATGACGTTTATGGAATAATAATTCCTGATAGACCAGTCTTATAGAGGATGATAAACTGCCCTCAGTGTCAGTTAAAAATGCATCTAGAAAGTTGTTTCTCCTGTTTCCTCAGTTGTCCTTAATTTGTCTTGCCAAAACTGAGCTTCCAGACAAGCAAAAAATAGAACTTTGTGTAAGATTTTTAACACAGAAATTTCTTTCTGAAAGAATGTGTATAGAATGTAGTGGGACAAACTTGGGAAAATGGCATCATCGGGTGATAATGAAACAGACCCGGTATCATCACACCAGCAGACAGAGTTTTGGCTTCCATAATTTATTGTGTGACCACCAGCCCATTTTCTGTTGTGAATTTAGCTTCTTTTATTTAACCTTATCCTCCTCATAAACATCCTAATGGTAGACCTTCAGAATGTTTTTCGGGTGTTAAATTCCCCATAAAAACAGAAGGGTAGGGCCGCCCCAGTGGCTGGGTCGTTTAGCGCCGCCTTTGGCCCGAGGCTTGATCCTGGGGACCCTGATCGAGTCCCTGCATGGAGCCTGCTTCTCCCTCTGCCTGTGTCTCTACCTCTCTCTCTCTCATTGTGTATCTCTCATGAATAAATAAATAAAATCTTAAAAAAAAAAAAAAAGGAACAGAAGGGTAGATTTTTGCTCTCCCCAGTGTAGCCTGCAGTCCATCAACATTGACCATGGCCTGCGAGCTTGTTAGATGTAGACTTTCAGGTCCCACCCCAGGCTTAGCGATTCATAATCTACATTTCCAACAAGACTTCCAGATGATTCATTTGCTCATTGCAGTTTGGGCATCATGGGCATGTATGGTTTCCTTCCTCAACTTCACTGCCCTCCTTTCCTCTATGAATCTGTATTAATATACATCTCCATAGTCTGGTCGAGTTAGGGTGAAGAAAGCAAATGAAGGAGGTGAGCAGTGGGCAGCCATGGAACACAGATGCCGCGTGTACGTGATCAGAAAAAGAATCCAGCCATTGCCAGTTCAGTGCTTGCTCAAACCACCAGGGAGCACACATTTTATTTTCAGGTGGAGAGACTTTTCTTAAATATATGAGCTCTTGCCCTCTGATCTCTATGGAGAGGATAACCCTATTTCTCTTAAAAACTTCTGATCAACGTAAAAATAGATTTCATAGTGGATTACATCAGAAGAATGGCTCCTAAGACATAACCAGAATTTCCTAGCGTGGGCAAGGCATAATTCTAAAACATGAGCCTTCAAGTTGCTCAGTATCAAAACCTAAGAAACCTGTGAATGTCTTCTTAATATTCCACAAGGACAGCCTCTTTCAAAGAGTAGTCTCAAGATCAGCAATTGATAGCAAACATGAAATAATTAGTTTCTCCTCTCAAATACCTTTTGAAGCCACACCAAAAGAGACTATCTTGACATCTAAGCAATGTTCCAGTTACATTCATCTTATGTTGGACTGAAATATTCCCATCCATAGGCCAGTGTATTGCAGTGACCCAATAGGAATACCTTCTGATTCCCAGGTCCCTAGGGTGATGGCAGGTAGCCTAGCTGGACTCAGCTAGGAGATGATGACAAGGAGTTCATTAAGATATCTGCTGACTCCAGGTCACTAGCTGCAAAGACTCACACTTCAAAAACAGAACCTACCACACATAGTTCCTCCCTAAACTACCAACTCCTTGCTCCTTTAATTCTATCCTATTCTCCACCTTGTTGGTTTTTGAGGATGTAGGCATGTCCTCCGAGAAGATCTAAGTAAGGCTCTAAATAGGACGTCTGGGTGGCTCAGTGGTGTGGAGCCTGCTTCTCCCTCTGCCTGTGTCTCTGCCTCTCTCTCTCTCTCTCTCTCTCTGTGTCTCTCCTGAATAAATAAAATCTTTTTTTTTTTTTAAAAAGAACAAAGGCTCTATGTTAAATGAAAATTTGAAAATAAAAACCTATTTCAGAAAGCTAAAATGGTTACATGCCTCGTATTCTTAAACGTGTCTACAACATTTTTGGACTTAAAGCATTATTGAATACGTACTAATACCACACACCTCTATAAAATTTATTCTTACAGGGGAACATGTGAGAGAAAAATGTCCATGGACCCATAACTTCATAGACTATTTCTGAAAGCAGAAGAGCAAAATAGTTTTTGTTTTTTCTTAAATCATGTATGTTCTTATTTTTAAATTCATTTCTAGTAAAAATATATGATTCAAGTTTATCACCTGTACTCAAATGTTCTGAATATAAAGAGCCTTGAACACAGACATGTAGCTCATTCCGAAAAGGAAGTTATATAATTACACTACAAGAAAGAGTGCTCACAGTGAACTTCAGGAAGTGCCATGGGTGTATATTAAGGATTCTCTATGAATTCTGGGAACTAGATTTTATTTGTTTGTTTGTTTGTTTGTTTGTTTTAGCAGGAGTTTGCCAAAGGACGTTTCCTCTAGTAATACTATCTTATATCGAGAAATAAGAGTTGAAAAACAGCGTCCTCATTTATAAAGAATTTTGTTTTGATAGGATTAAAATGACTAACACGAGGCACTTGACCCAATTTGGTAAAGCAATAGAGACATTTCCTATCATAAAATAGAAGAAATTAAATCTTAGGATTGTTTAAGACAATGAAACATAGCTGAAAAAATATTATTTTTTTCTTCTCTAGTCAATAGTTTCTATGTCTGCTGGTATGCTTTATTTTAAAATATTAGAAGTCCATCAAGTTGCCAATTTGCCTTGTTTGCTGATGTTAAGATATGCCTTATTAAGAATTAAGTAGCCTGTGACAGTGGAGTGACGAGAGACTAGATCACTTTGTATGTTTGCAATACTTTTTTTAAAAGATTTATTTATGTATTTATTTGAGAGAGAAAGAGAGAGAGAACACAAGCAGGGGGAGGGGCAGAGGGAGAAGCAGGCTCCACAGGAGCAGGAAGCCCAGTGTGGAGCTGGATCCCAGGACTCCCCAGGTCATGACCTGAGCTGAGGGCAGTCACTTAACCTATTGAGCTACCCAGGTACCTGTTTTCAATACTCTTGTCTCATAAACTCTCATATGTACTAATATTTACCCCCAAATACATGTCTAGACTTAATTTTTTTAAGTTTGAAAGGCACTGGAGAGTGAAAAACGGATTACTTTATAATGTAATATGTTCATTTTATAATGTTGTAGAAATAGTACATGAGGTCAGAGGTTGCTCTATAATTTATTACTCTTCTATTAAAAGCAAACTTAAAAATCATTTTTAAAGAATAGTTATTGAGGGATCCCTGGGTGGCGCGGCGGTTTGGCGCCTGCCTTTGGCCCAGGGCGCGATCCTGGAGACCCGGGATCGAATCCCACATCGGGCTCCCGGTGCTTGGAGCCTGCTTCTCCCTCTGCCTGTGTCTCTGCCTCTCTCTCTCTCTCTGTGTGACTATCATGAATAAATAAATTTAAAAAAAAAAAAAATAGTTATTGAATTTGGAAACCTATATCAGAAAAAAAATAGCTGCTATATGGTTTTTGAAGACAGGCATGTTCTTTGAATGGCAGAGGAATTGGTTTAGTGCATGCTGACTGCATAATGCAATCTTAATTGACTTGAATTCAGCTACTCTGGAATATTTAACTATCAGCAAATTCTTAGCTAATTTGACTGGATCATTATGATTATTTAGTAACTTCAGTCAACAATTACAAACCGGTTGCTTCTTCGACAATTCCTGGTCTTTCTGTTAAACTGAATGAGAACTGGTTTCAAGCAGTAAAGATTCTTTTCTAATGTTTCTTATTTATTGAAGTGCCCACATAACATGGAGTATTTCATGGGTGTTATATATGTTGGACTTAATGCTCATTTCAATTACATTGAAAAATACGTGTATTTTTGGATATTTAAACAATTTAGCATGTATAACCTAAAGGTATGCAATATTTAGAATTTTGATTTTTTTCCACATCTTAATAACCAGCTAGAATAACATTATACCACATTGGAAATATACTTGTAAATAATTTTAGAAATTTGTATTTTTACTAAAGTAAACATAGAATGACCTGAGACCTAAGCAAACCCACTCCTGGCTATGTATCTACCTGAAGGAAATGAAATCAGGATCTCAAAGAGATACTCACACTCTTGTGTTCATTGCAGCGTTACTCACTATAGCCGAGGTATGGAAACAAACTATGTGTCAGTGGATAAATAGACAAAAAGTGTGGTACATGTACATAACGCGATAGTACCCAGCCAAAAGAAAAAGGAAAAAATCTTGCCATTTGTAAAATCAATCCAAAATGGATGAATTTAGAGGGCATGCTAAATGAAATAAGTCACATAGAAAAAGGCAGCGGTGCATGGAGTCACTTATACGTGTAATCCAGAAAGAGAAAATAGGATGGTTGTTGGTGGGGGTGGAGGAGAAGAGGAAAAGGGGTGACGTGGATCAAAGGTACCCAATTTCCCTGGTAATAACAATACGTTTTGAAGATCTAATGTAAAGAACGGTGACTATAGTTAATAGTTATATGGTTATATGGTTTGTATACTTGAAAGTTGCTGCAAGTAGATCCTAAGCATTGTCATGACATAAATAAAAAAGAATGAACTCTCTTACCTATGTGAAGTGATGAATGCATTAATTACCTTGATCTTGGTAATCATTCTACATATAGTCATCAAAATGTACACTTTAAATATGTACAGTTATATTTGCCAATTATTCTTCAGTAAAGTTAAAAAGAAAATTAACTTCTGCTGATTAATGTTTACATGTTTATTTTTTTAAAGTAGGTACACGTATTCACATCCAAGTGCATAAAACACTTATTTTTTTTTTTCAGTTTTCACATGCCTAGAATACAATCATAAATGTTATATATCAGTTTAGAGACACAAGGAAAGACTATCATGGATGCTAAAGATGTACTTTAGGGATAGTTTCTATCCAAAGAAATCAATTTTAAGCTCTATTAAAGATAAATATTTAGGACAAATGAAAGGAAGGGAACTTGAATTGTCCTAGCCCTCCCCTCTTACTTTATTTTAAAGAAACATTAGAATACTTTTCTCTTAAGCTCTAAGTGACCATTTGTCTGCCACAGGGTGATCTGGGTGTTAAACTTTATCCTAGACCATACAGAAAGGACATGGTGCAATTTCTGAGACCTTACAGACGCTCAGTAAATGACACTGCTGGCATTGTGGTTGTGGATGGGATGTCCCTACACTTACAGAGAAACGACTCTGCCGCTGTAGAGTAGTAGGAATTCTAGAAGGAATGGCGGCAAGTTCTGGTAACATGAAAATGGAACGGAAGTAATTCCTGGGATAACCAGAAGACATTTTCACTTTAAATCTAGGTTATATTCTGAAAATCTTTCTAAGCAGGTTGATGGGCTACAATTCTATCACGACCTATAAGGAGACAACCTAAGCATCTTCTTAGAGATAGAACAATCAATCAGTGAATAAATAATGTTCTTCGTCAGTCTGCTTGCTGCTTTTCACAATGACTTTCTCTTTAAAAAGAGCCTCAAGCCTAAATTTAAGCCTAACCTGGTTTTTTTCTCCCCTTATATAAGAACGCTTCCTGCGCTAAGTCCATGATTTAGCTCACTCCATATATTAAAGGTTTCTTGATTTATAGAGTTTAAATAGTGTTGCTGCCACATGGAAAAGAGCTTTGGCTTTAATTCTCCCCAAAGGTGATGATAATAATTTGGTTCAAGCACAACATTTAAGACAGTTGTTTAATAGAGCTGTTATTTAAAGATTTATAGATGTGTGAGAAGTATTGCAACTTAATTAGCATCCCCAAACTGGTCTAATTATCAGTCTGTGCCTCACATTTTTTCATAGACCTAGTGTCCTCTGCTATTTATTCTTGCCCCCAAATCGGTCCTCTCTTTGATGGAATGACAGAGTTGTGCTTATTGTGACGATAATAAATAGACCGATGCAATACTGAAATGAAGTAACTATCTGAGAGTAAGAATCAACAATTTCCACTGTGTTAAGCTAAAAAGAAATGGCAGCAAAATATGACCGCTTTGAAAAAGTTAAAGTCCAGTACATCTGACTCCCACGTTATAAAAATGTTCAAATTAAGTACTTAACTTCCAGCGAACATCCTTAGGAGGGTAACAGTTTTGGGGGACATTTTAGATTTTTACTCTTTTGCATGGTACGTAGAAAACATTTGGGTCAACAGTTCTTTTCATCCCATTTTTACAACCATACTCAATATTTTGTCTCATGTCATAATAAATATGCAATTCTTTGTCCCTGTCTCCCCACACATCCATCTCGGTTAACCTGATTGGAAACGAATTTAATCTCATTGCTTAGATATGAGGCCTTGTCAGTTCTAAATAGGGGAGAGCCCATGGGAAATAAAGCTCTGAAAACCCCCTACCCGAAAAGACGCGGCTCGTAGGGTGGAACCAGAACACTGGCTGCAATATTCAAACAAAAGAGGGGTTAGGTGGGAAGTCTGGAGGAATAAGAAATACTTTTGCTCTGTTCTTAGGAACAGCGTTGGGCGACTTGCATGCTTCTTCTTCTTTTTTTTTTTTTTTTCCAGCAGCCTGTCTGCACAGGCACCCTCTGCAAGTCAAAGGGCTAAGTATTTTTCTCAACGATGTTTTGAAAAGTCAGGTCGCAAGAGGGTACATTTAAACACAGTCTGGGGGAGGCACAGACTATACAGCTCAGTGGTCTGTGCGCACGTTGTGCGGCCAGTGACAACCAATGATAACCCGACTGCAGCATACATCACCCTGGCAGAGCGTCTGTGCGAGCAGCGGAGATCTGCAAAATCAAGTGTCGCCACGTTTGGCCAGACCGAGGGTACCGAAGGATCCCGGGAAGATCGCTGGTTGTTGTCATATTTTTTGCAGAGGACAGGACTGCTGCTTTCTGGGTCCCAGCAGACCGTCAGCGAACCTCATCCCTGTCCCCGGGACGCGGCCTCCCCGGCGGCGCCTCGCCCGCCCGCAGGCTGCGGCAGGGAGGCCCCGGCGCCCGTAGGTGGCGCCCCACGTCCGTGCCTGCGCTTCTCGCCCGCGCTTGGGGCGCAGCTGGGAAACCCGCGCGTCTCCCCGGGTCGTTAGAGCTCAGAGTAGGCATTTTAATAAACAAGCGCGAGTGCCAATGCGCTCCGGGAGCCTCGAGGTTCAGAGGAGCAGACACAAGCCCAGGCGGCGGCGCCTCTTTTAATCCCTGCCACAGTCTGACATTTCCCAAACTGGAGATTCCGGAACCGCAGCCTTTAAGCCGTTAAAATCCCAAGCTTTTTCCTCTCCATTCCAGTCCTTTTTATTATTTTTATTTTATTATTTCACTTTATTTCATTTCACTATTTTATTTTAAGAAAACAGCTCTACCCCCTAATTATGAAAGTAGTCGCGCTATTAAGGATTAAGACTTGGAGGGAATTTGGAAAAGCAAAGAAAGAATCGAAAAGAAGAGGCGCGGCCGGTGCTCTGAGGGTGCCTCATTATTAAAAGCGAGGCGTCCGGGAGGATCTCGCTCTGGGTGTCTGGGTGAGAGCCGGACCTGGGCGGTGCAGGGTGCGGCGGGGTGCGGAGAGCGGGCGCCGAGCCCGGGAGGGGGCAGTGCGCCGAGTCCTCCGGGCGCTCGCGGTGGCTGCGCCGTCTGGAGACGCGAGCAGAGGCTGGGACTGAGGGGCCCCGGCGGGCAGAGCCGGGCTGCGGGCGCGCGGGGCGCGCGGGGCCCTCCTCGGCGGCGGGCCCGGGGTCGCCGCAGCACCGCGCGGTGCCTGGGACGTAACGGGTGCGGGGCGCGGGGCGCGGGGCGCGGGGCGGGGCGCGAGGGTCCGAGGAGCTGCGCGCACGGGGCCCCGCGCGTGGGGGAGCGGGACGACCGGCGCGGCGATGCTGGGCGCGGGGCGCGGCGCGAGGCCCCGGGGTGCGCGGCGCGGGGCGGACCCGGAGCGGGCGCGGGCCGTCGCGGGAAAGGGGCAGGGCGGGGCGGCGCGGTTATTGGCCAGGCGCGGGGAGAAGGGCTGCGCTCCGAGTCTCCTCCCGCCAGCGCCCGCTCCTCTTCTCTAAGCAGAGCAACTTGGCGGACTGCGCGGCTCGCTCACCATGGATGTTCCAGGTAACCGGGACCCAAGCCTGCCCTCCGCGATCGCGCCTTGATTGCATTCAGGCGTCTATTTTACCGAGGACCTTGGCGAGCCTGCGTTCCGGGGAGGGCGCGCGACCGTATCGGCAGCATCGAGTGCCGGGGCGGGGGCCGGGCCGGGGCCGGGGCCGGGGCCGGGGCGAGGCTGCGCCCGGAGCAACAACTTCTGCCTTGTTGGGTGGCTGTCGGAGGAGTTGTGCGGGGGCCGTGGGCGGTGAGGGGAGAGGCTCTGTGCGGTTCGTGGCCCGACTGGGTGTCGCAAGGACCGGTGTAGCCCGGCGGGAGAGGAGAGGGCCGCGGAAAAGTGCGAACGCGCGCTCAAGTTGGCGGAACGGCCCGGGGCCGCCTCCCGGGCCGGAGAGGAAGGGCTCGGAGTCTGGGAACGAAAGCTGCGCCGGGAAGCGAGCCCGGGACGCCCCGAGGTGCGATCCGAGGGGCTCCTCCAAGGGCGCTCGCTGCCGGCTGCGCGGACCTTGGAAGTGGGTGTTCGGGTTTTAGAATCTCTCTTTTTTTTTTTTTTTTTTCATTTTTTCCCCCTCTTATTCACCCTAAGGAGCTTCCTTGGGGTTTGATCTTGGGGCGGAAAATGGATACGATCTTAACTAAGTGGACTGCTTAAAAAAAAAAAAAATCTCCAGGATGGAAACCCAGAGGATGAAAGGGAAAGCAGATAAAGGAAAAAAAGGTTTCTTGGTGTGGCTTTCCAGAAAATGCCGCTAAAGCGGAAGCGCTAAGCCTTGGTAGTTTCTTTCTTTGCCGGCATCTCAGCCCCTCTCCGCCTTTGCAGAAGGGGCTGGGGGTGGCGTTGCCGGCGTCTCCGAGGTCACCGACCGCTGTCGAGCTTCCGCCGAGGCCCTGCAGAAGCCCGGGCCCCCTCTACCGGACCGCACCCCCGGCGCGCGCCGCCCCGGAGCCCTCGGGGATGCCCTGCCCCGCGCGCCGGGGGCTTCCTCGGACCTGCTGTGCCCATCGGGGAAGGGGGGCGTGTGCGGGGCTGAGAGGGTGGCGGCCAGGGAGAGGGGCCCCTGCGCTGCGGGCACCTGCTCCCCGTGCCCCCTCCCCCCACGGCGTCGCCTCCCAGTCTAAGGGTTCGGGTTCTTTGCCCTGACAGGTCCGCTGGCGCCTTCCTTCTGAGGACGAGCCTGGCCTTGACCGTCAGAGCGAGGGACCGAGGCCAAAGGAGGCGTCCCCAGGCCCCGCGCAGCCCTGCGCGCCCTCCCGCGCCCGCGCCCGCGCCCGCGCCCGCGCCCGCCCGGCCGCCGCCCGCCGTCGCCCCCGCGCGCCGCCCCCCGCAGCCCGGATGCCGGCGCCCGGCCGGGGCCCCCGCGGGCCGCCGCTGACCATGCCCGGGCGCCGGGGGGCGCTGCGCGAGCCGGCGGGCTGCGGCTCCTGCCTGGGGGCGGCGCTGGCGCTGGCGCTGCTGCTGCTGCTGCTGCCCGCCGGCTGCCCGGTGCGGGCGCAGAACGACACGGAGCCCATCGTGCTGGAGGGCAAGTGCCTGGTGGTGTGCGACTCGAGCCCGTCGGCCGACGGCGCCGTCACCTCCTCCCTGGGCATCTCGGTGCGCTCCGGCAGCGCCAAGGTGGCCTTCTCCGCCACGCGGAGCACCAACCACGAGCCGTCCGAGATGAGCAACCGCACCATGACCATCTACTTCGACCAGGTCAGCCGGCGGCTGCCAGCTCGCCTCCGCCCGGGGTGGAGGGCGGGGACCCCGCGCGGGCGCCAGGGCCGGGACTTCCAGGCTCCCCCGCCCCTCGGCCCTGCCCTGCCCTTCTCTTTTCCCCCTTTCCGAGGAAGCAAGCTCTGCTTCCCATTGCCCTTTCTCACACTGTGGCTCCTCTAGAACTGGCAGCGCCATCGGCACTTGGATGACCGACAGTCCTTTAAAGCTCAGGGATCTGAAGTGCAGCTCCTCACCCAAGGAAATTGCACATCCTACTTTTCGCTGGGATGGGGGCTGCCGGGTGCGGTGCGCGGGCTTCAGTCATCCAGGGGGCCGACTCGGGACTGAGTGCTTTGAAAGCACACCCCAAAAGGGAGTTTTCCAAAGGTCTCAGCCAACCATCAGAAAATATGTGTCTGCTGCTTATTTTGGAATGGACTGGGGAAGAGGTGCTTATCTTCGAGAAAAATAAGTCAGGGAGAGTGTGGGGGCAACAGCAGGGATGGTTATAGAAATACAAAGCAAAACAGAGTGAGATCATATAAATGCAATAGGTAGTAAATACAATATCTACAATGTAGAGTACAAATATGTACAGCACATAAAAATATCGTATGTACTGTGGTCATACAGATTGAAAATAAAAACAAAATAAGGATCAATGACTTAAGTTGCCCTACGTCACTTAACTTCCCTCACTTTGTTCAAAGCAGAAGGCTCCATAAATGATCAGACCTTGGCGATCCCTTCTCTGGGGTATTGGGCTCAGGACTGGCGGTACTGACTTTCCTCTTGTGCCCTCCCATCTTGGTTTCTGTTGTTTTTCAGAAACAAGTTGAAAACATTATTGTGGTTTCCAAAAGTCTCTTCCTTTTGCCAGAATAATTTCCACTAAAGCCCAGGGTACTGGGCTCACTGGCCACACTTAATTGACTTCCCTTCTGTTAACCAGTTCTTACACCTCAGTGACAGTAAACTTCCAACACACCCTTGCCTCTTTTTAGGCCAGAGGCTTAATTTATTTTAATCCTTGCTATGGATTACCTACTTGAAGTTTCGCCCTTTTTTTTTTTGGGGGGGGGGGGATCTCTTTTTCATCTGTTTTTAAAGAATTGTTTTTTTTTTTAATGAAATTACTGATTTTAATGATGTCCAAATAAAGCAGACAACAAAATAGGTATTTGCTATTTACTCTATTCTTTACCTTATTATTAGTCACCTCCCGTCATTTCACTTGGGTGTCAAGAGAACTCTGATGAGGGCAAGATAAGTTGTAGTAAGATTCTAATTTTATAGATGAGCTAACTATGGCAGGGCGGGTAAAATGCTATTTCCCTGGTTTCCCAGTTAGGGAGTAAGCGAAACCTGCTCCTTGGGTGTTCTTTCATCCACAGCAGGGCCCAAAATTTACCAGTTTCTGGAATTTAAAACTGATGGGAAAGAGCTGTGGTAGTTGAGTTGGAAGAGGCAGCTCCGAGGGCTTGGATGGAGAGTGCTTTATTCTTTTTTAAAGCATCCTAAGGCCGACTGAGAGCATAGGCTTGAAGAGACGGAGTGCAGGCATTGTGCAGCGAGCCGTCCTGAACAATAGAGCCCTGAGCGTCTGTGCTGAGCCCTGCAGGCGAGGGGGACTGAAGTAGTGCCCCGACCTCCCTTGCAGAAGCGGGTGCCGGTTTCTTTCCCTGAGTGGTGACAGCAGTTGTCATGGGCAGGTCGCATATTGCAGTGGGGATCGCGTGTCATTCATCTGCTGTGATGAGTGTGTGAGGAGTAACCGCAAGAGGTATCCGGTTGAAATTTATTTTCTGAGCAGATGATGGGATCCCTAGTCTAGGGTTCTGCTGTTGCTGGCTGTTGGCTTTAAAAAGCCCAGCATACCAGGCGGGCCGTGTTAGTATTTTAACTGAGTGTGTGCATTTGTGTGTGAGAAGAGGTGGGGACGGGATCCAGATGGGGTGACCAAACTCCGCCTTACACACCTGAAAGGGAATTGGGCCATAATAAGGGATCCTCCACGCTTCAAATTCTGCTCTTGACATTGTAACACTCACATCCCCCTTTCATTTGAGGGGGGGGAAAAAAAAGAAAAAAATCATCGGCAGGGGCACACGACCTCACATCGTCTGGCTAATTTTGTCATTATTCTTGCATGGTCCTGGAGTTGGAGCTTAGGGTATCCAACTGCTGTCTCCACTCCCTTCATTTATTTAAGCTTATTTGCATGACGTCATAGCTCAGCAGAGGGAGCAAGCACGGTGCTTAGAGCCAAGTGAAGGAGACAGGTGCAGCCAGTGCTTACCCACCCCAACTTTGCACTCTGTCCCTGTCATTGAGCACCTACTGTGTGCCACCAGGGAAGGTGCCAGGGGCTGGGGATACACGGGGACAGGAACCTCACCCAGCTTATCCTCTCCCGGAACATGTGAAGTGCCAAGGTTGAACTGATGTAAATTATTCTCCTGAATTGGCTTCTTACCCCAAGGTCTACTTCTCCTGGTTCAGCATGGCGTGGCACCCTAGTTGTGAAACTAAACTTGATGTGGAAGTCCCTGGAATCCCACAGACCAGTTTCGTTTGCTTACTGACCTCATTGTCTTCCTTTCCCTCTGCCTTGCAAAATTGGCATCTGCTTTTTACAATGTGTAAATAAAATACACTTCACAAAAATCTTTATTGATTATGGTCCATTAGGATTCTTCTAAAAATCCCTTTCTGGTGTAGGGTATTTTGGCACCAGCTCCCAGCCTCCCGCCCTACACCCCCACCACCACCCCCAGGGCAGCCTTGGCTCACTGCCTGGGTGCCTCTTGCTGCTGCTGCTGTGCAGGCCCTGGAGGAACCGGTGGCGTTGGTTCTGCAGGCCTGAGCACAACAGATGCAGAGGAGGGACTTGCTATGTTTGTGTCGTATTCCCTCTTCTTTTTCAGGTATTAGTAAATATTGGCAACCATTTCGATCTCGCCTCCAGTATTTTTGTAGCACCGAGGAAAGGGATTTATAGCTTCAGCTTCCACGTGGTCAAAGTGTACAACAGACAAACCATCCAGGTGGGTCGCTGTGAAACCATGGGGACCGTTGCAGTTCCGGATGGCCAGTGCCCCAGGGCTGCAGGTCCCATCCTACTGTCTGGGAATCTGGGCCAGCCAAGGTGGGGGCGTTGCTGAGCAAGGGCCCACAGCATCTTTGGGGCCAGGCCCTCTGGCGTGGCTCCGCGGAAAGGGCAGAGGGTGTGGGGTCGGGGCAGAAGAGGACAAACAGGTGCACGTGGGGTCCTGTGTGGTCCACTGAGCTTTGCCCTCTGCCCTGCAGGTCAGTTTAATGCAGAACGGCTACCCCGTGATCTCAGCGTTTGCGGGTGACCAGGACGTTACCAGAGAAGCTGCCAGCAATGGTGTCCTGCTGCTGATGGAAAGAGAGGACAAAGTACATCTCAAGCTAGAGAGAGGCAACCTCATGGGTGGCTGGAAGTACTCCACGTTCTCGGGCTTTTTGGTGTTTCCTCTATAAACGCAGTGGCCCCCAGGCGGCGGGCAAGTTGCCATCTGGACCCGGGCGTCCGCCCTTCCTAGACACCCTGGACTCGCCAGAATAGGACCACTTGTTTCCAACCTCTGTCGGACTGTCGAGGTAGAAGAATGATTTCTTTCCAAATCTCCAGCATTTTCTTTGAATATTGACCATTCCTCGGGAACCTGGCTTCTAATTAGTTTAGACGACAAGGTCTTAAGGAGACATGAAATGATCGATTTGAGCAATTTGTACCTGTGATTGTGAAGTCAATATTGGATTTTATTGTCGGGACCATTGACTTTTCTTCTTTTGTTTGTACGTGGTATCGCGGCCCCAACGCGAGGAGGGCGGCCGACCCTGGGGCCGGATTGCAGGCCTCAGGCGGGACTCAGAGCAAGAGCCCTGCGCATCACCACCCGCCGGAGAGTCCTCGAAATGTGTTCTTTATGTGTCTGTTCAGCCTTAAGAAAAAGAATGGCTTCACTCTCATTCTGTATTTTTCCCCCCGGGTGGACGGGAGGCCTCGGGAGGGGGAAGGGGACATTGTGAATCTGTCAAGAAGTGCTTTATCTGGAGAAGCAAATTTTGCACGATTGGACTGCGACTTTTGCTTTGTATTGTGTGTGTGCGTGTGTGTGTGTGCGTGTGAGTGTGTGTGTGTGTGTGTGTGTGTGGTTTTCTGTTTTTAGTTTTTGTTTTGTTTTTCCTGGAAGAGCTTTACCTTTCTTTCCACGTTCAGCTCTCCCTCCTTACCCCTCCTTCTTCTATGTTTCTGTGCTGGGACGGGGGAGAGAAATGTATGCTGAATTCCTGAATGAGACCAAACCAAACAAAACAAAAAACGCCGATGTATTTTGTTTTGGTTGAGACCAGAACAAACAGAAGGTACCTGTAGATCAAAGTCCAAATAACAGATGGACCATTCTGCTTATCCTTTCAAAGAGATTCTCTCAGACGCACCTTTAGAACTAACAAGCTGGATTTTTTTTTTTTTTTTTTTTTTAACGCTCTGGAATACTCTAAGAACTTGATATTCCTGGGTGGCTTTGAATCACGTAAGATGAGAATGGAAGCGGTAATGACCAAGTCTCTGAAACACACGCTTTCTCGGCCCAGCGCACCTGGGTCTGCCCAGCAGCCTGTTGTCATCTATTTGCACCCGTGTCTGCGAGAGCACACCAGGCTCAGGTGCTTCAAAGCCAACAGGACCAGCTACTCTCCCTCAGGATCCTCCTCTGATCTGCCAAGGAAAGAGGTGTGTTGATGCTCCCTGCGAACACCTGGCAGGAAGCCACCTGGAAGTCACAGCAGTTACAGGTATTGGCAGAGGCACCCTGGGAGCAGTTTTCCAAATCCTTCTTGTTTTGGCCCCTTGTACAACAATAGTATTACAATACAGCTGGGAGCCGACGGGTGCAGGATTCATATGCCAAGGAAATGTTACTAATCCCAAAGCAATGGAAGAAGAGACCTCACAGCGGATGTTAATTTGTCCTTTGTGTAACAATGTAACCAAAATATTGATGATAAAGAGTCATAATTTAAGATTCAGAATAAATGGGTTTGATGTCTGGCTTGCTCTTCTCCCTTCACATCGTCTCCCAACTCCTCCAGTGTGTGGAAGTAAAGGCCACGGATCAAGGACTCGGGGAAAGGAAGCCCACACTGTGCCTCTTTAAAACACACACTCAAATGCACACCCCCATATGCAGATCTAGCTGTGGGTCTCCATGGAAATTGCACACTTAGATACCTTTCAATCTATATCTGTATTTTTCACATGAAAAGATTTCAGGGGGAGATATGTGAAAAAAGACAGTATTCAAAAGGCTTTATGGATAGGCGATCTGCTTTCATCACATACAATCATTGATGTACAAGTTCCAATCCAATATTTCAATCAGAGAACATGGATATAAAGGAAACTGACATTTCAATACAGCATCAAGTGTTTCTAAGATACATGTGAGCATGGGGAAGCATTGGGTTCCATTTCCAAATAAATGCAGTGGGGATTATAAGAGTGAAAATAATATAGTTTGATGAAAAGTCTAAGTTTTTAATGGCCGTAAGTGGACAGCGTAATACGATACAGAATTGAATTTGAATTAAAATGATACTATATTTTGTTAGGAAAAAAAAATCAAGAAATATCAGCCAAAAAGCATTTGGGTATATTGGCTCTGTGATTAGGTGACACACTTCTGAGCGTGAGCGTTGTTTATTAATGCCGATAATGCAAACAGGACGCTAGTGAATATTTTCCTTCTGTGTTTTACTGCTCTCAGTGAATTAGCCCTCTGCCCCTCCTTTATAAAACCTTCCGTTTGATTTCAGACAAGCAGCAAACTTCATTAGGGGAACAATACCGCACTTCAGAGACTGAAAAAAAAATATATGCGTATGTGCTATTTTTACCGCTTACTAATATGTAATGCACATATTTGTATTTACAGCTTTACCATGTCCAGGTTGTTATTTGGTTATGCCGTCTAATAAATAAGTTATTAAATTCATCATTCTAAAAATAAGCATATTTCAGGAGTTTCTTTTATATTAGGAAAAAAACTTAATCCTGTTTATTCCACTCCTGCCTTTATTTGTTTGTTTGTTTGTTTGTTTATTTCTATCTTGAGCTGGATGCCAAACCCTACATTAGGGAGAAGCCACAATAGTAGTTCTTCTGAAGCTCTTTGCTGTCCACCCTCGCAGCTGCCTAAATTCTGTCTGGTTTAAGGATCTTTGAGGGAGATGAAGCTCTTGTGTGTGGTCTGCGGAAATATGTAGGTCAGATCAAAATGTGAAATATATTTTCCTTTATTTGGGGAGGGAAAGTGACATGTGCACTGTGTGCAGTCTGATTTGAGCATCCGTACCTCTGGGCTTCTGCTTCCCATCTGTGGGGTGAGGGCAGTAGCCCCCATATTTCCTGCCCAACTCACAAAGCAATGGTGAGAGTGCTCTGGGAAGCAAGGCACTGTGATCTGTGCTCTGAGAAGTGCAAGGCACTGTGATCACGGGAGACATTATGTGGCAGGAAGGGTGTTTCTGGAAAGTCGGATTGTTCCATGTGCGATTTATTAAACGTACCTAAAACGAACATCTGACAAGAGAACACTTTTATGTGACACTAAATTTCCATATTCCCCACTAGCTTATTAAAGCTGTACCACTCTGGAAGTTTAATTCGAGTTTTAAGAATGATGATAATATGAACATGTCAAAATCTATACATTTTCCTATTACCTCAATTCTTGATTATGTTCTTTGACTGACCTACGTGGCTGAGGCCTAGCTTTCTGTTCCAGTCTGTGATACCAGTATTTTAGAAAAATATACAACTATAGTGTTTTTAACACAAAGAAAAACTCAGTTATCAATATTTTGGCATTGTAATAGTAAGTCGGTCTAGCCACTAAATGTTAATCCTGCTAAGCTGCAAGTGCTTTTAAAATAACACTATTTTTTAACTAAAATATATTCTAATTTGAAACACAACACTGCTTCTACTCTAGGTCCTGACAACCTGCATTTACTATCTGTAGTTCCTGAGTCCTTTTCGCATTCTAATATTTTTTTATTTATATACTCTTGTATAGTGAAGTTATTTACATTTTTAAAGTTTGTGATTACCATGGCCGCTTGGAGCAAAGGAGAGAAAAGTCTTTTGGATATTGACATGAACACTCATGGGATCTTGTAGAGATTACATACTTACTTGTTTGGAAAAAAAATGTTTTTGACCAAAACCTAGGGATATCAAGCCTCAGAAGAGTTAGAAAAGACTTTTGCTGAATCTTTAATTTTATTTCTATTTCCTTGCAATCTTATCAAGGAAATTGATATCAAATCACATACATGATAACTGTTACATATGTATCACTTGCCTGTAAATACATGAACATACACACCTGTTTTCCTTGATGAATAAAAACGGATCATAGATTGACTACATTCTCCTGGACTCTGGCAATAGTTGAGAGGAGAATTTGTTGAATCGCTTTATACAAACAAAACAAAAGCATGGTTTGCTCCAGCATGCCTCATATATAGCAAAAGGAACAAAGAATGTTCTGTCAATTTGTGTCCTCATGATTTTGCAATCTTTTATAAGGAAATAAATATTGCAATAAGATAATGTTGCTGTGAATAAATAGTTAATGTTTATATTTCTACAGCATAGGAAGTATATGGTAATCTAATGCACATGACTGAAAAGCTGTTACATTATATTTCAGGTGGTGTAAATAAATGATGGAACTCATAGAAGCAGGTTACATTGAATCATTCTCAAGATCTTTCTGTGCACTCCATAAAAACACTTGTAAAAAATGTAAAACTAGATTAACCATAGAACATGAGGTTTTGCCCTTTTACCTTGCTTATGTAGGAATTTACTTGCCAGTGGGACTCTATCTGAAGCTGACACTTTGCTATTAAAATGGGATATGACAAACATAGTTAACATGTGAGATCAAAGCCTTGTGCATTCTCATAAGACTCTTTAAATTAATTTTCTTGGCATTTAAGGAGTAGGTGCAGCAAATATAATGAAGTAAGGTAAAATACAATTTCCATTTGGTTTTATCATTTTATGTTTTTAGGGGGGTTTAGAATCTCTCTCTCTTCTCTCTCTCTCTCTTTCTCTCTTTTTAATGAAAACACTCTGAAGATGTTAACTGATGATGGCCAAGTACATTAATCAAGTATATTTATGTATTTGCCTAGGCTTTTAAAACATAATTTTTGCAGGTAGATTTCACCAAAAGGTGTATTTACTGCCTTTGCAGATGGAGGGCTACAATTCAGTCACATTTTGATATTTTAAACGTCTGTATGTTATACAGCTATCAATGAAGTGATTGGTCAGACCCGGTCCTCACCCATCCCTAAAAAAAAAAAAAAAAAAAAAAAAAAGAAAGAAAAGTCTTTTCAAAATCCCTTTAAGGTTGATCCAATGAATATAAACTTAAAAAAAAAAAGTTCTGTGAGTTTGTATAATAATGTTACACCAAAATATGAATTCTAAGTAAATGAGCTTTCTTTCCATTCCCAAACCCAGTAGGGTAACTTGAAATTTGTAAGGGCAAAAGCCGTGTGGCTTTACCTCCCACAGATAATAGGAGCTCTGTTTTATCTTCCTAAGTGGATTTTGCTGTGGATTTCCATCACCAGAATCACCTAAGTGTCTATAGCATCATAAATCATCATCTGCATCAGCTCGCCCACATACACTCACTGTGTAGTGTAAATGAGCTCCTTGACAACTTAATTTGGAAAAGAAATCTTCATTCCCTCTTCTTAATGCCCACGGCAGGACTCCCTGGGGTTAGAATGCTGCTTTGCACTGGAGCTATCCTAACAGAATGGAAGCTACTTATTAATGAGCCACTACCAGTCTTCAACCTGACTAGCTATGCCTTAACTTTTATTATTGTGCCCTCATATTTTTCAGGAGTGCTCATTTCTCCTTTTGAATTTGTTTCAGGTGGCAAAACAAAACAACACAAAACAAAAGCCCTGTTTGAGTTGGAGAATGTTGACTATATATTTGGATGTGGAGCTAAGACTTGAGTATTTTGCTTAAGTATATTTGCTCTTACTTAATTCATTTTGAAATGTTTCCATAAATCTCTTATGCTCTCAAAGTCCTGTCAGATATAAAGCATCCTAACATTTCTTTGACCTCATACTATAAATGAGCATTTATTGTGACTTTGGGTGCTTTGCTAGGAACTGGCTTCAGATAAGAGTAATATTTAAAATAGAATCAAATTAATGAGAAAAATCGGCAAATATTCCTTATTACTAAAATCCCTCATTTCCAATTTTTTAATGGATTTTTTAAAACAGTATTTTGCATGGATCTTAATGATAACTATTGGCTTTAAAATTAACATTAAAATCAGTATTTTATCTTTGAATTGCTAACATATCTTTTTTTTTTTTCAATCATGTAACTCTTAGGTCATAAGTGATACACTTTGAGAAGTCTATCACTGAATATAGGACATGAAAATGTGATACCTTTTCCCCCCCGTATTCCCAAGCACCATGTCGGGATGTCATAGCATCGTTTTGTTCTGAAACTGTAAACTGTTTGTGGAGAAAGCAATTATATTGCTTATTAAAAGAAATTCACTCCTTTGAGATCAGGGTGTAAACGTTTCCTTTTCATTCCATAGCATTTACATATTGATGCTTAGGGGCCAGATAGTGTGCTTAAGGATGTTGAGAGAAAAATAAACACATACTTATTATGTACCAAGAGTTTACAGTCCTTGTCAAAAATACAGCCTGGAGAATATCCAGGTAAACGCATGCAAAACTCCTGGGTGGGCTGGGTGAGTGTAGGAGGAACCTTAGAAATCTGACTGCATGTTTACTAAAGTGAACAATGTGATTTACATTTTTCACACACAAAGAGGAGAATGTTATTTGGGCATTGACATTGAACACTGAACACCGGTTAATCTTCCAACTAAAAGGTTCCCTGCAACCTCTCCTCCCACGCTGAATATGGTTGGGTATTTGGGCAGACATATGGCCAACTAACTAGAGCTCATGAACTAACCTTGAAAGTATTAAAGTCGGAAGGGACAGATATGGGGAATTTCCATTGTTTTAACACATGAAGGTTAGGATACAATAGCCCTTTTTTACAGTTTTATTTCTGTTTGCCTTGTGTGGTGAATTGCTCGAGAAGACAGAAGGCATGCTAGAATTAGTCAAACCCTTCAGATCTAAAGCAAGATAAAAATAAGGCATGATGTCAAGTCCGTTCTGAACAGAGCTGGATGGAGGAGCATACCCAGCATTTTGGCACATTATACAAGATTATTAACTTAATGAATACAGGTCTAAACTAAGAAACACAAAAAATAAACACGAGACCAGATTGAACAGGTCAAAAACATGAATTCTGTATTTTTTAATTATATAATCACAAAAAAATGTGTGTTTGGGGGTGTGCAAATGTTGAATATAAACAAATATGTATAGTTAAAACTTACCCCTGTCACAATGCCTGCCCTGTACCTCCAGCTGTGCCAGCACTGAACTCTTGCTTTCCTAGAAGGGGGAGGTGACGGATCCAGGTATCTTTGCCTGGGTTCATGGACTCACTTGTACCAACTTATCTCAATACTTCGGTCTGTTTCCTATTTTATTTCTTGTATGCAATCTTAGGAATCTATTTCTCCAGAAGGTGGATATTACATCTGGTCTCCCTGACAGACAGAGATTGAGAACTGTTGAGAATAATGAAGCCATCTGGTGCTATAAACCCAACAGAAAGCTATGATCAGTGGATCATGGCCTAATCTACTCTTCATCCATGGCATCTGAATTGAGTTGGCACAAAGGAGTGACAAGGGGCTGGATATTCCACAAGATTGTCACATCTTCCCAATCATTTAGCAGGCAAAAGGCATGCATCAGACTGTGATAATTAGGGAAGACTTATTCTCCCCTAAGGCCTATTACTTTTGATACTTAATCCCTCCCCCCCCTTTTTTTAGTGTCTCAAAGGGTACTACTCCAGTGGATGTCATGCAATATTGACTTATAATTCTTACCAATTCCTGAGCATGTTCACTGGAAGAGATTATTTACTAAAATAAACTTTTCTTTTTAAATCAATGAAGACTTGAAATGAACATAAAATCATTTTCTTAGATTTTTTTTCCCCCGGACTTGCAGAAACATTTGTTTCAGGAAAAAGTCCCCAATAGATGGTGCTGCTGCTGTGATTTAAACCATTGAATAATTAGTATGCAAAAAAGCACTAGAGAGAGGCCTCTGGGAATTCCCTTACATCAAGTTATAGAAAGACAAAAATGTGGCTTTAGTTTTGCTAAATGCAAATTGACATCATTGTATAATTTGAAGACTAGAAAGATTTTTTTGATGTTTTGAGGTCAAGAAATTACTTTTAATCTCATTGTTCATATTGCAAATATCTTGGAAACAAACAAAATTGAGTATCAGAAAAAAGCGAACTGAATGGCCTTCCAAGTTTCTTTTCCGTCCATAATACTTCAAATATCTATTATTAATTAAAGCTCTAATATGAAGATTATAGTACAAATGAAAAATGGAGTCCTTCATATTTATGTGGGAAATTTGCAGATGCAGGATTCATACTGGCCGAATGATGCCATCACTGCTGTTAATGATAAACCTTAATATATACAGTACCTTTACATGTACTGTGCACTGTGTTGAGTACTTTATAGTTATCTTTCCATTTAACTGTTATGATAGCCAACAGAGTGGGCACTACCATTACCACCATTTTACAGGTGATGGAGAATGCAGTTTAAAGCGATTTGGTGATGTGATCAAGACCTCAGAGCAGATGAGTCACAGAGGTAGGAATCTGATGATGGGCTTTCTAACTTCAGAACCTATTCCTTTATCCATGGCATGACACCATATCTCAGAATGAAAGCTAAAGTAAGGAAAGGGTTTTCTTAAATAAGGTACCAATGTATACGATGATTAATCAAAAGTGTTTGTATCACAGTCATCTCAATAAAACTCATTGTTTAAAAAAACGGGACAATTTAGCTTTGTGCTCTGCTTGATTGTAATCATGAGAGAAAAGTTACAACAGCTGCCGTAGATTTACTGACCCTTTGATATCAGAAACACAAAAGTTTGGGCTCTCACTATTTTCATGCCGAAAATCATAATGTGATCATTTTCTTCCCTTTGTCTTTTTTGCCAAAACTATCTGCAAAGATGGGACTGATATTGCACAAACATATAAATACAAATAGCTCATTTTCTCAACAATATTGTATATTTTATAAAGGAAACAGGTCAGTCATTAGAATTCTGGAGTAGAACCCGAGAAATCAAGTGTACAAAGTAAGTTATGCTTGAACTGAGCATCTTGCCTTCAAGCTGTTCATGAAGTTTTCAGCTTAACCTCTAGCAAGAGAAATCTCTTAGAATCTGGAATTGGGGTTCTTTAGGAGATTAGATCTCTTGCCCTAAAAGTGTAGTTAGCTTTAAAATTAAAATTAAAACTAATCAGACAAAATTAAAGTAGATTTTAGAAATAGTAAATGTCATTTCGTTGGATTAAGTGTCTTTACTATATTCTGATCAGAGGAAAATATATTTTAGGAAGTAGGTAATAATGAGGTAAAACAAAACATGTCACTAAATGTTTTTCTCTGATTTCTTTTTACTTTTTGGTGCTCCCTATTTTGTTTTTTATATAATTACATATTATATAAATACAAAATATTTATTTACATCCAATACTTATTCATATACCATACATTATGTATATTTATATAATATAAAATATTAGGAGTGACACATTCCCATTCAAAAAAATAAGGCAAAGTGTAACTTTAATGACTTTTTATTTGTTTATAATAAGAGTCTTAGTCTTGGTGATTAATGAAGCGCTATGTTTTAAGAGGTGTTCACCTAGTATGTAACAGTATTCGTCTGGGGTCTTTGCTGGGCTCTGCCACTATATAGAAAACCTCAAAAATACCCTCCCTTACTTAATACAACAGAAAATAAGGTAGCTTAACTAGAAGTATAACAATTACACAAAGGTATGTTTTCCAGTGAGATAAGATAAGGGATTTAAAAAATAAAATCACCAATGAACATAAAATAAATGTAGATTTTGACAATTTAAGGTTCTTAAAGATATTGATAACTTTCTCTTGATTACTTGAGAAGGTTTGGTGCAAATTACATATTATGAAGATAAGCTTATTGGCCTAGAAGACCGTTAATGCGATTGCATAATGGCACCACTGAAAAACACATAGTTGTGGTTTATTGATGGCTTTTAGGCATCATAGAAGTTCATCCTGCTAACACTGGTGGTTATCCCTTTAGTTAGAAATCAAGGTAAGAATTCTCTATCATGATGCATCTCTCCAGGCTTTAGCCACAAAAGGTGATGAACCAGCTGGTGCTGCTACATTCCTGCTCTCTAGTGGCTTGTGGCATTTTCAAAACTTCCTGCTTAGTTTGGGAAAGTGCATTATCTTCAGAGCACTAGTTTTCATTCCGAGGACATACATTCTGGAATTCAAATAACTCTTATTAGTCACAAATGTATGGAAAAAGTGTATCAGGGCATATTCATGGTAATTATGATGATATGGAGATTTAAATGTACACATGAAGAGGATAGATGGATAGATAGATAGATAGATAGATAGATAGATAGATAGAGCAACCTGCCTGGGTTGCTCAGTCAATGAAACATCTGCCTTCAGCTCAGGTCATGATCTCATGGTCCTGGGATCAAGCCCCACATTGGGTCACTGCTTAGTGAGAGTCTGCATCTCCTTCTCCCTCTGCCTGCCCGCTCCCCCTGTTTGTGCTCTTTCTCTCTCTCTCTGTGTCAAATTAATGAGTAAAATCTTAAAAAAAAGATGGATAGATAGATATATAGATAACAGATAGGCGGTAGATATCAAGCATGGCAGTAAGACATATAGAAAAACCCCTGTATTTTTAACTTTTTTTAGGTTTTTGCTTTTGTCATACTTGCCTGACTTGCATGTGCTATAAAAGAACAGAAAAATAACTTTAGATGATGTCTAGCTTTGTTTAAAGTTATTACATGTCTGCGTGAAAATAGTTTCCAACATCTTTTTGGTTAGTTAAATCATAGATATCTGTTCATAATTTCTAAATAAGAGAACCTACTGAAGCATTCATTATTATGCCTAACACTTAAGTTTTTATGCTTTGGGCTTCTTATTTTCATATGACATAGAGAAGATAAATAGGTTTGAGTCTGTTAATAAACATGTTCTTTTTGCCACATTGAAAAGTCACACTATAAGAAAGCATATACTTACACAAATTGTGACACATGTGTTCCCAAAATGTGGGAGTCTGCTACAGAATTCACAACTGCTTATTCCCTAGTTTCCTCTGTGAGAAAGGAAAGGTTACTAATGGTTAAACATTATAATCAATATGTGAACATAGCACTACTAGAAATAATTAGGGTGAAGGGAACAGCATTGTATGCAAAGCACGCACAGTATGTGGGATGTGGTTTCGGTATGGGAAAAGAATGATTTCGTTCTAAAGTAAAAGGTGAAAATAAAGGACAAAAACTGAATGTATAAGAAAGTTATAAGCAGTTTGGAAAAAAAGAATTTAGAAAAAGGAACCTTATCTTGTGAGATCAAAGCTGGATAAGATTAGGTGGTTTTATTTATAAGTTTTTCTTTTTAAGAGTTTTGGTATTAATAGTGCATAACTGCCAAACTAGAATTTGGCTTTTTCTCTGTTAAAACAACAAAGCGTTCTTTGATTGCTGGTCTTCTCTCAATAAGAGATTGTAACACTTTGGAGGTTATGTTGTTGTTTGTTTGTTTGTTTCCTATGTAAGTAATCCACCTAGGAGACCAAGATTCTTGTCTTACCTATGGTTTGTGTTGACTTCATTATGTTCTCAATTATTTAAGAGAACTGAATCTTCTCACTTTTGTAATGAGTAAAGTTTTTGTTTTGTTTTGTTTTTACAGTCATATTACTTTTTATGTTTACTTTTGAATTATTTTGTTGTTACTTTGATTAAACAGGTAGCTATTTTTTTAGACCTAGGATCTTATTTATTCAAGTTTTGACATTTTTAATAGTTTGCCTTCCCAAATAAAATTCTAAGTGAAATCTTTATAATCTCAACCATGCTTTGAGATTTCTCAGAGGGTCCCTGGAAAATCTCAAAGGATTTGTCTTTTCATCTTGCAAAAAAGGGTAATTAAATTTATTTGATATGTTCAATTCCATGAAAATTACTGTCAAATAGAAAGAGATGCTTAACCATCCCTAGGTTATATATATGTATGGGTAAGTGTAATTGACATAAATATTTCAGAAACTGTATGAAATTCTTAGAAATTTGCCCATGCCCTTGCTGTCCATGGTATGTCCCGGTATAATGCTATTCTGGTTATTATTTAAAAATGCTATATGCCACAGAAATAACCAAATTTCTGTGTCAAATGAATTCTCACCACATATTTAACTATAGTCAAAGTCCTTTGTCATTCACAGATAGGTTTTGTTTTATTCTGATTCTTTTCCAAAAGTTTTGCTATCAGCTGTAGCCCAGAATGCTTTGTCTTTTGTAAAGAGGGACTGTCTCAAAGACCCACAGGAAAAATGATGACAGATACTCTGGAGTACAGACTTCTTATGACTTTGCTTCAAATCTACTTCAGACGGAGTGAGGATTTCCAGTGCTCTGGCGGAGAAGCTGACAAGTTCATAAAACCGCTAACCCGAGATCAAGCAGAACAAGAATTAATTACATGGCACTGAATTAAGTGATAAAGAATGATAATATTTTTTCACAGCTTTTGTATGGAACAGTGCTGATTCTTTAATGCTCTATTTTCTGAATATAAGGAGCCCATTTTGCTTTTCTCTTAAGCTATCGATAACATATAACACTTCAGTAGACAATACTTTTGAAAACATAAATGAAACATATGTCTTTTTTCTTCCTGTTTGATTCCTCCAGAATTTGGAAACTCTTACTGAATGTTCTAATTTTCATGGCAATATAATTATCTGCATAATTTCAATAGGAATCTGTTCTCTTTATAACAGGACATAATTAGAGAAAAAAAATAAAAAGGTTATATACCCAAGACTTTGGCCTGTCATATTTGAGAATGACATGCATGGAATCAAATATGACCAGAAAGTTTAATGGAACGATGGTTGGCTTTACCGAGCCAGTGCTCACAAAATCCTTTTGGAAAAACCAGCCTGGGGACTGGCTTATATCTATCCTTATAGTGAGGAGTGAAATTCATTTCCCAGCAGGTTCAGGAACCTGAGGATATCATGGAGGCCCTCAAGAAGAAAGGAATTCACCTAAATCTGTAGGTACTGGAGATGAAGCCTGATGGTGAGGTCTTGGCTTGTCTTTCTAGCCAAGAGAGGCTTCCAAAGAGAGACAATCTCTCATAAAAAGTTCCAACAAAGCAAAATTAAAAATGCTCTGTGTGGTCAATTGCCATTCTGTTACACTTATGCAAATATCAGGCCCAATCTAATGATATCAGACTTAGACGTGTAAACTTTGGTAATCTTTGATCAAAAACGGGGAGACTGCAGAGGACAGAGGATGGACTTGGTGACAGATTGGGGTGGGTTTGGGATGTGGTGAGTAGCAATATAATGTCATGTATGATAGGATTAGGGAAATCAGCGATGAAGTGTGATTTGTATCTTGGTAAAATCTATTCTTCTTAGTTAAAACCTTTTACACTTCAGATATTGTTAAGCTCTGATTTGAAACAGAGGCATCTCTAATAGGTGGCAAATCTGTTTATAGTGTGACTTTCAGGGAGTTGAGGGTAGGACGCTTTATCTCTGCTTTCCTCCATGAGGCATTCTAAGTGAACAAATTTTGCCTGTCAAGGCTGGTTCATTTTACATTAATATGTACGGTTAGTAGGTCTTGTTATTTTGCATCTAACTAAACAGGATTTTAGGTCCAAAACATAAAACTGAATCTGCTACAATGCTGACTTAATATTCCTTGTCAAATCTAATTTGATGCTTGAACCACTGATTCATGGTACTGGTTGTGATTCCCAATCCTGGAACTAGAGAACTATAAAATATCGTGAGATAGATTTCCAGAAAACTCCTACGAACATATCCAGGAGTCATATGGAGGATACATTTATTTACAGCATGAAAATGCTCTTTAAATCTTAATTGTAATAGTCATGCCTGTGGGTTTCTTTCATGTTTGTTAGATTCTGCACCTTGTTTCAGACTCTACCTAAAACACACTCATGTAAAAGCCAAGAGTTAAATCTCAGCAAGTTTGTTTCATCAGCATCTCTATTAGAACTCTGTCTGTCACTCGGGGGCTAATCAATATTACTAATGAAAATGACTAGCATGTATTAAAAGCTTGCCAGGTACCAGGTGCCATTCTAAGTGTTCAATGTGCATTATATCTTGTCATGAGCCAGGTTCTACCACTTTCTCCGATCTGTTGCAGGACAAACTGAAGCAGAGGTTAGCCAACTTGCTCATGATAGCACTGCCCGCCACCCCAGCCAAGGGCTGAGTCCAGACTGACTGGCTCGGGATCCATATGACTATGGATTATGGCATCAGACTGTGTTGGGAGCTGGCCTCAGAAAATTTCAGTAAGGGCTGAAAGCTCCTTTCCCTAATTGATTACTGTGGCCAGATGCCTATCTTGCAAAAGTTTTCCTTTTCACTCCGTAAATCAATTATTCATTACATTTGTAAGTTAAATATACCTGAGGTTAAAATTTATTTATGAATTTAATAATATTTTTTGGCCAAGTATAAAATGACAAATTAAATAGCAGCACTGAAGTGCTTAACTTGATGGCTTAATATATTTGCCAACCAGGCTCAAATTATTTATTTATTTACACTGGGGTAAGATGATGACATCAATAGTCACAATTCATGAAGTATGTGGTTTGGGGGACTTTGCTAAGCAGATAGGTAACCGCCACTCTGTACAGTGTTAGGACACTAAGAGGCATAGGTTCCCAGAAGAACAATAGTCCTCCCTGCGGCGGGTTGGGGGGGGGGGGGGCTTCCCAGGGAGATGATGTTTAAGCTCCTGTGAAGGTTGAGAAGAACTGGTAAGATTTAATCAGCACAGCCTCCCTGAGGAGGAGGGCTGGAGAAGACACAAGAAGTAAGAAAAAACCCATGAAAAAAGAAGAGGAATTTGCAATTGAGCTTAAAGATGAATTCTTCACAGCTTTAAGAATTAAAGTGTTATGATCAAATCAAAATCACTCTAATGAAGCTGTTACAACATGAATATAAAAACTTAGAGTTTGGAGAAACTGAATTATGGAATGTTGACATTTAACATTTTCTGCTCTCCGTCGTCCCTTGTAAAAATGCACGCAGCAGTGTCAAAGCTGAACACTGATTAGTTGTGGAGTCATAAAAGACATGCCCGAGATCCATTCGTTTGGTTCCAGCCTGTCATAATTCCCCACCTGCAGCATATGTAGTTTTCAAAGAAAAATATAGCAGTCTCATGAAAAGTTCAACTTTAGTCTGATTTCTAAGACAGTTTGGAGGTCAAAACATAAGCCGTGTTTTTCCAAGACAAACATGTGTGATACACCTTTGGTGGTCGTATTTTGGTCTATATGTTTGATTTTTGTTGGTCTTTTAACAACATGTTGTTAACATGTTAACATGTTGGTCTTTTGTTGGTCTTAAAGAATGTTGAACATTTTTTCCATTTTTTTTATTAAAACATAACTTACATATAGTAAAGCCCATTCTTTTAAGTTACAGTTCTCAGTTATGGAATCTAAACTCCACCAGCCCCATTCGAGACACAGAGCAATGTCATCACTCCCATGGATTCCCACCTGCCTCCCACCAGCAGCCTTTCCTTCCCTGCCCGACCTCTAGAACCCACTGATCTTTTCAGCTTTAGAGTTGAGCCTTTTCTAAAATACCATAGGAAAGGAATCTTAAGGCATGTACTTTCCTGTGTCCAGCTTCTTCCATTCCATGTAACACATTGAAGATTTTGTATTTTTGTGTCTGTGTGCATTCCTTCTAATTGCTGAACAGTTCTTTATTTTTTTTTAATTTTAATTTTTTTTTTACCAATTACCGAGAGGACCACTATAAACATTCATGAGCAGGTTTTGTTTAAACACAGGTTTTTGTTACATTTGTGTAAGGACCTGGGATAGTGATGGCTCACACTTTTGGTAGTGTATTTAAGAAATTTTGTCTTCTCCAAGGGCTCAAATTTTTCTCCTTTTGATTCCCCTGGGTCATTTCTAGTTTATGGGTTTCATTTAGGAGTAAGTGTGCTTTAGAAAGCTAGACCATGTTGGCTCTCAGGAGTCAATTGTTAAAACCATAAACTTTTGTGAATTTTCCAACAAATACTGTCAACTGAAGATAAGCCATGTCAGTGTTGTTTATGCCATGAAAAGCAGCAAATGCAAAAATTTAAGGCTTTTTTTTTTTTTTTTTTGCCCACAAAGTTGGTTGTTACACATTTATAAACATACCACCCTCTATGATCCACATTAAATTAAATGAAGTGTAGAGAGAGCTAGGTGTTTATTTTGTTGCATATGAATATCCATAAATTCCTGCAGCATTTGTTGGAAAGACCATGTTTTCTTCACTTAATGTCTTGGTACCGTGTTGAAAATCAATTGACTATGTATGTGGGAATCTCCTTCTAGAATCCCTCCTGTTTCATTCATCTGTGAGTCTAACCCATTTGGAGGACGACTAGTGCTTTATGCCAGGTCCAGAAACGAAGAAGTGTGAATCATTACAATTCTTTCTGTCTTCATTTTTGAAATCATTTGACTATAGTAATTCCTCTTTTTCCTTTCAATCCTGGTTTTAGCTTCAGGGACTTTAAAACTCTGTGCGTATACATGTTAAAGATTCTTAAGATCTTGGATAATTACTCTTTTATCACTTTGTAATGTCTGACTTTATTCCAGGCAGTGATCCTTGATAAGAAAACTAGTTTTATATTAAGATAGCTATTCCAGCTTTATTTTGATCACTGTTGGAATATAATATATACTTTTCTATTCTCTTATTTTTTAACTTACATTTATGCCTCTACATAAAAGGTGTGTGTGTGTGTATATATATATATATATATATATATATATATATATGTAGACAGTCTACAGTTGGGACATTTCCTACTTCCTCCCTCCCAAATTTATGATTTGTCTCTTAATTGGTGACTTTCAACCATTTATATCAATGGTATTATTAATATAGTTGACTTAAGTCAACTGATTACTATTTTATTAATTTTAATTTTGTTTTCTAAAAATTTTATTTATTTGACACAGAGAGAGAGAGCACAACTGGGGAGGGAGGGAGGGAAAAGCAGACCCCCACTGAAAAGAGATTCCCGACTCAGGGCTGGATTCCAGGACCCTGGGACCGTGACCTGAACCAAGAGCTGGATTTCAGGCCCCAGGGATGGTGACCTGAACCAAGGGAAGACTGACTGCCCCCTTTCTTAGTGTTTTATATATATTTTAAGGTTTTTTTTTTTCATTCATTTCTACCTTTGTTTTGGATTATTTTTAGGCATCATTTTATTTTTATTTTTAGACATTATTTATAATTCTTTTTAAAGAATTATAAATTTTATAATTTTAAAATTGCTTTTAGTGATTTCCCTTTAATTTAAAATGTGCACCTTTATTAATCAAACTACTTTCAAATAATTTACGTGCAGTTTAAGGACCTTACAACACTATATTTAACACTGCCACTTTGTGTGTGTGTGATTTGTGTCATACATTTTACATATATGACAAACACAAAATATTGTTGCTTTTTTTTTGCTTTAGACAGTGAAGTCATCTTTTAGAGTAATCAATAAAAAATAATAAATTTTAAAACTAACTTATTTTATTTCTGGCTTTTCTCATTTGCTTGTGTAGATCCATGTTTTCATCTAGTGTTCTATTTCCTCTGCATTCAAATCTTTCTTTAAAATCCCTTGAGGTGCAGGACTTTGGCAATAAATTCTTCTAGAGTATCTTAGTCACAGAGACTCTATTTTTTTCTTGATTTTGGAAGGATCCTTTCACTGGATGCAGAATCTGGGTTGTTGGATTTTTTTAATTCCCCAGCACTTCCAATTTGCCTCTCCATTGTTCTTCCACCTACCTGGGCTTATTAGAAGTCTGTATTTATTACCTGTGTTGCTGTGTTTGCCATATTTATTTGTCTTCATTTACTTGTAAGATTTTCTCTTGGCTTTTTTTTTTTTTTTTTAGTAGTTTGCCTTACATAAATCCATGTGTACATTTTATTTTTCTTGCTTGATGTTTTCTGAACTATTTGGATCTGTGCTTTTGTGTATATCATTAATTTTGGAAAATATTTGGGAATTATTGCTTCAAATATTTCTTTGTCCCCCCCCTTCTCTATTCCCCTTATATGGTTCCAATTTCATGTATTTTAGTCATATTTGCCGTAGAAGCACGTGTGTGTGTGTGTGTGTGTGTGTGCACTCAGGTTTTTTTTCTCTTATGTTTTAATTTTGGGTAATGTTTATTAATCTTTTCAAATTCTTGATTCTTAGCTTGGGTAAGTTGAGCCTGATGAGCCTACAGGAAACATTATTTACTGTGTTTCATTTCTATCAATTTCATTTGATTTGTTTCTTACAGTTTCTATCTCTCTGATAAAATTGTCCTTATGCTTTTTTTAAAAAAAAATATTTTGTCTATTTATTCATGAGAAACACAGAGAAAGAGGCAGAGACATAGGCAGAGGGAGAATCCTGCAGGGAGCCCAATGTGGAACTCAATCCCAAGGCCCCGGGATCATGATCTGAGCTGAAGGCCGATGCTCAACCATTGATCCACCTAGGTGCCCCATCCTTATGCTCTTTCATGTTGTCCTTTGTTTCTTTCAAAGCTTTTTACATATAAACTATAATTTTTAAAATTCCTTTTCTGATAATTCTAATAGCTCGGTCACATTTGAGCCTGATTGTGTTGTTTATTTTGTCTGTTGACATGGATTTCTTTTTCTTTTCCTTGATTTTTTTTTCTTGGTGAAAGATAGACACCTTGTGTAGGATTATAAAGAATCAGATAAATATATATATTTTTGAAATCCTGGAAATTGTCAGGCCTTTCTCTGTTAAGGCTTTTTTTTTTTTTTTTTTTTTTTTTTTTTTTTTTTTTGCAAAGTATTGAATTAGCCTTTTAAGGAATTGAGCTAGAGTTGAAGTTTATTGTTGCTATAGTCACTATATGCTTCAAATTCCTCCAGTATTTAACTGTATTTAGAGTAAGTTATTATGTCAGAAGATAGAATGCTTTAACTTGTTACTTGGTGTTTGTCAACTTAGTAAGAGGGAATTGGGGACAGTCTGCTCTGATATTCTGATTATGTTGCAATTTTCAGCAAGCATTGTGTCCTCGGGCCCCATGGGTAATATGTGAGGTTTCTATTATCCTTCTCCTCCCATAGCTCAGAAAAATTAGGTACGGTTATAATGTTTGACTAAGTGCCAGAGTATGTAGGAATGAAAGAAAACCCTAATATTTTCAGCTAAGCAGCTTTTGAATGATTATTACCAGGGAAAGGAAAACTATTCTGGAGATTTCTTGAAAAGGAAAATTAGAAAGAAGATATATCAAGTAGTTTTTGGAGGAAAGGAAGAGAAAATTTGTTCTGGAGACACTGCCTAGGAAAAGAATAAAGAGAAAATATACAGGAAAGCAAATAAACTATTTATTATTTATCTTATTACCATTGTAATAAGATGGTAATAAGATAAAAGTAACTAGGAGTGAGAGACTTTTCTTTTATATGCCTAATCAAAGACGAGGTAATTCATTTCTAAAATACTCAACATTAGTGATTTTCTGACTCAGACTTGTATTAATACTATTCTTTCTGGATCTTCATCTTTATCACTATATTGTTATCCTGGAAAACTCCTCATACTCAAGATGTGGCACTGGGGACTATCATTCTCATTGTTGTGAGACAGTGGCTTGTTATATAAATGAGACAAAGATGACCCTTCTATATTGGCTTCCAGGCTTTTTTGGTAACTTCACAACATGCTGACACTCATTAGCTCAAAAGTCCATAGGCTCCAAACCCAAAATTTTACACATTCAATTGTTTTCATACTAGTCTAAGAAAGTGGATACGCCATTGCTATTTACCATTTTAGTACCTGCTAGGTTCTGCTCTGCACAGCCTGTGAAACTATACTCTGCATCTAGTGGCCAGTGATAGAATAATCTTGTGATTATAGGACCCAAGCAGTTGTCCTTCAGTGTCTTTGACCAGATACTCCCCACGGTACTGCTGAACGACACCACCTGGACTCAAGCCTAGTCCGTGATTTTCTCTCCAGGCAAGTTCTCTTGCCCCTTCTACTCTCAATGCCATAAGCTCCTATCCAGTCCCTTGATATGAGGGACGTCCTCTCTCATGGAACCCTATTCAAGTACCACCTAACAAAATGTGTTACTGCCTCTCAAGATCTCATTTTTTTCCCTTGATCGGCACCCAGAGCACTCAATGACCCTCTTTCGGTGGCTCCATTCCTAGCTGAAGGGAACAACTCTCTCTGCTTATTTGGTTTTGCTGGGCTACTATTAAGAATCCCAGTTAGGATTGATTGTCAGGATGCTTTTGTTCTTAAACTTAGAAAACTTTCTTGAAGTAACTGATAGACTAAGACCAAGAAATGTTTCATGCAAGACTATATGACGAAAATAAGACATTCTCTACCTATATTTTTTGTTTGTTTGCTTTGTGTGTGTGTGTGTGTGTGTGTGTGTGTGTGTGTGTGTGTGTTTAAACCTGATGTGGTCAAGATGGAAGCTAGCAAAACTATCAATGTCAGTGTGTGACTACCTGCAGAAAATGTTTGGCTATCATGGCAGATACACGGTGCACAGCCCAGGCTTCAGTGGTTCCTGCCCTAGCATTCTGCCCTCCATCAGAACAACCCACAGATTTTCCCAGAAGCATTTGGGTCGTCTATCTAATGGTCACCTCTGAGGATCAAAAGGGAGTGTACAATGAGCATTTCAATGAGTCCCAATAGTATTTACTAATATTCTCATATTGATTTCCATATTTGGGAGTTGCAGTCTGTTTTTGGATAGATGGTTAGCCATTTTGTGAAAAAGCAAATTCTTTGCAAATACTTAGTCCATTGATCACATCAATTAACAGGGAACTCAAAGAACTTTTGCATTTTTAACTATCCATTTCTGGATCAGTTAAACGAGATCAGGAGTCAGGAGGACAGTCTACATTATTATAAAGAAAAAGATATATGCATGCAGGTTTGTAGTCATAATGAGGTTAGGAGAACAAACATAAGGCATCTGTATTCATTAGGTGCCTTTTTCATTGAGCTTGTTTTCAGTAGCTGAGTGCCCCGGTTATTTTCTACATCCTACTCAGCAACTGAAGATAATTTTAGCATGTGAAAATCCTAAAATACTTTCTTATCTTTCTTATCTTACTATAGAAGAAAACTGCCCTGATTTTCTTAAATGCACTTAACACTTATGTAGGTAAGCCTTAGTATCATGAGGTGTTAATGACTCACCTAATTAGATGATATATCATCAGAGCCCTGAGCTATGTTTTTCCACAAAGAAACCTTCCTTTTCCTGCACTTGACTTTACTTTTTTCCAGATTTGCACAAAGCATGAACAAATAATACTCTAACAACAAATGCTGCAATTTATTATGAATTAATTATATGCTAGACATGGTGCCAGTTGCTCCACATATATTAACCCAAGTGATAGGATATCATAGAATAAAGTATGCTTTTATGTATTAGGAGTTTGAAATCAATAAAATACATATTGGATGAAACAAATGACACCAAGGTATGCATCTTGCAAATTATCTATCCCAATGACCTCTCATTAGCAATTTGTATTACTATGTGGGAAGTCAAGAAACATATGAGAACCTCGAACACATAAACATCTTCAACTTTGTATGTAAGAGTATATATTTAAATTATCATTGCATGACCCCAAAATTTGTTCTCATTAATGGAGAAAGTACCAGGAAACATATTCCATTTAATCTGCATACCATACATAGTTATTTTTGTCCTTAAAAAGTATGGATTTGCCATGAATTAATAAAGAAAGAGAGTAGTTACTTCACTTAGCAGTTATTTACTTAGTAAACGACTTGACATTAGTCTGATTTTAAAATATTTTCTAAAGCTTAAAAAATGTCTGAACCAACCACTTTTCTCTGTTTTCAGTGTTGAATGCTCCTTTTGTTTAACTGTTTGATCTTGCTTTTATATATAAAATACTTTAAAAAAGAGCTATTTTTCAATTTCTTCTAATATAATTAGATCCATTAAGTAGAATTATTTAATATCGAGGGATATTATGGGAAAATAAAACATCCCTGGTTTTCTCAGGGCTCTTGTAGAACACCCAGCCTTGTAAGACTCTTCAGATATCAGAAGACTTGCATCTGTAGCTATTTGTAGAGCTAATTTCTCCGATCCCAAAAGGAAGGCTAATAAAGCTTCTCTTTTGTCCTGGATAGAGCCAAATGCTTACAGCCTGGGTAAGTCCCAGGAGACCTGAGACCAGAGCATTTTCTTCCGTGATATTTATGGTTAGAGATGAGGCCTTAGAACTTGGATATCTCTGTTGGTCTCCAAGAAATGAAGAAATGGGCACCATGGTGTTCAAAAGTGGAGAACATTTCCTGACTGAAAGGTTGGGTGGAGGAGCTAGCTCCCTCATCTCAGGGTGCTGGCAGTTGGGCTGGGTCAGAAAGAGAGAACAATGAATGCCTTGGGACTGTTCTCCAGGGGAAAGGTAGGTACAGGCAGGAAGTTCTCCTGAAACAAATTCTAGACACTTCAGTTCCTGGAGGAACAACTGTCCCCAAGGATGTACAATAGAACCATGAGTTCAAGATGCTACTATCTTGGATCTTTGCAGACTTGGGGTGGGGGCCCCAGGATTCCACACCTTAAAGTCCATGTTCCTGTCTGGGAGTTGGAAGGAGTGTGTGGGGATGGCCTTTGGCTTTCCGGAAGCTGATAGACTTGCTGCCTGAGATTACTGCAGTGCCCTCCTGTGTTCCAGCCTTGGGTGGCCCCATCTCTGCATAGCCTCTGGGCCAGAACCTGGTCCCCAGCACCTGGCTGTCTTCTGGGGCAATGTATCATTGCACTGTGACTTTGCACTCAGTGGGGCATCCTCAGGGATTGTGGTTTGCCTGATGGGTGGCTGAACCAGACTTTTTAAAGATGAGTCTCAGGTGTGCCTGGGTAGCTCCGTGTGTTAAGTGGCTGACTCTTGATTTCAGCTCAGGTCACGTCTCAGGGTCCTGGGGCGGAGCCCTGTGTTGGAGCTCCACATTCAGTGCAGGCTTTGCTTGAGATTCTCTCCCTCTCTCTCTGCCCCTCCACCCAATCACCATACATGCCACACTTGCTCATGCTATCTCTAAAAACAAAACCAAACCAAACAAAGCAAATCTTTAAAAAAAAAAAAAAAAAAAAAAAGATGAGTCTGGGACCAGGGGCCTTCAGCACCAGATCAGCCATGCATTTCTCATCCCCAGGCTCCCTTGCTTGTCCATAGGAAAGAAAAAAAAAAATGGATGAAGCGCTAGAATTTAGAGACAGACCTATTGTGATCTTAAAAGCTGAGACTTCTGATAGCTCCTGGAGAGATTTTATTTACATATCAAATGGCTAGGATTAGATTTTGGAAGCATTACATTTCCAAGTATGCTCTTCCAGAGGGGAGAGGGACAGGAGCCTCCAACTCCTTTAAAAACAGGGACAAATCATTTTTCCTTGTCCCTCAGCTGTGGGCACCCAGCTACTGCGTAAGACAGTTGACCTGGCTCTCACGGGAGCCCCAGGGGTAAGGGAGATGGCAAGATGCACTTATTAATAAAACTGCTTTTGACCAGAACACCTCTTTCATAAACTCAAGATAAAATTAATAAAGGTAGATATCAAAAACCAAACATTTATCTATTTTATATGATTGTATTGGATAACAGGTAATAAAGTAAGAACTGCAAAACTTTTCTGTATAAGATAGTATTTTGTCATCTCTCCCTAAATACTATGTCCTGATATAGTAGATTTCTGACATTGGCCTCTTTTGAAAAAGATACGGTTCATGTCTTTAAATAGTATATTCTGATAAAAAATTAGATTTAATAACTGCATTCCTTTCTTTTATTTCATATCTGAGTATGCCTGTCATTAATTTTAATAAGACATTCGACTCAATTATAAATCAAGGTATCAATTTTTTTTTTACTTAAAACCATACTTGTAAATCCACTCATGATGTTTATCCTGAGGCCCTACAAAAAATATGAAGGGCCTTTGCCAAAAATATTATCTGAATTAGTGTTATTCTCATAGTGTGTGTATTTTAATGGATCATCCCTTAAAATTTTCTACCACATATTTTATGAATGTTGAGTTTGTTGATTAGAATATTTTGCTAATCAAAAGACTGTGACCATGCTGTTTTATTGTATTTAAATATGAAAGTGTAAATTAATAATTTACTACATTTTCCACTTTAAACCACTGATTTTATTATTAGTTTAACAAAGTCCTTCTGCCACCAGAGACCGAATTAAACTGTAGTCAGCTTTACTTTCCTTCTTTATGCTGAAAGATTCAGTGAAGTTCCACTTGAGAAGACTCTGTTACACTTAGGATAATGTACAGTAAAATGTATATAATATCAGCCGCCAGTTAGCCCATCATTATATATAACATTGCATGTGTATGACATCATAGAAGGTGATGAATGAGGTGAGGACCATCAGAAAACAGGAAAGAGCCAGTTATTAACGTATTAGGATGTATTAGAAATATGCGAATGCTTTTTTATTTTTGCTTTTTTTATTTTTTACTGGGTTTGAGAAAGGCGTGGGAAGTAATAGGAAGGAAATGGATCACAGAATTACCCCAAATGACAGGTTCCTGGAGGAAGATTATACACTATTAGGCTAAAACTTCCTCCATTCATTTCAGCACTTTTGCTAATGCATGGGTTAGAATTTCGAAGGGTAGAGACAGTGGACAGGGAGCAGCTGGGGGGTAAGGGGCGCACTGGTTCCTTTAGGTCACTGCACATGCAGTGAAGCCCAGGGTGAGTACAGGATGCGCAGGAAACTCGCAGGGAGATGCTCTGGGTCCAGGCTCTGGGCGAGCATGCGTGTGATGGAATGCATGTGTAGGGCTCACCCTTTGTCAGGGGAAGAGACCCTGGAAGGAAATGGATGCTCTGGGGAGTCAGGTGACCCTCCAGCCAGCATGTGATAACACTGAGAAGCAGGATCAATAAGTGCAGCTGGGTCCTAGAAGGAGGTCAGCAGGATCTGGAGAACGTTTTTAGCAAAAATTTATAAAAACAGGATTCTTCTTTTTTTTCTGCCAATTAAAAGCATAGCTACACCAGGAGAGGTTTAAAAAAAAAAAAAGCAACACAAAGTGGGGAAACAGTAACATCGAAATATTATAATGGTCTTGTTTTGTGATACTATTGGATTTTCTTCCCCTTCAGGTAGGGCCCTGAGCTTTTCCAGTGATGTCTGAGCTTAGTGCTGAGAAGACCTGCAAAGGAAGAAGACAACACAACTACAAGTCAAAGCAGTGTCCTGCAGATGAGGAACTGGCTAAAGTCAACACCCTCTCTGGGCATTTGCTAGGCATTAACCTTTCCCCACCACACTCTGGGAGTTTCCCAGATGCTCACCCGGTGGGGGTGCAGGGGTGCCTGGAACACTGCAGAGGGGTGGGAGAGGTGCTCAAGGAGCTCTTTCCAATTTCCCTTTCACTTATGAAAGTGGTACCTTACAAGATCCACTAATACGCACTAGCGAGGGGGTTCCTTCAAGTAATTATGGCTCTTTTAAGAAATTCGAAGAGAAAACAAGGGATATATATAAAGTCCTGCAACACAAAGAAAAAATAAAAACAAGAAAAGACAGAGCATTCTGTTTTCTTTTTCTATTTTTTTTTCCCCTGGGTGGTTTCTTTTTACTTATCTTAGCCACGTTTTCTGCTCCAGTGATTTCTAAACACACGCACACTTGCATCACCTAGGAGATTAGATCATAAGTACTTTCATATATCATTTAAATAGCACAGATGTCAAAAACAAGATACACCATGGCCATGGCAGTGTTGGCAGTTACCTATGAACGTTTTGAACCACAAAACTGAGGTCATTGTGAATTTCCAAACTTCATTCATTGGCTTCCTCTTGGAAGGAAGCACATGGAATTGGCCTTCCCAAAATTTTAGAGAAGGGGAATTGTATCGCCCCAAATGGCTAAGCTAAAAGATACATTGGTTAATTCCAAAGGAACTGGGAAAATCGTGGTTGCTATCTTTATGACAGTGACATATTGTGCAGGGAAGTGAAAGTGGGTTATGTTAAGGTGGCATGATTCAGACCGTGAGGCAAGATTGTGAAATGAATTAGAAAAAAAAAAATCAGATCTTTACTTTTAAATATATTATGTTCAAATCTGAAGAGGTGTTTATTTCTTCTACCATTTTTTCTCCTCAGCCAGTGGCAATTTTGAAAACTTTCATTCAGTGGCTGTGCTTTAGATAATAGCTCACTCCTGAGGGATTGTTTTTGCTTTGCCTTTATCTCTGTACTTGCCGATTGGATAAGTGACTCGATAGGACTTCACGTAACAGTATTGCTGTAGTGATAAAAACACTCAGAATATATATATTTTTTATTGAACAAGTTTGTCTTTTTCATATGACAAGAGATTGTAAGTTTCATAAAACCTAATTTAGGATGTGATATCATCAAGAAGAAATGAACCTAACATAAGTCTTTTTCAAGAAAATTGCATAATACGTTGAAGGTAAAGTGTTCTCATTCAAAAGCTGAGAGAGAGAAAGAGAGAGAGATTTGGTAAGAGAGAGATTTGACAATGACAACCAAGAAACTACATGATCACCTTACCTTGAATTATGTCTTTAATAACAATTTATACAAAATGTCCTAGTTGTCTGCTAATACTAAATATATATCAAGTACAGCTCAAACTTTAAAATGTAATTTGTTGAAATAGTTCATAGAATACCTCCACACCAAACCTAAGTATGTTGAATATTGAAATGCTAACTGAAGGTGAGGTCACAGAGCTATTGAATTGGGCACTGAACCCCTCTATCTTTAGTTTCCAGCTACATAAATTCATGGTTTACATGTGAAATTGTATTTTTCCTGTTATGTACATTTCCTCTTGCTTTCTCTGATTTTTTTTTTTTTTCTGTTTAGAGGAAAACAAGTTCTCAGGTAGAATTTAAAGTGATGGTAAGCAATGCATGGAAATGGTGCAGGATCTGTGGGACAGGCACCTGCCGGCCTGGACTGGCATTCTGCACGTGGGCAATTACTGAACTTCATTTTAAAGTGCGGAGCATGGCACAATATTCACAGGGAGTTATGATGTAATAGAAGGATGGAGTATCAATATTTAAAAAAAAATATTCGTAAACTGAAACATCATACAAATGTTGTTTGTAGGGGTTATTTTAAGAGAAAACCTTATTGTTCCTCAGGCCCAGGGGGCAGAGTCCCACTTTCTCCTCTTCCATCCCCATGCATTGGCACCTGGGTCACTGCATGGTCATGTAACACTGCTCTACCTGAAAGCATTCTTGAAACCCTGAAACTCCAGCCTCCAGGCCCTTGGCACACCTTCCATTTCCTGTGCCTTTTCTCCTTGTGACCCTGTTTCTCAGTAAAATGGATCTTTCTAGCTCATCCTCATTTCCTAGCCTCTCTTGCCTCCCGGAGGACCTTGCGATCTTTCCTTTCCTTCTTGCAGGGACTCTTTCATCCTTTCCTTTTTCAATTCCTGTTTTTCCAGTGATGGGCCCTGGGGGAGCTGAGTCCTCATTTCCCCCATTCCCACATTGTTCATCACTGAGTGCAGCACAGTCTGTAGACACAAAATAGCTGTAGACAGCTGCCTGTCTTCACAGGAGTGCACAGGAACCACCTGCACACACGTGTCCCTCCCTAACACATAAGGCTGTGAGACATTTAAGTACCTTAAAAACAATTCACAGTCAGTAAGCGATGAATGCAGAATTTGATGCAAGTGTTCTTCTGGAGTTCCAGCATCCTGTGACCATGATTGCCGTGGTGGTGGAATCATGGAAGGTTCACATGGACGAATCTTTGCACACCTCAGCTGGGCTGTTGTACAATCTATATAAAATTTTTCTCACACTGCTGTTCTAAACCTCAAAATCCTCAAAGGCACAGTCCCAGTCCACTTTTGCTCCATTGTTGACCTAATATCTATACTTTCTTAGCTCAAGCAAATTCAAGTGAATTAAGTACCCATCTCCTATTGGAAAATTGCTCTGCATGTATATTTTTCCTATTTTCCATATATATATATATATATATATATATATATATATATATATATCTTAACATGTACATGAACCCTCTTCTCCACCTGTTTCTTTTTTTTCCCACCTGTTTCTATCATCAGTTTCTCCTCTTATTTCTTTTGGTGGAACCCCAGTCCTTAATTTATTAATTCATTATTCTTTTTCTGTTACATACTCAGATTTACAGATTCTGTCTACCAGTATGTCTTTCATCCTTAAAAATAATTATTCAAGCTCCCATCTCATTAAAGTCTACTCCTTCCCTCTAACCCTGATGTCTCAAAGGATGAACTCAATACCTTCCCTGCAAGACGCACACCATTCTATTTTCCTGTATCAGTACGTGGCACTGCATTCCATATGTGCAACACCTTTATATGGGGCGGGGGGGGGAGAATGTTAATTCATCTCTGTATTATTTGGACTGGAGGATTGAACTTCATGCCAAAAATAGGTGAATGATGAATAAAATTTCTTAACTTCAAGTAGGTTTTATTTATTTTTTATTTTTTTTAAAAGATCTTATTTATTTATTCATGAGAGACAGAGAGAGAGAGGCAGAGACACAGGCAGAGAGAGAAGCAGGCTCCATGCAGGGAGCTTGATGTGAGACTCGATCCGGGGACTCCAGGATCACGCCCTGGGCCGAAGGCAGATGCTCAACCGCTAAGCCATCCAGGGATCCCTCAAGTAGGTTTTAAATGTTGAGTTGACTTAATTATTGTGACATTGTTTCAAAACACATTTTGGGATAGTTGCATTAAATATTTCAAAGATGTGATAATCTGGACATACTTCCTAACTAAACATATTTAAAGTTTACAATAATATTTTCCATACACTTAGGGCATCTTAGTGTTCCTCAATGTTCTGATACAGGCTCCAAAGTTGTCAATAATTGTTTCATATACTTCCCACCATTATTTTACTTAACACACACACACGTACACAAACGCACACATGCACACGGGCATGCACACACAAATTGGAGTGAATGTCAAAGTTCTTTAGATAAAGTTATCACAATTTTAATCTAAATATATCTTTTTAAAAATATATTTTATTTATTTATTCATGAGAGACAGAGAGAGAGAGGCAGAGACATAGGCAGAGGGAGAAGCAGGGTCCTCGCAGGGAGCCTGATGTGGGACTCTATCCCAGAACCCTGGGATCATGACCTGAGCTGAAGGCAGATGCTCAACCGCTGAGCCACCCACGTGTCCCTAGAAATATCTTTTAATACAAATGGAGCACATATTATTATTCTAGGAATTGAGATAAACTGAATATCCATGGACATCCCTACAGGTTATCTCAATTTCCTGGTATAATAAACCCTGTGTGTTCTGAAATAGTCATCATAGTCACCAATTCATAGCATTTCTTACTTAGAAAGCCTGGGTACCTTAGGGGTCAAGAGCATAGACTCTTGACCTAAGGTCAAATCCCAGCTTTGCCACTGCGTAGCTTTGTGACTAGGTAAATTTAATAACCTCTCTGTGCAGTACATGGTGATAGTGCCGACCTACTAAGGTGGTTGGGAGGACTGTGTAAAGCACTTAGTGCCTAGCATGTAGGAAGTGTCAGATAGATGAGTTTTTGTTCTTGTTATTTAGAAAGAGCTACACTGAATAAGTATTGATGTTACACATTCATTTGCTAAATCAGGGCTTTCATTAGAAAAGGTAGATTTATAGAATGGTACCTCATGATTAAAATAAAGGAAATATTCCTTTCTGGAAGCCATTTAAAAAATCTATTTATTTTAAAAAGACAGACAGAGAGAGAGAGAGAGAGAGAGAGAACGTGCATGCACAAGCAGGGGAGGGGGAAAGAGAGAGGGAGAGGGAGAAGGAGAGACAGATTCCCCAAGCAGACTCCCTGCTGCACACAGAACCAGATGTGGGGCTCAACTCTGGGACGCTGAGATCATGATCTGAGCCCAAACCAAGAGTCAGACGCTCAAATCCACTCAGCCACCTAGGTTCCACCAAAAGTCATTTTTTAAAAAGACTTTATTTATTTATTCATGAGAGACACACAGAGATACAGGCAGAGGGAGAAACAGGCTCCATGCAGGGAGCCTGACATGGGACTCCATCCTAGGTCTCCAGGATCACGCCATGGGCTGAAGGCGGCACTAAACCGTTGAGCCACCGAGGCTGCCTTCAAAAGCCATTTTTAATGTAAAATTTATGACTGTATATTTTAAAGAGGTAAGAGTATAAATCACAAAATATGGGTCTCAAATAGTCTAAAAATAGTTTATTTTCTGATGTAAATCATACAATTATATAGAAAATTCATATTAAATGATCTCATGGTAAATTTGATGTATTTTTTGGTATGTTTTATGTCCTAATATGATAGAGCCTCAGCTCTTTTTATTTATTCTTTTCTTGATTTTTGGATTGAATTCTACAAACAAGGTTGCCTGTTGTGATTTTGTCCAAAAAAATTCATAAATACAAAGATGCGCCACCTATAATCCATACACGCTAGCTTTGTGAAAATTTTAGTGAATATCCTTTCCAATTTTTTCCATACCAATAAAATAATCATCATGAATCACTGAGAGCACTGCATTTCCAATTTTTAGATACTTCTGTGTCCCACTTACGGTGCTATGCTGCTTGTGTACAATCAGCTCATGTTTCCTCCCAGCGGTCCAATTAGTTTGGTATTATTATCTTTATTTTATAAGCAAAAAAAACTGAGGATTAGGAAGCTTAGATAACTCACCCAGTTCACCCATTCCATATGGGGCAGTACTGGGATTGATTGACTCCAAACTCCTTGTATTTTGAAAGAAAACATTTTTACAAAGCTGAAATTGTAGATTTCTTCCAAATGTATAAATCATGACAAATCTAAATTTTATAAAGGGATTATTGGAGGCAGTCTGTACCATTAAGATATGTGCCACATCCTCTTGCTCTTGCTCATTTTAGTAACGTCGGGGAATGTGTCTTACTAAATGAAACACTCCGGAAATTGTATACTTTGTCATGCAGTTGCCAAGACTCTTGAGAAAAAACTGACACTGTTTTAAAGTTCATAATATATGCAGTGTTTGAGATAATTGATTTTTTTCTTATGGAAGAGGAATAATATGATTATAGAGGGCTAGCAAGAAATTTGGAGAAAACAAACCTCTTAGTCTCAAGTTTATCACCATCTCCATGTCCTTACATATGCAAAATTCCATGTTTCAGTGTGTTTGTGGTTTTTGTAGCTGTTTTGCTGTTTTGTTCTAGGTTGGAGCCGAAGAATTTCCTATCCTTCAAGTCTGTTATTTTGCAGTAGATATTTCTAAATGCTGTGTGTGTTACAAATTGTCTTCGGTGAGATCCCTTTGAATGGTTTTAATATCTTCATAATAACCCAACATGGAGCATTTGGTCACTCTAAGTGTAAGACGGAGGTGAGAGGCTGGCTAATATGATTGCTTTGGAAATAAGTTGTGAATAAAGGGAACGTGAAGAAGAGAACGTACCTAGTGCTGATTGACAGGCCGTTTCTTAAGTTATTAGAATGGCATTATATTTTGGGAAGAGAATTTCATAAACCCAGAGCAGAGTGTTGATGTTTATAAATTCCTTTCTTGATTTCTTATGAAATCTTATGAATCCAGGATCCTGCTTCCATGACTACCATTTTTATACATATTTGATTACTTTATATTGTAATTTACAACTCAAATGTGCACAACTCAACAGCAGTTGCAGAGTTAGAATTTAGCAGGTTTATAGCTTTGTTTGGCCCTCGGCACAAGTAATAAAATCCTAGCTTTAAGTACCACTGGGGTTTATAGAATGAAAACATCTGCATTATTATATTAAAATGTTCCTTCGTGTAATAAATATAACTGACAGTAGTGCATGACTTTCTTTATGAAAAATATGTTGATGGCAATCTAGTCTTAAATACTGAAGAAACTGCCGATTAAAATTTTATGGGCCTAGTTACCATCTAAATGCTCAACAGATGTCCTTATTAACAGTTTACTGCCGGGTATTCCTAATAAAAGTCTTAGTTAAGATTATTTTAAAAATACCCATGAAAACACTGTATTAACCTACCATTTATTTTAATAGTGTTTCCTGTTTATTATTCTAATAAGTTCTTTGGGGTAATGAGGGTGTTTGAATGGATACAACTTTGAATAAGTTTTCCGTGATAATGTTCTAAAAATTGTAGTGTCGCCTAAATAGTGTTCGATGTTCTTTTTCCGAATCTGTGGGAGTGTTTGGAGGAGGCACACATACACACTGCCTTCAGACACTCAGCTTTACATCCTAATCTTGGGGTCATTAGCCCTTGAGGTTTGCCTGGGTCTGAGGATTTTCCTCTTGGAAGAGACAGTCTGGCCAAAACTGGGCAAAACACAGCAAACTGGTGTTCGTGTCTCTCTGTGGGTGGAAACACTAGAAAGCAGTGGCCAGAAGGAGAACTGTTTTCAATTAATAGTCTGCTCACCTAGATCTTCTCAGATCAATCCTATACACAATCTATCTTCCAAAACTGTTCAGGATGGGCCAGAACTTCCACCCATTTACTGTTCACCTGAAAAATGAAAATTACAGGGAGTCACAAATTGGTACCAGCATCATTTAAATTTTTGTCTGCAATGAATACATGAAATGCCCCCTATCAGATGAAATGTACTATGTATTTGATTTGTTAATATTTTGCCTTCAAATACAACCCTACAATCCTTCAAATAGTCACAGAGACATGTGAGCAATTAATGGTTAACACAGTATTTTATCATGGACTATATATTACAATAGGCAGAAGGAAGTTTTTTGCCATCTATAAATATTCCCTCAGTTATTATTATATAAGTACCTATTATTTGGATTTGAATTTATTTAGATTTATAGGTTTATTAATTTATATTAGATTGCATTTTAAAAAATTTTTAAACCATTTTTTAAAATATTTATTTATTTTAGAGAGAGAGAGTGCTTATGAGCTGGGGGTGCAGAGGGAAAAGGAAAGGAAATCTCAAGCAGTTCAACCTCACGACTGCTGAGATCATGACCTGAGCCAAAATCAAGAACCAGTAGCTTAATCGCCTATACCACTCAGGCACTCCAGATTGCTTTTTTTTTTTTTTTTAATCAAAAACACTCCAGACATTGTTACCTACACATCCTTGATTTTTCATGACTGAAAATTGTAATATCTATCTTGAGATTATGAAAATAAACATTTGTATTTTGGATGATGATAATGTGATAATCATGGTAAATTATAATCATATATCAAATATTGCCTAGAAAGAGGCATGTCAGAATTTGTGTAATTAGAATATGTATTTTTTAGCCTTAATTTGTTCTTTCTCAATCTATAGTCATTTTATTTTTTGAAAAGGAATCCATTGTCCTTTGGCTATTAAAGATAGTAATCTCTTAGTTATTGCGCAGGACATAGCACAAGGACTCTTTGAGACTTTGCAAGGTAGGGTTCTCCTTTTTGTGGCTTCTGCATATTTTAAGGACCACTTATGCACTGAGTTACAATTGTTAATGAATTATTAGCTGTTTGGCTTCCTGAGAAGAGGGAATTGGCTAATTTCTTTTTTTATGATGGGACAGGTACTCAATAACTGTATAGCAGAATAAATAGCTAATAGTGTACATACAAGACTCTAGTAGAAATATGAAAACTAGAACAGATTTCAAAATCCATTGGTGGAATTAAATAATTAGTTGTATTATTACCTCACAGGTGCCTCTGGAAAGAGTTTTCTTTTCTTTCTTTTTTAAAAAGATTTTATTTATTTGACAGAGAGAGAGGAAGAAAGCACAACAGGGAGAGTGGCAGAGGGAGAGTGGAAAGCAGGCTCCAGGCTGAGCAGGGAGCCTGATGTGGGGTTTGATCCCAGGACCCTGAGATCATGATCTGAGCTGAAGGCAGACACGTCATAAACTGAGCCACCCAGGTGCCCCTGAAAAGAGTTTTCTTAATGTAAAAGACATATTTGAATCAGAAAGGAAATTATCTTTGTACCTAAACAGGTCATAACTAATTATATACTTTCCACAGTGGTCTTTATTTTGTAAGTTCAAGTTCATTGCTGGACTGTCAGCATAGCTTAACCATGTGCCCCCAATTTTAATTGGGAAAATATTTTACGCTTTTAACTATGAAGAATTTTCAGGACGAATGGTCATTAACACAAATAATTCTGAATTAATTCAGTTAAAGAAACATATTCAATTCCCGAGCATCAACTAGAGTTGAGGAAGATACCATGACATAACCAGGAAATCACAAATTATACTTGCACAATTCTCCTGTCATTTGTGTTGAAGTAACCATTCTCTGTCAAATATAAGCTTGTTAAAATATAAAGGTGAACTATAAGCAATAGCACATGAGGTTTAACACATGATTAAAGATACATTCTTATAAATGCTATTTTTATATTTAAATTTAATTGAGAAAAATTAAAGTATGTACAATTAGTACCTCAGGAGTGTTTTTTATGGTTAAAATATGCAAGTTGGGGATCCCTGGGTGGCTCAGCAGTTTAGCACCTGCCTTCGGCCCAGGGCATGATCTTGATCCCGGGATCAAGTCCTGCATCGGGTTCCCTTTAAGGAGCTTTCTCTCTCTCTGCCTGTGTCTCTGCCTCTCTCTCTCTCTCTCTCTCTCTCTCTGTGTCTCTCATGAATGAATAAATAAAATCTTTAGAAAATAAATAAATAAATAAATAAAACATATAAGTCAAATCCATTTGCTTCTTCTCTAAAAGATAGGAAACACAATTTATCCAATTGTGTCCATATTAATCATTTATCAAACATCAAAAATCACTGATGTATAAAATAGAACTGAAAAGTAAAGAATTTTTCTTAAATTAGGTAATAAAAAGACTCAAATTATGTAATTCAAGCAGTGAGTAAAATGTCTTTGATCAATTTTTATTTAATCCTTCATAAAAGAATAAAATTAACTTTCTAAACCATTCTTGGTGTTTTTAATGCTGATCTCACATAGAGAGACCAAAGGCAAAGGGCAGAGATCAACCAAACCATAGTCAAGACTAATGGGACTGCTTCCATATCTCATTACACAGCCTATTCCTTTAACTCAGGCACCCAGGTTTTCATCCATGTTGGTTGGTCAACCCTAGAACTAACCACTTCTCAAAGCCATTTTTCTGGTTACTGGAATAATGAATCTACCCCTGATTTTGTTTGGTGTCATCCAGTAACATACCTTGTTGTCTTCTTGACACCTGGAGCTGGGCAAGTAGTTTTTGTTGGTATTGTGGGTTGTTATAAGAAAAGTAAATAAGCCCAGGAGAACATCTGAATAATGCAACAAATTTAAAATACAGAATGTCCTTTTTTTGTTGTTAGATAATCTCATAATTTAGACAGTTCCAGGATCACAATATTGCTTTAAGCTGAATCTGAATAATTTGCTCAGACCTACAGCCTAGGAGTGGCTTTAAATTTTTTTAAAGATTTATTTATTTATTTTAGAGGAAAAGATAAAAAGAGAGGGCTTGAGTGGGAGAGGCAGAAGGAGAGGGAGAGAGAATCTCAAGCAGACTCTATGCTGAGCAAGGAGCCCCACACGGGGGTCAGTCTCAGGAATCCAAGATCATGACCCCACCTGAAACCAAGAGTCAGATGCTCAATCAACTGCACCACCCAGGCACCCCGGGAGTGCCTTCAATTTTAAAATAAAGTTAAACGATTTTATACAGCAATCTAAAAACCTTGGAGGCAAAGTCAGCTGTCTTGAGGATAGGATGTTGGCATTCTGTTCACTATTTTTGTAGCTAATTATCGTGTAAATTAGAGAAAGATCCATGGTCGATATGTTTTTCCATTTCCCTGTGTGACAGCTGATTTTATGTGTCTTCTTGGTTAGCCTATGGAACCCAGTTGTTTGGTCAAACACCAGGTTAGATGTTGTGAAGGTACTGACATTTGCAAGCACTTAGTTTTAAGTACAACAGCTGCCTCCATTATGTGGGTGGACCTTAGTCAATCAGTGGAAGGTCTTAAGAACAAAGATTGAAGTTGCCTGAAGAAGTAATTCTGCCTCAAGACCGCAACCTAGAAACTCTGCCAGTTTCCTGCCAGATTGCAAAGGTCAACATCTTACCTAAATTTCCAGTTTCTCACTTACAAAGCCCCTCAGTCAAGTGAGTCAAATTACGTAAAATATCTCTCTCCCCAACACACTCCATCTTTCTCTCTTGCTATAAGGATGCCAGTAATATTGGATTACACCCCCCCACACACACACCATGTTGACTGGCCTAATTTTAATTCCTGTTTAAAGTCTCTATCTCTAAAAATAGTCATATTCTGAGGTCCTGGGGTTAGCACTTCAACATAATGAATGTTAAAGGAACACAATTCGGTCTATACACTCATTTTTCAAAAGCTATCCCAAGTAATCGCAAGAAGCAGAGTACAGGGAACTCTGTCACCCAGGGAACAGAGAAGCTGTCACCAATATATATCATCTGAATGTCTAAGAATAAAATGATTGAAAACAATAATTTATGATAATGAAATCAAAATTGTGCTTGATGTTTGGAAATTCATAGAAACTAATCTCAAGTAACTAGTTTTTTTTTTCAGAATCTGAAATGTGATATGTTCTCAAAGTAGATTAATTCTTAAGATTCAATTTGAAATATAGCATTTCTTATGAGTAGATCCTGTTGGAAATTACATCATATGTCCTATGTGTTGAGAGAGATGAAGATACCATGTCCACAGTGTAATTTAGCTCCAAGAGACAATGCCAATAATTGGACCATTCCTCTTTGTTAGTGACTTTCCCTCTCCCCATCTCTTTAGTTTCTAGGAGTCTTATGTCCCATGTGACTTGAGAGTCAACTCCTTTCCGTTGAGAAAAATCAAAGAAAACAGCATCCTGTAGAAAGAGTATGTGTGTGAGTTTGTCTGGCTGTATCGTGGGTAAACTGAACTGGGATATCAGATTTGCAACCCTCCAGATATTTCTGCTCTGTGAAATACAATAAATAATTTGAAAAAATATTTTTACACTCTGTTCACTCTAAAGAAATAAAACCCTAGGATCTTGTTTCATATCACAGTATTGGTCTTGAGACAATTACCACTATTACTTTCTTTCTTGAAATAATAATGGACGGGAACAGTGACCATGGCAGGGATCATTTTAGAGTACTAGACTCGAAATTAACCTGGTAGATAAATTAATAGAGCATGCATCTGAAATCTGAGAATCACAAACATTTGTCTGGTTATATCCACAATTCAGCAAACTTTCTTTAAATAAAATGAGATGCAGAACTAAACTAAACTAATAAACTAATAAAATTCTGTTGCATGTGGATATATATATTCACTGGTTGGTTCCCCTGACCACATAATTGCATTATCAGATAAATATATATGGTCATTATTGGGCATAATCATGTAGAATAGCTACAATAAAAAGACCAAAATGTGCTTTATCTGTCAGCAAACATAGTTGCTACAGTCCTAATATTTTTTGACAATAAATGTTCTAATTTTCAAACCAAGATAGGTGCATAATTTCTTAAAAATTACATAGATTCTATCGGTCTCCCTGCATGGAGCCTGCTTCTCCCTCTGCCTCTCTCTCTGTCTCTCTCTGTCTCTCTCTCTGTCTCTCATGAATAAATAAATAAAATCTTTGAAAAAAAATACATAGATTCTACATTGATTACAAGTACCATAGGCAAGAAAAAAGTCAATTATCTTCCAAATTTCTGATGTTGAAAATATAAATGTCTTTATTCTAATTATAGATCTGCTTCTGTCCACAGATATTTGTGTGTGGTGTGTGTGTGTGTGTGGTGTGTGTGCACATGTTGGATGCAGGTATGCAGACATGAAAGGAGTATCAGAAGATGTCATAGTGTAGAAAACCAAGAGAAAGATAAGAAATGCTACCAGAAGTTTGTTATGAGTGTCAATGCTTTTCTAATGTTACTACTGGGAGTTATTAAGTACAAATTTCTCAGTCATTGCTGGCAATAACTAGTGCTGGTCACTGTGTGGCTCAATTTATTAAAAACTAAGCTATGCACCACTCATATAGGAGTTTTAAATGCTTTGTTCTACATAAGTTATTTCATAAAACTATTTTCTACAATGTATGAGAGAATAAGCAGTGAGCTCGATGGAATGCTCAGGGGTGCCTTAAGCATCAGCTTCTGGTAGAAAAGTTAAATAAATAGGAACTTGTAGGATATTAACATACTACTAACTCGTGAGTAAGCCAAGACCTTGACAGAATGTACATCAATTTGTTTATGAATTAATTCTGCCTAGAAATGAAAACACTTTTGCCTGACATTTCATGCCAGGATGTGCATGAACATTTTATGTAGAAGAGAGATTTTTGGCCCGGGCTTCATAGATCTTAGCTACAAGAATAAGAACTAACTCTGCACAGATGTTGTAAGGATTAAATGAGATTATACATGAATATTGCTCAACCATGTGTTGCAAATGTGAAAAAAAAAGTGTTAGCTGCTATACATTTACATACAGTATCAACAGCACATTATTAAAAATATTTTTTGGACTTTATGACTTGTCAACATGTAGAGTATATATCATGTATTCGTCCAATGGACATTTATTGAACACCTGTTGTATAGAAGGCACTGTGCTATTTATAGGGAAGAACATAAAGCTTTACAATGTGCAGCTTTTAATAAGCTCCTCTAAACATAAGGGTGACCTGGTAATGACAATTATCACTGAATGATGATTGTTTCAGCCTACAAGGCTGACTCAGTAGATAGATAATCTTGGGGTAGACACACTGCAGTGGTCACCAAACCTCGTGCATATACCTCTTCCAGGTGCACAGACAGCCTACATTTTCCACTCTCATCTCATCAGTATGCCCCCATACTTACAGTTTTGCTTTGTGTGGTCTCAATTACCCCTGATCAACCAAGGTCTGGGATTGTAATCCTCCTAGTATAGCTTCTGGAGGTCAATAGCAGCCTGGCACCATGCTGTGCTGCCTACATCCATCACTTACCTCCCTGCTTCTCATCAGGTGGGCAATTCATCACCTCACATCATCACAAGAAGGGTGAGTGCAGAGGGAGGGTCTTAAGAGAGAGAGGGCCTATATTCACATGACTTTTATTGCAGTTTTTTAAATAATTTTTCTTATTACTGATTGTGAATCTTTTCCTATGCCTAATTTATAAAGTAAGCTTTATCAGAGGTATGTGTGTATATATGGGAAAACCATAGTAAGTATAGGATTTGGTGTTACCTGCGGTTTTAGGTCTTCACCGTGGGTCTTGGAATACTTCCCCCATGGAGAAGGGAGGATTTCTGTAGTTTGATGGGGCCATGGCTAGATTCTGGTCAGTGATATATGGATGGGAATCATATGAGCCGCCCAGCCGAGCATTTGAAATCAGCTCACTCACAGGACTATTTGGACTCTTGCCACAGTGACCTTAGTAGCCATGTTCCTGGAGGAGCAGCTCCAACATGAAGACACCTCTTGACATGCGCTGAACTTATCTGAGTGAGAAATAAACCTGCAGATCATGAGGTCATTGAGGTCCATGTGTTTGTATGTTACCACAGGACACTGTAATTCCCACATAAAATACTTTATGTGGATGATTCAACTTTATATCCCAAAGAGCACTCTAGCTTCCTTCTTCTCTTACTAATTACAGACTTAGGACTTTTTTTTTTTTGTCAGTTTTTAGAAATGGACTATTGATCTGGTTCAATAACAAATCAATGTCATGGACCTTTTCATTTTATTATATTACCAACCAGAAATATGTATATTAGTTTACCCATTAAAAGCTGCTTGCTATTTAAACGATTTTATCAGGGAAACCTAATAGATTTGGGCATGATGTTAAGAATGCACTCCACTGGGTTACCTGAGGTCAAACCCAGACTTTGCTACTTTCCTGTGGAAGCTGTTAAACCTCTTCTTTTTTTTTTTTTTTTTTAAACCTCTTCTTTTTCATTCTCTTTATAGCTAAAATAGAGATGGTAATAACACTCATGTTATAACTTTTCTATACCTTTAGATTAAATGTTAGTATATATAAAGTACCAAAAGCAATGCCTGATGCTTATTTAGCTCAGCATGATACTGAAATCAGGGGATCTGATGAACTGTTCTGAAACAATTCTATGGATTCCAAAGAACACATTTAAAAAAATATATCGAAAATTTATTACGGAAATTAAAACTCATTTATAGTCAGCTTCTGCACCTTACAGACATGTGCCATGATCTTATTGATATATTTAGAGCACCTCACACCCCTATTTTGTAAAGATTTAGAACAAAATGTTTTGTGTGTAAAATTATGCTCATGCGTATAGAACAAGTATTTTAGTCTTTAAAATTATTAGAATTCTTTTATATGAGTCAAGCCGTATTCCTGGCATAGAATCAGCATGTCCTCAAAGTATTTGTGTGTGAACATTATTTATACATCACATTGAAAAAGATTCTTGGTCTTTTGGGGGTTGATTTTCATATTTTAACTTGTTCAAAAGGATGTGAACATTGTGGCAAGTGCAAATGTAGTCACCTTTGTTGGTCTTGAGGGTTGATTTAGATCTGAAGCTGTGGTTGAAGCTGAACTTGGTGGCTCTGCTGTTCATCTTCAGGGATATGAATTTTATTGCTTCTCCCTCACTGGGAAATGCTACAGTTCTGTTAGCAGCTGGCTCTCCCCAGGACTTTGCCATGACAGCACACGAAGGTCAATCATGTGGTGTCAGAAGTTTCCTTCTGGAGGACATTTCCCTAAGATCAGCTCATGCTTGGCAGCTGCTGGATCCACACAGATAAAACCATCTCATTCGCGTTTGAGCCTTGACTATTTTGTCCTTTGTAAAATGTGCAAACAATTTCATGAAATGGTTATTCATGAAAAAATATGTCTCATGAATATAATTTTATGCATGGTTTAACATAAGACATTTAGAAGCGAAATGTCTCATAAATTAGATGCCTTAAAAACCCCGATTTAGGAGACAGTGCGAGTCAGGGTTTCAGTTAGGCTCTACTCCAGTCTCATATGACATTGGACAAGACTCTTCATCCTGTATTGTTTCACTCATCTTCTTGTCTTGACCACCAGACAGTATTTTCCCGGCATTTTCAGAAATAAAAATGACTATTTATTATCTACCATGTATCCAGGACTGCATTGGTACTTAAAATAACTTTCTCATTTTGGGAGCATAACAAAACTCTCTTTCAGACCCCAAATCCGCCTGCCTATCTTCCTGGAGAGAGAGCTCTCATTTCTCATGGTGATCACCCTTCCGACACAACCCAGGGCAGATGGGTCTCTTTCTCTCTCTGGAGTTCATTCAACATTGTTCTAATCCATTTATATCAAGGTCCTTTTCTTTCTTGTCCAGTGATAGTTTTATAAATATAGATGGATCTATATAAATATAGCATATATATGTAATATAATATAATATATATAAATATAGATGGATCTATATAAATATAGATGGATCCAAGGAACTGTGAAGTGAAGGCTCCTGGTAATGGCCTTCTGGCTCTTAGGTAACAAATACTGGGAGAAGGACTTCTGGATTGTGGTGTATCTGCCTGTGGTGCATGGAAACACCTCTATGAGGGTGGGGAGCAGAGAAGTGGAAAAAATTTTGCTCCTTGATGAAGTCACAGAGCTCCTGAAGGGTCCTACCTTGAAGCAGTCCCAGAGGCTTCTATTTATGAGACAAGACACTCCCTTCTTGTAAAAGCATGGTGATGTGGGATTCTTGATTAAATGATAATAAGAGTGACTTTCACCAATGATGTTTGCATTTGTGAATTGTTGGATGTATGTAGGGTCATACTTAGACGATATGCCAGCTGACACTTTCAGTGTAGTGCAAAACAACATAAAATAAAATAACTGGAACTGACATCTTGATTCCTTTGTTGTTGAGGATGCTGGTAATAATAAAACCATTTCTTTTTAATTGAATATTTAATATATGCAGACAGTATTCTCAGTGTTTTACCTGAAGTATCTTATTTAATCCTTATGACATGATGAAGTAAGAACCCTAATTAATCTAGTCTTACAGTTTGTAAATTTATATTGACAAAAGCTAAGTATTATAGCACTATCAGAATTCTAGCTGAGGCTGTCTGACTAAATCATATAAGCACAGCCACTGGGATATGCCGATGCTTCTTGGAGTAATAATCAAGGCAAGGTTCATTATCTTAAAATATTTTTTAATCTCCGACAAAATCTGTCCCCTTTTTAAAAAGGAAATGCACTAGCTATGTTTGCAAAATAAATTGGTGAACTTTTAATGATAAAAAAATTGACATTATTAGATAGTAACTACAAAAAAATGTCCCTTGCCAAACACCAGATTTTATGACAATAATACTAAATAACACTGTTTGGGTGCTATGTAATTACTACGTGCTGTTTCAAGAATTTTACTTATACTATTTTTAATGCCTGAAAGATATTTATGAGGCAGATGCCATTATTATTCACATAGTATGGATAAAAAGAACAAGGCATGGAGGCACTGAGTAGCTTGCCTAATTTCCAACAGCTGTTTAATGGATGGATGAATATGGATTTCCACTGGATTCTACTTCCATAGAGGGTGCTCAGCCTCCCACGTTTAGAGGTCTTTCTGCCTCCCACATTTGTTTATCAAAAGAAAGATATTTAAAATATATTTCTTTTAAATACATATTTTACTTTGCTTCATAGACATAAAGTTTTATATTATAAATTTTATTTTTTATAAACTTAAAAGCAATAGATTTATTATTTTAATGGAAAATTTGTGGTTGCTTACTATAGTGTTTTGGAAACAGAATATTCCTGAAAGCTCATCAATTTAACCTTCTGTCTACAGAAGCATGTCTCAGTTCACGATGTGTATTTTAACATTAATCCCACACTTTATCATAGAAACCACCTCTTCTTTACAGAAGCCACCATAGTAAAAGTACCTGATATTCAACCAATTTTTTGATGTCAGTGCATTTTAACAGATTATCAGCAGGGCAGAGGTCTGTTTGGCTGAGTTGGGGTTACTTCTATGTAGTGTAATAGCATATGTGTTTCTGATTTACATAAGTATCTTCTAAAGTGTCAATATTGTGTCTTGGTGCCAAGGGATAATGCAGACTGTATTTCAGATGTAAGAAGTTCAGCCAATATAGATTGGGAAAAATTAGTGTAGAACAGTGGTTCTTGTTCTTGGCTGCATATTGGATGTGGAGAGTGTTCAAAATTTCTGCTGCCTGGATCCCTCTCTCAAAGGTTCTGATTTGGGGCCTGGCCTGGGCTTTGGGACTTTTAAGAAGCTCTGTGGATTTTGATGTGAAGCCAAGGCTGAGAATCCGTCATGTAGAATAACTCAAGAGGAGCCATCCCCAAATGGCTCAGCCATTAACTTTCAATAACAGTCAAAAGAAGACATCTAAAATCAAAAAAAAAAAAAACAAAAAAAAAAACAAAAACCTTGCTAATATGAGACAAAATATTTAATTAAATAAATTGCAGGAGATTTATAATGCAGGAGAACAAACCATAAAATTTTGTTTCCTCTAGATTCATGGAACAAATATAAAAAAATAGGTTCACTTGGGTAAAATGAGCAAAATATAAAGACTAGAATAATTTTAATGTCTTCTTTTAGTATATGTTACTATTAGGTTTTTAAGTTTAACTCTTTAGTGGGAGATTATTTTGCCTTTAATTTATTGCTGCTGAAGCAGGTCCTAAGGAGGCCCTTAGAATCTAAAGTTGTTTTTTTTTTTTTTTTTTTTCCAGTATGAGAGCTCTTCCTTATGTATTTACCTTCCTTAACTGTTTTGACATCACTTTTTCCTGACAGACAATTAGTAAGGAATAAGAATGTTATAGAAATTGAGGGAATGCTGGCCCAAACATGCTAGGGTAAGTCAATCTCCAAGGAAGGAAAGGAGTTTGTGCTTTTGACATTTGTTTCTGAAAAGAGTAAACTTCTGTGCCCCAGCTGATGTGGGGAGCAAAGAAAGAGTTTCTTGGGAAGACATGCCATATGGACAGCTTCCTGAGGGCCTTACAAGTCCCTCCTCAGTGATGTCCTCTTTCTTTGTGATTTCAAGCCACAGGTTTCAGCAGACAAACAATAGGTTAGAGCAGACATCAGAGTAGACTCGTTCTGATGTACTTCTCAAATTGATCTCCATCATTCTTCCTTGTGAACCACAAACTTCAAACAAAATCTTTAGTCACTGTGCTTTGAATATGTACATCTTCTTTCTCATCCTTTTGCCTCTTTTCATACTATTTTCTTAATTTGGGAATCCCTAATGAGGCCAAATTTCTCTTTGTTGAAGCCATTCTTGTCACTTCAGGTCACAGCAATTTCTTTCCGTCATCCCTGAAGCACACACTTTTCTATAGCTTTCAGATTATGATCTTATTCTTTTCTCCAGCATCACTTGTAGTTTTCACTACTTTTCAATTTTAATGTTTTTTTTTTTTTCTCCCAAAATGGGCTATAAGCATCCTGGAGGCAGAAAAGTGTACATTTTTGGTACCCTCCCCACGCCCTCCTAAATCCCATCTCACTCTTGCTATAGTTCCGTGTACATGTTGGGCATTAAGTGAAGCTAAGTCAGTGCAAAGCATAGGCACAAATGTACAAACAGGCAGCATGCACCGACCTGCCAGGGCAGCACCTAACCTGATAGATTGAAGCAAGAGTGAACACTCTGACTCCAGACACCCATTCGTTCTAGGACCATTCAGAGGCCTGACAGGATGGAACATTAGATTCTGGAAGAGGGACACCAACCCTTGGGCTGTGGGGAATTTGAACCTGGTGAGTAGAGAAGCATGAGTCCTTCTCCTTGTGTGAGCAGGCACTGGGATGCAATCGCTCTGGATGGTAGCAGAAACCTCACTCCAGTCCTCATCGGGTAGATTCGGGAGCACCAGAGCAGTGGGAGCACCAGATTCTTCCACATTACTCTTGGATACCGGGCTAGAGTAGTGCTGTTATGTCAGCTGCCTGTTTACCCCTAAAGATAAAGCATGACTGTTAGCTGGAGTCCAGCGTTGGAGGTGATGGTTATTGTTCAAGCCCTGGGCTCTAGTCAATTTCTAGGGTTCTTTGTAGGAGGCAAACTGCTTTCTTCAGATGTTGGCTGTGTACAAAGGATCTGACCTGGTTGGATAGAGCTTCTTTCATATTTGTTGTGTTCATTATGGGAAATTGCTGGTATTTGACCCTTTTCTGACCTACATAATTCAATGTTTTGAGGTTAAATCTATTACTTACAGATAATATGCACATTTATATATCTAGTAACAAATACCTAGAAACTTTTATGATGCAATAGAAAAATAAATGAAACATACGTTAATGTATTTCAAACCTGCAATAGTAGGCTCTGATATACTTGACACATTTCAAATACGTTTTTCAGGATGTTTCTCTATTTAGGTTAATTTTTACCCTAACAGGATCTCTTTTGAGACTTTTGTTTTGTTTTGTTTTAATACTAAAGCTCCCTGAAATGTCCTCCGTTTCATCCTCAAGGACATGGATAGAATATTCTGGGAAATGTGGAAATCATATACAAACTTCTCTTTTGTTTGCATGCCTAAAAAACCCGCAATAATCCTTTAATAAAATTCTGGTATTTGCTTTTTGTGCATGATCATTTCCCAACAAAGGTACATTAAAAACCACAGCTCCTAGCTGTGAGACTTTAAAGCACCTTTGAAAATGCCACTCAGAGCAGGGTCCTCACTGCAAAGCCTCCTCTTCTGTCCACTTTTTTGTATCCTTTGGGTAAGAGGCACCCATAACAGAAGTGTGTTTTTTAAAATGACAACAATGGCATGGCCTTTACTATTATTCTGAGTAGCCTTTCCCCGATTACATTAGATTTCGTATAGAATTAACTAGGAATTCCCTTAAAAGTCATTAGAATTTGGGGGTTGAATGTGACACCCAAGGCTGGGGTAAGAAAACCCTACTTGGAGACATTGGCTGGATGAGTAAGTTTGGTATCTCCATTTCTGTGGCTCGATAAGTGGGTTGCACCCTATGTAATTTGTGAAATATTTATTGGCCTAAGCTGTTTTCCCATAACCAAATCAGTAAGGTAAGACATACAATGTCCAACATGCTATACAAAGCAATTATAATTAGCTTTGTGATATGTGCAAATCAGTCATTTTTTGTTCATAGGCAGATCATTTTCTAATTTTACAGAGCATGCTGTTTTATGTACTTTTCCATTAGAGGTTCCCAATCCTTGGGAATTCTCAGATCCCCAGATTCCCGATTCTCAAGTATGATTTCTTAATAGCTATACCAAAATTGCTATCTTTATGGATACTATGACAATTTGATTGATTGCAATTTTTTCTTTTTTATAAGTGGTGATAAAATTACTTGTACACAAATCTCTTAATTTCTTAGAAAAATATCACATTCCTGTAAGTTGAATTATCAGGTCTGATGGTCTGAGCATAAAATTAAGTTAGGTACAAAATGTACTTAGCCACAATGAAACTTCCAAAAAACAAAGATCTTTAAAGCCACATTCTATAACCACAATGAAATGAAATTAAAAATTAACTGTAATAGCAACAACCAAATTTTTAACCCTTTTTGAATTAAAGATTAAAAGAATGTTACAAAAAAGATTAGAAATTATCAAAATGAGAGCACATTGTGTAAGGCCTGTAGAATGTGATTTCAAGTATTTGATTATTTAAGAAATACCTTTACTACATAAAAGTATTTAAAATAAATTAAAGGTATAACTTAAAAACTAGAGAAAAATATTAAATGAAAAAGTTGCTAATTAATAATAATTATAAACAAAATCAATAAATTAAAACCTAAAAATGAAATTGATGGGTATAACCAAATGCTGGCTCTTTCAAAAGGCCATTGGGTTTGGTGGTAATTTTTACTTTTTTATTTATTATTTTTTCAAATAAAATTTATTCTATATATATATTTTTTTCAGAAATAGAATTTAGTGATTCATCACTTACATATAGCATCCAGTGCTTGGTGATGACTTTTTAGATATAACACCAACTATGCGATCCATGAAAGAAATCATTGATAGGATAGATATCATGAAAATAAAAAAATTCTGTGCTGCAAGAGACACCGTGAATATAATGAAAGACAAGTTATAGAATAAGAGAAAATATTTGCAAAAGATTTTTTATTTTTTTTAAAGATTTTATTTATTTATTCACGAGAGGCAGAGAGAGACAGAAAGAGAGAGAAAGGCAAAGACACAGGCAGACGGAGAAGCAAGCTCCATGCAGGGAACCTAATATGGGACTCCAGGAACATGCCCTGGGCTGAAGGCAGGCATTAAACCACTGAGCCACCCAGGGATCCCCGCAAAAGATATATTGATAAAGAACTATTCTCTACAATATACAAATAAATCTTAAAACTCAATGATAACAAGACAACTTGATTAAAAAATGGGACAGAGACTTTAATATATACCTCATGAAAGAAGATAAATAGACGGTAAATAAACTCATGAAAAGATGCCAACATTACATGTCCTCAGGGACATGCAAATTAAAGAAACAATTAGCTGCCACTGTGAAGCTTTGAGAATGGCCGGAGATGCCATTGCACGCTACGAGAATGGCCAGGATTCTTAGAACACTGACAACACCAAATGCCGCTGAGGCTGTGGGTCATCAAGAACTCTCATGAATAGCCGATGTGAATGCAAAATGGTGCAACCACTTTGGAAGATAGTTTGGCAGGTTTTTTTTTTTTTTTTTTTTTTTTTTTACAAAATGAAACATAATCTTCTCATATGATCTAGCAGTTACACTCCTTGGTATTTATCCAAAGGAACTGATAACATATGTCTATACACGTACCTGCACACAGATGTTTACGGTAGATTTATTCACAATTGTCAAAACCTAGAAGCAACCAAGTTGTCCTTCAGAAGGTTGGATAAATGGTGAAACTACTCCATATGATACTGTAATGGTGGATACATGTCATTATATATTTGTCCAGAGCTATAGAATATACAAGAATGATGTAAAAAAATCAAAAAGCTTCTCTTAAGTTTTAATAAAAAGCGATGTAGACTGATAACTTTAGTCCTCAAGTATTTGAGTAAGCCAATTTTATTTTTGTTTGTTTTGTCTGAAAAAAAAAAGCAACTCTCTCTCAAATTGGCAAGCAAGTGATCTCAAAGTCACCCACAAAGACATCTTTCAAAAGTAGCACATCATTATATTTTTATTTTTTGCAGGCAGATGTTAGATGCACCAACATATAGTAACCAAACTTTCATTAAGGGAGATTGAAAAGGGGGCAGCCCAGGTGGCTCAGCAGTTTAGCACCACCTTCGGCCCAGGGCCTGATCCTGGAGACCCGGGATTGAGTCCTGCATCCCTGCGTGGAGCCTGCTTCTCCCTCTGCCTGTGTCTTGCCTCTCTCTCTCTCTCATTCTGTGTCTCTCATGAATAAATAAGTAAAATCTTTTTTTAAAAAAGGGGAAGAATGAAAAGGAAACTCATATCTTACTAATTTCTGGCTGTTTGAGATTCAGGCTCAGGACATTAATGGTTTCCAGTCTCTAAGTGCCTAATCTTTGGTCTTGCCATTTCTGGCTTAAAGCTTTTCTTCATTCTGTAACTTCATATAAGTTACCCTTCTGCCATTTTTTGAGCTCCAAGATTTTTCATTGTAAGAACTCAAAAAAGCTGATGATTCGGATTTGTGGGCACAAAGTAGGAGAGGTATAGATTTATTTGTATAAGCCATTGAAGGAATATTTCTCATATCCCATTCCATGATTTCTGACTGGACCTATTAAAATTATACAATGAATCAAACATAATGATTGATCTGAAAAAGTCACAATTACCTACCTTCTTTCAATCTGAAATTCAATTTTACCCTTAGTCCAAGGTCCAGCAGACCAACCGAACAGGGCTAGGATACTTAATGATTTCCATCGCCTTAGAATGCCTAACTTCCATTCCAGCCATTTCTGTAAAAAGCCCTTGGGACATTCAATTCAGAAGAGGAGTTTAACTGCTCTAGAACACTAGGAGCTCTCATTGGTCCCTATTACACAGGTTTATCCTTATTCTCGGAAGAGTTCTGGTTACAAACTGAAAATGCTGGACATTTTCCAAAGTGAGAATTTGCTAGACCTTCCTTTCCTCCTTCCTTGACTTGACTCAGGAAAGACAGAATGAAAACGATTATCACAGAGGAAATGGTGACTATCAAGGTTCAAGGAGTTTTGCCCCTTTTTTTTCTTCATTATGATAGATACATACATTATCACATAGTAAGCCTTAAGATAGTTAGTTTATGAGTTTTAGGCTACTTAATTCTTCCATAAGTTAATCAGAAATTCAGAAAATTTTTAACATGTTGTAAATGTAGCACAAATAAATACCTTGTTGATGAGCATTTAGTTTCTGTCACAGGTTATGACTTACTATGCCTCTAAGCATTTTTAGATCTTAGTGATATAAGATAAAACTTTCTTTTTTTGTTGAAGAAGGGTATATTTCTTGCAACATGTATTGAAACCGATCTATTGAATGTCACATTCAATAACTAAGGTACTGAAGTAATGACACGTGAAGACAAAGTCTGTACAAAGGTTTGTCCATTTTGATTTTATAACAGTTAACTTACAAGGAAAGGAACAAATTCATTCAAAGAATAATTTAGCTTTGTTTTATTCTTTCTTTTTTTATTCAATTAACTGAATTGATTGGATTTTATACGGTCCTTTATAGTTCTTGTCAAATGTAAGATTCACAAAATACATGTCACTAACTTTCTTTTAAGTTTATTAGGCAGGATAATTATAAGCTCTTTTGTTCACACAGGTTGATGTAACAATGAAAGTAGCCCTTCGATTGCTACTTTCCTTGTGGTAATTTACATAATATTATCAATAAAGTGACTTTACTTGTGGAGCAATTTCTTTGGCAATCAACCCAATGTAATTAGATTTTTCTCATAGGAATATGGTCAGACTTTATTACCAAGTAGTTAGCCTACAATGTAATAATACATATTTCAAAAATCAGCCACATGATTTTGTGTTTAGGGTTTAAGTTAAAAATCATATCCAGAATGAAATGTATAGAGAACACATTCGCCGTCCTAATTTTGATTGTTACGAGTTTTACTTTTTATATTTTTAAATGATTTTATTTATTTGAGAGAGAAAGAGTGAGATAGCGAGAGAAAGCACAAGCAGGGGGAGCAGGGAATGACGAAGCAGGCTCCCCGCTGAACAGGGAGTCAGATGGAGGGCTCTATCCCAGAACCCTGAGATCATGACGTGAGCCGATGGCAGATGCTTAACTGACTGAACAACCCAGACATCTCATGAGGTTTTATATTTTAAGCCAAGAGTGAATTTTACTTTTATTGCAAAAGAAAAAAAAAAGTATTCTTCTTTAAGAACAGTGTATAACTCCTGTGAGAGCCATTTATAAAATCTAATAAACTCCTCTGTAGTACTTGGAAGTCAGTATAAATTTAACATTACTCCAAAAGATTGATATGATTTTGCGTAACTTAAGGAATATTTAGATCAATCCCTGGACATTACTTTGTGTAGATCCTGTACATTTTCTGTAGATATATGAGATTCAAATTACTAAACAACTTCTAAAAAATTTACCTTTCCAGAATGTAGAAATATGAATTATCAATTTATTTACCATTAAAGCATTTATGAGGTATACTACTTCAAAAGGAAAGATTCTTAATTCATTTTTTGTCTTTTAATTACATCTATACAAATCATATTTGTGGTCTGATCAATTATTTTGTAATGTGAGGCTGACAGTGTCAGCTCAGAAAATTTGCATACTTCAGACTAGAAGATAATAGTTTCAATGCTACCAGGTCGTCATAAATAATAATTTATAAGGTATTTCCACAATATTATTAAATTAATCCAAACACAGCAGACCTCGAGGGGACACCAATGGGCTACAGGAATCCACAGAAGTCACAGGATTGCTACATCTAATGTTAATGTCTTTCAATTATTTTTAACTTCTAGTCTGGACTTTGTGTGATGTCAAAGAACAAGGATGATTTCCAAACAACAGACAAGTCTTATTCACAGTCTAAGCAAATAATAATAATAATTTTACCACAGCAAGAACAATAATTCATTTGGTCCAATTACATCATGTTACTAACTTGCATTACTAATATGCAATGCACTCCATCCTTCAAATGGTCCTGTTTCCTCTCTTTGCCTTTCCTCTAAATCTGAAGGAAAGTATAAAGATTACTCAGCCCTGTAAGGACCAAGGTGGATAAACTATGTTCAAAGAGAGGAACATGGGTCTGGAGGCAAGTCTGGGTAGACATGATGGGGAGGTGAGCAGCAAAGCACAAATGGGATGAAAGGTTCCAAATTTCACTTAAAACTTGATTTGTTTGGATGCTAGCCAGTGGTGTGTCAGTGGGCAGACATGGGGTAAAAGAACTGCTCAGAACCCAATTCAACCAACAACTTGTACAGACTTGTGACTAAAATGGTTTAATGACTTCTGGTCTTGACATCTGTGCAAGAGCCCTACTATGCATCAATGTGGTGTTTGCAGTGACTGGTCCAGTAGCTAGGCCATTGCAGAATCCCTCGTGAATGTTTCTGTGGTCTGGGTACAGCTGATCCTTCACTCTTGGCTTATGGTGTTGCAAAGAAGTGGAAATGAACATGACTGAGGGGATAGGAACTTGTCCCAAGATGTATTTGTCAGCACCAGTGACTTTCAGACTTCTGTTCATGTTGAGGAGTATCACTAACAAGTGTGCAGGAGGTAGAAATGGGGTTTCCTATTATTTGCCTACGAGACCGCCATCAGTTGGCTGTCCGCCCACTCCGATCTGCTTCACCATCAACCTGTAAGTAAAATGACATCACAAAACCACCAAAAGCACTTCAATGTATCAGAATTTATGCATAGTCATAGTTTCTAAGTTCTATAAATCTACTGCTTATTAGCAGATCCCAGAAATATAAATGTAGGAATCAAGGGAGTTCTGGAAAACCCAACCGTAAGACACCAGTGATTTATTAGAAAATTAGTGTTCCCAGACTTGCAGTGATACTTTTTCCCGTCACTACATTTTATGATCTCTGCAGCTTTTGGTTTATTTTGAGAAAAATTAATTCCTTGGCATAGCCAAGAATCTCTATTCTCATGCTCACCACGGGCAGGCAGGGCAGCAGAGTTAAGAAGGAGAAGTTCCCTGACCAGCTTGTAATCTTTAAATCTCAGCTCTACTGGTTTCTTGATATTTGTACTTGGTGCTTTACTTAATCTGCATCTCAATGAAGTATCTCTTCAAAAGAGATACTGTATTAGTTACCTAATGAGTATGTTGTGAGGATCAAATGAGATGATATTCTCAAGTCTAGAAAAGCTCCTGACTTTCAGTAAGAACTAAAAAGGAAGGAAAATGATAGCTATACTCCTGCCAATACCATGTCTCTTTTCAGTTAAGAAAAAAACATGGCTATGGTTTTCATGGCCCCTGTCTGTCTTGTCCCTTTGGAATATGAATGGGCAACTGATATTCTTACTTTCAATCCCATAATGCTAGACAGATGTCAGCCATAGCACCTAAGGAATATTCTGGAAATGCCTGTTGTGTCAAATGTCCATGTTACCCACAGTAGTCCAGTAATCAGGTCATGATCAGGCTTTTTCTTGAATTATTTCAGTCATTTGGGTAGGGGGAGGAGAAGACACCCACCTCCCACCCCACCCCCAAAGAAAACTTTTGACACAGGAGAAACTGTCATTAAATTAGAAGTTTATGTGACTGTTTTTACTTGTAAACATATTAATTAATGATACTAAATTTGAGGAGGAAGAGACTAATCAGGGGTAAGATGTTTGAACCAAAGATGGACAAGACGTGTTGCAATTTTGTGGCAGGAGAGCCAACCTAGGTGCTGTTAGAGATGCTAGAGGGCAGGAATCTGAAAGTGGCAATGTCAAACAATGAGACCAGTGGTCAAAAACAGTGTTTCAGAAAAAAAAAAAAACATAAACAACTTCTATGTACAATTATTGAAGGAGCAAATGTATCTTTAAGGGAGATGTAGACCTGAGGTGAAGTACAAAAGTGAGAGGAATGTTCATGTAAATAGAATCATACCATGTGTCGTCTTTTACGACTGGCTCCTTTCACTTAGCATAACATTTCCAAGGTTAGTCTAAACTGTAATTTGCATTCGTACTTTTGTTTATCTGCACATCAGTTGATAGACTTTGGGTTCTTTTTACTTTTTGGCTAGTGGGGTAATGCTACTCTGAACATCTGTGCACAGATTGTTGTGTGGGTGTATATTTCTGTTTCTTCTTGGGCCTCTACCTACAAGTGAAATTGCTAAGTCATAAATGGCAACTATCTTCATCATTTTTAGATGTCCCAACCATTTTCTGAAGTCACTATACCATTTTATATTCCCACTAGCAATGTATGGAGCATCCACACTCTCTCAAAAATTTCAACATATATTATTGCCCGTCCCTCGGGCTCTTCAAATCTGGGTCTCAGTTGGAGCCTGTTGCCACCTGACAGCACGGGTAGGCTTCAGCTTCACCATAGAGAGGAAAGATTCTGGGTCCTGTCATTGTGATTTGCAGCAATTCATTCAACCTGTTTAGATAGCTGCAATTTGCTTGCTTTGAGGGAGGTGGGCTGGGAAAATAAAGAGGATGTGGGAACTAGATCTGCATTTTTCCTTTCCTGAGAAAGGATCAAATGTGACTTCCTGGTCATGTGGCTCTTCCTCTGTCCCTCTCTTTGCTTCTCTAGCCAAGGTAAGAACCTTGGTCAAGTCTAGTTTGAGAAGCCAGAGGACAGGAACCAATGCCTTACATGTTTGATCCAAACTGGCATGATTCCTGCTCATATATTTTTGTCTTCCTCCACTAGAAAGTGATCTCTGTGAGGGCAGAGATTTTGACTTTTATTGTCACTCCTCCTAGATTGGTGTCTAGCCATTAAAGGCTCTTGATAAGCTTGATAGTCACTATTGAGTGAAGAAATAGTTGATACTTTCTACAGCAGTGTACAATTCCAGAAGAAATGAATAATACTGTGGGAAACTTTGTGAGGGAAAGAATGATATCTGAGAATTTAATTCCAAGCCAAAAAAATCTGTATTTACACATATGATAGACCGGTCAATGAATCAAAAGCTAGATACATGTCTTACGAGAAACAAATGAAAATGGAAAACAATCTATTAGACCATGTGGAGGAAATACAGAGGTAAATCAAAGAAAAATAATTCAGGAGTATATAAGCAATGGAAAAGAACTGGTAAGGATTATTGAATTATTCTACATAGATAACCAAGATAAAATAGTTATGGGAATCAGGGCCACGTAATCCAATATGAAGGCCATACATTTTCAAATTTCAAAAAGTATAGTCAATATATTAGAGAGATAGGAAGGGAGATTAGTGTGCTAATTCTGTTGTCATTTATAGCATTTAAATACAAAGCATAAAGTATAATTTAAATTATACGTATTTTAAAAATAAAAGCATTGTGACTAAGTTTTCATAGAGACTTCCTCCAATTGCTTTTCTCAAATGTAGGTAGATTTAAGATTTCAGAATTCTTAAGATAACAAAGCCTACGGATAACATTCAGCAGCTCTTCCAATTATACCCTAATTTCTTTTTTAACCAGTTTGATAAAGTCATTTGATTTTAACAAAAATGTATTTCATTAAGATGACCTTTATTAATTTTACGTGTAGTACCATTATTGGCTAATCAGTTTCAATCTGTCTAGTTAGGTTCCTGTCCCTCCATCCTTCAGTACATCTGGCCTCTTACCCTCATATATATACTTGGAGTCACATATCTGAGAAGATGGACACTAAATGTTCTGAGTGGAGAGATTTGAGATATTTTTCCTTTTCCTCTCCTTTTCACCAGTTTATATTTCTTGAAATTTTTAAAATAATGAACATGAATCATTTGTATAGTACACGTTAAAGACATTTTTTTTCTTCAAAAATTAAAAAGAAAAAAGACACATAAGGGAATGCAAAGAATAGGAGCTGCAACTAAAAACGTAAATGCTTTTACAATATAAAGGCGGATTATTTAATACAAGCAATGTAAACTCAAGTATATTGCTTAACATTCATTTCCATAAAAATTGAATTGGTGACTCACTCCAGTTTATCCTGGGTACTCTATTCATTCTGCTCATCCTGACTAATGCCATGACACAATTATCTTAGTATCAGTCTTTCAGAAATTACATTTTAGGGGATCCCTGGGTGGCGCAGCGGTTTGGCGCCTGCCTTTGGCCCAGGGCGCGATCCTGGAGACCCGGGATCGAATCCCACATCGGGCTCCCGGTGCATGGAGCCTGCTTCTTCCTCTGCCTGTGTCTCTGCCTCTCTCTCTCTCTCTCTCTCTCTGTGACTATCATAAATAAATAAAAATTAAAAAAAAAAAATTTAAAAAAAAAAAAAAAAGAAATTACATTTTAATATTTGGCTGTTCCAGCTATTAATCACATATCTTTTCCTTTTCTTAGTATTTTAAACACTCACATAGTTTTTCTGAAGCTTTGGGATATATTTATATTTTTATTTGTAAAGAAAAAATATAAGTTGGATGTGTTGGTGTCTGAGCAGATACTGTTTCTCTGCTGCAGGTCTGTCCATTGACACATGGTTGGCTTGCAACCCAAGAGCTGGTTGTCAGTGACAATTAGCTGGACCTTCCCTACCTATCCCTTGGTATAGATTCAGTTCCTTCTTGGCTCTCAGGAGGCTGGGTAAAATTCTTACACACATCTGGTTCCAATGCATCTGCTGTGTGATTCTTTTTTCTCTTTTTTCTTTTCTTTTCTTTTTTTCTTTTCTTTTTTTCTTGTTTTCTTTTCTTTTCTATTTATTTGACAGAAAAAGAGAGGGGTGGGGGAGAGAGAGAGAGACAGAGAGGGAGAGCACTAGAGTGGGGGGAGTAGCAGGGGGAGAAGGAGAAGCAGGCTCTCCACTGAGCAGGGAGCCTGACACAGGTCTGGATCCCAGAACCCTGAGATCATGACCTGAGCTGAAGGCAGACACTTCACCAACTGAGCCACCCAGGTGCCTCTGCTGTGTGATTCTAAGCTCTGCTTTAAAAACATAGATAAATACTTATCTCCAAATCCATCAAGTTGTATACAATAAATAAGTATGGCTTTTTTATGTCAGACCTCAATTAAGAGATTAAAAAAAAAAGAAAGCATGAAGGCCCTTTTACCGGATGGTAGGGAATGAACAATCCTCTGAGATTCCCCGGTACCGATATTCTCTGGGCTTCAAAGTCATTCTTCACATTTGTTCTCATCAGCTGCTCTGAGATTCTGGCCTCTCTAAGTAGCCTTAGCCTGTCAATGTTTTCATTAACCACTAACCCAGACTGAGTTGGTTTGCTTTATTTGTATCCTGCTGTAGCTTCCTGAGCAAACACACATGCACTCTTTGCAAGAGAATCGCTTAATTTCCACAGAGACTGGACTTTGAATCTGTATTAATACGTAGAAATCTTTTCCCAAAGGCAATTAAAGCCATGCAAGAAAGAATCATTTTCAGTTCTTGACAAGAACTAATTACCAACAATATTGATTCCCCAATTATTACTAATTTTCTTTATCATTTTTATAAACACAAATAATTTCTGGGATTAAGATCTCATAAAATTTCTCTTGATTCAACTGTTTCAAAATTTCGAGATTGACAATTGTTTTTGGCGATTTTGTCATGTCAATCGTTAGTGATAAAGGGACTTTAGTTCCCAACCCCATCCTGCACAAACACATTGTACTACTACTACCACTACCACTACCATTACATACATATACACACACGCATCATATACAATTAAGTCCTCTGAAAGCTGGCAGCTGACCTAGTGAAAATAGAGCACTGGATTTCAACCTTATACACATATAATTATATGTTATTATGAGCTTACTTTAAAAGTGTGGTCTGGTACTATTGAGAGATACAACTATGATTTATAAAAGAAAACACTAGATATTTCAGCAAAAATAATCCTAACTTGGTTCATTCTCCAAAAGTCTAAAATAATGCAATCTCATAAGGAAGTAAAATTATGCCATTTGTGTATCATTATTTACGTCTAATTCATGTCTTCAAGTGATAATGTTCACAGACACATGCTTTATTCCCATTCAAAGATACTTTTTCAGGTCTCTGATGACATGTTTACTAGGTGTCGTAACTGAAATGATCATTTTTAATTGAATATTTTGAGCAGAAACATTTGTTACAATTCTAGGTGCAATTGGCAGATGAATCATTTGGTGGATTAATTAGCACCAAATGAAATGTAAGAACTTGAGACACTTGCAAATATAATGATCAGAATTCTTTACATGAGATTTGCTTGTTATCGTAAAATATAAAAATATAAAACAGCCTCAAAATATTAGGAAAGTCAATCATTTAAGGGCATATTAGTCTAGATATTTTTCCAAAATCACATTTCCTTTCCTTTTCCGTTGTAAGTAACTAACCCAAGCAAGGTGAACTTCCCACCAAAGGTGCAGTACTCATCAGAAGGGCAGTCAGCAAAGTGCTACAGTAGTTGATGGGTAGGTGGCTTTCATTCCTCTTTTCTTCTACCCCAGCAAAATCAGTTATGCAGTTGTCAATTTAGCATATAATCACTCTCCCTGAAATCAATATTGGCTGACTGTATTAATGAGGTGAGCTATTGATAGATATGCTGTGGACCTACAATGGCTGTCACTTTTCAGTGCAACCTCAAATTTCAGTGCTTTATTGCTGCTATTATTTTCCAGCTATTGATTTAGTCTTAGATAACTCTGTTTTTGGCAGAATCACTACATATTATTTTGATTTTGAGTACTACGAGATATTCAATATTACCAAAAACAAATAATGCAGAACCCATTTGAAAGAGCCACACTGGATTTGGGCAACAGTGGATGGAAGATTCCAAAATGATCCTGTTACCTAAAAGGGGATGGATGGTTGCTGGAATGCTATCTCCAGTTAATTGTAGCATGGAGCAATGAGTGAGTTATAATACTGCAAGGGTCAGTTCATGGGTGCCTACTAGAATCCAGGCATTCTATTTACGTCAACGCAACTAGACTGCCCCAAAACTCTGTAAGCTTGGAATTTCTGGTAGGTTTAACCTTTGGATAAATATGCCCAAATCATAGATAGTAGGTGGCAGAGTTGAATTTGAAGTCAAGTCTATGGGCAGCCCCAGTGGTTCAGTAGTTTAGTGCCACCTTCGGCCCAGGGTGTGATCCTGGAGATCCGGGATCAAGTCCCATGTCAGGCTCCCTGCATGGAGCCTGCTTCTCCCTCTGCCTGTGTCTCTCTGTGTCTCTCGTGAATAAATAAATAAAACCTTAAAAAAATGAAGTCAAGTCTACTTCCGGAGCACTTCCCTCTAACAGGGATAGTCTCAGATGCACAATCCACATCCCTGATTCAATCCCACATCCTACACTAACACTCTATTAAACACTAGCATCAACACCATCACTACTATTCTGTTTGTGTATAAATTCCATTTCAGCACTCTGCAGAGGATGCTTTGCATATACTATTTTAACAATCACAGGAGATTCTACATATTTTTTATCTTCTATTTTATCTTTATTCTATTTTAGTCTCCTACACGATTCCAGAGGGAAACTTCCACTCAAAAAATAAACCTGTGTTTTAGTTGGTACCATTTTTTACCCTGTGGCAACATAGTCCTAACAATCATATACCGTAAAAACACCTTTTTCCATTTTACAGAAAGATCAACAGAGATGCAGAAAGTTTGAGTAACACTTGAGGTTCTCATACCTAGTAAATTGTGAATCTGAACTTTGAGGGCTGCATTCTTAACTCAAATGTCATTTAGAAATTACTCACTGTTTTGTATTAGTTGCCTTTGGCTGCTATAACAAATTGTTATAAATGCAGTGGTACGAAATAGGACATCTTTATTATCTTACATTTCTGGAGGTCAGAGATCTAAAATCTGATGACTGGACTGCATTCCTTCTGGAGTCTTTAGGGGAGATCCATTTTTTCACCTTTTCTGGCTCTGAAGGCTGCCCACATTCCTTGTCTCATGGACCCACATTATTCTGACCTCTGGTTCTGTTGGCACATTTCCCTCTCTCTGATCCTCCTGCCTTTGTATTTCCTTATAAGAATCCTTGTGGTTCATTAGGTCTACCCAGCCAATTCAGGTTAATTTCTTCCATTTCAAGGTCAGCTGACTTGCAATCTTAATTCTAGCTGCAACTTTAATTCATTCCTCTCTGCCATGGAACAGGACATTGTCACAAATTCTAGGAATGGGGATGTGGACTTCTTTCTGCCTACCACAGCTTTCTGGTTACATTAAGGTGTGCTTTATTTCATGACTAGTTCACAGATTGATGGAGCCAGACTTCCTAGGGGTTGAATTCCAGTTCTACCATTTACTAGGAATGTGTCTCTGAGCACATTAGTGAGCCTCCTTGGGCCTCACTTTCCTCTTCTGTAAAATGTAGGTAAATGTGGGCATCTTCCTCTCAGGTGGATGAGACAAACAATAATTGAGTATTTACATTTTTAATTTTTATTTTTTTAAATATTTTATTTATTCATGATAATCACAGAGAGAGAGGCAGAGACACAGGCAGAGGGAGAAGCAGGCTCCATGCAGGGAGCCCAGTGGACTTGATCTTGGGACCAGGGATCATGCCCTGAGCTGGAGGCAGATGCTTAATGGCTGAGCTGCCCAGGCTTCCCCAGTAATTGAGTATTTGTAAAAAAGAAAATTAATATCTGATACCTAGCAAATGCCATATAATCCTTAGGTAAAAATAAGAATAATTGCCTCTATTGATGGGATAGAGATGAAAGGCATCAGAATTACATAAGCCACATGAATATGTGATTGTATGGATATACTACAGACACATAGAAGACTTAGAGAATGATTAAACTATATATGACTTTTCAATTCCAAGCTTAAATCTAACAATAAAAAAAACAATGCCTATTTGCACATAGGAACCACTATTATTCAGATTAGGAAGATATACAAGTTGTCAGGAAGGCTGGTAGTTGTGGGATAACTAACAAGATTTTCTGCCTGAAGCAAAGCTTCTATCCTAGACACCAGGAATCATCGTCCTGAGAGAAGACAACAGCTCTAGGAGGTGATTCATTTAGCCTCATATCCCCTAATAATAAGCAAATGACATTTTCATCCTCTGAGAAGCCAGGCACACTTCCCCTGTCACATGGAAGGAAAAGAATGGGGAATAGTGCATGTCGGAGCCCCATATAATTTCCCTCATTGGCCCCCACTACAAATGCACACACATGAACACACTTGCCACAGACCTTTATGGATGACAGAGGAACAAAAGCAGGAAAACCTGGGCTTGTACGTGTGTGTGTGTGTGTGTGTGTGTGTGTGGCGGGAGGTGAGGGGCGGGGATCAGGATTCCTGAGGAGCCCATATACTTCTCAAGTTCTCAGAAATTGAATGAAAAATTCAGCTTCTTCAGTAAAGCAACGTATCAATGGGTCTATTAGATACATAGTGCAACTGAACCCCTACTATCTTACTTCTCTTCTTTAGACATTGCAGAGACTCAGTGAGTTTCATTGTGCATCTGAATTGGTCGGTAGATTTGAAATCATGTAGATGCTTGCCCCCTACCCCACATCTACTTTCTATGTATATGCTGCAAATGGCAAGCAGTATAAATGATCATTCGGTTGATTTTATTTAAATAGAAATACATAGTGTGATGGAGAAAACAAGACATTGGAGCCAGAGTAAGCCTGGGCTCTAAGCCTGACTATCACACTCTGACATGGCAACCTGGGACAGGACATGTGATTCCAAATCTTGGGGCCTGAACTCCCTATGTGACTGCAGGAGAAAACAATGCAGATTTATGACACGTTTAGAGTTCATCTTTGTAGAATGCCTATAAGATAGCCAAGGATATGAAGACAGAATTATCACATTATTATTATTATTACAGAATTATTCCCCATTACAAGAGTGAAAAAAAATAAGTTGAACATAGTCACTGACCAATCCTTAGCAAAGATAACTTGCCAGAGAGAGAGAGAGTGAGAGAATCTGTAATTAGACACACACACACACACACACACACACACGTATATATACAAAATTTTGCATTAAACGTTATATATTAAATACATGTTATAAATCTAGTGAACATGATAATAGCTTCTAATGGATAGGTGCAGGAAATTATCTTAAATAGTATTGAATATATACAAGAAGACCGGAGGTACTTTATTTTGGTTTCTATGGTTCCATACCTTTCCATATATGTAGTTAATCCTTAAAAAGGTATGCAAAATTTTTCTGGAAAAGGATCTAAGGCTTTTATCAAATTCTTAATGATGGGTGGCTCAGCGGTTTAGCACCGCCTTCAGCCCACGGCCGGATCCTGGAGACCCGGGATCGAGTCCCACCTCGGGCTCCCTGTGTGGAGCCTGCTTCTCCCTCTGCCTCTCTCTCTCCCTCTCTGTATGTCTGTCATGAATAAATAAATAAAATATTAAAAAAAATCTTAATGATGTCTTGATATGCTTACCAACTGCTAAGAACATTAGCCTAGAGCCCTTGATATGGCAAATGGAAAGACATCTTAGAAATTAGTGTGGGAACACATTCAGAGACAGATCTGGTCTTGAGTCAAAATTAACCTTTGAATAAAATTCCAGAATCACAGAACATTAAAGTTGAGAGGAACCACTGAGGCAGCAAATATTTTTATTGTGCAGAGGGTGAATCAAAGTCCAGAGGCTAAAGTGACCAATCTAAGGGGACAACTCAAACTTAACACAGTTGCCTTTGGAGCTCAGATTATCCAAAACCTGGTCCCCAAGTTTTCCCTCTGTAACTTACTTCCTGTTTGCATATATCTCCAACGAGGGACCTAGATACCTGTGAAAATGACTGTGGTCTCAGAAAAGCATGTTAATACATTTTTAAAACAGTACCTATAAAAACAGCTATAATCATGCAGCAAGCATAAGGAAGATTGTGGATGTCTAGCAAATTAACACTTGACAATTCCAAGTGCCAACTAGTGCTAATTTCATTTACTGTAGTACTGTAAATGATGTGGGTATTTGGCAGGCAACAACTTAATACCATCTGGCCTGAGAAATTTATGATTCATTCACACAACCAGACTTTTAAAAAGTTTTATTTTGTTTTTGGTTAGAGGATGCACTTGGCTGCTGGTTTGAAGGACAGTCACTTGACGCTTTTCAAATTGAATCTTCACTTTCATATCAGCAACTAGATTTTTTTCTCTGGAAATATATGTGATTGTCATAATTTTTAATAAGCATTAATATTTGGAATGGGGATAAATTATTCAAATATTAATCTGTTGCCATTTCGTTTTATTTTTTCCATATCATGTTTTTATTCAGCCCTCTGCTCTGGCTAAACTATGAGACTTATAATCACAAGAGATGAGAGAATCATTTCCCTGGGACCAGAGATACCATATATGGACACTAGTCTCAAGGCTAAGAGAAGTTTTGAAAGCCAGACCTTTAGGGCAGAGAGAAGTTTCTCAACAATGAAGTGTTGTTCCCTTTAGACGTAGAACTGGAGGTTTAGATTACAGAGTGTGGGTATAGGTCTCATTAATTTGAAAATTTGGGTGAAAAACACAGGAAGTAAAAAGTTATTCATTTCAGTCTGAAATGAGTAGAACTAAGGAACTAAAAGAGGTGGAACTAAGGAGCCCTTCCATGAGATCACAAAAGCTCTTAATTTCCCATCCATTGATCCAGATGCCATGTTGAAGGGAGTACGTGGTGTGTGAGTTGGCTGGAGGCTTGGACATTTATGGAATTTGAACAAAATATCTAAAGATATTTAGCATTTAAATACTTACAATCATTGGATAAGAAGAAGATTACTGGGTTAGACTAAATCTAAATAGACAAAGGTAAGTATAAATGGTATATAGATGGTATTTATCACCCTGGGGAGATAAAAAGATAATGAAGATGATTAAATTGTAGAATGAGAAATAAAGCTCATTGTTTTCATACAACTAAGAATAGTGCAAGTAAATATCCGAAACCATAGAATAGCTATTATTTATTGAGAGCTTATTAGAAAGGATGCTTTGTATTATGTATCTTACTTAAATTATTTTATTTGACCACAGTAACTCAATGAGATTATTATCCTATATTAAAATGAAGTTGACTTCAAATAATTTTTTTTTAAATGCTCAGGAGCAATTAAATAGAATGTGGCCTAGGTAAAAAGCATTTGTCTTTAGTGGTCTTCCCTTTGTTACATCACTAGTTCTTGGTTTGGACCTCATCGTGACAGATAAGCAGAAATTTTCCCTAAATTGGCCAGAAGTGCCAAGCATCTTGCTTTCAAAAGATAGGGAAAAAAACTTCTGACTGACATTAAATGCTTCTCTCTTCAATCACTTTCCCTGAGAATGCTATTAACTTTGAAAGATAAAATTTAAAAAAAAACCACCAGATAATATATTTCTTTTATCACAGTTTTTCTGAATGAATCATTCAAAAGAATTGGACACAATGGTGGGAATTTTAGGCATTAAGTCAGCATAGGAAGAAATGTTTGTACGAGAGGGATTTTTGGCACACTTCAAAACACTCCAACTCAATCTTGTCTGCCTGACTACTTGCATTTTAACCCTAGATTAGTTCATATTACACAGAACTAGGGATGCAGCTCATGATGCAAGAGATAAGATAACTTTGTTGCTAGGAATTGCTTAGACAAAAGGTCTATAAAATGCTCACTGCAAATCACCTGTTTATCTGAGATTATATATATGCTTAATTATTTTTAGAATAGAACAGTTCTCCTTAATGTTTTAGCATTTAGTCCATCATGAAACAATTTTTAAGATCATTGTTTGGTCCATTTGGCTGTAGCACATGTGTGCAACAATGCTAATTTTTCTTAAGGTGTAATCAAAGTTTCCCCAGGGAAGAAATATTTTATGAGGGCACAATACAAATTAAGAATAAAGAAGAGCTTCATAAATCAATAACAAGTTCTCAATTTGATCTTTATTTAAAGGAGAAAAATATGTGTGCAAGGATAATTTGTGAAATACACAGTTACAAACACATATGGATATACATATGTTTTGGTAGCTTCTTCTTTTGTTGAAGGAAGGATATCTTCCCTAGGGTTATGGAGATGAAGAACACATGACAATGACCCTGAACAGATGAGACTGACAATACTTTGCTAGTCACATATACCCAGAGCCTAGAAGAGGAGGCATCACATGGCATATAGGATCACACAAGGATTGCACTCAGGCACAAGGTGATTCAATCAAGATCTGTGGGAGACAAGCCTGGTAGTAACAAAAGGTGAGGTGCTCCCTGGTTGGTTATGATTAGCTATTTTGAATAATTCTCTGGGCTGGTCTGGATGTGAACCCACTACTTAATGATAAGAAGGCACCATGATTGGTCTTCATGATGAGGGTTGGCTGAGGGTTTTATCCTATGGAGTAGAGTGGAATGTGTAATGTAGTTAGGCCATGGAAGACTTTCCCAGTTTTCCCCGATGTTGAAGCACACATAATATTAGGCCTTAATTTCAAGGCTTCATACCACAGTACAGTATAGGTATACATAGTCACACACATAGATTTTGCTGCTTCATCTCATGGCTTTACTTATTTTCTCTTTTTTTCCATAAATGGCTACCAAAAATCACATCAAATTCTGGTAAACTTGGTTGTAAAATAATTCATTATTTTATGAATAATGGTAGTTATGGCTACCACTAACTCATAGAAAACAGTTATTTTCATATTACTCTAATTTTATATGTTTTGTTATATGTCTTGGACTTAATGATATCTTATGCCCAGAGAATGTGAAGTGCCCGAAAAAAATTATCTTATTGTTTAATTTCATAATTTGGCATATTTTTATAGTAAAATCTTGAGGAATGTCTCAACAGAGTTATAAGTAGATCATGTGATTTTGTATTTATAACATTCTTTTATTCTCAAAAGAACTTTTTTTGGAAGATGTGCCCAAAGGCTGCTCACACATTTAGCCTCCGGTGTACAACAAATGTAACAGATCCTATTTTCTAACAGAAGGCATGACTCTAGAGCCAGTGCAAAATCAAGTCCAGCCCTACAAAGCAAGATATTTCAGCAGGCACATGGAAGCTTGGACAAGCGGTGAGTTAGGATCAGCCCCTTGGTTACTGCTAGGAAGCATCAAGTCAAAAGAACTGTAGATTCCATATTCAGCTTACAAAATCTAAAAAAGCTCTTGTTCACCAAATCACTAGCAGCATATACAGTGTTAAAGAACTTTCAGAAATAATATAAAATTATTCTGAATCTTGACACATGGGAGTCTTGAGACAGAGGAAGGTTAGAGTAGATACCCAGAGGGCCTTTCTTAACTCTAGCTATAAGGAGGCCTAAAATATTCCATTCCTCTCCAGCCTAAAAGAAAGCTCTAAAAAGAATGCTTCATCATAATTATATAGAAGATGAAGATTTTGTATCTGTGTTAAAAAAAAAAAAAAGAAGGCTCTAGCTCTTCTCTTTAGCTATCACCCTGTCATGGAGACTTAGGTCCTGGTGATGACATCTAAGGGAGGAGTGTGCATAGCTGCAATCCTAATTAATGGCCATCCTATTTAATTTACCCTACAGCACTCAGGTAAAAACCTGATTAAAAAGAGTGCCCTGAAGGCTACGAGGTTGGTTCACTGTTGGGCCAGGAAAGAACATTTCAAAAGTACAGCTCTAGCTGAAAATTTGTGAAAACTTTTCTAGCTTCTCATAATTGAAATATGGAAATTGCACAGTGGAGTGGACAGAGAAGCAGCATTTGACTACTGAGTGCAGCAGCATTTCAATGAGAAAGCATCCAATAAAGTCTTCTGGACCAGATAGCCCTTGTATCAGCCTGACCCTGCCAACCTTTGATTACTTTGGAAGTTATGTGGTTACCTATCTACACATAAATCAAGTCCATAAAAGTGTATGCTAATACAAGCCTCAGAACAATCTCCTTTAGAGAAAATTTTATTTTAAGAAACTCTTGGGCATATGAGGAGAATGAAGTCTCTGTGAATTTTGCTTGACAACACTTCCTAGGGCTTCCTCAGAAACTGAAGCTTGTATATGACTCTTCAGAACATTATTTGTTCCCTAACTAACTAACTAACTGACGGAAGAAGGAGCATTTGAACACCAAGAGGGGATATAAACTGGGCAAGTGGATTGAAATCAAGGCAATATTTTAATAGGAGTTGACTCTGGAAAGAGAGAAGAACCACTGGATAGCTTGGGGCAGAGACACGCATTTACTGAGTTTGGCAGATTACCTGGATATCAAATTATTGGACTTCTATTCATTCATTATTCTTTCAACAGTGCCTTGTTAAGCCCTCACAAGGCCAGTGAGCTTGCTGCTGATGTTTAAAAATATCTTTTTACTGAAAGTTTGATCTATATATTTCTTGATTATGATGATGGTATCATGGGTGTCTGCATATGTCAAATTCATCAAATTATACGCAGTAAATATGTGCACTTTTTGTATATCAAGTATACCTCAATAATGGTATGAAAAAGAAGACTCCATGCATTTTGAAAAAGAAAAAGTTTATTCTGAAATAAATAATTATTCCATTTTCTTTGCTGACTCACCTAAGGAAACACTTAGATTAACTTAATTTCATATTTTGAAACAAAGGCTGAAAGAAAAATCTATACCCATGTGTGAGCAAGTAAAGGATTCACAGGTTCACATATGACCAATGATGAATACATCTTTTGGTGACTAAGTTTTTATTTCTATACTATAGGAAAGCAAGTATCTGCCTTGCAGACTCTATGAGAAGGTAGTAATGAGACTTTAAATGAAATTGTTTGTGTTAAAAGTGTTTGGAAAATTAAAAATGGTAATATACACAAAATACCATACTATTATTAAAAATGGAAAGATGGTGCTTTTAGATCTTATCTAAGCTTCTATCTTACTGACTATGGTTTCTATCATTTTTCAGTCTAGCTCCTGAAACCACAACAAAGTTGGATCAGAAAGAAAAATAGAGCAATGATCTGGAGAAAAATGGTAAACAGATAAAATAGAGTAAAGAAAGAGATAAGGAAGGTTTAATACAATCCATTCTGCTGCATGTGGGAATTACACAGGGAACATTTCTGTTTTAAGGAAGTCGCTTATAAAAGTTGCTAGTGCAATTCATTTGAAGGTGATACTAGCTGAGAGCAGTCAGTATGCATGCAAAGAAACATGTCCTATTTTATTTTAGGAGGCCGGTGATACCTGCAGCACTCACCAGCTGTAGGATACTCAGGGCATGTTCAGGTGTCAGAACTCCATTTTTAACCTTCAATGTTCAGAAGTCACCCTGCCTTCATTACTTGTAACCTCTGTGTTGGAAGAACATAAGATTTATTTAATCTTGACTTCAGAGTATGACATGGGCTCCCTCTTCTCTCTTTCCTTGGTTCCTTCTTTGTTGCACTGAGTTTTAAAAGTTCTTTTAAATGGCATCTAAATGTTACATATCTTGATTCTCATGGGATTCCCATTGCCGCCCCCCACCCCCCCCCACACACAAAATATTGCTGCAGGTCGTGAACCGTCCTCCAAATAGTGTCCCTCTACCTATTATGAGATAGTAACTAACCTAACTTTTCAGTATTTTCAATATTCACTATGAATTTTAGAAGCTTCTTATCTTTTAGGAGAAAGGTTGATGCTGGCTTTTATTTCTGGCAGTAACTATATATGTTCTTTTCGAACTAAAAATCATCATTCATTCATTTAGTCATGGAAATCTTCCTGTAAATTGAGAATTATTCTATGTGCTGAAAACAATGCATGGAGCACAAGAAACAGAGTTGATGCTATTGGTGGTGTGACATTCCTAATGGGAGGAGACAGGATATAGACAAATAAGCAAGTACAAAACTATGAACTTCTCTTTAGTGATGGATGAAGGAATGAGACAAACTAAGGTAATAGAAGGAGAGGGAGTAGAGATAGGAGTTGCCATTTAAATTAGGTTGCGAGAGTCTTTTTTTTTTATTTATTTTTTTAAATTTATTTTTTATTGGTGTTCAATTTACTAACATACAGAATAACACCCAGTGCCCATCACCCATTCACTCCCACCCCCCACCCTTCTCCCCTTCTACCACCCCTAGTTCGTTTCCCAGAGTTAGCAGTCTTTACGTTCTGTCTCCCTTTCTGATATTTCCCACACATTTCTTCTCCCTTCCCTTATATTCCCTTTCACTATTATTTATATTCCCCAAATGAATGAGAACATATAATGTTTGTCCTTCACCAACTGACTTACTTCACTCAGCATAATACCCTCCAGTTCCATCCACGTTGAAGCAAATGGTGGGTATTTGTCATTTCTAATAGCTGAGTAATATTCCATTGTATACATAAACCACATCTTCTTTATCCATTCATCTTTCGATGGACACCGAGGCTCCTTCCACAGTTTGGCTATCGTGGCCATTGCTGCTATAAACATCGGGGTGCAGGTGTCCCGGCGTTTCATTGCATTTGTATCTTTGGGGTAAATCCCCAACAGTGCAATTGCTGGGTCGTAGGGCAGGTATATTTTTAACTGTTTGAGGAACCTCCACACAGTTTTCCAGAGTGGCTGCACCAGTTCACATTCCCACCAACAGTGTAAGAGGGTTCCCTTTTCTCCGCATCCTCTCCAACATTTGTTGTTTCCTGCCTTGTTAATTTGCCCCATTCTCGCTGGTGTGAGGTGGTATCTCATTGTGGTTTTGATTTGTATTTCCCTGATGGCAAGTGATGCAGAGCATTTTCTCATGTGCATGTTGGCCATGTCTATGTCTTCCTCTGTGAGATTTCTGTTCATGTCTTTTGCCCATTTCATGATTGGATTTTTTGTTTCTTTGGTGTTGAGTTTAATAAGTTCTTTATAGATCTTGGAAACTAGCCCTTTATCTGATATGTCATTTGCAAATATCTTCTCCCATTCTGTAGGTTGTCTTTTAGTTTTGTTGACTGTATCCTTTGCTGTGCAAAAGCTTCTTATCTTGATGAAGTCCCAATAGTTCATTTTTGCTTTTGACAAAATACAGCATCCATTTCTGATCAAAACTCTTCAGAGTGTAGGGATAGAGGGAACATTCCTCGACATCTTAAAAGCCATCTATGAAAAGCCCACAGCAAATATCATTCTCAATGGGGAAGCACTGGGAGCCTTTCCCCTAAGATCAGGAACAAGACAGGGATGTCCACTCTCACCACTGCTATTCAACATAGTACTGGAAGTCCTAGCCTCAGCAATCAGACAACAAAAAGACATTAAAGGCATTCAAATTGGCAAAGAAGAAGTCAAACTCTCCCTCTTCGCCGATGACATGATACTCTACATAGAAAACCCAAAAGTCTCCACCCCAAGATTGCTAGAACTCATACAGCAATTCGGTAGCATGGCAGGATACAAAATCAATGCCCAGAAATCAGTGGCATTTCTATACACTAACAATGAGACTGAAGAAAGAGAAATTAAGGAGTCAATCCCATTTACAATTGCACCCAAAAGCATAAGATACCTAGGAATAAACCTAACCAAAGATGTAAAGGATCTATACCCTCAAAACTATAGAACACTTCTGAAAGAAATTGAGGAAGACACAAAGAGATGGAAAAATATTCCATGCTCATGGATTGGCAGAATTAATATTGTGAAAATGTCAATGTTACCCAGGGCAATATACACGTTTAATGCAATCCCTATCAAAATACCATGGACTTTCTTCAGAGAGTTAGAACAAATTATTTTAAGATTTGTGTGGAATCAGAAAAGACCCCGAATAGCCAGGGGAATTTTAAAAAAGAAAACCATATCTGGGGGCATCACAATGCCAGATTTCAGGTTGTACTACAAAGCTGTGGTCATCAAGACAGTGTGGTACTGGCACAAAAATAGACACATAGATCAGTGGAACAGAATAGAGAATCCAGAAGTGGACCCTGAACTTTATGGGCAACTAATATTCGATAAAGGAGGAAAGACTATCCACTGGAAGAAAGACAGTCTCTTCAATAAATGGTGCTGGGAAAATTGGACATCCACATGCAGAAGAATGAAACTAGACCACTCTCTTTCACCATACACAAAGATAAACTCAAAATGGATGAAAGATCTAAATGTGAGACAAGATTCCATCAAAATCCTAGAGAAGAACACAGGCAACACCCTTTTTGAACTCGGCCATAGTAACTTCTTGCAAGATACATCTGCGAGAGTCTTCTGAGCAGAGACCTAAATGATTCAAGATTGTAAACCATCTAAAACTGATTCAGAGGTGTTTCAGGTAGAAGGCACAGCAATGAAAGTGTTTGCCAATAAGACCAAACTTGGTGTATATGAGAGACAGAAACGAGGGCACAAGTGAGGTCAGAGAAATAGCTGGGGTCACATCTTCTGGAGCTTGACACCTTAGATTAAGATCAGATTTCATTCGACGTGAGTGAATAGGACTATATAAGGAGGGAAGCCATGTAATACGACTTATGTTTGAAAAAATGATTCTGGTTGGCCCGTGTACTATGAAGTGGCAGGTTGTAAATTGGCAGGAGAGGAAGCAGGAAGACATGAGTTGGGACTGGCCTGATGACAGTATAGTACTTTTGAGGGAGTGCTGGTGGATCAGCATGGGGTGTGGAAGGAATAGAAGAGTGGTATGCAGAGCTATGCCCTTTGTACATGGGAGGGCAAGGAGGCCAAGTAAGAGCCTATTGGAAGAGGATGTTCCAAGACCATTATGGTTAGGATTCAGTTGCAGATAACAGAGACCATTCTGGGTAGTTTTTGCAGAGAGGGAATTTAATAACCGGTATTAGACACCTGACAAAAGCTTTAGAAGAGCTTGAGGATCAACAGTTATGCTGGCCTTTCTAGGACAATGCCCAGCATAGAATCACACTATCTCTGGTGTGCTGACTAAGCTGCCACACCTCTGCAGAAAGCCACGTGGTCAGGAAGCTGCATCCTTTTTCACAAGCCACGCTTGTACATGCTTCATGTAACTCCATTCCCAATCCAAGCCTTGTGAAGTATGTGTGTATGGCAGACCTTAAATTATTCAGGGAAACCTGACTGCTGGGAACTCTTGACGAGGTAGTTTGTAGCTTCTCCGTCTTCAGAATTCAGCTCAGTACATTAGAAAAGGATTCCAACGGGTGTACACCAAGCCAATCCACAATGAGGTGGAGGTACTGAGCGATGTGTTTTAGGTGTATTGAATATACGCCATCCACTTGACATCCTTGGGAGGTCATAAGCAGTAGATTGAGATGTGGAAGCTGGAAACTTCTGGAAGAAATCATGAACTAGAATAAAAGGTCTGGATGACATGTAAAAGGGGCACTGACTGAGATTATCCAGAGGAAGGAATATGGACAGAAAAGAGAACAAAGGAACGCATCCTTTACAGGTCACAAGGACGTGTAGAGAGAGAGGTAAGTGGGATAAAAAGAAAATCTGAATTTGGTGTCATGCGAAGCAGACAGAGAAACAAATTTAAGGAGGAGGATGGCCAATCAGAAACATTTTTGGGTGTTTTGTAATTTATTGACAAAGACACACGTGTTGGCTAGGCAAGTACAATTTAGTGGATCAACAGGGACAAGAGTTGGAGGAGATAAAGTCTAAAATGTGATGTGAGGAAAACAGCATCTTTGGGAAACTCACGATGTGCATTTGAGGTGAGTCAAACAATTGGAAGTGCTGTGATGGCTCCATGGGACAAAGAACCAAAGGGACAACTTGAAAATATAAGGAACAATACTGCAGTGTTACTCTGCAGATGGAAATAATGAACTGAACTCTTGAGATTTCTGTCATCTCTTCATTGTATTTTCCATTCTTGTCTGAGTACAGGGTGTTCAGTCTTTCTGTGATGTCTGTCATTCAGTGCCTAGAGTCAAAATACATCTGGGGCATGAAAATAACTCTGTAGAGTGAATGGGCTCTAACTACATAATTATTTTTTAAAACAGATTTCCCAATTTGAGTTATGATGTTTCAACGGATGAGGCAAGATCTCTTTTTCTGAGTAAGGGAGATTTAATAATTTGCAAGGAAAATCAGTAATCATTAAAAGTAGAAACAATGTAGAAATGATCCCTTTACAATGTTTATTTTCTCTTTTTTCCTGGTATGAGAATATTGATCACCAGTGAAAGCAAAGAAATCATATGCTAGGGAAATAAGCAGGTTAAGTTCTATTTTTTCTATATAATTTGCTATTTTTTTGAATGTCACCCAGAACTTTATTTTCAGATCAGCCTGCCCATGACTCAGGCTCACTTCGGTGTTGTGTCCTGTCACGATAAAGGTGTTGTGTCCTGTCAGCTTTTAAGTCCTGTCTCAAACCCAGATTTGAGTCTGATGAATGTACTTTCAATTTTTTGACATTTGTGACTTTTGGGAAATTATGCAGATTCTCTGATATTTAATTTATTTGTAAAATGATGGAGGTGATAATATCTAGAACCAATGGGAACTGATGTGAACAGATTCACGGTGACAGGAGGAGGAAGGAGGAAGAAGGAGGAAGAAGGCAGCATGGTGCTGGGCAGCAGTGGGAACCTGGGGGGTAAACATTCATTTGTTGGAATCCTAGCTCTGTCTTAGAATGAATGTGTGAGTTGTAAGCTACAGTTTCTTTGTGTGCAAGCTTCACTGGGTTCTTGGGAGGGCAACATGAGATAAGAGAAGTGAAACCTTTTGTGTAAGGTATTACAGTTAGTGGTTTGGTTTTCTAATTTTCCAACTATGGCACTTTAATGATGTTCCATAATAAACCTGTAATTGATTGGTTTCGAAATATGAAGGTTCTTCTTATGGTTAAAGAGGATGATGGAGAAGGGGAGTCCCTATAAATTATCTACCAGTATTTGCCCAAATATATCCTGCCACCCCATACACTAATTTTCCACATATTTTTTCTCATTAGGTTGATAGACTGCCTTTTCCAGACTCCCACTGACCCTCCTCCCACCTCCACCCATAAGTTTCCTTAATTATTTTTTGTTGTTGAGATGAATTAAGAGAACCATATAGTTGCCCAAAGAGTGGTTTCTGAGAAAGAAAATGTGAGGCAATAATAATGAGAAAAGCCAGTACAGGTAAGCATTTACTGTGTTTCAGGCAATGATGGAAAGTAGTAGAAATGATGATTTTTATCTCATACTAGCGTAGAAATTCTTCCAGTGCCCAAAGTAGCACATTGCAGAGTCATTCTCTTGGCCTCATGCCTCTTGCCACTCAAATTCTTAGGTTGTTGAACTGGAGAGAAAAGTCATATCTCAGGCCATGATCAGCCTGCTTGCCAAGTAAAAGTTGCATCAGATAAAATTAAATAGACAAAGGAGACTATTTCTCTATAGCAAATAAGGGAGAGAGATTAAATTCAATAATTTGGGGACTTTTAAGACTGGGGTAGGGTCAGCCATAGGCCACCTGTTCTCTAATTGGCCTTAACCAAAGCAAAATAAGTTTTCTCGAATCTTTAAACAGGATTCAGTTTTAAAACCAGGGCAAGGCGCCCCCTGAAGTTAGTCCCCTACCCTCTCACAGACGCTAGGAGATAGAGGCACCATGTTCCTGAGATGTTTCCATATCAAAGAGATGCTTTGGGGGGGGGGGTCCTCGAGAAAGACATTCCCTGTGTTTGCAGAACTGGTGAGTTTAAGGAAATGTGCATGTTTCAAAGGGGCAGAGAAATAATTTGCAATTATATAGAATGCAATTACACTTCTTAAAGAAAAAGGGGGTAAAGGACCTCTAGAAGGGAGAAAGCTGTCTAAAGTTTATCCAAGCCTGATGGAGCATTAAAGCTGTCCACTTCAGCCTTATAGACTCAACTCAGTGGAAACCAGAAAAGGCCTTTGATAATGTGCAGTATGACATGGGGAATTTAACAGCTTAACAGTCTAAGACAATTGAGAGAGCTTTTCACTCAACTTTTGCCACAAATATACCTCCCTGACCCACGTTAGTGTCAGTACCAACTTTAGGGGCAATTGGAAGATGTCACACTAACCGTGATGTGAATCCAGTAAGCTGGCTAGGTGAATATGGTCTTCAGCATAAATACGTGCTTTCCAAGTCTACCCAAGCACCCCAGGTGTTAGAAGGGACTGTTTTAGGACATTAGCTCAACCATGACCCCCTCAGAATTGTGTGAAACTGCTTAATGCTTACGACCAGGGCACTCACAGTATTTTGTGTACATTGTTAGCCGCATGCATTCTGCTCTGGTGCTCTTAGGTATTGATCTTTTGAATGACAGAGGCCATGTTCCGTGCGTTACATATCTCAAGCTCCCAGTGCGGTGCTGAGTGTGGACCAGTAATCACTCAGCTGCCTTGCCACAGCTCGTGCAAACACAAGAGAGCACCACATGAACTGAATTGTCCCCCCCCCCCCCCCCCCCCCCCCCCCCCGCCCCGCCACCCCATCCCCTCCAATCTCCAATTTCACACGTTGAAACCCTATCCTTCAGTGTGACCATATTTGGAGATGGGGGCTTTAAAGAGGTAATGAGGGCAGCCCCGGTGGCTTCAGCCCAGGGCATGATCCTGGAGACCCAGGATCAAGTCCCAAGTCGGGCTCCCTTCATGGAGCCTGCTTCTCCCTCTGCCTGTATCTCTGCCTCTCTCTCTCTCTCTGTCTCTTGTTAATAAATAAATAAAATCTTAAAAAAAAATAAAAAATAAAGAGGTAATGAAGGTTAAATGAGGTCATAAAGATGGGGCTCTGAGCCAATAGGATTGGTATTTCTATAAGAATAAGTACAACAACAACAACAAATAATAAGAACAGACACCAGGGATGTGTAGGCACAGAAAAAAGGCCATGTGAAGACAGAGCAAGAAACTGTCCATCTGTGACCTGCTTGGGGGGCTCAGTCCCTTGAGCATCTGACTCTTGATTTGGGCTCAGGTCATGATCTCAGGGTTATAAGACAGATCCCCACGTTGGGCTCCATGCTGGGCAGGGAGGTTTCTTAAGATTCTTTCTCTATCCCTCTGCTCCTCCTCACCTACCTCTCATTCTCATTCTTTCTTAAAAAATTAAGTAAATAAGTAAGTAAGTAAATAAGTAAGTAAATAAATAAATAAATAAATAAATAAATAAATAAATAAATAAATGACATTGGTCTGCAAACCAAGGAGAGAAGACTCAGGAGAAACCAACCAGCCCTGCCAAGATCTTGATCTCTGGCTTCTAGCCTCCAGAACTGTGAGAAAATAAGTTTTTGTTGTTCAAGCTCCTCAGTCTGACATGATCTGTTAGGAAAAGCCCAAGTAGAAAAAAATACAACCACCTTTGTAGTTTGGATTTGGATTCCAGTACCAGTTCTCCCTGCCAATGACTAATTAGCAGTTACTAATTTAACTTCTCTACACTTTGACTCCATGTTTCATAAAATAGTAATATTTCCTCTCTTGTATGGATGTGGTGAAGATAAAATCAAAATAGTATGGTATCTGCTGGCACACAGTGAATACTCTATAGACCGGGACTATTATATTCATAAAAATTGTTTTGCCAAATGAATGAGAGCAAGAACATGATCAAGATGTAAATATATGTATATATATGTATTTATTAATATATATGTGTGTGTGTGTGTTTGTTTCCTCCCTAGTAAATGTATTTTTATTATACCACTTAAATTTTTTTTTTGTGCTTGAGATTTTCTGCCTACAAGTTTGGTTTACCACATTTCAAAAATTATAAAGTAAAATTACAAACAGGCACCCGCACCCACAACGCACTCTTAGTGGTAATTTGGGAAGGAAAACGCTGGGCTCAAGTGACAGTGACCCTGATGCATTATGGCAGCTCGTAAAGACCAGGACCACAAATTGACTCAGGTATCGTTTCCGTTTTAATGGTTGTTGGATAATTCAGATCACAGACTAATAAATTCAACTGCATGATTGTTGACCTCACAATAGATGACTTGACCAGTCTGTAGTTGATGTTTTATTCATGTTTAAGTCAGGTGATCTTTAAAAATTAAAAGATAGTGCCAAAATTGCTTGGAATTATCCATCATTTAAATCTGAGACCTTTTAGAGTTTTCTATTTTTGAAGTGATCTTGCTGTTCAAAGAATGGATATGGAATTACAGTCGGGCCATTTATTTGTTGTCAATTAATTCTAAGCAGGTTATGTTTCCTATTTATGGGTGAGCATGTATAACTGGGTTATATATGCAAGCTGTTGTTTAATTTACCTGATAAAAGGCTGCTCAAAATTCCCCTCACTGAGGCTGTTTGAAAAATGTGATTCAAAATTAATTTAATAGGTAAAAGTCCTAGTAACTCAAAACAAAAATGTAATTTTGCATGATATTATTCCAGTCAGATTTAGCCATGGGAGATCAAAGAATCACTGATAAGCATAGGTTTAGTAGCATCATAGACATTTAATCATTCTATCCTTCTGTGACCTGGGACTTTGGAAGGCATCAGAAGATAGATAAATATAACTTGAGTTATGAAAAAAGCATTAAATGTGTTTCAGTGTATTAAATCATCCTTTTGGGTCTAATTTTCTTAGTTGTGTCCGTACACGATTGAGAAATTATCTGTTGACAATTCACCTTTAAGTAAAGAATAAACATAAACAGCAGACAGAATTATGGGATGATTATCTGTAGGGTTTGCTTATAATCCAGGGTTCTTCTGGGCTCTGGAGACGTGGAGAAAGAAACAGGTACTTTACTGAAGCAAAGGGCTTGATTCCTCCTCACCTGAGTGACAGGTAAGGGGACCTGGGAATTCTTCACAATTGTCCGAACATAGGCCCAACTGAACGTGATAAAAACAGTGTGTCTTTATTTTACACGTTACACTTACACATTTTAATTCTTCTTTTAAAGTAAATTGGTTTATGTGCAAGTGTACAGAGGTATCATAGAACACAGAGAGATAAAACCACTTTCCCTCTTTCTCACTGGGAAGGAACATTCAAATGAAGTCAATGCTTCAAATTTTTCCCTTCTGTAAAGCTTGCTCACTTCAGGAATTGTGACTCTAGGATTTTTCTCAGTGTCATCAAGTAATACTGTGCATGCTGCTGGGGATTTACCCCAAAGATACAGAGGCAGTGAAACGCCGGGACACCTGCACCCTGATGTTTCTAGCAGCAATGGCCACAATAGCCAAACTGTGGAAGGAGCCTCGGTGTCCAACGAAAGATGAATGGATAGAGAAGATGTGGTCTATGTATACAATGGAATATTCCTCAGCCATTAGAAATGACAAATACCCACCATTTGCTTCGACGTGGATGGAACTGGAGGGTATTATGCTGAGTGAAGTAAGTCAATTGGAGAAGGACAAGCATTATATGGTCTCATTCATTTGGGGAATATAGATAATAGTGAAAGGGAATAGAAGGGAAGGGAGAAGAAATGGGTAGGAAATATCAGAAAGGGAGACAAAACATAAAGACTCCTAACTCTGGGAAACGAACTAGGGGTGGTGGAAGGGGAGGAGGGCGGGGTGTGGGGGTGACTGGGTGGCGGGCACTGAGGTGGGCACTTGACGGGATGAGCACTGGGCGTTATTCTGTATTTTGACAAATTGAACACCAATAAAAAATAAATTTAATAGAAAAAAAAAGTAATACTGTGCATGGCACATTATATGATGATGTCATCATCATCATCATCATTATTATTATTGTTTGGCCCTATGTCATCACTAACGGCAAAGACAAAATAGCTCCCTGTTAGGAAACTTGAAGAAGAAAGTGAAAGGTATCAGTGCTGATTAGAATTATCGTATTTCTAGCTTGAGATCATGGGAGGATGTGGTGCGCATTGATTTTGGAGGTTTGTTTCAGGTAGAACATCAACATGCTCCAGAGAAGTTTAACGCTGCCTTGGCTGTGTCGTCAAAATCAATGCAGGACTGTCCACATTTTCCTGGGGGAAAAAGCTGCATAAACTTATTTTTGATGTTTACAACATTGACAAATTGAAGAGCAGGGGGTTGTGATGTAAGGAATTACATTCTATGCTTCTGTGAGGAGATATAAAACCTTTTCAAATAACTCTGATAATAGACCTTGAATGTTTGCTGTAAAGCTAATTATTTCTAGTTGGGCTTTTGCAGCTGTTATGCAAAATCTTTAGTTTCCTAGGTTTTCCCATAATAATATTTTGACTTAAATAATATCATATATTATCCCAATAATGGCTCCACTTAGTGGTAGTTGATTTCATTAGCTTGGTGCCATCTTTGTTTTATTAAGGTATAATTGACATAACATTAAGCGTGGTGCCATCTAAGGACTTATTCTTAATGGAATTTTCCCCTCTACATATAACACTTTCTTAAGAAATATTGATATCATGAATCTATTCAGAGAGAATGTTGATTAAAACAGAATTGTAGGGGTAAGAAATGATAAATGGAGGGGTCTTATTTTTGAAAAATATTGAAAATTATTTTTCAAGTGAAATTATAATGCCAATTATTATTATTTCCTTTGAATGAAACTTTGCCAAAGGAAATGATAAGAGGTGCCTCATGTGACCCTCTGCTACTCACCAAATTATAGGACCAATTTCACTGGAAAAGCTGCCATGCTGAGAGCTGATAGATTTGTCAAATATTTTTATTGTGACATATTTTTAAATCCCAAACACTCCCTTATGGAACTGTTGAATTTTCCAGGATAGTTCTGAGTGACGTGTATAATTTTTCAAAAACCAGCTGTCTTGCTTCTTGGAAATAAGGATGAATTCCTTCAAAATCAATGAAATGAGTAATTCCTAGTTACTAGATCAGATTAAACATGTTCAAATTCTGAAAAAAAATTATTTTCAATTTATTATTGTAACCACAGTCATTTATGTTTTAAGATATATGTAGACACAAATCATTTAAAAACTTCAGTAACAAAGGCCCATTTGTGCCATTAAGATTTTAGAGGGCCTCCATGATGAGAACAAGGAAATCAAAACATAGTTTTGCTTTTGTCTTTTGGAGATATACTTATATGAATCCATAATGCACCAGATACATGGTCACTACTATCCCCGTTCTTTCAATTAAAATTGTCACATTGTGTAAATTCATTGCTCTTTCCATTTCCCCCTGGTTTTCAGATTTTTTTTCATTCTAGTTTGGACAATTTTAGTAACACATTATACCACCCATTTAGGAATCATAAAAACAGGGGTGCCTGGGTGGCTTAGTCAGTTAAGCATCTGCCCTGGGCTCAGGTCTAGATCTCAGGGTCCTGGGATCAAGCCCCACAATGAGCCCTCTGCTCAGAGGGAAGACTGCTTCTTCCTCTCCCTCTGCCCCTCCCCACAACTCGTTCTCTCTCTTTCTCAAATAAATAAAAAAAATCTTAACAACAACAATAACAACAAAAAAGAATGAAAACAGAATCTATGTATCCATTCCTTGGTAAACACAAAAGTCTTCCTGAATGCCTTCTTACTAACACTTGCAAGATTGCCTCATTAGGTTGGTTGACTATCTTATCACCCTTTGGTTCTGTGGAATCTTTAAAGTTATTGAAAAGCACCAGCTAAACTAACTAAACACACTGAGAGATATACCAGTTGCAGAAGGACACCTCGGGGTGAATGCTGACAGATCAGAACTCTCTGCAGCCCGACAGCCTCTGTCTGTGGCTTACCTGCCCGAGGAGCACACCTGTGGCATGCCTGCCTCCATGTGCAAGCTGTTCAGCAGACGTCTAAGATTAAAGCTGCTGTTAGATATTTCTTCTTTCATATAAGCCTTTTGATTTTATCCCCACCCCCCTCACTTTTACAGTCTGGATCCTAATCTCAATTCCTTTTACTGCTTTTCCATCTTTCTTTAAGAAAAAAAAAAAAATCTGCTGCAGGGCTCCAAAAAGACCGACCATAGCAGCTTAAAATGTCCTTTTTTTCTAAGAAGATCAGTGTGAAAATAACATTGCTGTGCTCTCCTCCACTCTGGGCACTTTGATACCAGCATCCTGAAGCACTTTGCTAAGCATCGACTGGTTTTCCCAATATCTTTTCAGAGGAAATGAGGACTTAAAAAAGGAATCAATCCATGTCATGCTGAAGTGCAAGCCTATCTGCAGAGAGTGGTCTCAAGAACATAATCGGAATTTGCAGATATTTTTTGTACAAAGAATTTGAGAATTGAGGTTTTTTTTTGGAAAAGGATTAATTGATGCATTCATTGAAAAATATGTTCAACTCCATGCTTATTGTATTCCTGGCATTCTGTGGGGCAATGGGTGCAAATCACTGTCCTTACGAATGGTGTGGTATAAAGCTCTGGGTCTCAGACTTGATATGCGTCAGTCTCCTGGAGGGCTTGTTACATGGCAGGCCACTGGGTCTGACTCGCAGTGTTTCTGATCCAGTACTTCTGGAACAGTCCCTGCAAGTGATGCTGATGCTCTTTGAGAACAACTACATAGACAATTGTACATCCTATGGTGATTTGAGATTCTAGTATGTGGCCAGATAAAATGCAACTGTTGCTAGAAAGAAGGAAGGAAAGGGGAAAAAGGATGAGCATCTGAGCTCACACGAGAGCAGCCTTGTTTTCCACAAGAGCTTGGAAAATTGAGATCCAGTGTGGAAAGCCCTCAAATTCACTAAGACCACAAAAATCAAGAGGAAGAGAGGGGAGTGAAGTTCAAATCAGTCTGCAATGTTGCTAGCTGTAGGGCTTTATGGGAGGCTAAGAGAAAATGCAGATTAAATAATCTAGTGTATTTCATTAGTCTTATTGATATTTACCAATTAATTCAAGACCTAAACCTACAAATACTTGTTTTGCCCTAATTGCGCTGACATAAAGGGAAGGAAGAACTGCAAATACAGATCCATTTCCACAGCTTTGCCTTGGGCTAATCTTTTGTTGAGTATTTGATAGATGTGGATCTTGCAAAATTTAATTTCCTTTATAGTTACATATTTCTCTTAAACAAAAATTTATTCAGAGGTGTGCTGGTAAATGTTTAATACAGACACGGTTTGGGAGGTGAGGAGGAGGCCTGATAGCAATTGCCCATGGGCCAACTTTAAGCTCTCAATGTTTTCCAATCTGGCTCTCACAAAATTCTTTGAAAAATGGAACAATTAGCTTTTGTGATCCAACATAAGCCAGTGCCAGATCAATTTTTCTTATGTCAGGTCATTTACATTAGCTTTGGCTTAGCTATTTGAAACATAGGCGTGTTTATTGCAATCTTGTCATTTTAACAGAGAAAAAGACAACTTAATATTTAAGGATATCTCCAATTATTAAAAATCCAAATAAAAAAATAAAAAATCAAATAATTAAAATGTCACAAAGCGAAGGCATACATGAACTTTGTGGGGTTCGAGACTATTTTAAAGTTTTCTCCTGAAAGTCCTGCAAAAATTAATTATCTTCACTAAGTCTAATAATATTCCCATCATATATTTTTAGAACCTTTTGGAGTGCCTGGCAACAAGCAAGGCTCTGTGGACATTTTGATGCATGAGAAGCTCTCATTGGTGTAGGAAGAGGACAAACAGATCAATGTGAAAGGAAAAGAAGACGCTGGGCATTGCTCTGGTGGGGACAGTCCCATCCTAGTGAGACAGGCGGAGTTCATTCACAGCCTTGTTTATATTCTTTCAGGCATGGTACTGTAGATTGAGTGCTGTGACCCCCTCTGAATTCCTATATTGAAATCATAACCCTCATAAAAGAGACCCCACAGAGCTCCCTGGTGTCTATGAGTCCACCTGTGACGAGGCACCACTTATGAACCAGGAAGAGGGCTCTCAATAGACTTTGAATCACTCGTGCCTTGATCTTGGACATCCAGCCCACCGGATGAACCTCCTATGAGAAATAAATTCATGGTTTCTAGGTTACCCAGCATATCATATTTTATTATAGCAGCCAGGTAGACTAAGACACATGACATGACTCTGTCAGGTTTGGTTTATCTGACATGAACATTCACAATTCTGGCAGAGTTTTAACATGGGACTTAAGAAGCTAATACAACTATATATTAAGAGTGACTGAAATTACTTCCAGATGTTGCAATGAGACCTGTGTACTGTTGATCATAGGACCTATTTAGAAAACTAAAATTTCTGCTGTGATCCGGCAGTGATTCCCAATTTTTAATGTTACAGGTTGGGATAACTCTCAGGCAAAAAGTTTACAGAAATAATTCAGGTTTACCTTCTTGTTGGCACCCTAACCATTCCTGTCCTACCTTGTTGATTATTCCGGCAAATGTACATCTTGTTTCAGGGCCTTTGAAGTCAATCTGGGATAGACGTAATAGCCTTGGCTTGATGAAACAGCGAATTACCAAGTGACAGTAGAGCTCACTTAAAAATTTTAATTTTCTAATGCAACCCCACTCTGTTGATGTCTATATGGCAGCCAACTTCTTTTGGTGGGATTAGTATTGCTGTGCCACTACCATGTTGAGGAGTTTAATTTTTTTTTAAGTTTTATTTGTTTAATCCATACACCCAATATGGGGCTCGAACTCACAGCCCCGAACTCAAGAGGTGTAAGCCCAGTGGCCCTAGGAGTTTAATTTTTAAACTTACATATTGAAAAGAGGGATGAACATTGCTTACCCTCATGTAATTCCTGCAGGGCAGTCTTCAGCACATCCGGCTGGCTCAAGAGCATGCCCAGTTCACAGCGATTGAACTACAGGGCTGTGTTATGTGTGTGTTACAGTTTGCAGAGTCTTCTCACATTTATAGTTTGTTTTTCAAAGATATTTTGAGAATTGGAGCTAAGCCTTCATTACCTACTCCAGGAATCAACCTTGAGCATATTCATGATGCCATAGGGCTTTCAAAATTCTTATAATTTTGAGACAGGTTTCAGATCTCAAAGGATAAAGAAAATAAATGACTTATTCAAAATTAATATTAATTTGGGACACCTGGGTGGCTCAGTGGTTGAATGTCTGCCTCTGGCTCAGGTCATGATCCCGGGGTACTGGGATCGAGTCCCACATCGGGGTCCCTGCAGGGAGCCTGCTTCTGCCTCTGCCTGTGTCTCTGCCTCTCTCTGTGTGTCTCATGAATAAATAAATAAAATCTTTAAAAAACAAAAATTAATATTAATTCTGTATTACATGAACAATGCATATAAGGTGCATCGATTGTGCTACATGAAAATGTCAAAATCCCAAGTATTGCTACCTCTTCTGTGTACTGGTATGAAGACACTTCAGAGACTAACTACCAAATCTTTCCAAATGTTGGGCTTTTGACACAAGTTCTAAATGAGGATTTTAGGATGGGTCCTTGTATGTACTGAAAGTGAGGACAGACATCCCAAGAAAAGAAACCGGGTACTTTCTTTATAAGTCCAGTCTTTCCAAAAGCAATCAATCTTCAAAAACTTAGTTGTTTTTGTCTATTGGAAAGCTTAATATTTCTAAATAATAACATTATTCAAACAATATCTGTACTTAGCCTTCTTATGTAAACTTCCTGGTGTGATAGATAGAGACACAAGAAATGATAACTGATTAGCCTTTCAGTAGCTTCTCGTGTAAAACTAATGATGTGTGATACTAGCACCACCACTTGCAGTTCCTCTGTTGATTGATTTTAAATAATGCAACATAGTACGTCATTATATCACCAGTGCCTGGACGCACCCTGTCTCTGCATTGTCTACATTCCAAAGTTAGCCTTCCAGGTCTCTTCCTTGACGCTAACCCTCCACTTCTTGTCTGCACTTTTAGTTTTGTGATGCCACAGTTAATAATATCTATATTTTATTATGTAACCATGATTGATTTTATGCTTTATCTGCAGGCAAATTCTTAGGATTGAAATTCAAAGCACCCATGATTTGTTGTATTGTCAATATCATTTACTGTAGAGATAAGTCATGTACAATTATCATATGGTTTTATTCTTTTTCAATTTTTGGTGTGTGTGTGTGTGTGTGTGTGTGTGTTTCTGCAATACTTGCTGTTTTCTTCTCCAACAGAGACTTTTCCCCCATGAGTTCTTCTGCTTCACTGACATCTTTGAACTCCTCCTCACTGCATTCCTAGTGTTGATTCAACTGTGTCTTGGGGCCAATATTTTTTCTTTTTCCATTGATATCTTTGTTTTTGCTTCACCATATCCCTTACTAAACTTCCTTAGAAATGACATGTGTGAGAATTCTTCATTTTAGTATGCCTGAAAACTTGTATTCTACACTGACATTAGTTTGATGATGTAGCTGAGCACACAACTGTGGGTTGTTGACATTTTTCCTCATTAAAGTGAAGGAACATATTCACTGTGGATTAGCATGCCGTCTTGCCGGTGTGAAGTGTGACACCCATCTGACCCGACTCCTGTCTTTTTTGGGCATTGGTTTCATTTATTGGTGTTACTGTTTTCTTTCTGAAAGCTTTTAGAATTTTCCCTTTGCTCTAGGTTTTATGACAATGTGGGCTAAAGGGTTTTTGGCTTAGCTAGATCCTTCACGTCCTAGTTTCTCTTATTGTTTTTTGTTGTTGTTTTATTTCCTCATAGACATTGTTAGAGATTGGTTTTCTATGTCCTGGTACATTTTTCCATACATTTCTGTCTCTCTCTCTCTTATCTTTTTGAACTTTCTGGGAGATGTTTTAATCCAGTCTAAAACAAAAATCCAACACACTTATTTTGACAATCATGGCATTTTTTGAGATTCTATTTACTTATTTTAGAAATAGAGAGACCACACATGGAGGGAAGGAGGGACAAGCAGGCTCCAGCTGAGCACAGATCTCTATGTAGGGCTCCACCCCACAACTCCCATGACCCAAGATCACCCCCAGGGCCAAAATCAAGAGTCCAGTGTTCAACCACTGAGTCATCCAGGTGCCCCTGGCAATCATGTTTTAAGTTTCCAAGTATTCCTACTTATTTTTGGTGTTTGCTCATCATGGTATCCTGTAGTCTGTGAATATTAGTTTTTTCCTTCAACTCCTGAATTTATCTACGAATCCATTTGTTTGCTTCTTTTGTTGATTCGTCCCTTTATTTCCTGTCAAACACTTGGCTCAAAGGTCTGACATTTCCAGTCTGACATTTTATATTGAAGACTGGATGGTGACAATCTGCTTGGGAACTCTGGAAGCACATGGCAATCTTCCTCTCAGAGCATTTGAATGAGGATGGAGCTGTTCTGATGTGTGATCGATCCCTAAATCCAGAATGCAAAGGTCTTTCATCTCCAGTATTTATTTCTAATTCTTAAGAAAATAATCTTTGATTTTCCATGTTGGACTAGAAATTGTATGGCTGTGTAACATCCAGACTTTCCATTTAAAGGGCTTTCAGTCTAAAGTTTTGTTTTTAGGGATCCCTGGGTGGCGCAGCGGTTTAGCGCCTGCCTTTGGCCCAGGGCACAATCCTGGAGACCCGGGATCGAATCCCACGTAGGGCTCCCGGTGCATGGAGCCTGCTTCTCCCTCTGCCTATGTCTCTGCCTCTCTCTCTCTCTCTGTGACTATCATAAATAAATAAAAATTTTAAAAAAAGAAATCAATAAAGTTTGTTTTTGTTTGTGTGTTTTAATACAAATTTGTGCCTGGGACTTCCAAGTCCCAGGGCTCCATCAACTGGCTTGGCAGGAACCCTGGGCTCCAGTGTGTGCTCTGGCCCTCTTCCCTTACTGCTTTTATCCTTTTTCTGTTTTCCATACATGTTTTAAATCTCATCTGAAAATGGTGCTGCTGTCCTAATCATCTCCGTATTTTATCTTTTTACTACTTTTTTTACATTAGGTTTTAGAGGGTGTTGAATCACATGCCTGTTTTCCATATGCTATTATATACTGACTGCTAGAATATGCTAGGCATACCAAATCATTGTTCAAATTTTTAAAATTATTTTAAAATTTTGAAACAAAAAAACTACAGAAAGTGGAAGTTCACTACAAAAACAAAATTTCCCTGAAGTATTTGAGAGTGATTTGTCAACTTATACCTTATTACTCTTGAGCAATTCATTGTATCTTTCTTATAAACAAGGACACTTTCTTACACAACCATAGTTCAACTATTGCCATGAGAAAATTAAGATCCATATAACACTTATTCCTCATGTCTCATTCAAGTTTAATCAGTTTTACTAATAATGTCCTTATAGCAAAGTTCAGAACAAATATTGCATTTACTTACCAATTCTTTTCAGTCTCCTTCAGAATCTCCAAGATTCTTTGGCCATTCCTTGCCTTCCAAGACCTTGACATCCTAAAGATTAGAGGTCAGCCATTTTTAAGAATGTCATGCCTTTGGGTCACTCCATAAGGTGTGTTCTCATGATTAGATTTAAGTTATGCAACTTTAGCAGGAATACTGCAGGAAAAAGAGCTGCACTCTTTTCATATGACAAGATTTTGTTCCATTACTTGTTGATGTCATTTTGACAGTTTGATTACAGTAGTGTCTATGAGGCACCTTGTCTATAAGGTTACTCTGTTTCCCTTTGTAATTAAGTATTCATAAGAAGATAATTTGAAACTGTGTTAATATTCCATTTCTTATCAAGCTGTCAATCTCTGTATATCAATATGGACACATGGATTCTTTTATTCATTGATTATAATAGAACATTATTATATATTTGAATGCTAAAACTTAGTTGTGGCCAAGTTGGTTTGGTTGGGGCGTCAATTTCACAAGTTGCCATCTTTCTTCAAACACTCCCCTGCTCTCTGACAGATGTAATCATCTCTTAAACTTTTTGTGCCCGCTCTGGAATGGGTCACTTTTACAAGGATTCCTGGCTCCTTTTAATAGGGAAGGATACTTACAGGGACAAAAGGAGAATGGGGATGTGTGCATTGCTATTGATTTGTCACGATTTGTAAGCGTCTAAGTATATAACTGTGCATTGAATCTTTATGTGTGATTTTTAGGAGAAGGAGCAGTAGATAATAGTAAAATTTTCCCTCGAAGACCACAAGATAAGAAAAGGTTTTTAAGGATTTGTATTTATTTGTTAATAAATAACATTGAGTAGTTATCTATCATAATTTGTTTTAAGATAGTCATAATTTTCTCTTAGCACTGATACAATGATGCTTACATGTATTAAATATCTCACTTTATATTAACATATTAACCTCTGATCAAAAGTATATTGCTACGTAAATATTCATAATTCAACGAGGATTTATAAAGTCTAATCTTTAAAAAAAGAGAAAATATAGCATTAGAATAAAATATACTACTTTGAAATGTCTTTTACTCATTCAGTGAATGGAACTCTTTATTAGTTTGTTATGATTTAATTTTATGTATAAATGGAAAATCCACAAGAGCTACAAAAATATTTTAAATGAAAAAAAATTTTTCTTTGCTACACAACAGATGTTTTTAAGAATAGATGTAAGTTCTTTTTTAGCTTGCTTCCCCCAATCAAACAAACAAATGAACAAATATCCTCCATTTATCCTGTGTAGTTGGTATTTTCAGGATTATCATTAGTATATGTGTGAGTAATTTTTTTTTTTTTTTGGTAGCCTAGCAGAGGAAACAGATTTTATGCAGATATTTATTTGGGCATCCAGGAATATTGAGTCGTCTGAGCCAATTTCTAATTAGACAAATGGTTGATTTAAGCACAATTATAAATATTAAAATACATTTAGGGCTTTCGGACATCCTGGGAAACAAAATACTCATTATGCTATAAATCAAACAAAACGAGCATCGGCAAGTGTCCTGGCCCAGCAGACCTGTGGCCAGCATTCTATTGGCATTGATCTGATCTACTGACATTGGCTGATCAGTGTCTGCCTCCCCTTTTGTTTTAAGCCTCCGGGGCTAGATGTTCACACTCGAGAAACACTCTTGGAATTTCAAAGTTATTCAAAGCCAGATTATGAAATGAATCTTTCTCACTTTGTGTAACCACAGAATTTAAACCATTTCCTCTCCCACAGAGAGAGAGAGAGACACCTACCTATATTTGTTCGTAATGTGATTTCCAAAGAAACTGAACAATGTGTGGGAAATATCAGAAAGGGAGACAGAACATGAAGACTCCTAACTCTGGGAAACGAACTAGGGGTGGTGGAAGGGGAGGAGGGCGGGGGTTGGGGGTGAATGGGTGACGGGCACTGAGGGGGGCACTTGATGGGATGAGCACTGGGTGTTATTCTGTATGTTGGTAGATTGAACACCAATAAAAAATAAATTTATTAAAAAAACATATATACATATAAACAAATTATATACTTTATGGCAGCTTATTGTATATTAATTATATTTCAGTAAAGATGTTTTTAAAAAGAAATAAAAATAAAAAAAATAAAAAAAGAAACTGAACAACGCAGAAAGAAGGTGGGAGCTTATCATAGACTGTTCGTCTCAATTTTTGTGCCATGTTTCCATCTATTGGAGTGAAATAAATAAACACCACTCTTATTAAACTCTTGAATTCCGTTTTTGACTGCTGCTTCAATCAGGCCCAGCAGAATTTGGCAGATTCATTCTGATTTTGCTGAAATGATCATTATTTTTATCTATTCTTTTTTCTATCCCACCTCTTACTTTACTGTGATGTATGAAACAGAGTCACCAATGTACATTTCTTTTGAATGTAATTAGACAGATTAACATCTTATAGGGAAAATAAATTGGATTGCCTGTCAAAGAATTTGCAATTTATTACACATTTGTTATCTTTATTATTTGTTATTTTAGTGTTGAAGAGCTTTCCGCTTCTCATGGGCTCTCCAGATTCAGACACTATCCCTAGAAAATAAGAGCTTGAACAGATACACCTTTGAACCATGGAAAAACATTACTTTCAGCAGGAGACCCACATAATTTTTATCATGTAATTTATTTTAAAATACCATTTAGAATTTTTATTTCTGTAGAATTATCTCTTCTTTCTATAGCTACAGTATTGATACAACATTCTCGAAAATAGATACTTAATTGCTATAATGAAAAGGCTGGCATGTAAATGGGGGTGAGGGATAGTTTTTTGCTCTTAGCCAGCTGTCACCTAGGGTCATGAGGTGGAGAGCATGTGGTGGGTATAACAGGAATACCCACTAAATTCACCTTGAGAGATTTACGTAAATTTATATATTTCAATTAAATTACCTTTTCCATAAGAGGGAACAACAGAAACCAGTATTTTGGACATATTTTCATAATAGCTGTTCTACCTAAGTAATTGTGTCTATTAGTTCCCAAATATTTATGCGTTACCTGAAAATCTGAATAAGAAACATCTCATTATAACTAGCAAACCTGACCAGCCAACCAGAAATATCTAATCCTCATAGAACTCAGAAAGAGTTGGCTGCTTCTTTATTGTTTTAATCTGAAGTTCAGAAAGGATTTTCATATCCTGAAATTTGCATTTTCAAAGAAATATATTCAAAATTCAGTATATATGTATATATATGCATATATATAATATATCATTAGTCATGTAACTAGTTTGTTTTTCAGGCAATGGGGGAGTATGGCTTATTTAAACAAAAGAAAAATGTATGAACACTCAAGCAATAATTGTCACTACCTACCTTTATAACCATTTTTTTTTTTTACCCCATGATTACTTATACAAAGCATTTGATCTAGCAGGAAACATGTTTTAAATTGCTGTCATTTTTCAGTTTGGATATAATAACTCTCTAGCAAACACTATAGATGCAAAGTTTTATATAACTGTCATAGGAATATATCTATAGTGGTACATTTAAAATACAAGCAGCATGTAAATTATATGAAGAGAAAAACTGTTTCTAGCTCTAGTATTATCTTGAATACTTTTGTACTCTAATTCAGTAAACAATTAGGATTTCTTAAATTCTGCAAAAATTTTATTAAAAATCTGAAGACTATAGTTTCATGTTCAGCCTTACATTTCCTCCTAATGATGGTCAGTAGTTGTTTGACTTATGTATTCACAGGTGTTGAAAGGTTAATATATATTTTAATAATGATTATTAACATAACATAGATGGATATAACCATGGTAAAGACAAAGTTAATAAACATAAGAAAGTAATTTACAATAATTATCAAATCATAGATTAGACTAGCAAGCAATGCCAATGAACTTTCTCCTCTTGTGATATTTCGGAATAGAATAGGTATGACAGTGTTTGGATAAATAATCATTTATCTTTCTAAGAACTAGAAGCTTGACCAGAAAATTTTTCCAGGTCATTTTTAATATTGTCAATCTATTAATACTAGTTCAAATTACTTATCAACTCTTGAGAAAGCTGCCCTTTAGCTTTTAATTAAAGCCAGTTTATTACATTCTGCAAGTTTAACAATTGAATGGCTACTTGGTATTAAAGTAAGCTAAGCCTTCATTTCTGTTTCCTATGGATTCCATATGATTTTGTCAATTCCTGGAGGTATTCTTTGAAAATATAGTCAATGTTCACCTGCATGCCTGACTGATGCAGCCTTCTACCTGCCTCATGTACATGCTCTCATTGATCCCCAAGGAGAGTGAAGTATGGATTAGGTCATAGTGCGGCCCTACTAGCATGGGCATGTGTCACCCCTTTTTGTCACAGAACAGAGCCAGTGACTCACAGACGCTGTTGTTTTGTTTTCCTAGGGTGTTGCTCTTTACCTGGGATGTTATTTGTCAATCCCCAAAACATCTTAGAAACTTATCAGTGGTTCTGAGTGGAGGTCTACCATTTGAAACCTAAAAGGACAACACTTGGAAATTTTTCAGATTTCTTTTACTTTGAAATTGTTTTTAAAAGTTGAAAAGGAATGGCACATGAGTTAAAGGAGTTTTGAACTCCTGCAATGAACTTGATAAGGTTGATTGCCAAGTTTAATTACAAAATCTTGGGACGCCTAGGTGGCTCAGCAGTTAAGCATCTGCCTTCGGCCCAGGGTGTGATCCTGAAGTCCCGGGATCGAGTCCTGCATCAGGCTCCCTGCAGGGAGCCTGTTTCTCCCTCTGCCTGTGTCTCTGCCTCTCTCTGTGTGTCTCTCATGAATAAATAAATAAAATGTTTTAAAAAATAAATAAAAATAAAGAAACCTTGAGAGTCCTAGTGGAGCTATTTCTTATATCTAATGGCATATGAAAGGGGTAGTTAAATTAGGAGATCATATTTTAATAATGGTTTACAGTGTCACGATTATGTGTTTCTGTTTTCAGGGCAAAGCCTGGTATTGATAACATAAAACATCTTAACCTAGTGTTGTGTTGGTACACATTTGACAACGGCCTTTTAGAGGGGTGGGTAGAGCCCTGACCTGTATGTAGGACTTGCTGATTTCCACAGTATAGATACTTCCACTGGGGCTGATTTTAAGATAGTGACCTGCTAATGAAGATTCCTTGGACATGGGGGGTGTGAAAAGGTACACAGTGGCACGCCGCTACATAATTTGTATTTCTATGTACAGGTACATAGATGTAAATAGCTTCAAGATTATACTTAATAGTAAAATGTATCTAAAAACATCAAACAGTGATGATTTTTGCATCTTACCTTTGTGTTGATATAATGTATTTAATTGTAAGTTTACATAATTTGATTTTTAATAATGTGTGTATTTAATAACTGGCTCACAAAATTCCTGAAATGTTAACCTTCAGCCCTCATGACTGGTAGAGGTCACTCAACCAATAAGGACTTACCTGTATGGCACAGAGCTTCTCTGGAGCGATCTTGAAAGAGATGAAATGTAATTGCGAGAGATGGGTTTAGTAAATTGTGTGTTTTTCAACAATAGACCCCGCCAATCTGGTGGGTGGCTAATTTGAAGAATTTTTCCTCTCACCCTTGTGTATGTGTGTGTGTTTGGGGAGGTGTGTGGAAATTGTAGAAAGCAGTTTAAAGTGAATAGCTGTACCTCCTAAAAGAACACAATTTTCACCCTATCCAAAGCATGTCTTTCAAATATGTCCATTTCTTTTTTGCCTTTAACATTTAAGGAACTGTCCTTCTGGGCTTGTTTTTGTCAGGTTTATGTCAAACTGCTTTTCCCCAAACTTCTGTGTTCACTGCCACATTCCTATAATCCCTCCCTATACTGACTGGCTGCAGTTATTACCTTTTATATGAAGGCTCTGTGTTGAAAGCCAGTTATGAGTTTCTGTCCCAGTGGATCATATGATGAAGTTGAAGTGGGATATCATCCAAAGCTGTATAATAGCCTCAGATGGGGAATACAAAAGTGCCATGGGTTATTGATAGAGTCATATCTGCAGTTCTGCTGACAAATTTGATGTCTCCTTTGCTAGGTTTCTAATATTAGGAAATATTTCTGGTAGCGTGTTATCCCACCGAGTCATTTGGAGTGGAGAAGATGATTTAGATTTCTAGTTGTTTATTCTGATCATTCTGATAATGTGCGCAGTATCGAAATAATAGAGTAAAACCAAACAATTAAACAGAAATGTAGGTCCATGTTAAATTTACAGAAAACAACAGCAGAATCTCAGTTGTGTCAAAGTCCTCATGAATCCTTGTAATAGAGTTTTTCTGGTTAAAATATTCACTGTCTAAATGATGCACCCAACCTCAACAGTTAGCAATTATTTTATAAGCTCGAGAGGCAGAAATGGAAAGACACGTCTTTAAAAGAATATGTTGTTTTGTTTTGTTTTGTTTCATTGCTGACAAGTAGATTGATGCACCTGCACAGCCCAGCGACGTAGCTACTATTCAGAAGTATTTCCTAGCTTGGTATACATTTTTCTAATTTGTTTTTTAATGCCATTCTATGACAAAACTAGTGTGGAAAAACCCGCTTTTTGACATTACAAAGTACTATTTTAAAGACCTAGTGCTGACATCTCCCAGGAAACCCTGAAAAATCATTCCATTTAGAACTTCCTCATGCTATATTATTTATTCATTCTTTAGATTGTTCATCATGATATCTTCTTCTAAGTTTGGAAATTGTTGTGATATCACAGATAAAGAATCAAACCTCACAGAGCAAGAGAAATCTGAGGTTAACAATATGGCCAAGATCAACTAAGGCTAATGTTTGCATGGGAAACTTAGCGGTTTTACATTTTTTTTCCTTTACAGTATAAGTAGCCAGCTACTGGAAAAAAAAAAAAGAGCATTGAAGTATTATATAAGACATCAGAGATCACAACTCTTCAGTTCATATAAGTTACATGATGCTTATTTTCCTCCTTCCTTTCTCCATCCTCCCTCAACTCCAACCAGATTACAACTTTACACCTATGTATGGTTAGAGATAAAATTCATGATATGAAAACTATTTTGATTTGCTTAACTTATATGTACTCACAGATTTCTTGGCATTGTGCATATGTGTACGTGTGCACACGTGCGTGTGTGCTTATTGTTTTCCTTAGATTTCTGGTTCTAGTTCATACCTCAATACCCTACAATAACTGTTTAATAAGTGAATGTTTCCTATCAATGTAATTTATTTATAGTCATAATTAAAAATGTGACAGTGATAGAGAAAGTTCTCCACTGATTCTGCCTCTCTGGTTACATTCAGCACCAAGACAAAAGCTTGTTCTCTGGGACAAGCTGTTTAAAAGTGGGTGGAAATAAGCCTGCTTAAAAATTAAGGAAAACAGAAGGGTGCCTGAGTCTCTCAGTTAGTTAGACGTCTGAGTTTTGGTTTTGGCTCAGGACATGATCTCAGGGGAGTGAGATCAAGCCCTGCATGGGCTCTGTGCTCAGCTGGGAGTTAGTTTGAGATTCTCTCTCTCTCCCCATGCCCCTCCTTCCCAGGTTCTTTCTCTCCCTCTTTCTCAAATAAATGAATAAATATTCTTTTAAAAAATTAGGGAAATGAAAGGAATAAAAATATATTTTCTATCATTTAAATTCAATTAAAAAATAAAATAAATTCGATCTCATTTTAAAATCAAATTTATTGGAAGATCCTAAAGAAAAGCATTACTTAGTGTCATGGTGTGCAGGACATTGTGTCAGACAAGTTGTGTTTGGACTGAGTTCACTTTGTACAGTTTGTAAATTAGGTGGAGGGAAGAGAGGAGTGTTTGACAAAAGGATTGTTACACTGTTACTTTTTATTACTTTATTTTATTATTGCGATATTTTTATGTTAGCCAAGAATTTTGCATCACTCAGGTACATACACTGCAGCAAATAATAGAGGTGTTTTGCTGGTAATGACCAAGTAGAATGAGATAATGATTTTAAAAGAGAATCAAAGTCTATATATATTTATATCATGTCTGCTTCCAAAATATTGGCATTGCCTTACCACAAATAAAATAAAGAAAATGGAAAATAGGAAATCTCAAGATAAAAACAGAGTGAGTAGATAGTAAGCTTATTATATGAATAATTTTTTTTCTCTGTATTTTTGCCAGCTAAGGTGGAAATTAGTAATTAGTTCAGCACATTTACAGAACTAGATGTGTGTAAGGAATGAAGGTAGGCATTTCAGATGACACAAAGGTGAGTAACGTGAAGCATTTTTATCATCTGAAACATAAAGCAAGTTTGCTTGCAGAGAAAAACTTTCCTAAAACCTTAATGTCAAAAAAACTTTGTATTTAGAACACTGCCTGTGTGTTATTTGGAGTCACTTCTACCATAGTTGGGTCAAAAGACAGAGATTATTTTAAAATGTATTCCTAGTTGCACAGTAGGTTCTCAGTAACATCTGTTGAATAAATTGGTGAATAGACAAGTGTTAGGAGGATTCATGAATGCATATGTGTGTGTGTGTGTGTGTGCATATATATTTATTAAAACTGATGATGTAATATTGAGTCAATGTTCTATGGAAACGGATAATATATCAAGCATTTCTAAATTTAAAAATATAGAGAACATCTGATCAAAAGGAGGGGAAATAAATATTTTATATGTCTATTAAATTCATCTTTTGAAATTTGAAAATGTTTTAGGTCTTAGTAGGTATTAATTGAAAATATATTGATGATCGATATATCTATGTCAGTTATCTTGGTTAAGTCAAGCTGCAGCGAAAAATTGCCTCCAAATTTTATTAACTTGCAAAATTAAAGTTATTATATAATCATGTTCACATGAATAGAAGGCTGGCTAAGGGTTTTGCCCTGGGGCCTCCTAAGGCTGAAGGTAGATCGCAAGGTAGAGCATGGCCCGTCATGTCAGAGGAGAAGGAATCAGGTGGAATTAAAGTTCTGCTTGGAAGCACCATAAGTCATTTTACACACACATTTGATTGCCCAAAGCAAGTCATATGACCAGTCTAGATATGACTTGGGTGTGAAGGATGATTCCCATCAGACGAGGCCCAATGAGGGTAAGTAGCAAATATTGTTAAAATGAGGGTAAGAGGTATATATTGTTAAAATAATGTTACCCACCATACTACAAGTATTTACTTTGATAAATACACATTTGATGGATAAAAAGTCTCATAGGCCCAAGACTGCTAGATCTTCCCCCAAACTCACAGGGTCACAGATATTTTAAATTTTTGAGAGAAAGCCAATGACATCTGTTGGGTACAGCACAAATTGCTAGATAGAGATCACATGTCTGATATAATCAAGTGATTCTCCTTTCAGTGATGTCTTTTTGGCAAAGCTGTTTTTGGTGATTGCTGTTTGGCAGTGTGCAAAAATCAGTTGAGATGGAAAGGTGGCTGTTTAATCTGATTCCACGATTTAAGGAGTTGTGCTGGATCAATCAGGCACACACATCCCATGAGTCTCTGTGGTGGCTTAAGCATGAAATAAAACTATATTTTTTTCAACTCAGGGTATTTTTATTTTTTCAGATAGCTATTAAATGGGATGTCTGGGTGGCTTAGTGGTTGAGCTTCTACCTTTGGCTCAGGTGGTGATCCCAGGGTTTTGGGATCGAGTCCTGCATCGGGCTTCCCAGGGAGCCTGTTCTCCTTTGCCTGTGTCTCTGCCTCTCTGTGAGTCTCTGATGAATAAATAAATAAAAATCTTTTTAAAAATCCCAAACAAATAGCTATTAAGTTGTTAGGATACAAATAATTGGTATGTTGATTAGGCCTAACTACTTAATACATGGAACTATTATGTATTTATTTGGCTGATGGTTCCCATAAAAAAACCAAAACCCAAAAACACCGAAACACTTAAGAATACCTTGAACTGAGAAAGTATGGGGACCTCTATGTGAGCCTTTAAATTCTAGTCGAAGATGTGCTCTTCTCTTGGAAATTTTAAGTCAGATCTATATTTTACCTTAAAGTGGAAATCCATCTGTTTCAGCCTAATGTAGGAAATATGTCTGTAGATAACCATGTAATTGAATTCTGTATTTATCATCCAGCATATGATGGACACCTGCAAATCAAAACAAATGCTAGCAATGTAGAGACGGTGGATTTGGATTCAAGAAATTGCAAAAGTACCCGATTGGCATCTCAAAGTTCAAAGTATTGTTAACACAGTTCTTCATTTTAAAAGGAGTCTTTACGCAATTACCTCTTAGCATGAAGTAGCATGAAGGGAAAGTAGCATGAAGGTTTTTCACAGATTAAAATGTGTTTTTGATATCTACTTTCCTTTGGAATGTATATATCCCACCAGCTAGGTCATTTCTTATAATTGCTTTATCTCATATATGTTGACAAATCAATAGTACCTAAGATATGTTGATGAAATTTCCTCAGCAAGCAAACATCCCATAAAACAGACTAGACATGGAAGATACCTCCTGTCATGGCACAGTTGTCTGTTCCAAAGGTGAATGTGTGGGAGAGGCTTCCATCCTGGCTTTTTCAGGTGTTCTTAACACAGTGATTGATTCTCCTTATTATCATTAGCTTGTGTAATTTCCACTTATTTTAACAACTGTGAAGTTTGAAATACATACATGATGTTTAAAGACTACATATGTGTAGGAGTCAATTGGACTTTGAAGCTTATGTGTCCTGGGCAATAATGGCTTATAGTTGAAGATGTTTACACCACATTCACATACATATTGATCCCTGCTGTTGCCCAAGACTCTCTGACTAGGAGCAAAGACAAAATATGGCACACTCACTCTAGTTTTGGAGACAAATGTTCAACTTAATAATCATCTTCCATGAAGGAAGTTACACACAAAAAAAGAAGTAACTATGCTTTGAGAATATATCAAGGAAAAAATTATAAGTCAATGCCTTAGCTAGACTGAAGACTTACCTGACAATGTTTTAGATGGATAAGCCTGTGGTAACTATGATGAGTCATTGAAACGGAGAACTAATATTTTCACAGGCATGAATGGCTGAGGAACAAGGACATAGGTGGGGGACCACATAGCATTCAGTGTTGCTAGCCCATAGGGTTTGTGTTGGAGAGTGACAAAAATACATATCTAGGAAAAAAGGCAAGAGCCAAAATATAAACTTACACATGTATTCAAGTAAATATTTGATCTTCACTTTAATACAATGGTGGGCCATAGAATGGTTTTAAGAAGGGAGTAATTAATCGTATTTGTGATGTAGAAATAAATCAATGCCCAGAAATCAATGGCATTTCTATACACTAACAATGAGACTGAAGAAAGAGAAATTAAGGAGTCAATCCCATTTACAATTGCACCCAAAAGCATAAGATACCTAGGAATAAACCTAACCAAAGATGTAAAGGATCTATACCCTCAAAACTATAGAACACTTCTGAAAGAAATTGAGGAAGACACAAAGAGATGGAAAAATATTCCATGCTCATGGATTGGCAGAATTAATATTGTGAAAATGTCAATGTTACCCAGGGCAATATACACGTTTAATGCAATCCCTATCAAAATACCATGGACTTTCTTCAGAGAGTTAGAACAAATTATTTTAAGATTTGTGTGGAATCAGAAAAGACCCCGAATAGCCAGGGGAATTTTAAAAAAGAAAACCATATCTGGGGGCATCACAACGCCAGATTTCAGGTTGTACTACAAAGCTGTGGTCATCAAGACAGTGTGGTACTGGCACAAAAACAGACGCATAGATCAGTGGAACAGAATAGAGAATCCAGAAGTGGAGCCTGAACTTTATGGTCAACTAATATTCGATAAAGGAGGAAAGACTATCCATTGGAAGAAAGACAGTCTCTTCAATAAATGGTGCTGGGAAAATTGGACATCCACATGCAGAAGAATGAAACTAGACCACTCTCTTTCACCATACACAAAGATAAACTCAAAATGGATGAAAGATCTAAATGTGAGACAAGATTCCATCAAAATCCTAGAGAAGAACACAGGCAACACCCTTTTTAAACTCGGCCATAGTAACTTCTTGCAGGATACATCCACGAAGGCAAAAGAAACAAAAGCAAAAATGAACTATTGGGACTTCATCAAGATAAGAAGCTTTTGCACAGCAAAGGATACAGTCAACAAAACTCGAAGACAACCTACAGAATGGGAGAAGATATTTGCAAATGACATATCAGATAAAGGGCTAGTTTCCAAGATCTATAAAGAACTTATTAAACTCAACACCAAAGAAACAAACAATCCAATCATGAAATGGGCAAAAGACATGAACAGAAATCTCACAGAGGAAGACATAGACATGGCCAACACGCATATGAGAAAATGCTCTGCATCACTTGCCATCAGGGAAATACAAATCAAAACCACAATGAGATACCACCTCACACCAGTGAGAATGGGGCAAATTAACAAGGCAGGAAACAACAAATGTTGGAGAGGATGCGGAGAAATGGGAACCCTCTTACACTGTTGGTGGGAATGTGAACTGGTGCAGCCACTCTGGAAAACTGTGTGGAGGTTCCTCAAACAGTTAAAAATATACCTGCCCTATGACCCAGAAAGTTCACTGTTGGGGATTTACCCCAAAGATACAAATGCAATGAAACGCCGGGACACCTGCACCCCGATGTTTATAGCAGCAATGGCCACGATAGCCAAACTGTGGAAGGAACCTCGGTGTCCAACGAAAGATGAATGGATAAAGATGTGGTTTATGTATACAATGGAATATTACTCAGCTATTAGAAATGACAAATACCCACCATTTGCTTCAACGTGGATGGAACTGGAGGGTATTATGCTGAGTGAAGTAAGTCAGTTGGTGAAGGACAAACATTATATGTTCTCATTCATTTGGGGAATATAAATAATAGTGAAAGGGAATATAAGGGAAGGGAGAAGAAATGTGTGGGAAATATCAGAAAGGGAGACAGAATGTAAAGACTGCTAACTCTGGGAAACGAACTAGGGGTGGTGGAACAGGAGAAGGGCGGGGGGTGGGAGTGAATGGGTGACGGGCACTGGGGGTTATTCTGTATGTTAGTAAATTGAACACCAATAAAAAATAAATTAAAGGGAAAAAAAAAGAAATAACAGTCTCTGATAAGAGACTTACAAAAACTGAAGAGGAGAGAGCAACAGAGACAGAAATAACTGTGAAGCTCCCTGTCAACTCAGAAGTTCTATTACTTAGATGCCTTATCATTTGGCTCAGGATCTACTGGGAATGAAGAAGCGATCTGACCTCTCAAGTTTGTAGGGCACATCTTTTGCTCAGTGGGCATTGCTATTATTTATTGTGGTTTCAATTCCTATCTGGGAAAGCTGCTCAAGTCAATAAAATTTCAAAGGTAATAAATAACAAGTGCTGAGTACATAAACAAAATTAGGAGGGATGAAAGTTTTGCCTTGTTCTTGCTCAACATCAGAATTGGAAAATACCCCTAAGTTAACAGAAAAGAGAGTTTTTAGAATTGTGTCAATTGAAATCAAATGTACATGAAAGAGAAGAAAAGGGAACCCATGCAAGTTTTCTGAGTGGGAGAAGGATTTAAATGCTGATTATTTGGATTATTATTTCGTTAGCACTCGTTTTTCTTTTGGTCATAAAAAGTTTAAAAATTAAGGTTTAAACCTGTATCTTTGGGAAACAATTGTAATTTTTTTTAGCATCTTGGAAAAGGATGTCATCAAACCTTTATGTGTGTCCCGTATTTTAGCTTAGGTAATTTTTTGTCATCCATTTTTTCCTTAGGTGTCTAAAAGTTAGACATTTAAAAATGTGATAAGTTTTTTGAATCGCATTTAATATTTATTTCCTGTTGTACTACCTAATGAAAGCAGAAAAGTCTTCAGAATATAAATTACTGATGCTACCAGTCTATCTACATTGTTTTGATATTTCACTGTGTCAATAGATCACTAAACATTGAAGGCCAGAAGAAAAAGAAAATGTTGCTCCTAATTTGTAATCTCTGAATAGATTTTTAAATCATTTCATAGACCTGTAAATTCATAACTCCTACATATAGGTGGGTCAAGGTTTTAAGTATCTTGGATCTTTTTTCTGAATTCAAATTCCATATTGCAAATCAACCTAGCTGCTTAAGGTGAGTGAGAAGTGAAGGGAAGCAGGTTTTAAAATCAGGATTTTAAAAATCCCTGAGTTTACAGGGATTCAGATATTGGCCTGCACAAGTCATCAACTATCCTAAGGCCTATTCTTGGTAGAGACTATAAATCTTTCCTTACATGACTTGATTTATAGACTATTACTGACAAATAAGTTATTCTGGATAATTTATTAAACTAAATAAAGATAAGTAAAATGAAATATATATAGAATGGGTTATGTGAATGAGTATTTTATGTATTATATATACATATTTATGTATCTCAATACACACAAATTTAATTGAGATGGTTTTAAATTAATGATTTTAATATGCATTTCTTTTTTATTCCCCATCATACATGTTTTTTCCTATTTCTTTCTCCAGTACCTTTCTTCTATTTCTCTTCCTCTGCTCCTTTTCACTTTTCTAGTCTTTCTCTATTGTAATATAGGAGACCATTAAAAAAGCAGGATAAGTACATTTACAGCTTTCTTACTGCTGCCCGCGGGGTGCTATAAATGCACAAACTGGATATAATTGAGGCACATATTAACTTACCTTCTGTTGTACAGCAAGAACATAAGCAGGCTGCTAATGTGCACTCTGTTGAAACTCTTAACTTGGGGGATGAGAATTAGCTTGCAGTAGTAATTTGGTAAGCACCTGGGAAAATTGCAAGCTTCATTTCTTGCAACGTGGAATATGATTAAAAAGAGAATATATTATTATCATGGGTACCATTAAAAAATGTGTAGACAGCATTCTATGATGTTAAAATGGAAATTGGAAGTTACACTCAAATGTTGAAGATGCTGCATGTTAATTACTGTCTACCACAGTGCACTGCAAGTGCAATTCAATTATTTGCTTTGTCAAGCAATATTTTGATTAACCTGAACTTTAATTTTGTGCATCTAGTGTTTTCATATTGTGATAAAACAGTGGAAGGGTACATCGCCCTGCCAAGAGCTCTCTGAAACCACCAGAAATGTACTCACTACCATAGGAATCCATGTTTAAATCTAGATACAAAACATTTCTCAGATTAAGGGAATTTCTTTTTAAATATCAGATTGGGAGTTTTTAGAAAATCTAATCAACACTGTAGCATTATGCTGGGTGCTTATAAAAGCTCTCCTTCTTCCTTGCATGTTTTTGAAGTAGGCGTTGTTGTGCTCATGTTTCATTTAAAGAAACTGGCTGAGAGAAGGTAAGTCATGTGTACAAGGTCACCTAGCTCGTTCTTGGTGGACTGATATTACACTGAGGTTTTTCCTCATTCAAAACTCAAGTTCTAGTTTTAGTTCTTAGTTCTAGTTTTTCCTCATTCAAAACTCAAGTTCGACCTCCTTGGGTTTTAAATCTTGCTTGCTAACTTTGGTATTTTAGAAGAGTCTGGATAGCTCTTGTTTTAAATTTACAGTATTTTTCCACAACCCAGGGTGATATAAATAATATATTGAAAAAGCACCACTTATTTGCAATTTGGGACTCACATTTGGATAATCACTTTAATGATTAGTGAATAAATGACCTTTTATTTGCTGATTACTCAGTTTTACTTAAAGGCAGTAGCCACATCTGATGAAACATTTGATTGCCTTTTGGCCAAACTGACTGCAAAGAAATGATAATGATCTGTCCTGTATTTAGTTTGGTCAATTAATTCTGTTATGGAAAATGGTATAATCCTGTACTTTTATATTTAACTAAGATAACCAAAATGATGAATAACATAATTTCTCTAGTCATGCTTTCAACAAAACTTGTTTTGAGCATCTACCAATTTTCTCTCAAACTGCTTGGTTGTAACGATAAAATGAGGTACATAATCTCTTTTTTTTCTAAAGAAATCCATAGTTTAGCTGGATAAACAGACATATAAATGGTCCGTGGTGTAAAAATACTATTAATGATACAAGATAAGACATAACAAAATGCTAATTGGCCACACAGGAGACACTCAGTAACTCTGTCTGAGGGAGTGAAGTAAAACCCAAAGAAAGAATTGGGTCATGCATGAGGATCAGGACTTGGTGCAGAGAGTGGGTTGCAGAGGGTTATGGAACAGCTGCTAGATGGCAATGTGGCTGGTTTCAGGTGAGGGAATGGTGTTTGATGAGAGAGAGGAGAAATCTAGGTGCAAATTTATACCAAGTCCATAATGTGCAAATTTATGCCAAGTCCATTCATACATTCACACAAACACATACCCATAGCTCATGTCTTGTTTTTTTTGTTGTTGTTGTTTGTTTTTTGTTTTTTGTTTTTTTTTTTCTATTTGTCTCTGGTTTGGCATGAGTTTCTACTCTTTATATGTAGAACAAAAGAAGAAAAGTGTGTGTGTGAGTGCATGTGTGAGTGTGTTTGTGTGCATGTCCACTTAAAACCGTGGGTGGTATTGATTCTTTAAAAGTGGAATTTAATAAATAAGACAAATGAATAAAGGAAAAAAAAAAAAAGAAAGAGACAAACCAAAAAACAGACTCTTAACTTTAGAGAACAAATGGATGGTTACCAGAGGGCAGGTGGGTGGGGGGATGAGTGAGATAGGTGACGGGGGTTACGAGAACATTTATCTTGATGATCGCTGAGTGGTATGTGGAATTGTTGAATCACTATATTGTATGCCTCCTGTGAATATAACGCTGCATGTTAATTACCCTGGAATTAAAATTTTTAAAACTAAGCCTAATAAAATTTAATAAGACATAATATTTTAATTCTGTAGTTTTGAACAGGACCCTTGGTATATGATTTATTCAAGGGAATACAAATCTAGAATCTCTCTATCCTTTAGTAAAATTCAAATTGACAAGGCTTCAGTACAAAAGCATTATGTTAAAAAAAAACAGTTATAGACAGCTTATTTGAAAATTAACCAATAAACGAGTCAACATTATTTAATCTATGTTAGATATAATATCTAGAACAACTTTGATCCCCCTTTACAAATCTTGCATAATACCAAGTATTTAAAAATAAACAATTTATAAGAATAAAATTTTACTTGCATTTCATGAATATCTTTCTATATTTTTATATCTATTTATCTATCAACTATTTCTGCCATTTTTGATTTTTCCCCCGAACCATCATTATTTTGTCATTAAGAAAACATCCATATCCATCATTTTGAATATGTTATTAAAATTTATTCATCAATCCAAGGATAAAATTAGGATGGGAATATCCAGCAAACATTCTTCAGATGTCAAATGTAAATCATGATCATAGATTCTTAAAAATGCCAAAATATTTTTCAATAATATAGTAATTCACACTAATGTGCTTCAGTATTTATCATGCTAAGAATTGCAAGCTTATTGACATATTTTGAATATTCTATGATTTAATGAATATCTACTCTCTGATTTGTTTAATATTTTTTTATTGAAAGTTCTTTTTTCTTTAAAAAAAGGGCAAAACCTTATTTAAAAAATAAGAAAATATTTTTTAAAAAGATTTTGTCCACTTAATAAATAAATCCACTTTAAGTGGATAATGTCCACTTATTTTTTAAAAAGATTTATTTATTTTAGAGAAAGAGTGCCCATGCACGAGTGTGGAGAGAGGTAGAAAAAGAGAAGCTTCAAGCAGATTCCCTGCTGAGTATGGAGCCTGACCCAGGACTCCATCCCACAACCCTGAGATCATGAACTGAGCCAAAACCAAGAGTTGGATGCTTAGCCAAATGAGCCACCCAAGAGCCCCTTAGAAAAGATTTTAAACGTAGAATCTGTATCCTGATATTAGCTTATCTCCTGGCATATATATATAATAGATAACACACACACACACATATGACTACATAATAGGCATTCACATTGAACCAAAGAGAATCACAAGAAACATCTTTAGGTAGGGAATCAGAGATAATTATTAGAAAGTATTTTAACATATACACAGGTACATGGGTGTGTCCAATATTCTGATAATATGCCATGTTCAAAAGATGTTCTTCTGAATGTAATAATGAAGTCGCGTTTTTAAATAATAATAAAGTTATATTTTTCACACCACTCAGAAATCCTGGAAAGTTGTCTACCTCATCATGCTTTCTTCCTATTCAATTAATCCTCAGTCTTTATGGAAATCAGCAAAGTCACCTGGGAAACTGACCCGAATGCACAGTCTAAGCATATTTGCCCTCTTTCTCATTAAGTTTGCTGTCTGTCTAGCTCATAATGACCCCGGGTTGGGAGAGGTAATTAAGTGATTTGGTTTAATAAAAGACCTTCCTTTTTAGCTCCTGCTAACTGGCTCTCGCTGAACAGCTCTCATGGGTTTATAAAATGTAAGGAAGGATCTCACATTTGCAATCAAAATAAATTAAATCCTGCAACTGAAAGTTGTTTCCCATGAAAGCTCCTTTTAAACTCGCCAATCGAAAGTATAAGCTTAATAACAATTTATTTACTTATTTATTTATTCACATGTATCCTGTCTCCAGAGCTATGCCTATAGCACTTGTGCACATATTCCTCTCTTCAACACTGCATATCTATACATGATTATTTACTCATGATTAGTAGGTGATGAATAACTATCAATCATGGGTTTTGTCATACAATGCTCTGATGCCTTGGACTCGGGCCACTTGATACCTGACCCTGTAAAATATTAGCAGAAGGGACACACTAAACAAGACCTTAAGAAGAGATGATAAATCTTGTTTCTCTTCTTATTAAAATCATATTCTTTAAATTTTCTTCCCAACACATCATGGTTTAGAAGTTGATCTAATTATTGGTGTGACTGTGCTTATTCTAACCTCTGACAACTTTGGTTGGGTAATACAAATAATTGTCAAACTTCATTAATTTCAACACACACGTGCATACATGGATACACATACATACCACAAATGTTATTTATATGTGAGATGATTAATAAATATATAGTTCTTTGGGTCTCATTTTCCTATTTTTCTTCTGTTAGCCGTGAAAACTTTTTTTTTAAATTATTGTAATTTAGTAATACCATATTTATTTATTTATTTCAGATTTTGGAAAATGTTAGTGAACAACGTTTTAGAACTTGAGTTATTTTCATTAAATGAGAAATGACCATCAGTAGGTGAAGGGTGAAAGAGTTTCTTGTGTCTGAGTGATGTCAGCATGTTGGATTCCCAGCACATTGGTCTCCTATAATCAATTTTCCATGGAAACTTACTATAATTAAGTATTTAAAACAATCCGTTCATAAGCCTAAGATTCTTTCACACAGCACAGCTACAGGTACAAGACTTGATCCCATCTCCCGAGTAACAACAGTGGAAAGGTTGGTACGTACACAACCCAGATTCTGAGGTGGCATAAATATGTTGAATGTCAATGGTACTGCACTGAATAATTTCTAGCAAAAATTCTGGATCTCCAGAATGTGATCTTATTTAGAAATAGGTAGACGTAATTACACAGTGGGTGAAACCTGGAAGAATTTTTAGGTATATGGAAAAAACTTAATTTTCTTAGAGACTGTTGATAGAAATGTGGAAGTTAAAGGAAAATCTGGTGATGACTCCGAGGGAAGTGAGGAGGACAATGGCTAAAGTGTCTGCCCTCTTAGAGAATCCATACATCATATAACAAATAGAATGAACAAACACATGAACACATGAACAAATATAATCATTAAAGGTGCTTCTGGTAAGGTCTTGAAACAATAGCACCCAGTGCTATTGGACGCTGAATGAAAGGTGATCTATTGGACGCTGAATGAAAGGTGATCCTCTGTCCCATCCCCAGGCCCCTGAGCAGGCTGCTTTCTTCTTTTCATCCTCTTTCCCTTGCATCCAGGCTAACAGTGGTTTTGTTGATTCAACATTTAAAAATCTTGTTGGTCTATGATGTCAAGGGGATTACACAGGATAGATCCTTCCTTGGTAACCTCATCTCTATTCTTGGCTTCTGCTGTCAGGGTGGTTGATTGGATCTGTGAGTCATGCACCTACATTATTTAGCAAAAGGTTGTCCACCCTTGATATTCTCTCTAGAGCATGCTTTCTCATTTTTTTTTTTTTTTCCAAAACAAAGAGGCTGAGAATCTTCCAAATCATCAAGTTCTGGTCTGGTTCCTTCTTGCTTAGCAGAAACTTCCTCAGTTTCTCTCATTCCTCTCATATTTTCCTATAAGCATCAAGGAGAAATAAGAACTCTGAATCACAGGTCTCCCCTGCCTCCTGGGGTCTTCTCCTTGTGTACTTCTTGGTTAAGACCCCCACAGGGCTAACCCATACTGTTCTCTTTGGTTTGAATTGATCCATCCAGCCTTAGCTCAGGAACCACAAAGCACTCAGCCCATGGAGCCTAATAAGGGCATGTGTCCCAGTCCCTGCCTCTCTCTGCTTGCTCTCTGTCTTGACCTCATTGGATGGTTCCTCAAGGGGTGCCATGTCCTTCCTTCAACACCTACAAGTAACAAACTTCTCTATTTCAATTCCTCTGTGATCCTTTGTTGAATGACAGGCTCACACCCTGGCACTCTGTGCTCTGCTTAACAAATGTTAATTCGACAAAGTCATGACATCCCTCAATCATGAATTCTGAAGTTCTGTTGAGTGCCAGACCCAAGGTCCCACCATCTCACACTGCTGTTCAGATCCTCCTAATGGGTTGTGGTCTGCCCCTGGTAGATGTGGAAACACTGTCCTAGGACCCTATGAGCAGCAGGACCCTTTCCCTGAATTATCCAACTAGGGCAGTCTTGGCATGTATGCTGTCTCCCTCTGGCCTTTGTTCAGCTTGACAATAGATTTTAAGAATTGGGGGGGAGAAGTTATTAATTTTTCATACCTTAGGCTTTCCCAACATGCATAATTTCTGTCTATTCATTTGTTCTCTATTATTGCAGCTGAAAACCAACGTGACTCTTATCTTCAGTTTTAAATATAAATTAAGACTGGGGGGTACAAGTCTTGTGGTTTCTTTCTGTAGTCAATTTTCTAACATTGAAATATAAATGTGAAAACACTTTTATTAAAACTGTTACTTTTGGTCAATAATATATCATTGGTTAGAAAAAACAAATAAAATAGGTAATATTGAATGATGTTTACTCATTCCTTATATGTATAGGGTCCTATCCCTATTTTATAGTAAATATTTTTAGTAGATATTTTCCTCTTCGAATTCCCTAATTATTTTTTATGTAATGGCTTTGTCAGTGTTGCTGAGGACAAATATACATTACTTTGAGCATACACAGCAAAAATATTTTGCTGATACTCCCTGATTTTTGTCCTTTAGATAGTTTGATCTATTTTTAGTACTTTTATTAGTTCTGTCTAGAACATTTGTTTTCCCAAGGACACACAAATATTATGAAGCTGTGAGATTTTATTCCAGGGACATTTCTTATTTCTAAAAATACGTCAGGACTTCAATCATTCAAATTCCCAGTATCAGTAAGACATGAAATTATTGCCTATGTTGAGGAGTCAGATAAGAGGCTGGTTGTGCAGGGATATTTTGGAGATTCTTTCCCTTCACCATAAAAAAATGGAATGACTATTTTTAATTGAGTAAAATTTGATTTGATTTCCTGTTTCATGGTACCAAATTAAAAATATTCATCATGCTTATATGTTTCATTATTCACAACCCTGCTCCAACATGACTTTAGATCTTATCTTTTTGATTTCAGACTCTTAACGATAATGAGCATGTCTTATTTAGAGCCACACAGAAATGCTCACAGTTGGTATTTGTCTTTGAAATGAGCAGGAAATTCCCTACTTAAATGTGGCCTAATGTGATTGATGGGAAATGGGACCTATTCCTGGTCAACCTGTACTAATGTCTTCAATAATGTTTTCAAGAAGCCACTTTAAGTCTTATCCCAATATAATCAAGGAAGCCAAAACAATATTCTTAGGGGAATTTGCAGAAGATAAATAATATCATCATTACTGTACTTTTAATGTACTGGTCTCACATAGTTTGTATCAGCGCTATCCTTTGACATTAAGTGGCAGATTTAGTGGCATTTATTAATGGTGCTTAAATCGGAGGAAAATACAGACAGTCCTTGGTTCAGAGTGTAGAACTTGTGTATTTGTTTGTTTTCATTATTCTAACTTGAAGGAAAGGCATGACAGCAAATAACAAAGATAGTGGGACAGTTATTCCTCTTCAGTTCTTTCCAGGCAGCGGCAGAGCCGAAGCTGAGATGGGGGTGACATTTGGACACCATGGTCCGGGTAACATCCTGCCTGGCTGGCACTGCTTCTGGCACCCAGTGAGCTATTTTGTCCTGAAGCTGCGAATGAGAAGATCGGCCTCAGTGGTTTGTAAGGACATACTCTGCACTTACATTCTCTGCATCTACGTTCCTGGCACTTGCACCCACTCCTTTAGCACTTCCTATTGTGTGTGTTCTGTCCACATGTTCCTTGAAGCTCAGCTCATTTGTTTTCCGGTTCTTTTCCTGGGCAATTGACTATACCATGGCAACCCCAAGAGAAAACTCTTCCTTCCTAGTCTATGGAAATGGACCCTATATTTGTTTTCTATTGATTGGTGACAATCTATGGCTTAAAATAACACAGTGTATCATCTGACAGTTTCCAAACGTCAGGGCTTCCCTGGGCTTAAATAAAGGTGTTGACCAACTGGGTACTTTTCTGGAGGCTCAAATCAGAAAAATCTTCAACCATGCTCCCTTGCTTGTCAGCAGAATTCATTTCCTTGTAGTCATAGGACTGAAGTCCTTGTGTTCTTGCAGCTGCTGGCTGGTGACCCTCTCAGTTCCTAGAGGCCACATTTATGTTTATGTGGCCTCTCACTACGTGATCCCGTCACAACCTGACAGGCACCTTAGTTCTTTCAGGCATCAGGAAAGCACCTCATCTTAGTCTGCTGAGACAGAGTCTCGTATAATGTAACAACATCATGGGGAATAAATGCTGCTCCATATTGACAGATGTCAAACAGGTTCAGGGGTGTAGGATTTCATGGCTGATACACCAAGGAGCAGGGCTCTCAAGGGTCACGTCAGAATTCTGATTTGTATCACAAGAAATACACTGCAGTTTGTTTTATTGTAAAATATAGATGTATGGGAATGCTGAGTAATATCCCTGCATTACTCCACTGAGTAATGGAGGAGTAACAGCAGTTTGGATGGTTACCCATAGGCAAGAGAACCTTCATGGAAGTTGGAGAGTCCAGTGGAGAAGTTTCAGCAAACCGCTGGAGCCAGAAACACTGAAGAGGGTGTGAGCAACAGCTTCATGAACCAAGATCACCCACCTCAGAGTTGACATGGCTCAGGGGGCCAGGAGAGACCTTCCTGGCCTGTGATGTCTCCTCTGGGGGGAAGTGAGATGGGAGGCTTCTCCAGCTGTGCCAGATACTGTCAAAGAAGTCCACTTCTTTTTGGCTTATCTTGAGAGCTGCATAGTGCTCACATCTGGGGGCTGAGAGCCTTGGGAGAAGAGCAGCCAGGGCTCTGGGATGGCATCAAAAGGAAAGGGATACTAGTAACTACTCCGTGGTCTGAAGAAAGGCATGCAAACTACAGGATACCACTTAAAGAAACAATCTAGGTATTATTGGAGTCCCAGAAGGAGAAAAAAGGAAAAACTGTCAGAAAGCTATTTAAAGATATAATGACTGAGAACTCCCCATATTTGGGAAGAGATTTGGACATGCAAGGTCATGACCATGCAAGGTCATGAAACTCACAGGTCTCTAAATAATTTCAACCCAAAAACATCTTCTTCAAGACACCATATAACAAAACCATCTAAAATCAAAGACAACGAGAAAATCTTAAAAGCAGCAAGAAAAACAAAAACACATTCCTCACATAGAGTGAAATCCCCCCCCCATAAGGCTATAAGTAGATTTCTCAGCAGAAGCTTTGCAGGCCAGCAGAGGATGGGGTTCAGCTCCCAATCATCTGGAGGACAAGTATGTGTTCAATGGCTGTGAGTCAGAAGCATTGCGCAGTCATACTTTCAGAATGGGTTATGGACAAAGTTGGCAGAGTACTTGGACGTTAAGCATTCACATGATCACATCAGTCCCATCTCCAGAGTAGATCTGACTACAGCGAGTGCTGGGTGCTCCTCGTGGGAGGGTGGAAAAGATTGCTGAGTCGGATATGCCTCCATGCCAAGGGACCAGACTGACTGGCAGGTTGATTATGTTAGAACTTTTCTATCAAGGGGACGCTGTGGTTCATCCTCACTGGATAGGCACTTATTCTGGATATGGATTTACCTTCCCTCTCCACCATGACCAGTTTTTATTAGGTAATTAATTAGTATATTGCCTTTTAAAGGAAGCCAACATGGAATATGCATTTCCTGTTGGCAAAGTCAAGTATTTGTAATCCACCCAACTCCTAGTGCTCATCCCAGGTCTTGGCCCATTAGTAGAAGATCGATTAAGTATTTGTTGAAACGATGGATACATAAAATGCATTAAGGTGTCCTAGAATAGAAGCAGGTGGGAAAGAGAAGAGGAATATGAAGTTAGGGACTCATAAAATGGATCCCCAAATGAGACTAATACAAAAATCAATTTGTAAAAACCTTTCATGTTTGCTGTCAGTGGGCCATGAAGTTGGCTTTCAGCTTTCTGGAAGCCAATCTGGAGAGGGAAGTGGCGTCCATCACACGAGATGCCATGTCCATAACTCACGAGCTCCATCATTATTCCTCATTTGGAAACATCAGATTTTAGAGCATCCCTGAATATAGGCCTGTTTCTATCATAAGACAACACAGCATTTTTTTCAAGAAACCTCATGAATTATATAGTATTTAGTGAAATCAAAGTACATCTCTCAATGTCGGCTTCCAGAATAAGTGCAAGAGATATAAATGTTTATGTAGCCATCCTTTTGCCTCTCTGATTTAATCAAGTGAAATATTTTAAAAGTGGCTTTTTTTTTTGACTTTTTCATTTTTTACTGATAGGACATTTTTTCCTAAAAATGAAAGTATTTCACTATATAAGGCAAATAAAATGTATACTATAGCGGTTAAAGTACACATGGTTGTATTTCTCAGACATTCCCTTCCATTCCAGTGAAGATCCTTGAATCACCTCTGTGGCATATGTCAAGGAATAAATAAAGTAGGGGTATTTTGAGCAACTTTCTATAATTATTGCTGTTTCAGCTGACTTACTGAAAGCTAATTAGCATCAATGAACATGAGATGTTTACTGTCTTTCAAGTTCTTTGGGTTTAGCTGTCTGAGTTCAAAATTAAGTGTAAAAACTACAGTGAATTTTTGAATATGGATAAGTGTCGGCTATTATGGTGAGTGTTGTACATATATATATATATATATATATATATTTTTTTTTTTTTTATTTATTTATGATAGTCACACAGAGAGAGAGAAAGAGGCAGAGACACAGGCAGAGGGAGAAGCAGGCTCCATGCACCGGGAGCCCGACGTGGGATTCGATCCCGGGTCTCCAGGATCGCGCCCCGGGCCAAAGGCAGGCGCCAAACCGCTGCGCCACCCAGGGTTCCCTGTACATATATATTTTATCACTGATTCCTTCACAAAAATCTCCCTGAGGTTAAGCTCTATGTTTTAAATTTACAGATGAAAAACTGATTCTCATATATTCTATTGACGGAGGTTACCTATCTAGAAATTGTAGTCAGAATTAAATCCAGGTCTGTTTGACTCCAAATCGTGTTCTTAATATGCATCTACCATGATTTTTTTCCCTATATGACAATGAAACTGATTACAAAAATAAGAATTTCTTCTTAAAATGAATATGTAAGAATAAATCTGCAAGCCTGGCCAGAATTCTCTCTAGAAAATAATTGCGACCATTTAAATTTGCATATAGTGGTTCATTGAAGCTCTAAAATTTTATAATTCAATGTTGATAATCATCTCCATATGTAAACTGAAATGCTTTTGGTAAGCATTTTAAAATTAATTTTTGTCGAACACTGCAAATGGTTAGACAATAACATGTAATTTTACTCCAGTGCTTCTCACCAATGACATAATTTAAGGCTCTCTGGAATTCCTTATTCAACCTTTCAAAGATTCTGTCTCTCTCTCTCTCTCTCATACACACACACACACACACACACACAACCTTGTGAACCTACAGTTTTATTTTTTTTTTAAGATTTTATTTATTTATTTGAGAGCAACTGAGAGCATGACGGGTGGGTAGGCAGAGGGAGAAGCAGACCCTCTGCTGAGCAGGGAGCCCAAGTGAGGGCTCCATCAGAGGACCCCGGGATCATGACCTGAGCAGAGGGCAGATGCTTCACCCTACTGAGCCACCCAGGGACCTTTTAATTTCATTTTAATACTGTTGTACTGGTGTGCATAATTTATTTATCCAATGCTATGTTGATAGATTCCTAGAGGGTTTCCTGATTCCCTCTATCCCAAACGATGTGTCAAAAAATACTTCCCGCTTATACTGTTGTGTCATGGTGTGAGTGTATCTCTAGAATAGATCCCTGAAAATCAAACACTAGGTTTTTGGAAATGTGTGATTGAACTTAGGGCAGCTCCTACATTGGTCCCTTCAGTGAAGGTGGAAGTGAAGGTGGACACATTCCAGGTCCCATCCAACAGTGCATTGGCATGTGGTTTATTTGCATTCCTGCAAGAGGTATAAAAATTTGGATCTATAAAATAGCCTATGAAATTGTATGCTAGTCTTTGAATGTCCACTTATTAGTATCATTGTACATATTTTTGCACGTGCATAAACCACTGATTTATTATTTTGGGGTGCAAAGGTCATTTTAAAGCAAAAGTATAGAGGTCTTTCATGTATCAATTTGAAAGAACTCTATCATAAAGAAATGTGTCTTTCATCATATATGTTGTGAAATTTTTTCAGAATTTTGAACTTTTTTCCTGATATCTAAGAATCAGTTTATGATTTTTGCTACAGATCCATAGGTTTCATTTCTTTTCATTTCATTCCTAGGTAGTATATCTTTTTCATTGCTACTATAAATTTGAACTTCATGCTATATGCCTTCCAACTTTCTGTTTATACTTTTTGTAGAGAAAGTTACTGATTTTATATACGTTAAATTTATAACCAGGCATTGTAAAGAAATCTCAGTTCCAAATAATTTTTAAAAGATTTTTTTCTCAGATTTCCCAGAAATAAAATAGCTAATTTGTAATGTGTACTTTGTAGTTTTAAATGCATATTTATTTTAATTACATAATTCATACATAAATCCATTATTATAATCACAGTTTAAACTTCAGAGACAAGTCTAAGGCAAAAATGCCAAAATGGGGTCTTTGAGAAAATCAGTGTTATCTTTCTTTAGTATCTCCTACCATTTTCTTTGCTTTAAAATGTATGTGTAGCTTGGAAATGTATAATTTGTTTGTATATAAATAATAACAACTAAAGATATTGTACTATACCTAATTTAATTACATGAGTACATATTTTTGAGTGCTGCTTAGTATTCATATTTTGAGAGTGCCAATTTTATTAAATTGATCAATTTGACAATTCCCACTAATGGAAATTTAGATTGTTTTAAACTTTACACTCAAAACAATCTCAAGCAATCATTTCTTTTTAGACCTTTTTACATACATACGATTTTAGTCTCCACTCTACCTCCTGATTCACATGATGTAAACTATCTCAGTTTGGATGCTCATTTTAAATTTCAAGGCATATTTAAATTGCCTTGTAAAATATTATTTCTTTGTGGATGATTTCCCTTTGGGAAAGAACCTCATCTCCCCCTGGTTTTGGGGGTAAGGTATTGATGATGTGTAGATAGGTAGGTGATTCATGAAGCAAATCAATTAGATTTCAGATATACAAATGAAAGCAACATAAAAAAAATACAGAACTGAGAGATTAATGGGAGACACGGAATTTCGATCATATCATTTGAATCCCTGCCTAAGTCAATGCTAACTCCACCCCTGGGATTCCTGATTCCATATTTTGAGTCATAGTTTTGCTTGACCTGAGTTCAGACTCTGTAATGGTGCCCAAGAAATCCAGACTAATATAACTGTCAACAGATGAAAAAGAAGAGTAGAAAGAGACACTAAGATGTGAGTGGTGTGAGTGAGAGCAGATAATACAGCGTATTACCTGCCAACTGGGAAGTTAGCAATTGTGTTAAACATGAGTAAAACTGCTGGCTGTTTGTCATCTATGATAACTCAAGACTCGTATTTTTGCATACCAAGTCTGAGGCTTTAGGAAATTTAGTGAAATTATGTCGATACTTCGAAATGTCTTCACGACTTCTCACTACATTTAATACAATTTTTATAAGACAGAAGCTATGATCAATCTATGTTGGCACAGCTGAAAACAAAGAGAAATGCACTACAGCCCAGATAGAAGAAGCCTTTTGTCTGGTGTGGAATTCAGGATGGCGAAGCTTTGTAGAACTGGAGCTTTGGTTAAAAGAAACAATTAACTAACCCCTCCTGGAGAAGTTAGTGCCTAGAAGCAGGAAGACATAGGGGGGTCTTAGGGGCAGGGAGAAGCTAGGGATTTCTCTGAAGGCAGCCCATCCCACTCCCTCCCCTCCCGTTCTCAGTAAAGAAACCCACTGAGATGTCTTCAGGTGGTAAGTGAAATGCCCTGGTTCTTGAGGAGAGAGTTTGTTTGTTTGTTTTTGTTGCTTTTCCAGTTTTTAGCACATAACGGGAAGGCTATGGAGATAAATAGAAATCCAAAAGCAGCTGCTGAAAAGGCAGAAGGCCCCACACTGGCATCTAGATCAGGACTGACAAGCTGTTTTTGTAAAGAGCCAGACAGTGAATAGTTGAGACTCTTCTGGCAGTAGGTCTGTCACAACGAGCTCATCTCTGCCACCGCGGTGCGAAAGCAGCTGTGCATGGTGAGCAGATGAACGCCCACCACTGCGGTCCAATAAGGCTTTTTATGGATGCTGGAATTTGAACTTTATATGATGTTAGCATGTAAGAAATTATCACTTTCCTTTTGATTTTTAAGAACAATTTAAGTGCAATTAAAAAAAGAACACATGCTGATAATAGGCCAAATGAAGAACAGGGAATAAGGTGGCTTTGGGCCAAGGGCTATAGTTTGCCAACCCCACAGCCAGATGGTCACTTTAAGGAGGGGTATGTGACCCCAGAAGCCCAGGCAATATAAAACCAGAGTGTGTGATCGCTCAGCCTCTGAGAGAAGTCCCTGAATCCTCCAAACCTGCCCCGACGGGAGCTGAATCTCTCGCCCAGTGTATTTCACCAAGGAGAAAGTGCCCCAATTTACTCCTGGTGGGCACTCGGCGGGTGGGGGTATCTCTCCAGGCGCTGGACCAGGGACAGACCAATTGGTTACAAAAGAAAGCACTTGATTGCATACTATGGCATTCACTCTTTGTTAGCACTTTTCAGCAAATTATGGCTACATAATATGTTATTTCCCCTGTTTGCCTCTTCTAACTGGCAGTTTTCATTGCAGTTATTTTGTTTTCTCTATATTGCATGATACTAGGCATTTTTCAAAGTAGTTAGCCTCATTCTAGAGCCACAGATTTTCAGATCTCAAGAGCCAGTTTAGGAAGTAGGAGAAATGCACATCGGCCAGTAATCTGAACTCCGGAATTGTATAAAGGGGCTATTTTGTCACATAACTCTGTCCCCACGTGGGGACATTGTTCAGAAAAAGAGGGTATGTGTGGGCTGAGCAATCAAGGAGTCAGTCCGTGACATTTCTGTGGCTTGGTGACCAGTGTTTTTCCCTGCTGGGATTCTTCTGCTCTCCCTGTGAGTAACGGAGGGATAGCTAGACAAAATTATTCCTCCCTCTGATCCCAAATAGTATTTTCCCCTATTTTAACCTCTTCTACTTGTCTAATTGTAATGACTAATACTTCCTTCATGTACTTTAGCCATTAATCACTTGCCAATAGCCAATGTGACATAAGGGGAAGTCAGGAATAAGGAAGCTTCACTTGCCTGAACTTGAGCTTGGAAATTATATCTGATGTGGAACTATGAAAAGACATTGAAAAAAAATGCACTGGAGGCTTGACTTTGAAAAAACAAATCCCTTTCTTAATATTCATAATGAAAAAATTACAGGTTGCCTTGTTATAACAAAATTAAGAATCTGTACAGAGTCTAAAATCAGGCACCTTAAAAAAATACAAAATAACTTTGGTTTTGAAATGGAGTCCTTACGACACTTCTTTCTTTAAAAGATCACAGTGCAAATTTCTCACTCCCATGTATTTTCCTTCTTAGAGCTATATATCTAGATATGTTGTATATTTGTATATTTAAGTATCTTATAAAACTTAGGATGAAATATCATAATAGTTTATTGATTCACTTAAAATATCATGTATTAAAGTAAGAATTTTTCAGCATTATTTCTGTCACTAAAGTTTCTGAAGTTTAGATGAATATAAATTTAATTTCTAAAAGTTATGTTTGACAATATAAGGAAATATTTAAGAAGCTAAGTGTTAGGTGCCAGTTTTATGATCTGGCTTCTATTCAAAACAGCATCTACTGTGCCTGTCATTATTTTTAGTATGATTAATGATGAGGAGAGGCTTTATTCACTATTTATTCATTTATCATTTATTCATTTATCTTTCAGTGGAAAGTTGACAGGTAAAGACAGAACCTCTGTGAATCACTGGGTAGGATTAATTTGGGACTGTCCAGGGGCCCTCTATTCATGCTCTAAAATGTAGGTGTAGAACAGTTTATTGTTTTTAAATGTCTTTGTCTCTATCTTTATCCATTGAAAATGCCTATGAGTATCCATCCTTTGTCCTGAAGCAGAGTGCTGTCCTATTGAACAGCAAGGTGTTAAATCTTAACTTTCTCTAGGGTTTTCCTTCTGCAATTAAGGAATCGAATACTCCATATTGATGAAGCACTAGACAGGGTCCTGTGTCCCACGTAGAATTCCATATATTAATGAGAATTTGCAGGAAAACCCTATTGATTATAGACATGGGCTCACAGGGCTATAAGGTAAGGTTCTGTGAGCACTAGACAGAGAGCAGAGAGGAACTTGATAAGGATTTTTGAAATCAGTGAACAATTACTGTAGAAGATGTGCTAAGCATCAGTTTTGGATCATACTTAGTATGAAGGACTAAAAACAAAAGTAATAAACTTAACCTCTAACTTTAGGAATTTATATAAGAGATAAAGAACTATTCCCTAAAAATTAATACTGTTAAACACTGGAAAACATTACATAGAAAGATGATACGAGTGTCTCTTGACCTTTATAGAGCAGCCTCACCTGACTTTGTTTTCTTTACAGAGGATCAAACATCTGTGGGTCACAATTACACTCCAGTGTTACAATTATGCTCATGGGTAGGCATATGTAGTTCCACATCAGACATATTTCCCAAGCTCCAAATATGTCAATATATCTGGATATATGTTATATATCCAATATATAAAATTGGATAACATATCTCAATATTTTAGTAACCTTTACCTTTGGACCAATGGGTAATTGTAATTTTATTCATTAAAGTATACTACATAATATTTATTAAATTTTTACAATAAATATAAATTGCATGTATAACAAAGTGTTTTATTTTTTTTTTTTTTTTTTTTTTTTTTTTTTTTTTTTTTTAATTTATTTTTTTATTGGTGTTCAATTTACTAACATACAGAATAACCCCCAGTGCCCGTCACCCATTCACTCCCACCCCCCGCCCTCCTCCCCTTCTACCACCCCTAGTTCGTTTCCCAGAGTTAGCAGTCTTTATGTTCTGTCTCCCTTTCTGATATTTCCCACACATTTCTTCTCCCTTCCCTTATTTTCCCTTTCACTATTATTTATATTCCCCAAATGAATGAGAACATATAATGTTTGTCCTTCTCTGACTGACTTACTTCACTCAGCATAATACCCTCCAGTTCCATCCACGTTGAAGCAAATGGTGGGTATTTGTCATTTCTAATAGCTGAGTAATATTCCATTGTATACATAAACCACATCTTCTTTATCCATTCATCTTTCGTTGGACACCGAGGCTCCTTCCACAGTTTGGCTATCGTGGCCATTGCTGCTAGAAACATCGGGGTGCAGGTGTCCCGGCGTTTCATTGCATTTGTATCTTTGGGGTAAATCCCCAACAGTGCAATTGCTGGGTCGTAGGGCAGGTCTATTTTTAACTGTTTGAGGAACCTCCACACAGTTTTCCAGAGTGGCTGCACCAGTTCACATTCCCACCAACAGTGTAAGAGTTTTAAAATTAATATTTAATAATATGGGGGAACAGATAACACAATATTTTGGCAAAATAAATTTTAAAGCAACATAATACTTATGCAATATCAAACATAAATAAAAATAGTTTGTTTAACAATCTGTATTACAAATCATTACTGTAACACCACTCACCACCAAGTTTCATGAAAATTTTCATACTAGAATCATTAGCATTAAAAGCAACCAAACTTGGTGCTGAGCTGGATGTGAGGTAAAAGAAAAGGATCACCTTCTAGAGGATTCCTCCTTTGCTTTGAGGAGGAGATTTGGTAATGTTACAGTCCACAGAAATGGAAAAGGCTGGAATGTTGCCAGTGTTGAATTCAAGCTGCCTTTGACATAGAATCACACAAGTAGTGGTGTATAGAAACCTAAATTTTATAGATGACATCTAGACTTCCAAAATAAATGAGGCATTGGAAGAAATAAAATTATGGGAATGGCAGGAATAGACCTAGTAGCATTCATTCACCATCTTCCATGATTTTTATGCCCAACATGGTCTTAGATACGGAGGGGGGAGGGGCGGGACAAAAAAAGGAGGGGGAAAGGCATCTATTCCTTATTTTTACTGGAATGAGAAAAAAAACTTCTACCAATGCATGAAATCACACTCAACCCTGAGGGACTCAGGGATGGAACGACACTTAGGAAACATGCCAAAGTCAACAACTTTATCACCAACCACAAAGTCTAAGGTAGGAGGACTAGTTTATGACCTGGTTTGACTTGGGTTGGCACTTCCATAATGCTTGATAAGTTCCAGGCTTCTCTCTAAGGGCTTTTGATGCGGTAACTAACTTAAGCCTGAGAGCTGCCCTTGGAGACATTATTCTATCATCCACATGTTGTAGAAGAGAAACCGAAGCTACAGACAGGACCATCCTTTGACTCACAGAGTTCGTGTCAGAAATGGAACACATACCAGCATATACCACTAAGCCTGGCTCTAGGATCCATGTTACAGACTGTTTGAAATTTGAAGTAAAAAAAAAAAAAAAAAAAAGACTGAGTTATTATTCTTCATGATTGCCTACATGGAGTAGGAAAAGAAAAAAAAAGTAATATTACAGATTTGTAAAGCTTAGTGTTCATTTTTTAGGTAAATTCACTTGTGATTAAAACATTTACTTTAAGGAGGCACCTGGGTGGCTCAGTGGTTGAGCATCTGCTTTCGGCTCAAGTTGTGATCCTGGGGTCCTGGGATCGAGTCCTGCATCCAGCTCCCTGCAGCAAGCCTGCTTCTCCCTCTGCCTATGTCTCTGCCTCTCTCTGTGTCTCTCATGAGTAAATACATAAAATCTTTAAAAATGAAAAAGAAAAAAAAACAAAACCATTTATTTTAAGGTAAGAATATGGGGGAAAAGCATCACAAGCCTTTCAGCCAGATGAAGAAGGGAGAGCTAGCCTGGAAGTAGTGCTTCTCTCCTGAGAAGGTGTCACGGTCTGAGGCTGGAGTACATTTTTCAGGGGTCTCTGGATGGCTTGGGAATTGTACCAGGAGAGCAAGGGTTGGAGGACACAGCCAGAATGAGAGCAGAGTGTAAAGGAAAGAAGCCTTGTGCGCTGACTTGTGAGTCCTCATGCTGGTGGTCAGGAAAGCAATTACTATAAAAACGCCGAGTGCATTTGGATTTCCTAAAAAATGTCATAAGGTTACAAATTTAGAATTTTATGCATGTGAAATAGCCCAATAGAATGCAGAAAGTGGAGTCAGAGAGATTGCAAGAATGCCAGGAAATTATTAGAGTCTTAGTTCCGGTTTATCCATATTTCTAAGAGGTCAGAGACTTGACACACACACACATACACACACGCACACAGATAAAGAAACAGTAACAAACCAATTTACAATTATGGCCAGGTCACACAGAACTCTAATGCCTGGTCTAGAGCGAGGACATCGTATTCCTGAAAATTGTACAGAATAGTCTATATTACATTATGTTGCTTTTTGGGGCATCAAGTGGACTTATCATTACGTATAATTTAAAATGAATATTTTTCCCTATGAATCACAATAATTAGATAAGCAAATCTTATTCAATAAAGTTGCTATGAAATTAAATTCCTGAGTATCTCCTTCTTGAATTATTTGATAAAAAGTTATAGAAATTACTAAATTACTAAATTAGCTTCTGATTCATTCGAGATAGATTTTATTAATTAAAATTTCTAAGAAGACATGCACTCACCATGAATAGTTTCATTGTGTAAATATTAAATTAAATTTAATAAATATAATACAACTAATTAAATATAAATAAAATAAATAAGTAAATGTAAGTAATGTTAAATATAAATATCAAGTGCCCAAGGAAGTTAAATCATTGAAAAACTTTCATTTATGTGGAACTTGAATAAGGGCAGGAAGGAGGCCTTAGATCCAGGAATGTGGAAAAATGCGAAGCTATTTCTGCTTCAGCATGTTCTTGCTGGAAGAGGCTTCAAATCTGTGTGTACTGATTCATATCAAAAACAAAAAAAAAATAAGAATCGATCTCAGCTTTGCTTAAAACAGCACTTAACGTTTGCTCTACTTACCTGCTGCATTTTGAAAATTGCATCTGAGTGCTCTGTACATAGTTTTCTAAGAGCACAGAAATGACAGGAAATCTGCACTTCCTTCAGCTGTGTTCAGCACCATCTTCTTGGCATCTCCTGATTACTCACTGCACACCAGGCAGACCTGCTGGGATAGTGATTCCAGTATTAAAAGCTGTTGTCACCACATTTTATTAATGTTCTCCAAGATATTCAGTGATTTCTACGCTCGCTTGAAATTGTAAAAATGAGCTCTCTAGACTAACACACTTCTTGGGGAAAAACTATCAAGTCATTTATTAACCCCACAAGCCTAGGAAAAATCATCACCTGTCACTTCCAACCTATAAATTCTGAGTTTAGGGTTGACATTAATATTTATTGCTGAAAGATATGTGTTGTCAAATACTTTTTCATAGGTTAACCTAGCATGAGATATGTCAATATCATTAAAGTTTGTTAATCTGTGACATTTGATTAACATACAAGGTTCACAATGTAATAGTTTTGAGATTATTAAAATACTTAGTATGAAATGCAGTATGCTTAAGTAGATAGAAAAGTTCCTTTTTTAAATTCCTTCAATGTGTTGTGAGTTTACATATTTAAAAATATCCATTTATCTATCATCTACTATCCATCTGTCTATCTATCCATCTATCTATCAATCATCTATCAAGCTGGCTAGCTAGATACCCATCTATCTAATCTACCCATTTTCTTCTAGAACCAGAGATCTCTGTTGGATGTTAATGTATGGCATCATCAATGACTTGTGGTCAGTCTGGTTTTACAGTGTCTTTTCAACATGGATAAGGGTTGTGTTTTTGTTTTTTAATTTGACAAGTAGCATGTGCCCGCTCAGTCTCAATTTCTCAAACACAGAGAAATTTCAAGCATAAAGAAATGTCAAAAGAACAGTATCATGTAAATAAAATTATAAAATTGCTATAATAGGCCATATTTTTTCTTTCCTCTCTGTCACACACACACACACACACACACACACACACATGCACGCATGCACTTTGGTGATATACAATGCAAAGTTCATGCTGCTTCCTGTCTAAATACATTGAGATTCATCTTGGGAGGAATTAGGGCAATGACCACCCTTTAAAATAACTTCCTGAAAAAATTATTATATATAGATTTGCAGAACACAGGGTTTTCACCATCCCTTCTACATTAATCAGCAGTTTTTTTTAAATTATTTATTTATTATTTATTTATGATAGTTACAGAGAGAGAGAGAGAGAGAGAGAAGCAGAGACATAGGCAGAGGGAGAAGCAGGCTCCATGCACCGGGAGCCCAACGTGGGATTCGATCCCGGGTCTCCAGGATCACGCCCCGGGCCAAAGGCAGGTGCTAAACCGCTGCGCCACCCAGGGATCCCTCAGCAGTTTTCTTGAAAACAAAAAAAAGATCCCCCCCCCACCATGTTATCCCTTATTTTGTGTCATGCTATGGATACTTACATTTTAATTATTTAGAAGAGCAATCAATACCAGTTTAAAAAAATAGCAGATTACAAAAAAATAAAAGTAATTTTAATGTCACCTAGTGTTGAGCCCTCATTCAAATTTACACAATTGTGAGAACATTTGTTCTGCTCTTTAAAATTCAAATCAGGAGTCAGTCTGGTTCTAACCTTTGCAAGCCTTTGTCTCTTTCAGCTCTTTTAGTCCTGAAGGGCCCCCACACCTGCTGGGGACACCGACTTTTTAAAGGCTTGTGAACAGCTTGTTTTCTGGAAGACTCGTTCTCATTCTTTGATTCTCTTGATGTTTAATTCTATGGTTTATGCCTGCGTGTCTTACAAACTGGAAAGAAGTCTGAAGGCTTGATTATATTTCTGTGAAAATACTGGGAGATCAGAGTTGATTTTGGGGAGGACCTCCTGCATCTCACAGGGGCTGTGCTAACCCATCTCCTTCTATGCAGGATGACAGATTGGCTAAGGTGGTAAAGGACCGTTCCCTCTAAGGATTCTTCGAGAGTATCATGTATCTGCATTTGTAGTCACTCTTGTCCTCTTTATTTCAACAGCCCTCTGGTGATTTTTTTTTTTTTTTTTTGTATTTTATTTGTCTTTCTTCTTGCTCCTGTTAGAACCTTTGGTGTGCTGCAAGCCACTCTGTCTTACTCAGATCAGCAGGCTTCTTCCTTTTGATTTGCCTCTTTAAGTTTCCAGCCCTTCTCTGATTTCTGGCGTGAGGAGCTATCCCAGGTTGGAGTTCATTCTTCCTTACCCCCCCTCCGACTTTTAATCAGATATTTCCCTTGGAATTCTGATTCCTTTTATGGGGAGTGGCAGATAGAAGAGAAGCAGCAGTGTTTCTCATTACAAAGAGAATGTTATTGCTTCCAGCCTTTTTAGTGCAAGCTTTTGATTTTCTTATTTTTTAAGTGCCTCTCAAATATGCTACTGGTCTCCATTTCCAGAGTTTTGACTGTCTCTCCTCTGCTCTACAGGACACTTGATTTCGCTCCCACCTTGTTTTCTTTCTGTCTTTTCCTACACAGCCCCAGGGCTGTGTTTTCAAGAGGAAAATTTCATATCACAGTTATTCTTGGATCAAGACGAAAATATGATGCATGGTCATCAAACCCCACATTTCCTGCACCCCACCCAGGTCCCAACACTAGTTTGGTGTCATTTTCTCCTCTTTTTGGACACCACCATGATGTTCATTCATCTTCTCAAGCACTGTGATGTCATTACCAAGGAGACCCTAAGTAAGTTGTTCTTTCTGATTGAAATGATCTTTTTTCTCCCCACTCCCAACCTTTCCTTTCTGGATACAGGACATATAACAAACAAAAGCTGATAAAATATATTTGCGCAATTTGAGGGATAGTTAAAAATGTCTACTGGGGTTTCACTACCTAACTTAGGATAGGGAATGCTGTGCCTCCTACATGAGCTTCCAGGGAAATCACCATGCTGGACTTTATGTTAGCAAAGTTCTTTTTTATTTGATTGTTTTATTATTAGGGAATATATCCTATAACTACATTGTTTATGTGTACATAGGTTTAAGACATATAATTAAAATCATTCTGTTATATGTATTTCTCTGCAACTTCTTTTTTCACTGAAAGCTTCATTTTTAAGAGTATCTTATGTAATTTTGTTGCAGTTTATTTTCATTTTTATGTAATTCTCTGCTTTATAAATCGAATTATCTATTCTCCTGTTAATAGAATTATCATTCCCTGACATTTTCTTTCCTTCTTTCTCTCTTTCCTTCCTTCTTTTCTTTTTCCCTCCCTCTCCTTATTTTTCTTTCTTTTTTCTTCTTTCTTCCTCTTTTATTCTTTCACACATATCTCATAAAAGAACATAGTCACATTTCTGTCTGGGATATTCCGGTGAGTGAAATTGTTGGTTCACAGACAATGGAGATCTTCAACATTGTTAGTTGATACAAAATCTATAAAATGATTTAAATTATTCACATTTACAGAAGTTTTAATTATTCTAATTTTTCTGTGTTCTGAAAAACAAATGACGTTTGCCTGACATTAATTTTTAGAAATCTACTATTCTTAAAATCATATATTATTATGCATTTAATAGACATTATATACATTTTCCTGATTACTAATGACATTATTCAATATTTCATATTTTTATTTGCCATTCATGTTTTGTGTGTGGGCTGGCTATTTTATTCATTTTTTTGCATCTGAAATGCCTATTCATGATTTTACTTTATTCTGATGAATCATTTATCATTCTCTAACATCTTTTTTATCTATCATCTAACATCTATCTAGGCTTCTGGATATAGATATTTCACTGGCTATATTACAAACCTCTCTCACTTTGTGTTTTTCTCATATCTATCATGATGTGTGATGAACAAAAGCTCTAAATTTCCAGTTAAATTAATTTATATTTTCCTTATAGTTTGTGTTTTTGAGTATTTTTTAAAGACATTTATTAGTTATTTTAGAGAAAGAGAGCAAAGAGAGCTGAAGGAGGAGCAAAGGGAAAGAATCCTCAAGCACAGCCTCTGCTGAGCAAGGAGCCTGACACGGGGTTTGATCTCAAGACCCTGAGATCGTGACCTGAGCCAAAATCAAAAGAAGGACACTTAACCGACTGAGCCACCCTGGCGCCCATTTTGTGTATTATTTTTAAGAAATTTTGCATATTCTGAAGTCTTTTTTAAAAAAGATTTTATTTATTTATTTGAGAGAGAGAGGGAGAGAGCATAAGAGGGGGGTTGGGAGAGGGAGAGTCTTAAAGATATATTTCTAAAGTTTTCTTTTTAAGGTTTTGCTTTCTAAATTTATGTCAATAGTTTTTCTGGAATTGATTTGATTATTGAAACAGATTTATTTTGTTGTTGTTGCATCTTTTTAATTTTTAACTTACATATTTAAAAGCTATGTTGTTAAGTGTATACATGTTTCTCTTAGGCTCCTGGACCCAATTCCAATGCGTATGGGGGGGGTCCCCCCACAGCAACAAGCAGTTCTCAGTCACCAGCAGACTGTGTTGAAATTCAACTCAATTCTGACACTATCTATTGAGAGAGAGTTCATCAGATTCCACGGGTGAAGGGCTCTGTCCCACAAGCCTGAAAGATTGCCCTCTACCTCGGATACCAGTGGCAAGTTCTGGTTTATCATTTGTGCTTCTGATTTCCTGGCTATTAGAGGTTTCTATGACCTCCTCCTTGAGCTCAATCACTTTTCAAAAGTGGTTCATAGAACTCAGGAAAACCCATTTACTCACTAGAATACTGCTTTATTACAAAGGATTTTGAAGGATGGGAATCAGCCCGATGCAGAAATACATAGGGTGAACAAAGCAGCTTCTGAACCTTGTCCTTTTTAGATTTTTATGGAAGCTTTGTTACAGAACAATTAATTAAATCATTGGCCATTGGCAACTGATCCAAGGGCCAGCCTGCATCCTCTTCCCCAGAGGTCGGGAGGTGGAACTGAAATTTCCAACCCACATGGTTGGGCTCCTCTGGCAACCAACCCCAGTTCTTAGGTGCTTTCCAAAAGTCACCTCATTAACCTAACAAAAGATACATTTTTGTTCTCACCACTTGGGAAATTCCAGATTTTAGAAAATCAGTGCCTAAGGGAAGATACAGACCAAATATACATTTCTCATTATAAATCACAATATTGGGTTGTGTAAAGTTCATCCTGATGAATTGAACCATTAATATAATTGTTCATTTCTTGTAGTGTTTTTAAAATTAATAGCTTTTTTTCCCTCTGTGTACAACTTCAACCTCCCCCACCTTTTTTTGATCAGTGTTTGGTAGATGTATATTTCACCATTTGTCGGCTTCCAAACGTTTTGTCCATAGGTTTATATGTCTCTTGTAAACTGCATAAATTGGTGTCACTGTTATATATTGATATATATCAATGATTTATATTTATTGGAGTGATAGTACATTCAAAATTACTTATACCATCTTCTTCTGTATTTTCAGTTTATTCTACTTTTCTGCATCTTTTAAATTTTTTATTCCTTTTCATATTCCACTGTTTGGGCTTTTTAAAAATATTTTTTCCTTTAACAAATTTTGAAAAATCAAAATTGATTTTTCTTTTAGTGAGTTTTTTAGAAATTTTTGCATGCAAATTTAATCTAAAGTATAAATGATGTTTACTTTCATCCAAACAACAAAAGCCTTCAAATGCTTTAAATTTGACATCTCTTTCCTGATTTTTAAATGTTACATTTTAACATTTTACATCTGTAGTGTTTCATGTGTATGTCTCTTTAAAAAATGAGACTAGTTGCCTTAAGAACCTCAGGAATATTTAATACTGGTCCCCCTTTAAGTTATTCTTCCATTTCAATTAAGTGAACATGTAACTTCTGATTCTCCCTTCTCTTTCTTCAACATTCCTCTTGTCTTTTTTATCTATTTATCTATTTCTCTGTGCTGAAATTTTAATAATTTCACTAAGATTTGTCTTTCAGCTTCCTGTTTATCTCTTTAACTGTGTCTAATTTACTGGTAAACTCTTTCAGGGAACTTCTAATTTCAATTAATAACTTATTTCTAGAACTTCTTTCTCACATTTTAAAAAATGAAGACAAATTTGGGATTATTTAGAGATACAGTTATGTAAGTTTAATATTGTTGCTTGTTTTTTTATATTGTCTCAATCACCAATGTCTGTTTTTCAAATGGGTTCTATGATTTTAGTTTGGGTTTTTGTTTTTAATTTATGTTTCTTCAACTTTATCTGTGGGAATCATTTAATCAATTAGAGTTTCTTTCTTTTTGAATTCCTGCATTGTAGCCATTATGGACATTCCAAATTTCCTTCCCTTCTTCCTTGCTTCCCTCCTTCCTTTTGTATTTAATATTACATTTGTTTAAAAGAGCAAGTGATTTTTTTAAAGAGTATATGGTTAGTTATTGATATCAGTTTCCTCTTCTATGGGAAGATCATAACCAATTTTTTGAAAGTTTGGTATTCCAAAGTTGTACAATTCCAGGCACATAATAAATGTTTTATAAATATGTATGGCAAAAAGTAATCGTATTTGTGTAGGAGTCTTCTCATGACATGCTACTCATTGCTAACAAGAAGTGACAATACCTCCGGATAAAAGATGTTTACTTTCTAAATCACTTATATTTATTTCAGTTTTGAATTGAATTTCTGTTCTTATCTCTTGAAAGATAGAGAGATCTTCCTTAAGCCTATTAATTCATCCCAAATATATAACATTTGGATGTTAGGCACAAGAAAATGAATATTAAAAATTGGGGATTCTTTTTAGTTAATATAAACAATAAAGTTGCTAATAATTGTTATTATGCATGCCAATAGAAGATATTGTGACAGCATAATACATTCTTGTCCCTATTCTTCAGGCCATCTACTTTAGGTACTCTAGAGAGATTTAATACAAGAAAAATATTGCAGGTATTAAAATTGACTGCAACAGAAGACAATAAAAATCCTAAGAAATTTCAGGAACAAACATTATACTCAGGTAAGTAGGTCCTTACAGGGGCAGAGCATCAGGCTCTTCTCTGAATCTGAAGTGATAATTTTTTTAGAGACCTTAAAATGAGTTATTTATCAATAAATGCTCATCATGATATTCTTTTTGCTCTTTCAGTAGTCTTAAAGTTAAAGCACCAGCAGGTCTTTATTTGTAAATGTCCACTTCACTAGTGACAGATAACTGTCTCCGGTGATATTTCACTAGGAGCCTCCTTTGAAATGGGTTTTGAAAAATCTTCCATCTCTTAGCCTCATGTGAGCTCAGAAATGAAAACTCCAAAATGATAGCAATTACCAGGGTTTACAGAAACTGAGGGAAGACTCTTACATTCCTCCTAGTTAGCACAGGGTTGAGGCTTCTCAGTCCAACCTAACTTTGTCCAATTATTGGTTCACTTTCTAAACTTGTTGAAAATTCTAACGATGGATTGAGTCATCTTTAAGTGATACAGAGTTGTCTCTGATGTTAAAAAGTTCTAGTCTCGAGCGAAGGAGATCCTGTATAATGAAATAGGAAGGATAAAACATATTGAGTTAGAGCAAGGTCCTAATAATACATGGAGTTTTGGGGGGCTGTGTCATTTGAAGTGCTCACTTTGGCCGTGAAGCTTTAATGGAAGCCATGGGAAAAAGACAGGAACAGGTGCAGGACAGGTGTTGGGATGGGGCTTGAGGAAAGGAAGGTAAGCAACAGATTTAACAGAGGCATCCTGCAAACAAGCAAAGACTCATTTTACCTTTTTGAGTGGGAGCCTCAATGTCACAAAAGGAATCTCATCATTTAAATAAGGAGGAACAATATTAATGCACATTTAAACGTAAAATCAATTTGAAATGTGACTCTAATGTCAGAAGCAGTATAAAGTAAGTTGATTTGACACACATGTTAGTGAGATTGAAATCAATGCCAATCATCTCAATCAATGGCTCTGTTTTGTGGTAAGCTGATTCATAAGTAAAATGCTTGAGTTAGAAAATAGAAATGTTTGTTCTACAAAATAAAATATAGCAATTCTATGAATATGTTAAAAAAACGTGATTGCTCTTTTGTTTTAAATTTCTCAAAGGGAAAGGACAGTATATGACTATAAATAAACTATTCCTAAAAACACAATCTAAATTTTTAATTGAGAAAAGAAATAAACTACAAAAGTCTCAATAGTTTTCTACTGCTCCTTTCATTCTTACAAATATAATTACTATGTAAAGTTCCAGGTTTATTATTTTTTTCTGGAAAGACTTCCAAATAATTATATGAAAAAAAGCAATCAAAATAAAAAAAAAATTAAAAAAATCAGGAGAAAAGTGGGTGGAGAAGTTTTATCTTTTTCCAAAAATTAAGAGATATATTTTGTCATACTCTGACTTAAGAATTAAAAAGCAAAATATGTTAAGCGCATAAGCAAACAGATTGTCAGTGTTTGAATCCATGGAGGCATAGGGCATGAATCCTACAGGCTTTAGTTGCCAGAGAGCCAGAGGGCAGAGATACATTCCCAACAGGCATTTTGCTCATCTCACACTCATTTTCTGGGAAATAAGTTGAATTCAGAAAATGTATGTATACATTACAGTATAACTCATGTCAAAACAAAACCAAAAAAAAAAAAAAAAAAAGAAGAACAATTCCTGTCAAGAAATAAACAACAGAATAAGAACTGAGAACAGCCAGCTAAGCAAGCAACATTTGTTAGAAATACACTTCAGGCTTATTTAATTAGGAATACAACACGATTCACCCCGAGGTCAAAGCATGACAATTGTTTCTGAGTTAGCCATTAACCCTCCACTGCATGGGCTTAAATAAAACTTTATGATCAATACACTGAAGAGCTGAATTATTCTAAGAACTAAAAACAAATACAAGAAAAGCTGGATCAGGAAGTTTTGTTATTTTTAAACAGTTTATTCACTCATCTATCAGTCCCTTCGGAAAACCAGGAGGGGGGTTAGAAAGGCCTCTTGGGGGTCCATTAGGGGAAACACATGCTGAGTACATAATGGTTAGGATTAACCCACATACATCTTAAAAGACAACCTAAGAATAGATTAACAAAGACGTAAAAAATATGGGGTGGATTTATAAATGAAATTAGAAAGATTTATGATATTTACTTTAGATAAAGGGAAGACAACCAGCAGATACAATGAAGCAGATATTCTTAAAGAAGATATAAAAGCAATTATAAAAGGCTTTTCAAAGCATCATTAACTTTTTTAAATTGAATTGTTGATGAGTAATTACAACTTTTGTGGACAAAAGTGTAAATTAATTATAATTAAGTAAATAAATTTAATTTGTCCTATTTTAACTTTTTTTCTCTATAATTTCCTCAGTTGTGAAAAATAGAGCTAACTGACTTTGGCACATAGAAAATATACTTCAACATGTAAAAATCAGAATGTAATAGAACAGAATCCTCTTGCCTACTCCTACTTATTCTGTCTCATAAAGAAATTATAAAGCAATGAATTTAAAATGGGTCAGATGAAAGCTATTTAAACTGTGATATATATAATCAATTCAAGTAAGTTAGTGCTACAGGCTTATTGAGACAAATCCTTTATCAAGATATAATGCACTAATAAGAATAAAATGTGCAGTTACTGTAGATAATGCCTTGAAGACAATATAATTTACTTTATGACGTTCCCATCATCAACACTTTTCCCTGTGCCCACTGGGCACACACCACTGCAGTGAACAAGGCTTGGCAGGGAGAGAGGATCTATCTTAAGTGTGGATACAACTTCCAAGGATTTACAATCTGGGGAGATGCAAATCCTTTTCTTGAAATAATAAATAGCATTTCCATATGAATTAGTCTTCTAAATTTAGTAAGTCTCCTGGAGATTTTTCCCTTGCAATATGAAAAAATGGATTTGGAGAGGGCTTTCTACTCTGATTATGTGTTTGGGTTTCTTTTTCAAACATAGATAATCAAAAGGCAAAATGCTGACACCTTATTTCTGCTACATGCCTTCATATGTCATGAAATGAGACTGCGTTGGAAATTCTGGGGTAAAGCAGTACACAGAATGGTGTTATGCAACAGTTTGCTTTGGCTGAGGAAAATTTTTGAATGATTCATGACAATATTGAAAAATTGAATTTTATAAAACAGTAAGGATGATGCTATGTGTCAATGCAGTGCCATAACATTTGATTATTCATTCTTTTTTGAAGTATAAAACAAGTTCTTCTTAATTTGCTTGGAAAGAGACTGTGTTCTGGACATGTAAATTAAAAGGTGTGTTCTAGCAATGACCATAATATAGGTATGAATTGTTGCAATTGCTTTTTGGTGATAAGAAATAAAACCTTTGGGACGCCTGTGTAGCTCAGTGTTGAACATCTGCCTTTGGTTCAGGTCATGATCCCAGGGTCCTGGGATGGAGTCCTGCATTGGGCTCCCCTCAGGGAGCCTGCTTCTCCTTCTGCCTATGTCTCTCCCTCTCTCTCGTGAATAAAGAAATAAAAATCTTTAAAAAATAAAGAAAGAAAGAAAAGAAAGAAAGAAAACATTCCTCTAGTCCTTCATGGAAACCTACAGCTGCTAAAAGTAAAGCACACTGAGTGGCATTTTGTAATTTACTTCAGTTCAAAATGTTAAAGTTTGTATCAATGATGTGCCATGTAAGAATTCAAAATATTTACTGAGCACTATAATGAAATCGGCACTTTTCTGATCTTGGGCTCCATCAGTGAACAAAATGGGCAAAGATTTCTGCTCTTTGAAGTAATATTTTAGCAGAAGACACAGATCAATTAAAAATATGCTTAATGCATACATACATTAAGTGGTATGTTGGATGTGTGCTATGGAATAAGAAGAATAAGGAAAATTAAGTAAGAAGGATCAGGAAAACCAACGGAGAGGGAGTGAAGGGCCATTATATTATCTCAGATGCTTATGGTGACCTCACACAGAAAGTGACATTTGATCAAAAACTCAGATATGAGGACATGTAAGGGATGCTGTTTCAGGCAGAGGGACAAGTCAGTGCAACCCAGCTAAAAAGGAAGAATAATCTGTGATTGAGGAATGGCCAGAATGTGGTGTCAGTGTGGTCAAAGAGAGGAAGGGGTGATATAAGAGAGCTAAGATGAGAAAGCTTTGGGGTGCTAGACTTTGAAGGTCTTCATAGGCTTTGGGAAGGGTTTGGGTTCTACTCTGAATTAAAAGGGGAGGCATCAGAGAATTTGGAGTGAAGGAGTGACACATGGTCTGACTTATTCCTTGAAGGGTTCATTTGGTTCTTTGAGAGGAATAGATTGTGGGGCAAGAAGAGCAGCAGAGACCAGGGGATTACAGTAATCCAGCAATTGATGACTAGTGATTACATTAGTTAGAGGAGGTAGAAAACTATACAGTTAAGAGTTCTCAAGATCTACACCCACTCTGAAGATGCTCTGTTCATCTTTTGGAAGTTCTTCTTTGGCTGGTTGAGGCTAACCTAGGAGAAAAGTAGGCAAAGATGGTTCCAATGTTTTAAGCTGAACATTGTAAGAGTTGAGTTGCCAACAACTGAATTGTGGAATTCTGTGGGGAAAAATGGAAAGATCAATTTAGTTGAGGTCCTTTCGAGTTTGAGATATGTCTGTGAAGATGTCAAGCAGTGGCTTGGATATATGAGGTGAGGAGGATGCTACATTGAGGCAGAAGTATAATTTTGAGAGACATGAGCATGGAGGTGGTTTGTGAAGCTGTGAAACTGGATGAATGATGAAATGAGTATTCATTGAGAAGAAAAGTGATATTAAGACCAAATGCTGGCACTATCATATGAATAAGTCAAGTGTAAAAGAAGAAACCTTTAAATAAACTGAGGGAGAGTACTCAGTGAAGTAGGAATGCAATGAAGGAGTGATGTGTTCTGGAAATCCATTGAAAGACTGTGTGTCAAAGAGGAAAATGCGATCAAATGTCTCCATTTCTATCACTGGGCCAAATAAAATGCAGCTGAGAACTGAGCATTGCTTGTATCTCTATCAAGGTCATTAATGATCTTGTTGAAAGCAGTCTTATTGGAGTGGTGGGTTGAGAGAAAGTAGGAAGGGGAAATTGGAAAAGAGAATATAGAGAATGCTTTCTAGAATACTTGCTGCAAAGGGAGCAGAGAAAGAGTAGAAGCTGGCAAGGAATAAAATTAAGAAAAGATTTTGGCTTATATTTTTGTGTATAAAGAAGAAAGTACATTTTGTAGCATATTTTTGTAGTGATGATAGTGATCTAGTAATGAGGCAAGACTTGATGATATAGGGAGATATCTGAGAATGCTGGGACAGCGTACCTGAGACAAGGTTCAGATCTAGTAAGGAGAGGAGAGATGATGTTGCCTACTGTTGGAGTCATGTAAGGAATATGTGAAGCCAGCTGTTGATAGATGATGAGATGTGGTGGTGACAGGCTATGGAATTTCTGTATTGATTGCTCTGGTTTTCTTAGTGAAGGAAAAACCAACCTTATCAGCTGACAGCAAACATGGAGAGAAGATATGGAAGTTCGAGAAGAGACAAGATGATTTGAAAAACTGTGAAGAAGGACAAATAAAATTGAAACATATTATGCAATTTGCAGGTAGTATTGAAAGACTGTATAGGTCTGTGGCCATTAATTTTAATTTTTTATTAAAAAATTTTAAAGACTATTTATTTACTAACAAGAGGCACACAGAGAGAGGCAGAGACATAGACAGAGGGAGAAGCAGACTCCCTGCAGGGATTCTGATGCAGGACTTGATCCCAGGACCTTGAGATCACAACCTGAGCCAAAGGCAGATGCTCAACCACTAAGCCACCCAGGTGCCCCTGTGGCCATTGATTTTTAAAGTGAGGTCACTCAGCATGATTCTGGTCTTCTCTACCCATCTTCAATTTTAACAATACAGGTAGAATCTGAAGATTTTCTCCAAGTGAGTAAGAGCAAGAAACAAATGGGGGAGGGGAGCAGCATATGTAAGGAAAACGTGTAAGAGTTGAGTTGAAATTTCAGCAAGACTCTTCACTCTCCTGGAGACAGATGAAGAATGATGGAAAGATGGTAGGATTAACCAATTAGATATCCTGTTGGGTAGAAGGTTTGTTGGAAGTGAGAGACAGGTGGAAGCTAGTTGGAAGGACACGTGGTTGGGAGATAGTGAGGGATCCTCTGAAGGTTATAGGTAGCAGCTGTTTCTAGGATATGGCCCTGGAAGTGAGAGAGTTGAGGGTAAGGATGGTAGAGGAGAGGAATGCAAAGAGGTGGCAGATCAGAGGAAAGACCTTCTATTCATGAAATAACCAAGAACTAAAGCAGCTGTATTTTGGGGAAGATCACAGCAAGTGTGGTGCTAGAATTTTCCAGAAATGAACAGCAGTGACCCAAGAGTTAAGAGATGATCTGAACAATGTAAGTAGTAGGTAAAAGAACAATAACAACAACAAAGACTGTTGTCTTTCATTCTTACTGTAAGAATGTTACTTGAAGGGAGGAAGGTGAATTTTCTGGAAGCTGTTGTGAGAATCTTTGGAATCCTCTACCTCATCATCTGGCCCAGGAACACCCAGCAGTGGGAAGAAAAGCAAACAGGATTAGAAGGCACTAAGGGGAACAGCAGCCACCGCACAGAGCCCGGTTGTCCTCAGAACAAAATGAGAAGGAGTGTTCAGGGAGGATAAGGTATGGGGCTTTGCTGACAGTGCCGTTGGTTTCTACAGGGTGCATGTTTGCAGAGGCTGTAGAGAGATGGAGAAAACTACAGAGCAGAGGGATTATTTACAGGTGATTTGCAGAGACCCGGAAGCAGAGACCCGGAAGTCTGAGCTTCCCTGTTGGCTGGCCAGAACTGGCCTAAGGTTCTACTGAATTCTTGACAGATAGCAGAGCGAAGGCCATCTTAGGGGCAGGGGAGGGTGAGTGCCTGGGCCTTCGAGGTGGTGGACAGAGGATACATGCCAGAAGGTATGTGTTGGGCTCACTCATGACCTGTTTTGGGGAAAGAACATTCTCCTTCTAAATAAATGTTTTTCAAATTGATCCCTGCCGATAGACTGGAGAAATTTTAGGAAGTTAGATTATACCAATTGGTTTATCTCTACCTGAGATGATGTGGTGAAATGTTTCAAGAAATGCTATGTAAGATCATATTAATGTGAAGTGATTGTGCAAGAAATTCCCAATTTCCAATTTGGGGGAACACAAAGAGGAAAATACAGGAATCATGTTAGTTTTTTTGTGTAACTGAAATTTTATCCCTAAGTTTTAAATTATAATTCTGTTAGGTCAGGCATAATGATGTTTTAATAAAACATTTTATTAAGTTTTAATTGCTATTTTCAAATTTCTCCCGTTTTTTAACCGATTTATTTTGTAAGTTGTTTAAATAGACATTAATTAATTTCACAGAATGTTGAACTCTGCATAATTCCAGGGATACTAGGAGTCTATGTCAGTCATATATACTTGAAAATCAGAAATATTTTATTTAAAATTTCTTCTTTAAAAATTCATCATGCGATAATTAATTCAACTCATTGGGGATGAAATTTTCTACAGTAATTGAGAATTAACAATCTATTATAAAAGAAGGCTATGAATAATACATGCGGAAGCTTGTATAATAATTCCTTACAAGAATTTGTAGGAGTGTGATGTTTTGTGTGCCCCGTCACTAAATGTCTTCCTTAAGCTTGGTCGGGCAGGAACTTATCTCCCACCATAGACACCCCAAATTGCACTGTCTGGTACTTGCAGCTACAGCAAAGTGGCGTGATCCACATTTGATCCAGCAGATATTCTACTCTGGAGATGGAATGTGCAGAAAATACTAGTGCAGAAAGGACAGGGGGAGATGGAGGCAGGAGGAGAGAGAAGGGAGAAGAGACAGAGGAGAAAGGGAGGGAAGGAGGAGGGAGGTGGGGCGTCTTTTAAGACTGCATTTGTTGGAGGTAAGAGCCCCAAAAGATTTCAGTATTAGCATGAAGCAGCAAGTCCAGGATCCCAGTGATGCCAAGTCTGACGTGGGCCACCTTTCAGGGGAGGCCAGCCATGTGAAAGCGTCATCATGACGTTCTGACATGCCTTTCACATGGCATGACTTTGGCAGTGATTGTGGTCCCCTAACCACATGCAGGCTTGTCTGTTTTCTGAGCCAGATTCTCCCTCCCTGCCCTTAATTCCGAGTGACTCAGTATCACCAAATGGAAAGAAATGGCTAATGAGGTGATCACGGGGCCCAAAGTGCACAAAGTCAAGGGTTTAGGAGAAGGCAGCAGAGTCTCTCCTTTCACTCCTGCAGGCACAACTTCGCATCCCCTTTCTCCCCACCTCAGGCCCGCAAGGCTGACATCCCAGGACTACACTGATCTGCTCCTTTGCCTTCCTGCTCTAGGTTGCATTGCCCACGAGGGAGACACCAGCAGAAGACTGGACTATAGAAAGGGAAGGTATTTGACCCCTGGCTTCCTCCTTGCTGGGCAGCAGGATTTCAGCAACTGTAGTTTCCTACCAGGGGCCACAGCTTCTGTTGGCGTGACTTCTCCTTCATCTGTTGGTGTTTCCTTCTCCAGCCCCATGGTGGCTATTAATTTTCTGCTACTGCTGTCACAAAGTGGCACGAACAGTGGCTTTACACAATGGGATCTTACTCTTCCATCATTCTGTGGAGAGTCAGCCAGATTTATTCCTTCTAGATGCCTCTGATGGAGTGTTCCAGGTCTTTCTTTTAGCTTCTAGTGTGACCAGCAATCCTCGGTGCTCCTGGCTCCTGGCTTATCACCCCAATCCCTGCCTCTGTCATCACCATGCTTGCCCTGTGAGTATGTGGCTCTGTGGCTTCTGCTCTTCTTATAGACCTGAGTCATATTGGATTAAGAACCCACCTAGTCCAATGTGACTTCATCTTAATTAATTACACTCACTTGATTAATTATACCTGCAATGACCTGATTGCCCAATAAAGTTACATTCTGAGCATCTGAGAAGGGCATGAAGTCGAGGGCAATCCTACCTCTCTCAGTACTGGTAAGAACAGCTTTTCTGCTCCTGCTAGCCTTGAGATGGAATGATTAATCTTGCTCACAACCTTTAAAGTGCTCCCTTAATTAAACTTTCCTTTTTGCCCTCTGAATGTTCTCTTTCCTGTTGGGATCCTGAGACCAAGCCCCTGTGTTAAGGGCTCAAAGAATTCAAGGCTTTTGGGTGGAGATTCTGGACTGAAGGGTGGGGACGCCATATTTAATGAGAACTAGATGGCTGAGAAAAGAGGGATAATGAAACCCTCAAAAATCTTAAATCCCTCGCACATGTAGTAGACTGACCCAAGGGCTTTTCTATAACATAACCATTGAGATAATTTCTGGTTCTTCCAGCACTGTGGCAGAAGTACTTAAAAAACAAACTCAAGTATTGATTTTGCAGGTAGCCGAGAGACAACATCAGCATGCTTTGTAGTCTTGCAAGGTCTCATAAAAATTTAGTATGTTGATGATGAACAAGTCAGAGCCTTGAGCTTGAAAATGACGAAATATAAGAAGGTGGGGTGCTCAGAGATATAAAACTTAGCACAGGACCAGGCCCTGATGCCAGCCCACACCTCAGAGACCTCTTATAAAGGGGTTGATGCAATGGTGCAAAAATAAGTGTATAAAGGTTAGACTTATTAGTGAAAATATCCCTTACTAGAGACTCTAGATTCTGTATGCAAATTAAATCACCAGGAAAGTTCTAATTATTTCCATGACACTCAAAATTGTTGCTACAATGAAAAGAACCCAAAGATTTTGGAGCACTGAAACACCAGAGGGGATTTGGTAAGTGTAATCAAAGTTCACTTCCTAATTAAGGCTATCCCTTTCCACATCTTCTACAAATATGTAGTGGCAGGACTGTGTTCCCCAGGAATCACTGTTATGGCTGAACTCGACAGATAGGCTGACGATGTTGGCAGCATACTGTGCATTGAGACTGGCCCTCTGAATTCACTAGGAATGGGTGGGGCCGAGGCAGGATTACCAGAAATAAGGCACATGAATGTTTACATCAAGCAATAGTGCTTGAAGGGTAATCAGGATGGTTTGACTTACAGAGTTTTGAGGTGATAGTTAATTGGCGATTGGTTCCCTGGAATAACCCACTAGAGTTCTATTATGATATGTAATTACTCAAAACTCTTGGTCTATGAAATAGATCCACCAAAACAGAAGATCATATCTTCTGATTATTTCATGATTCTGAGTTGATTGAAAAAATTTGAACTCCTTGAATGAATGGAAGACTTTGTAACCCCGCAGATGGGGGAGGTTGTGCATATGTGAGGGGAGGGAGTATATGGAAACTCTGTACTTCTGCCCAACTTTGCTGTGCCATGTAACTACTCTAAAAATAGATTCTAAAACCCAAGAAACCGATCACCTCCTGGAATATTAACAGTAACTTCCTATGGTGCCCCGGTTTCTCCTTTGGGTTCTGGTGTGGTGCTCTGGGTGCTGCCAGGTATCCTCACCTGGCCAAATGCTGCCCCTGACATCGGGATGGCACACTGGGCCCCTCCCTGGAGAGTAATAAATGTGTTATTAATGTTTTACAGTGTTTAATGCAACACTTCATTTTCAGTCATCAGCCTCCCTCTCTCTAGGACTCAGACATGCCTTTTCATGAAGATGGAAGTTCTACTCACCTGAATGCTTAGAGAGGCTCACAAATGTCAGAACTTCAAGCCACTGCTTCTGGATGCTTCCAATTTTATATGGTTTATCCCTAGCCTAGTGACTCCAAGGGCAGACTTCACACCTGACTGCAGATTTGGCACATTTCTGAACTGCTCCATACTTACCCTGAGCATCATGACAAACCCAGGCTAAGGCACAGGAGTCCCTCTGGGCCAGTAGATGGCTGTGAGGCTTTTGTAGAGGTTCTGGTTCTTTCACATGGAGCCTGAACCTGAAAGGATTGCAGTACCACAGCTCTCTAGTCACCATATAGAATCTGAGAGACACCAGTACCTCTCTACCCCCCATCCCGCCATCCCTCTCAGGAGCTCAGTTATGTGAACCGACAAGTGAATACTTGTCGATACTACACTTGTCGACAAATGAACTTTGTCCATTCATTTCTCGTAGTTGGTCATCAATAACAATTCCTCCCATTGTTTCTGTTTTCGTTTATTTCATAAATAGAGGTTCTATTAATTATTTTTTTGATGGGACAAAATACAACTTTAAATATACACATATACATTCGTTTCTGTAAGTGTAGATAGATAACTTCTGTTTTATATTGAAATGTGTCAGAAAATCAATTAAAAAATTATAGTCTATAAAAAAGCATCTATTCGTCAAAGATTTAAATATATAGGAGATTCAAATACAAAAGTTTTCAACCTCCAAAAATCTATTTTTCTTATTTTTGATAGCTCAGAACAAACCATTGTTATATCAAATTGTTCTGCATATAGTAGCTACTTTTTTTTGTTATCAGTTATGATTCAAGAATTTTTGCCAAACTAACCATCTAGAAATCAATGTAATATTTTTAACAAAATATATCCAAGTCTTCTTTTTAGCCAAGTGGTTCTTAAAAAAAATCCTACTACATTAAAACTAATAAGCAATTCCTGCATGTCTCATTCATAAATTTTATGCATCCTTTATCTTAGAAATATTTTTTGTAATAGGGCTATAATTTATAGTCTATAGAGTTTGTTTAAGAAATGGAGTTTCTGACTGTCTTTACAAAAGCTATTTAATAATCAAAACTTACTCTTGAAAAAGAAGCTATACTTTACTTCTCCCTTGAGAACCAATTTATCTGTTTACAAAGTCCTTTGAAGAAACTTATTTTGTTTTGCTTTTGATTTACTTGAGCCTTGTGTATTTTGATTGTCAACTGTTTTATTATTAGTATTATTAAAATCATGACCTTGTTATTGAAAACATGCATGTGTTTCCCTTTGTTTTTCTAAGGTTGTGCTTTCCTTAGCATCTTCTCTTAGAAAAATTCTGATATCTTAGCAATTCTTGCCCAATTTAAAGTTTATTTATAAATAATTAGTAAAATATAACTTCATAATTCCAAAGAAAGTCCAAAAGTCTTATTTAAGATTTGAAAATAAAATATCTTGAAAAATCAAAGACAACTTCCCCCAAATATTTTGCATGAGTGAGATAGAAACTGAAAAAAAAATAATCTCAATTTCTTCAAAATTAAAAATAAATTCTACCGAGCTATATAGAAGTGTAAGTTTCTGAAGAATTTTGTCATATTCAAAAAAATCTAAAGTTACACTGTCCACAGTGGTAGCAACTAACTATATATGACAATTTAAATTTAAATTCGAGGTCATTAAAACAAAATGAAATAAAATCATTTTGCCTCACTGGCTTCGAGTTCTCAACTAGTGGTGACATGATACATAGTCTGGTTGCAGAACAGTGCATCATCCCTGGAAGCTCTAGTGGACAATGATGATCTAGAATATAATTCGTTTGAATTTTTCCAAGAATAGCTATCAGAAGGCATCTAGATCATGGTTTCTTGAGTCATATTACATAATGCCATAATGTTGTTAACTTTTTAACAACAATTTATGTGGAACCTCAAAAGAAAAATTCATTAGAACCTTCTGAAAGCACTCAGCATATATTTTCAAGAAATAGGTAAATTTTATGTCTTAAAGTTTAAGATTCTGTTTATTCCAGTGAATAGCAGTGCAATGTGTAAATTTATCAATCGTTCAGTTTTGCCACTTTGTAGGGTATATATGAATCTCTATAATGGCTTCAAGAATTAAGGTGTCTCAGGATGATGTGCAGTAGCCTCTCAGAACCTCTTGGCCAATAGAGCTTCTGTGGTTTAATGAAATAGAAATGATGGCAGTTTTCATTCACAGATCTGATTCATGCTTACCCATATTGTATAACTAAACTTAAGATGTAGAGGAAAATCCCTATATAATGACAGCTACCAGATTTAAATAACTTTGAAAGATGAAACAGAAAGCCATTTCATGGTTTGCACATGACAGGGACTGGAAGAGGAATAAAAGGACTGATGAGTACCTTCATGCTGTAGAGCAAAGTTGGAAATGAAAATGAGTTTATGATTGTCTGCATTTATTGCATTGTCAAAAGAAATTGAATGAAATTCAGTGTAGGTGATTGGAGGATCACTGCAGTGTGAGAAGATGAGGGAGAAGAATGTTGCAGGTGGAGGGAAGAGCCAGTGCAAAGACCTTAAGGCAGAGATGAGTTTGGTCTGATGAAGAAGCAAGAGCGTATCCAAATGAGTGGAGTGCAATGAGTTGGGGAAGAATGGTATGAACAAAGGAGTGGGAATAGACATAGAAACAGTTCCTGGTGTTGACAGATTATAGAGAAATAGTGTTGTAATTCATGAGCCAGCCAATGAATACAAGGCTTCCTCATCTCTAACTAGGTGCTTTCTATCACCTACCTCTCTGTACTATATCATATGATGTGTATGTCAAAGTGAGTCTATCATAACTGTCTATATCTATTATCTATCTATATCCTGAACCTCCTAAAATTCTAGGTATGGAGCATCTAACAACCTAATTAGCAATAGCAGATAAACTTTTAGTAGACATCTCAAATCTTTAATGAACAACCAGATTGTCTCTTATCCCCCCTGCCTAATAATCTCCTCTTCACCATACCTCAATAAAATACTTGTGTCTAACTCCATGCATTACTCATGATTTCTCTCAAACACTTGCATTTAATTCATTAGCAAGTCGTGTCAAATCTATGATGAAGATATATTTTAAATTTATTGGCTTTTGCTATTTCTCCTCATGATGCCCTAGGCCAAGCCACCTCGATTCTTGTTAGTAGAACTATACTCGTGCCCATAGCCCCATCCAGTCCAACAAGCTTCTCTGGCCTTGTGATGTCCTGTAACAGACTTCTGTCTGAATCCCTACGTACACCATTCCACCACAGTAGCCTCCATAATTAAACTTCACTCTGCCATTCTCCTGTATTTGGGCTGAGGAGTTCAGCAAATCACTGGAACAGGTCATAACTTTTCAGCTGTCTATCCAAGATGATGGAGTAATTCCCAAGTGTGGTACAAAACTCAACCCTGCTGTGCCAAAGAAAAGTGTCAGGAGAGAAGAGTCACATCTGCAATCACAGTCAGTTATGTGATTCCAGATGTGCACTCTCACTAGGAGAAAGGACTGAGTGAAAGCCACACTGGATAGGACACCTGTATGCTCTTCCTTCCATTCATGGAGCTTAGAGAGGGCCTTCGGCAGAAATGGTACAAGGTCATCATTTAGCCTGGTGGCTTATCAGCAGGCATTGCACATCTGAATCACCCATGGAATTCATCCCTCATACAAGGTCTCTCCAGAAATTCTGACCTAGTGCCTTTGTGTGGGTGTAAATGTTCAGGATTTTAAAATGTCGCACTGCCAGTAATTATGATGTTCTCATTGCTGGGAATTACTAAGAAATGATCTTTTTAATTATATCATCAGGTATAAATGTCTTACATTCCCATTTAACTTGCATTATTACCTGTATGATATTGGATGGTAGATTCTCTCCTTTGCATAACCTAATTATAATTGGCTAAAAATGAGCTGTCTAAACATTTTTATCAGCTGTACTTTCTGTTCTTCCCCTAAAGAGATAAAGTCAAAGTCCGACATCTGAGGTCACTTAAGCTTTCAGTGCGAGGCTGAGAATCCCAAATACAGAGTGGATAAAGATCTAGTTACAGTTCTTCCTGCCCAAAACATCATTCAGTTAACAGGCAATAATCAATTAAAAAAATTTTGGCAGTTAACTTTTTTAACCTGATCAAACTCTTCATCGAATTTAGATATTGGCATTTGGACATCCCAAAGACTCCCTCCACTCAGCATAAAAGAAACGTAAGAAGTTAAAAAGTCAAGACTTTGGTGTGGGGAATCTACATTATATGTAGGCAGCCTCTTTGGTACGCCCAAAGATCCTGCCTCTGAGGCTCATAAACCTTAGTAATCCTTTCTGTGGAATGTAGGTGGGTTTCGCTATTGGCTTCTTACTAATAGAATGTGGCAGAAGTGATGGGATGTGACTTCTGAGAATAGGTTATACAAAGACAGGTTTCTAAGCTTAAATGCTAAGAAATTGGTGGCTTCCATTGGTATTTTCCCTCTCCTCTCTCAATCTTTTATATTGCTCACTCCTGGGGAGGGCATCTGCTCTGGTGTGAAGAAGCCCTGTAGAGAGGCCCATGTGTAGGGGACTAGGCCTGCCAACAAACCAAGAGAAAGAGCTTAGAAGTGGGTCACCTTCCCGCCAGTCAAGACTTCACATAAAACTACAGCCCCAGTCAATAGTTTGCAGTCTCATGAGGCACCTTTCTCCAGAGGTACTTAGCTAAGCTGCACTCAGATTCCTCTACATGAAGCCATGAGATAATGAGTATTGGCTACTTTAAACTGCTAAGTGTTGGGGTAACTTTCAGTTGTCTAGTAATATCAGACAATGGACGACTAATATTCAGTCTATCAAATTAGCATTACATATTATGTACTGCTTCCTGGAAATAATCTTCTGTTTTTAAAACTCTGTCAATAGTTTTTAAATATTATGCACTGACAAAAAGCAAATTTTGATTCAGTGAAATAAATAGTGCTGACATTTACACAGATCAAACAAGATGGTATACATATGCACTTCTTTTTTTAGGCTGTTCATGGGAGAGATTTTTGCGAAAGCGTTGTATGTGCAATTCAAATTAGGGATACATCCAAAATTTCTCATACAGATAACGATTTTTAAAAAAAAAATTGTGTTTCTCTTTCCATCTAATATCTTTCTATTGCATGTATATATCTACTTATACACTCATTCATTCCTTTATCAATGTATTCACACTTTATGTGAAAACAGCAGGTTTTTTACTAGTCCCTTATCTCTGTAGCCACAGCAACAATCACAAGTCAGATTCTAAGAACTCAACAAGAATGTTCACTTAGTCACTGATTATGGATGTTATTCCTTATGCCTGAGGCAGTGGGTCAAGAGGTTTCAGGCTATCAGCACTGTTTAACAGGAAGATTTGTGATGTACACCTAGTGTCTAGTTTGAGGTCTGCACAATGGCTGGTCATGTAGCTTCATGAATAGGCCCAGTTAAGAGACCCTTGAAATTCACTCAATGCCCTACTATGAAATTTTCTGTGGCTGATAAGACTTCTTAAGCTTGGAGTTGGCCATCTAAGTTACAAGATATTTTATCTTCAGTAGCATTGCAATTGCTTTGCTTCTAGGACTGTTTAGAGCAAACTTTGCTTAAAAGGCATTCACGTACACATTAGTATGGTTATAATTTATTTATTTTTTAATTTAAACTGAATTAGCCAACATGTAGTACATCATTAGTTTCAGATGTAGAGTTCATCAGTTGGCATATGACACCCAGTGCTTATCACATCACGTGCTTTCCTTAATGCCCATCACCTGGTTATCCCATTCCCCCACCCATATCCCCTCCAGCAACCCTCAGTTTGTTTCCTAGAGTTAAAAGTCTCTCATGGTTTGTAGTCAATCACAGAAAGACAATCATCTGCAATTATCATATGTGGAATATAATAAACAGTGCAGAAGATCATAGAGGAAGGAGGGAAAACTGAATGGAAAATAATCAAAGAGGGAGACAAATCATGAAGATGGTTATAATTTTTAAAAAGTGAAAATGTTGGCAAGGATATAGAGAAATTGAAATCCTTGTGCACTGCAGGTGGGCCTGTAAAATGGTACGGCAAGTGTGGAAAACAGTATGGCAATTCTTCAAAAACTTAAACATGGAATTATCATATAATCCAGCCATCTTACTTCAAAGTATATACCAAAAGAATTGAAGTCAGGAAGTCCAGCAGATGTATGCTCATGTTTATAGAAGCATTTATTCAAAATAATAAAGTTAGAGGAAACCAAGTGTACACATACAAAATGTGATATATATATATATAATGATATCATGATATATATATATATATATATATATATTCCATTATAGTATTCAGCATAAAAAGGAAGGGAATTCTGACACATACTTCAAAATGGAAGATTTTGAGGACATTATGTTAAGTACAATAAGCCAATCACAAAAAGACTAATGCTGTATGATTCTACTTACATGGGGTTCTTAGAATCGTCAAATTCATAGAGACAGATAGTAGGATTGTGGTTGCCAGAGGATGGGGAGAAGGGATTGGCGAGTTATTATTTAATGGGCACAGAGTTCGTTAAGGAAGATGAAAAATTTTGGATATAGATGGTGATGATGTTGGCACGACAGTGTAAGTACATTTATTGCCACTGAATTATACACTTAAAAATGGTTAAAAAGATATATTTTATTCTATGTATATTTTACAACAATAAAATATTTTTGAAAGGTAATTTTATTTTATCCTTAAAATATCTGCCTGTAACTACAATAATATCCCTACTTATCCTATCAAATATATACATTTTTTCAAAAATATATTTTATAAACTCAAAAGTAGTATGCTAATAGGTCAAAAGAATACGAAGATTCATTGTTTAGGTTGTCACCTTCAGTAGCTCTTTGATTTTTTAATTGACTGCACTGCATTCATAATTGATATTCCAGAGACTCACATTCTTGTTGCTACAGGCTCCAAATTGGAGGAGAAGGAGGAGTAGCTCCCAGCTGTCTGGATGCCTAATGTAATCAGAAGCAAACATCAGTATGCAGAGATGTATGATTGAAAAAATGCTCACTTACTGCATTTCTGAGAGAGGCACAAATGTGGAAAATAGGTATTCACTGGTTGAGACTTCTGTAATGCTATCAAAAAGATAAATGTCAAGTCCTCCTCTAATTATTCATACTAGTATACAACCTGAAGACAAAACATGACGATCAGGGTAATAAGTTCTCAAAGTTTCTGAGTCTCAGAAACAAGATCTGAATGAATATGTAAGGATTGCATTTTTGAAGACTTGACAAAAACCACTCGACCTTCACTTACCTTGAATGCATATGGTCAGGCATCATGAAGAGTGTAATTGCAATGACTGATTGGATTATCTTACTTCTTTTAAATATTTTTTCTGCTATTCAATTTTTTAATTAAACAATAGAATATCTGGCTATACTTAGCCATCTGTGGCATTTGCTGCTTCCCTCATTCACAACCAAATGCTTTCAAAGTTATGTTAAGGTGTCTCCAAAATTGTTTTTTAATGAATCCTTCTCTCTCTGTTACAAATCCTTTTAGTTAAGACCATTATAATCCTTTACCTAATCTCTAATACAGAGAGGCAATTGTTATTTTTAATTCCTGATAAATATCACCTGATTTCCTCATTGCAACTAAAGTTGTCATTTTAAGAAGGGAGATCTTAATCAGTCTTAGTGAAACCCTTCCGTAACTCTCCAAAACCACTAGACAAAACCAAAACACTTTGACTTGTTGAATATATGCCTACTTATGGTCTCACTTATTGACACTTTGTTAATTTTACCCTAGATTCTGGCCATGTTAAACTACTTGAACTTCTCTGAGATTATCATTATATCATTATGATTTTGACTTGCTGTTCCTTCAACCTTTATTCCTTATCTGCTTGGAAACTTTCTTTTCAAGTATTTGCTTCTGTAATACTAAAATGAAGTCTTGCCTGACTCCTGTCCTATTCCTTTCCCTTTTAACACAAGCCACAGTGTGTTATACTCAAGTGGGGGCACTTCTCTTAATAGCCATCACAATACAGTCCAAGCATGGGAATGTAGCTTGCCTTCATCATTAGACTATGATCCTCTGGAATGTGCCTGTTTGTATTTGTATCCCAGTGTTTCATTCATGATGGAGTAGAATTATCGGGATTGCACAGTTGCATATAATCCATCATCACTCAGTAGATTCAACGTACAGAAATATTTGGAGAAATCCCAAAATGCCAGCATAAGAATGTGTAATCATTGTCTTTAATCACTGCTCTTCCTAGCTTCCTAAAGTAAAATTAAACCTATTCATTGTTTCATTCATTCAGCAAATATTTACTCACATATTACTATGTTTTAAGCATATTTGACAACACTGGGATGACTAGGATGACAATATCTCCAGCGGCACAGAGGTAATCCATGCCCTCACTCAGGTTACATTCCAGGAGGGAAGATACAAATGCTCGAATCAATATATATAACATGATGGCATAATAAAAAGTGCTAGGAAGCACAGGAATTGAATGATAAAGCCTGTAGGAGTGAAGAAATAGGTATATTTAAATACTCATAAGTGCAACTGTCAATAGGTGACATTTGAGAAAAGACTTGGATGGAGCAAGAGAGAAAGTTGTGAGAATCTGTGGAAAGAGCATCCCTAGCAAGGCAGAAAGAGCAAGTGCAGAGACCCCGATGTGGTGACTTGAAGTGGGTTCCCTAGAAGTAAAGCCCGAGATGAGAATTCTTATTCCACTGAGACAAAAGGGAAGTGAGGGAAGCAAGTCGAGGATGTAGAAGCAGCTGCGGGAAAATGTGATGATAGCCAGAAAGTAGCTTCAGTCCAATTCCATGAGTAAACTCGGTATAATCACTATGCTATGCATTAGATTTCCTGAACTTAATCATGTTGCATAACTCTACCCTTTGACCAACATCACATTTTTCCTTACTGTTCAGCGGTTCTAGTTTTCATTTCCTGAGGAACCTGTATATTGGTTTCCATAAAGACTACATCAGTTACATTCCCACCAACAGGGCACAAGTGTTCCCTTTTCTCCACACCCTAGTCAATACTTGCTATCTCTTGTCTTTTTGCAGCTAGCCACTGTAACAGGTGTGAGGTGAGATCTCATTGTGGTTTTGATTAGCATTTCCCTGATGATGAGTGAGGCTGGGCACTTTTTTATATATCTGTGGGCCATTTGTATGTCCCACCCACACATTTTTGAGAATTGTCTGAGTCCTTTGCCCATTTAAAAAAATTGAGTCGTGTGGTTCTTGCTATCAAGTCGTTTGGGTTCCTTATATATTTTAGATGTTAACCCCTTATCAGATATGCAGTTTGCAAATATTTTCCCTCATTCTATAGGTTGTCTCTTCAGTACAAAAGCTCTTTAGTTTGTTATGGCCCCATTTTGTCTACTTTTGCTTTTGTTGGCTGCAAACCAGTCTGAGAATTGAGTGTTAATTATGAGGGGGGAAAGGTGTCAAGAATTTAGGCTTGATCATCTGGTGATGTGATCTATTCAGATGAGGAAAATGGGGGTTGGGGGAGCATGTTGATGACAGTGAATTAAGAGTTCAGTTTTGTGCATCTTAATTTTAAGCTACTTACTAGAATTCTAAGGTGAGAATCTCAGCAGGCAATCAGACACAGGAGTCTGAAACTCAGAGAAGTGGAAGCTAGAGACAGGAATGTGACAATCACTAGCATTTAAATGATGGATGTGGATGACATCGCCTATGGAGCAAGAAATCATTTTAAAAGAGAAGGACCCAAGAAGTACATTCTGGGGGGTGCCAAATTTTGGAGTTTCTGGAAGGGAATAGAGAGTCAGTCAAAGGACTTAAAATGAGACACCAGTAGTTTCTGTGGAAAATCGGCAGTATGGTATTCTAGAAACCAGCAGGAAGGAAAAACTAATAGTGGCCAATGGGGCTGAGAACCAAAGGGAAAGAGTAAAGATAGAGAAATGGATTTATCAAAAATGGTCATCATTTGTGACTTCAGTAAGTTTCAGTAGAATGTGTTTTTATCACACATTGGAAGAAACATCTAGTCTCAGTGAAATGAAAAAATGGGCCACAGTGAGTGAGGCCTCAGTGAGTAGAGAAATTCTCAGGGATTTTACAGTGGAAGGGAGTGGAGAAACGTGACTGTGGCTGAAGATTTTGGGTCTTTTGTTTATTTTACCCAAATTGTGAGGTATTAGGATATTGTGTTTTGAATAATCTATTTTTTTAAAAGGAAATATATTGATGACAGGTGAGAAAGAAGCTGTCTATCATCAGGAGCAAAATGTAGATTTCTGGTCCAGACAAAATGATGCAGACTGACCTCTCCCTCCTCCTTCCCTTGAAGACAACTGCACATCCTGAAATAATGCTGGGGGTGAGCAACTGGTGGGAAGAAGATGGCATGAGCTGACAAGATAGGATGATGGCAAGGAAATGGGATACTCAAAATTAAAACATCAGATATATATGGTCATTGGTAACAATTCAAGTTTTGCCTGAATAAGGAGGCATTGGAGAGCAGAAAAGATAGTTGAAAGGAGTAGGGAAAAGAACTACAAGGGCGGGATAGTCAATCGATGATAATTCATATGGCTATGGAAATGATTATACAAGCAAACAGTACACATAATTAGGGCCCAGATGATTTCGTGGCAAAATCATTATTATGCTCTGGACGAGTCATCTTCATTTCTGTTCTCTGAATAATGAACATCACCATGAGGTCATACCTATTCTGGTAACAGAACTAATATCATAGCTGAGGTTTCTAGTTTTGCTGAATGCAGACCTGATGTGTAATTCTGAAATGGATCCAATTAACAGTTTCCTCTGACGGAAAAAATGTAATGATTTAATTATTCTTTAATACAGGAAAACTAATGTTTAATTCAGAAATTCAGACTTTTGATCATGCTTTTGCAATTCACAAAGTCTGAAAAATGGATGGGCATCATGCTTGTCTTCTCTATTTGCCTATCTGCTGTTGCAAAATATAAATGTTAGCACATTGTCATGTCAAGTGCTTAAACAGAAATTAGAGATGCACATTTGGGACACACAGTTCTAACGTGATAATGAACTCAAACGATTTGAGAATATTTACATTTATTACCCGGGCTGACCATATCTTGGCATTACTCTAGCCTCTGTTTTGTTCTCTACATCATCTGCTGCTGCGCTATTTCTCTGCTCTTTATAATTTAAACAACTCAAATTACCTGCTTTGCCCTGTACTGCATATTCCTTGTCATGTTCTCTTGCCTTCGCACATGCTTCACATTTTCTGGAATGGGATCATTTTCCTTGTCTCTCTGGATAATTCATCCCTCCAGACACAGCAGCACATGAGGCCTTCTCAAAGAAGTAGAACACCCCCTGCGTTTCATTTCCTGGTCCACACCATAGCAGGAGTTATTTTTTGTTAGTGCTTTTTTTTTTCCTTATTAGAATTTGACATCTTGAAGGCACAGATTATGGTTTATTTATATTTTGTCCATAGGAAACTAATACAGTGCCTTATACATAGTCTGGGAATCAATGAATGAATGAATGAATAAACGTGTGAATGAATAGTACTATTCTTTACCGGAATAATTTCTCATACTAAAGTCATTCCGTGCAAACATTTGAACCGAAGTTGGCGGGCATTTGGAATTTATAATGACAAGATTAAGAACAGGATTTTTAAAAGTGAGTAATAAAATACGAGTATACGGAAAGGCTAAAAATAAGACCACAGTACCATGGTTGATGAATAATTCTACTTTTTAAGAGTAGACCCTTTATATTTTAAGAAATGGGGGGTCTATCCTTAAATTGCACCTTTTTTTCTAGTGGCCTTCTTTATGATAACTAATTGGTGAAATAGGAGTAGAATCTGTCAAGGCACAATGCTATAATTAATTGTAGGATATCACAAATTGTAAGATATTTTATTTCAATATCTGGTTTGAGAAAACATTACAGTAGGATACTCTGGCATTCACCAGGTACAGTTTTTGATTTTTAATACTGTCTGCTTCACAAATAGTATTTAATCTGCCCCCCCCCCAGGGACAATTTATTGAAAAAAAGATGAAATTCCAAACCCCTGATTTAAATTTTGCATGCTTTTTACCTACTGATAATCTTGGCCCTATTGTTTAATTGTTCTCCCTCTAGGTTTCAAATACTTGTAATTGTCTCAGTATGGTACCTTTATTTTTTAATTTATTTTATTTTTTTTTAGCATGGTACCTTTCTAATGATGCACCTGTAATCAGTTTCCTTCTCTGTCTCACTTCTCCATCCCCTTCTTAGTGCTTCCTGAGATCACACTCTAAGTAAATCACTTGCATGTAGCCTTTTCTCAGAGCCTACTTTTGGGGAAGCCCAACCCAAGAAAAGCTAGCATGGCCGGAGATGGGGACAATTGAAGTGAGTTTTGTAGACATGAGCAAAACCTCTTCAGGTCATTGAAAACATGGCTACTTGAAGAAGAATCATACTGCAAAGCAGACTAAACATGTCACAGTCAGCATTCTGTAATTTGTTCATGAAAAGCAAGTTTCCAGTTGTGTAATATAAAGCTGTAGGTATTTACATGAAATAGAAAACAAAGCACTTTGTACATACTTATAAAGGGATGGGTTTTAACTCATATGGAATAGAAAATTATGTAAAATAATGTAATGAAGCAGCATGATCATATTCATATTTGTGTGGGTAGATGCATGGAGAGATGCTATGGGACTATTTACATAATTCATCCACAAGAGGATGAGAATTGATTTCAGCAGTCCCAAAAGATGGGCAGAGAGATCGAAGGAAGTTTTGGAATTTATAATCAATAAGACTTTTTAAAAAATTGGATATCATGGATAGATATTATTATTTTTTTAAGATTTTATTTATTTTTTAGAGCAGGGAAGAAGGAGGAGGAGAGGGAGATGGTGAGAATCTCAGGTGGACTCCACACTGAGTGGGAAACCCCTCAGGGTCTTGAGATCATGACCTGATCTGAAGTCAAGAGTGAGCTGCTGAACTGCCTTAGCCCCCCAGGGGCTCCATGGTAGATGGATATTCTCACATTTTCCTGCTTGATTGAATAGAAGTAATACTTAGAGAACTTTAATAAAATATTGCTTATAGGAAGAGAAGTCATCTGGAAAATAAAATGGGGTATGAGGAATAATAGAGATCAGTACAGGGTTGGCCACATTTGAGTTTGAGCTCTTTATCTCTTATCTTGTAGATGTTTAAAAGAAACTCTTTTTGGATCTCAGTGAGTAAATCTTTATGATGGCTTAATGTATTAATGGAAATATTTGGAAAAGTATGATAGTTTTGTCTTTGTTTGTAGATGTAGGAAAAGGCCAAGAGGAGTTAACCTTCTCAGTACACGGAACTGTGGGACCACTCATTCTACATCTAAGAATAGTAAATGTTAGTTGCAAAAACCCCTCAATTTTTCACTGAGAGTGGCTGTAGTACTATATTCTCTGGTGCCTAGATGTTCAATGCTGCTACTTCTAGGCCAACATCCTTGCTTCACAAAACTGCTCTATACTTACCTGCCCTATCTGACTGACTGTGGCAAATCCCATTTAAGTGATTCAAGGGGGGAAGGTGAGCTCTGCTGTGAATGAAAGAAAAAATAAAAAGTAAAAAATAATTAAAACCCACTGTCCTTTAGCATGCTGCTATTCAGGAAAGCATGGATTGAACTGTGGGAAGTAGAGTTATTTAAAGGACAATTTTGGGAGAATGGTCTCATAGTGATAATGAAGTTATTTGTGGGAAAATTTATTTTATGATGGAGATATTTGACAATTGATCATTCATCAACACAGATAAAAACATGCATTTATGAAATGTTCCCCTTCTTCCCCCATTTAATTACTGTGTATGTGCCTGTGCATCTATATAATTGTATGCATATATATGTATAAAAATCTGAAGAGAGAAAGGGTATGCTAAGAACATAGAACCAAATAATAAGATATTAATAGGCCAACTGCATTAATCAACAGAACTAAATCTGTCTGTGCCTCAGTAATAATTAACAATGTTCATTTAAATGATTAAACTACCAAGGTTGTTTAGGATAGTAGCGAAGAGTGGATATTGTTTTAGTTGTTTCTTCTCAAGTAATCTTGTTGTGATTTTTCACAAATATTAAATGATTCTGTAATTCTGGAGATAGATAGGAGGACTTCATTTTTCATAGGAAATAGAACGATCATTCAAATTGGATACTACAGCACTTTATTGCAACCCTTGATTATCTTTCAACTCATTAAAAAGCTGTTGAAAAATAATTTATTATTTAGTTGCTAACAGATAATAAAAAATTCATTTTTGCTAATGGCACAATCAGATTATATTTTATTGTGCAATTTTTATTGGTCTTGATAGGACAGTAGATTAATTACATATATATTTCACTAGCTCAGAAACATGGACATTGTATTTGCTGAAACACGACTTAACTTAGATTAAATAGATTTTGCTGTATTTCAATTAAAGGATTCCTGAAGCTGAAAAGTAGATGAGCAACTCTAGTACTTTATAATTCCTCTTGAGTATTGTATTCACCTATGCAATTCGTATAGAAAATATAACTATGCTATTCTTAACATACAATGGAACTGAGATATTCTAATATTTACAGTAGTCGATGAACTAGAGACAACCTGCAGAAGAAGAAGAAGAAGAAGAAGAAGAAGAAGAAGAAGAAGAAGAAGACAAAAAAACATCACCACCACCACAAAAACAGGCTATTGATGGCTTTCATATAATTAAGCAGAACCTTTGAAGGGTTGGCCCTCAGGGGACTGGAGGACAAGCAAAGAAACAGAGGCCCTACTAGTATTTTCTGAGATTAATTTTCCTGGAATCCCCCACTTATTATCCATGCCATTTCTCCAGTGCACTCAGGAAAAGCACTGCTACTGAAATGTTCCAGCAAAGTCTGGACACACTTATGCATCCTTTAATTTCCTTCGCATCAGGGAGACCAAGCTGGAACATGTAAAGACATATTTACTCAAAAAAAAAAAAAAAGAATATAATTGTGATTAGCAAGTACTTATATATTTTACTAGAATGTCTCTTTTCCTGTATCTCAGATGTCTTCTGGGTAGCTGAAATCACTCATGGTGAGGGAAAATAATCACCCCAAAGATATCTGCATCCTAATCCCTGGTATTACTCCTATGAATATGTGCTACACAGATTGAGTTGTGTTCTCCCAAAACATGTTGACACTGGATGCCACCAGGAGCTGAAGAGAGACATGAAATGGAGTCCCTCACAGCCCTGTTGACTATTCACCTTGGACTTCTAGCTTCTAAAACTGAAACAAAGACTTGCTATTGACTAACCTACCAAGTTTGTGGTACCTTGGCATGGTAATCCCAATAAATGAATACATTTCTGTCATATAACAAAGAAAATCAATTGCAGTTACTGTTACAGTGAAGTTTATTCATAAGCTCACCTTCAAACAGGGAGACTACCTGGATATTTGGATAGGCCAACTTAATCAGGTGAGTTATTAAACATGGAAGAAGGCATTGGAAGAGCAGGTCAGTAGGGTGCAGCATGAGCAGGACAGGGCCCTCCATTTCTAGCCACCAAACAAGGAATTGTGCAGCTTCCAAGAGCTAGGAAAGGGGAGGTAGCAGATAAAAGGCTGAGCATCCAGAAACAAACGTGGTCCTGCTGACATCTTCATGGAAACTACTGTGGCTAGAGTCAGGCTTCTGACCTTTTTTAAGGTAATAAATGTGTTCTGTTTTAAATGAGTGATTCCGTGGTAATTTGTTATATCAGTCATAGAAACCTAATATCCCTCTGTAACCTACGGCTGCAGGAAAGTCACAGTGAGGTTCAGGGTGAGCAGTAGCATATACAAAGTCCTTTGTTTTAGGTTTTTTTTTTTTTTTTTTCTGTGATGATGCTGCACAAGTCTCTATGTCTTATAAATAAATTTTCTTTTCCTTAGTTCTGTGAATTGGCTGGGGTAGATCTGCTTCAGGCTGTGGGTCTGCTTCAGACTTACTCACACTTATTTATAGGATTTATCTTCCTTGAATCCAGACTGAAAGAGTATTAGTCACTTAGGGGAAGGTCTTCTCATGGTCAACTGCAGGAGTGTGGAGAGAGAGGCAGAAACATGTGCCTCTTCCAGTCTTAGTTTGGAACTGGCAATTGTAACCTCATCCCACATCCACTGAGCAAAGTAAGAGCGTGGCCAGGCCTAACATCAGCGGGGGAGGAACATGAGCCATGGCAAAGGCGGGAAGAAAGGAAAGGATTATGGACAAATAGTAGGATCTACAATACTCAGTTTCCTCTCTGAAACAGGCCTTTTGCTCAGAAATGCACTCTGAAGATTTGCTTTGGAAGAAAAACATCACCAACCCGCAATTATGACATGGCATATTGGATGAGGGGGGAACCAGGATGTGGGGGTTAGTCAAGAATGGTGCCACAGACTGAATTCTGTCCTCTTAAAATTCAAATGGTGAAGCCTAATCCCAAATATGGATGTAGTTGGAGATGGAGCTTTTAAGAAGAGAACGAAGATTAAATGGCATCATAAGGATGAGGATCTGTGTTCTCACCAGAAGAGAGGGAGCCACCAGAGGCGCACACACACACAGAGGAAAGGACACGGCCAGAGGCAAGTGAAGGGGAGAGACTTCAGGAGAATCCAAACCTGATGACATGAGACTTTCCAGCCTCCAGAACTGTGAGAAAATCATCTCCTGTGTTTAAACTCCCCAGCCTGTGGCATTGCATTATGGCAGCCCAGGAGGGCATACAAATGGACTCTATTGTCTGCAAAGAATATAAAAATAAGGGATACCTGGGAGGCTCAGTGATTGAGCATCTACCTTCAGCTCAGGTTGTGATCCTGGGGTCCTGGGATCAAGTGCTGCATCGGGCTCCCTGCAGGTAGCCTGCTTCTCCCTCTGCCTATGTCTCTGCCTCTTTTTGTGTGCCTCATTGATAAATAAATAAAATATTTTTATAAAAATTATATTGAGATCAATAAACATCAGTGTGCTTTTTTAAAAAAATCAACACTGTGGGCCAGCAATTAGATAAATAGTGAAAAAGCTGATCCTTCTGACAGCATGGGCCTCTCCCATTCTGTGATACAACACTAGTCATGCAGACTGAAGATATGACTTCTCCATTTCAATCCTGATTTCAATCCTGATGGATGTGAAATTTGCCCAATATTGATTCAAGATTTGTACAAAGCATCATCCTACTTTGATTTTTGGCTCAGAGTACAATTTTCCAAATAAAAATGGAGCTGTTTCACTCAACACTGAATGACACAGCATAATTACTTGGAAACAAAAGAGAAATGAATTAGGCAAAACAGCAATATCATTAACATCTTCAAATAAAAATAGATTTTGCTTAAAAAATTTATACCATGTACACATATAATTTAATGTGTCTGTGTAAAGTTTTTCCAATAACGTACTGTCAAATATTTTTTAAAAGTCCATTTTCAAATATTATAGATGAAATAACTTATGGCTGCCATTCTTAACATTTTGATAAGACTCAAACATTACATATGTTCTTATTATTCAGCAATGCCATTTCCTTTCATTAATTCACTTTGTATTTCTTTTTATCTCTCTCAACAGTGATGACAATTTGTTCATTTTTCATCGCGCTAATCTTCCTTCTCAGCCACAGATAAAACAGTTGATGGGTGATTGTTTAAAGAACTACTCATTCATCACCACTCTCTTACTTTCTTTTCCCCCTAGCTTGGAAATAAAAATATTCCATAATTAATTCCTTCAGCGTATTATTTTCCACAATTGTTTTGTCACATCACTTGTTTATAACATTCATATGCATTCCATATGGTAAGTATTCCAGATATAATTTTTTCATGTAATTTTTTGCCAGAACATACAATATATCCAAAGCTACAATTAATTATTCTCCCCCTTTTTCCACTTCAACATATTTCATTTCTTAGTTTCCATTATATTTAGAAAACTTTCTGAAGCTGAGATCCCCTTAATGGGCTACATTTTTCCATGGCATTTTATTAAACAATAGATAATATTATGTCTCAGTGGTGTTCTGAGCAGTGAAAGAAGAGAATGCCTCATCACACCGGAAATCATAAGAAATATTTGAGCCTCCTAAAAACAGATTGAAAAAAAGTTAACGTAATTTTTAGACATTATCTAAAGCCAGATGATGTTATGAGAACAAAATAGCTTAGGAGGCAGAACATTTTTAAAAAATAATTCCATATAGCTGTTGGGACTTCCAGTTTTAGCTCCCACATGGGAAGAGCTTGGAAATATTGCTCCTTTTCTTACAATAGAGGAACCTGGAGAAACTGAAAATCAATGAAACTTTTGGATCCATCAGAAAACTGACCTGTGGAGTCTATCATCATCCTGTTATCTGGTGAGACGTGTACATTCAAAGGGACGAAGCTGAGATTTGCTTACACTGCCAGCTGACACACTGAGTTCAGCATTATAAGACCAGAGGGTGAACCCACCAAAAATGCACTGGATTCCTGATCCATTGAAACTGTGTGATAATGAATCTGTTTTAGCCCACCCAATTTGTTGTAATTGTCACACAGCAGTAGAAAATGAATACGGAAATGTACAGACACTGTATTTCACTCCTTATACCATTGGCTAAACAAACTATACAATCTATATAAAAGAAAAATGTATTAAATGTACTCTAGCATGACAGAGATAGTTGTTACTCTAATTGCCACATTTTATGTAACCTTGTTTAATTAAAGTATAAAAATAAATCATTTGTGTTCTGATCTTGTCTTCTTATTTGATAAACATCATTGTACCTAAGAGCCCTTTGAAATCGAGCTAAGATAAAATGCTTCAATGTTACAGCTTTAAAAGAAAACACAAATTATTAAGAGGCATAACATGTCTTGGAAAGAAATGATTAGACCTCCATAATCATTACCTACACTCTGATTTTGGCATTATTTTGCCCAACAGAAAGAACCCATATTATGTACAAATAAGCATTGTAAATGGAAATTCCCCCCAAGCTTTTCACCATTGTGAAGAGTAGTAAGAGAAGAGCAGTGATTCTCTCTAAGACGTAGATGTGGAAATGGGTGGTTTAGCATGAGGAAGGCAAAATGAATTGTGCTGATGTGGTTTGTTCAGCAAACAGTAGAATCCTAGTCACCAGAAAATAGGTATCTAATATGATCCCCAATGAAAAAGGAGAATCCCATTTCTACAGACTTGCTGAGTGGCTTGCCAAGCATTAGTTATGTCCACTGAAAAGTATGTAGTGCACTGGATTCTTCAGAGCGCTCTGACCCCTTCACAAATGTTAAACATTGGATATAATGGCAGGTACTCCTCACTTAGCTGTGAAGATACATTTAGAACTCTAATCTTCATAGGAGTCTCATGTCTCCAAGTAGACTCTAGAAACAAAATGCAAACCTTTGGATAAATGCCACTTACTTTAGGAAACTTTCAATTATTAAAGGATTACAGTGGTAATAATAAAGCATTCTTTGAGAAAAGGTAGGAACCAAATACTAATAAACATTTGTGGAAAGAGTGTTTAAGTATGGGTGCAAGAGAGGAGAATACATACGTGATCAAGTGTAAGATGGGTAATTGTGGTTAGTGCAGTAACATTCATAAATTGTTTCTATTCTGTCTATTATGTTGGGTCAAGATATGAGAAATAGTGAGAAGACACAGACTAGAGAAAGGTAGAGAAATGAGACAAGGCTACTTCCATCACCAACCCAATGACTTGTGCATTGGCTATGCGAGGTCAGATAAGTGAAAAGCATCCCAAGGTCCTACACGATGGACTTGTGAGGCTTTAAAGTAAAAAGATACACTAAGCAGAGGGGAGAGTGAGCAAGGGACACCAGGAGAGCCTGAGCCTTCCACAGGCAACTCCCACTTCCTTTATCCATGGCGCAGGATATGCTTTGCCTTAGATCATGAACCATTAAGTCTTGTGTGAGAGATCATAGTTTCAGGGAGCGTCTGGGCAAAAGTTTTAAGTGATTTTTTTTTTTCAATCCACTAGTCACTTACTTAGCCCAGGCAAGATGTAGAGCTGATTAAGCCAAGCATAACTTCTTACTGTATACACCAGCAAATTCCTCACTTTTTGAAAGTTCATGCGATGTTGCTTCACTTTGATGAAAGACCTACATCAGGACCGGTTTCTGCTAATGGAAAGAAATCAGAAGAGGATTTTTAGTTTTAAGGAAAAAAGACCAAAAGCAAAATCAGCATTCAGCATTTCTTTTCCTTTTTTAAAAAAAATGTCACTAATAACAAATTTTATTGACTTTTACAAAGAATAGGAATGTGTTAAACATCTTATTTTCACTATTTCATTTAATCTTTAACTGTCTTTAAGCAGAGGTAACACTACTTTCTCCATTGTATGGAAAGTAACCGAGTCTTTGAGATTCTGAATAATTTTCAAAGGTCAGCTAGTTAGTAGGCTGTAAGGTGGGAAAGAAACCCAGGCCCTGGGTTAAGAGAGGTTATTTTGGGGTGGTCTTTAAATGCTCAAAAAGTTTTCCATAGAAATTAATGGTGACTACTTCTTTGCTTTATGCCACTTTGGCGTATGAAAATTTTCATAGCAATGCTCTACTTTTTTTTATCTTATTTATTTATTCATGAGACACACACACACACACACACACACACACACAGAGGCAGAGACACAGGCAGAGGGAGAAGCAGGCTCCATGCAGGGAGCCCGATGTGGGACTCAATCCCAGGACTCCAGGATCATGGGCCTGAAGGCAGGTGCCAAACCTGCTGAACCACCCAGGGACCCCATAAATGCTCTACTTTTGGATAGCAGGAAAAACCTGTACCCCTGAACGATGTACATAGACTAACTTCAGGGGCTCAGAGGTGTTTTGAACTCTAAACAGCACATTGTAAATAATGAGCAAGCCCTTCATATCCTTTTCCTAGGCTCTCGATCAGTACTAGACTTCTAGACCTCCCTGGAAAGAAACAGGCATGAGAAAAGCCATGGTTAAGGCTCCCCCTTCATGTTGGCTTACCCTGAAGTAGGCACTTACAACCTCAGACAGACCTCTCTCTCTCTAGCCCTTCATTGTCTCCTAAACTCCAGATACACTTTTGATCAAGCGCTACATGTATACATCATTGTCAATTCTGTATATACTATATTGTAAATATGTATACACATATTGCACCTTGCATAAAAACATTTCGAATCTGCTTTTCTCGAATACGGTATCTTTCACTCCAAACGACTTTTATCATCTTGCATAGCTTGGGTATATGACAAAACAGGTATTGTCTCAGCTCAGGCTGCAATAACAAGAAACAACAGATGTGGTGACTAGTACTGCAAATATTTATTTTCTCGCAGGCCTGGAGGCTGGATTTCTGAGATGAGGGTGTCAGCACGGTTGGGTTCTGGTGAGAGCCTTCTTCCTGGCTTGTGGCTGGGCACCTGCTCACTATACACCTACGGGGCCTCCCCTCAGGGAGAGACAGAAAGTGAGCTCTGTCTGGTATCTCTTCTAAGGACATTAATCCTCTTGGATCAAGACCTCAACTCTATGACCCCATTTAACTTAATTACCCTCTTAAAGGCCCTTTTTCCAAATGCAATCACACTGTGGGTTAGGGTTTCAGTATACAAATTTTGGGGGTGACACAATTCAGTTTATAGCAAGTATCATGTTTTAAGAGATTTTTAATAGGTAATAATTCCACATACATGAACACAAAAGAGGAAGGGAGAAGGAAAAGGAAGGAGTAGGGGCGATCCCACAAGTTTCATGTATTAGAAATAATTATTCTGTTTTTAATTCCATTTTCTTCTAACATGTTCAATATAAATTTATTTTATCCATTTCCACTGCTTTGCTTTTATGTCAGTTCTTTTTATTCACCATTAGATTCTCTGGTTCGAAGAAGAGCCAACCTCTGGCAGCAATGCTACTTGATTTTCCTGGATAAGTGTCTGTCCTCTGGCTCTTCTCCGCATTTCGTGGCTCAGACATATGGCTTCTCTGTGTACAGTTCTTTGTCATCAACCCCTCAAGTTCTCTCTAATTAAGACTCACCATGATTCAATAACCTGACATCTTAAAAGTCATATGATTTTCCAACAGAGCTGACATAATACTGGTTTCTAAAACAGTTTTTTTTCCCAAAATAGTGTACTAATTTTACATAGTGATGGAATTGTGACATAATCTATTATTTACTAACGTATACTCTTGTGTTTTATCATATTTAATAATTTAAGAAAACAGCTTTAAAATAGTATTATACCATATTTAAATCGTAAAATTATGTTAAAATTTGTATGGACATCTCAAGGACTCAATGAAGAGATTTTATAGGGAATACTCATATCCTCCTGAGTAAAAGGTGCTATTGGGGAGAGGTGCCCCCTGGCATTATGTCTGTGACTAAGGAAGCAAAGGTGTGGAGGACTGATGGCTTCTTGGGGTAACAGCAGCATTGGGTTTGACTGGATGAAAAGTGACGTATGACAAACACTTCTTCAGACTCGGATGAGGCCAAGACAAACAGGTGATCTTGAATAAGAAAGCTCAACTACTGGCTTAGGGGGCAAGTGAATGATTCAGTCCTTTGCAGAAAAGATCTGTCAAGTGGACAAACACAGTCCACATGAATTTGAACTTGTTTCTCAGAATCCGGAGTGATTAAACTATGGATGGCATTGGGTAATCATTGATTCCGAAAATGAGGGGCAGGGTTTAAAGCCAAATGGGAGAATCAAGAAATTTCAAAGTGGAGCAGAGAAAAAATGCCATAGTTTAAATCTAAGTGTTCTATTGACTTACTCTTAGACACAACAAAATGTATTCCTATTGTCTTTTAAATAGATTATATTTTAGCATTTTAAACTTCAGAGAAACTTAAAAACATGCTATAGAAAGTGTGTGTCTAGAACTCTTCAATACCCTTCTTAGAAATGGTTAAAAAAATCAGTCTCCCATGTTTTCCCTAAGAGATTCAGGAAATAATTCCCTCTGTATCATTTTAGCTCAATTGTATGATTAACGGTGATGTTCCCTTACTAGTTTGATCTTACTAGAGATGTGCTCCTCTGCCCATTAAATGACCCAGACCCAACTTCCACCAAAGACAATGTAAGCAGAAATGTGCTTTATTAGCAGATTACTGAAAATATGCTAACATCCCCAACCATTTTCCTCTGGATGTTAGACACAAGAAAGTAGAACCTACTTTTGTGGCTAACAGTGAGTATATTCTAAGTCTACAATATAGACTTTTTTTTTTCAACTTTCTTTCCCTTTGGTGTTGCAGCCACACCTCTGCAACCTTTTAACAGCACTGAAAGAAGTCACTTAGAACGTCACAACAAATAAAAGCTACAGTGGTAGTAAGATTGTCGCTGTTGAGTGATTACATTGATACAGCAGCCCCAGAAAAAGCCCCACTTAAAGCAACTTTAAGAACCTGGGTAACCAGTGTGGAACACCCTTACCTTAGTCTATATTTTTCCAAAGTCAAGAAAACAACAGCAGTCTCTCTTTTTTTAAGTTAAACTATTATTTTGATACATTTGTCGATTCACATGCCAGTTATATGAAATATTAGAAATTCCCACTTGTTCTTTACCTCCTTTTGTCCTAAGGAAGCATTTTGTAAAATCATTATACCAATAATACAAAGACGGCAATGTCATTGATAGAGTCAAACACAGACCCTGCCCATCCCCACTTGTGTACCCAACCCACCTGCTCCCCAGGCCCTGGGATGGTACTGATGGCCAGTACCTCCCCCAGCACCCTGCGTGCTCGGTTGCTGCAGTGATACACAGTAGACTTTGTATTTGGTAGCATTCTTCCCTTATTTTGGTTGTATTTTTCAGGATTGCTTTTAGCTTCCCTCAGTCCCATGTCTTTCCACATATATTTTAGAATCAGCTTCGCTATGTCTACGAAAACCCTGCTGAGATTTTAATAGAAATTGTTTTAAATCTATAGATCAGTTTTGGGGAGAATTAACATTTTTACTGTGTTGAGTCCTCTAATACATGAACATGATATGTCTCCACTTATTTACATCTTCTTGGATTCCTTTCAGCATTTTGCAATATAGGGAACATTTTCTGTTAAACTTATCCCTAAGCTTATGGTTTCTTCTGAGTGATTATAAACACTATTGTGCTTTTTATTTTCAATTTCTACATCCTCACCATCCGTATATACAAATATGTTTCCCCTTCGCTTGTTGATATTATAATCTGCCACATAGTAAACTCACTTATTAATTTTAAGAGTTTTCTTTTCTTTCTTTCCTTCCTTCTTTCCTTCCTTCCTCTCCCCCCATTTCCCCTTCTTCCTCCTTCCTCTCATTCTTCCTCAGGACTGTCTATGTAGACAACCACAGCTGCACTTAGGGACACATTATTTCTTCCTTTTCAATATGCATGCTTTGTATTATTTCTCTGTTGCCTTTTTGCAGTTTTTATTACTTATAGTTTAATCAGCTTCTTGGGTTTGTGGGTTTGTGTCATGTCTTTGGCATAATTCGGGACATTTTCATACATTATTTCTTTGAACACTCTTTCACATCAGTCTCTTTCTCTTTCCCCTTTATCTCTGGGACTCCAATGACTGGATCTTCTGTCCCTGTCTCATAGGTCCCCTGAGGCCTTGTCCTTCCCTTTCCTTTTCCAGTCTAGTTTTTCTCTGTATTCAGGTTGGAGAAATTGTTTTGATGTTGTTACCTTCCTCCTTTTCTTTCCTTCATCTTCTCCACTCTACCATTAGGCCAATCCATCTTGTTTTATTTTATTTTATTTTATTTTTTTTTATTACAACATTTTTTTCAGTTCTGTAATTTTCATTTGATTCTTCTTTGTAATTTCAATTTTTGGTTTTCTTTCTTTTTCTTTTTTCTTTCTTTCTTTTTTTTTCTTTTGAGATTGTTTCTTAATCTCTTTCAAGATAATTTGCAATTGGTTGTTCAAGTATTTCTAGATGGTTCCTTTAAAATCCCGTCAGAGAATTCCAACATCTGGTTGATCTCCGTGTTGGAATCATTTAACTGTTTTGTTTCTGTTGTGCTTTTATTCAGCCTGTGACATTCCTGATTCTTGTTACAATGACTGTGATTTTGTTTATTTTTAATTGTATCCAGGACATTTTAGCTATTCTGTAAGGAGATACTGGGTCCAATTTAAATATTTATTTGAACGTGTGGTCACCCTATTGAGGTACAGTACTCAGATCATTGCAGTAAGCTGTGGGTCTAATGACAATCTAATTGTCAGAAACTTTGAGGAACAACTTTGGTTTGCTCCAAGGCTGTGTCCTTGGGCCTATCCCAGACCCTGCTTAGGGTCCAGAAGGGGCTTCCTCAGGCCCAGCTGTCTGTCCCTCACTGGAGAAAGAGTCTCTTGCCCAAGAGATTAACGATGCTTCTTGGGAAGGAGGCTTGTTGTCTTTTGGTGAGGAGGCCAGTCTCTGGCCCAGTGGCCTAGCCTGGAAGGAACGCACCCTGGACTCATTGTCCGGGGTCCTCTGATCAGTCCTGCCAGGTACTTCCAAGCTCACCTTGTGTGGTTGATGGGATTCACATCTGAACTGCTGGAGGAATGAGCCTACTCAGTCCATCTTCTGTTGCTTGTTGGTGGCATCTGGAAATGCTGGGCCCTGGGCACTTTCCTCTTGTGGCCACAGTTGTAAGATGCTCTGTTCCTATGATGTTGCTCCAGTCTTAATGTCCTTAGCCATTTGCTTTCCTCTTTCTACACTGCACATTTATACTTTGGTAATCTCTTGCATTATTTTATGGGTTTATATTTGCTCTTATCAGGAAGTAGCAGGGAAAAAGCAGTTTCCACTCTTTTCTCCAGACTGGAAGTCCAATATAATGGTGCAAGGCACTCACATTAGGCCTTGCTAAAACATAATCACACACTGTACAATTGTCAGTCTTAAATATGTTTTCAGAAGAGATTTGTTCCTCCGTGAAATATCACATGCAAATCCTTATGATTCTAAAATATGGTCTTGTACTAGAAACTTGGGAGTAAAGGCTATAGAAGGTTTTAGAGTATATGCAAATGTTCATTTTGCACTTGTGAAAATTATGTTTATTAATACAGGTTCTTATATAACTGTCCTTTAGATTTTTACATGTTTGATGATTCATCATTGTGACATATCACAGCACAGCTGGTTGCCAGGAGTGACATTATAGCAAAGATTTATATAAAATATCTAAAAGTTATGTAGCTATAATGCTTCCACTCCACGGGTAGCACCATCAATACCCACATTTAGGATAATAGCTCTAGCGGAAAAAAAAAAAGTTCCACAAAGAAAACTCTAGTAATGAAACTACTTGTATTCAACATCTCTGCAAATGAAACATGGCTATAAAATTTGTATCTAAAAATATCCAGCATCCACAAGGAGTTAACATTTGAAATTTGAAAGTCAAAAATTAGTTTAAAGTAGGTCTTGGTTGAAAGGGTAGAAAGTCTATACATTTTTTAGTGACTTCGTAAATAAGCTTTTTATTTTAGAATAGTTTTAGATTATGAAAAGAATGCAAAGACAGTATTTGTTAATAATTTTAAATTAACTTCCTAAACTCTTAGGTTGTTGCTTAGTATTGTATGATAAAAATTATCTTTTATTTAAATTATGTTTCCAATTCCACAATTTGGTTGTTGACTAGAAATTATTAAATTCATGCTGCAAATGGACATAATCTTGCATTTATGGTATTGTAGAAGTGAATCAACATGCATTTTGCTTTCCATTACTTCCAAAGTAAAATTTTGATTGGAAGATTTCTTTTTAGTTGATTGTATTATGCATATTGTTAGTCTCTTGTGTTCAAAGCTCACATAATAAACGAGAATCCTTAGTATATTTCTAGCTTTTAAGATTTTTTCTTTAATGCCTCCGTAATGAATAATATATAAGATCTTATCAGAGAGAATTTTTAGACCAGAAATTCCACCAGAAGCCTAAAGAAAATTAGGTTATTTTTATTTCTTATATCAATATAATGAGGATTGGAGAACCAAATGGAATGGCAAGAGTAAGGCCCACTATTTAGAGAAGCAAAGACTACAAATTTTATTTCTTACTTCTTTGTGTTGTTAATTACTGTAAATACTCATCATCTTTAGCCTTCATTGTAAGATATTTCAAATTAAACAATTAATCATTCCATTGCTTTGATTTAGAATTCTGTAGTTGGACGTAATGATATTTCTCTTTCTGCTTCATTAGTACTCGCAGTCTTCATTTTGCTGGCAATTGTTGGCATGTCTGTGCTTAGACAGGAATAGAGGGAAGTGCAATAGTGTTGCTCCTTTGTGAGTCATTTAATTCTTTAAACTGAGACTCACCTTAAAAAATCATATGTATTTGCTAAAGTTTACAGAAAATAGTTATGTCTTCTAATGTAATTTCTAAATCTCTCTCCATTTTTCTTATGAGAAACTTAAAACTAAATGGCATAAAATGTACTTTTCAAAACCACACAGATAGCAACACAGATGAAGCTAGGGAGTATAGTGCTACGTGAAATAAGTCAGAGAAACAAATACCATGTGATTTCACACATATGTGGAATTAAAAAACCAAACAAGTAAGCAAAGGGTGGGAAAGGAGAGAAAGAGACAAACGGACCAAGAAACAGACTCTTAACTATAGAGAACAAACATGATTACCAGAGGGCAGGAAGGTAGGTGACGGGGATTAAGAGCCCTTATCACGATGAGCACTGAGTAATACATAAAAGTGTTAAATCACTATATTGTACAGTTGAAACTAATATAACACTGTATGTTAACATACTAGAATTCAAATTAAAATCTTAATTTAGAAAATGAGAGAATAATAAGTAATAGCAAATAAGTAATGAATTTAAGACAACCTTTACAGTGTATAGCTCCAAATTCTAGCAAATTTAATAATGCCATGAAGGAACAATGCTTCCATGCTGCCAGAGCAGTCTAGGGGCTCCTTAGATTAAGGCTACCGCTTGCAGAACTAGCCCAGCAGATATTATTATGTATTATATTATCATCTGTGGCTCAGCAGATATTATTATATTATAGGTGGTAGTGAGATAGCAAGAAAAATCATGTGGTGAAAAGAGCCCAGGATTTGAGTTCCAACAATGAAAATATTTTATCCTTAGCTTTCATATCAGTAACTATGACATAACAATTTTAAATTTACTTGACTCTACAACTTTGTTGGGTCAGTCACCACAAAAAAGGTATGCAGAAGTATTAAATTACAATGTAGAATAATAAATGCGATTTTCAATATGAAGGCCTATACATATATTATTATTTTTTTAAAGATTTTATTTATTTATTCATGATAGTCACAGAGAGAGAGAGAGAGAGAGAGAGGCAGAGACACAGGCAGAGAGAGTAGCGGGCTCCATGCAGGGAGCCCGATGTGGGACTCGATTCCGGGTCTCCAGGATCGCGCCCTGGGCCAAAGGCAGGCGCCAAACCGCTGCGCCACCCAGGGATCCCTATACATATATTATGATTGACTCCCACTTAGCCATATTATATACAACCAAATTACTCTAGTTTTACATTTAAGAGCATAAGTTCTGATCAAAACAGAATCAATAAATCTGATAATTAATTTGTAATTCAACCTTCTTATGTCAAAGATGTAAGCTTTAAAATATCTTTAGTTGGGGATGCCTGGGTGGCTCAGCAGTTGAGCATCTGACTTCAGCTCAGGGTGTGATCCGGAGTTCTGGGACTGAGTCCTGCATCAGGCTCCTGTAGGGAGCCTGCATCTCCCTCTGCCAGTGTCTCTACCTCTCTCTATGTCTCTCATGAATAAATAAGTAAATAAATGAATAAATCTTTTTTAAAAAATAAAATATATTTCATTTAATTATTATTTTATTTTAATTTATTTTAATTTAATAATATAATTTAATGTATATGTGTATCATAAAGTTGGAAACTGCAAAATATTTCAATAAAATCAGGGAAACAAATTTTGAATATATGTAATGAAAATGTATACTATAAATGTGGCATATATATACATATATATGAATATATAGTGAATATATAAGCATATATGAATGAATAAATATATACATTCAATATACATATTTATATATGTATATATATGTATTCATTCATATATATGTGTGTGCTCATGCTTATTTGTGTTTGAGTGTCCTCAGAACTGCTTTTTTAAATCCTTTATCAACTGGAATGCAAAATTATTTTCCTTTGAAAATATTGTTATTTTCGTTATGGAGCACATTGTTATTTTTCGTTATGGCATGTTTCCTTGATTCTTCCTGTTCCTTGTAGTTTTGTGTGGCTGCTTTCATATTGGAGGCAGCAGACACCTCCTCAAATCTTTGAAAAATAGACTGACAGCACAAGGAACATATCTGAGTTAATTATTACAAATGGAAGTCTATATACATAATCAAGGACAGATGCCCTCCTGTGAATATTCACAACTATTGTAGTCGGAATATCAAATTTATTCAAAATCTTCCATTATACAGGAATGGAAAATGGACATTCTCTCCTTGTATAGATATAGATATAGATGATAGATAGATAGAGAGATAGATAGGTAGATAGATAGATAGATAGATAGATAGATAGATAGATAGATATCAAGATAGATAGACTTGATACCAACACCTGATAAGGACATTGCAGACTAAGGGTCAATCCCTTTCATATATGAAATCCAGGAATATATGAAATGATAAAAATAACAATTGCTTTAAACTGTGATTTATTCCAGAAATATAAGGGTGTATGAAAATACCTACATCAATTATGTACTCACAAAATAAACAGAGAATATAGGAGAAAAATGCAAAACAGATGACCAACCTGTTAGGTTAGGGAAAATGCATGTGATAAAATTCAACATAATTTCATTATTTATAAAGATAAATATAAAAGATATATAAAGATATATGCATATATTATATTTATATATAAAGATAAATGCACACAAGCCCTGCTCCCACTCTCACGATGAGAAAAAAAATCTGATAACCTACAAAATACTAACTTTTCTTGAATCCATCATAATCTTGGGGTCACAAAGCAAACAGGTGGACTGAATTTTAAAAATGGGTAAGTCCCTCTAGGGGAACACTGGGAATGGTTCAGCTTTGGCAGAGCACAAGAAAAGAGATAACCACTATATAAATGGGTAAGAAGGCTGCTAGAATTTTAATGAATTGTTACAGGTCATGTGTGGGTTATCCTGACAGCTAGAACTCCTGGGAGCTCAGACACAAAGGAAGTTTGCAGTGAATTGCAAGCTCCTTTCGAAGGATGCTCATGAGAGGTCTGGGATAGTGCAAGAGATTAGAAATATCCACGTTGGTGGCACATGCACAAGAACATGAAATTCCATCCTCTTATGGGCCCTTGTCTCATGTCAAGTACAGCCTGAAGTGTCTGGATGATGGGCAGGACACCGCCCTTCTTCAGAGCTGAGGCAGATACCCCCAGCTATGGGGGCGTCATGTGGAAACAATTGCTCTCTGCCCCCGAGGGAGAGTCAGACCCTCCTCAGCCCCACAGCGTGTCTATCATCCAGTAAACAGCAACACATCTTTGTAGACAAACATACTCCGTGAGTATAGGAAAAGTAGAAGCAAAAATCTCTGTAGCTACAGAAGTTGTAGAAAAGTTGCTCAGACTCAAATCCATCCTGATGAAAAGCAAAATTTTAAAATATAAATATAAATCTCTCTATATATACACATATATATCTCCAATACGATATGTGTGTGTGTGTGTGTGTGTGTCCAAGAAGAGGTTATCATATTCTAACTTAGCTAAACATGATCCAAGTACTTATTTGTATAAATTGAGAGAAAATGAATAAGGTAATGATTAGTCTTAGAAAATTTCTGGGGAAATAAAGAATGATTCTACTTGTATGAAAGAAAGCATGATATTTACTGAAAACATACTGTGATAGGACTTTCACTAACGTATATGTATGCAATACACCTCAGGCATATAATTTTGGCAGATTGAACTCAATAAAATTTCAGTCATGAAAGACTAATTTTCAGTCATAAATGCACTCTGTGACCCGAAACAGATAGTCAAGCGTTTCCCTTGTTTTGGGTTCCTCTATGGCTTTCAGCAAGTACCACTGTCAATTTCAAATACGTCAAATGCAAAGCAGCAGGAACTAGCTATAGTGCTACGTTCTGATGGAACCAGATGCAATTTGCATGTCTAAACAATTAATGCAACCCTAGCATAGAGGTTGCTGTGATCCACCTTTTCCAAGTGTCACATTGCTTGGAGGGAATGGAGAAAAGTTTTGCTTTAGGAATACAAGTAATAAGACCAAATAGAATTTAATGGAATTCTGGGACAGAGGTCAGCAATGGAACAGCTTTGACAGCCATTAAACAGTGTAGACAACTCTGTAGTAATTCCACAAGTTATTCATTCTCCATGTTTTCCCTAAAATTTAGTTGTAGTTTTTACTCTTAAAGAAAGTAGTCCTTTTCCAGAACTATTTTACTGAGACCTTGTATTTTATGGGGATAATGAACTATATAGACCTTCCACTTATATATAAGGAGTTAAGGGATCCCTGGGTGGCGCAGCGGTTTGGCGCCTGCCTTTGGCCCAGGGCGCGATCCTGGAGACCGGGGATCGAATCCCACGTCGGGCTCCCGGTGCATGGAGCCTGCTTCTCCCTCTGCCCATGTCTCTGCCTCTCTCTCTCTCTCTGTTGACTATCATAAATAAATAAAAAATTAAAAAAAATAAAAATAAGGAGTTAAAAATTGCAGCATTTTCACATACATCATAGAGCGTGTATTTTCACAATAGTGCTGGGGAGCTATTTCCCATAACAAGGCAAACTGTGAGTTTGCAGACATGTTAGGTGACTTGCAGATGAGGGAAATAGGAAGTCAGTTCCCAGGACTTGCTGATGGGGGAAATAGGAAGAATTTCCACTCCTTTTGCTGTCGACCAGTTTCCCAAAGCAAACATGGCACTCCTCGATATGATGCCTAATACTTCCAAAATTTGAACAAGCCTACAGTTGGAGAAAGTTGAGCAGGTGATTTCTACCAGTCATGTAATGGAAGTATACCTTCCTACCTTTCTGTGCCAGCCAGTTGTTTACCAAAATAATTACCTTGCATTCTGGAGGACTTTGGTTTTTCTTACCTTGGACCAAATATTTGCTTTTGTGTTAACCAAGACATCCAAGTATAATCTTTTACCAGAATTTTGGATCTCCAGACCAATCAGGTTAGTCACATAGACCAGAGGACTCTTTATACACTATTATCTACTCATACACTGTCTTTATTCTTTATATAAACAAATGTAAAATAAGTGCACATCAATAAACAGATGCTCACTAAGGGTTGAAAATTGTCTTATTTGTAAAAAAAAGTGCAAGGACTCTAATAACTAAAATTTGTGACAATTTCAGCTTTATTTTTTGAAAGATTTTATTTATTTATTCATGACAGACACACAAAGGGAGAGGACTGAGACACAGCCAGAGGGAGAAGCAGGCTCCCTGTGGGGAGCCCAATGTGGGACTTGATCTCGAGTCCCTGGGATCATGCCCTAAGCCAAAGGCAGATGCTCAGCCACTGAGCCACCCAGGTGCCCCGCAGTTTCAGCTTCAAAAATATACTGCAGTCTTTGCTGTTATGCTCCAAATGAGTTAAGGATCCTAGTTTTCATTCTCTTTAATTTACTTTTTAAATTTTCACTTTCCTTTAGATGGAAATGGAACCACCATGTCATTTCTGTATTTTAACAACATTTTATATTTTAATACTATTTCTATGAAATAAAAAAAAATCTTCATAGAGAGAAAACATCTCAATCAATGTTATTTAGAAATAAAAAAATATGACTAATTGTCAGAAGAATTTTGTGGGGCTAAATAAATTTCAACTATGATCCCCATAACCAAGACCAATCAAAATACTACCATAGAATAGAAGTCCTTCTAAATTATTGACTGCATTAAAAACATCTATATTTGTTTATTAAAAGCAGACGTGTAAGTTAATATTTATTTTTAAAAAGATGTAGAAATCCACAATCCATTACAACATAATATCCCATGACATAATGGGTGTTGGTAAAAATAGTTATTCTTTAGCTAAATCACCTCGTGCACTTGTAGATGGGTAACAGTCATTGTAGAAGACAAAAAAGTCCAAACAAAAATTAAAATATTAAAAATAAATAAGTACAATAACTTTGAGAATTATGATTATATTTGGCAATTAAAATATGCTATTCTCAAACTCCTGAGTATATGTCATGTAAGTATGGCACATGTAACTACAGTAACCGAAGGACCTGAGCACTGACTGTTAAATGCTTAGGGATGAATTAGCACTGCGTTAATGTGATAATCATGAAATTAACCCAGTGAGGACTTGAAGACATAACTTAAGAAACAATTCTCATTCTTTTTTAATTATTAGTTTTATTAACATTATCATTATTAGTAGTAGTACGTTAAACTATCAGTGATTACTGATAACTTCTTTTTATATATATATATGGAATTAGATGGGTGTTTGCAGGTGCTAGCTCTGCTAGGAACAGTCTGGGCCACTCTTTCTTGATTTTGGAGTTTCTTGACTATGGTTGAAGAGAAAATTAAGTCTGTATTTCTAAAAGGATCATATGGAGCACATTAGCCGTTATCTTCTAGGGCTCTTAATATCTCCCTCTCTGTATTCAAGGGATCTTTTTCCTGAGGTTTCTAATTCATTCAGCTCAGGATGTACCCATGATGCCACTTGACTATTTTTTTATCCTAGTGGTGTTGAAGAATTTCTAGTCTCTAAATAGAAGAAATGTTTCAAAGTGTGCCGTTACTGCTCTGGTTGGCTCAGGTCACCAATGGAGAATGGCTATTCAGTACAGTCTCTGGATTATAAATAATGAAACATACAATGGAGAAGGGTCAAAGTGTTTTCCCTTCTCTTTCAGGACAAGTCTTGCTGTTTGCATTCAGAGGATAGAGCATCTGGAGTCCAAGAGAGTAACTGTCGTGTGAGATTAGAGGAAAGGGCCTTCTCCCCTCATACCTAATAATCAAGAATTTCCAGTAGATGCCAAATTCTGATATTTGCTTAAAAATGACTGCCAATTTTGTCTTTTTTAGTAAACTCTCAGGGCTATTGTAACGGTGCATTGGAGAGTACACATTAGACAGTTTGAAACCATCTGAGAAATGCCTTTTTCTTTTTTCTTAGTTCAAGAAAGCATTCTTTCTTCTCTTTTCTCTTTCCCTTAACACTAATTTGTTGCTCCCTTATGGTGTGTTTTTATTTCAAGAAGAGCAGATTATTTTAAGTCATTTTTACTTGTATTTATTAAGAAGATCACATTTTGAATAAAGTATAAAATCTGTAGTTACTTTACACTATTATCCAATCCACACACATTTTCTTATATAGAAGGGCATTCTAAGAAATTTAAATTTAAGTTTTAATTTGATTTAAGATTTCAGATTGAAGGATCTTAAATTACTGTTTCCCAAAACACAAGATCAATTCTGACTTATATTAACTGTATCTTTGTAACATGGAAAAACAGGTCTGGTGTCAAAAGTAATTGTAAGAAATACTGAGTTGGAATTTTCACAACTTTCCCTTTGTTAATCTGCATTTTTCTCCAAGACAGGTATATGTTATATAGTTTTCCCAAGATTTTTTGATCACATAACTCTTTTCCTTCTAGAATATCCTTAAAAATATGCCTTAGAAAACATTTTGGAAATGTTGATTCCCTAATCTTAAATCTATAAATTCAATAGGTCTTTCAAGCAAAAACATTAATATTATGACTTATTATTTATTATAAGAAATAATAAACCAAAGCTAATGTTCAGTGATTTTTTTTCCTAAGATTTTATTTATTTATTCATGAGAAACACCGAGAGAGAGAGAGAGAGAGAGAGACAGAGACAGAGAGGCAGAGATACAGGCAGAGGGAGAAGCAGGCTCCAAGCAGGGAGCCTGATGTGGGACTCGATCCCAGGTGTCCAGGATCACTCCCTGGGCAGAAGGCAGGCGCTAAACCGCTGAACCACCTAGGGATCCCCTGTTCAGGGATTCTTTATTTGCATTTTTACTGATTTGTGATCAGATATTTCAAGACTATTCTAGAATGATCAGGGTGGAAATGGGGCAGATAGTCCTGTGACAACTTCAGGGTTTATGGTTTAATACTCAATGTATTCCTAGACGATTTCTGGTGCATTTCTAAAACCTGTTAAAAATTTGTCCGTTTCCAGTTATTTGGCACCTTTTAAAAAAGTTCCTTCTTTTGCTTGTTTTTAAATTGGTGGTTGGTATGAATAATAAAGAAAGGAACAACTTTCCTTCTTAGATCCATAGATCACCTTATGAAAGATGGTGAGCAAGTTTGGAAGATAGAAATTATCAGCCATAATTTCCACATTATAAAGTTGTAACTCTTTATTATATAATATTTTATCCTTCACAACCTGACCAACCCAGTGGTTATAAACACACATACACATGCAAACATATTTATACATAAATGCATTTTATTTAATCAAGAAATTCCCATAAACAAACATGTTGCATGTACATAAATATTTTTTGGAAAGAAAACACTTCGAATTATCCAAAAATAATTTACCCCCTGCATAGTTCCAGTACAGAAATTAATGATGGCACTGCCTATTACCATCTGCTCCATAGATACCCTGGTGATCCAGTTATAAGGAAAAGTAAATACTCCTTACCATTGCAGAATTATAATTTTTAAATGGCTTTTAAGTTATATTTTTCTTCTTATTCTCCTTCTCAACATCAAGTAGCCTTGTTATTAAAACAGAACAAAGAAAAAGAAAAGCACAAATGTCACAGCAATTGCCTCTATGATATAAGCTGTAGACTGGTTGATCCTATGACCTCTCATATACCAAAAATAAAGTTAATTTTTAAAACCATTTCTCTTTAGTGATAATTTTCTTTGAAATTATGAATCATGTGTGGATTGCTTTTAAAATTATGTTGTTTAAATAATGAATTTAAAAATAAGTAAGTAAATAAATAATAAAAATAAAACCCAAAAACAATTATTTAGTAAAATAAACACCTGTGATTTTTTTTTATTAAGCAGCAAAGATTTATGCCTAAAAGCATAGCCAATAACTAAAAAAGTAAAAAAAAAGAAAAAAAGAAACTAGGAGCAATTCTATTTCCTATTTTTTTCTCCCCATAAGACTTTAAAATTATTGGTATGCCCAGGTGGCTCAGTCAGTTAAGCATCTGACTCGGTTTCAGTTCAGGTCATGATCTCGGGGTTGTGAGATGGATTCCCACTTTGGGTATGGAGTCTGCCTAGAAGTCTCTCCCTCTCCTTCTGCCTCTTCCTTCCCTCCCCCCACCACCAAAAAAAAAGAATAAAAAATTTTAAATTATAAGGTAAACTAAGATGCACATTTCTCTTAACTAGGTCATTAAGAATATATGAAGAACAAATTAAAAACAAAAAAAGGTGTTTTATAATATGAATCCATCTTCATATTTAAAAAAAAAATTCTTATGTGTCTGCCTGTGAATAATCTACTATGGTTGGTGAAATGCCCTGGGGGCTCAGATAGATCAAATGCCACAAAAATCCGTGACAAGGTTTCCCTTGTTGTAAGGATTAGCTGATGTTACTACATTTGTAGCCAGTGCTCTGATTTCACTCACTATATTGCATTACAGGTTTTCTAGAACAGTGTAATTCCCGAAGGAAAAATAAGACTCCTTATTTGTCATGGACTTTGACATCAGTTATGTTAGCAATAAAATCAAAACTTAATCAGATGGGTCAACATTTGAGAGAACAAACAGTTTAAACATACAAATATTTCATCATCTAATTTCCCCTCACTGGATAGATTCAGTTGATCTCATTTCCTGCCCATCTTTTCTTGGTGTACAATGATGTACATGATAACTTTTTTAGCACCTGCCATACAATTAATATCATTGGTCTGGAATCAGATTGCCTACATTCAAATCCTAACTCATATACCAAAAATAAAGTTAATAAATCAAATGATTCCTGAACTATTTTATTTGGGGCTGATTTCCCAAGATTTCTTTTAAAGAGGAAAATTCAAGAATAAATGCTTTTGACTATTGAATAATTTTTCTTTGTTGTTTCCTTTTCAGTTGTGTGTGATTGGAAATCAATTGTGGAAGATGCTATTACGAAATACCTGAAACCCTACTCTGTCTCCTATGATGCAACCAGTTTTCTAATCTTCCTCCTGGAGTCCCTGGTAAAATATTACCTTTGGCTCTTCTGATATTCTTCTTTTAATATAATCATTTGTGTTTCCCTTCCACCTCCATGGCCATCCCATTACACAGACAGGTAACCTGAAATTTGTTAATAGCAGGGACTATATCTGACTGATCTTTGAATCTCTACCTGGAATAACTCAAATCTTTATATTAAATTTAAAAAACAAAATGGAAGAAAAATAAAAGAAAGTCACATTTAATATGTGTATATGGTTTTTCTAAACATTCTTAAAATTAAGGGGTGCAATATTAAATTATTCTGTTAAACTTAATAACAGTTGATTGAAATGATTGCTTTATAAAATCAGGCACCAATGATTGCTTTATAAAATCAGATGCCAATAAAGGTTTGGGAAGATTGATTTATAGAAATATGAATTATATATAAACATATACATATATAAAGCCATGCTGGCTAGCTCCTACAGAGTGTTACTGGAAATAACTTAGAATTTCATAGAGATTTTAACTCTACATATAGGTATTATCTGTTCAAATATTCTTCTGCTTTAAGAACTAGGTCTCTCACTTGCCCATTTTTGCAGCTTTTTCTTTTTTTTAATGAAGCAAAAAGTGTATTTATTTCACAAATGTAGCATATCTACATGTGAAATAAATATATAACACAAGTATCCTGTGTTTTAGGCAGAGCCACTATTTCCTTTACTAGTAAGGTATTGATAATGTAGCTCAAAGTCTGCATAATGGGGTGGGGCAAGATCCTCTCCCATGTTCTTTTGGACACCAGGTGGACATCTCCACCCTTTACTACAGCTCTGGAATTTCTCTATTGATGGTACTTTTGTCCTGGGTTCCTTATGCTTGTGGCACCATTTCTTTCCTACTTGCTTCTACTTAAAGAAACCAACATTCCCCTATTAACCCTTCATATATTTGACGAGAGAGAGTGTTTCAGTTTAGCAGACTTCGCTCTATCCTGGGGACAACACAAGCGAGTTAGACCAGGTTAATGGGTAGCAAACACGGGTAGTATTCCTCTGTGCCCTTTGCAGGAGCTCCCAGTACTGGACCCCACTGAGCCCATCACGTGGCTGAGGACCGTGGTGCTGAAGTCCCGGCTTACTGTTTTATAACCACATAGAGCAGCTGTTTGTGGGGATGTGTTTCTCCAAACAAGGAGCCATCTCCACCTAAAAGTATATTTTAATGTGCACTTTTACCAACACAAACATGTTGGAGAACTCTTGAAATCAGCTTTTGATTTAAGCATGTTAAGTCCAGAATTACATTTTCAAGCAGAAGTGATGAAAGTACCAGAGGTTCTGTTGCTGAGATGTCTTTGTAAATGGAAAGCTTTTCCTAAGCCAGATTATCACTCTAAATGGTGGCAAGTAAGATCCAGGAGAAGTTACCTCTTCTCAACATCCTGGGGACATATTTCTCCTGGTCACAGGTGATTATTGAGGTTCCTTGTTGCTGAGTGAGTCTGCAATGACACAGCTAATTGCTACTACAAAAGTGATCATATTGGCCAGATCATGTTCTTTTTCACTTAAAATAAGCTAACTGACAGTTTTGAAACCTTAATGAATTTTTAAATGGCTCTAATATTTTATTTCATGGGGATATTAGAAGTTGTTATCAAGAAAACCACAATAGTACATTAGATGTGTTTTAGGAATAAGATTTTATTTTGTCCATTTGTCCTTCAGTTTTTTTATGTATGTCCCCAGCTCCTGTCATCGTGGTCACTGTATATCCTTGGAGTGTGTGTGATAACTTAGAGCTTCAAGTCAACTTTCTTCCTCACCATTTTACTTCCACCAACTTATGGAAAATTGGATATTTTAAACGTATGCTTTCTATAGTCTTCTTTTGAATCCACAGAAGGGAATTTTTAGAAACCCAAGCTGCAATGAGACAGTAATCCTAGCACTTAATAATGCTATACAAATATAAATTTATCTGAGCCGAATATTGTCTTACTTTTTAAATGGTCAAGGTTTGAAAATTGTAACTGGTCATTTCCTACACACAGACCATTTCTTAAAATGGAGAGGCATCTGACATTTTATCCAAGATCTCCTCAAAGGAGAGACAGAGAAATGTTCTATTTCTCAAAAGAGAGTCAATAGTTTTCTTTTAAACACCCTGGCTTCTGTTATGGAGGAATTTAATATCAGATGTGTAGACACATCCTCTACATCCTTAGAAAAGAGGGCTCTGGATTGCCCTTTGAGATATCAAGAGTAAATTTAGACAAAATGTAATATCAAAGAGATAGACAACATCATCTTAAAGGCAAGGCAACAGCAACAAAAATAATGACAGCAAGCCTGTTTTATCTTGTCAGAGAGATGTGAGAGTTACCTGATAGATTATAATGAACATACCTAAAATATAAATGTATCAGTCACTGATGGTGCTTAATGATCTATGGAGATATCTAAAAGGCAAATCAGAGAGGCGAACGCTGGTGATGCTTGTGCACACAACGGTTCAGGTTAAAAGAAATATGCACCAGTCTTTGTGCATTTTAATCTATTATATAAGAAGAATGAAGAAATGTACATCTATTTTAATCCTGGTGACAATGAAGATTTGCTGTAAATAACAAATCTTCATTGTTCTTAACCCATGCCCTCTGAAAATTGGCCTCTTTTTTTGCGGGGAGCTTGTGTATTAGGAGTGAATTTAATGGGGTACCCTGGTTTACCTCTGCCTGCAAATTAATATACTGATTCTCTGGTTTTCTGAAGCACCCTCGAGAGATGTTTAACTTATACCTGTAACATGGATAAGGATCACTTCTGAGTGCAGAATTTTTGGCTGAATAATATTAAGCCTGAGTGTGGGTGAAGTGAGCCTGGAATAAAACACCGCAGGGAGTAAAGAGTCTTAATTTTCCCTCTGTTTTTCATTATTCTTAACATTCTTCAGGTTTGTACAAACTGAAAACTGAAGAAAGGGACAAGAACATTCATATCAAGTGATTAAAAAGCTGAACATCATGGGGTCCAGGTCTTTGAACTCAGGTATGTAGAAAGCCCTCGTGCAGTCACTCTTTGCTTCCCTAGAACCAACTCCCATGAGGCCACCATACTTCTGATTTCTTATTCAGAGCAGTCAGCAACATATATATTTGTTTATTATTAATGCCATGTATCCTTTCCCCTGTCATCTGCTTGTGAGAATTATCTAACTAGATAGGAAACAGACAATTCCCTCAGGAGATAACTCTTCTCTCTACCGTGGTTAATAGAATGTCTACTAGGATATCTTCTCTTCTCTGTGGTTAATAGAATTTGTACTAGGATAAGCTACAAATGATCTATAGGGCCCGTGAGGCTGGGATGTTCCTCTGGTTTTATTTCCATGTGGAAAGTTGTTCTATATATATTTCAAGGCTACTACAGCACAATCGCATGTGGTTTTAGCAAGTAAACTTTCTCACAGCTTCATGACAAGAGGTAGCTTTACAACTTAGAGCTGGGCACCCTTTCTGAAGTTATCCCTCCAAAGAGTCTGAGAGATGGGGATGCTATCTTCCTCAATGATTATCCTTGAACAGAATGGCTCCCAGGTTGTGGAGAGAGTCCTGGGTTGTGAAACTGCCAAGAGGCTTTTAAGAACATTTCAAAGGAGTAGAGAAATAATTCACAACAACAAATTTTCTTGAGTAAATGCTCTAAGAGAAGAAGAAGAGGGATTCTGTGATTAGAACATATGGATTCTCAAAAAAAAAAAAAAAAGAACATATGGATTCTCTAAGGACAAGCGGAAGTGAGGAATCCAGGGGCAGGAAGAAACTGTCTCAAATCTAGTCAAGCTGGTGGGAAGGTTAAGGCAGTTTGAGTCAAGAGAAATGTGGATTGCCTTCCTTTAAAAGTCTCAGTGCAAATCTTGTGTACCCTACCCCTCTCAGGCCCCATAAGCAGACATCTGCACAAAGACTTACTGCAACCACCAGCCTTCAGAAGTATTTGGGCCGCTATACCCACTCATTGTGGCACACCTTACATATCAAGGCTACTCACACATATTTGTTCAGATGAACTGCCATCCTACCTCCATTGGAAAGAGGATCACGTGGAGTTTCTATAGTGATATCTAAAAATGCACCTTAAAAATATTTATTTAGTATCAGTTTTATGCCTTCCATCTGGAATAAGGCTGCAGTATGCAATAATCAGGAAGACCAGCCCTAATGGGAAAAATAAATGTGTAAACAGGCAATTACAATAACAGATTGATGAGTCTGTTACATGGTAAATATGAGGGACAATGGGAGCCCACAGGAAGACCACAGAAGCCAAATTTCGGTATTGAGAACAATTAAATGAGGTATTAGTATTGGACAGACAAGTCAATAATGATGACAGCAAGGACAGGAAGAAGAACAAGTACCACTAATGAGATAATTTTCATTAAATAATGAAACTCAAGTATGAAATACAAACAGTGTGATAAGACCCTTAAAAGTATACTAAGACATTTATCTTGAATGCAACTGTGACCCTTGATGAGCTTTGGGAAAGGAGATGATACAAATGCTCCATCCCATTTACACCGTGGAGAGATCACTCTGGTGGAAGAATGGGAAGGTACATCTGATGCGGCCATCCCAGCAGCCTGGGTAACCACTACAAGTCTTCTGCAGCACATTAAGGCAACAGGTAAGAACTGCTCAGTGAGGTTTGGGGTTTCTGATCAGTCATCAACCACCAAGTATTTAAAATTCAGGATGCCCAAGGGTGAGTGTGACCACAACGTGGAATTTATTGCTCCTCTGTTACATAAATATCCAAGAGACCCTCTCTTTTTTTTTTCCCCTTTGCTTCTTTAACTCCCCTTCCTTTCTGACAATGTAATCCCAAGGTACTTGGTAGGACAGAGTGAGGTAGAATGTATTTCTCTGTTGTTGGGTGGAATGTTCTGTATTGTCAAGTAAGTTCAAGTGGTCAGTGGATTGTATATCTTTAATTGATTTTCTGTCTTTGACTTTTAATAAGCATTGAGAGAATGGTGTTAAAACCATAAATAAGAATTCAGGATTTGTCTATTTTTTTTCTCAGAAATACTTCTGAGTATTTCATGTATATTAAAGCTTAAAGCTCTTTTATTAGGTGCACGGATATTTAGAATTGTCATGTCCTCTTGACGAAATGGCACCTTTACCATGAGGAAATGAGTTTCTTTATCCCCGGTAAGGCTCTTTGCTCTGAAATACATTTTCTCTAATATAGCGATAGCCACTCTAGTCTTCCTTAAATTAGGTATGGCATGGTGTATCATTTCCTGTCCTTTCTTTTGTTACATTTGTACCTTAACATTTAAAGTGAATACTTCTTGTAAGCAGCATGTAGTAGAGTCTTGTCTTTTACTCAATCTGACAATCTTTTCCTTTTTAGTTGGAGTGGCTTTAATCTCGTTAACATTTAATGTGATATTTTATGTCGCAGGGTTCAAATATGCCAATGTGGTATTTGTTTTCTGCATGCTTCAACTGTTCTTTGTTCCTTTCATGGGCTTTATTTTGACAAATGGTTACTTTTTAAGTTTTTTAAAAAATGATTTTCCCTCCTTACTTTAACAAGTGACTATTTTTTATAATTCTGTAGTATCTCCATGACTGACTTATTTTGTTTGCTTTTAATTCACATTCTATTTGTCATGTAGCTAGTTAGCTAGTTATATATTTATATTAGTGATGTTCCCAGATGTAGTTTTCTTCATGAACCTTGTCCTTTGAGCTTGTTGAACTTCCAACAACTGTGTTTTTGTTTTAATAGATTTGGAAACATCTCAAGCAATACATCATCAAATACTCTTTTTGCCTCTTCATATCACCTCTCTTTCAGGGACTCTAATTCCATGCATATACATATGTCAGGCTACTCAAGTGTGATACTTCTTGTTGGTTTGCTCCTTCTGAGTTTACAAATTTTCTCTTTGATCGCTCTAATCATCTGTTAATTAAGTCAAGTGTATTTGTCACCTAAAACATATGTTTTAAGGCTAATATTTAGATTTGGGTATTTTTATATCTTCCATATCTTTCCCTGCTCATTTTTCCCTCTGTACTTTCTAAACATAAGGAACAAATTATGATAACTCTTATCATGTCCTCATTTCCTAATTCTATCATTTATATAATCTTTTGGGAATTAATAATTTTTTCTCCAACAAGAGTTTCTATTCTTTGCATGCTTATCGATTTTTATTAGATCACAATCATTGTTCGGGTGCTGAATATGGTTATATTTGGGCAAATTTTCTTGAACTTTGTTCTGAGATTCAGTTATTTAGAAACAGTTTGATCTTTTTGAGGCTTTTAAACTTTGTTAGATGAGATTATATTAACCTTTATTCTAGGACCTATTTTACCCTACTATAAGGCAAAACTCTTCTGAGAACTCTACCCACTAGCCTTTCTATTAAAATACTTTCTGCTCTCTCTAATGAGAAGCATGAATTATTTAGAACTCTGGTGGCTGTTTCCTCTATTTGGGAAGTATTTATTTTCTAGCCATTGGTGATTTCTTCAGAGACATGTACTAAAGGCTACTCAGGTGGAGACTCCAGGGGTTCCTCCACAAATCTCTCTCATTCTCACGGGGATGCTTGCTCCTTTCTGGCACTGTACCTGGCAACCTCTGGTCGCTTTGGCCTCCCTGCATTCCCAGCCCTATCTCTCCAGCTCAGGAGTGCATCCAGGATCTTTCTGCCTTGCCCTGTCTGTGGACAGGGAACTATCTCTGCAATAATCTGTTCATTGTAGCACTCACCTCATCAGCTTCCTTTCTTTCAAGGATCATGGACTTGTATTGGCTGATGTCCAATGTCTGAAACCACCATTCCATATATGTTGACCAGTCCCATGTTTATTTTTTAGATAGGAGAGTAAATCTGGTCCCTTCTACTCCATTTTGATCAGAAGCAGAATTCTATGCACCAACATCTATTTTTCTTTCATTTTGTGACTTTTATTTTTTTTTTGAAGGGCAACAATGATTTTATTTTTTTATTTTTTTGTAGTTTTATTATTTTTTTAATTTATTTTTTATTGGTGTTCAATTTACCAACATACAGAATAACCCCCAGTGCCCGTCACCCATTCACTCCCACCCCCCGCCCTCCTCCCCTTCCACCACCCCTAGTTCATTTCCCAGAGTTAGCAGTCTTTGCGTTCTGTCTCCCTTTCTGATATTTCCCACACATTTCTTCTCCCTTCCCTTATATTCCCTTTCACTATTATTTATATTTATATCCCTCAAATGAATGAGAACATATAATGTTTGTCCTTCTCTGACTTTTAATACCTCTCTATGACTTGATTTTATTTTGTCTCTGTCCTGTTTCTTTTTTTTCTCCTGTAATCGACTTTCATCCACTATCATTCTATTCTAATATATTAAATTCAAAATTATGCTTTTATTCACAAAACTTGATTTATTTAAGTTTTAAGTGAGAAACATTTTATGTATACCCCATAAGTATTTATTGCATAAAATTTATATGAATGAAATAACCTTTTTTTCTTTCTGTCTTATTTAAAAGAGAATAAATATGTGATGGTACCATGTAGGTTGAGATCTCCTTTATAAAAACTAGGAGAGGGTAATTATTATTACCATATTTCCCTTTGGGAACTTCATTCCAACCAGCTATAAAATAACAATGTTCTACTGAGTCATTACTATATCTAAATAATAACTAATGTTTATTGAGCTCTTACCATTGATCAGATACTATTTAAGAGCTTTGTATGTATTGTCTCAGAACTTATTCTTCAGAACAAACATGTGGTGGATGATTGTATTAATCAGGGCTCCCAAAGAAACAAGACCACTAGGATGAGTGTGTGTGTGTGTATGTGTGTGTGTGTATATATATATATATATATATATATATATATATAATATAGAGATTTATTATAAGGAACTGGCTCATGTGATTATGGAGGCATGCAAATCCCAAGATCTACAGAGTGAGTCATCAAACTAGAAACCTAGGAGAGCCAGTGGTTTGGTTCTAAGTATGAAGGAAGGAGAACGGGTGGTATAGTTCCCATCTAAAGGCCGGCAGTTTCAAGACCCAGAGACAGGCTATGTTTCAGTTCAAGTCTAAAGGCAGGAAACAAGCAAGGACAATAATGTCCTAGTTTGAAGGCAGTCAGGCAGGAAGAATTCTCTTACACTTAAGGGTAGAACTTTTGTTCTATTCAGAACCTGACTTATTGAATAGGGGCAGCCCACATTACAGAGGGCAGTCTGCTTTATTCAGTCCAATTCAAATGTGAATCTCATCCCAAAATAGCCTCACAGGCACTCACAAGAATGTTTGGCCAAATATCTAGGCACCCATGGCACAGCCAGGTTAACACATAAAATTAACCATCCAAGTCATATTATCTCTATTTCATATCTGAGGAAACTGAGTCTCAGGAAGGTAAATTAGTTGGCATTAACCGGTGAGTCTGAATTTTAACCCTGTTGCCGTATCCCTAGAGTGTATACTTAAATTGCTCAGCGGTGACCATCCTTATAGAATTTCCATAGATACTAACTAAAAACAATAACAGCAACAGTAACATTTTAAATTAGGAATTAGAATTTCAGTGATAATCATGAACAGTTTTTTTTTCCATGTAGGGGGACATTTAGAAAAGTTAAGTTTTTGTCTCAAACCCAATCTAAAATCTTTAGGTGATATTTTCTAGTTAAGAATGAGGGAAACTGTTGCACATACACTGAAACTAAAATACTTACTATCCTACTCAGCCCACATCACTAGCAAGGGCTGGAATGAGCAGACATGTCAGGAAGAAATGCAGAAAGAAAAAAAGGCCTTAATTAATGAATCAACAACAAAAATAACAAGAACAATAATTCTTTCTATTCACCCAGAATACTAGAGTTCTAATCTTCATGGTAAGTTTCATGTAGACAAAAGATGAACAGGTGATTTCAACTGTTTAAAACCTAAAATAACTCACTCTATTATTAACATGCATTCAAATTATTGTTACAACGGACATCTTAGAAGAGGCTATATCATCTATAATATCTTTTTCTCATGGCAATAAAACAATAATTTGTTTCAATGAACGGTCTATTCTGTGCTGTTTTAATATTGAGAGGGATCAAGGTCTATTTTTTAAAATATATTTATAAAAGATCCTAGTTAAAACTAGAATAGCTGTTTTGCCTGGCTTTTAAAAAAAGAGATATTAGCAACAAGGAAAAACAAGAAAGAATAAATAGTCCACTAAATGCCACACTCCCCAGGTGAGACAGTCCTGGCAACAGTATTACATATTCAAATATACCATATGGACATATGGTCTCTATTTTTTGGCATATGCAAGTGGTGATCTCTTACATTTTACCTGCAGCTAAATCCATAAAACCAGAGTATTTTGCTTATGATATTTAGCTTCTTCTCATAGGAACTGTGTCATAAGAACATTCATAAATAGTCTGTTCATATATAAACTTAGGAAAAACTGCACTTAAATGAATAGCAGATAGATTTTTAGTACAGTTCTTTCTATCTTATTTGTCCCACTCTGATTTATATGTATCTTTTCATGTTTTTAAGGAAAATAATCTTTTCATATTTTAATGAAAATATTATAATTTGTTTACTTATGTTTGGACAATTATGAAATTGTTTTCCTTCTACTTCTAACGTCTATCTGCTCTTGTATATGTGCTGGCAGGCTGCCAAACAAAGAATTAAGTAAAATGTAAAAATATGATCACCTTTGTCTTTCAGAGGATTGCTTTATACAGACCTTTTGCCTAGAAAGCATCTGATTTCATGATCACCCTTCACATATTTAAATACATTTGGTATGACCCCTCAAGTACCAAGGTGCTCTGATTTAAAGTGAGGATTGAACATCTACTAATTTAATGAAGTTCATGAGAATGAGTGACATACAAAAGAAGTCTGATGTTGTTCAAATATACTTCAAGACAAGAAAATCTAAACAGTAAAGGGGCAAAGTTTGTGTTTCCCGGGCATCTGACCTCACTTTAGCTCCTTTAGCTGAACAAGGAAACTTGTTTCTAGACCTCGGTGAACCCACATTTGTGTTACCACCTCTGCGGCAACCACCACCGCACCCCTGCTGCTGAGGAGAGACCAAGGCTCCCCTCCTGGTGATGCTGCAGGAGACTTGGAGTCAGCACCAGCACCTTCCTGCTGAAAACACACGCTCTGCTGCGTGTGGGGAAGGTGCTGGAGCACCTGCTTGCTGGAATCATGATGTCACTCCCTTCTCACCTCCACGCTCCTGTGCAGAGCCTCAGTGGCAGAGTGTAACTGATACTCCACTGTCAAGAAAATCTGGAAACAGAATTTGGGAGTTTCCAGCCTCAGGAAGATTACAAAAGAGAAGACGTGGGGCTGAATATCAATGGACAATAATGGGCAGCGTGCTCTCTGCATACTTAACACTGAATGACTATCAGGCAACTTAATTATGTTGCTCTTGACACTTTGTTTTGTTGACACTTTCAGCAAATCTCAAGGTTACAAAACAGTAATCAAATCCATCAGTTTTAATGGTACTTCTAAATCTGGTGGCAAACAGAATCCGTGCTTTGTAATGCATTTTTGATTTATCTTTATCATAACATTTGGAAAGGTCACCAAACAAAACAAAACAAAACCAAAAACAAAACAGTGTAATTCTTATTTGGACACTAAGCATATGTAAAACATGAAAGCAAGGATTTGACACTGATTCCCTTCAATGATCTACTTTCTACCAACAAAAATCACATTATATTATCTCTCTCTTTTAAAAGCCCCGCTTGGGATCCCTGGGTGGCTCAGCGTTTTAGTGCCTACCTTTGGCCCAGGGCGTGATCCTGGAGACCCGGGATCGAGTCCCACATCAGGCTCCCTGCATGGAGCCTGCTTCTCCCTCTGCCTGTGTCTCTGCCTCTCTCCCTCTCTGTGTCTCTCATGAATAAATAAATAAATAAAATATGTAAAAAATAAAAATAAAATATAAAAAAATAATAAAAGCCCAGCTCATCATGGCCACAGCCTGTGGGTAGCCATGATGCTCGGCTTGCTGTAGAGTTTGACTCTCATAGGATACCCTTGTGAGCTCAATCACCTTGTGAGCTCTGATGATATCTTACGGTCTTTGTCACTGACTCCTCGAGGCCTACGTGCTTCTTTTCAGATTTTTTTGGCATGATTAAATTCTTCTCATATCTTAAATGCCAGCTCAAATAGCCTCAGAAAGGTATTGCAGCCAAACTCACTACAGTGAATCAATGCCACCAACAAATGCTGTCTTATTCCCTAGCTTTGTGCTTAATATCACTGGTAGTTATTTGACTTACTACTCATGGGTGTATATATTTGGCATATGTATTTATTGTCTCCCTCCCCGCCTTCCCCCAATGTAAATAACACAATTAATGTCTCTTGATCACTGCAATCGTTAAGTATGTCCAGAATGGTTCTTCTTGTGGGCAAACCACAAATAGGTATGAAGAATGATTTAAGAAGCCAGTGCATGTGTGAGTGACAGTTCAGCATACCCGAATAGTACATGCTGTGATAGGAAGAGCTGATTGAGTACTCAAGAACCCTGTTCTTCTCCTTCATTTTTAAAAATAATCGATTAGAGTGGTAATACTCCTAGCAAAATTGCACTTAATTTTTTAGACACCTTTGCAGTTAGGGAGGGTGGTACTCCCGCATTCTGACCAATGAAATGTGAAGCAGAAATCCACAGGTCTTCTTAATTTCTAATTGTGTCTGGTGATACCTGGAGAAGTATCATTCCATGATTAAGTGCTGCCCTTGTTTCACTGATGCCTGCTTAGCTATCCTCCTACCTGATGCACGGATACAAGGTTGAATGATAAGATATGAGTGGTATACATCTAAAAACTTTCATATTTTTTAAGGGCTGAAATTTCTATTGCCCTGCTCTACTCTCAGAGCCCAATGCTGGAGCATATATATCAAGATCAACATCACTACTTGGAACTTTATTTGCTAATCGTAGTTTAATCACTAGGATCTGCCTAAATATGGGAGTGGGATACGCTATAAAGTACGAGGACCCATCAAAACCCTTTCCCCTCACCTTCCTTTATCATGGAAGTTATAAAACTAAAATTATCACCATTTTTGGACTCTTTTTCCAAGTAAAACTGGTCATGTGAAATGTACCCAGCTGAGGAGATATGAGTGAAGGTTTCTGAGTAGGTTTCCTTTCTTAAAAATGCAAAGATCCATAACAAAAGTATTAAGCCGTTCCAACCAATTTTTCCTGCCTGAAATGTAGATATGACTCCTGGAGTGACAGCATTCATTCTGTGGCCAGAAGCATGAGTGCCACATGCTTAGGATGGTGGGTCAAAAAGATAAAGTCCAGTCCTTGGTAGCATTGGTTTAGTTGAGCTCTGAACAGCAAACCTGCATATGTTTTTTATTGTTTGTTTTATGGTAGAAAATAATTCTATAATTGTTTGAGCTACTTTTTGTTGAGTCTCTTGCTGAGTCTGAGCTCTACCTTAACTGTAGCAGAACTCTTACTATTATGTAGAACGGGATTCAGAAAAATATGGCTTGAGGACAAAATCCAGCTGCCCATCTCTGTTGGTAAAGAAAGTTTTACTGGAGAGGCACCTGGGTGGTTCATTCGGTTAGGTGTCTACCTTGGGCTCATGTCATGATCCAGGGTCATGGGATTGAGTCCTGCATCAGGGTCCCTGCTCCACGAAGATCCTGCTTCTCTCTCTCCCTCTGCTGCTCCCCCTGCTTGTGCTCGCTCTCTCTCTCAAATAAATAAAATATTTTTTTAAAAAAAGAAAGTTTTACTAGAACATGGAGTACATGTACATAACATCTTGGATATTTTTGAAAATTCTTGAGACCGCCCACATGATTATGAAATTAAACTGTAAAATACTTGAAATTATAAGCATCTCTTTAGCTCTATAGCCTGTACAAGCCATCATGTCACCAATTAAATGTAGTGACTCCTTTTTTTCTAAGTTTCTTTCTTTTTTAAAAATGTTATTTAAGTGATCTCTACCCCCAGTGTGGGACTCAAACTCACAACCCCCATAACCCCCATATCAAGAGTCAGGTGTTCTTCCCACTGAGCCAGCCAGATCCCCCCTTTATAAGTTTCTTAGTCTTTCAGTCTGTGTTAACAAAAAAACAATATGGTAGTTTCCTTCAGTTAACTAAGGAGAGTCAGTTGCCCATGGTGAATAAGAAGTATATGATAATTTATAAAGTTCACCTGATAATATTTGAAAACTAAAGATCCAGAGATAATGTTCCTATTGCTTTGAAGGTGGTGAACAACTACCAAAGTGCTACCTAAACGTAGCCTTTTGTTTTTGTTAACCAGGCGGTGCACAAAGATGGCCACCATCCATTCCTTTCCTCTTCATATGATGAAGCTACATATAGCATGAGGCTGAGACCCTAGCTCCAACCCTTGATTTTGGACTGGCTTGTGACTTGCCTCAACCAATGTAGCTCATTGGAATTTGTGACTTATCGGGCCTGTCCTCTAAAAGGCATAGCTGCTTCCCTCTGAAGAGAAGCCAGCTATGATGTAAGAAATCCAAGTACCTAGGGACCAGCATGCTATGAGGAAGCACAAGTTAGCCACAGGAAAGATCATAGATGGAGAACACCTGAGAAACCCAACTGACAGCTCAAATCCAGTTATCAAAAACCCTGAGGCCCAGGGCATAGTGAAGCTGAGAAAGCCCTATTTGCTTTGTCCTGTCCAAATTCCTGGCCCAAAGAATTGTGGGGAAACAAAACAGTTGTTCTTTTAAGTCACTAAGTTTGGGGTAGCTAGTTAGCATAATAGGTAATTGAAACAGTTATGCGATCAGTTATGTTGTACTATATCCACAGCTTCCTTCAGTATAAATGAAATTGAAGTGACCATGTGAGCCTGGAAATTTCACATCCAGGAGTCTAGATTCAGCTTCCCTCGTGTCCATCTATTCAAGCCTTCATGCATTATTTTTAAAGTATATTTATTCAGATATTTGAACTTCAAGTAAAAGTCACAAATCACCTTTGCAAAACATGTCTAGCAAATTCTGATGATGTTACCCTGGTGGACATAATCTTCAGGGGCAACATATTGCATTCATTCTAATTCATTTAACTTTTCCTAATAACTTAGTATAAACTTGCTCCAGGCAAAAAAAAAAAAAAAAAGAGAGAGAGAGAGAGAGAGAGAATAAGCTAAGATCCATACTTTTACATAGCTCACAGCTTGTCGAGGGAAGCTACCTTATTTACTTGTGATACATTAAGAGCTGTAATAGTAATAGTGAGAAAATGTACTAGAAATTGTCGATGTGTTTTTTTCCAAACATGCTTTTTCAAAAAGTTCAACTCACGAGATCTGGCTACATGTGTGCTGAGATACACATTAAGTGGTCAAAGCTTTTTTGACCAGCATAGTTGCCTGACCCAGGCCAAATGATCAGATTCCTGCACTTGTGAAATTTGTTTAAGGACTCAGGGACATGTGTGAGTGTATCGTGAGTTCATAAATGTGAAGATTTTGATGTCTGTGAAGGCTGTTTGGTTAATTGCTCAGAGGCTTAGAGAAAACTGGTGTTCAATAAGAAGAAACAAGGGAAAAAAAAGACCACGGGAAAATGTATAGCCAAAATACTGCATGGACCCTGAGGGAGAGAGAGGAAAAGAACAAGAAAGTTAAAGCTATCTGCTCTTCCAGCTTCCCCTCACTCTTGAGATCCGACAACAAATCCAGCTATGAGTTACCCGCGTCTTTCCAGCTCATTTTCCTTAATTTCCTAAACTTACTGGAAGTTATCTTTTTGCATCCCAAATTTTATGTAGAAAGCGGACACTCAGAAAATGAAGAAGTCTATTTCTTTGGAACAGATGGGACTAGAAGAAACCTAATGAAGCCCTTGAAGGTGAATGAGACAGTCTGGGAAAGTGGAGGGAGCAATGGAGGGCGAGGAAAAGCTCGAGGAAGCCTCACCCCCAAGCTGTGCAAGAACGTGGCTTGTCTGGAAAGCACAACTATTTCTGCATAATTGGCTGTACCTCTGGTGGTAGAGAGGCTGGGGTGAGGCTGGAAAGGAGAGCGATACCAAACTTGAAATGGATTACAAAGATCATGCTAATGAATTCAGCAAATCCTCACTGGATTTGAGGATCCATAGAAGACATTACAGGGAATGAAATGACGATGCGTCTTCTATTTGCTTGTGAGTATAAGGCAAAAGCAACTTCTGAATCTTTGTCACTCTAATTGGAAGATATAGTAGCACATGACTTATGATTTGATTATGGGTAAATGTGCTTCTGGTTGGCATTTGCATTCTGGACACAAAATGGCTGGTGTAAGATCTAAATATTATGCAATTTCTCATGCAATATGTATAAACCAGTAATATTGCATTTTCTACACAAAGGCATGGGGGAAGGTCTTATTTATTTTTTAAGTGACTAAAGAGAATAAATACCAGTCATATTTCTAATGAATTAACTTACATGTGTCAATATGCTAGCCTTCTTGAGAAAATCTATGATTCCTAACTGTGCTTATATTTTTAATCTCTATTATTACTTTTCTTTTAGTAGAGAAAGACAAAAGGCATGCAGGCTCAAGGCCACATACACACACACCAGATAATAACTAAGGGTGTGATTTTGCCAAAGCACTTATTTCCTGACATGTTCAAAGTTATTTGTCATGGACTACAACAGTATACTGAGCCATTTGCATATGGTTCAATACCCATGACGGACAACCTCCCTGCAAACAGCAAACTGGGCTAAAAGCACCATTTATCAAAGGCATCATACTTTGCATCATCTCCTTTCTCTCTTCCAGTTACTAACTTTATGAAAGGAACAGCAACATTTTTTTGTGTGTGTTAGTCTCAGCATTAACCTCAATACAAATGTCTTCATTAGGCGTCAAAACAAAAGGCTCTGCAGAGTTCTTAAATCAAATCAAGTAATGTTGCCCATATTTCTGAGATTCCTGGCCAAGGCTCTAGGCTTTTTCAACTTTATACCAATGTCAGCAAAAGAACAGCCAAATAGACAACTTAGAAGGTCAGCTTCAGCTTAGATTAACATTATATGCTTATGAGTAAAATGTATTACACATAGAGATAAATTCTTGCCCCTAATGACACCACAAAGCTGTATTTGGGTCACATCATAACCCTTTATTTTTTAAAAGATTTATTTATTTTTATTTTTTAAAGATATTATTTATTTATTTATTCATGAGAAAGAGAGAGAGAGGCAGAGACATAGGCAGAGTGAGAAGCAGTCTCCCCGCTAAGCAGGGGACACGATGTAGGACTCCATCCCAGAACCCCAGGATCATGACCTGAGCCAAAGGCAGATGCTCAACCACTGAGCCACCCAGGCATCCCAACATCATAACCCTTTAAAACAGAAATGAAGTCCAATTTAGTTTTCTTTACTCTGTTCTTTTCTATGTTATTCTCTCTCTTGATTTTCCTACTGCTCACACACGCTTGAAATCTATTGTTGCCTTGGTAATTGACTTTTCTTAGAGTTCCCTATATTTTTCTTTTACAACATAACAATAATCTGGTTGATGAGTAACTTGTTTATCTTCATTTATAAATGGTTATGTCTATTTAAATAAATATGCATTTAAAAATTTATGCAAATAAATTAGTTTCCATTTTTATGTGAGCATTCTAGTATTTTGTTTCATCTCATTTTGCTATATTAACAAGCCCATATTTCTCAAAGTCAAATTATAGTCTGTCCACATTTATCTAGCACAATATTTATGGGGGCTCATTGTTGCAATCCCTTCAATAATATTATAACATATGTTAAATGATATTTACTGTAACTACAGAAAAATAATGCTAATACTAAAATTCAAAATAGCATACATTTATAAAGTTGTCTGAACATACTTTTTATGATGTTTTATTGTATGATTACTTTGATCACATTTTTTTCTACTAAATTGATAATTTAAGAAATTATCAACCTTTATGGATCCCCAGCTGATTAGGACAAATTAGAAACTGTTTACCAAAGGGTTAAATAATATTAATATAAAAACACTGCATATAAAAACAGCAACAATGAATCTAATTCACAATATGCCTCAAACTCTGAAGTACAGTAAATAATCTCTTTTCTTCCCAAACCTCTCATGGGGCACGATAAACACCCGGCAAAAGCAAATCTAATACAATACTTAGGACTTATTAAAATTCTCATTGAAATTCACTGATTATCTACAAAAGAATATATGCTATAAGTTAGTATATGGTAAGTAGACTTTATTTGTAAAGTAATGGAAAAATAAAGTAATGTCTAGTTTTAGCATTGATGGCCAAGGAGCTCTGGGTATTTTCATTTCAATGAAGAGGAAATGTGTTATTATTAAAGATATTTGAAGCTCTAGTTATGTAAGTTTATTGCTTTACCTTATATAACAACAATACTGTGGCTGACATTGAAAAATGTCATAATAACACAAGAGGTTATTATAATATCACATTAATAAATGATAGCAGTGTGTTGGACACTGTACAAAACTTATAGGCATGCTTCCTGCTGAAGAAATTTTTGCTATACACAAAAATAGCTAAATTTTAGTTTCCTAGATGCTGTTCTGTGCTCAACGTACTTTACCTCATTTGTTCATCACAACAACTCCTTTTACATGTGAAGAATCCAAAGCTCCAATACTCGGTTTGCCTTGAATTGTACATCTAACAAACGGCCAATAGCAGATGCAACCATAGGTCAGTGTGGGTTCATCATAATTAGACAAAAAAGGTAGTTCTGCAGACACTCAAAGAAAGAGTAAAAGGTGAAACAGGGTAAAACCAATAGGAACTTTGACACTCAGTTTCATTATTGATCACATTTGAAGATTCTAGGCATCTTAATGGAAAATACTATTTGTGGAATAATAAACACAAGAATTCAGTAAATTATATATATATATATATATATATATATATATATATATATATGAAAATTCCCATGGGAACATAAGCTAAATTTTAAATATATACATATAGAGAGAGATTCTAATCAGATGGGGTATAGAGTTCTAAGAAAAAATATTTAATAATATTTATTGAATATTATAGATGTTTAATAGACCAAAACTTGGCATTTTTTTAGAAGGAGATTTAAATCTTTATTTTGTAAAAGATTCTATTTATTTTAGAGAGAGAGACAGAGGTAGCAATAGAGAGCACAAGATGGGAGGAGAGGGAGAAGCACACTCCCCACTGAGCAAGGAGCCCGACACAGAGCTCGATTCCAGGACCCTGGGATCCTGTTCTTAGCTGAAGGTGCTTACCTGACTGAGCCACCCAGGTGCCCCAGGTGGCATTATTAAAATACATGAAGAGTTGTCTGTTTCTGTCCTAGGAGAGAGACCCAGTCATGTCTGAATGTGATCAGTAACTATCACCCCATCTCACTACCAACCTGAGGATAACCAGAGCATCAGAATAGAGGAACACGAAGAACCCAAGTCCTTCAGTTATTGCACCGTCATCGTTCTCATTATATCTCTTGTGGCTGCAGTTGTCCACATGTTCAACCCTTAGAGTGATCAATGGGAGTAAGTTGCCATGCTGAGCTCAGTCCAACCATGCTAAGCTAAACATTTTTCTGGAATCAAAGGATCTCCTTTTGCTACCTGAAGAAATTGAAGCTTGCTTACCAAGGAAAGAAGGGCTTGAGGAAGCTTATTTCCCTTTGAGGACCAATGCTCTGTACCTGCTGTGGGCTTCCTGTGACACATACGTGTGTGGGAAGCTCTTAGCACAGTGCTCATTCTAAAGCAGGCATTTGATATATGCTATTATTACTATTATTGACATAATCATTATTATTATGGCCAAATCAGTAGCATATCCCTCTCAGTTCTGTGAACACCACAGTGATATTTTCTTTCATAAAAAATGCAATGGGGACCATGCTCCCTCTCCCACTAGGAGAGGTTACTTCACATTTCTTTATCTTTCCCTTTCAATAACCTATCTATCCTACTATCTGTATGATTTTTTATTATAATTAAATGAAATCTACTTTCTTAAAAAAATGTACAATACAGTATTATTAACTACAAGGCACTATGTTTCACAACAGGTCTCTAGAATTGTTCATCTTGCATAACTGCAACTTTATAGGTATTGAACATCACCCATCACCTAATCCCCCTAGGCCTTGGAAATCACTGTTCTACTCTCTGCTTCTATGAGATTGACTATTTTGGATTCCTCATATAAGTGACATTGTGTAGCATTGGTCTTTCTCTGTCTGGCTTATTTCACTTAGCATAATGTCCTCCAGGTTCATCCGTGTTGTTACAAATGGCAGGATTTCCCAAATAAGAAACAAATCTGAATTAACATTCATTTTTAAGGCATATATACACTTAAGATATAGATAGACAGACGGACCCTTAAGTTATTTCCATGTCTGCCATTGTAAATAATACCGCAAGGAACATGACAGTGAATATATCTATTTGAGATCCTGATTTCAATTCTTTGGGATATATACCCAGAAGTAGGATTTCTGAAACATTTTGTATATCTATTTTTAATATTTTAGGGTACATCTGTACTGTTTTCCATAGTGACTGTATCAATTTATATTATTACAAGGGTTCTCTTTTCTCTACATCCTTGCCAGTAATTATCTTTTATCTTTTAGGTAATAGCTATTCTGATAGGTGTGAGATAGCTCACAACAATAGCTCATTGTTGTTTCGATTTGTGTCTTCCTGATGATTACTGGATGCTGATTAGCTTTTTATGTATCTATTAGCCAGGAATTGAGTGGACATTTCTCCAAAGAAAATGTACAATGGCCAACAGGTATATGAAAAGATGCTCCGTATCTCGTCTTCCTGAGTTCCACAGAAACTCACATAGATTTAGTTTCTTCCATTTTCTGCAGCTGCTCCCTATGCAGGGCTAAATCTGGTGCAAACTATCGCACTTCTGACCTTGTCTCTCAAATCTTATTCCATAGGTGCCATACAACAAACCTCCAAGAAAATCTCTCTATATATGCAAATTTCCTTATAGCCCTGCGTGGCTTCAACATGCCATTACACACCTAGATCATCTGATTTTCAGTTTGAAGCCGCTAAACCATGGCTTCCCTGCACGTATCTAAAAAGCTCCACTGTCACTGAATATCAATAAAGGGGACAAATTCTTCCTTGATTAGCCTGACACCTCTTGTTCCATTGAGATGCATGCTTCATATCAAAGTGCTTTCACGACTAAAAGTGAATCTACACATAGGATACATAATAACAATTAACACTTTGGTGCAGCTTAGTTTATTGAATTTTCTTGGTCACCTTGTCTGTATGACAGGTGCATTTTGATGGGAGAGGAAGGCAGCACTGATGTGACATTTTTACCACCACTTACACAATGCAAGCCAGCTCAGGCCACGCTGTGGGAGAGCCCTCCACAGCCAAAGCTCAAATTTATAGGACGTGGTCCCACGCCTAAGAGGAATCATGACATTTGGGTCTTCTCTGAATAATTTTTTTATGCTATCCTAGGTTTGCCTCTGAAAAAGGAACACTTCATGTTGGTTGATAACTCTCCAATTCATTCCATTTTACTTTGAATAATGGGATTCAAAGATCCTCACAATTCTGAAATGAAACACATCTGAGGCTGCCTAGTATGGGGATGAAACATGAAAAAGCTTCTGAAACTTTTGAAATGGAAAATGGAAAGGAAAAAAATGTGCAGATCAAAATGCATTTCATGTTCAAAATTTTCCAAAGAAGCATACTTCCTGAAACTACTTTTCATAAGTTAGTTTTTGGTTTCCATTGGTCAGTATAGGATAACAGAATCAATCAAACATTATGGTGTTTGTCGCAAATTGCAAAGAAAACAGTAGTGTTTTCTAAGTGTTTTCAAGATGGAAATGATCAGTGGCACTATTACCATATATTTTCTGTAAAATAAAAATGCATTTTATTTTTCAATGACTGAAAGTTCTCATTTATTTGTTTTTTGAACACCTCTGGACACAAAAGTGACTGGTAATGCAAGTAGTGAAATGAAATGCTAGAACTTTCATATTATATCATTGTTATGATTAATTTTATGTGTTAGCTTGGCTGGGCAGTGGTCCTTGGCTACTTATGTGGTCAAACACTTTTCTGGATGTTTCTATGAGAGTGTTTGTAGATGAGATTATAATTCAAATGTGTGAATTTCGGGTAAAAGACACGGCCTTCCATAATGTGGCTAAACTTCAACTACCAAGTTGAAGGCTTAAATAGAATAAAAGCCTGACCTCCCTGCAGCAAGAGACATTTCTGCCAGCAGAGAGTCTTTGGACCTCAACTGCAGATTTTGGAGTTGTTAGCTTCCATAATCCCATGATCCAATTACTTACAACAGATCTGTGTGTGTGCGTGTGTGTGTGTGTGTGTGCGCGCACGCATGCGGGTATGTATCCCATTGATACTTCTCTGGAGAACCCTGCCTAATAGATTTATGTAAGTGGCTTTGGTTTGTACAAACAACAAACGGGATAATGTTTAGAAACTGACATTATTTCCTATGTGAAATCAGAATTTAGTTGAACTGATTAGTATTCAAAGGTACTTGAAGTAATATAACATGTTAGATTTGCAATTACTGAATTTCTATATTTCAAAAAGATACAGAACATGCGTTCTTCCAGAGAGAATATAATATAAAACTTTTCTGGTAGGTTACTTGGTAGTACACATCAACATATTATATTAAAAAGTATATAGCACATACTTATTGGAATGGCCCCAAATCTGGAACAGTGACACCCAGCGCTGACAAAGATGTGGAGCAACAGAAACTCTCATTTGTGGGCATGTGGGTGGCTCAATGGTTAAGCATCTATCTGCCTTCGGCTCAGGTCATGATCCTGGGGTCCTGGGATCTAGCCCCATGTAGGACTCCCTGCTCAGTGGGGAGCCTGCTATTCCCTCTCCCTAGGCCTCTGCTGCTCCCCCTGCTTATGCTCTTTTGCTGTCTCTCTCTATAAAATAAATAAAATCTTTAAAAAAGGAGAGAGAAAAACCCTCATTCATTGCTGGTAGGAATGCAAAATGGTAGAAACCCTTTGGCAGACAGTTTGGCAGTTTCTCCCACATTAAGCATGCCTTTACCATGATCCAGCGATTATGATTCTTGGTGTTTACCTAAAGGAGTTGAAAGCTTACATCCATATGAAAACCTACACATGGATCTTATAGTAGCTTTATTTATAACTGCCAAGGGTTGGAAGCAACCAAGAAATCCTTCAGCAGGTGAATGGATACCTAAACTGTGGTCCATCCAGGCAATGGAATAATACTCATTTCTGAAAAGAAAAGAACTATCAAGGGATGAAAAGCTGTGGAGGATGAACCCAAAGGATTACAAAGCAGATATCTGCAAAGTTAACTGAGACAGCATAAATTCCCAGAAAACAAAAAATGATAGTAATATTGTTTTTTTTTTAATTTTTATTTATTTATGATAGTCACAGAGAGAGAGAGAGAGAGAGAGAGAGAGAGAGGCAGAGACACAGGCAGAGGGAGAAGCAGGCTCCATGCACCGGGAGCCCAATGTGGGATTCGATCTTGGGTCTCCAGGATCGCGCCCTGGGCCAAAGGCAGGCGCCAAACCGCTGCGCCACCCAGGGATCCAATAGTAATATTGTTGATTGGATTAACATACTTCAAAGGAAGGCTATGAAGATTGGATTAAGAGGTGTGCAACTAAGAAAATGTTGAGGAACTGAGATAACAATTTGTTCAGAATTGAAAATGTTCCTGGGGTCCCTGGGTGGCTCAGTCTGTTAAGTGACTGACTCCTGGTTATGCCTCCGGTCATGATCTCGGGTCCTGAGATTCAGCTCCACATCAGGCTCTGCATTCAGTAGGGAGTCTGCTTCTCTCTCTCCCTCTCCCTCTGTTCTTCCCTCACACACATGCATGTGTGCAGACGCTCTCTCTTTTTTTTCTCAAATAAATAAAATCTAGAAAAAAAAAGAATTGAAAGTGTTCTTGGCAAAATAATTAATTAAAATTGAAAAATATAATAGTCTATCTGTTCCACCTGCAAGATTTTTCTATCTGTAAGACTTTTATTTCAAACTGCTGTACATTTATTTCATTTAGAGCTTCTAAACTTAAAAATGATTAAATGATACAATTATACATAACTTGTTACTATATACTAATGCGTGTTCGGTATATTTCATGTACTCAACTCAATTTCTGAATATCTTCCTGTGTTTTCTGTAATCAGTGGAAACTTCCATTTAATGTCTCAATTTGCCACATTTGTGTATTCAACATGAAGTTTCCTGACCAAATAATTTACCTTGAATGTGGGCAGAGAAGAGTTAGCTGCGGGTTTGTAAAATGCCCTCTGACTCTTCAGATTTCTCTGTGGCCAGTGGTCTCCTTGCCCCTCATCAGATGTCCTGGAAACATGTTATTGGAATTGACTGGCTGGAATAAGACTCTGAAGATTGCAGGCACTGCTCTGTTCTTAGTTCTCATGTAGGAAGATATTCTTGTCCACTCTAGACTGGTTATTAGAAGTAAATTTGAAATTTATGGATTTATGGGATACAGCTGTCAGGAGAATGGACTTAAATCATGTAGAATTTGTACCTAAATAACTACCAAGTTACAAAAATAGAAATATTTTAAAATTAAGTGATTTTCTTATATCGATCTCTACTATCTGCATTATTACCTCATCACTCTAAAACAGGGACTTTACCGAGATACAATTGGAAGAGTCATGATATAATGTTTCACTATTCTTTACCATTGTTAGATTTTTTTTTATTGAGTGAGACCTGCAATTCCATGTGAATCCGTCTGACACAACAGCCATTCATAATAGTGCAAAAAGTACATATTTTTGAATGCTAATCTAAGACTGGCACCTAAGACAAGATATATATTATGTATCAAATATAAAATAGATATCAGTATAACATATAATTGATAATTATAATATATAATTTATATTAAATATAAATATATTAAGTATATAATATGCTTTGATGTATAATTTAGTTTCTAGAAGCAAGCATGGGGCTTTCATTTTTAATGTGTTATAATTTTGTGACATGAGTAGTATTATGTCTTATTTTTCACCTAGAATAATCTTTTTTGGCAATTGGGAAGAGGAAATTGAGCATCATATTGTTGTTTTTCTCTAGTTTGGTCTAGATATTCTTGATTCTTTCTTGGTTTGGAGCCTATCCTTAAGCAAACTATTTCTTAGTAATGAGTGGTAGTCTGTATATATTTAGCTTCAGTTACTAAGCTTACACCATCCTATTATATGCTATTAAATGGTCGGTCAGCATTTCAGATGCAACAATAATCACATGTCAGTAGGAAACATGAAAATACTGTTTTGCAAAGGAGAATAATAATGACATTTTCCAGCTGTGCCAGCACTTTCCTGTAAATTATTGAGTTTTATTTTACTTTTTAATATTCCTGAATTAAACATTGTCATATAAACAAATAGCAGCTAATCTTTAGCAATAATAAACACAAAGAAAGAAGAGTTTTTCAAAGTCATCTAGTAAGAAAGTCTAAGTGGTTCTGTTTAAGTAGGTAATTATTTCCTTATATTCAAGGGTATATAATAGATTAAAAAAATGTTTACTTATATGTCAAGCTCTTTTTAGCTGTTCCTCTTAGCAAATAAAGATAGTAAAACATATTTCAGCCAAAGTATGAGAAATTTACTTTTAAAGTTAAAACTGTAGTCTATCTATGAGGAAAATTTGAAAAAAATGTTTTCAATTAGATATGGAGTAAAGTGATATAATATAAATTTGTGCTGTTAGTCTGATCGATTATTACCAATGTATCAGGAGAAATGGGCACATCAAGAAGCACTTGTTTTTTGACGGACAGGAATGTGGTGGTGGTATTCAGTTTAGTTGAAGGAGTGTATATGTTACCTAAAGTTGGTCCAATATTCTTCAGATTTTATTGTTCAGATGATATTTTGTTAGTATTAGATTTATATGAACTTTTTACCATAACTGAACATATATACCCAGCATAACCAAGTAATAGGAAGATGGATTAGTAGCACCATAATTTATCACTCTTTATGTCCAGCTAGAAGACAAAGAGGAATCATGTGAATATCTTATTTTGTGACCAGGAATAGAGCTCTAAAGATATTACCATATGCATCTATTTTGTCCAATACTATCTCAATAAAAATGCATCCTGTCTGTTTGAAATATGTAAGTAAACTAGCATTCAGGTAAATTAGTCCCAGATAGCTCAAGTTAACTCAGAAAACATTACACCACAATATGAATATATTTATACATATATTTTGATAATAATTGTTTCAGTAAATCTAAGGTTACCTCTAAAATTGCAATAGATCAGCTGCAATTGATACTCTGTGGTTTTAAGGTTTATTCTGTCTAGAACCTGATGCTATTATGACCAATATCTGATTTCATGCTCAAATTAAGGTTTTGGAATAGACTCTTGAAGTACTGTTGCTGTGTCAACTTATAAAATGATAGTTTTGGGATCCCTGGGTGGCTCAGCGGTTCAGCATCTGCCTTCAGCCCAGGGCGTGATCCTGGAGTCCTGGGATCAAGTCCCACGTCGGGCTCCCTGCATGGAGCCTGCTTCTCCTTCTGCCTGTGTCTCTAATGAATAAATAAATAAAATCTTTAAAAAAATAAAATAAAACAAAATAAAATGATAGTTTGACAAAGGAAACTATATTCTAATTAACTCAGCATCAGAATTTAAGAATACTAATTTTACAAAAAAATTATTTTGAAATACAGGACTACTAAGCTAAAATGATTTTTTCATAACATAGCAATTATCTATTTACAGATGTAGTTATTTAAAACACTCATGTTTTCTTTTCTCTATACCCAAGCATTTTAATTCGTTAAGCATGTACTCCATGATAATACAGATAGCAGTTTTACTTTCCTTTCATTTCTCCCATTTATGTATGGTTTCCATTTTTCTGTTTCCAATTAGAAACATTTGATCAAAAAATATATATATACATTTGATCATTGTTATCTTCATTAACTTAGAGTGTCAAATCCTTTAGAATTTTTACAGATCTATACTGCTAACATCCACGGGGAGGGGATTAAAAGAACGATAGAATAGAATACATATCCAAATGCTTTTTACTTCAGGCTGATAAAATCATACATATGTAGTAAATTTTAATTTTAGAGATATAAATGAGCCAGATTTGTGTATATTATGAAAAATAAAAAGCAAAAACAAAAGGTCCCCATATTTTCACTACTGGGGATAGAGACTTTAAATCAAGCAAAATCTCAGTTAAGCAGGTTTTACAGAAGAAAAATCAGAGAGAATTGAGAGTAGCCATACCTATGAGAAGTATCTCTGTGTGATATGCATGACCATTTTCTTAATGTCTTGTTTTCATTTTTGTTATTGTTTTCAATATATCAACATTTTATAAAATGTTACATATGTAGTTATTTTATAGTTTATATCTAAGAAATTCCATTTCTAGAGGCACCTGGGTTGCTCAGTTGATTAAGCCTCCATTTCTTGATTTTGGCTCAGGTCATGATCTCGGGGTCATGAGAGAGAGTCCTGCATAGGTCTCTGCACTCAGTGGGAGGCTGCTTGAGATTCAATCTCTCTCCTTCTCCCTCTGTCCTCCCCCCACTCATGCACACACACTCTCTCTCAAGAAAATAAATAAAATATTTTTAAAAAGAAAGAAATTCTGTTTCTGTTATCCTTGGTATGTTCTACAATCAAAGTATATTGTTTGTTCTTTCTGTTGACTTTCACACATTGCAGGCCTATTTCTTAGATGTTTCCTGATAATAAACTAGGAATTCATATTGATTTCTCTTACTGTGTGGAAACCCTGGGATAAATAGAGGATGTTTTCATCCAGTGAGGATTTGTGATTGCCCCTAGCCAAAGGCAGAAGTTGATACCAACATGGGTACATTCATACTTTGTGATTATAGGACCCCCTTGCTATTCCATCATTAAACATACAACTCCACCTTCATCATCAAGCATCCCTTTTCTCCTGTGACTACAGGCAACTATTCTCAAGTCTTCTAGTCAGAGCTGGTTTCATTCAGAACCTTTCATTTTCCTGGTTGTTAACATATTGTTTTTCTATATATGTCCTTTAACATCAAACTTTTTCTCTCTTTTGGATCATTTCTCCAGCCATTGTCTATCAAACTATAATCTTTCTGAAGTCTCACCTATTTGTTTTAAAAAATGAAGCAAAATCAATCTCAGCAATAACTTCTTTTCGCCTGATTTAGCCAAAAGGCTGAGAAACTCAACAATAAATTCTTCTCAAGACCATGTTGTTTACATTCTGTCATTTCATTATTTCTGTTCAACTTAATGCAAATGTATTATAATTGTTTGATACCAATCATTTAGTTTGCTCATTACTCATTCAGTCTTATACTTCTCAGTTTCCTTTACATTAGGGATGACCATGTAAATAACCATAGTCCAATGACATGCAAACAAGAATGATCTGACATCTCCTTAAAGACCAGACTACCAACCATTGACTTTCTACTTTTCTCTTCTTGAAACCTCAGAACCAGCAAAAACTCAAATCCCTCTAGTAGCTACATATTGAGGTTGTCAGAATGCATGCTACCTGCCCTGGAATATTTATCTCTGCTATTTATAGAGTGGTTGAATTTTCATGAAGTTGATAGAGGGGTTTGTGCACGGCTTATATAAATTCAAATTTCTCATCAAAAGCTCAAATTTTGTGTTCAGTTTGCAGACAAAAATAATAGCTACTTAATCTGGTTTTTAAATACAAATCTACCCATGTATTGATTGATTCACAGTGTGAAATGTAAATGTTCAGTGCAAAGATGTCAAAAAGTTTTCTTTTTTATTGATGGTTATAGAAAAGAATACATTATATGTTTTTACACTGACAAGAAGATTTTTTCCCCAATTTTCTAAACACTTTACAAAATATCTCCCTGACAGTTAAGATTTGTTTCTTCAACAAGTCATAAAACTGTATCTCCCCTGAGAAGCTACATAAATGATTTCGCAAATTCAGATTCTGTTTTAGTTTCACTCATATGTATTCCTTGAATAAGTGAAATTGTATTGTCCTTAAACTAGTAGAGTTCCTTAGGAGATACATAAATAGAATAATAGTTTTTTAAAGAATACAGGTCTTAATATATTAAAATTATCTCATTTGTGTTCATTGTTATGTCTTTACATGTGTATAATGACCCTTTTTTGAACATTTTACTAAATCTTAGTCACTATACTATACTTAAGACATAATTATAGGGATGCCTGTGTGGCTCAGTTGGTTGGTTAAGCATATGAATTTTGATTTTGGCTCAGGTCATGAACTCAGGGTTATGAGATTGAGCCCCATGTCAGCTTTGTGCTGGGCATGGAGCTTGCTTAAGATTCTCTCTCCCTCTCTCCCTCTCCCTCTCCCTTTGTCCCCATGCATGCACTCTCTGCCTCAAAAAAAAAAAATATATATATATATATGAAAAAGACGGTCTCTATTTACATGGATTCGGAAAATCAGGGGTCACAACTTGTTGCTATTGTTTGCATATTTTGTTTTTTTGTATTATCCAGATTGAGTTCCTTCATTCATTTTTACTTCTTTCAGGAATCTTCCTGCAGTGTGGTATAAGACTCTTCATCTCAGCTCAGGTCTTAATCTCGTAGTGGTGAGTTCAAGCCCTACATTAGACTCCATCCTGGGTGTATAGCATACGTTTAAAAAATGACAGTAATTATTTTAAAGTAACTGAGAAGATACAATGAAGAGCGAACTAATGACAGGGATGATCAGATTTGTGCTGAAAGAAAAACCTACGCTAGCTTAATGTATAGAAAGGCTTTGGTATGGCAAAAAGTGGATGTGCTATGACTATTATAATATGACTGTTATAACTATTATAGTAATGGAGATAGAAGTGATTAGATGAGCTAAAAATAGGGGATAAAGATGTAGAAAATAATTAATTGGGATACGGTTAGGAGTAAAATTTGCAGGACATTAAGGTAAGTACATACAAGAGAGAAAAGAGTGAAATGTCACAGAAAACTCTATTTCTTGTTTGTGCAATTGGCTATATGTATGCCTCTCCCATGCATTCAAATAGGGAAAACTTTCTAACTCAGGGAACAATCACAAGTTTGGGTTAGGTATGTTGAATGGGAATTGCCTGTGAGATATACCACTTAGAAGGGAAGATTTGAGTCAACAGCTGGAAACATGAATTTGTTCTGAAGATGAAAAGTTATGTTTAAAAAGACAAATGTAGGTGTTGCCAACATCCATGGTGGTGATCAAAAGCATGTGTGTACAAAGCATTACATAGAGAGGATGTGGGGAGCAAAAAAAGTAAGACATCAGATTGAAGTCAAGTATAAAATTTAGGGAATGCTTAAGAAGAACGATTCTAAGGGAGACAGAGAGAAGTTGATATAGTAGAAGGAGACCAAGAGACTATGGCTTCAAAGAAGCCAAAGAGAGAACTCTCAAGGGAGAGGCTGTGTTAAGTAGTATGAAGTGTTGTTGAGATAGTAAATCTCATGGACTAGCATATGTTCATTATGAGCAGGGGCACATAGGTCATTAAAGATCTTGTGAAAAATATTTTTTTGAAATGATGTGTTTACTGGATGGGGAAAGATTAAGGAATGAATGGCAAGTATGGGAGTAAAGACAGCTTAATCAGCTTTCTTTAGAAGTCTATCAATAGTGCAAAGAAAGATAAGATAGAAGAATATAAGGTATCATGTATGGAGTAAGAATTTCTTTTTCCAAGATGACAGGGATTTAAACATATTTAAATGCCACAGGGTGAAGATAAATGTAAATATTCATTCATTTAATCAGTAATTAAGGATCACCTACTATATTCCAAACACTATTCTAGGCACCTGGGATACAGCAGTAAACAGACACTCCTGCCACCATGAGGCTTATCATCCAGCAGGAGAGAAATAATAAAGAAGTGGATAATCAGTTATACAATTTTCTCAAAATGGTGGGGGATGTTTGTTTCCAAAACATAAGTAACAACAACAAAGAAGTCTTTAGAGAGGAAGAGCACATTTACTAACACTGTAATAGGAGTGGAAGAGAAAAGGATACACAGAGATACAGGTGGGATTAAGGACTATAACAAGAAGTCATGATCCATTGTTCAGTTCATGAATCTGAGCCAGTTTTCAGATGTGGAAACCCTTCACTGAAGAAGTGACTCAGCCTGTGCTCCCCCCAAAAAAGAGGATCTTGCAAAATCACAGTAAGTAAAGATTCATAGTACTGTAAGCTTCTCTGTCTAGTAGGATCAAGTGGTATACTTATTTCAGGTAAAAAGTAAAAAAAAAAAAGATGTTGGCCATATTTACACTTTAATCAATTTGCTCAGGGTGTAGTGATAAATACTAATTTGTAACTGTGTGTTTAAAAGTGTGATATCGGGACGCCTGGGTGGCTCAGCAGTTGGGCATCTGCCTTCGGCTCGAGGGTAATCTTGGAGATCCAGGATGGAGTCCCGCATTGGGCCCCTTGCATGGAGCCTGTTTCTCCCACTGCCTACATCTCTCTCTCTCTCTCTCTGTCTCTCATGAATAAATAAATAAAATCTTTAAAAATTTAAAAAAATAAAAAGTGTGATATCCTAGAATTCCAAATGTACTTGGAATTAGCCAGGAACCCTTCACAAAGGGTTTGCCATTTGGTATGGGTTTTAAAGAATAGGTATGAGTTCACTAACAGAATATGAGGTGAGGTAAAATCTCTATAATGTGTGGGTGACATTTTGAATTTACTTCTGGAGATAGTCTATTTCTGGAAATATTATTTTAGTTTTCAATAGGCCCCAGATACATTTTGAATAAGAAGAAAAAAACTGTAGTATACTTTATGAACACAGAAACTTTTCAAGATTTCTGAGTCCTAGTCTCAGGTCTCTTGCTCTATTATATACATGATATCTCTTCAGCACACTTCTTTTTCAAAAGTAGTTGTTTGTTCTCACCCAAGGGTATTGATGAAAAGTTCTATTTATGTGCAAAACAAAGAGCCAGCATTATATAAAATATATTTTTTCACAAACTACAAAAGGTAAACCAGATTACATAGTTTAATCATTAAAAAATAGAGTGTTCCTTCTTTCCCTCATTGAGTTACAGGAGAAAGCACTGGGAAGATTCTGTGCAAAATCTGAGGAAATATCACTGTACAATGTTGTCAATACATCTTCATATCCTCTATTCTGCAAACGTTCAACTACTAACACAGTCTAAGTAAAAGTAGGCCCCGTTGTATTTTTCCACTCATCATGACTCAGTGCATTTCCAAATATATTATTCTAAGTTTGTAAATTTGGATTCTAGCTCCAATAAAAGTTTTGAATCTTCACTAACCAAATCACCATAATAAATTATCCTGCCCATATTCTCCTCTTTGGTGGGTGATAGGCACCTTGCATCTACATGTAGGATAGTCTCCAATTCTATTAAAGAATCTCTTGAAACAAAAGTAAAACAACATATAGGAAAAACCAACTATTATATTTAACATAGAGTACAAATTGGTGCTAACTCTTATAAAAATTTCACCAACACAAAATGTAGTAATATTTTACTGATAGTTTTACTTAAATTTTTACTTTATTCTATTCATATATTATGTTTAATATATTTCTAATTTTAATTATAATTTATATCATATGTACCACTAATAGGATCTGAATATATATGAATATAAATATATATACATGTGTGTGTATATGTGTGTACATATCTGGATATTAAAATAAAAAGCTCATTGAAAACAATACAAAAAATAAATAACCGGAGTGGTTTCTTTTTTTTTTTTTAAGATTTTTTATTTTTATTTATAGAGACACAGAGAGAGAGAGGGGCAGAGACACAGGCAGAGGGAGAAGCAGTCTCCATGCAGGGAGCCCGACGTGGGACTCGATCCCGAGTCTCGACCACCCCGGGACTGAAGGCCAAGCTAAACAGCTGAGCCACCCAGGCTGCCCCCGGAGTGGTGTCTAAATATGATTTATGTCTTTGTTTTCTTGATGCTAATATTAAAAAGGGAATGGCCCAGGCTTTGATGGATTTCACTGAAAAACATTCTGTGTCCTGAAGAGAAGTAAACTTCACTTTTGGCAATAAATTCCAGAAAGGATTTATTACACACATCCTTATAAAAAGGTAACTATGACACAACCCTATTAAAATCTCAGTAAACTATTTGTAGATATTGACAACCTGAATCTGAGATGTACCTGGAAAGGTGAAAACCTAGAATAGACAGTACAAATATTAAAGGTGAAAAAGGTGAGAACTTGTGCTATCTGATTTCAAGACTTATTATAAAGCTACAGTAATCACACAGCATGATATTGGCAAAAGAATAGTATATAGATCAATGAGACAGAACAGAAAGCCTAGAAATATATCCACACAAATATAGTCAACTGCTTTTTGACAAAGCGTACTCAATAGAGAAAGTATAGTCTTTTCAACAAATAGTGCTGGAACAATTAGATGACCATATGCAAAAAAAACAAGCCTAGTTACAAGACCTCCTATCTTCCATGAATAGTACTCAAAACAGGTCCATATCTAAGTGTGATATGTAAAATAATAACACTTCAAGGAGAAGATGCATGTGAACTTGGGATGGGCAATGAGTTTTTAGATTTAACACAAAAAAGCATGTGACATGAAAGAAAAAAATATTTGGAAGGGATTAAAGTTAAAAAATCTCTGCTCTCTGAAAGACCCCCTTAAGAGAATGAAAAGACAAGGCACAGACTGAAAGGCAACACTGTCCAAACACCTCTGACAAAGTACTTGTACCAGAAACATACAAATAGCACTTAAAACTCAATAGTAAAAAAACAAATAACCCAACTGAAAAATGGGCCAAAGATCTAGATAGGCATTTTGCCAGAGAAGATACATGGATTGCAGACAGTACATGAAAAGATATTCTATTTCATTTGTCATAGGGAATGACACCACCGAGGTACCGCTACACACCCATTAGAAAACCCAAAACCTGAAAGTACCAATTGCTGGTGAGATGGAGAGGAACAGTAATTATCAGGCATTACTGGTGGAAAGGCAGGCTTGTACAGGAACTTGGGAAGAATTTGGTGGTTCCCTACAAAACTAACCTCAGTCTTGGCATATCATGTCCTAAGCAGTTGCCCAACTGGTTGAAAAACATAGGTCTACAAAAAACCATGTGCAAATGTTTATGATAATTTCATAATTGCCAAAAAACTGGAAGTAATCAAGATGTCTTTCCATAGGCTAAGGAATGATCAAATGCTAATATAACCATTAAATGCAACACTCTTCAGCAATAAAAAGTAGTAAGTCGATCTGAAAAGGCTACATGATTGTATGATAGGGCACCCTGCAAAGGCTAAACCATAGGGACGGTAAACACATCAGTGACTGCAAGAGCTTGAGGCATTAGGGAGGATAGCACAGTCAATAAAACTTGGAAGTTTTGTAAAATGATGAAAGTATTCTGTAGGCTGCTGTAATGATGTGTATACATGACAGTGTACATTTGACAAAACTCCTAGAACTTTATGGGAAAAAAAGAGAGAATGAGCCCTACTGTATGCAAACAATAACATTAAGAAAAAGACATTTAGGAAAGTAGAGAATCCCATGACAGATTGCAGAATGTGTCAAAACGGTCTTACTGGGTTTAAAAGTGTAGGACACAATCTCACGGAAAGGGGGAAGGAGAGAAAGCTGCTCACTGAAGGTCTCAAACAAGTGGAATCTGTAAGACTAAATGCAAAAGAAACCTTGCCTAAGCACAGTAGCGTGGGTCATAAAGTTATTTCTCCTGGTGAGGACAGGCTGACACTCGTGGTGCTGCTGTATATGTATATGTGTGCTGGAGCCTAGCAGCAAAGTCAATGGCCCACAGATAGTGACAACCAGGTCTCCTGACGTTGGAATGACATGTAACAGGTAAGCAAGGGAGGCCGGGTGTGTGACAGCAATACATCTTTTTCACAGTTTTAAAAGGTTAAAAAAAACAAAAAAACAAAAAACAGTAGCAGAAGCATGAAGCTGTGTGGCCCATACCATCTATAAAATTTATTATCTGGCTTTTAACAGAAAACATTTGTGGACTCCGGCCCTGAAGACTTGGTTTCATTTTTCTTATGTTATGAAATTATGACAGTTCTGCCTGTGAAGACAGAATTGTGATTTCAGAGAAATTAAAAATAAAATTGGATAAATCTGAAAGTGACAAATTTGTGAGGATCGTACCTTAGACTACAGCAACCTTGGAAACATACAAACGACAAAGAAAGCCTTGATTAAATGAGGAGAAATCACACTCAGAGTTTAGAAATGGTCCATTTGGGTGGACACCAGAAGAATGATCGCAAGAAGTTCTAGACATTTCCCTGAAGATGTTCTATAGATATAAATGGATGTAAAAAAAAAAGTCATAATTTGATTCAGATAAAAGTTCCATAGTGAGTCTTGAAACATCTTTCTGGGAAAACTCCAGAGGTTAAGATGGTTCTTTCATTTCCTCTTTGTACAGAGTCCCTCATTATCACTATGTGTCCTTTCTGTGGGCAAGTTGTTCAGCCAGGGCAGTAGGGACGGGCAAGAGAGAGGTCATGCCATGAGCTTCTCTGTGCGGGGCCCCCGGTTGCAAGGCTGTCACTGGGCCCTGCTGACCCTTCTCTGTACCTGGTCATTTTCAACTCTGCTTTGGGTTTGGTTGTGTCATGGTTTGCTGTTTTATTTCACATTTTAATTTAATTGGAAAGTCTTTTTACTAATAAAATATGTTAGGCTCTTCTAATTTATAAACATTGTGTTGAGGTAAAATGATCTACTGTCCTTCTTTTTGACCTGTCTTGATTGTTTGACCTTTCCCTCAAATGTTTACTTTGTATTTTGGGGGGACTTTTTATTTTTTTACCTTTTAAAGATTTTATTTATTTATTGGAGACATGCAGAGAGAGGCAGAGACATAGGCAGAGGGAGAAGCAGGCTCCTCACTAAACAAGGAGCCCGATGCAGGACTCGATCCCAGGACCCCAGGATCATGACCTGAGCTGAAGGCAGGTGCTCAGCCACTGAGCCACCCAGGTGTTGGGGGACTTTTTAAACCTGTAAACTAAGAATTACCCTTGATAACTTTTTTCATGTGTTTTCAAGCATTATTGTGATTTTTTAAATCCAGGAATAAAAAAAAATCATCTAAGTTTTCAAACATAAAAAGGATGCAAGTAAAGCAAGAAATGCACCTCAGATCTTTCTAAGATGTTAATATAGTTAAAAGATTCAAGGAAACATTTGTAATCAATAATTTGTCGCTCATTCAAAAAAATCTATGAGGGAAAAGAAATTCAGGGGCATTACCACATATATTACAGATTGTTAATATATGCCTACCCAAAGCCATGAGCATATTTCTCCCAAAATGTTTTTTACTTGTTTTAATTTTTACATTTACATTGATGATTTCATTATCTTACACATTTAGAAATTAAGTTTCTTTTTTTTTTTTTAAATATTTTTTATTTATTTATTTATGATAGTCACACACAGAGAGAGAGAGAGAGAGAAGCAGAGACACAGGCAGAGGGAGAAGCAGGCTCCATGCACCGGGAGCCCGACGTGGGATTCGATCCCGGGCCTCCAGGATCGCGCCCTGGGCCAAAGGCAGGCACCAAACCGCTGCGCCACCCAGGGATCCCTGAAATTAAGTTTCTTAAATTCTTCACATATACCACGTGAAGAAATAAAAAAATCATCTTTGTATGTGGTTATCTAATTAACCCATTACCACTTATCACTTAGAATCATTTATTAAAAATTCCATCTTTCTGCCAGCAGACTATGATGTCTTCTTTGAAAAATCAGAGGACTGTGTTTGGTCTCTTTATCATGTTCTTTTGCTCTTTCTGGCATTCTTTGCACTATTTCCATATATTCAAAAATACTATAGCTTTATCATAAGTGGTGAAATATTGTAAGCTTTTTTTAAATTTTTATTTATTTATGATAGTCACAGAGAGAGAGAGAGAGGCAGAGACATAGGCAGAGGGAGAAACAGGCTCCATGCTCCGGGAGCCCGATGTGGGATTTGATCCCGGGTCTCCAGGATCGCGCCCTGGGCCAAAGGCAGGTGCTAAACTGCTGTGCCACCCAGGGATCCCTATTGTAAGCTTTTCAAGTTTATTCTTCTTTCTCAAGATTGTCTGTTTTTTTAGAATAAAGTTGTTTAAAAAAATAGAATAAGGTGGTTAATTTCCAAAAACCTTCTTTGGATTTTAATTTAAATTGCATCAGATCTACAAATCTATTTGGAAGACCTCTTGTCTATTTAAACTATGTAGCAGTGAGAACAAGCAAATGGTAACAAAAAGCACTACCTGGATGAGTCTTGCCAACCCAGTGAGGGATGAAACCAACCAAAGAGGAAAGAGTGAAAGCTCTCCATGTATATGATGTTCAATAACACGCAAAAGTTCATCTTTGGTGTTATAAATCAGGGCAGTGGTGACTTTTAGAGAGGGCAGGTGGAGATACCACTTCTCGATCTCTGGTGACAGCACTACTAAAATTCACTGTAAGGCCTGCTAGCTTGTGATGATTTAATGAGATATTTGAATGTGTAAATTTCAAAAATAATAGTAATTTAAGACATTCTCAAACAACCCTAATGAAATGGAAAATGCTCTTGTTGACACCTTCTAAAGGATGTAGGTATAAAATTAAGATGAAAATCTGGTTTCTTTCAGTGAGCTTTTAAAATGGCTTTTACAAAGAAAATCATTAAAAAACATACTATGTATTTTAAGGTATTGAAAATTATCTAAGGCTTTGGGACCACATATGTCTAATACAACGGGAAGAATAACAGAAATAAAATATGAAGATATTTCACTGTTCCTGGCTATCATCTTGTTTGGCTCAGTTTTGGAGCCTCTTGGACATCCCTGAGCTGTAGAGGAAATGATTTTTGCATGTTTCCAACACACTTGAGTAATGTAGATTCCAAACCTAGAAATGAGTTTTAACTCCCGGGGGTTTGAGTTCCATTTACAGTTGGCAAAAATGTGCCTTTCAAAAAAAAAAAAAAAAAAAAGGCACTGTGGGGGAAAAAAAGCAAATTCCTACTACCTGAGCAGTTGAAAAATGTGATAACTGCTCTTTTGAAAGATCTTGAGCCTACATAAACCACCTGCTGTGCTGCTCAGCAGCGCCATGAGAAATGGAGGAAAAAAGAACATAGAGGATCCGAGGAGTGCTGAAGGCTTCAAACTCTCTGCAAACTGAAATCTGGATAAGAAGGAAGGAAGATAATATCCGAGATAAAACATTTTGCTTTTATAAGGTCTAATTCCCAGTTCCAAATTACCTTCTAATTTATTTAAAAGTTCAAAATTATCCCCTCTGTTCTTTGTTGGTTAATAACTTTAGGTAACAGGGATCCCTGGGTGGCGCAGCGGTTTGGCGCCTGCCTTTGGCCCAGGGCGCGATCCTGGTAGACCCCGGATCGAATCCCACGTCGGGCTCCCGGTGCGTGGAGCCTGCTTCTCCCTCTGTCTATGTCTCTGCCTCTCTCTCTCTCTCTCTCTCTCTCTCTCTCTCTGTGGCTATCATAAAAAAAAAAAAAAAAATTAAAAAAAAAATTAAAAAAAATAACTTTAGGTAACAGACACTATGTCTAAGTAGAATGATAGACTTGTGAAAATAGATTTTAAAAACTTGAGAAGTGGAAAATGAATATTCTTCTGCTTTCAGGATTGATCACTCTGGAACAAGTCTAGGAGATAATACCCAAGTCACCAGAATGACCAAACCCTAACTACCTGGACTCCAAAGACCTGCTTCTGATGGGATAGCAGTTCTCACTAGCCAGCATGAAGCCAAAAATACTGGCTCTGGCTAGGCTAAGTTGTATCAATTAAAACATAAAACACAGGTTATCAACTCTGAGTACCCTTAGGCAAGCATCAAATATATATTCTTTATTTTTTAAATTTAATATTATATGCCTTTAATCTGGAAAATAATAGATTTTTAAAAAAAATTTTTATTTATTTATGATAGTCACAGAGAGAGAGAGAGAGTGAGAGGCAGAGACACAGGCAGAGGGAGAAACAGGCTCCATGCACCGGGAGCCCGACGTGGGACTCGATCCCGGGTCTCCAGGATCGCGCCCTGGGCCAAAGGCAGGCGCCAAACCGCTGCGCCACCAGGGATCCCAATAATGGATATTTTTATTAAATAAAATATTCTTTGAAATTTACATGAATAAAATTAAGTAAAGTGTTTTGTAGAACACAAGAAAATTTTTTCCTCTTTTTCTATGCTATGTGAAGAACTATTGAAAACAGGTTTGAGCATTTTCTAGAGAAAAGCAGCTGGTTTCCAGAACTCTACTTATTTCTGTCATTTGTTCTGTGGACTGTTTCCAAATGGTGCATTGGGCTTCAAAATGGATATTGAGAACCAGAAGGAAGAGAATGAAGGTTACATTAGCTTCTCATTTGCTGGTTAGGTAGAAGGAGGCAATGTTGAATGAACTAGTGTTAAGCTGCCTTGTAGTTTGGTGCAACTGTTCTTGGATGTCTAATATTTAATTGTTTGTCTAATAGTGATTTGTAAAATCACTATTATTAGATAATGGTAGTAAAGATTTGTTTACATAATTTTTACATAAAAATTATGAAAATATTCTTTTGATTATGTCAATGGGAAAACATTACATATAATTATTACTCATTGAATACAAAAGTATTGAAATAAAAAAGTATTTATGACAGTAAATATATTTGAAGTGTTAAAAAATGAAAAAGGTCCTATTATTTAGGATCCTTAAAAACAGGAATGGAGTCCTCAAAAGAGCCTTCAGGAGTTTCTATTACATTCCTTTGGGCAATGATGCCGTAATAACTTGGTTGCAGGGATGTCGTTTTGCCACAACAATAGCAGTGGACTTTCTTTCCAGAGGTAATGAAGGTATCACCCAGCCTTAGGACACAATTTACCTTCTGCCTACAGTTGTATATTGTTAGTATCAGATTCGAAATAAAATGAAGTGCCAATTGGTATAGTTAGACTTAGATTGTTTCAATAACCATGTTTACTGGGAAAACTCATTCAACCTCTCCAGGCTTGTTTTGCCCCTTGCCTATGTGAAATGAAATGATCTGTAAAATCCCTTGTAAATCTAAAAATTCTGATTGTATTATTCAGTTCCTCATGAAACTATTCCTAACAATGAATGTTCAGCTGAGGCCTTCCCAGAAGCATACACCAAGATTAAGAATTGAACTTGCAAGACCTTTTCTGGGGTGTATATTCCCATGAGTTGAAATGGAAAGGGGAGGAGACTGGAGAGCTGTGAGACCAAGATACTGGTCTGACCTGCGTGCAGGAGAGAGGGCTTGCAGATGGGAATGTGGTTCTAGAAAAGTCTTGCAAAGGCCAAGTGGAGAGTCCTTGTCAATGTTTCCTATCAGAGTGCCCTGTGTCCTAGAAGTATATGTCTTAGTATCCCTGAGGTGTGCAATGGTTGGCTGGGAGCCTTGACCTGTAAGCAGTGATGGATTCCAGAACACACCAAAGTAAGAGTACTCACACCAGAGTAAGTGTACTCTTCATAGCAAAGAGTATCAGAGGCATGTTTTCATTGCTGCCATAATTGCTTTGAGTGCCCTGTAGTTAAAAAACAATTACAACCTAAATATACTAATAAATGTATAAAGAAATTGAATAAATGCAATATAGATATTGTTATATATTCATTGTAAATTAGTTTTTAGTGACTTCTAGATGATGTGAAACACAATAGTCCTCCTCTTTACACCAGTGCTCATTTAGGTGAAAATGGTACATAAGACTACATACTAATTGCAAGTAAGTAAAATTTTAAACCTTTTTGATGAACCTTCAGTAAACACTGAGTGACTAGACAAGAAAATTTTCTGATACGTGTTCTCAGGTTATGAATTCCTAGTTAGATGTTTGTATATTTTATTTTAAAATATGGTGTCCTTGATATATAAAGGTTTCACCTCAATTATGCTATTTGGTTTGATTGGCTGGTTGCTGGCAAATCCTTGGATGCTCTTCATTAAAACGGTTGTCATAGTCTACTTCAATAAACATGTGATGTTACATTGTCCAAACTAATTTACTTGAATGATTTGGGTAAAAATGAGTTTAATTATGAAGATGAGATCTTTTTATTAAACAATGTCATAACTAGAACTTAATGCAATACCTTTTCTATTAATTTTGACAAGTTTTCTAAATGCCAGCTCATGGGCTTGTAACTATTGCTCCAATATCTTTGAGGACATTTTGTATTACTTTGCTCATTAAGCAGCTACCAAAAAAGTGATTTGACCTAGGTCAAACACTAATTGGGACTGCTTTCTGTATGTGGATAAACCTGCCTTTGGAACAGCCACAGCTATAATAAAATATAGTGGGTTTTTTTTTTTACCATATTTTTCCAGAAAAATTATTGTCCCTTGGAATAATCTAACAATGATATATACTTATTGAATAACAAACTACTAATTTTATTTTTGATTTTAGTGAACTTGTCTGTCTAGATAGATTGTGGTGTTGCTAAGGACTTTGTCTTATACGTCATTGTATGGACATATATATAGTTAGCCCTGAAGCAATATGGGTCTGAACTATGTTCGTCTACTTATATGTGGTTTTTTTTTCTATACAGTACTGTAAATATATTCTCTCTTCCTTATAATTTTCTTAAAAATGTTTCCTCTTCTCTAGCTTACTTTAAGAACACAGTGTATAAAATATATAATATATATAATATATTATTATTATTATTATTATATTATTAATCAATAGTTTATGTTTTCAGTAAGGCTTCAACAGTAGGCTATTGGTAGTTAAGGTTTTGGGGAGTGAAAAGGTATGTATGGATTTTTGATCCTGTTGTAGAGAGTTGGTGCCCCTATCCTCCTGTTGCTCTAGGGTTGACTATAATATGGATGGTACCACTTTTTCTATTGTTTTTTCTTTTTTTTTTAAAGATTTTATTTATTTATTCATGAGAGAGAGAGAGAGAGGCGGAGACACAGGCAGAGACACAGGCAGAGAAGCAGGCTCCATGTAGAGAGCTCAATGTGGGACTCAATCCCAGGATTCCAGGATCACATGCTGAGATGAAGGCGGTGCTAAACCACTGAGCAACCCGGGCTGCCCTTTTTTCTTTCCTTCCTTCCTTCCTTCTTCAGCCTTCTTACTCCTCATTAAGTCTTCCTCCTTTTAAGTCATGTACCGTGAGGATTAGTGGTGAGTAGGAGGAAGGAAGACGAAAAGAAATCATCAGACGCAGCGCAAGATAATCCTCCTCCTCCTCCTTCTTCTTCTTCTTCTTCTTCTTCTTCTTCTTCTTCTTCTTCTTCTTCTTCTTCTTCTTCTCAGAAATGCTTCCATTGACTACCACCCAAAGAAGAATTTGAAGATTTTAAAAACATTAAACTACAATTTCAAATTATTTTTTCTATGGTGTCTAATGAGACTTTTGTACACATTTAATAATTTGAATAACTTAGCTTTTTCAAGGCATTTTTATAAATGCTGTAATCAAATTTTGGGTTTTTTTTTGTTGTTGTTGTTGTTGTTTTTGAACCAAGCTTTTCTGAAGAGCTTCTCATAATCACTGTTTTCCTCCATTTTCACATATTCATTGCCCCATGCAAATTGGCCATCATCTCTCAAACTACTTCCACTAAGCTGAAAACTTTCTGACATAAATGTAAAGCCTATAGTCAACATATTAGCAAGGGTTCTCCAGGGACACAGAACACTTATTTATTATGAGGACTTAGCTTCCATGATTATGGAGGCCGAGAAGTCCCATAGTTGGTTGTCTGCAAGCTGAGAGCCCAAGAGAGTTGGTAGTATAGTCCAGTCAGAGTCTGAGAACTAGGGGAGCTGATGGTGTACATCTCAGTTCAAGGGCAAGAAACCAAGGTCCCAGCTCCAGCATTCACACAGGATGCAAAATGAGGCCAACTCCTTCCTCTGCCTTTTTGTTTTATTCAGGCCCTTGGATGAGTTGGATGAAGTCCATCCACATCAGGGAAGTCAATCTACTTTACAGAGTCTAGGGATGCAAATGCTAATGTTTTACAGAGATACCCTTGCACAGACATACAGAAACAATGTTTTACCAGCTATCTGGACACTCTTTGGTCCAGTCTAGTTGACATAGAAAATTAACCACTGTGGTTGTTTTTCAGTCTTCTTCTAAATAAATGGTAGAATAGTATATGCTCATGTTAACTATATCCTCTTTCTCTTTTTATTAAAAAAATTAAATTTAGAGAAATGTTTAAAAACTGTATGAAATGTTGAAAATGTTGAAAAGCTCTATGTCTTTCACTCAGATTTATTAATTCTTAATTTTTGACACATTTTCTTCATTTGCCTGATTCAGTTTTATTTAATTGATTGATTTTTTTGTTGTTCTTGTCATTGAATGATGTGAAACATTATCAGGCTTTACTCAGAATATGCATGTTGGGCCTCCTTGATTATTGCTTTGGGCTATTTTCCAGTGTGGCTCTAAGTGAGCCCACCAGGCACATTGGTGGCTGCATTCAGAGCGTATTTGCAGATATATATCTTTGAGTCTCCAGCCAAGACCTATCCATCAGATTTCAAATCCATGGGCCATTCTCACCAAGCTCAACACATCCAAGATGGTATCTGCACTTTGTTCCTAGGCCTGGTCTTTTCCAGTCTTCCTTCTCTCAGTTGTCTCATGTGAGTTCATCCTGTCACATCAGCTTTCTCTCTGTTCTCCTCAAATCCAATCTACCCTTGAGTCATGTTGTTTTTACTATATTTCTCCACTTTCCAGGAAAGCTGATTTACCTCAAGTAGTGGAAATGATGTTTCATTCCAGAGATGAAGCCCCCTGAGTCTGACATCAGCACACTGACCACTGCCTCAAAACAAGCCTACAGAAATGCAGGCTGCTTGTTGATAGGTCTGTATCCTCTGGTGGTGGCTGACCTGGCTGTATGAGGAGATGGTGTCCTGCTTAGTGCACGAATGACAGGAAACCAAAAGATTATAACTTGAGCTGCCTTCTTTTCCTTACTTTTCCATGGTCAAATTTTCTCCTATTTGGACTGAACTCCCCTGGAATTTTAAAATGCACTATGAGTCACCTTTGAAAGCTGCACAGCAAGCCAGATCTTATGGAAGCTTTTAGTCCATGTTGGGAAGAGGGATAGAGTCAGGGTATGTTGGTCACTATCCAGAACATTAGCTAGTTGGAGGAGGTCCTGCACCATGGACCAGGTGATCAGCAACTGTTATCTGTACTGCTGTTGCAAATGCTTTTCTCAAAATGTACTCTAATTATGACAAAAACTCTGCTGTAATACCCATCGCTCTTCGATCAAAAATTTAAATATCCATATAGCTTGTACTGGTTGACAAGTGCCACACTCTATCCAGTGCTTGCTCATACCACAGCCAGCTGCCCTCCTTATGCCTCCTGAACTGTTGTCCAGTTCTTGAATTCCCTTTCATCTGTCTCTTCCTGAAACAGTTCACTTCCTATTTGCCTGGTTACCTCCTGTTCCTCTTCCTACCCATCATCACTTTTTCAGAGATACTTCCCTCTAAACTTTCTTGCCTTGAGTCCAAATTATCTCATGATATGGTATTATAACACAGTATAACCATCTGGGATATTATTTTCAGAGTTTAAATTTTATATTTATTTGTCACAGTCTCTGCTTGTTTTCTCCACTGATACATATTCATACCTAAGAAGCCAAATGCATCTATTAACTCCTCTGTTTAATTCAACATGGTCACATCACTGCCCAGCATAGTGCTAGAGTTCAGTGTTTTTGAACAATAATTAAAATTCTCAATTTCAAGATTAAAAACAGAGATAAGACATTTGACACTTCCTGGGGAAAAGAAATCCTAAGAGCAAATATCTTCCTTATAACTACATATCTAAACCATCAAATAAATAAAAATATATTTAATATGATTTTGCTATATTTTTCCAATGCCACGAAAGGCAATAATATTGGGATCTAAATATGACAATGATTAAGCCACTGAAGTAATTCCAGTAATCCCCGCTCTCAGTTTAGAGCAGGATAAACAATATATTTTGATTTCCTCTCTTTCAGAGTGAATGTATCCAGCTAAGGATTTTAATTGAACCTGGTGGTGAGTCAAAAAACATGAACAAAATAAAAGTGTTCTTTTCCTGTGACTTCAGAAAGAAAATATCAGACTGCAGAGGTGATTTTTAATGAAACTATTATAAAGAGTTGGTTGTTGTCATTGATTTTTCCTAGCAAAATACCAATATATGAGTTGGTATAATTTGAGGCAATTGTGCTGTATTGTATTCCCCATAAGAGCTTTCTCTCTGTCTAAATAGAAATTGAGTCTCAACAAGAAAATAATCTTTGAACAAATCATATTTGGAAATATATTCAAAAGAATAAAATTGATAATATTTTGGACTTAATGTAGTTCATCTTGCTTTTCAGTACTACTTTATATGCCTTTCCATATTTATAGCTATATTTTCTCCCCCAAAATTGACATTTAACTCACTTGAAATAACAATATAATGAAAAGTAAACCTTTTTTTAAAAAAAGTATGCTTCTCTCAGACAACTCTAAACATTTGGAAAAATTCATGACTGTCCTCTGAAACAAATACAATAAAGAATAAATGTGTTAACTGTATTTCATATGGTTAAAGATTATGTGTTTGGAATTCACATTTAGCTTTTGCTAGAGTCAGAATAGGTTTCCACTACTTAGAAGAAGCATTTCCTGATCTCTTTCACTTGTTTTTTTTTTTTTTTTTTTTTTTTTAAGATTTGATTTATCTACTCATGAGAGACACCCACACACACAGAGAGAGAAGCAGAGACACAGGCAGAGGGAGAAGCAGGCATGATGTGGGACTCCATCCGGGGACTCCAGGATCACACCCTGGGCTAAAGGCAGGCGCTAAACCACTGAGCCACCCAGGGATCCCAAGAAATATTTTTGTATGCTCCAGTGTTTGTCAAACTTCAAAAATATTTTTGAAATTAGTTATTTTTGCAGAAATACCTTATTTTGTGGAGTACAGCATTAACACTATGACTAGTACAGGAATTGTGGGTAAATGTAATTATCTCTAATATATTTTATTCTTTAAAATCAGGGTGACATGGGCTATCCTTTCTCATTTTGTCTGTCAGAAATTTTATTAAATTAGAAGCAAAGAAGTATACTGCTTTAGTCTCACCTACTATTTGTTTAAGCATATCACATTTAGAAATGACAAGGAATCAGAATTACAATTTTTTGAGATTTGGATACAGAGTATACCCACATAAGTGCCAGTGCATAGAACACTGTGAGTGGCTCTGTTAACATACTCTTTCATACTGTGGGACCACAGTGATCACCACTATCAGTGATATGCATATGAAAGCATTTAAGGACTTTTAGTACATATTATTAAAAGAGAGTCTTGCATTTATCTAAAGATGTTGTAAATGATGAAAACCTAAACGATGCTTATCCAGCTATCTTTTCTATAATTTTCCAAATACAAATGTTTTTGTACTATGAAAATCTTTTTATCAAAATATAATTTTAGTATATTTTCATTCATTGAAATGTTCTTCAGAATACATTTTCATTAATAATTTTTTTTTCTTCCCTTCCCTTCATGCACTATTGCCTATTCCCTTGCTATTTTTGCTAGGGTATTAAGTGCAGAAGTGGCCTCAGAGCAGCATACGTGTGCTGTGATCTTTATCCCACTAGGGGGACAGAGTTCTGCCCTCTAAGTTGGAGGGTTTGATGGGATAGCCACTTGCAGCTCTTCTGCTGTATTTCATACTGGTAAAAAAATTAAAAGCATGCATTTTTGTGGAGTCAGACAGACCCAGGTTCAAGTATTTGCTTACTTACTATGTGGAAGCTAGCAAGTAAAAACATAGAAGAAAATCAGATTCCTCATATAAATTTAAGATCAGACTTCCCTCATGGAATGTTGCAGTCATATGAAGACAAGAATACACTTAGCATACGGTCTACCACAGTAACATGACTGAAGGAATGATACTGAATAGACAAGAAGGCTGTGTAAGTGGCAACTAGATTAATCTCTGAGCCCTGCCTAACTCTACTAATTGGACCAAAGAAAAGATTGTTGGAAAATGTGGTTATGGAAGAAACAGATTCCTCAGATCTTCAGGTACAAATGGAAGTTGGGGTGGGAGATCACAAAAGTTTATGAAAAAAATATATATATACTATATACACAAACACATATATGGATGTACACACACACACACATATATATATATAAATTATGTATGACATTGACCTTGAACAATATGTCGATTGCCTCACATCCCTACACAGCCAAAAATCCAAGTATAACTTTTAACCCCTCCAAAAATTCAACTGCTAATAGCCTACTGTTGACTAGAAGCCTTACCAATAACATAAGACAGTTCATTACCACATATTTATATGTTACATGCATTATGCCATTTTCATACAATAATGGAAGCTACAGAAAAGAAAAAAAAAGTGATGTTATACTCACTATTTAGATGTAAGAATTACATGTTTCCAACCACATAAATGATATTTCTCTTCTTCATTGAGCTGATAGGTTGGTCGGGCTGCTTCCCATTTACCAGGTTTTAGGGTGAAGTTAATACTTCCAAGGTCTTCAGGCCTCTCACCCATAAACATTGTTTAATTTGACCTTTGATACTAATAATCATAAGTGGAGCAGAGTACTGGGAACTTTGCCTCTGAGCTCCCATATTTTGGACAACAGTCTTCAAAGTTTTCAAGTTTTTCCAACATGGCAGATGCACATAGATGCCCACTTCCATCACCCGCTCTGAGCTCAGGTCTCACTAACACCTCTGCTGTCATGTCTCTCAGGCCATATGGGCCTCTTCACCTTTCTTGGAACCCCCCAAGCACCCTCAAGTTGCAGGGCACTCACATTTGTTTCTCTATCAGCCCAGAAGACCTATCCATACCCAACCCAACTTCAGAGAGCTCCATCTCCAAGGGTTTCAAGCATCTGCTACAATGCTGAGCAACTTCTATGCCTTCCCTTATTTACATATTTAAAATTGTTGTGGTCATCATAAATCCTTATCCTCCTGTCCTCCTGAATATCCTCCCCCCCATCCTCTTTTTCTCCATGCACATACTATTGTCACAACTATGGTGCAATGTATTCCATGTATTTACTTTTTAATACTATGTGTTTTCTCCCAACCATAACTGGTTAAAAGCAGAGATTTTTGTTTACTCTGTTAGCTACTGTTTCCCCCAGACCTGAGGCAGTGACTGATAGCTAGCAGATGATAAATAAATACCTGCTGGACAAGTGCATTCCTTCAGCAGTACTAAAACGAATGATTTTGGCACCTAGTTAACAAGAAAAATCTAGTTAAAATAGAAGGACAGATGGTGAGCGTTATTGATGACACTGACCTGTGTGCCACGTAATGAGCTGGAAAGCTGTGGAGAGGGTGTGAAATCTAGCACTGTTTGTCCTGGAGACCCAAGTTACTGATTTGTTTGGCTAAAATTGCTCTTCAATTGCCATCGAAGGAAGTTCAGTCAGTCCCTCACATGTGAGTACAGGACTGTCTACTTTTTCTTTCTGCCTCCCATCATTCCCAGATTGAAGAATCATCAGAAATTGTTTAAATGTTAGGAATGTAAAGGTGTTAGAAAATGCATTCCCCTTCCCCAGTCAGGATTGTGGCGCCTCCTTTTCTATTGCTAAAGCTGCTCTAACTGAGGCTCGTGTCATATTTTGCCTGGATGATTGCAATACTTTACTTACATTTTACTGTCAATCAATAAGAAGACACATTTCAAAAGAGTATATAAATATATATATATTTTAAGTAGTTAATATATTTAAATAGTTATACCTATACATTTTCTAATAGTTAGACATGGTTACACAATAGTTCTATTTGACCTTATTATTTTATTATTTTAATATAGTTCTTCATGCTTAATATATATAAAGTGACTGTACACCTGGCTAGTCCCTCATGAAAAATTATATAAGAAGATTATTCCTTTCAAAACATTCAGCATAACAAATCCCATACAAATTTTTGAAATAAAGAGGAGTCAAACCAGCATTTATCAGACATGGATGCATATGGATATTTATATAAGTTTTAGTTGGAGTATGTTTAATAACCATGACTCATGATGACAAAGTCAGGATGATCTAAAGCAGTAATATCAACTCTCTATGATTAAGTCCTTCTATAGGCCTATACACATCATATATATGTTTTTAAGATTTTATTTATTTATTCATGAGAGACTGAGAGAGAAGAGGGAGAGAGGCAGAGGGAGAAGTAGGCTCCCTGCAGGAAACCTGAGGTGGGACTCAATCCCAGGACCCCGGAATCATGACCTGAGCCAAGGGCAGACACTCAGCCACTGAGCCCCCCAGGTGTCCCTACTTTATATATTTTGAAAGAGAAATTTTAAAAAAATTAGGCAAGAGGAGTTCCAACATGGTAGCAGGGAAGACGTTCATAGCTTTGGAAAATTGGATAGATAGGTAGATAGAGGCAGCTTCATAGGCACCCACAAAAAATTGTGGACTTCAAGAGAAGAGCTGTAGGAATGACAAGAAAAAGGAATGTAGATTCTAATAAGCAGATGTAAAAATTGTGGAACATTTTTATCAAACCAATAAATTCAATTTAAAAGATTTTCCTTACTATATCAGAAAGTAAATAAAATTCCAATAAAATGTTGAGGAACAGGCAATGTTGTCGATCTCTTAATTCAGTTTCCTCATTCTTCTGTTTTTGCAGTCTTGTCACTTTGTAATGATCCTATCCAAACCAGAAAAGTATATAGAAAAACCAGGAATACCCTCCTACTGCACATTGATGGATACTACTCTTCAGTATTTCAGTTAATAGTGACCTGTCTGAAGAATTGGGTGATGATGGGACTAAGGAGATAGCCTGATGACAGAAAAATAATTTTCGTGTCTCTATGATTTTCTATGATCTGAAGATCTGCACTAAAATCTTTTATTATAAGTAATAAAGACAGATGATCCAAAGAATATTTTAATGTACTGGTTCTGTATCATTGTATTCACACCTCCACAGAGACATCATTTCATCACAAGAAAGCACTCAGTTTTATATGCGTTGATTATAATTTCAAGTACCCTGCTACAGAATAGCTGAATCATGTAAGTTAACAATGGTATTTTTATTGCTTAAACAATTTTAGCATTTTTCAGAGTATCCAACTTAAAGAATTAAAGTTATTTTAAATAACCCATCCTCTATTATTATAAATTTTAGCAATGATCTTAATAATATTAGTTGCATCTACCAGTTATTAAATATTTACTAGTTTTTAGCTTAGAGTCTTCGTATCATTCCAAGTGAGATTATTCTCCAGGAAAACTATTATTCCTTATTGAGGACAAAAAAAAAAATTGTAGTAAGCAAAGTAACATTTAGGAAGATTTAGAATAGGGGCAGGCTCAGTGGTTGAGCATCTGCCTTCAGCTCAAGTTGTGATCCTGGGGTCCTGGGATCAAGTCCTGCTTTGGGCTCCTGGTGGAGAGCCTGCTTCTCCCACTGCTTGTGTCTCTGCCTCTCTCTCTCTCTCTGTATCTCTCAAGAATAAATAAATAAAATCTTTAAAAAAATGAGAAACATTTAGAATAAGTGGTATAGGGCAGCCCAGGTGGCAGCGGTTTAGCACCACCTTCAGTCCAGGGCCTGATCCTGGAAACCTGGGATCAAGTCCCATGTCAGGCTCCCTGCATGGAGCCTGCTTCTCCCTCTGCCTGTGTCTCTACCTCTCTCTCTCTCTCTCTCATGAATAAATAAATAAAATCTTTAAAAAAAAAATAGAATAAGTGGTATAGGAAAGATGAACCTGATAACCTACACTTCGAATTTGCCTTCAAAGCCTCTGCCCTCACAATGCCCTCCGGACGCCTCGGCCAGCTTTTATACTTCCTGCAATTATCAGTGCAATTTGGAAGTTATAGAACAATTGATCAAAGACAGTGCTTGACATACTCTTACTCGACTCTTCTTTTTTCCTTTGTCTCAAGCTTTTCTTTAGAGCCAGGTTGGATGCCTTACGGCTCTTCGACTTCACTAGTGGGGCAGTTCATAACCCTTTCCTGGGGACTGCGCATTTCTCTCAGAAACAATTCTGGCCACTGAGCAAGTAATGAAATGAGAACAAAAAATATTTCATATCGTGGGTCTTCTCCTTTCCTCTACATCAATAGGTAATTCTCTCCGTTAGTTATGAAAGAGGTTACTTTAACTTAGTTTCAAAATGTTTTTATTTTTCCTTTTGAAAGCAACGACTAAGATTTCCCAGTTCTTGAGGGAATGATAGGAGATGCACACAGTAATCTTTTCTCTCTTGGAGAACAGCATTTTTGGGGAAGGGGAGAGTATTTTTCACTGACACTCTTACAAATTATGATTGTTTCTTTTTATGTCAGGATTCCAAAGAAACCCTGGAAATGATAGCTTTACAGATTTAGAAAGTAATGAATAAGGCCTGCAAGAGAAGCATCCCATGGGTGATGTTAGCTCACTTTTCTGATGGCATTTGACAGCAGTTTTGTTTAGCATGAGGTTCCCTTGGCAACTGTTTTATAGGAAAACTGAAAATCATGAAAAAGCCCTGAAATATGTATTTTTATTTTAATAGCATGGATGACTTTTTATTTTCTCTTTTTCTTCTTTTGTTTTTCTTTTTTGTTTCTTTTTTGTTTTTAATGTATATAATCATATAAGGGGATTGGTCATTAATCTAACATTCATCTGTGCCAAGCATGGGCATATTTTTAAGGAATGAAGAGATTCAGGAAGTGATTTGGCTTCTGTAAATTTACTCTAATGTGCATGATTCTTCTGTAGGATTTGAGATGCCCTGATAAAAATGGTAAAATGTCATACAGTCCATACTTTTCAATTCCACATGTGGTGGTATAGATTTCTTTTTTTCATTGACTGGGTGTGTGTTGTAAATAGCAACTACAAAGTGCACACGTGTTAAGGAGGACCTAATCTCATCTTTGAACACTGCACAATTGTGATGGGTTAGATCTCATGTTAAGGAGAAAATGGTGAAAATGATTAACTGTTGTACCATAAAAGCTGAGTCAAATTTTAAGGTTAGCATTAACTCTATACTTAACGAGATTGTGAACCATGGTATAATGGAATATTTCCCAATTATAGTCTATTTAAATTACTTTATTTGTTTTATCTTCAGTCTGTAAGTAAAACATGCTTACTGATGTCCAAGGAAAACACTTCTTATGGCAGGTAGAGGATTCCTTAGTACTAGTATATACTCCTCGAACTAATAGTTCAGTTATATGCGTACTAAGATTCTATTGAATTTGTTCAAAATCTGATTATGTCAGCTGACTTTGTTATTGTAATTATTAAATTGAACTAAATATTTTATAAGCTTATTAACTTTGAATGCAAGAAGAGATCTTTTTTTTTTCTAAAAGTTAAGTCTCATGTATTGGAAGAATGAGTTACTGTGAATTTCTCAAAAAGATAGCTTTCAAATTAGATGCTAAAGACACAGCTTTGGTAAAATGTTTGGTAAAAATATAGAATGATTTAACAGCTGGCAACTAACCCAGGGACCAGTGCTAGGATAGGAAAGCCAGAACTGTAATTGATGAATTGCCAAAGACTTATTTTGGACAATTCTGAGAGTTAAAAACTCCAGGGGAACCAGTCATAGGGAGGTACCACAATATTTTGAGATTTACCTCTAGGACCTTGACTAGATTCCCACAGTAAATATCAGAGAAAAATCTCCTTGTGCTTTTAACAGAGAGGGTGGGGGGAAGGAACCATTTTGAAATGCACAACAGTGCTCTGTTTTTAATAATGCCTTAACAAAGGGGAAATTAGTTATCCAGAATCTAATCTGTTGGGTGTTATCAGAGCCTAATGGACCTGAGGAAGAAAAATACCCAATTCCAACTTACTCTAGCCATCCTGTCCCACGAGGGGGAGGAAAGACTGAGAAATACTTATGATGTTCATGGTCCAGACACATCCCCAATAAAAAGAGTGAGACCTAATCCCAGGACTATAGAACACTTCCCCTCACCACCACATCACCAAAGGCCTATTTATGTTAGTTCCTTTCATCCAATACATCATATCCAGCAATCAATAAAAATTACAAGGCATACCAAAAGGCAAAAAACAAAATTTGTAGAGACAGAGCAAACAGCAAAACCAGATGTGGCAGGGATGTTGGAATTATCAGGCTGGGAATTTAAGACAACTACGATTAATATGCAAATGACTCTAATGGATACAATAGACAGCATGCAAGAACAGATGGGCAATGTGAGCAGAGAACTGGATATTCTAATTAACCAAAAAGAAGGGCTAGAGATCAAAAACTCTATAACAGAAATGAAGAGCATCTTTGAAGGGCTTATTGGTTAGACAGGACCTGGCTGAGGAAAGAATCTTTGAGCTTGAGGATATCTCAGTAAGAATGTCAAAAACTAGAGTGCAAAGAAAGCAAAGACTGAATAAAACAGACCAGAAGATCCAAGGACTGTGGGGACAACAAATGGCATAATGTACACATATGAGAACTCTACAAGGAGAGAAAAGAGAACAAAGAATAGAATAACCATCTGAACGATAAAGACTGAGAATTCCCCCCAAATTAATGTCAGACACTAAACCACAGATCCAGAAAGTTCAGAGAATACTATGCAGGATTAAAGCAAAAAAAAAAAAAAAAAGTAAAGAAAAAGAAAAAAAAAAAACCTACACCTAAGTATATAAATTTCAAATTACAAAATATCAAAGATAAAGAAAAAGTCCCAAAAGAAATGAGAAAGGGAAAAAAAAAAAAAAAAACTTACTCATAAAGGGACAAAGATAAGAATTGTTTCCGAGTTCTCAGAAACCAAGAAGCAAGAATATTGTAGCGAAATACTTAAAATGTTCATAAATGTTCCAAAAATTAGCCTAGGTTCTGTTCCTGAAAAATAATCCTTCAGAATTTTGGGAGAAATGAAGACTTTATCAGACAAACAAAAATTGATGGAATTTGTTGCCAGTAGCCTTGCCTTGCAGTAAATGTTTTTAAAAAGATTCTTTGGAGAAAAGGAAATTAATTTAGGTGAGAGACTTTGATCTACATAAATGAAGAACATTGGAGAAAGAATAAATGAAGGTAAAAAATGTCTTTTATTTTTCTCAATCTTAATTGATCTAACGCATTACAATTTGTTCAAAATAATAACAATGTTGGGCAGCCTGGGCGGCTCAGCGGTTTAGCGCCACCTTCAGCCCAGAGCATGATCCTGGAGTCCTGGGACCGAGTCCCACATCGGCCCCTTCATGGAGCCTGCTTTTCCCTCTGCCTGTATCTCTGCCTCTCTCTCTCTCTCTCTCTCTCTCTCTCGTCTCTCATGAATAAATAAAATCTTAAAAAAATAACAATGCATTTGATTATACATTTATATATGCCTCATATATATATGTATATGTAAACCTTAAATTGCTTTAAAAAATACAATCTTTGAAAACTACAGAGGATAAGTTATGCAGAACCTGTTGCTTTCGGTTTCTGACTTAGTTTTTAAACAGCTCCATTGGGACATAATTAATATACAAAAAATCTGTGTATATTTAAGGTGTATGATCTAATAAGTTTTGACATACACACATGGACATATGTCCGAGAAAGCATGAGCATAAACAGCAAATGGAAATACTCATCCTCCAATCATGTTCCCTCTGGCTTCTATCTCTCTCCTGTCTCTCTGCAGTATCCTTTCAAAAGGAAATCCATGTCAAGAGATTATTTTCCATCTTAGTTTTATTTGAATGGAATCTTAGAGCCCCCTCCTTTCTGTTACTCCTTTCACAGAGCATATATGTATTTTTTAGGATGTTGTTGTTTTAGGATGTTGTGTGTGTGTCAATAATTCAGTCACTTCAGTTCTAAGTATACTCTGTGATAATGGTACACCACAGTCTTTATATTCACTCACTTGTGGGGACTATTTACGTCACGCCAGGGTTGAATATTTTAAATACAGCCACGTTGGATCTCAACGATTGGGTCTTGCTTTGCCTGGCATGTGCTTTCATTCATCTTGAGTGCATAGGGGAGAATGGTTGGATCGTCGTGCGTGTATGTTCAACTTTTTAAGTAATTGTCAAACTGTTTTCCGAAGAAGTCATCATATTTTACATTCACTAGCAGTGTGTGAATTTCAGGTCCTCCATATTTTTACCAATATTTGGTAAGGTCTTTTTAATATCAGCTCATCAAATGCAGATTTATTGGAACCTCACTGTTATTTTAATTTTCATTGTCTTAATTTTTAATGATGTTGAGACATATTTTCATGGTGCTTACCTGGCCATCCTTATGTATGTGATAAAATCTGTTCAAATTTCTTGCCTATTTTTTCATTGGATTATTTGCTTTCTTCTTACTGAATTGTATACATTATAGATGCAAGTCTTTCATCATCTATATGGTTTGCAAATATTTCTTTCAATCTCTGTCAGGTCATTTCATTCTCTTAATAGTGTCTTTTGAAGAGCACAGATTTCAGTTTTGATGAAGTCCAATTTATAATATCTTTTCCACTAAGATCCAGGCTATCGGTGCTTCACCTAAAATATATTTTCCTAATCCAAGATCTTAGGAAATATTGTTTAAGATATTGTTTTTTTAAATATTGTTTAATTTTATTGTTTTTTTAAATATTGTTTAATTTTTATATTTAGTATTAGGATCCTCTTTGAGTTAATATCTAAGTATGATATATGAATCAAGGTTCATTTTTTATGCAGACAAAGATCCAGTTTTTCAGCAACATCTGTAGCTTGAAGAGAATGAAACTGCATTTGTCCTGAAAGAGGCTATGGATGGATATATGGTGGTGGGCACAAAGTGAAATATCTTTGTATCACATAATAAAAGCCCAGTAGAAAGCATCCACCATGAAAGAAGTTGACAGAAATAACTACCTCACAGATGTCAGATAACCTTTGTCATTGTCCACTCTTGGACTTTCATGATGGCCTCATGGGCACAAAAATCACATTGGCAGTGATGGGGCCTGTGTACAGGCCCAACAATTGTGCTCCCACTTCCAAAGACTGATCTAGCTTCTGCCGCGGGTGATGGTCCATACTGCCATGAATTTAATCCAATGTTAATCCCGGTTGAAACATTATTTCTTAGAGAAACCAAAACTGCCTCCTGGTGACAAGTTGAAAACACCAGGCCCTTTTTACCCAGAAGGGATGATCCTTTATTCTGACTTGGATTTGACATATGTTCTAGATATGATCTTGCATCTCCTGCCTTCAAGGCCTAACCCAGTTTGATTGTCTGAGGACTTACAGAAAATTTGATCAACTGATTTAGAATCCTGTACATTTCCTTTGACCAAGAGATCTCCATTAGGCACTGTAGGGGTACTATTTCTTTCAGATAACACATCACCTAGAGATGGCACTTGTTAGAGGAAAAAAAGAATAGGATTTTAAAGTCACAGCTGGGGACAAATACCTGCAACAAAGGATGTCCCCAACAGGAGGTGATAAATCCCTCATCAATTGCTCTATAAGAGCAATCAACATGATAAGCTTAGCCAGTTGTTCATTGGAGAGATGGTCAGGGGACCCAGTGCCTAAAACCACTCAAAACCTTTTCCTGATCTTCATGGAAGTGTTTACTTCAATCTGTTTCTCAGATTCAGTCACCTGTGGATTGACCCGCAGTGTGACATTTCCCCCAATTATATACTCTTTCATTAAATGGGAGGTTTAAGAAGGGGAGTAGGGATTAATGCTAAATCTTTGTCCATTAACTATGGGACTAAATGTTAAGTCAGTTGTTTTATATTAGGAATAAACGGGTTTCAGTGTGTTCACTGTACCATTGATCATGATTTTATTTTCTACCACTGCTTGAAGACATTTGATAAAAATAACCTAGCATGAATCATTTCGCTTATTGATTTTTAAATGTCCTTCGATTTTGGACAGATTCTGACTATGGGCCAAATGATGTCAATATTACTTAGATTCTCAGTTAGTAATGCTTTTGGAAATTAAGCTTTCACCACCATGATGACCCAATGAGAACAGGTCTGCTCTCTTGCCTACACAGAGATATCAGTAGATTAAATGTATTCTAAAGTATCTTACATATGGTTTCAGATTTGTGTGCTGAAGATTTAAAGCACTTTGGATAAGTTGGACCCATTCCCTTCAAGCACATAAAAGAAGGAAATACCCTTCAAATGAATGCCATCAATTTATTAACGCAATGCCAGAATTGCAGCAGAAACTGTTGTCTTGTACTTAAGGGCATGAAAAAAATTGCAAAGATAAAAACAAAACCATCATATATAATATACATAATTCAGAATTCAATTGCTGTCTAAGAATTAATTGCACCCAGTTAATTAGCTTCTTCTCATGCATCGTGTTATCCTTTCCAGCTATTTCTCTTGGCTAGCAAGCCAGAAGCCACATGACAAGTGCAGTCCACAGGATCACTGCTATGCTGGTCTAGACCATGGTGCATTACTTCTTACACCTGTTTCAAAATTTCTGGATCTAAGACCTGTCTGTTCTGCTGTATGAGTGGAACTCTGGGGAGTCAGTCAAGTGTTGGCACAGGAGCTGGTGCAGACACTTCTCTTTGCTGTCCCTGGAGCCCCATGGTCACCCCCACAAAGATAGGCAATCTTTCCATTTTTGAAAGAAAAATAATCAGACTCTTTGAAATATCATGTCAATCTTCCTACCTGCTTGTTTCATCCTCCAAAGGATAAAATTTTGCATTAATTAGCAACAGAGAATACTAGGGAACTATGTTTCTATCAGAAACACATTTAATTGTTAACTCTAAGGATTCCATTTTATAATAAAATACTCAAATTAGAATAATGCCTTTGATTTTGTCTTGCACAGTCTAAAAGGTCTTAAGTTATGGAGAATTTTGTAATATGAATATTCTACAAATAAACTATGTTTTCTTTCACAGTACCTACTACTCAAAATAAATGAGGATTTCATTATAAGAAATAGTGGGCCAGAAAAAAAGCATATATTCTCTTCCAGAGTTAAGTATCTGTCCCATGCTTCAAGATTGTTCCATATTTAGTCAACTTGGATCTTTTAGACAATAACTAATGGAGGATTATTGCCAATTTGTTCACTCACTTTCCCCCAAAAGATGAGTAACCCAAACTAGCTTCTACAAAACATTGAAGCTTTTAACCAGAACTTCAAATGACCAGCATTGCTGTGCTCTTATAAACTGCAACTATAATTTTAAAGAATTTAGTATTTAAATGTAAAATAATTACCCAGAAAAAAAATTTTAAAAATAAAATAATTACCCAGAATATAATATGATAAGAAGCACAACTGATTTCACAATATGCACAAAAAAATATAATACCCTTTGACTCCGGATGGCAGTTGCTTTATGGGCCTTCTCCTGTTGATACAGAATAAGGATGAAATAATGGTTTTAATTTGCATTCTTTCGCTGCTGGCACCTTGAGCTCCAAACATGATATTAGTTAGTCACTGCCCTCAGTACTTCATAATAAATTATTAGTGCCTATGCACATTAGATAAAATGTTAGCATTTTTCCAGGAGAAAAATGTAAAAGTTAGGAGTGTGCCTATCATTAGGAGACCGGAAGGACCATTATGCAAATCATGTGACCCGCAATATTAAGCTGATGCATATACAATATTAGCACTTTTCCTTGCTCTTCTCAAGTGATTATTAATATGAAAAAGCATCAAAATTAGCATTTTATTGCCACCAACCAGCTAGGCAAGCTTTGTCATTGGTAAAATTATGCATCACCAGTCACATTTTTAAATAGCTGGATTATGTTTTAAACTAATTTAAAACAAAAGACTTATGACTATAATTAGACTTTTATATTCAAAAAATATATTTGACTCCTCATCTTTTCCCCTTATTAGCTGTTTGGTTCTGGAAAGCCTGTTAGCCTTTTAAAATCTGTTTCTTTGCCTGTGAAACAATGGGAATAATAACTGATTTTTCCCTTCGTTAAATGTATATTTAACATTTCCTGTGGGCCAGACATGGTTAGTCACCCAATATCACAGAACAACAAAAGATGTTTCACCTGTACCCACAAGGCATAAAATCTTCGAATTTTGTTAAGCAATATATTACATCAAGCTTGCGACCATGCAGAAAATGCTAGTTAATGTTATATGTACCCAGCCTGAGCCATTCAATGAATAGCTCTCCATAGAGTAGCTACTATGTGTTAGTGATACATCAATAAACAAAACAAAGGCTACTGCCCTTGTAGCTCTGACATTCCAGCACAGAGAGGATAATCAATAATCAATAACAATAATATGTACAAAATTGTGTGTTGTGCTGTAATAGGATAAATGCTGTGTGAAAAGTAAAAGTAGATAAAGGATCTAAGAACTGGGACTGCAGAGGTCACGACAGTGACAGCGTTAAATAGAACATTCAGGGATGCTCTTATGGAGAAGGTAATATTCCAGCAAAATACTAAAAGGAGTTAGGGAGTCACTAGCAGACTGGCGGGAGGAGGTTGCTGCAGGAGGGCGGTGCCGGAACAAAGCTCTCAGGCAAGATTTTTCCCTGTGCCCCTTGGAACTACCTTAAGGCGTTGGAGCAAAATTACACAGTGGAGAATGGGATGCAGGGAAATGCCTTGGGACCACATTATTATGCTATTATACAGGGTTTAGTGGCACAGTGCCAAGTGTCCCACTTCTCTCTGTGTGGAAATGGGGATCTACTGCTGGAGTAATATCTGCCTTTCAGTTCAGATCTCTGCCTTTAGTGTTGAAAATAGACTATAGAGGGGCATGAGGAGGAACAGGCAGATCTGTTAATCATTTTGATAATTCAGATATTATTTATTTATGCTCCTCTTACTTCCTAGATGAATTTGAGAAAAGTAGATTATCATTACAACTCAGTCGTCCATACTGTGGTTTCTAAAGAGGGTGTTGAAGTGATTTTTTTTTTCTTAAATAATGATGTTCTAAATATATGTTAATAAAAAATCCTTAAAGTGATAAATATAAAATTATTCTGGGAAAGAGGGGAAGGTCATAAAAAGAGAAAGTGTTTTAGATGAATGAAAAATTATTTTAAACATGCAATTTACACATAATGTCAATAAATGAAAGCTTACTAGTGTGCTTTAGGCATTGACTTAAGTTTCAAGGATACTTTTCAATAGCTTTAAAAAAATGATCCAAAATAAAATATGTTGAATAAACTCAAATGCATGTATATAGATTCAGCAAAGTTTAAACAAAGGAAATCAGGTTTTCATTTGGGGAAGTATAAACATTTTGTAAATAAAAGGGAAGATATTAACTTCAGGCTGTTTCCTGAGCACAGTGAGTAACTGTTTTGTTTTCAAGCCTGATGCATTTTTCAGTCTTGGAAGAAACAGAACATCAAGATAGGGAAAATAAGGCATTTTCCTGCATTGTCTCCCAGGTTCCTAACATCCCCACAATAATTCTTCATTATGAACGTGAATCTATGCAGACTTTTTTGGGGGTAACCTTAAAAGCATGAGTAAAGACAACTATGACATTTGAAAAGGGCTCACAACAGTTTTAGTAAAAGAATTGGTTGACAGTTACTTGTGAATTTGTTAGCTCCCAACTGTTTAAAAAGTGTATGACAATCAAAATGTAGAAAGCATTTAGCCACCTGCTTCCAGAGGTGAGATGCTCTATTCCTGTAGGATGGGAATTGGTCTCAGAGCTTGTAATATAGCACTTCCCAAGTGGAAAGACTTTTCTGCATTTACTTTATTCACAGTAATTGGCTCTGTCCCTTCATTTCTCTTAAGTCATGTGAAATGGTGCCTATTTTTCATACTGATGTCTATTATATTCTTCCCTTTGTTCAAGCATCCTTCTTAATAGTTTCCCCTCCCTTTGACTCTGCTTTTCCTTTTAACTAGGGCAGGAGAAAATAGAAGGAGAGAGAAAGGGATAACTGGGAGGGGGAAGAGCTGATTGATAAATCCAGTGTAAAACTTAAATGTCATATTTCACATTCTATCATTTCTTGACTCTCACAGTTTTACACCTCTGGAAATCATCATGAGCTGATCTCAATACACTTCAAGTGAGCAGGAGGAGATTTGGTGTCTCTGGTGGGTAAACATGAGGGGTGTGGTATTTGTGCATTGCTGTATTTGAGAGAGATCAGCAATCACCTGGAGCTTTCTTTTTTTAAAATACAATATTTTATTTGAATTTCTTTTTTTTAATAAATTTATTTTTTATTGGTGTTCAATTTACCAACATACAGAATAACACACAGTGCTCATCCTGTCAAGTGCCCACCCCCCCGTGCCCATCTCCCATTCACCCTCACCCCCCGCCCTCCTCCCCTTCCACCACCCCTAGTTCGTTTCCCAGAGTTAGGAGTCTTTATGTTCTGTCTCCCTTTCTGATATTTCCCACACATTTCTTCTCCCTTCCCTTATATTCCCTTTCACTATTATTTATATTCCCCAAATGCACCTGGGGCTTTTGGTGTGAGTCCTCTGATCTGATAATCTTGTTTCCAGACTTACCAGTAACGTCAAGCTTTGTCACTGTGTCGTCTTGACACAGAAAGATGTGGAATTTGACAGAAAGATGTGGAATTTCTATCAAGTAGCCTGAAAGCTGCAGCACCTTGATTAGGAAGAGTCAATACATTTCCCAAACTTAGGGACTCTGTAGTGTCGCAGGTTCATACTCAAAATCCACTTGTTTCCAAGGGCTGCAAAGTCAGCATCTTTAACAGGGCCCAGTTAAGAGAAGCCTAAGGAGACCCTAAGGAAAACAGAACAATGACCTAAGTAGAAGAAAGTTACTCTTAGCAAGTTTCAAAAGTGTTTCTCATTTAAGTTTGGAAAGAGTTTTTATGAAGGTGATTTCTCATAATTATCAGTAAAGTCTATTTAATAAAAAGTACTGGGGAAGTTAATAAACATCCATCTAAAGGGAATACTTAATATCTCTAACCATTCTGCAAAACACAATAAAATTATTACTGTTTAACATATTCTGTAGTGACAGAAATACATATTCTGTGTTTGACAAAGAAAAAAATTTACAAGGAATTTACTGTCTTCAAAGCTGTCAAGATAAACTCTGTGACGTTTCAATCATTTTGATTTAGAATGAAAGTAGTAGAAATACCTATTATGGAATGTAATACTCTGATAATGTAGCTCCCTTAGATATTGTCTTCTTGCCTTTCATCATAGTGAAAGAAAAGACATATATATATAATATCCTAGATGTTTCATAAAATACACTTGTTTTTCTTCATATAATTACTAGGAAGTATATAAAGGCTTATGACAGCAAAATATGTGGAATATTATTAAAATAAACTTTATGTCTATTTACTAAAAAGAGAAAAAATCAACTTTTATTATTTAGCTTTACATTTCAATGGAGATATTGAAGAAATATAGATGTCAAAACATTTGACCAAAATTTATTCAATATGATTTTAAAATATGAAATTTGTTGCATAAGTTTCCTAGGATTTTTTTTAAGACTTTATTTATTTGAGAACAAGAGAGAGAGAAAAAGAGCAAGAACAGGGGGAGAGTGGAGTGAGAGAGACAAGCAGACTCCATGCTGAGCACGGAGTGTGACTCAGGGCTTCAGGGCTCAATTCAGGATCTCAAGATCATGACCTGAGCTGAAATCAAGAGTCAGATGCTTAACTGACTAAGCCACCCAGGTGCCCCTAAGTTTTTTAGTTTTTATAGCTGGGTCACAGTTACTTTCATTTTTAGATAATAGGCTGCTAACTGAGGTATATCTTATGTTTACATGAAATGTAGCATTCACTTCTTAAAAACAGCTTTATTGAGATATAATAGTAGCCATATAATGCTATCTAACCTAACCAATTTGCCATGAATTATATAGTATAGTAATTATAAAATTAATCAAAATTCAGTTGTTTTAGTACATTCACAAAATTGTGCAACAGTTATCGCTGTATCATTTCATAGTATGTCTATCACTCTCCAAAAGAAACCCCACACACATTAGTTGCTGGTGCTCACTCCCCTGAACCCTAAACTCCAGCAACCTTAATATGATTTCTGTGTCTATGGATTTACACTCCTGAACATTTCAAATAGAGGTTCAAAAAACTGTCCTTCTATCAGTTGCCTTTTCATTGTGGTGTCTGAGAAAAAAAATAAAAAAGACTTCAAATGTCTTGATATTTCCCTAGATCAGTTGGCATCTAGCAGATATTCAATAAGAATGCAATGGATACTATCAGTGTGAATCACATATAGAAACAAAGTAAAACAATATTAATTTAAAAATTATGTTTGCTATGTCTTTATATGCCTATATCTAGATTCTATATTCATGAATATATTTGAAATATGGCTGGATTTTCTTTTGCATTGATATCAATTAGTTTAAAAAAAAACAGGAAAACAGAAAGGGTAGGCTAGTTTGCAGAAATTTTAAATTTGCTGTAACTGGCAAAGCCACACATTTCTTCTTCTTCTTCTTCTTTTTTTTTAAGAAAAAAATTAAAGCCCTGGGAATGAGTCTGTCCATTCTCCTATTGTGTGAACACAAGACCTGTGTACTCTTTGAATAGGTCATTTTCTGAAGTTTCATAAAAGTGTGTGTGTGTGTGTGTGTGTGTGTATGTTTTGAAGTGCTTGCATTACTGTAATTTTACAAAGGTTTCAGAGAAGCACCTGACACAGTTCAGAATATTTCTAATGATTTACTTCTCTGGGAAGGCATCATGATTTACTACCAGTGTCAGCCTGAGAGAGCTTCTCGGTGCTCACCAACACAATGCAATTTGATATCATGCCCAGAAATGCCATCACAAGCAAATGTCTCTCTTCAAGCACTAGAATGTTATTGCGTAAGTTCCCTGCAGAGCTATTTTCTAAATTGTCTGAGAAAGTATAGTGGGGATTACTGAAAAGAAGAATAAATGTTTCTCCTACCCTTGTGGTTGGTGAGAAGAAAGGAGCTGATTGTCAGAAAGTGGGTATGAGACAGTAAACGGGAAATCACCTCCATTTATAACTTGCATTTTTCTAGATGCCCCCGGTAGGATTTACTTTGCACATTTGCCTTTCTAGATTTTCAAAACACCTCATTTCTATGTTACCAAGATACATGGAGTTTTCCACAAAGCAGGAATGATCATTTCTTTAAAGACTAAGTGCATGCCTGTTAAAAGCTTCATATGCGGAAAGCTGGAGATCTTGTAAAGAGAGATCTTAGGTGAGGTAGATCGTCATCAGTTAAAGCATGCCTTTAGTACTCAAGTTTCAGACTTTGAAAATGGGTTCTAAAGTATTTATAGACAGATGCAGATTCTATTATGTAAAGAAACACATGAGATGGGGAAGGATTTAATGCAGGTGCTCTGTGCCACTACCAATGGCTCTTCTTTGCATTGGTCAAATTGTGTATTATGTCCTGTAGCTTCTATTTTGGGAAGAGATGTGAATTATTGCATGGAGAAGGCAATCAAATGTCGGCAGCAACTGTGCTCATTGATTCAAATGCCTTGCCATGTTCAGATTGCCTCCATCCCTGCTTCATTGCTTCTCTTCATAATGCCAACTCAGGAAAAACGTATATATATATATACGTTTATATATATATATATATATATATATATATATATATATATATATATATATTGTTTATATATATATATATACGTTTATATATATATATATATATATATATAAACGTATATATATATATATATATATATATATTGTTTCATATAATAAATATTCCATCTAATTGAGTTCAATTTAAATTTTAAATTTGACTCTAGTCAGAGTGTCTCCTGTTCTGCACCTCAGGGAGAAAAATTAGTAAAGAGAGAGAAGAGCATTGTTGAATTTGAAGATATTTGCATAATTAATAGACATCTATGGTATTTATTTCTACTACATGGGGCTGATTTGGCTAAAGCTAAATTGTCAATGTTAGATTCTTATTGCAAAAGACAATCTTGGCCGTCTTCCAGTCCAATTCCTCATGATACAGATGGAAGAAAGAAAACCCAGAGAAATGAAATGTGTGTCGCTGAAGTCCGCCATGGAGTTAGAGGTAAAGTGGAGAAAATGGTGTAATTTCAAGGACTGAAGCATCTGAATGGTGTCTTGGCCCTTCTTAATTCTCCGGATCATGTTTCAGATCCGTTCTCTTTCCGGATTTACCCACTTCCTATATTTTCTATTTTTCTAAGCATTTCCTTCTTCTTTCCTTTATTCAGGGCCAGGCTTTAGGCCAGCACAGCTGGAAGTTTAATTAAATTCAGGGAATTGAATAATGGAAGTAAAAGCATTGAAAAAAAAAAAAAAACATGCCAGGTTCCTCCCTGTTAGAGAATGGAGATCAAATATGAAAATGAAGGAAGACTGGAAGTCTCTGTAGCACTGGGTCTGAATTGGGGGTATTAATGTAAACTAAGAAATTTTAACTTAGATTTGGATTGATATAAAAATCTATACATATAGAAAACTACATAGAGATATGCTTGAGTTTTTATGTATAAAAATTTATATACTTATATTTGTATATTTATATTTCTCAACAAAGTCTGCTGAGAGCAGCTAGAAACAATGGCAATCCAATAGCAAGGAGTATAATCCACACTCAAAAATTGGTTACTAAATACCACTCTGCAAAAAGAACTAGATCTACTTAGAAAGATGGCTTATCAATAGGCTTAGGTTGATAAAGCACAAAATGAATCCTGAATCCTTTGTGCCTGAAAGTAAAACAACTCATGAAGAATAATTAGCCCATATCCAAAAGGCACAGAGTGCCATGAAAAAAGTCTGTGTGATCATGTCTAGGGCAAGTTGTGCAAAAAATAAATAACGATCATAATGGATTACTACTACATTTTGAATAAAAATGTGGGCTAAGTACATACTGATATGAAGATTAAATGAATTAATAAATAAATAAGAGAGGAGGAAAAGCTCACTTATGTAGAATATCAACCAATAAATATGGAAGAAATAATGGAACTAGAAATTACTATTTGACAACCATCAGAATAATCATGGATTGAGGCAAGAAGCATTAATGATGCTAAAACTGCTTGGTGAAAGTTGGATGAGGATCAGAGCAATTTCATAAGTTTAAAATGTCTCCCCACAAAAAATACATTTTTTTAATTTTATTTATTTTTTCATGACAGATGTAGAGTGAGAGGCAGAGACATAGATGGAGAGAGAAGTAGGCTCCATGTGGGAAGCCTGATGCAGGACTTGATCCCAGGACCCCATGATCACACCCTGAGCTGAAGGCAGATGCTCAACCATTAAGCCACCCAGCTGTTCCACAAAATACACATCAAATGACTGGTAAGTTTAACTTTATTATTCTTCATGTATTCTCTACTGTGAAGAAATCTGACAGACATTGTCACCAAGTGGTAACCCTAATCTTCTGGGACAAATCAATCCTATGTCCCTCCTGACGCAGTGTATGGAGTGAAGCACATCATAACTTTTAATGGATTTTTGTGGCTAATGGCATAAATCATGAAGAACTGTCCCACAAACCCAAATGGATGACTATTCTTCAAAACAACTGGCCCATTCTCTTCCAAAAATGGCAACTCCTAAAAACAAGAAAGACTCAGGAGACTCTAGGTGGTGACAAAAGATACAAAAGATATATCTATAAATAACACATGATCCTGGATTGTATGCTGAACCTGGTAGTGACATTTGGGCATCAATTAGTGAAATAAAATTGGGTTCTATGGATTAGTTGGTAATCTTAGATTAATGCTAATTTGCCTGTTGAACGTTGAGCCCTGGTTGTATGAAAGAATGTCCTTGTTTTTAGAGAATAAATACTGAGGCATTAAGTGGTAAGTAAGTGATAGCATGTCTACAAATCATCTGTGAGGTCTCAGAAAGTTTTGTGTACTATTTCTGCAGGTTTTCTGAAAAAAAATCATTTGAAAATAAAAAGTCAAAAAAGAGAGAAATGATATTCCGATAGGGAGGTCGTTGATGTAGGGAAGGATCAAGATTAGCTGGATTGCTGTGTGCTAATTTTGTAGCTTTTTTTCATCAATAGTAATTACACAGAGTACTTTTCATTTAGACAGCAAAATCAGATCCCTACAGAGTTCAGTTAGCACCTGTAATTTCCTAATGTTGCTAATTAAGAATATCTGTAACCAAAAGGCCCAGATTTCAGTATTTATTGACTAATACAGCCTACAAGATATCCAGAGTAGAATTTTTATTTCACAAGGAATCCCAGAGCTGTGGGGTGAACAACAGGAGCATAAATAAATGTTAATGTCTTCTTCACATTAAACCTGTAAGGGCTTTCCTAGGAATGACTTTCTACATGGAAGTGTCCTTATTGTAGAAATCTGAATTCAAGGCTGGAGGCTGGGCCATCAAGATCATTTTACTTACAACATCATGAGTGTGAAATTTGTATTATTAGTTTCCCATCTCTGTAGTATAACAGAGTGGTTCCTTCCTTAATCTAACTCTCTCTTCTCCTATTTTCTTACACAATTATTAGAAATCCCTTGGCACTTCCTATGTTCTCCCCAGCAGATCCATGAATTCGCTTTCTATTTTCCAAGTCACGCAGGACACAGTTTTGCCATTTGTTCAGTCAAATGCCTGACAAGGTTGCATGTATCTGCATGTATCTTGCAACAGGGCTTGCAAACAGTCTCCTAGGAGCACTGTGGCTTCTGCCTTTTTCCCACTCCAAAAGCAGAGCCTTGTGCCTTACTGCAGCACCCAAAATCCAGAGATCAAATTCTGTTTCAGGTATCTATTGCTGTAATGCAATTATTTTGAATATCTGTGTCTTACAACTAAAATATTCTATCCTATATCACAAATATAAAGGCCAAAAATCGTATGGGACGGAGAGAGCAATTTCCCTGCCCTGTGTATTGTCACTAAAGGGTCATTTGATAGTGTGTAGCTGGTGGATGGATTGTCGGCTCCAAGATGGCGTCAGTCACAAGTTGGAAATGCAGGTGCCTGGGCTCAGCTGGGCCACCCTCCCTTTCCACATATGGGGTCACTGAAGTTGCTGGACACTGTACATGGCAGCTTGGGGTTATGAGTGTTTTCAAGGAGAGAAAGGAATCTGCTAGTGTCTTAGTAAAAGAGCCCAGAAAGCAAAGTAGCGGTGCTTTTGCTGCATTCCACTGGTCAAACTAGCATAGTCTATACAGATCCTATGGTTACCTCACCATTGGATGAGTATCAGAGAATCTTTGGCCATCCTTACTCCTCCAGAAGATATTAGAGATTTTATAGTTATGCTTTAATATAAATTATACTATATTTATAGACTATTTTCAATCATAACTAACAAACTAATAAGGAATGTACAAATGTAATTTTTTTATAATTAACCACACAAGCAACATATGTATTGCATCTAGGTAATATAAACAACTTCTGCAATTCTCCAGAAACAACTCTTCAGAAATGACCAAAGGACCAGAACAGCACCATCACAAATAAAGATATGTGAATGACCAATAATCACATTAAAAGAGGGCTCAATATTATCTTCAGAGAAATAGGGATTAAAGTGCCAAGGAGATATCACTTCACAACACCTAGAATTGCTAGTATTAGAAAGTCTGACCACATGTGAAACTCACGGAACATTGTGTCAACCATTCATCAGTTAAAAAAATTAAAAATTAAAAAAAAAAAAACGGTTGACTTCAAGTATTGGTGAGGGGGTAGAGCTACTTAAACTCCTAGACTATTAATGGAAGTATAGGAAACATGCAACTACTTTTGAAAACTGTTTGCCATTTTGTTATAAAATTAACTCCATGTCTACTCTATGACTGAGCTGTCTGACCAGTATGTATATGAGTACGTTGTCTCCAAAAACGTGTACATATTTATCCAGCTTCATAGCATACTTGCACAAGGATTGGTTTTATAGTTGCTATGTATTGTGTACCCATCAATTTGAGAATATAAAATTTAGAAATATTTGTATATTTAAATACCATTCAACAGACTGACAACAGATTGAATTAACCTTGATGAATCATAATAAAATGATCATGAGTGGAAAATATAGATACCAAAGAATATATACTACATTATCCAGTTTCTAGGAAAAAAAAACAAGTAGAAATAGCATATAGCAATAGAAATCAAAATATTGTTTCCTTCTGGGGAAGGTAGGCAAAAGAGAGATTTTGGTGTTCTTACACTGTTTCTCCTACTTGAAATGCTTCTCTCCCAGAGTTCTGTTGACTAATTCCTTCCAGTTCCTTCACCTATATTATCTCCTTATCTGGTCCTGGCTTATTTCACTTATCATAATGTCTTCCAGGCTCATCTCAGTTGCTACAAATGGTGGGATTTCATTTTTTTTAATAGTTGAATAATATTTCATTATATATAATATATATAAATATATATTTCTTGATCCATTCATCCATCAATGAACACTTAGTTTGTTTTCAAATCTTGGGTATTTTGAATGATGCTGCACTGCACATGGGAGAGCAAATATCTCATGATCTTGATTTCATTTCCTTTAGATATATACCCAGCAGTGGGATAGGATCATTGGATCATACAGTACTTCTATATTTTGAGGAAATGTCACACTTTTTTTGCCTAATGGCTGTGCTAGCTTACATTCCCACCAACAGGGCACAAAGTTTCCTTTTATTGCACATCTTCACCAACACTTGTTATCTGTTGTCTTTTTGGTAATAGCCATCCTGAGAGGTGTGAGGTAAAATCTTATTGTGGTTCTGATTTCCACTTTCTTGTTTATTATTTACTTTATCTAGGCACTGATGGCTTCATCCTACAACTCTATGGCTTCAGATGTCTCATACCTCAACATTTTCCACATACACCATCTTTGAACTCATGTGCCTTCCCCAAGCAGCCAGGGACTACCTCTACATGTAACTATTTAAATTGGTTCTCAAAATATTTCTGAACTATATGCAAGTCATATAAATTGGTATGGTATTATGACACATAAGCATGACATATGGTATTATGTCAACTGTGGGAAAAAATAGAAGCCCAAACACCAAAAATAACAGAATCTTAGAAAGTGCTAATGACTGAAAATGAACTCTACTTATTCATTAATAATGCAGTGTCCAAAGCACTACCAAAAAGGAACTTTTTGCTTTGTTTCAATTAATTTATAGCTAATATATTTTGAAACATATTACCTTAGTTGATTTTAAGTTAAAAATGAGAAATTAGGGGATCCCTGGATGGCTCAGTGGTTTAGTGCCTGCCTTCGGCTCAGGGGTGGTCCTGGAGTCCCGGGATCGAGTCGCACGTGGGGCTCCCTACGTGGAGCCTGCTTCTCCCTCTGTCTGTGTCTCTGCCTCTCTCTCTCTCATGAATAAATAAATAAAATCTTTAAAAAATGAGAAATTAACTTATTGTTATAACAAGGCCAAATAGTGTTTTCCCAAAAATGTATTTCCTTTCACTCTGTACAGACACACAGAGACCATCCCACACACACACACACACACACACACACACACACACACATTCCATTTTGTATTTGTTTGGGGAGAAGCTCTGCTAGTTTTATAGAAGTGTCGCCAATAGATTCAAACTGATTTAGAAGAGATTTACTTTAAAACCAATAGGCAGTATCTATATTACAATATCTGTGGTTTTTAAATTTTTTTATCTTTTTTGTGTTTTGCATTCTTATCCCTCGGAGTTCGTGCTCATCAATCATACTGGGAAGCTGACTTATATTCTCCACACTTCACCACTAACTAAATTAGAGAGCTGAAAAACTTACTCAAAGTTTAAAATGTGATAAACGTAATCAAATTGCTCCAGTCAAATTCTAACAGTGGTGAATAGATGACACTAATTACCTTTTCTTATTATGCTACAAATGTGGTTTACTCCATCTTTATTCATGAAGAAATATCACGCATCCCACTAAGGGGACTGCAGCAAGATGTAATATTGGCTTATTTGTTTCCTTAGTCTTACTTCTTTCTCTTACCAGCATCCAAGAGCTGTAATTTTAAGCTGCAATATGTTTATATACAGTACTTTTTTTTTTTTTACCCATTTTGGAAGATAATTGTTACTCACAAAGATTCACAATTCTACATAAACAAATGCTTTTAAAACTCCAGTAAAATGATAGAATTTTATTTGATGAAACTTATTTTTGTTTTGGAGGGAATGAGATTGTCTCAAATCAGTTAGCTTGGAAAACAAATGGGGCATGTGCAAAGCAAATGCATCAATATAAGATGAATTGTACCATTTTTTTCCCAGAAAAAAATATAAATATACCACTCTTCAAACATGTACAGTTTTACATGGGGAACTTTTTCTATAACTCACCTTGAAAATAGTTTACAGGAAACTCGCCTACATGCAGTTTGGCTTAAATAAATTGCATGCATATTTCCAGTGGTCAATACAGAGGCAGTTGCACAGGCTCGTCACTGAACAATTACACACTCATTCTCCACATCAAGTGGTATACAAAGGGAATCTTTTTTTTTTTTTATTTATTACTTATTTATGATAGTCACAGAGAGAGAGAGAGAGAGAGAGAGAGGCAGAGACACAGGCAGAGGGAGAAGCAGGCTCCATGCACCAGGAGCCCGATGTGGGATTCGATCCCGGGTCTCCAGGATCGCGCCCTGGGCCAAAGGCAGGCACCAAACCGCTGCGCCACCCAGGGATCCCTACAAAGGGAATCTATGCAGACACTTGATATCGTCGGAGAACCAACCTCTGCTTTGTCTTTTTGCCTGAAAGGTGAAAACAGCTGAGTATCTCCTTGTGAGTCTCTAAAACTCACGTTAGGATATTGAAATAATAAACAAAACAACAGATATACAATAGAGCATCAATTAAATTTAGAATCTTGGAACCTTGGAATTTCGAACATGTCAATAAGAAGTTTATCTGCAGTTCAATGAAGAAGATTTAAACACAAAGAGAAAATTGGAAGTTGTTACCTTACCTGTGGAAGTTGAATTGATGAGAGTGGTTTATGATTCTGTCAAAAACAATTCTTATGGGGATACAAGATAAGAACCAAAACTAAAATTTAGAAAATAACTTGCAGGGCAGGGGAAGCTGGTCCACAGGATACTAGGGCAATATGGTTTTGTGTCTGATGTTTTAGCTTATTAACAATACTTCCTTTTTTTAGTTTTAAAAGGGACAAATAGTGTGATTACAAAATGGGCAGATGACCCGAATAAATGTTTCCCCATAGAAGACATAGAGATGACTAACAGACACGTGAAAAGACGCTCCACATCACTCATCATCAGAGAAATTCAAATCCAAATCACAGTGAGATATCACCTCACACTTGTCAGAATGGCTAAAATTAAAAAGACAAAAAATAACAAGTGTTGGCAAGGAAGTGGAGAAATAGGAACACTCATGGATTGTTGGTGGAAATGCTAACTGGTGCAGCCACTAGGGAAAACACTATGGAATTCCTTAAAATACTAAAGTGGAAATATGTGATTCAGTAATTCCACAACTGACTTTTTACCTAAAGAAAAACAAAATTGTTAATTCCAAAAGATATAGGCATCCCTATGTTTACAGCAGCATTATTTACAATATCCAAGATACGGTCAAAGCCCAAGTGTCCACTGATAGGTGAATGAATAAAAAGATGTGGTATATTTACAATGAAATATTACTCCATTGTAAACAAAACAAAACAAAAAAGCGATGCTATCTTGCCATTTGTAACAACATGGATGGATATAGAAGGTATTACCCTAAGTGAAATAAGTTAGGCAGAGAAAGACAAAGACCATATGATTTCACATATATGTGGACTATAAAACATAAAACAAATTAACAAAGAAAGGAACAAACATAAAAGAGACTTAAACCCAGAGAACAACCTGATGGTTGTCAGAGAAGAGGTGGATGGGGAATGGATGAAATAGAAAAAGAGGATTGAGAGGTACAAACTTTCAGTTATAAAATAAATGAGTCCCAGAGATGAAAAGTGCAGCACTGGGAATACAGTCAATGATACCCTAACAATGTTGTTTGGTGACAGACGGTGATTGCTCTTATTGCAGTGAGCGCTGGGTAATGTATAGAATTGTTGAATCCATATGTTGTACTCCTAAAACTCATACCACATTGGATGCTGGTTATGTTCCAATTAAAAAAAAAAGAAAAAAAAAAAGAAAAAAAAGGTGACCTGGTTTAGATGTCCAATCAGGTAGGCACTCTATGTATGAGCAATTGTAATGAGTTTATATTTCATCTTCAAAGCAAATTAAGCCTTTAGTAGGGCTTTAAATAGGAAAATTACTTAATATAACTCATAAAAACCAAATGGCCTTGAGTGAATAACTTATTGTGGGGAACCAAGAATAGAATAAGGTCAAGAGTGACTCAAACAGTGGGGGAGGCAGAAGGTGATGTGGGATTAGGTTAGACTCTGGTTTTGTAATTCTGGTTTTTTAATTCATTAAATCTTTTTTTTTTCCCTTATGTGATGGGAAATTTTGTAGAGCATTAAGTAGTTTAATTATAACACAAAAATTATTCTTAAAAAAAATGATTTTGGCTGATGTGTAGAGATTAATTATAGTGCTACCCCTGTGGAAGCAGGGAGACCTGTAGGGGCTGATTGTGACACTCCAACAAGAAGCAGTGGGGGGGTAACAATGGTCTTGGTATGCATGCTAGAGAGAGTAGACAGGATGCATTAGTGGATTCAGTAATAACCCTGAGGAAAGTGGCCTCAAGGATGACTCTTAGGTTCATTGGTTAAGCAAAGAGGTGAGGAGGGTTATTTAGGTAATGGGGTGGTAGGCATATATAGGATGTAGAGGGGCTGTAGAGGGAAAAATATGTTCTGGTTGTAAATATTAAGTTTGGTAAATCTTGGAAATCAGAATGGCAAATTGCATGTGCAAGCTGGGCAATCATAGGATGCTGACGTCATGATACAAATTTGGGCATCGTCAGAATACAGGGAATATTGAAAGTTAAATGACTGTTTGCCCCTAGATTGATAAGAAGTAAATTTTGAAGAAAAAAAAAATACACCGTAGACCCACTTTCTGATGGCAAACGAATTTTGTAACATCTATATTTTTTTTTAATGTGAATTACTTGAAGAGTTTAGAATTGTTGGGCCATATTGTTTTTCAAAGTTCCTTTAGTAGATCCTGCTCTGTTGTCTTCTGGGAATTGTGTTGCTGAGGAAGGGCTGAGACTAGCCTGGTTTTGCCTGGAAGGTGATGTGTTAATTCTCTTTTGAAATTAGTCATTTCCATTAAATTCATTATACTTCTTTGGGAAATTTCATCTATAACTTGGCTCTCTGGCATTAATAATTGCATACCTTTTTCTTCAATATAGTTAATTTTGTCCTTTCCTTTGCATTTTGGGGACATTTTTCTTTAAACTAAGTCTTTCTATCAGTGACTTGGTTCCAGTGTGTTTTATATTCTTTACTGATTTTAATCTATTTTTAGGGATTTTTCATATCATTATTTTACTAGTTTTTTAAGCTTTTATATTTTTGAAGTTCATTCTATTTCCCTTTATATTCTATTATCATTTGTTTCTTAAATCAATGCCTTTTTTTCCACAAAAAGGATATTTTTACTATTGTTTTAATTCGATAGACTATCATTCAAAGAAATGTTTTCATCTCTTTCTTCTACATATTTTCTTTCATTAATTGATGCATTTCTGTGTGATTTTAAGCATAGCAAATATTTTTTAAAAATACTTCACATTAATTTATTCTTGCTTGAAAATATTTTGATCTATATCCCTTAGCTACACTCTTCTGCTGTTGAAGCATCTGAAACTTGGTTGGTTGACAGAGTATATTATCTACTGAGTGTTCAGAGTATAGTGCCTACTTTATCTAATTAAAAGGGATTGGAGCATCATAAAGCTTCATCATCATATGTACTTTCCTAACTATGCCAAACACATCAAAAACTGTAATTGCCAACTTGTGTGTACATCTTACACATTTAAGAAGTACACTCATGTTTAGATCTTTAATTGAATAGTTTGGTGAAAAATTAGACTAAGAGTAATCTCATGGCTACTGGGCTCTTGGTTTGATGTAGCTGCATGATGTGTCTGCTTTTACCTAAGGTGACACTATAACACTAAATGCTTGAAACCCAGTCTCAGCCCTAATCAGACATGAAGCAGAACTCAGAATCTTCACAGAGTGTGTGTGGCACCTTCAACTGTAACTTGTCTTCTTGCAGGAGAGAGTCCACCATTAGAGTCCTGCATATTTTTTCCTTGTCTTCCTGGACTCTTTGTTTGACTCGAACTCCTAAATTAAGAAGGTGGAATTTTTACCAAATATTACTGCTTAGTTCCCACTAAATTGTACACGGCTCTCAGGAAAAGTTGCTAGTTTCCTCTTTGTAGTACTTTCATTTTTGGATTTTTATCTACCTTTTTCCTAACCCTTCCCAAATTTTCCTGTGTGAGACTGAGATCCTTTCTTTCCATTGAGATTTGCTCTGCTACACATGTGCTAGTGCGGTTCATTTCGGCCAGTTTTCAAGAGGGTAGAAGATGTAGTTTTGGATTTTTGTGGCCGTTATTTTTTTTTATAGTTCCTTAAAGGTTTTATTTATTTGTTTGTTTATTTATTTTTTTTTATTTTTGATAGAGAGAGAGTGAGCACGAATTGGGTGGAAGGACAGAGGGAGAGAGATAATCTCTCAAACCTGACTCCATGCTGAGCGGGGAGCCCACGTGGGGCTCTCTCGGGACCCTGAGATCAGGACCTGAGCCAAAAACAAGAGTTTGCTGCTCAACCAACTGAACCAGTCAGCTGCCCTGCAGCCATGTTTCATAGGTGACTTTTCTTAATGGTTTTAGGTGACGCTGATCACAGCATAAATAAAATCACAACAACAAAACTTTAATTAAAACTACTTTTTTCCTTCAGTATAGTTCAATACATCAAGAGTGTAATTATCACAATATGCAATGGAGGTAAAGAATAATATAGCCTTCTTCCATAGTCTTATTCTGTAATATAAAATAGACAAAACGCTGACTCTAAAACACAAATACATGTATGATACAATTATGCAATAATACAAAGACAAATATTAATATCATAATGGATAGTAAACTTATTAATAAAAAAGTGATAATTATGTCTGCTTCAAGTAACTTTCAGTTAAGAACTTTAAAATGCTTATTAACTTTTAATAAGAATATTTCACAATGTAGTATGCATTTGTAGTAATGTAGTAAATGTCCATCTAGTTGCCTAAGTAGGTGTGTGTAAATATGTATATTTTATGCATATAAAAATATGCATACACACACACACACACACACACACATATATATATGTGTGTGAGGTCTACACATGACCCCATATATACAGACAAGACGTTTCAGAAAACTGACCACAAAAATATCAGCCCCTCTGCAGAAGAGAAGAGCAAATGCTTGGAGGATGCATAGATCCAAATGCTTTTCTCTTCTGGCCAACAGTAGGTGAGTCCTGATATTTTCAGAGCAGCAGGAGGAGCCAATCTAAAGAAATCAATAATTTATATCTAATTGCATTGCAAATCCTTGACCGAGATATTTTGTTGTCTTTCTGGCATAAAAAAACTTAGTATGGCCTGGGTAGCTCAGTGGTTGAGTGTCTGCTTTCCCCTCAGGTTGTGATCCTGGGGTCCAGGATCAGGTCCCACTTTGGGCTCCCTGTAGGGAGCCTGCTTCTCCCTCTGCCTATCTCTGCCTCTCTCTGTGTGTCTTTCATGAATAAGTAAATAAAATCTTAAAAAAAAAAAGAGAGAGAAAACTTAACTTATGTCCCCAGATTAGTCCACTCTTCCAAAGTCTTCTCATTTTCTTTTTTTAAAATTTTTATTTATTTATGATAGTCACAGAGAGAGAGAGAGGCAGAGACATAGACAGAGGGAGAAGCAGGCTCCATGCACCAGGAGCCCGACGTGGGATTCGATCCCGAGTCTCCAGGATCGTCCCCTGGGCCAAAGGCAGGCGCTAAACCGCTGCGCCACCCAGGGATCCCTCTTCTCATCTTCTTTACACCATCCTTTGCAGTATACATTTCCCCTTGATCTTCTTTAATACCATTTCCATCTACTCTAACCCATGCAAAGAAAGTAATCATCACGGACATCAGTTGGCAATTGGATTGGTCTCAAGTACTTTCTCGAAGCCTATCTTCCCACCATCCCTATAGCCAAAGCCTGGTCTCTTGCTCTAACCACCTCTTGAATAAATTACTTTGATAGACAACTTACATACATCATAACAAAGCCTTCTATTTGTGGCATTTGCAGTATGTAAAATAATTTGTGCTGCCAGTGAAGGGCATTGAGTCACAGAGGAGTATCTCCATCAGCTCTCTGAATGACAATACATGGATGTTCTTCCTATTTCTACCAAATTCAAGGATTCTCTGTCCAAGCATATGTTGAAAACTAGAAAGACTCAAGAGAAATAATATTTGGCAAAAAAGTGAAAGAACTTTTCAGTGAGTGATGAAGACCAAACAATATTGAATTGCCTATATTAAATTTCATTTTATAGAAAAACAATATGTTGGAGGGTTATGCATTATTCAACCACATGTTTATTGTGCAAATATACTTTGCTCCACAGACTAGTCTTTATTCATAGAAAACACATGAAAGTAAAAACAGTAAAAATACCCTTTTAATGTACAATGAACTTAATAGAATCACCTGGATAAAGAGAAAACCAGGTTTGCAAATATCATAAATGCAATCATACTGTAAAAACTACCCATTTATCTGATTTTAAACACTTTTCTTAACTTCAGCAAAATATAAAGATTCCTCAAAATATAAAGGTATCAATTTATTTTTAATTTTTCTTCATTAGGGAAAAACATTTTTCCTATGCAATGGGTAAAATCGAAACCACTGGTTTTGAGTCTAAAACAGAGCTCTTCACATGAGTGTTTTTTATAATGACGTCTTGCCTTGAGCAGGTAGGGAGAAAAAAAAAACACTCAGGAGCAAAGTGTAATTAGCTGTGCACACTTCTCAAGGCCATCTTTAAACATTTGTACTTCATTGCAAGACAGAGAAACAGTAATTAATAAAAGAGTCTCTCTAGAAAGGAAATTAGTCAGAAATAATTTTTTGTTAAAATTGCTGGCACTGAAGATATCCAGAGTGACAGGAGCTGGCCGCCTCCATCTGTTGCTAGTCTGTAATCTGCTCCCCGGACACTGTTCTCAGATTGTCATGCTCCTTCCATTCAAGTAAAAAAGCAATAGTCAACAACTCCATCGAGTAAATGGAAGTGTGAATAGCTTTCAATATGCATGCATAACGGGAAAATCATTCTGTGTTCCTGGTCTTTTTTTTTTTTTCTTTTTTTGTATTTGAGAATTGACATCTAAAGCTTACAAAGACAGTGCATTCTCCCAGTGATGGCTACATTGTATTCCAATGCTCTTTTTATTTCATTAGAAGTGGAAAAATGTGTTCATACCTAATGACTATCTATTGTATTAATTTAGTCAACTCTGACAGTAAAATTCTATTGACTTTATTAATGAATCATTGCTTATCACTCATGATAACATTTAAAGTCACACTTTATATAATTTGCCTCAAGTTCCAAAAACAATATGAAGTATAATGCTTCAGTGTGTTCTGACTTGGTTGAAAATCAATTTTCTATTGAAGAATAGTTGATCCTTCCAAAGTGAGCTGACGTCTCTTCCTTTCTCCTTAATACTACACTCTATTGAAATATTCTTTCAACATATCTCAAATACAAAAGAAAGAATGGAACACTAAATATGGTTACATAGTTAAATTGAGTCCAGAAAAAAAATGATGAACTTCAAAAAACTTAAAAACCAACAGAGACCTTACCATAATACGTAGAACATAGTTGTAACATGGGAAAAAAAAAAAAAACACATGGTATCCAAAGATTTTTATTTTACTAAAACCCCCAATGAATAAATGGACTTCTTTTGTAATTCTTATCACTTAATGTATTCAATGTAACTGTTGTTGTAGAAATTAATATGAAAATTAGAGATTCTAGAAAGAGATGAGTTTCTTTTTAACATTTGTTTTGACCTTCCATTTGACTTTCTGGTGTGGGCGCATCCACTGTGGACATTGGCACCATGTGGTAAAGTCATGAATTATCCACACAGCAATTAATTATTCAACATCTAGTTTTTTGCCACTCAAAATATTTTACCTGACAATGTGCTTTGTTTACTCATAAGAAATTTAAGTTGAATTAGACGAGAAGTGGGGAAAGTAGTGTAATGGTTAGTCTACTGTCACCAATGTGACTCAACACTGGTTTGGCTCAGTGTATTTACAAGTAAGTGAGGAATGAATGTGTCTCGTGTATCCTGGAGCTGGAGTAGGAAAAGATTATGACTTGTGTGAAAGGTGTTACAGTAAGAATTGGAGTTCAGAAAACCTAGACTGTACAGTGGGGAGAAGGTGTCAACTAACAGAGGCCCCTAGTGAGATGGGCTGTTCACACTGGTACTCAAGTCATCCAGGTCTTATTTTCTTACTTATTTATTTTCTACTTATTGAAAATTTTAAACAGTTTTCCAGCTTGGGATTTTGTACATTATCAGTCCCTTCCTCTGGATGTTTTCCCCATGTACTCTTACTGATTAGTGTGAATATCACATCACTGGAGAAGCTTTCTTGACTACCGTCCTCCATGGACTGTCCTACAAATATTCTCCACTAACATGCTTGGCTTGCTCTGTATTTGCTTGTTTCCATGAGACTTGATGGTCTAGAATGTAAGTTCCATGAAGGCAGAAACGTTGTCCTTCTTAGTCAGTATTCAATTCCCAGTGCTCAGCAGAGTGACTGGCACTCAACTAGTCTCAAATTTTCAAATAATTATTGATTGCAAAAAGCAAACTGAGTAATTTTTAATCAAGAATGGATAGCAGTGTATTAGGTTTGAAATAAATGCACAGAAATTTAAAAAAACATGGAGTTAAAGGGAGATGATTTAAGAGAATTACAAAATATAAGCAGATCAAGATCTGTGAAACAAAAATAGAATTCTTTCAAACAGCTTCTCTCCATAAACAGTCCATATCCAGATGGTTTTATGGGTGAATTCTTGTAAATTTAGTGGAATAAATAGCTCTCATACTGTTTATACTTTTCATCAATACCCCCCCCCAAAAAAAAGATAGCTTCTCAATATATTTACAAAACAGCGCTATGCTGACAAGGATGTCACATAGAGATTATTTTACTTATAAATATTGATTCAAAGTCATAAATAAAACATTAACACATAGAACCAAATAAAATATCACATGAATAATACACACAAACAAACAGAATTTATTTTGGCAAGGTAGGAATTATTCAGAACTGGGAAATTAACTAAATAAACTTCACAATATTAACTGGTCAAAATGAGAAAAGTACAAAAGCGTTTACTAACACAGAAAACCATGATGAGACAGTCCACCAAAATGTGAAAAGAGGAAGACTTTCTTAGCACAATGAAAAGTGTAGACTAAATGGGCAGCACCCGTAAAGGTACTATGCGATTAGCATACTAATTAATAAACAGGAGAAAGATGAAGCTTTTCCTATTTTTTTAATTTAATGGTGACCTGAAATTTCTCACCAATTAAGTGAAGCAGACAAATAATATAAAAGTATATATTTAAAAATAATGAAAAATCAATATAATAACAAACACAAAATAATTCAATGAGTAGTCTACTTATAAAATAATCTAAATCAATAGCTTCCTCATATATAAAAAAATTAGGTCAATGAGGAAAATTCCATTTGTAATAATAAATACAATATAAAGGAAAGTAAACTTAACAAAATACACTCAATATACATAATCATGTGAAAATGTGCAGAGGGCTGAAAGAATTGAATAAATGGATGAATATAATTTTGCTTAAATGATGGCACAGCTTAAGTGTCAATTTTCCTCAATTTAATTGGAAAATGCAATTATCCAAATCTAACTATATAATTAAAAATTATTTAAAATAATTAAAAATTATTTAAAATAATAATTATTTAAAACTTAACTTATAAAATTATTTTTTAAATTTCCTATAGTGCATATGAGAAAATAACTCTTTATAATTACTCAGCAAACATGTATGACATTTCAATATTTCAAACAATATTGATAAATTAAAATTTTAATTATTTGTCTAATTTACAACACAAATTTAAAATACCAGACTTGTTTTGTTTTGTTTTGAGTTCAGACCCCTTATTTGAAATTATTTGATAAGTACTTTTAATATTTTAATAATTATTTTTCCTGGGCACTATTTTTCCCTTTATTGAAAATATATGACTAGTTTTCTTTAACAGATGAAATACACTCAAAATTGCTAAGTTTTAGTTTTGATTCATCCTGTATGTAGCATTTTAAAATTATTGTATGAGAGTTTAACATAAATGTCTAATGATTAGATGTTGATTATATCTCATATTTTTCTAAAAATACTTTTTTCTGTTGACTATAATTTTTGCACTGGATGGTTTATTCTCTCTTTTTTCTTTTTTGCCTTTTTTTTTTGCCATTGAATTATGTATGGGGTACATTTTAAATGCTCAGCAGTAAAATTCAAGTAAAATAATCATATAAATACATAATTATATGAGCAAGGTAATTTTGAATTTCAGCTTTCATGCTGTTCCTAAACATGAAAGATAATTTTGATTTAATATTAAAATTACCAATTAAGTGTATTCTGTGACAGCTACTTTACATAAGAGATCTCATATAATCTTCACAAAAGTGGTTTGGAGTAAGCATTAGCAGTCGTATTTTATACATTTCATAGAACAGAGATTTTAAGACACCTGAGCAATGTAGTAAAACATGGAGCTGGCGTTTGAAATGAAGTGCATCTGACCCTATTCACAAGGATTGCTAATGATACATGATGTTCATAATGTGAAGAAATGGCTGTGATTACTTTACCACTTCATGTGAGGACATATATCAGAATAAACATGTGTAAACTTTTACCCACTCAAACAAAAGCTGAATTGGTGCTTATTGGATTTATAATAGAGGAGTTTCAAGCATTTTTCAAGAGGATGACTTAATCATTTTCTCAGGTCTCTTTCAACATTGAGATGTTAAAGGCAAAATACTAAGAAGTACTAAATACAGACAAGATCATACTCTCAATTTTTTTCATTAGCAGAACAAAAATAAGAAAAAAATGCAAACTAGATATGAAAATCTTTCAAAAGAATACTATAGAGATGTCACAGTAAAATGTCAGAGAGTTCTAAATGTACTGGAATTCGATGAAGGAATATATGTTTTTAAATGTGGATAGTGATTTACTTAGGTAATATGTACAAGAAGTGAAAGCCTGAATTTTGGGACCAAACAGATATGGATTGGAGTCTAGTTCAACCACTGGTTATCTTCCAAATTTGTGAAAGTTAGTAATTAATGTTTCTTCCTTTTAAAAAGAAAATAAAGAAGGATTTTTTAAAAATTATCTGAACTCCTGGTATACTCAGTAAAGTAGATTACATTATTGTTCCTGACTCTTTACTTCCCTGCCACGTCACTTTGTTATGCTTCCAACTTAAGTAGAGGTTGGACATGTGATTTTCTCTGACAAATGTACTCCTAAGGGATAGGAGATGAACAAAAGAGTAGTTTAAATATTTGTGTTATTTTGCTTGCCCCATCACACTTCCACTACCTGCTATGAGAAAAATATGACCTGAACATCCAGAGAGTTACTAGCCCTAGTAAAAGGATACAGGTAGAGCATTCATGACCACAACAGACAGTGAGCAAGCCCAGCCAAACTCAGACAAAATCACCCAAACTCCAGTCAAATGCAGATCTGTGAGGAAAAAAAAAAAAAAAAGATTGTTGATATAAACCAAGTTTTGAAGTTGTTACACAGCAAGAAGTGACAAGGACATCTATTCTTGATGTTTTGCTATTTCCTCACATATTTCACTAGGTCTGTGCCCATAGAAATACAGAAATACAAACAAATTCATATTCATCATTTATAATCTCCTGCAGACATTTTTTGTCATTGTTCACATTTGTAAATATATACTGGGATAGTAAATGAAATATTTTTTCTTAATTTTTTGTCCCTTTTGTTTAAAAATTTAACATAAGGATACAGGTAATGTTCATTTCCATGGGTGCTAGTTCATTGTTTATGTGCTGTTTTCACAAAATGGAAGATTTTGAGATGAAATATTGCAACACAATTTTTTATAATCCACATTAAGAAAGCAATTTACATATTACATGAGAGGGTAAATTTGTGGTAAAAATGGAAAAGAAAGAGCAGAAAACGTAGCTCAGACAGCCTCTCTACAAACAAAGAATTAAGCAGAGTAAGTGAATTTGCTATTAGCTTATTATACTAACTTGTCACTTTCCTCTCAATGTGTCAGCTTTTTCCTTCACAAAAGTGGATAATAAGAGGACTTAAGTAACTCTCAGACTTCATCTAATGGGTGCACTTTCTTTTCTTCAGTTATCATTTTCCAGTAACCCTTAATTGATTTCTATCTGTCATCAGATTAAAAACAAGCCAGCAAAAGTATACCACCCTAGATAATATTAACTTTTAAAAGTTTCATTTGAATCTCTTAAAATTCTTACTACTATCAGAGAAAATTTTGGCACAATCATCTGGGCTCAGAGGTTCAATAAAATAACCCTTTTCTTTCCATATCGAGTTCACAACAAGTTGAAAGACTGCCACATAAATCAGATGGATAGATGAAAAAAATCAGCTTAATTGGTAAACCTAAAGAGCAGAATTCTCAGTCTCAAGATGATTGAGTTTTTACCCACCTGGGAAAACATCAGATAGATCCCTCCAAGGTAGATCAATGACTGTTTAAGGTGGAGAGCAGAAGAGAAAGTATATTCTGAGTAGGCATCTGGAATATGAATTGACAGAGAAGGTTTTGAGAAAAGACTCCTCTAGCTGGTTTATTATATTCTCTTGATTTCACATCTCAGACCAAGTTTTCTTCCCAGTGGTGAGGAATGAAAGGAGGGGAGATCTGAGTGGGTTTAGAAGTGGCTTTAAGCCACTTGATACCGTGGAGAGGAGGTTCTCCCTAACACAGAAACCTTCGTTCACATATTCCTACATGCATTCCCTAAGTAAGCATCTGAGTCCTTCCTCTATGATGCCCACTTGGCCTTCATCACAAAGATGAAACATATAGTCCCTGCCCTCAGAGAACTTCAATTCTGAAGTGGGCTATGAACCGTCAACAAGATATATGGTGATAAGTGCTTTGATTAAGGTCCACTCAGGATGTTGTGAAAGATTAATTGCATTCAAAATTTGCATTTCTGTGGAGAGGCATGTTCATAAGCCAACAGGTGAGAGGAATCTGGGCCTGCTCTAATAAATCCAGGAATTTTTATAGAATTTGATTCTGTGATGTAATATAGGAGAAGTTAAAGATAAATAGAATTGAGTCCATAGCCTGCCTTCTATTTCTGGTAAAAGATTTAACATGTTTTCCAAAAAAATTGGTGGTTCATTAAATAATTTTAACCGTATAAGCAACATTATTAGATTTGTGTTTTTAGAAATGTCATGCTGGCACTAGGGTGTTAAATAAATCAGAGAGGAAAGAATGGAAGGCAGTTGGATTATTTAGCAGACTGCCAAAGCAATTCAAGTGAAAAATCATAAAGGATCGAACTATGGTAGTGTCAGGAGGAATTGAAAAGTGCCTAGACATAGTTAATTAGTTGTATTTTTGTTCTGCCCAGCTGTTTTGTTTTGTTTTGTTTGTTCTAGTTTTGTTATTGTTCATTAGGATACCACCCTTTGTTGCTTCCCTGTAATAGTCTCAGGCTGGACTTGCCAATTTAGAAACCTGCTCTCCTCGGTATAGGGGAGGTCGAGAGTTCCCATGTTGATGAATCTTTTTTTTTTTTTTTAATTTTTATTTATTTATAATAGTCACACACAGAGAGAGAGAGAGGCAGAGGGAGAAGCAGGCTCCATGCCGGGAGCCCGACGTGGGATTCGATCCCGGGTCTCCAGGATCACGCCCTGGGCCAAAGGCAGGCGCCAAACCGCTGCGCCACCCAGGGATCCCCCATGTTGATGAATCTTTGAAAGCAGTCCCCTTGGCAGTTATAATTGGTCATATGTGTGAAAATGTATTCCAGCAGGGGTCAGTCAGTTGCTTTATAATTGACATAAAGTCATTGAAATAGAGGATAAATGGCAGTTAATTTGAGACCCAAAAAATAAAGCAAATAAGGGGATTTCTGTTACTAAACACTAATGTATATTGAATATTTTATGAATGGACATATAATCTAGGCATATGAAAATATAGGTCAATGGTAGAATAGGAAGGTTGGTAGCATGTTCTCCAAACAGTTGGACTTTACAAACATGGCATCAAATGCAAGACAAAACAAGCAATAACATCAGTAGCTCCATGCAATAAATAATGATTGATCTGCATGAACAGCTTAAATGTACACATTTCTGTTGCTAGATAACATCCAAATTGAAATATTAGAAAGAAAAAAAATCATTGGAAATTATAAAAGGAAGATTAAAGGAAGGCATAAGCTTCATCCCTTGAATTTTTTTAATCTTTTAAATGCTAATCATAAAAGATAAAAATCTCCACAGGAAAATGATCAGAAGACATGATCATTCACGGAGAAATAATGCATGTTCAAATTACAAGACAAAAAAAAATTCAACATCATTAAAAAGTGAAGTAAATGCAAAAGTCACTAAGTATTTTGCCGATGAAAAAGTAAAAAGTAAAAATGGAAAAACTGCTAACCTCCAACAATAACCAAAAAGCAACTGAATGGGAATACAAATTGGCCTCAATATTTTGATATAATGAACCATTGTTAACCTAGTGATACATCTCAAAAACTCAAAATTTAGCATATGTATAACCAATAAATCTGCCTTTCCAAAGGAATGAATACTATATATATATGTATATATATATAGATTATAGAATGAATTTTATTATAGAGAAGTACACTAGTGCAGTAAGTTATCCACTTACACAGTCAATAATAAAGTTAAATTTTGTTTCTTCTATGGAATGAGATTCATTTAGTTAATTAAAAATGATATAGTGGGAGACTTTATGTATATTATTAAGGGTAGACATATTTTTAAAAGGCTTTTTTGAAATATTGGCTTCCTAATATTATTCTTTCTCATAAATCCTCATCAGGATATGTTGGGGTGAGGGATACTCCATAATATATAAATACATAGATTCCACCAATAGTTTCACCATTCTTAATGACAAAGGAAGGCCTAGTCATCAGAATAGCTAAAATATATCAGCAGTGATCTAGCATACACAAAAGCATCAATGTTGCCCAATATGCATTATTCAATCTAAAATGTTGCTAAGGGTTGGGGAGTGGGTGAGTCCTTTTTTTTTTTTTTTTTAAAGATTTTATTTATTGATTTGAAAGAGAGATTGAGCAGGAGGGAGAGGGAGAGAGAATCTGAAGCAGACCCCACACTGAGCACAGACCCAGACATGGGGCTTAGTCTCACAACAATGAGATCATGACTTGAGCCCAAACCAAAAGTCCAATACTTAACCCACTGAGCCACCCATGAACCCTGGTAGTAAGTGTTTGTGCCATCATTTTTTTCTTCACTGGCTCCTCTTTGTTTCACATTGGCTATTTGCAAGGCCACTAGAGATTTCAAGGAAAAGAAATATGCTCAGAGGATTCTGAAGGATGAGGGTTTGTTGCAATGACGCTTGGGGGTTGAAATAAGAAATGCAACTCAACTGGGCTGCCACCTGTCCAGGTCTCATGAAACTACATGTTTAGATGGGCACAACAGTCGTTTAAAATTGCCCTGATGAATCAAATGTCAGTGTGATCGTTTTACTTCCAAAGCCCTCGTTGCTTCTTACTATAAAAATGTGCCATCCTCAGACTATTCCTGTGACAAACCTGATTGCCTTTCTCAGTCTTTGCTCTGTGCCACACATTTTTCTTAAGACCATCTCTTTGTGGGACTTAGATTTTGTCTGTTTACTTTCTTTTCTATTCTCTTTCTTTCTACCTTTTGTGGAAACTCCCTGGAGAGTGACGTTAGGCCAATGACAGTCATCTCTCCATTGGCAGAGCATTTGGTTAAATCAGGTATAACCAGAAAGCAGGATGACTTATGTATAAGGAGCCACAATTTGGTGGTTGGTTACATAAGTGTCAACTCATTGGTATGAAGATGAAGAGAGGTGGGGAACAAGCATCTCAGTGGAAAATGGTGTTAACTGATGTAGAAAAGAACTATAAAGGACCAGATAAATAAATGATTGAAACTCTTACTCAACTTTCAACTTTGAAGCTACAAAGTTCATGAGTAATTGTTGTATGATTATTTACTTTGAAAATATGTTTATATTTCCCAGATATATTTCCTTATTTAGAGTTGAGTTCAATTTCAAATGGGAAAATGTAGAGGTGTCCAAATAACCAAACTCCCAATTTTGGCGTAGATCTCTGGTTGACCGCCGGATGAAGAGGAAAAACAGTTCTTCCTTTAGGAGACTTCTTATAAAAGTTTCATAACCCATGTGGTAAGAGATTCAAAGTAAAAAAATAAGTGGATACTTACAGAAGTGAATAACAACATAGAGCATATCCATCTCACATCAGGGAAATCTCTTACACAGTCCTTGAGTGGTGTGTTAAATAAAATAAAATGCATCTTTTTTTTTTTAATCCTAAACATAGAACATATCATTCAGAAACACTACTGACTAGCATCAGTGAAAGCAAAGAAAAACAATTGTGGCAAAATGTATTCACAATGTCTGCTTAAGCTCTGCACTACTGAGACTTCTGAGACACCTCCCACAATCCCTGCATCCTTGTATCAACACCCTTGTGTCCTCACCCCACTAATGTGGGAATAAATGAAGAATAACCAAATGAGAAGGAAAATAGTTTTGTTTTGTTTTTTCTGAGCTTCCCATAGCAAGCCACCAACCTTTGCATTTTGACAGACTCAGAGTCATTTGGGGGAGTAGGAACACTTCACATAGTAGTTAGTGATAAAAGACTTCTGAAAGCTATCAGCCTGGGAAAGCTGGAGCCTAGAGGATTCTATGCGATTGCTTAGGGGAACATATCTGACTTTCTCTGGTTGGTCCTAAGTTGGTCAGGGAAACAAAAAATTAGGGAAGCTTGTCAGTTATCTTGTTCTGGCCATTTTGGGGCTGACTGTTCCAGAAGTGAGTGAATTTTTTTTCTTATCAACAGAAAAAAAGCAAAATTCACAGAAGGTCACTTACCTGATTATGTTGCATACGGTCGTGACTTCCATCTTGTTAGCAGACTCTTTCCCTTGCTGGCTTTGAGGAACTAAACTGCTGGGTTGGAAAGGTTTCCATGACAAAGAACTAAGGGTGGGCTCTAGCCCATATCCAGTGAGGAAATATGGCCCTCCGTTAACTACCTTTCATGAACAGAATTTGGCCAAAACCCACGCAAGCCATCTTGGAGGCAGAAAGTTCTTTTAGAAGAGCCTTCAGTAGAGACTAACCCTGGAGGACGCCTTGGCTGTAGCCCTTGGAGAGACTCAGATATGGATAATGCGGCTAAGCCATGCCTGGACTCCACAAACACTATGAGATTAAAAATGTGTATTGTTTCAAGCTGCTAATTTTTGCATAACGTGTTATGTAGCAATTGTTAAAACAATAAACATGAACTTTTAAAAAAAACTAACTCCTTTCTCTCATTTCATCTTGAGTGACTTTCCAGTGCAAAGTGAGATCAGTCTAGGAGAAGAAAATGCACAACTTCTTGCAGATCATAAGAGTTAGGAGCATTTCTAGCTAGGTATCCTAGCTATGAATTTCTTGGAGTAAATCAGTAAAGAGTTTTTGGTTTGAGTTTTTCCCATTAATTAGCCAAAAGAAATGAATGAATTAATTGCTCCTTTTAAGAATTTTAGTTCATGCAAGCGTTGCATTCTTCTTTGTTAATAATAAGCTGTCATTCTGGTATCAAGTCCAGTTGGTGTGCTTTTTAATTAACTTTTAATCATCCTTAGGGCTCAGTCATAACTGGGCACCAACAAACTACGTTGCTAGTAACTATGTTACTTCAAAGGCCACGTTTTAAAAACATGGCTTAATGAAGCTGTTCTGAGAGTCTGGGAACTCCATTCACTCCTTGTCCCTCCTGTTCTGTGGTAAGCGCCCCTGGTAAGTGCCCAGAATGTTGCTGTGGAAGAGGAGAGACAAAAAGGGAAATCACTAAATATGGTGGATTTTACACCTCACTTCTTAAGCAGTTTTAGCCTGAGTTTTACTAAACATTTCTATATTATTTTCTTCTATCAAGTAGCAATGAATTTTAGAAGAGAATCATAGCACAAAGAGCTAACAGAAATGCAAATGTACTTCTACTTTGAGAGCATTAAAGGATGCAAAGCAGTTTCCCTCTGTGTAGGGTGAGTGTGAACTGGAGTAAAGGTATGAAGAAGGTTTTTCCTGGGGTTTTAAATAGTCACCTCTGCTTGACAGATGGAGCAGTATGAGGGGACATTTATTAGCCAATATTCCCACCTGACAGTGGAATTCACCCTTTGGTTTTCATGTTGGCATGAGTTATCATAAGATCCTGTGAAAGGAACTTGGAATTGAAAGAAGTTATCAAGAATCAGTACCTAAGGAGTAAGTATCAGTTAAGGGAGAAAAATGATCTCCAAGAGATGAGAAACAAATGAGTCAAGCCCCAGGATGCTGTGATTCTGTCTAGAGAAAGTTCCCGGGCTGTGCATGCTGCAGGGGGGTTGGAACTCAGGCTGGTGCTGGCAGTTTCCTTGATTTTAGGAGATGAAGCCAGGAACTCCAGAGCCAAGGTGAGAAGGCAGAGGAAACAGAGCATTCTGTAGATCCGTATGTCTCCTTTAGGGTCCTCAGTTGAGTACTGATCAGTACAACCTATAGGAGGAAACCACTTAAGATGGGCAGAGCATCATCCAGGAGGATCCCAAGCTTTCATAGGGTCTGAGAGAGCAAGTGTTCCCTAAACCCACATAGAAATTACCATAATCCAGAAATCTCATAATTCAGGAGCATCAGTTGCAAGTCGTAATCAATCGAACCTTTGGGTGTAATCAACATATTTATCTTGATTTTGGTAGTTGTTTCATGAATGTACTCATTTGTCAACACTTCTCCACCTGTGCAGTAGGATGTATGTCAATGAATCCCTTTATATAAAGGCGACTAGCAAGCTTGTATGGCTCTTATAATACTTAAGAAATATTCCTTGACATAACAGTATGAATTAGTTTCGCAGACATAATATTCAGCAAGTTTTCATTGATATGAAGCTAAAACGCAAGCAAAAGTAACTTGTGAAACAAATCGCAACAACGTTTGTCGGTGGTGGGGTGATGGAGGGTCTGTAGACTATAAAAGACCTGGCGTTGTCTTCTGGGAAGCTGAACAGATCTCATCATTTGAGTATTGGTGCCAGAGTATACAATTAAGTATAATTTAAGTTAAAAACGTACAGTTAAGATTTGTCCTTTTTCTTATATGTAACATTTCAACAAAAAATTTAAAAATCAGGACCCTTCCTTCCTTATGCTTTATCACAAACGAAAGTCATGTCTTCTTAACCAAAGAAACAATGACCATGACAGGAATATATACTAAATATAGTGCTGATGGTGGGTCTTTCAAAACTAAACATTTTACACATTTCACCAAATTTAAAGATGTATTAACATTGTATCAAAAATAAAAACTACAGTAAGTAGAGATGGCTAAATAAAGATTATTTGATATGAGAGGGTATGTTTTTCTTTATTTATTTGCGACATATCTTGAACGTTCTAATTCATTGTGAATTCATTAGAACTTGTGATTTACTTTATTCTCAAAATGTTTGTTTTAAGTGCAGTATGTGGTTTCAATGATGAGAATATTCCTGGATATATCTAATTGACTTTAAAATTCTGTAAGATGTTGATGAAGTTGATAATGTACCTAAAATTGGAGTGAAATAAAAGAAGTTACTGAAAAAAATATCCACAGTTAAATTTGGTAGTTTAAGCAACCTGCACAGGCAGTGAACCAAAACTTTTTCTTTATTCCAGCGAAGCTTTGTTCAGCACCATACTTTGTACATTTTTTTCCTTTTTATTTAAGGTCAGAGAGTTCACATTCATTGTTACTTTTATTTTTTTAACATTTGACTTCTATTTTTTCTTACTCTTTCTCTTTCTCCTTTTGCTGCATTTGCCAGATTTTGTATTGAAAAGTTTGAATAGAGCTGTAAAGGAATAGCAGGAAAAATGGCTGGGATCTCCTCACTTGTCAGATAAATCCCAGGGTGCCTCTGCTGTCTAACCAACATATTGATTGATTTCTTTACTCCTGGAAGTCTGTGACATTATGGCACCGTTTAAGCTCCAAAATGAAAAGTCTTTGCCTTGAAGGCACACTGTGTTACAGGTACATGTCTGTAGTATTCATGATTGAATATCATTTTGCAATTTGAATTATCATCCAACAAATATCCCCTAAAACAGAAATACTGGACTGCGGCTTATTTGGGACATATTTCATATAATGTGGATATATTAATCACCTAATGTACTGGATGACCAATTTGCTTTTTTGTTCCTTCTCCATCTTCTATATATTTTCATATTTTTGGCTTAATGAATATCCATAAAACAAATGGGAGTAGCATTCCCTCCCATTCAGGGTGGCTGTTACATTCGGAAGTACTTTTTAACTAGGTAGATTTTAATAGAGTAGATCTAGCAAATATACTTCATTTATTGCAATTTTACTTCTATAACATAAGGTTTTGTGCTTTTCATTGCTTCAAAATCAAGCAATGTTCTAGAGTTCAAAAATAAGCTGAAAGAAATTAATCTAACCATATATTGTTGGTGCATAAAACGGAGAAAATAATTTACTTGTGACTACAATATAGCATTAGAATTTTTTTCGATTCCTCCAGAGATTCTAAGTACAAAAAAGAGCAACAAAGATATTTTAACTTTAAAATGTATTCATATTTATTGTTACTTTGAAATTATCATACAAATAATATAAAACAAATGCATTATTATATTGCTTTTAACAGCACTGAGGTTTTCTCTTTTTTTTTCAGCACTGAGGTTTTCTATATATAAAAAGAGATATTGGTATGAAATCAGGGAGGTTAAAACAAAAAGTATATAATCTTAAACCTCAAATAGAAATTTCAGATGTGAAATTTCTGAACTTATGAAATATATATTTATCTGTTTTGTTTTATTTTTGAGAGCTGTTTTTTATTTCAGTACATGCTTAACATAAATAATGAGGAGAAAGAAAAAATAATCATTGAAACTAGTAATGAATAAATGTATCTTCTGAAAAAAAAATCAGCAAAGTAATCAAAGCATCTCCTAACATCAAAGGAGAAAACGTTGTCAGAGGGACAAAGAAAAACACAATACACAAAATAGGAATTGGCAAGGAGAAAATAACTATCAAAAAATAAAGAAAGAAAGAGAATTGTTAAACACCATACTGAATGCTAGGACATAAATATATAAATAAATAAATATATATATATATATATATATATATATATATATATATACTTGGATGAAATGAGACTATGCTATGAATGAATTCTATAGTAAAATAAATCTCATTAGAAAGAGAATGTATGAAAAAATAATTTGTATATAGCACTCCCTCCAAGTTAACCAGCTTTTCTTGTTTCATAACTCAATGATTATCAATAACATAATAACATAATCCTATCATAAAAGATAATAAAACAAAGAGGGAAGATAGGGACATTTTAAGTGAAAGGAATGATAGTGAAATTAATAAATTACAAAATGAAAAGAAAAGATGGCAAATAGTGAAAGAGATAGAATAAGGCAAAGTACAGTTAAAAATTTATTTTTGAGCTAAGTAATATGCTTTGGGAGAAAGGTGCTTTAGTGAAAAATATTTATTTGCTAGATATTTTCTAGAGCACAAATGAGTTTTACTACAGTGAATGAAAATATTCATAGTATGTAAAATACAGAAGAATATTTATAATTTGTGAGTACAAATTCTATTTGGGACCAAAATGAACCAGTATTTAATAGCAATGTTTACTACAATTTTTCTCTCCTTTATTCTTACTGCCAACTGTATGATAATATTTGCATATGTACTCTGCCAGTTCTTTTAAAATGACCTTTTTTACATATAATTATTTAATCTACCTAGGTGTATATAAAACATGAGGGAAGCATCTAAATTATTTTCTTTTTCCAAAGAAACATTGTTCTTAATACCATATATTGAAAACATGAGTTCAATAAATTGACCACATAAAAATGGTGCTAATTTTTGTGATCTTCACCAACATTCTTAGATCAATTTTTCCCCTTCACAGTGTCACCATAAATATGATGCTTATGAAGTTTTCAGGTTAGGAATGCACAGTATTAGGAATATTATTTCTTAACACATGTATTAGGAGCACATAAAGATATAGTTACTTAAGCTTAATGTTTTAAGATTATAATATTAATGACCTTTGAAGAATATTATATTTTGAGCATTTTTTCATGTGTCTGTTAGCCATCTGGATGTAGTCTTTGGAGAAATGTCTATTCATGTCTTCTGCTCATTTCTTAACTAGACGATTTGTTTTTCGGGTGTTGAATTTGAGAAGTTTCTTATAGATTTTGGATAACCCTTTATCAGTTATGTCTCTTGCAAATATCTTCTCTCATTCTGTAGGCTGGCTTTTAGTTTTATTGATTGTTTCCTTCACTGTGCAGAAGCTTTTTGTCTTGCTTCTGTCCCAAAAGTTTATTTTTGTTTTTGTTTCCCTTGCCTCTGGAGATGTGTATAGTGAGAAGTTGCTATGGTGGAGGTCAAAGAGGTTACTGCCTGTGTTCTCCTCAAGGATTTTGTTGAGTTTCCCATCTCATATGTAGGCCCTTCATCCATTTGGATTTTATTTTTGTGTATGATGTAAGAAAGTGGCCCAGTTTCATTCTTTTGCATGTGGCTGTCCAGTTTTCCCAACATGATCTTGAAGAGATTTTTTTCTATTAGATACTCTATCCTGCTTTGTCAAAGATTAGTTGACTATACTTTTGGGCCCATTTCTGAGTTTTCTATTCTGTTCCATTGATCTATGTGTCTGTTTTTATTCCAGTACCATACTGTGTCGATGACTATAGCTTCACACTTGAAGTCCGGAATTATGATGCTTCTAGTTTTGTTTTTCTTTGTATTTCTTTTTCAGGATTACTTTGACTATTGGGGGTGTTTTGTGGTTCTATACTCATCATCAGGGAAATATAAACCAAAACCATGATGAGATATTACCTCACACCTGTCAGAATGGCTACAATTAACAATGCAAGAAACAACAGATGTTAGCGAGGATGTGGAGAAAGGGGACCCCTCTTACACTGTTGGTGGGAATGCAAACTGGTGCAGCTACTCTGGAAAGCATTATAGAGATTACTCAAAAAGTTACTAATAGAACCACCCTATGATCCAGCAATTGCACTGCTAGGTCTTTACCCAAAGGATACAAAAATACAGGTTCAAAGGGGCACATCCCCCCCAATGTTTATAGCTATCAACAATAGCTAAGTTATGAAAAGAGCCCAAATATCCATTGACTGATGAATGAATAAAGCAGATGTGACACATATACACGATAGAGTATTACTCACCCATCAAAAAGAATGGAATCTTGCCATTTGCAATGACATGGATAGAACTAGAGGGCATTATGCTAAGTGAAATAAGTCAGTCACAGAAAGACAAATACCATGTGATCTCACTCACAAGTGGAATTTAAGAAATAAGACTGATGAACGTAGGGGAAGGAAAAAAAAGGGGGGGGGAGCAAACCATAAGAGACTCTTAACTAAAGAGAACAAATTGAGGGTAGATGGAGGGAGGTGGATGGGGGATGGGCTAGACTGAGGATGGGGATGAAGGAGGGCACTTATTGTGATGAGCACTGGGTAATATATGTAAGTGATGAATCATTAAATTCTACACTTGAAACCAATTTTACCATATATGTTAACTAAGTAGAATTAAAATAAAAACTTGAAAAGAAAAAAAAAATCTTTTTAAAAATTTTCATCTCTTAAGACTAGGATGCAAAATGTCTCAGAATTTCAGAAAATATAGTAACAAATTTGAAAATGTACATCCTGTTATAGTATTTTCTGCCAATTCACCAACTTATTTAAATTATATTGATTAATAAGTATTTAGACAATAGTGACGGTAAAAAGTAATTGAAGCCATCCTGTTATCATATCTTTCTCTAACAATTGTATTATGGTTTCTCTTTACATTCACAACCAATTAAATTAAATCAACTTTTAGTAATTGTAATTTATATATATTGTTCTCCTTTATGCTTTTAGAAATTAAACTACAATTATATAATATGAAATTCATGTCCTATATAATAGTACAATATTCAAACATGAAGACAACATAACATTAAGTGGTAAAACTATGTAGATAAGGGTAAAGATAGATATAGATAGATTTAGGTCATATTTTATAATGGTGATAAAATATACACAACATAAAATTTACCATTTTTATATTTTTTAAGATTATAATTCTGTGGCATTAAGGACATTCACATTGTAGTGCAACCATCACCACCATCCACCTCCAGAATTTTCTCCTCTTGCAAAACTGAAACTCTGGACCAATTCAATAATAATCTGCCATTTTCTTTCCCTCTAGTCCCTGGTACCCACCCTTCTACCTTCTATCTCTGTGATTTAGAATATTCTGGGTACCTCTTGTAAGTGGAACCATATGGCATTTACTCTTTGTAACTGGCTTTTTCATTTGTCATAATTTCTTCAAGGTTCATTTATGTTGTAGCAGATGTCAGAATTCTCTTTCTTTTTAAGACTGAATAATATTCCACTGTATATCCTTCGTACTGTGTGTATATATATCACATTTTATTTATCCATTCACCTATTGATGGACAGTTCAGTTACTTGCACCTTCTGGTATTGTGAATAATGCTGCTATGAACACACATATACAAGTATCTGTCCCAGCTTTCAATTTTTTGAGGAAGACACATATTCTCATAATGCAGTTCTAGTTACCTCCCATCAAAATTTAATAATTTTTGAAATATAACTAAAGCCCAGAAAATATTTATTGAAAGTGTACACTTTATTCTATGGTCTGATTATTTGGCAATTCCTCCAAAATGATGGCATATTTTTATGGATCCTCAATTCTCATAATTTTTAAATGCGGTAACTTGGACTTGTTCCAAGAACACTATCAATACAAGCTCCTCCCATAGAAATACAATAACATATGTTTATATTAGTATTTTAACTTTTAAAATAGCTTTAAACTGCAAGTGAGATGCTCATATAACATAAGTTACTAGCACATTTTACAATTACTTGAAAATTCTGCACTCCCTTTGAAATGTACCTATCTAGATAATATATCTAAAGTGCTTCATAAATATCAGTTAATTCTTTCAAGGCTTTAGTCACATATAATCAAAGCATCCTAATTTATATATTGAAACTGTTTTGTTACCTATTTGCTAACGTTATGTTTATCTATTTCCTTTAATGGCAAATTATTGATTTTTCACTTTCTTAGTTGTAATTGAATAAGCTTTAGGTAAAACTTAATAATTTATGGTATTACTGACAATCTATTCCATTTGTTTGTAGGCTTACTTCTTAAAATGTGTCCATTTTGACTTTACCAGGTTCTTCAAAGGAATTGGTAAGTATGAACTCCTTGTAATTCCTTTTCAGACTTAACATTTTGGAAACAATGCTGCTAACTCGAAATTGTAAAAACTCATGTTGACTATAAAAAAGCCAAAATTTTCTTCACTCGAAGGTATTTTTCCAGATTGTATTCTCTTTCTTTCAGTTTTTCATTTTATTTTAATTATGAAATTAGACATTTAGCCTCTTCTTAACATGTTGGAATTTCTCGATTTATAGATTAGGAGGGAAGAGTTAAATAGTGATGTTCAAACTTACATCTAATGCATTCTAATACATTTTGAATTTGCTTCTTAAATAGGCTGACATGTGGCAAATGAAATTTAATGTTGACAAATGTAGACTAATTCAAATTACCCTCAGATATAATAAGTGACAGATAAAAAAATTATAGATAATTGAAGTGATGCATAAAGACCTTGAAAAAGACATTCAATTGTTTACAAACTTTAAGGAATCTTCTCCACTAAAAAGCAACTTTGTGCCCTTTCTTGAGGTGTCAGAAATTAAATGCAAAAATCCCAATCCCTCCAGCTACCTACTAAGTAATGTTTAATTGGACCACATGGCTCCAAATTGAAAAAAGTTATATTCTTTTTCTGGCCAAGTCATATATCTTCTAGAGAGACAATTAACTTTATCTCACTTTAATGCTTTCTAAAGTACTTGAACACAGAATAAAGGCATTTCTCTTATTATCTATTAACATCTGGAGTGCAACTGTTGGTATAAAGACCAGAAAAGACTGCAAGTGTGTTCTGGCATGGAACTTCAACTCAGATGTCTCGCAGTAGGGAAGCAACTACCAGATAGCAGTCTTGTCCAGCTCCTGGGTCCCACACAGGTAAGCCATTTAAGACATTTTTCTGTCTAGGCTATGTCTTTCACCGTAGTGAAGATAAACATTAGATTAGAATCTGCTTTAATTCCTTTTTAACGATACAATTCTTGAGAGAGTAATCAAAATCCACTAACCATTAAAAAAAAATGAAGCCAGAATTGGAACATCAAACGTTTTTCTGTTTGCTTCTTTCTTTAATCCATACAACCACAGGAAGCTAGACAGTATTTTCCTTCACTTGTCTCTAGCCCTTAAACTCAAAACCTTGGTCTGAAGTCCTATCCACAGAATATATGCACTACAACATAATAAATTAGAATTTCCTAATTGGCGTTTCTAAATACAAAAACTAAAGAAAGTGGTGCACTTATATGTATTTTATGGATAAATACACATGACATACTTGTGTGATCACACTATATTAATGCATGTAGTTGTTTTTAGGAATATATAATTTATGTTACACATATTCTCACATGAGTTTACTTCTTTGCCACACTATTATACATCTTTATAAATGAAGGAGTTCAACAACAGAGATGAATAGTCTGCTACTTTCCTTAGTTATAAGTAATCTGTAGGAGTAGAAGAAATAAAGCTTAAAATGCACAAAATTTTAAAGGACTTCCAAAACAAATTTAGATAAGAGAGTATTTAATGCCTTCAATTTCAATCTAATTACAAACAGCTCTTGGAAATCAACCTCTTGGTTTTTTTTTTCTACTTTATTAAAATACTGAGTTTATTTCACATGTATATTTTTGTCTCCCCAACACTTCCATTTGTCTGATCTGACCACCATTACTACTACTATGTCTTATCATAACATTCCATACATACTTAAAACCAAGCAAAGGGTGGAGTTCCATCTTTAAAAATTAAACAGGCATTTTGGACAGCACATTTATGGCAATGGAACCTGGACAACATTTATCAGACACGGTAGGGAAAGTTCTCACTCTGCATTATAAAAAGGACAGCCAAAAATAAAAATAAAAAATAAAAAAAATAAAAAAAATAAAAATAAGGACAGCCAGATATCAACTGTTACAGAAATGAAATAATACAGAAAATTTTAACAAACTGTTTAAACTATTTTCTTTCTTTTTTTTTTTTTAACTATTTTCTTAAAGAGACTTCCTCCACTGCCAGAGATCTTGAATAGCCTCTTAGTCAGTCATCTAGATGCAATTCTTCACATAATTGATGAACTTGGTTGGTAAGAGAACCACCTTTTTCTATACTTGCTTGCATGTTTGCTTTAATGTCTTCTACAGAACTAGGTCCTTTTGGCGCTTGGGGAATCTTTTCCTGTTTTTTGAGAGATCCTTGACCTTTTCATCTTGGTGTTGATGGTTTTGACTCTTTTCCATTCTGGTTTGATTTTTGTGTATTTTTGGCTAGAGTATCTCATATAGATTTCCTTACTGGAGCCTTTTCTTCAGCTTACTCATCATCAAAATCATCATCATCATCTTCATCATCATCATCATCATCATCATCATCTTCATCAGCAGCAAGTTTTACTTTTTTCTGTAGAACCTTGCTACCACTTTCAGGGGAAGAATGCTTCCCAGATATACTAAGAAGTTTCACATCCTCTTCTTCTTCATCTTCTGACTCTACATCTTCCTCTACAGCTACTAAGTGCTGTCCACTAATATGCAAGGCCGGGAACCACACTTAACTGTAAGACCACAGGTGGTGTTATTTCAAAGCCCCCAAGGGACACCGTTGGCTGTACAGATATTTTCAAAGTTGCCAGTGTGACTTTAATTGCACTGCCTTCATCATTCATTGCCTCTGCTTCAACAGTGTGCAATTCATCCTTTGCACCAGCTCCCAAACTGACCGTTCTTAAAGATAACCGGTGCTCATTTTCATCATTATCCACCTTAAAGTGGTCATCTTTGTCAGTCTTTAGTTCACAAACAAAAAGATAGTTTTGGGGCCGCAGGGGGCTCATGTTCATGTCCATCGAATCATCCACGGGGTGGTGGCACGCACTTCAGTGGGCGAGAAGGTGACAGAGATACACAACAACTGTTCCACAGAACAGCTGCGCAGGACGGAATCAGACCAGGGCGGAATCCAACCTCTTGTGGTAAAGGACTGACTTACCTAAGTCTTCCCCACATGAGTAGTATATAACTACGTACATGTGAAACTTGATAAAACTTTTTGATAATGGTGGCATGTTCTTACATAGGACTGTATGTGGCATTGAGAAAGACAAAAAGAAGGTAATCAAATATCTTTAAAAAGATAGGTAAAAAAGAAGATAATCAAATATCTTAAGATTTTTATATCTTACAATGTACACATGCAGGTATCTCATTTAATCTTCATTAAAAATGTAGTGAAATAGGTATTATTCTGCTTTATAGAACACTGCATATGTGCACGGAGCATCCTTCATTTCAATGTGAATATGATTACAATATATAATATTAAACATGTAGCTGTATTCAGAGATTTAAGAGAGGAGGAGTTGTCTATAATTCTTCATGAGTCATACATGGGTAAGCATGCATACGTGTTTACAAACCATGATAACTGAAAAATGAAAAAAAATATCAGGGTACATATAGACACTTTTGTAATCATGATTATAATTAAATTTCATAATTTTAACTAATATATTTATAACAGGAATTTCAACCTTCTTTTATCTAGATTATTACAGATGGATGTACTGATAAAACTAATATACTCATTATACACACCTGGGGAAACCAATCCTACATTGTATTCAGAAAACAGAGTTCAAACTGTTTCTTTTCCTTTTAAAGCATTCATTTAGTTGAATTTTTTGTTCATTTACAGTAGAATAATGTTCTTCCCAACAGAGTTGAACAGAGGAGTGCTAATCTTTATTCATAAGGCCAATAAATTTGTTCAAAGAACACATCTGCTAAAGGCTAAAATGACTATGAGCAAGATGAATGGTGACTTTGTTTAGTTTTCCAGTGACAGCTACTACAAAAGGTTTAGGTTATTTATTTTTGGCTCACTGATAAAGATTGTGGTATGGCAGATAAAACACCATATAAAATGCTCTCAGATTTGGTTTATAATTATATCCCTAAGAGGAAAATATTTTATATTTATATATAAAAAATATATATATGTTATATATATATATATATATATATATATATATATATACACACAATTTCAGTTCACCAAGGGAAACATTTTAAATTTTATGTAAGTCCACATGTGATATTATGATTTCTTTTGGGAAAGTAAGCCAACCATTCACAGTTTATATTGCTTTACTTTATTACAAATATTTCTAATAATTTTATTACCTTAGTTTTATGACACATTATTCTGAAAGGCATTATTTCTTCTGTTCAGCAAGAATAGCAAAATTCTCTTTTACTACTAACAAGTCAATGGGGGCTTGAAAAGTTATGTGGCATTAAAAGAGAGGTCTTTGTGAAAGATTATCAGAAAGTGTTGTTGTCCTTTGTAAACATGAGGTTATTTACTGTTTGTGATACTTTAGTTAATTGTTTTGGTTTTTGAGTCTATTGATAATAATTTTTGTGGCTTGCATGATAGAAAGGCATTATATAGCTTCATCCAAATATAGAAACAACTAAATCCCTTCTTCAAATAATTCTTGCTTTGTTTTGATTTTGGCCTTAGAAATTGGGAGTCTGCTATTGGCTGTTAATTTGTACGTAGCATGCTTAAGGGTAGATTTATTAGAGTTAAACGTAAGATCTAAATTTTTTTAGTGCTAATTCAGATTTTACAATGAATTTTTGAAAAAGTATTGTTTATGATTAAATACAAACACAAAAGCATTTCCCAAAGTCATGTGTTCGTGCTGGATTGTAAATTTCTATATATTCCCTTTATGGCAGTTAACAATGTTAACTTCATTCTTTTGGTCAAAACATTTCAAACTGTCAAAGTAAAACATGGCAATTAGGTGCTGAATACCTCTGGTCTTCTCTTATCGGCTCTCTGTGGTTAGGGTTAATCTTGCTGTTGGGCTTTGATGAGAACACACTGTATCTGCTCACATCTGCTCTCTTAGTTTAAAGAAATACCATCTTGTGAAAGCCTGGGTGGCTCAGTCAATTAAGCGTCTGCCTTTGGCTCAAGTCATGATCCCAGGGTCCCTGGTATCAAGCCCCCCATGTCTGGCTCCTTGCTTATGGGGGAGTCTGTTTCTCCTTCTGCCTCTGCCCCTCCTCCCTACTCGTGGTCTCTCTTACTCAAATAAAGAATTAAAATCTTAAACAAACAAACAGGAAAACAACGAAAAAAATAAGAAATTCCATCTTGTTTCACCATATTTCTTGGACCATCGTGGTGAAATATTATTCTAGTTTCTTTTTCTTTTTTTTTTTTAAATACAATTCAGGCTTTGATTGGTTGTAGCTAGAGAACTCAATCGAATCACTGCTAAACAAACTCTCTCCGCTTCAGCTAAAATTCTACATTAAAAAAAATCTTTTTATATCCTTGCTAAGAAAAGGGTGTGGGGTTGAAATCATTAAATTATTTTATTCCCTTTTTTTTTTTTTTTACTTTTCAGAAAATTATTTTGGAAGGAATATTGTTACAGAGAGAAAAAGAAAGAAGGGAGGTAGTATGGTAGGAAGGAGGAGATGGGAGGGAAGGAGACAGAAAAGAGAAGATAGGAAAAAGCAGCACGGAACATTTTACTCTGATTTTCTGTTCCAGAGAAAGACTTGGTGATAGAGTGAGCACATACCTCAACTAATGCTCTGGGAGCTGTCTTTTGAGATTTATAAAGCCTATAAAAATATAATCATCTTAAAAGCTGGTGTGTGAGTATGAGATGCCAAAAAAATCCATAGATGATTTGTATATTGGCACTGTAAAGTGATTGATTAAGAAATTCTTCCATTGAAATAAATGATTGTTGCTCCTCTATGTAGACGTCTTAGCAATTTGGGTGAGACTGTGCTTTAGAATTTGCCATGCTGAGAGAGAGAGAGAGAGGAACAGAAAGACAGAGAGAGAAGAAAACCGAATTACACTTGTACATTCTCACACTTGTAGGAAATACTTGTTATGACTTGGTCATAAATGTCCACCTCACAATCACCTTTCTTTCCTTCCGGGCTCTCAAAAAGAGAGAATTGCCACAACTTTCACATGCATCTGTATTTTCCTGTCTACAAATCCTTGCTGCTTATTCATTTAACAGCTATTCGTCAGCTTCTGCCTTTCTAGGCACAGAGTATATCACAGCCAATAAAATGAACAAAATTCCATTGCCTTTGAATTTATATTATAATAGAGAGATGTGCAATAAACAAATAGTTTTTAACTAATTAGGTGTGGTATAGTCATAGGAGGAAAATAAAGCATAGAAGGTGATAGGGACTTCATATGGGAGTCAATTGACAGTTGAAGGTCTCATAGTGTAGGAAATATTTTCACAGAGAGTGACTAATATGAAACATGAAGTCCTAGGGGTACCTGATACAAGATGAGTCAATCAGGTAGATATATTAAATACAAAGCCTTGAAACAAAAACATGTCCATTCCAGGCATAACCAGGTTGCATGGAATAGCTGGTGCAGAGTTAAGTGGGTGGGAGAGCAGAGCTTAGCCAGGTTATCCGTTTGGGGGTATTCGTGTAGGAACTCAGGGAGCATGGCACAGATTATGGCTTTTGTCTCCATGAAAATGGGAGCATCTGCAGGCATGATGTGACTTGAATATAGTTGTGACAAGACTGACAGGAGTCCAGTGTACCCTGGTGGTTTGCAGCTTGGGCAATGGAGTTCAAACTAGAGATAAAATTTGGATGGCAAGTTCAGTTTTCAAGATATGCAATATCCATGGAAACTAATTACATTTGGTGTCTTATTTACACACAATCTATGCTACCAGATACGTCAGAGAGCTTTCTCATTTCATTCTAATGTTAGGCTGCTTCTAAAAAAACACTATAATTTTTAAATCTTTCATTTAAATAATGAAGTGGACTTATTTGTTGCCGGAAGGCAACTTCAGCCATTAGTGAAATTTTCTTCTAATATAATATGTGCCTTATGTGGGGTGAGAACATAACAGCACTTAACGTATTTAGAATCTCTATCCTTTACCCACTCAAAAAGTACATTTGGACTAATATGACACTAAGGAAGACATAACAGCTATTTAGCATGATGTCTCTGTCAGATTTCCATGATTGTGCTTGTGATACATTCTGTGGCTATGTAAAATGTAAATATTGTCTAATGAGGGGTTTAAATAAGTTTCTTAAAGTTCTGGAGAATTCAGAGGTGTTATGTTTGACATTAGAAAATCCACTTCCTTTACATAATATCATAAAATACTATGTTTCTTTTTAAAAGATGATAGCTGCTAAAGGTTTTTTTGAGTTTTGAGTGCTCATCATATTCCAGAAATGAATCTAATTGCCTTATCACTTCACTTTATTAATTCTTTGTTAATCCCTTAACATAAGTATTGTATCAATGGAAAAGCTGGGGTTTAGAAAGCTTCAATAATGTACTAATAGTCCAAAGATGAGTAATTGTTGAAGATAAATGCTAAACCAAGAAAGTAAGAATCGAGAGCATGTTCACTAAGCTTGCTACAATCTATTCCATATGAAATTGAATCAATTTAGGACTGATATGAGGGAGAAGCCTCCTGAAATAAAGACCACAAAAGATCAACGAAGAGAAAGACTTTATTCACTGCAAGAAGCAAGAATAGTCTGAAAGTTAGCAGAGGTTTTATGTTATAGGCACTCAGATTGGTCAGAGAGAAAGTTGGAACAAAGAAATGAGATTGTAATGCACAGAGGAGCAAAAAGTATCATTATCAGTTCTTACCCGTGGGCGACCAAAGGAAAAGCAACTCCAGAAAGTGCATTCTATATATTTGAATTTCACAAGGGAAAGGAAAGTTTAAGTGAATCTGGGACAATATGGTCCAAGGTTTCAGTTTTAGATTCAGAAAAAAAAAAAAAAAAAAAGATTCTTTTGACTATAGATGCAACTTTTAGTATGAAAGCCGAAAAAAATAAAAAGTTAATCCTTTACCTGTTGTATTCAGTTTATTGTTATTTAATGCCTAGTGAGAACAGTGAATGCATTAGCCTTCCATTTATATCAATTCCTACTTGTTCAAAACTTATGTAATAGTCATGGAAACTATATTTGAAGCTTTTTAAAATATCTAGCCTCAGATTGTGAAATCTAATTTTAGTTCAGTGATATCCAGCTCTGGAGTAATTTAACAATACTGCCAAATTAATCTCTTAAATACGTAAGTGATACCTCAAAGTCCCTAAGACAGAATTTGAGACAATATTGAGCAAAGCAAACACTATTTCATTTCACCTAGTTAACAATTTCAATATCCTTCTGTGTGTCATTTTAATTTACTCTGCGTGAAAAAAAAAATTGAAATTTTATATAGAAAATGTAGTCTCTTTAGGAAATGAGATTTTAATCTGTTCCCTAGTAGTAGTAGCATATTTTATTCCAATCTTACAGTAAGCATGCATTGATTGTCTACTGTCTAAAGAATTGATTTTAGCTGCCATGTGGCATATATACTATGATGAATTAGAAATGTAACTTCAAATGTAAATTGATAAGTACAGATTTTATGTTTACTACTAGTAAATCCTGTTTTCTGTACTAGACAGCATAGATCCATAAGCTCCATGTAGTCTCTGTAAGTTCTTGAGTGTAAACAAATATCGATAGTAATAGGAAGAGATAAGTGAACGTAAGGGGCACAGTTAAAATTTACATTCATTATTCAGGAGTCCAGTCATTGAATTTAACTTGATGTACTCTCACTTGGCATACATTCAAATGAGCATGAATTCACAACTGTCCCATACCCATGCTGAGCTTTGATATGGGCTACAGGCTAATTTTAGTCAACATACACAAAAAAATTGCCAATGTGATAAGGACATATTTTCAGAAGAAGGAAGATAAAGCTCTTCTTTAAAAAAGTGCTTTTCTGTAGCTTCTTGTAGTTTCTATTTGTCTAATATATTTTTTTAAACTGCCTAAAAGATCTAATTCTTATTTCTTGGAAGACAGGAGTGAAACTCAAGAGAGAGAACACATGACATGGGCAGTTCTGGGAAAGTCCAGTTAGGCCTTCTAGGAAGATGGCTTCCTTTGTGTGACCTTGTCTCAAGTTTGGAGGAATAAGACACAGATATTTCCCCAGAGCCTTTTCCACCTGTTTTTAAGCTAAGGAGTGAAACCCGAAGAAGAGACAATGAGAACTAGAAACAGAGTTCAGGATACAAAAAAGATTTCCATTCTCCCAGTTCACCTTAATTTTATACTGCCCAGAGATTCAGCAGGAGTGATTCAATATTGGGCAAATATTTAGAAACATAACATTCTACTTCTTCCCTCAATTTTGAGATAATACTAATATTCATCAAGAAAAATTTAATCTTACACTTTTAAAACATTTTTTAGTTAGTTGAGTTGATGAAATAGGCTTAAATTATCTCTTATTTCCACAAGATATGTGAAATGAATGCATTTCAATGATTAAAGTATGACATGTTAAACTATTGTATTTATTAATGTATTAAAAATAAAAGTAAAAAATGAACTAAAGCTATATTTGTAAACTGTTATAAAAATATATAGTATTTAAAGGTATTATTTGTGTGTGCATTCAATATGCACTATACATGCAGAATGAAGAATGGTTGCAGTTGCATCTGATAATCTGAAAGCCTGTTGAGAAAAGAAGTAACATTCTTCTGAAAAAGGCAACAGAACTCAATACTACTCTACTTCGTGTCATCTACAAAGAACTGTTATCTGATGTGAAATATAAAATAAATAAAAACAGTAGGGACAGAGACAGCCAAAATATAGGACAGAAGAAGATGCTCTATATTGAATAATAATAACAGTCAATTGAAATTAAATTCAAAGGTCAGATCCTGGACTTGAAAGGGATTTAAAGAATTAAAGGAATATATGTTCAGATACATAAGTAAATGATCTTAATAAGGAAAGAGTCAATAAATCTTTTTTTTTTAGAGTCAATAAATCTTAACACAGAAATTAAACATTAAAAAAAGAATCAGAACAAAATGGACTACATAGCTTATGGTCTGTATGGAATAACTGGGACAGGAGCTGCTTCCCCCTGTCAACATCTGGGACTGAACAAAATATTAGTAGTTGAGGGCTTTAGGACACTGGATAATTGTCAGTGCAGCACCGTGATCCCTGAGAGACAGGGAACAGATGAGTGGCCTCTTTGATGACCCTGGATTCTGTCTGGAGTTGCTTTCTGGATCATAGTCCAAGAAGGGTTGTCCCAACAGAGCATTGCCTCTTCTCATAATGAGACAGAGATCATAGCTCAGGAGCTGCTGCTTCTGGGATTTGCAAAGAGCAGATCTGATCTCTACATCGGTCTCTGATTCTGGATGTTAAGCCATGTACATGTAACGTACAAATCCACAACATGGGCAAATCGTAAGAGGCTGGTGTAGACTGCACAATTTCTGGAATCACATATGATAGAGTATCTGGGAGTTCCAGCCAGCCAGGGTGGATGTACTTTTAATGGCTTCAGACCTGTTCCTATTATGGCATCCCTGCCTGTCTCACTCTCAGTGATAAAGTATCACTATGTGGCCATTGTGACTCCAGGAATCCTTACAGAATTCAAAGAACCCACTTTGAGTGTCCCATCATTGTCTTGTCTACAGGTAACAGTCACTTTAGAATTCTTCAAGGTTATTGGGACTCTTGTCAAGAATGTATTTCATCTCTCATGAAAAGACTGTCCTCTGGACAGTCTTGAGGGACAAATTTAGGGTTGGTCAGTCTTACATGATAAATGTGCCCTTACACGCCAATCTCCATAAGTCATTGGATACTTTTCTCTGTAATACACTAAGGCTGATATTTTCACTTGATTGCTGTAGACCATTTTTAGGGTCAAATTTTAGTCAACTGAACTGTCTATTCATGATGGCCACTTTAGCCATTATAGCTCCCCCACCAAGGATGGGATGAGGTCTCTCATTGATAAAAGAGTCTCGATGGCATTTGGGACCATCAAATTCAACAGAATCTGCCTATCTCCATACCTCCCCATATTAAGGATCTCACACCTTCCCAATTAATATTATTTTGCCCTAATTTTAACATTACAGATCTTGTGAGTTAGTGGATTAAGTGTGTGTCTAATTCAGCCACTGATAGGAAGGGATTTTGTATCACATTTACACAAATCCTGGCCAGGAGGATAGAGGAGATAAGATTTTCTTTTCATGAAATCATAGATGTTTCTGGTCCTTTACAGGACATTGATTTGATGATCAGTAGCTCTGATATTGTCATTTTTTTTCCACCAATTTCTCTGGTACATATAGTAATAACTAGTGAAACATATATTCCTTATTTATATTAAAGAGTTCTATCACAGCAATCACTTTGTTACCCAGAGCACTTGCTTTTTACTCATTGGATATCTTTGTAACTACAAGTGGTTATTTAAGTAACTGTTTTGCCACTGTGTGATGTGTGGATAGTGTACCTTTTATCAATAGAAACAAGTTTCAGGGCACTTGGGTCACTCAGTTGGTTAAGCATCTGCATCCTGCTCGGATTGTGATCTCTAGGTCCTGGGATTGAGCTCCATGTTGTGCTGTCAGCTCAGCTGGGAGTCTGCTTCTCCCTCTGCCTCTCCTCTTGCTTGTGCTTTCTCTATCTCTTTCTCTCTCAAATGAATAATTTTTTTTAAATCTTAGAAAAAAAAGAAATAGAAACAGATTTCTTACTCCTTTTTAATCTAATCAGACCAGAGAATAAACTCCGGAAAACAACAAAAAAAGCTAATTCAGATGTTCATTTTTAACTTCATCAAAAGCATTCTCAGTACCAATCTAGGTTGATCACAGAAACTGCTTAAAAGACAAAGAATAGAAGATTACCAAGGTGCCAAAAAGGTATGGATTTGGGGGAGATAATTTTGCTAAGAATTGAATTCTTTCCAATATTCTCTTGCTCTAGTAATTGAACTCTGGACCTAATCATCTGTTTTAAGCACTCTTCGGTTTGGAGGAGGTGTTGCACCACTGATATGCTGGAAGGTAGACCTCTAGCTCAAATTATAGCCTTTTAAATGATGAGTAATCCCTTTCAGCTTCAGTGTATTTGTTCAGTGCATGGCTTGCCCCCAGCATACCTCTCAAAAGCCTGAGACATCACACCCATGAGGCCTTGAGGAGGAGGAGGCTCCTGAAGGCCAAGGCAGTTCCTGGAGAGAAACTTAGCTGAGAGCTGCCAGCCTCCTGCACTTGCAGCCTTTGAGTGCTTGCTTCTAGCCAGTAAAAGACGAGAGTGGTCCGAGTAGAGCACTAACCTGTCCAGAAAATAGAGCAAGAAGCAATACCTTACAACAAGTTTTATAAGATCTGAAAATGTCATCAAGAAATATAAATTACAGACCAATCTCTATCAGGGATTCTTCACAAGTACTACCAAATCAGATCCAACAATACAAAAGAGGAATAGATGCACTAACTGGGGGTCGGGATATCAAGAGTGCACGTTGGCATTAATATCTAAAGGTTAGACAATCACCATATTGACAGAAGGAGACAATCTAGACACCCTTCTCAATAGATACCAAGAAAATTTTTGTCAAAATTCAAGCCAATTCATGAATAAACTCATGGAAAACTAAAAATAAAAAGATATATTATCTTTCCATTGAAAGTCATTACTGGAAAACGTACAGCAGACATTATACTCAAACACAGAATATTAAGCAATGTCCCTCCTCTGGTAGAAATAAGTAAAGAGGATCTGCTCTCACTACTTTTGTTCAACATTGGATAGATGGCACGACACAGCACAAAACAAGAAAAATTTACGTGGTCTTAGCATGGGAAAAGAAGTAAAATTGCAGTTAGTTACGGAAGGCATGAATGTTTCCAGAAGAGTCTGAGGCATATAGAAAACACCGTGATAAATGATTTTAGCGGGGTTACATATATGAAGTAATATAGATATATCTCATTTTTATGTGCAATCTATAAGCTATTAAAAATGAAACAATTATTCAAAATAGTATAAAAATGATAAACTGTTTAGGAGTCATTGCACAAAAACTATTAAAGATTCTGTGCTGAATATTAAAAAGTATTGCTGTCACAAATAATGACAGACACAGCTAAGTGATGATTTTAAAATAAGTAAAATATTTTATAAAATTAAATAGCTATCCTTGATATTTAAACATACCTAAAATTATTAATTCTACTAGACTTTATACAAATATGTGTGCAAGTATTATTTATTTTAAAAATAGCATTTTTCCATGGCATGAACATTATAAACATTTTTTAGCCAACACTACAATGAATTTAGAATTTCTTTTTTATCCCTCCTGTCTCCACTTTCCTCTTCATTTTCTATAATTTGTCATCCTTCACCACACTCAACATAAATGCTTTCCTCTGTTATGTGATGTAGATGTCATTCAACTAAGTGGTTAGTTATGCCATGTACTCCACTTTCATTAGCTCAATATCCATAAAAGTCTATAATATGAAATATGATACCAAATTTGTAGATTTGAAAGCAAGAGGAGATTTATCAACCAATGAAAAGTTGAATGAATCTATCTCTCAGTTACTTCAAAGCTAGACTAATCTCTGTACCATTTTATTCAAAGGATAAAACTATTTAGGCTATGATGTCCATCCAGAATATTTTACAAAGTGATGAAAGCAAAAGAATAAGGTCACCACACTAAGGGTGCCATAATTTGGAGCAGTCATAGATATATTTTAGGCATGTTAGGAACAGTTTGTTTTAAAATTTATCATGTTGTAATGATAATATTGGGCAGCCCACATTCACTGTTTGCCTAGTAATGTAAGTACAAGTACACTGATTTAACCTGCTGGTCTATAAATTTTGAGATAGATATTTAACTATCTATGGGGTCAAGTTATTTTCCCTTTAGTTTTTTAAAAATTATTATAATATTCATTTAATACCTAACATGCTAAAAATTTCTTTCCAAAATGGGATGTCACATTATTTTTATTTTAAGATTTTATTTATTTGAGAGAGAGAGAGAGAGCAGGGGAAGGAGCAGAGGGAGAGGGACAAGCAGACTCCATGCTGAGTGTGAGGCCTAATGCAGGGCTTGATCCCATGACTCTGAGATTAGGACCTGAGCTGAAATCAAGAGTCAGATGCTCAATAAACTAAGTCAACCAGGCATCCCGAATGTCACTTTAGATTTTAAAATACTTTCTAAGTAAAACAGTTTTAAATGTCTTAGAATATACTTTTTAAAATTTATGATCAAATACATTTTTTATTCTAGCTTCATACAATGACTGTAATGATATTGGTCAATCTTATCTTAGCCATATAATCTCTTGTTTTCTTTATATTGATAATCTTAAAACCTATATTATGAATTTTTGCTCATAAAACTTGAGTCAGAATTTAGGAAGGAATATTTTCTTAGAACCAGCTAGAACTTTGAATAGTTTGAAAAGGATCATATTGAAGTTAGAATACCTAGTCATTTGCATTTGGCATCAGCATTAACATATTGTGATAATTTTTCATGTAAAATTATTGCACATATTCAAAGTTGCCTTATTTTGAAATTACTTGTGCGCACAATTTTTGCTACATGGTACTAAATTGAGATGAAGTTCTGTTTTTTCATCCTGACTTTTTTCTTAGCCCAGCTTTTCTATGTGTTATTCATTCATAAAGTATGACTCTTTTCCGTTATGTTAGGAGCCCTGCAGACAATTGCTAGTGTTTTTCCCATTCTTCAGCATGAGCATGCTTTCATTTGTTTCCTATCTTAACTCACTCTTTTCTGAGTAAATTGCAGGCTAGTAAGTTATGAAAACAGGAATCTATTGGTTCATAAACTACTCCATTTGATGGATTGAATACAATGGGGGGCTAATTTAAGCTTTTACATCCTAAGGAAAGTGTTTACATTGAATCTACATGGGACCACTGGCCATGCAAAGCAGGCAAAATCTGGTTTTGTTAGCAAAACAATTTCAAGAGCTTCCAGAGGGAATCCCTTTCCTCGCCACCAGTTTAGGGCATTATGATATTGCCATGGCTGGGCAGCTAGGAAAAATGTGTGCTCACAGCATAAAAGCATTGTGAAATGGTCTAGTTTGTGACCTGGATGTTCAATAACAGAAAAAAATAAAAATAGTAGTGAAGTCAATGCAGACAGTAAAAGAGAAAAGATATGACTCCCCCCCCCCCCATACCCACCATCAAAAATATGACAACCATAGTTATAAGAAAGTAAGTCATGGGTAAGGGACACCTGGGTGGCTCAGGCGGTTAAGCCTTGACTCTTGGTTTCCACTCAGATCACAATCTCAGGGTAGTGGAATTGAGCCCCACATTGGCAGTGGGGTCTACCTGAAGATTCTCTCTCTCCCTCTCCTTTTGCCCCTCCTCTCCCCTGCTCACACATTCTCTCTCTTTAAAATAAATAAATCTAAAAAATCATGCGTAAACATGTTCCCAGAATGAAGCTAAGCAATTTTGATTTTGGGAGGAGACGCTAACCTTCTTCAAAATCTACCCCATTGCCCACTGACTCCAGAGTCATAACTATAATTAGATCACAGTTGTGCCAGATAATGAGCCTTCTAAAGCCTGATATTGTAGAAGGTAGAAATATTCATCCATATATTTGTATTGATGTTTATACTTATTTATACCTGTATATGTAACTACAAACTTACACGTACAATTTTAAAATAAGAGATTCATGCAGTTATGCATATACCTATATGTTTGTGTGTGCATGTGTCTGTGTGTATGAATTGACCCTATGGTAACATAGTCACTTATGCATGTGTTCACTTCTCTTAAAAATCCGTGGTTAACATGGACCAGGGTTAGCCATTCTTGAATACTACAAATAGTACGGTGCATTTAGTGCACTGTTCTTCAGGAGATTCTTCTGGAAAGAAGGTCATCAGTGTGATTTACTACAGTTCTCGACCAGATCCATTTCTAATTGTTATTCTCTATTTAGGTACTAGTATGAAGCATGATTTTGACAATAATAACCAAAATCAGTTTGGAGAGTATCTCTTAATTTGTTCTAAGAGCATATAATGTAATGAATCAATCAGGTAGTTTATATGAGAATAAGAACTCGTTTAGAGTTCTCATGTGGCTAGAAGTTAGATAACAGGCACTTGGCAAGCATAGTTTTCTGCCAACAATCCCTTCTTTTATTCCTTTTGTGCACTAAGCAATGTGTAGCCAAATCATGAGCCTTGCTCATTTCTGGTTTATTTCCTTTGGTTTTACTTTTATGATACCAAGGTGTCTATGAATGGGTCCATGCTATTTGAATTCAGCCATTTAAACATATTATGATATATAAGTAGGCTCAATATGAAGGCAAAAATCTAACTTTTACATAAAAATTGGGATAGAAATAAAATATGCATGCCCCGAATGATAACATGTGTTTTAACTTTCAGTGACTAAAACTCCTAAATCTAGCCTTGTGACCAAAATAAAAATTGCAAGCTGTTGGATTACATTTCTCACCATGTAATTGTGCATGTTTGCATCTGTGTGTGTGTGTGTGTGTGTGTGTGTGTGTGTCTGAACAAATTGAACTTACTGACCTTATTTAGTAAAGTGTAGAAAAGCTATGCTACACACCAAGTCCAGGCATGTGATGCTATGGGCTATTAGATCTAGGTTTTCGAATTCTTTTTACTTGTACATTAACTTCCTCTTAGCTATGTGCTGCTTCAGGAGATTAAAGTCACTCATGTAAATGTATTATTAAAAAGTGCAGGATAATTAGGGTATAGAACAGATGCATGAGAATAAAATACTATGACAAATCCCTTGCCAAATAATTTTGTTCAGTATATAAGACAGAAACAAAAACAAAACCCACTTTATTAAGATGCCATAAAAAAATCAAGAAACTAAATTATTTTAATTGGACTGGTAATCTCTATCATAGATTTTCATGTTTCTGAGGTCGTAGACTCCAAGTAAAATATATAAAGCATGATATGAATTGGTCCATTTTTCTTTATATTTCATACTTCATACTGAGTAGTTTACAAAGGGACATATGATAATATTTACACAGAAAATCTTTGTACAGTGCCTTTAGAATTGGAGAGCTACTTCGATCTCCATCGACATTTTGGAACCACACTTTTCGTAGGAACTTTGTGCATTTTATACTATATCTGCACTGAGATCTAAGACAAATAATTTTGAGGCCACTTTCTACAATTCTCTCTGAATTCCCGACTAATATTTAAACATCTACTGAGGTTTATCACTTAAAGTAGTTAATTTTTTTAGACTTACCAATATTAGAAACATATTTTGTCCAGTTTTAACATAAAACAATAGTTAGAAGTGGTTTTTACCTTCTCCTAAATTTCTGCAATATTCTTTTGTATCACTAATTACCACTGCAAAATATGAATAATTTATATGCTTACTAAAAGATTTTTCACTATACAAGGGAAAAAATGCTTATTACTTTACTCCTTTAATTATAGCATAACATATATATATATTCATTCATCAACTTCCCTTTCCCCACCATTAAATATAAGTTTCACTCAACTGGAGTTTTCATTCAAGCTTTCCCATAGCCTTTCACTGTGTTTGGAAGTTGGCAGCCATTTGTCCAGTTAAGTAGTTTTGGAATAAGTGATTATATGCATCAGATACAATGACATTATTGTGTTATTAGAGCTAGCTTGGAAATATTTAAGTTTCTTGACAACTGAAAATATGCAAAATATAACAAATAGTGAAGAATTTTAATTAAAATGGTATGGTGAGAGGCACCTGGATAGCCCAGTCAGTTGTGTGTCCAAGTCTTGGATTTGGCTCAGGTCATTGTCTCAGGATTTTGAGATCAAGCCCTGCTTTGGGCTCCATGTTCAGAGCAGAGCCTCTCTCTCTGCCCTTCCCCCCACTTGTGTTCACTCTAAAATAAATTCATTAATTAAATAAAATTTTAAAAAGAAAAAACTCTGTGTGATGATTAAAGTGATCATAACTTACTATATTTATAAGTCAAATTTGCTATCTGTTCGAGAACTGCTTAAAAATGTGGAATTATTTTGTTAAAGATATTATGCCTGAAAATGACAGAGAATATTAATTTTCTGAGTAATATGAAATACTCAAAAATTGTATATCTGTATATTGATATTTTATATAAATTCTTATTAAAACAATTAAATTGAAATATCACTCTGTATCCTAAACAACATGCACAAAGTTTATGTACAAAAATGACATTTTCATAAACCAAGACTCTATGATTAAAAAAATACATTGCAAAAAAAAAAAAATACATTGCGGTTGAAAGGGACCAAAATATGTGACCCCAGAATATGCCACTTTGGCTTGTGAATTATTTTGAGCTAAAGGCAATCAAGACCCAAAAGCCTCAAAAAAACAAACAACAAAAAAACCACTTTTACCTCTCCCTTACCTATCAAAATTACTTAGACTGGCAGCCTGGCCCAGAAAGAGAGCTATTAACAGAGATAACTTTTTATCTGAATGCCCTTATCTGTACAATTACCAAACATCTACCCTTCAAACAATTACCAAGCATCTACCCTTCTTATTGTCCTGTGAATCATCCTCCTCTCCTTCGAAGCCCAGGTCCCTTTCCCATGCTTTAGCTCAGGATGACATATAAGCCTTGACTGACTGGCTTCCTTTGGGTCTCATATTCTTATGGGTTCCCCCATACATGCATAATTAAAGTTGTTTTTCTCCTGTTAAACTGTCCAGTTTAATTTTAAATTATTAGACCAACCAAAGAACCAAGAAGGGTAAAGTACATTTTTTCCCTCCCAACATATTCATTGTCTTCTATAAATTTTTAAGTTAAATTAAGTGCTAGTATGCCTTGGTGAGTATATCAGAAATCTCAGTCTCCTTTTAAAAATTCTATAGAAAGAACAAGCATGACGTCATCTTAAGTTACATATTAATTTCAAAATAAAATAAATGGCTGACAATAAAATCTTACCAGCTAGCTGTATTTTTAAAAAATTGTGTTCATTTGACCACTATAATAATAGGTCATCATTTGCCAATACCCAGTGTTGCACTTTCTTCTTTCCCTGGTTATCTTCACCAACACAAACTGAGGATATCATCTTTGCAATCTTGCTCCTTGCACATCACCTGGCACAAAGCCTGCTAAGCACTGTGGGGTTAGAATGCTAAAGCACATAGTGTGGGTAATGGAGCCAATGCCGCCCATGCCCACTGATGGAAATATTCTATGTCTGAGTTCCCAGGCATCAGACTGACAAGGGGTCCAATCGATCTTTCTCTTAGTTCCTATTCCTGTTATGTGTCCTAGAATCCACAGGTGGTTATTAGATTTATAGTTCTGCTGGCTCTGAACTCAGGCATTATTACTTATGAGTCTGGATAATATCAAAACTGCCAAAACTGACTTCAGCACGTGTCACACTGTCACCGTTTTGGATAACAGGAGCCTGCGGGACATGCAGAAACCGGTTCAGTTACTCCTCCAGGAATGTTAGGCTGGGACAGTCTCTACTGTCACTAGCTCTTTGACCTTGGAACAAAATACATTATTCTTTGGTAGCATCAATACTTTTCTTTTTCTTTCCATATATGTTATTTCTGTTTTGGCATTTTTTTTTAATTTATAAACAATAAAGTTTTTTTCTAGATTTTGTGTGGCACTAAAGGTATCTCTTCTTATGTGATATCAAAACATGTTCGTTCCTGTGTGTGTTCACATATCTTAGAAGCTGGGATTTTAATAATTGTCTCTACAAAATGTTAAATATTCCTCTGAGCAAAGGCTACCTTCATATTTAATTTTCCCTGAAATTTTGGAAATTTTCCATTTAATAGTCCTTAGGGAAAAACACATGTTAGATAACTCACATAGTGAAGATAGCCTTTTTTATGTACCTCCCTGTGTTAACTCATATTAACTTATAAATTCACCTGTCATCTAACTAAGACTTTTATCTAAGGCATTTCACTCATTAAATTATTTTATACCTATGACTTGAATGTCACATATGTCACCTACTATTTCATAGAGTCTCCTGGTCTAAATATAAATTTTTCTCAGCTTTTAAGAGTTTCTGTTTCCATCTAGATCATTTATGACTTTCCTCCACATATTTCTTAAAAGAGGATTACTTTCTACTAATCAGGATTGATATAAACAAATTATTTTTCATGTTTTTATTTAATGAATATTCACAGAACAGTCACCATATGCAAGAGCATGAGGCTATGAATTCTCCAGGAACAAAATCTAGGGAATTTTTCTTTTTTAATTAAGAAATCTAGCTGATGAAGTACTAGGAAACTGAAGGAGGACAGAGAGGTAGAAGAAAACCCAGTTAGAAACAGATGATTTCAAGACAGTCCTTTAGAAGGCAATCAGGTGTTTAGCCCTTGATGGCAGATATGCAGGAGCTGTTCTACACCTACTTATGGCTGGAGAAAACATGGAGTGGCTTAAAGTCACAGCCACCCTGCCCTCCTTCAACTGCAGAGATGTTTTGCAAGGTATCTGTGAGTGGAAAGTCTCCCACGTGATTCTCAGGAGCCTGAGAACCCTCCACTGCTGTGTCTGCTCTATATACTCTATTTTTTTTTAATGCAGTACATGTGGTACTTAGACTTAATATTAAACATCCTACTACATCCCACTTGCATCTCCCCTTGGATCCCTGGAGGTTACTACTTAAATCTCTCAGTGGTCTCATTACAATGTGTTGCATTAAATAATAGGGGTATGTTGATAACTGTGTATATTTAAATACAACCATCTGTTGTAGCTCTTCATTTTGGGGTCAACAGATTTGTTAAATAAAACATTAACCCTTTTACTTCCCTGCCGAACATATTTACATTTAAGAGTGTCATTCCCATGCTGATTTTAATTTCTACAGATTATTTGGGGATGAACAAGAGTAGTGTTCTTTTCCAAATAAGTTGCTAAGAGCAAACAGACCACAATCTTATGTAACACATTCCCGAAGGACTTCACTTTGCTATCATAATTCATATAGGCTTTTCACAGTTATTAAACACTGTTTTAAAATATCTCTAAATCATTTTGAAATGCAATTTATTCCACAAAAATCAACTGGCATCAATTTTAATCAAAATTCAGGAGAATACAAGAAAAGTATTTGTAACCTGGAAGTTTCATCTGATCTATGCTTTCTGTGTCAACCTGATGCCAAATTTATGCCTGTAAAACAGGAAGTGACATTCATGTGAAGCTTCTTAACTCTAGAACCTTTTGTCAGTATCACTACCAGCATTTGCTCTGCCTTTTGCTACTACCCAAGGCTTGGGGGTATGTTTCTCTAGGCTGTCTTAGCTCTAACAAAACTCTTCTTTTCTATGATACCATCATTGCAAACACCATCACCTGGCTCCAATTCCATCTCTTAGACATTAGTCCCAGACTATTCTTTACCCTAAAATCAAAGCACATAAAGAATACTTAGTCTTATGATATTTTGTATTCAATGTTGTCTTAGGTTGAGCTGTTATAATGAAATGCCGTAGACTAGGTGGCTTAAGCAACAGAAATTTATTTTTCACACTTCTGGAGACTGAGAATTCTTGAGAGTCTTCTCATGGTATCCTCATGCAGAGGAAACAGAGAAGATCCTCTCTCCAAAGTCTCTTCTTACAAAGGCACTAGCCCAGTTCACAAGGGTTCCACCCTCATACCTAATCACTTCCTGAAGGCTTCACCTTCTGATATTTTCATATTGGTATTTCAACATGTGAAATTTAAGATGCAAATTTCAGCAGATGAATTTGGTGAATTTCAAGATAAGACTTTCTGGGGAACACAAACGTTTAGTCCACCACAAATGGTGCACATTTCTTTAGTCCTGATTCAAACCATTGTGGCACACCATCCCCCAAAATGACTTCAATTTGAATTGATGTGTAAGTTGTGACCTGCCAGACAATGTGCTTGGTTCATGCCCACACATCTCTCAGGATCAAAGTTTGCTTATGTCACAATTATTTAGCTTCACATATAATAAAGGGTTGGCATTAGAAGAACACTTTTGGAAAAAGTTCTCATTATGTGAAGGCTAATGAGTGAATAGTTATATGTTTGAAAACTCAAATGTTTGTATGTGAGATACAGGTGGTATATGCCAACCAAAGTAGATGCACCTGAACCATTTCAATTTCAATTTAAAAAATATATACAGGCAAGATAACAAAATATATGTGTAGTATATTGAACTTACCTTTTTACTCTTGTGGGGCTCTTATTTCCAGCCAGAAGGAACTGACCTAGCCATCTACCAAGAAAATCTACTGACCTAGGTACCTAAGAAACTGTTTTGACATACTTTTTTAAAGGGGTGCCTAAGTGGCGCAGTTGGTTGAGTGTCTGACTCTTGATTTTAGCTCAAATTGTGATCTCAGGATTGTGGAATCAAGCCTCACATCAGGCTGCACACTCAGTGAGGACTATTTCTTCCTCTCCCTCTGTCCCTTCTACCCCCACCCCCATGCTCTATTTTCTGTCTAAAATAAAAAGACATTTTATTTTATTTATTAACATTTCAGAGTATGTGAAGACTTGACTATGATGGTCAGTGATGATGCCAAGAACATATTCTAAAGAATAGTGGGAATAAAAGCACAGTGGTTTTGGGATGCCTGGGTGGCTCAGTGGTTGAACATCTGCCTCTGGCTTTGGGCATGATCCCAGAGTTCTGGGATCAAGTCCCACATCAGGCTTCCTGCATGGAGCCTGCTTCTTCCTCTGCCTATGTCTCTGCCTCTCTCTTTCTCTGTGTCTCTCATAAATAAATAAATAAATAAATATCCTTTTAAAAAACCCACAGTGGTTTTAATTTGGGACAAAACTACAGTGGAGGAAATGGGGAAAACGGGCATACTTAAATTTTTCTGGAAATTTTGTCACATGAGGAGTGTGTGTACATGATGAAGAAAAGTGGAAGGTCACAGGATCATGGGAGTTTAGTTTAGTTCATAAATTGGGTTTTTTAAAAAATTCATTTGAGATTCCATAGAAAAATAAAGGTTGAAAAAATGGCAGAGAATGTGTCCTGGGAAAGCATTAAAGGATGAAAAGGACAGGGTGAATGATTCCTGTAGAGAAGAAAGGAACAAAGTTACTGGACAAAATATGCTGGAATTGCTGTGTGTGACTGAAGGGCCCATTCAAGTCGACACTTATCTGACACATTACAGGATAGTTTCCATTAGCAGCAGTCAATACTGCATTTGGTTATCCTTGAAGAAATGTTAAGGGTTGAGTTCACTTAGAGGCTTTGTCAGGAGAGAAAGATAAAGTTAAGAGGGAAAATGAGAGAAGAGATTATATTCTAGTCTAAACAAGTTATTTAATGGATATTTTTTTCATATATTTCTTATCTGCCATAATTTGTTGTTAGTAGACATGTTTATTTTCATCCATCTCTATGTTTTATGTCTATTTTTTGTTGTTTATTTAACCATTACAGGATGTTAAAAATCAAAGAATAGAAGCCTTTATACCAGCTTTGACCTTAACAGTGCGGGCACAGAATTCCAGAACTTTCCTTCAGCATTTATTTATGTTGATAACTCCCTCGTGCCTCAGTTGAGACAATTCCTTAGTTAAGACTCTGACTGATTTTATGCTTAAATTATCTTGGTTTACCTTTTATTCTACTACCACTTACACAATTTGCAATTGTGACTTAAATGAAGAAATTTATGGAGGTGTGTGCTGTTCATATATTCGTGATATTACAGTGTATGAGATAAACACAAACCAGAAATAAAGAAATAAATAAAGCATGTTGTATGAATTGAAGAAGATGAGATGAGATATTGCAGGAAGAGATTAGAGACCATGAAGACATAGCAAATGAAACTACCCAAAGAAAAGACATAGAGAAAAAAATAATAATTGAAATTGAATAAAGCATCAGTGAACTGTGGGACAGCCTCATGAGAAGGAATATATATGCAATTAGCATCTCCACAGGGGTGACAGAAAAATATTTGAAGAACAATGGTCAATATTTTCCCTAATGTGATAATACTATAAACCAATAATTTCAATAAGTTCAAGGAACTCCATGTGTAAGAATCATGGAGGAAACAACAGCAAGTCATAGCATAATTACATTGCTCAAAACCAATGTTAAAAAATAATATTAAAGACAACTAAAAGAAAAAATATATAAGCATCACAATAGATTTTTTTGTTGTTGGAAAATAATATGAAAATGAGAGCAAGAAGATGCTACAGCAGCATCTTTAAAACTCTGGGGAAAAGTGTCCAGGTAGAATTTGATGTCCAGAAATAACGTTTGCCAAAAACGAAGATGAAGTAGAGGCTCTTTCAGACATTCAAGAGCTAAAAAAATTCAGCAGCAGCAGACTCATGCTATGGGAACTTGTTAAAGAATTTGCTCAGGTGGAAAGAAAGGGATACCAGGTGGAAAGAGGAAAGCAAAGGGAAAGAGCACCACAGATGCAACAACATGGGGAAAGATACAAGATTTATCTGTTAAATATTTTTAAACCAAGATTGAGGAACTAAACGAAACTAGTACCAATGAAGTGCATGGTTTGCCACACATGTGAAACGTCACAGAAGCACAAAAGTCAGAAAGGGATTAATGCAAAGCATACTATTGGAAGATCCTTTTACTATGAAGATGAGATACAACATTGGTTAAAGGCAGACTGTGATAGGCTAACTATGCGTATTTTAAGCCCTAAAGCGACCACTAAAATTACACAAAACATGATAGGAGAAAAAAAATCTATATATCACATAGGCAATTCTTTTTTTAAAGTCTGCAGTTTTTAAAGTTGTTTCTCATGAGCACAGGAGTAAACGATTTTGTATCTGTCTTACGTGAATTCTCTGGTCAAAACTATGTAAATGGATGGTGAGTGGTAGAAGGAATTGAGGTAGGAAGGCAAGGATGAACCCCTAGAGCTCAATGGAGAGACAGACAGAGATACACATAACTATTTATACGTGTGGTTTGGTGTGCATACACACTCCCAGCTCGGTCTACATGGATGTGTGGGAGCAGTACCCAGCCCTGGCAGCCCAGGCGTCAGGACTCGGATCCTGGCTTGTCTCCAGCTACTTTCCAGGCAAGTATGGCAGAGAATGTGTCTTGGGAAAGCTTGAAGGGGTGGGGATGGCAGGGTGATTTCTTAATTTTGACAAATCTACCAAGGTTACGTAAGATGGTTAACAAAAGGGAAAACCGAATGATGTGTATCTGGAAATTTAAGGAACTTTCTTTGCAATTTTTTTCTAAATCTGAAATATTTCAAAATAAGTGTATTTGAAGAAAACAACTGGAGTGGCTCTGTCAATATTAAGCAAATTATTTTTCAGAGTAGCAAGTATCACCAGAGAGAGGGGCTCCTGGGTGGCTCAGTGGGTAGTGTGTGCCTTTGGCTTAGGTCAGGAACTCAGGGTCCTTCGGATGGAGTCCAGGTTGGGTTCCCTGCTCAGCAGGTGTCTGCATCTCCCTCTCCCTCTGCCCCTCCTCCCAGCCCATGCACTCACCAGGTCTCACTCTCTCTCAAATAAATAGATTAACTACTTAGAGAAAAAAAAATCACCAGAGATAAACAATGTCATTGCATAATAATAAAGGTGCTATTAATTAAGGGGACTTAATGATCAAAAACAATTACACACCTCATCTAACATCAGACCTTCAGAACACATGATCTAAAAATGACTAGAACTCCAAGGAGAAATAAGTAAATAGCTATTTCCTGTCAAAGATTGCAACACTCATCTCTCAATGATTGATAGAACAAACAGGAAATCACTAAGGATGTAGAAAATTGGAACAGCACAGCCAACTTATTCTAATTAAAACGTATACCATGTTCCACTCAATAACAGCAGTAGATACATTTATTGTAAGAGCACATGGGATATTTATCAAGATAGGCTGTTTTCAGGATCATAAAACGACTCACATATATCTGACAGGATCCAAACCATATCAGCAATGTTTTTTTGACCACGGGGGAATTAAATTAGAAATTAACAGGAAAATATTGGGAAAATTCTCAAATATTCACAAACTTAATATACATCTAAATTATACACAGATCAAAGAAGTATCAAAAGGTCAATAACAAACTATTTTGAACAGAATGAAAATAAAGACACTTAGGAAGAAATTTAAAGCAATAAATGGCTACATAAGAAATGTCTAAGAAAAAAAAAATGTCCTAATTATCTCAGCTTTCACCTAAAGTCTTTAAGCAAAGAGGGACAAATTAAGAGAAGAAACAATAAATGCAGGGGCAGAAGTCAAAGAACTAAAAGACAGAAAAAATGATTTTTAGAAATCAGTGATGTCAAAAATTAGTCCTTCGAAAAGAACAATAAATCAATAAATCCCTTGGTAGAAAGAGCAAGAGAAAGATAAAGGAAAAAAAATCAGGAATGAGAAAGGTGTATCACTTAAGATGTAGTGATTTTACTTTTTTATTTTATTTTATTTTATTTTATTTTATTATTTTAAGATTTTATTTATTTATTCATGAGAGACACAGAAAGAGAGAGGCAGAGACACAGGCAGAGGGAGAAGCAGGCTCCATGCAGGAAGCCAGATGTGGGACTCGATCCCAGGACTCCAGGATCATGCCTTGGGCCGAAGGCAGGCGCTAAACTGTTGAGCCACACAAGGATCCCCCAGATGCCACATTTTAAAAGATAAAAACTGTATATTATGAATAATTCATGGCAATTAAGTTGATGGATTAAATTCGGCAAACTACTCAAAACAAAACTAAAACTCTATCAAGAGGAAAATGAAAATCTGAAAAATACTTTCTCTAAATTTTAAAAGTAAATTTTTAGTTATATACTTGGACACAAAGAATGTTCCAAAACCACACAAGTTTACTGGAGAATTCCAGCAAATACTTCATTTTTGTAATGTTTGGTAATAATATTAATGTTACTACCTGGCAATCTTTAAGAAACAACACTAATTACACATACACACGCACATAGGCAGAGCAAAGACATGACAATAAAACCAAAATGACCTTCAATACTGCAAAATAGATTATACATCACCTATGTGGTAAATGTAAGTATTCTAAATGAAATTTTAGTAAATCTAGCCTACCAGTTTTTAAAAAGAATCATACTTCATAACTACACAGGAGTTATTCATTGTTTGTGAATCAATGTAATGCTCCATGTTTCAAAATAAAAATAGAATTTATATAATCACTTCTAGTAGACTTAGAAAAAGCATTCGAGAAACTCTGGCATCCACTTCTGATTAAAAATTCTCATCAAGTGGGAATAAAAAGGAATCTCTGGTTTGACAAAGGGAATCTAGGAATAAAACCCTACAAGTAACATGACTAATGGAGACTGAATACTTTTCCTTCATGGTAAGTGGGAGACAGGGATGTTCTTTACCCTTGTCATGTTGTTTCTAAAGATTTTCTATTTATTTGTTTGAGAGAAAGAGTAAGCCTGAAGGGGGGCAGCAGAGGGAGAGCGAGAAGAGACTCCCTGCTGAGCAGGGAGCCTATTGTGGGGCTGGATCCCAGGACCCTGAGATTATGACGTGAACCAAAGTCAGATGCATAAGGAACTGAGCCACCCAGGTGCCCCTACCCTCATCACTTTTATCCAACATTATAGACAGCTGAAAATGAATCTGGGAGCTGGCAACACAGTGTAGGTAAAACTATATCTATATAATGCCTAAAAACTCACAAACATAAAATGAGGGAAAATGACTATGGTTACGAAGATGTTGAAAGAACAAAGTATATTATAATAAAAAATGGATTTTTTTAAGATTGTATTTATTTATTCATGAGAGATACACACAGAGAGAGAGAGAGAGGTAGAGACATAGGCAGAGGGAGAAGCAGGCCCCATGCAGGAAGCCAGATGTGGGACTCGATCCCGGGACTCCAGGATCATAGCCTGGGCCGAAGGCAGATGGTCAGCCGCTGAGCCACCAGGCAGCCCTAAAACTGGATGTTTTACCTAAGCAGAGATACTCCTCCAACTGATGAGGATGAATGTTATATTTCATAGCTGTTTAAAAAAAAAAAAAAAAAAAAAAAACCTTTTCTTCCTATATTTTCACATCTGGAATGCATCAAATATTAATAGATTTGATATTATGGCTTATTTTATGTACATTTGAAGGTTTACTATGTATAATGTGATCATTATTAATTTTACTAACAGATGGTAAAATAATATCATTAATTAAAATAACTTTAAAATGTTGAGCAGTGAAATATCAACAGTTTTGTCTGGCCAGTGAGATTTGGGAAAATGTTTGTTTACTTTAATTTTCTGCAATTAGCATATATAATCTGTAGAACCAAAAAAATAATTAGATAAATAATTAGATATTAGATATCTAATTAGATAACTAAAATAATGAATACGCATTAAATAATTAGTAGAGTAATACTTTACATATAAGTTATATCCATATAGTATGTAGCTCTAGAGGGGATACACACATATACCCATGCATCCATACCAAGGTAGGGTGTCAGGCACAGTAAAACATATGAAAACATTAGGATTCATCCTGGTGTTTAGCAGCTAAAAATTTAGTCAGAGTTTAGAAAACAAGTACATCCTGGCTTAGTCTTAAATTTAAAGGTAAATAAGAGCTACAGATAAAGGAGTCTTGGGATTCCACTGAACCCCATTGGAAAAGAAATGTTCGGTAGGAAAGATTGTGAAAGGCTTTATGGAGGTGATAGTATTTGATGAGAATCTTAAATACTCTATAAAATTTTGATGTGCAAAATGGGATTAAGAGCATTCTAACCAGTCTAAAGATCAGGCAGGGGAGCACAGCCGTGTGCAACATGAACTGCATTAGAGAAAGAGTCGGAGGCTGAGTAAAGCTCCCATAGAGAAAGAGTGAAATCATGATGTGTTATACAAAAAATTGGTGGCCATTTTGTGGATGACCTTAATTGCCAGAAAGAGAAAATTGCACTTACTTTGGTAGGCAATGGAGAGAGTTTAAATGCATTAGAACAAGCAAAAAGGAATCTGTCATTTGTGTACCTGATATGCGTCAGTGTGTTCCTTTGGGTTTCCCCGGAGATGGAGCCTGAGACGTGGTCCTGTGGGCAGAGGGTTTACTTGAGACGAGATCCCAGCAGGAGAGGTCCTGGCATGAGATGGAGACAGTGAAGGAAGAAAGCCAGTATAATGGTGCACTATCCAGCTTGCTATGGGAGCAGTAGAAGCTCTCCTCCGCCCTGACTTCCGGAATGCACACAGGATGCAGCTGAGAGCTGCCTGCATGACAGAAATGAGGAGGGGACACTATCCCTTGATGTCCCAACACCACTGTTCCATGGCATTGGAACTGAACTCACGCACAATTCGATGTGCACTTGCTTGTAGGCAGTGAGCAGGGTAGAGGCTGCCCCTGGGGCAGGTGGAGGGTTGCATTTGGGGCTTAAAACTGCTGGAGCCCAGGACCCAGGGACGCCCGGGCTCTGGACTGAGGTGCTAGACAGTTTGTCTCATTTGGCCGCTTCACTGATCTTGTGAAATAAATATTATTTCAACTTGGATTAGATACTTTCGGCTAAGATCTAAGTCATAACAACTGTTTATCCTCACGTTCTCTCACTGAAAATACCTTAATTCTCATCCCTCCTTGAAAATGACATTTTATTTCATGTCTGCATATACGATGTCCTTATTTAAAATATCTTTCTACCCCATGAGCGGGTTCTTTGTCTTACTGATTTTTTTTTTAAATAGCTATTGTAATGCCTGGCTTATAACACTCAATACATTTTCCTTCTAGGATAAAGCCTGCCAAGTTACAGAATTGGTGATGTTTAAAAAGAAAAATAAATGTGACTTTAACTTTATGCTCTGCATTTGGTTGCCATTTCAATTCACAGATCTTTTGATAAATGCATCACCTTTTTTTTTTTCTTACCCATTCGCAGTTAGGATAACCACAGTTAAAATACTGTTTAAGAATGAAATAATTCTTCCAATTCAGTCTTGGCTCTAATTGTATGTTACTCTTGCCTATACTGTGTCCTTTATGTTTGCATCCATATCGTTGCACTTTTCTCAATACTGAAGTCATTCTTCGTGTTCTTTCCTTTTTGTTCCTTTTGTGTGTACGCCACTGAAATATTTTATTTCCTTCCTAGACATTTTATTTCTTTCCTAGAAAACACTAATGGCAAAATATGAAATAAGATATTTTCCCCTCTCCTGATCTTCCTACATGCACGTCTTTCATGGGATTAGCTGAGATCTGCATTAGCATGGCTTAGTCCTCTCAAGTTTTGTTAATCGCCTAAGTCATTTCCAATGGCAATTTCCTGGTGAGTTTTTATCTCCAGTAAAATGCTACTTGCAAAGTAACATGTCCAATGAAATAGGTGTACTGTGAAGACTACAGGAAGCAATCAATATGAAGCAAAATCAGTAAAGTTCATGTTGCATCTCTGGGATGTTATTTTTATCCATTCCCATTTTGACTGACAGTATTTACAATGTCTTACACATTTACCATTATCAGAGGTATGGAGAATTTATGTGCCTCATCGGATAATTGACTCCTCCTCACAAACATACTTTCTTATGATAGTGTTTATTATAAAATTATCTTTGAGGCTCACATTCCATCTACTAGGACCCCATACCATAGTTGTGAATGTTATTGCTCTCAGTACATGGGTCTGATTGGCGTAGCACATGGCTGGGATTCTGGTTTTAGAAGAAAAACTATTTCAGATTTTTAGCAAATAAACGTATTGTAGCCACCTGAGGGGAAAGTAGGTCTGAAAAAATAGCACAAATATAAAAATGTATATTAATATGTTTCTCTTTGCATTCACTGGAAAGAATAGAACATGTGGAACAATTACAGTATTAATGAGAGTTTACAGGTATCGAATATCTATATCAGTTCAAATTTTATGAAACATTTAAATCCATGTGTCCTACATTCATCCAAATGAAAAATATAGTCTCCTCCTCTGCCACTCAGTTCAACACTTTCTACCTCCAGCCTTATCCAGCTACCTTTCATTTCCACGAGATTCCACTGCTGTCCTTCCTGAAAGCTGGCTCCAAATCCCCTCCTCTTCAACCTATCTTTCATGCCACTTCCAGAACCATTGTTTTAAAACAGAAACACATTTTCTTCTTCGAACCTTCAAATGGAGCTTCAACATTTAGCAATTTGCATGCAAATTTCTCCTTCTGGCATATCCAAGCCCCTTCATAGTATGGTCTCAAACTTGCTTTTTTAAAAACCCAGCTCTGTCGGAGGCAAGATGGAAGAACTATTCATTACAGATTGCACATTCAGGTTTTCCAATTCATATGCTGAACCCCTAGTCCCCAGCGTGATGGTATTTGGAGGGGGGTTTTTGAGAGGTAATTAGGTCAGGTTGAGCCCTCATGATTAGTGCTTGATATGTAGTTTGCATGTTTATGTCCCTCAGAATTCATTTGTTGAAGTCTAGATTCCCATAGGGACAGTTTTGGAAGGTGGAGCCTTTGAAGGTCATTGGCTGGTGAGGATGGAGTCCATGTCTTTCTTATCTATAGTGTGCATGGTCCTGTGCACTTTCATTTTGGTTAAGAAGGTAGAGCTAATGTTGGGCATTCTTACCAAGACAAACAAACTAACTAAACCATCCTAACCTTTCTCTTTAAGGTCAATTTCAAACACAAACATTTCATAATGGCTTTTCTCATCCAATTCATGGCAGAAAGATGCTGTTTGTCAGCTATCACTCACATCACCAGAGCTCCTATCATCATACCTATCCTCTTCTTGATTCTGTTGCAAACATTTGGGTTTTTTTGGTTTTGTTTCTCGCTGCTGGCCCGAGAAACTCTAGAAGCTTGAAATGGCTTCTACTTACATGCATGTCTCCTGAGGCATCTATCACAGAACCCAACATCAGTGAGGTGCTTTAATTTTGTTATTAATTCTGAAGAGTTTCGCAATAAGCATGTAAGAAGTGAAGCAAATCTTCCCAATCACTCCACACAAGTACAAACCACCCAGTCAATTCTCCCAACACAGCTTTCTTTACTCTGACCTTCTGCTTACATGTCCAACTGCCACTTTAATTTATACCTAAATCAGTCGCCAAGAGGTACATTCCTGTTCTGAAAATTTAGTAACAGAACAAGTGTAAAGGTAATTGAAGAATTAGGGATTCATCTGGCTAGATTTGGCACCAACATTTTAGGATAATCTCTGAATTAACACCTAAATTTTAAAAAAATTGTCCAGCATTAGCCAAAACATGAGGCAATATAAAACCCATGCTTTTCACACAACTGGAAAATGTGTCTTGGTCTAAAATCAAATGAACTCGGGTGCCGAGGTGGTTCAGTTGGTTGAGCTTCCGACTCTTGATTTCAGTTCAGGTCATGATCTCAAGGTTGTGAGATCAAGCCCCACATCAGGCTCTGCACCCAGCATGGAGTCTACTTGGGATCTCTCCTTCCTCTGCTAGAACTTTCTCTCTCTCCAAAATAAATAAACAAATAAAATCTTTAAAAAATAAAAATAAAATAAAATGAACTCAACCTATGTGTGCCAAGGAAATGTGGACAGCATAGATCTTTCAACAGTTTGGTAATTATGCATCCTTCTGCTTCATCGTTACTGATTAAAAAAAAAAAAGATGCTCAATACACAAGGCATTCTATGGAGAGTTTACATAGCTTAATGATACTGGCATATCCATTACAAATTGTATTGTCATGGTGTTTCTCAAAAAAACAAAACAAAACAAAAACCTCATTCTTATAATCTATCTCCTAAATACAAATAAAGAGCACAGCTTTTCTGATTGTACTGATAGTATGTAATGTCATATTTATAATAGGAGGAATACACTTTGCACCTCATTATAGAGCAGATATCACTCTGCTAAATATTAGAGGAAAGTAAGTGCATTCTCAACGAAATATGTGTTTAGAGCAAGACTTGGGTCTTCCTGTTACCCTTTCCAAAATGCATATACTTGGTGCATCTGTATCCAAATGTATAAAGTAATACACATATCTACAATGACTTATATCCTATACAAATGTGATAGTGATAGTGAGATCATTTAGACAATCTCATATGATGTTAACTGCTCTTTCAGAAATTTCACAAATATTTATTTTAACCTAGGTGCTGTCCTAAGGTGCTGAAATACACTCCTGAGCAAAAAAAAAAAAAAAAAAAAAAAAAAGCATATAAACATCTTGAATACTTGTATGTCTTCCTTAGTGCCAGGATACAGCTGATAGAGTAGAGAATTAAATAAATTATGAATTGGTTGAGAATGATAAGTGATAGGGAGTACTTTTCCCAGGAAAATATAGAATAGTTAGATCATTGTTATCTTCCCCTCAGCATTGAAAAGAGCATGCAAAAGGGTACATATTAAAATGAAAATAAATGGCAAAAATGACAATAAGCTAAAATCTAAATATGCATCAAACTACTATCCCTTGTCAGGGAATTATAAACCATATATGTGTTTTTTTAGTATCTTAAATGTTCTGAGAAATGTATTTCTTTTCCCCTATGAAATTACCTGCAAGTTTTGCTTAATACATTCTATACTTTCTCTGAGAAATATAAAATCCTTCTATCTTTATATAGAATAACAAATTAGGATGGCTTAGCCCAGTGGAATTTCTACAATATAACAAAGGAATCTGAACATAAAGTTTTCACTCCCATAAGGACTGAAGTCAGCTAGGAAAGGTATCCCCATATGGTTTGTTATAGGATGTTTCTCTACCAGTCACATTAATTATTTTACAAGCTGAGAAAACACATTGACAACTAACTCTACCAAGCATGCTGTACAAGTCTGAAGGAAATACTTTGTTCCATGGAGGAACATAAATGATTACATATCACAAATCCCAATTCTGAACATGGATATAAGATTTTTGTTACAGTCTTAAAAAAAATGATTCATGTATTTATTCTTCATCATGTGGGGAGGGAATATAATTGTGTCTTCAAGAATTCTAGCATTTGTGCTTATATTAGAAACCCAACTGCTGAATATGTGTAAGTTATTTAATCTCTCAGGTCATTTTAACAACTATTTTTCTAATGTAGGAATTATATTACTTTCCTGTGGCTTCTTCATGAGTTTCCTAGAGCTGCCATAACAAATTACCAAATACTTGGCCACTTAAAACCACAGAAACTTATCCTCTCATAATATTAGAGGCAAAAAGTCCAAAATCAAGGTGTCACAGAGGCTCCAGGGTAGGATTCATTCCTTGCTCGTCTAGCTTCTCGTGGCCACTGGTTTCCTTGGCTTGTGGCCACCTCGCTTCAGTCTTGGTCTCCATAACCACATGGCTTCTCTGTGTATCAAATTTCCTTCTGCCTCATTTTTTTAGGACCCTTGTTCTTAGATTTAGGACCTACCTGGATAATTAAGCATAAGCTCCTCCTCTCAAAGTCCCTACCTGAATCATATATTTTGCCATATAGGGAAATAGTCACAGTTTCTCAGGATTAGGACGTGGACATATATTTGGGACTCCACCATTTTTAAATACTCTTACTCAACAAACACTATACACCACGTGAAAACGTAAGTGGTGCCGTGTTTGTGAAAATGTGCTCAGTTCTTCCGATAAAATTGCTTTAAGGAGATGTTCACTTCAAGTTGAAAATAAACAGGCAAGCCAAAACTTTCCTTGAGATTTCGCTGAACAAAGATGACATTCTCAAAATCTTATAAAAGTAAGTGTGTGGCTCCTTTGCCCTTCTCTTCGCAGCACTGCAGTTCCACTTCTATTTATAACATATTGATTTATTTAAAATGAAAAGACTGAAGTGATCTTCTGTTTTACCCCTCTTTTTCTAGATGTCAGATATAGATTCTTCTGCTGATTTTTCTTCCTTTCATGCAGAAATATATCTTAAAGGAAAAATCATAAAAGTTCATATCATCATCGTGGCACCAATATATATTCAAGACTGCCCCCAAGAGTCTACAGAGCCACAGTTAATGTGATCTTATGCCTCAGTGTGGTGTGTGGTCAGTTTTGGAATTCAAATATTCCTCTTCCTTTTAGCCTAGACACATGCTAAGGTGTCTAATAAAAACAGGCTTGCCCATTCTAATTATAGAATTTGAATCTTGCCAGCTGTACTTGTTTTAATAATCTCCTATAACCAAATATCATAGAATATGTCTGCATAGGGAAAGAAAACCTTTCCCTTCTTCCCTTCTGCATTCTTTGGCTCATCTTATAACTAAGTCAACATAAAACAGAATATCAGGAGAAAATATTAATTTTGTATGCCCCAAAGACATAGGACTCAAAGAAGTGACCAACGAGGGCAGCTTTTATACTTGTCAGACAAAGGAACAATTATTTGAGAAGATTTGATAAAACAAAGGAGTTTGTGTTTATGGTAGCAAATCAACAACGATGTAACAAAGTTTATTATTCAACATGGTTGTAATGAATTGGTTTTACTTTGTCATATCTGAGATTTCCCGCAATCCAATTTTTGTTGGGATCTTTGGCTAACTCGTCTTAATCAGTATTAAATCCAGAGTATTAAATTTTCTTAGTCGTATATATGTCAGGTAAATTTCCTCAATCTGTGGCTTATTTCTATTTTTTAAGGTTTTTTAAGGTTTTTTAGGTTTTCTTTTTTGCTATCCTGAAATTTTAGGGTTAAATATAATTGAATGTATCAACTATTTAATTTTGTTTTACACACTTTTGTATCCTGTTAATGAAAGCCTTTTCTCAGTCCAGGGTCTGGAATTTATTTACTGATACTTTATTCTGATATATTAAATGTTGCCTTTTATATTAATGATTTGAATCCACTTGGAATTTTTGCCAGTGAAGAGTGAAAGATAGGGAGTCAGTTCCAATTAAAAAATATACCTATAGATCACCAATTATAGCAGCTTTAGCTATAAAATCTTTTCCCAGTGACATGCTATCCTACCATAATCACTCAATAAAGGTGAGGTCTTTCATCCAGTTTCATGCTGTGTTCATTGTTTGTCTACATTTGGATGAATACTGCACTGTTTTGCTCGGTATAGCTTTAAACAGCTTGATTCTTAGTTGGGTCAGAGTCACTATTTTATCACCTCTTGCTTTTCCTCTTTTTTTTTTTGCTGCAAAATGGTGGTTTTATTAAAAGCAGGGGGACAGGACCCATGGGCAGAGAGAGCTTCTGCCCTGGGCCCTAAAGAATTTTAAATCAACTTCTCAAGATGTATGAAAATCCTTCTGGGGTTATGGCTGAAATGACTGATTTGTCCACAAATCTGAAGAGAATGTTCCTATGCAGAATCTTTCTATCCATGAACTTTGCATTAATTTGTGGCTTTTTAAGTAATCCTATAAGGTTACATTCTTATGCTTCAATGATTCAATACATATTTTATTAAATTTTTGTTATATGTCTTAATTTTTTTCCAATGAAATTTTTATTTTGATTTCTTTACAAAGACTGTCTTCTGTGCATATGCATATTCTATGCAAAGAAGTTATGAATCTATTAATAGTGTTCAGTTTGTTGATGGTAGAAAATTGAAGGAAAAAAAGACCAATAAAACAGAATAATTAAAACAATAAATATTAGTGTGGAAAACAATGAAGTAGAAAGCATACAAGCAAATAAGAAATTCAGTGACACCACAAATGAGTTATGGGAAAAGAGACATGAGCACTACAAACCTTAGTTACAGTCTCCAAAGAAGTAAAGAGAGGGAAAGGAAAAGTAAGTAATTGAAGCAAAATATGAAGGAGTGGATAACTGTGCCAAATCTATAGAAATTAAAACAATTAGGAGGGAAAATCATGTACAACATTTTGTCAACAAATAATACAGTGTAGTTAATACAAATTGTTGAACTGATTCAAGAAGAAGTAGTCTTGTTGGATTTCCTTAAAGTTATACTATACATTCCTAAGAACCTAGCTTAGGGACATTACATTTGCCCACAGAACTATTCGCATATGAAGGTTCATAACAGCTTTACTTGTAATAGTTCAAAGTATGAATAAGCCCACATTCCACTTAGAGGTGAATGGATAAACAAAATGTGGTATAGCAGAATAATGCAATGCTATCCAGCTATAAATAGGAGCAAACTACTGATACATCAATGTGGATGAATTAAAAATTATTATGCTAAATAATAGAAAGCAAATGCAAGAGACTCCATAGTAAATGATTCCATTTAAATGGAATCTTCATAAAAGGCAAAGTTATAAATTCAGAAATAAGTCAGCAGCTGCCTAGCGATGAAGCTGGACGTGAAAGACATTTTGGGGGTGATGGGAATGTTTCAAAACAAAATTTTTGCATGGTTATACAACTTTATGTACTGAAAATCATTGGATTTTACATTTACAATGGTGAATGTTATGGTGTGTAAAATATCACTCAACACAGATGTTTTGAAAAAGCAACACAGCTGATCTCGCTTCTTTATTTTCTCCCAGACCCATTCCACCCAACCCACTCCGACTAAAATATATTCAGTCTTAAACTTTCAAACTGAAACATAACCTTGAGGGTGCCTGGGTGGCTCAGAGGATGGGGTGACTGACTCTTGGTTTTGGCTCAGGTCATGATCTGATGGATTCATGGGATAGAGACCTGTGTGGGGCTCAACACTCAGCGGGGAGTCTGCTTGAGATTCTTTCCCTCTGCCCCCCAACCCCCTCTAAAATAAATAAATAAATCTTTAAACATAACTTTGAACACTAAAGTGTTTCAGAAGGAATAAATATTGTTCAATTATTGGCAAACATAATAACTACACTTTTCAAGTAGAAAATAGTAACAGCTCTGGGCATGTGATTCTTGGCTTAAATGTGATCACTTTGTTTAGTGATATATTTCACATTCTCTGTGATACTATGAGTTTTTCATCTGAAAGGAAAATTCTTAAAGGCCCAAAGGGTCTTCGAGCTGGACAGCTTGCATATGTTACTTCATTCATGTTTGTCTTTTCAGATAAAAATTCCCCCAGAAATTCTTGTGGTTTAATTTGGCTACTAAGTTGAAATGTTAGCAACATGCAAAGACATTCTTCAGGAGACATCTTGTGCTACTTTGTGCGGTGTTTCCAAACCTGAAAGTTTTAGAAGTATTTCAATTTATTTCAAGTGCAACAATGTACTATATCGAGTATTATTTCAAATAAACAATGCATTAATATTTAGCTTATGGGCTCTACTTAATTCAATATATCTGATTCATCAAACAACCATTTTATCTACTTGTTGACACAATTTGAAAATTATAAATGACTTACTTGATCACTGAGCAAACAAGAGATCTATGTATATCATAATTGTATGAAGATTTCACTCCATATAGGATCCTGCGTGCTTTCCCATTCATTTGAAGAGGATGCCTGGAAATGATAAATGGTCCTGGAAGCCAGAAGGGCAGAATTAACAGCTCTGTACTCACTAGCTATGTGCTTGGGTAAATCGTGTCACCTTCATTTCTTCAGGATAAAGTGCAGAGCTTGGACAAAGTGACCTTCAGAAAGCTGACAAGCACAACAGGCTTACCTGGTCATCTTAATATGACTTCCCATCAATTCTTCAAGACAGTGACAGAAATGTCCAGTAAGGGGGTTCCATTAAAAAGAAGTTACTGGGTAATTGTGAACAAGCCTAAGTGTTCTCCACGGGCCCAGCACTGCGCCAAAGACCATTCCATAAGATAAATATGCTTTTTAAAAAAACATTTGAAATTTCCATTTTTTTCCTGAGGCAAGGAGACCTGTGGTGTTTTAGAAATTAATCAGAGGAATCTTGGAATCTGGAAATGATTTTTTGTATTAGAAAGGGCATGATTTTCAAAGCAACTTGTATAAAATAACTTTTTTTTTTTTCCTGGAGAGAAAAAAAAAAAAGAATTTCCCTAGACCCTTAAAACTCATAATGAAAGAGAGTCCTCATAATCATTTCAGTATGAGAATCAGCGGGCTGCTGCTCCAGTTCCCGGTGGCAAAGAAAATGCTGAGCAAAGAGACCTAGATTTTTGCTTCCTCTTTCTCGTGATTTTATGTGTTTTCCCAACTCCACATTTTATAATGCTGTCTTTTGAGGTGTATCCCTTTTAACTTCAGGCCTGGTGGGGGGGTGGCAAGGGAAGCAGGTAAGTCCTTCAAGTTTAATTACTTCCTTGAACTGTTTCACTGATAAATTATGAATGTCTCCAATGATGCCGGGGCATTCAATTCTCCAAAGCGGATTGCCAGCTTGGTCCCAACCCATTTCTTTCTGCCAGCCTCCCTCCTTTATGGTCCCCTTTGGAGCACTGATTCAGGAGAGGAGTCAAGGAGGACATACAGCAGTGGGATTGTCCCAGGTGTTGACGGGAGGGTATTTTTCAGGTAAGTCAATTATTAATCTTCCGTTGGATGACCTGGATTTCTTCTACGGCTCTCAGAGCCAAGTATTCACACCTTTCTAGCACAGTAGTTAGCACTTAGAGAAGCCAAATGGTCATGAGGTCCAAACTTGTCAATTGCTGTGTAAGAGGAAAAGTCCAGCTTTTTGTTTTTTTTAATATCCATAATTCTACTTCTAATATGCAACATTCTTGATGTTGTATTTAATTTAAATAAATATTATTGCAACCCAAATCATGAGCTATATTACACCTATAGATCGTACGGCCTGATGAAACAAAGCCCTGTTTTTATAGTGTAGGATTTAACTTCCATGACTCCTCCATTTAGTACCCAAATTATCAGTCTGGATTCATATTAGCAGGAGGATTAAGGGGCGCCTGGTTGGCTCAGCTGGTTAAGCATTTGCCTTTGGCCCAGGTCGTCATCCCAGAGTCCTGGGCTTGTGCCCTACGTGGGACTTCCAGCTCAATGGGTAACCTGTTTCTCTCTCTGCTTACTTCTAACCCACTTGTGCATGCTCATTCTCTCTTTCTGTCAAATAAATGAACAACAACAACAAAAAATATTAAAAAAATAAAGAGGATTAAATGATTTTTTAAAAGATCTTATTTATTTATTCATGAGAGGCAGAGACAGAGAGAGACAGAGAGAGAGGCAGAGATACAGGCAGAGGGAGAAGCAGGCTCCATGCAGGGAGCCGGATGTGGGACTTGAACCTGGGACCCCAGGATCAGGCCCTGGACTGAAGGCAGGTGCTAAACCACTGAGCCACCCAGGCTGCCCAAATGATATTTTTTCTTATGATCCATACCTTATTTTACTTATAGCTTCCCCTACTTTTTGCTTCACATTTTAATTTATGTGATCATCTTTATCAGTAGTCACTAGAATGGAGAGCTAGGAAGGAAGTATGGATGCTGAGACCTGCTCTTTCAGAGAGTCACTCTTTGATCTGGAGCAACTAGTTCAAATTTCTGTGCCTTTATTTCCTCCTATGCAAAAGTAGAAGAGGTTATATGAGTACTTACCTCCCAGGGTTGCCATGGGGACTAAACAAGACCATACAATGCAGGCCCACTATAATGTGGGATGGACTTATTATCAGATTTGTGAAATGGACCAGTGAGGATCTGAGCAGTCAGCTGCCCATAAGACTTAGGGTTTGAGCTGAATTCTTCCAAATCTGTCACTATCTCAGAAAGACTTCCTACATTCTGGTGGCCATGGTCAACTGTGGGTTGATATATCTTTGGGAGAACTCTGGGTCCAGAGGCTGCTTTGGAATTCTGGCCACTGTACTGGCTACTCAGTACAATCCTTTACTATCTCCTCAGCTCCATGTGTTACCTACACACTTTGATTAAAAGGTACAGACTGCAATCTGTCACTTTTGATGGAGCTGAGGGAGGAGAGGATGGCTTGGAGTTTGCAGTGGTGGTGGTTTGGAGGTGAAAGAAAAGAGCAATGATGTATCATGTCATATTCGATTCATCTAGGTCTTTTAGTCTGTATTTATAAAGAGATTCGGGGCACCTGGGTGGCTCCATCACTTAAGCATTAGACTCTTGATTTCAGCTCAGGTCACTGTCTCAGGGTTGTGACGTTGAGGCCCCATTTCCCCCTGAGGATCCATGAGATTCTCTCTCCTTCTCTCTCTGCCCCTCCCTACATCCTCCTCCCTCCTTTAAAAAAAAACAAAAAGAAAGAAAAAAAGAAAAGAAACAAAAAAGAAAGCAAGCCTGGAGTAAGTATTATTCAAAGTATTAAGTATTTATTCAAAATACTTAAGTATTATTCAAAAATTAGCTTATCATCACTACCATATTCATTCTTTCCTGCCAGTATTTGCCCACACGTGGTGCCCCAAAACAAGATACTCCATCTTCTAAGCTCAATAATACTTACATATTTTGTTTTTGTATTCTAAAACTTTCCTAATTATATATAATTACCAAGTTATCCATTTCATGCATGAAAGAGTTAGATCCTGGAGGTTAGTGCCCAAGTGATTTCTTTAAAAACCTTTGCATCAGGATGCCTGGATGGCTCAGTGGTTGAGCTTCTGCCTTTGGCTCAGGTTGTGATCCTGGGGTCCTAAGATCAAGACCCACATCGGACTCCCCACAAGAAACCTGCTTCTGCCTCTGCCTAGGTCTCTGCCCCTCTTCCCGTGTCTCTCATGAATAAATAAAATCTTTAAAAAAAAAAAAAAAAACCTTTGCAACATTATATAGTTTGTGACCCATTGTTAATATTCCAAGAAGTACTTATCTATCAAATAAAATGTATCTGTTTTTAATTATTTGGGGGAAATGTTAGTATGAAATTAGATAATTAATAACATATAAAATGTGTCAAAATGAAAAATAAAGATAAGATCTTGTTGGCTATCATTATTAAATATGTCAACATCAAAGGTGAAGAGTTGATAAGGAAGTGTGGACACACCTCAGTGGCAGAGGTGAGGACAGAAGAGAAAAGAATGAGAAGGAAAATTTAGGGGAAATGATTAAAACATATTTCATACACATGAGATTTAAGCTTAGCCCTTAACCTACTTTAGTCCAGAAGCTAGAATTCAGTCTTTGCTTCTCTTGCTCTTGGATCTGAGACCAATGCTTGATTCCTCAACAAAGATAAATAAAAGTAGCTCAGGATAAGTCGTAAATATAATAAATAGTAACTGACTTTTTTTTCTTGCTCCAAACAGTGATGAGTCTAGATATTACAATTTAATCCTCTAATATTTTTTGCAGTGGTCGAATCCAAGGGGTATTTAGTAAAAAGGTTGAACATCATGACCTTTCATATCCCTTAGCTAAATAAATGCCTACTTGCAAAAATTCACATTTTCAGAGGGCTATCCAGTAAGAATTGGGGCAGGTAGAGACATAATGATTTTGACCAAGTATAGCAAAAGACAGCTTCTGTCTTCCATTTCAAGGCTTCCTAGGTAGTACAGATCTATAGATACTTCTCTTTTATCTACAGAATACCTGACAGAGAGTCTTTAATAAAAATGGTCTTAATGAAAGTCAAAGGTATTTCTGAAGAGCTCAATTTTTGCTGGTCAAAGACAGAAAAAAAAGAAGTTTGTTGGATTTTTTTTTTAAGTAATATCCTACTGGGAGCTGAAAGAAAAGAAGAGATCTAAAATTAGAGAAAATATTTGTACAGGTAGATAAAGTAGATAATTATATACAACTATAAAAATTCCAAGAACTTCAAAAATACATAAACATTTTGAAAGAGGATTCCAGAAAGATGACAAAGTAGAATTGCACCAGAAATCTGTCTCTCACCTACACAACTAAACCAGCAGAATCTGTCTCATGCAAGTGTTTTGGAACTCTGGAGCTTGTTGTAAGCTTGCAACTTCCAGCAGAAGGCCCACATGACACATTATGGGTAATATGGCCAATTTCAGCTCTTAGTTGAGCAGTGGCCACCCATGGCTCTTCTCAGGCAAACTTGGCGATAAATTTAAACAACAGTTTACCCTATTAACAGTTAAGAGCAGTCTTCCTGTCCATTTGTCTAATCCTGTTACATGTGATTAAGTACTTGAGCTGAGAGAGTCAGACATGTTATCTGACCCTACCTACCTAAGAATTCTATAAAATGTGCACACAAGTTAATTATAAAGTTTCCTACTGATTGAAGAAATCTAATAATAACCATTTAGTAGTTTTTCTTTCACTGTATTCTAATGGCAAGAATGCAATTCTAAGAAATCACATTGATTTGACTGTAACAATTAATACTTGGCCTGTGGATAGAATTCTAGGTCCACACCTTCTAGGTCTATAATCCCCTTGAGGTTTATAAAGACATCATTCCATTGTGTTTCAACTTCCATGGTGTTCCAGAGAAATCTGCTGACTCTCTGATTACTGGCTTATGCAGTCTTATACCATTATTTCTTTTTATGTCTGGAAAAATTATTAAAAACAAAAACATAAAAACATATTTTCTCTAGCATCACTGCATTATTCATATCACTCTATATGCCAGTGCATGATAGATGGAAGTGATATCAAACACAAATAGCTTATTTATTAAAGAATTAGGAAGGATTTTTATATTTTAGCATCCAAAATTCACAGAAAATAATACAATATTTAATTTCTTAATCAACATGAGTTTGAGTAATTGTCATGATGTATAAAACAAATATTTCTATTCAAGTAATTTGCTACTACATTGTAGAAATTAACAACAGGGATCCCTGGGTGGCACAGCGGTTTAGCGCCTGCCTTTTGCCCAGGCCGCGATCCTGGAGACCTGGGATCGAATCCCACGTCAGGCTCCCGGTACATGGAGCCTGCTTCTCCCTCTGCCTATGTCTCTGCCTTTCTCTCTCTCTCTCTGTGTGACTATCATAAATAAATAAAAATTTAAAAAAATTAACAACAAATTTAATCACTGTGGTAGGTAGACCATGGGGAATTTTTCCTGGGATACTTATTGTTTAAGTTTTTATTTGCTTTAATCTCAGGCTTTATTCTACAGAGTGACTTACCTTTACAAAGAGCTAACATATCTAATAAGTTTGATTGTATAAAAAAGTTTCCCTCTTCCACATGTTATTAGGAAGGGAAACTGTTTAGGTTTTCCATCAAGATCTTTTGAAGGCATTATCTGGGTTCCTGCAATTTCCTGAGAACTTGTTCTTAGCAAGAGCTCTGTGGTAGGCTGTGCATTTATGGTTCATAATGTCTACTCAATTTACATGGCCAACACACTCGTTTTACTCATGAACTATTTTGACCTGAAAAAGATGGTGCAGTGTGATGTCAATTAGTTTTTTCATCTCCATCAAATGTCATTTTAAACTTTAAAAATATTAACATAAGAAAATTCATAAACCAGATTATTATTACTTCTATTCATTTTTTAAAGATTTTATTTATTTATTCATGAGAGACACAGAGAAAGAGGCAGAGACACAGGCAGAGGGAGAAGCAGGCTTCATGCAAGGAGCCCAGTGTGGGACTTGATCCCAGAACTCCAGGATCACATCCTGAGCCGAAGGCAGATTCTCAACCACTGAGCCACCCAGGCAACTCAATTACTTCTATTCAAATAGTAAATTTGGAGAGAGCGAGTGGGAAAGAGTGTTTTGTCTCTTTGTTCTTGCTAAATAAAAATATTCATGGAGAGTTTTAAGTATATTTACATTTATAAGGCCATACTTCATTCAGATAATATTAATTTTCTGTAGTCTTATGTGTGCTCATTTTCATTTCCTTTCTGGAGCATTATATTTGCTTCAATGACACCAAAAATGACTAACCAGGATATTTTAAAAATCTAGTAAAAGCTTTTTCAGTTGGATTTGACTAAAGGGTCTAGACAAATTTAGTAAGATTATGTATAGCATTTTCTCTTGACAGATGTGATATAACAAGACAGTGCCTAGAAAGGTGACTGTCATGTAAGAGGCATCCCATAAATATAGGCTCATTCCTCAATCTTTTCTTTACTCATAAGGCACATATTGAAGATATTTTTCCTGAAGTAGCAATTGTTACAGGGTTTTGTAAATCTTACCTACCTCAAGACAATGAATGCAGCTAGTGTTCAGATTAATATTTGCCTGCCGAATGGCAGTTGACAGGAAAATAACTATCATTACCCTGGAAAATGTTCAATCCTAAATAGCATGTGCAGCTATCATGATGTTTTGCTTCACTACAAAATATAACTCTAACTATATTTTAATGTAGATTTTCAAAAATAAAATATAACTAGAAAAATATATATATATATATGCACAGAATGAACTGCAAGCTTTGCCACAAGGCTTCCTCAGGCTATTTTAAATTGCATAACTCCTCATCATCAACTGGCTCAGTCCTAGACAGCAGGCAGACAGTAGGGCACATTCTTGAAGCTGTAATAAATAACAGGTTCAAAATGCTGATATCAAAATTTGTGTCATGTTTCAAAACAGCAAGGGATAGAAATGTAGCATGTAAGTTTTTCCCCTCTTTCCTTTAGAAGGTTAGAAATTGGATTTGCTTCATAATCTTTCACAAAATACATTTTGTGCAAATGGAATATATTCTAATATTCTGTTTAGCTTACCACAGTGAGTTGTAACATTAAAAGACAGAATTTGATCTCTTCTTAAGAATATTGCTTTTCCTCAAAACATTCTAATCAAATTTACAACTTCTTATGAGATATGGGGACGTGGGTTTATGATAAATTTTACAAGTGTCATACGCTCATTTAGTGTGATCCCCTTTCCTTTATTATCCTGAGTATATTTGTCTTGAAAATAATTTGGAAATAAATTGCTGGGATCATTAGAGAGATCATTTAAGCCACTGGAGTATAGGGAAGTGCTTTGTTTCTTTCACCGTGTTATGACACACAATTCTCTCTGATAGTTAAGAGCTGGCTCTTCAGTATAAGCTAGAAATTCATGTATGTCAAAGTTCTAAAACTCATTATTAACACTTACCATTACTATTAACACCATTCTAAAGTAGTGGTGATTCTCCTCAAACCAAAAATTCTTAACTTTTTTAGGGAAATGCTGAACAACACGGAAATGCCCATTTTATAATGTGCTAGCCATTGGATTCACAGGTTGAAATTCAAGCGGCATCTCTATGTGCAGTCTTGCCCATCTGTGAAATGGGCAAGCTGGCAAGGTCACCACAGAAATACATCAGTCTCCAGAGGCATTTCATCACAAGTGCCACTGATGAGTATACCATATTAATGGAAGGGACAACGGACTTGCCACTTCAACTTGTTTCTCAAGTCTTTCACATTCAGGGGAATAGGAGACTTATGTTCTGGCATTCATTAAGCCTCTAACACAGCACGTTAACATGTGCAGCAGAGAATTCAAATAAGCCTGGAGAATCCGGTGTGTGTGTGTGTGTGTGTGTGTGTGCATGCGATTTCTCACGGGCAGTTCCGTAGTGACACAGAGGCCACATTTGTCCCTTTGAATCTTTTTTTTATAAATTTATTTTTTATTGGTGTTCAATTTGCCAACATATAGAATAACACCCACTGCTCATCCCATCAAGTGCCCCCTTCAGTGCCCGTCACCCAGTCACCCCCACCCCCCTCACCTCCCTTTCTACCACCCCTAGTTTGTTTCCCAGTTAAAAGTCCCTTTGAATCTAAGGTATTGTGTATGATTGGGCATCCTTTGCTTTCTCCTTTCACAGAGGACCCCCCAGGGCAGTTCATTGAGGTGAAGTGACACCTAGCATCTGAGTTTCCAGGTGGAGCACCAGGCAGGCTACAGGGCAGGGGGGAAGGGGGCTGAAGCCTGGTGCTTCATTTGAATGACAGTAAAGAGAGTCAATTAAGGCGAGGTGGGAATTTAATACTTCTGACATAGGAGCCAAGGCCCCAAAACCTACCTTAGTCAGAACCTGCTGCTGGAACTCATTCAGTGAGGATTTTCCTGAAATAATTTTGAAACAGAGGGTTAGAGTAACCCCATTCAAAACTACATTTTTTCAGTGGAAATGGTTATAATTACAACACGTGAAGAAAAGGGAAGGAGAAAAGTTAAGTGAGGCATTCTTAATATTTGCCTTTGTAGAAGAGTAGATTTTAAAACCCAAGAGTATATGAGGTTCCTAATATCTGGTGGCATGTCATAAACGAGACCAAATTCTGATACCAAGTCACGTATTCCAAATGTGTACAACTTCCTTTTAATCACGTTCTCTTTAAATGCCTCCAACTATTTTTCCAGGGGTGAATTCCTGCCTCTGTGCATTTATTTCTATGATAGTCAGTTGCATAATTGTAGTTAATGTTGTGTCCCCAGATTAATTATTTAAAAAGAGGGTGCTTAGAAGACGCGAAGGACTTTATCTTACAGGAGGACAGGGCCTGCAGTTAAGTCTCCTGAGACAGCAATTCTGGGCCCTGTTGTCAGTGCAGCAAGATAAGAGTAGGAAGTGCATTTTAGAGACAAAGGAAGGACACAGAGAGGCAAATTCCAAATTGGTGGATAGCAGCATAAAGTACAAGCTTCATTGGAAAGGTCCATGGAATAGCAGTGGGCAGCCACAAAGCCAGGTTGTAGCCTCTTCAAAAAAGTTCCAGATGAAAACTATATCTAGTACAATTTGTGTACCCTATATTTTACTTTGCCCTTGGTCTTTTAACATCCAGCATGAACACTATTTGCCAAAGATCATGTCAGAAAATCTGCTGGGATTTTAGAGCAGACATACCATGCATGTATTTGCATGAAAGGCCCAGGGAGGAATTATTTATGGCAAGAAAGATGTGTCGTACTTGTCTTAAAACAACGGGTCAGGATCCAAGAGAACCATTGGTTTTGATCAGGATAGAACACGTGGCTCTCAATCGACTGTTCTGCAAGAGAATTGGGACTCTGAGGAGAGAAAATGGGGAGAAATTGAGTTGTCATAACTTACAGATATAAACCACACTCACAACCACACTCACTTGTGCACATACAGCATTGAGAGCACAAAGAGTTATTGATTGTGTTGCCTCAGCCACAGCGTGTATCACAAAAGCACATAAAAGATACTTTTGTCGCCTGTGAAATCTCCTGAAATACGTTGGAATGTGAAATGAAGAGTAAGGACGGTACACAGTGAAGCCACCGGGATTTAAGCAATTAGCCAAACATGTTCTTCATAGGAAGCAGGGAAAATCAACATAAACCAGTAAATGTCAGAATTTCACAGTGAGGCAACATAAAAGAGGTGTGGAGACATGGGGAGGCCAAGCTGGAAAGGTGGGAGCTGTGTTCCACGTACATAGTTGAAGGAGATTGATAAGGTGGCATGTGTCTGGAATACATGAGATAAAAAATGGGAATTTATTGAATTCAGTCACTGGTAGGAGTTCTTTGGGGAAAGAGGGGATGTGGTGAGGATTTCCCAGAACTCTGTTAACAAGTAACTAAACCAAAATAATCTATTTCCCTTTTGTTATGAGATTATTTTATCTGCTGCCTGGTGCATACTGTAAGGCCGTGGATTATGCTTAACCCAGTTTTGCCCGCAGAAAGCTGTTTACTGGCACAGAATTATAGTTTGTGCTTTTCTTTATGATCTCTGTTAGGAGATTACGAAAAAGGAGATTCAGACACAGGACACAGAGCACTCAAGACACCCAGAAGTCGATTGCTAATAACTGAGTGGGACGTGGGGTCAGCTGACTGGGAGGAAGGCCAATACTTTTAAATCATGGTTGAGGCACAGAGTTCAAATCAGGTAAGCACAAAGGAAATGATATTCTTAGGATCCAAATTTGGCCCAGGGATCATCCTTCCTGCTTACAGTCAGGAACAGACTCACATGGGATGTGGGGTTGAGAGCTGAAAAGTGACCTCGTTTTAAGAAAAGGAACACAGTGATGGAATTCTAGCCAGAAGCTGACATAAGTGAAGGATTACCCATGCACTTAAGGTTCTGTTACTTTTTTTCCATGGTAATAGAAATATAAAATAAAATGGTAAAATAATAAATAAATTCATCTAGGCACCAAGAAGTAGTTTACTTTGATATTTGTTTTTACCTGTTTATTACTGGTAAATTTTTATTATTCAATTATTATAAATATATAGAGAGTCCGAGGATATTTCTGAGTATTTCTTAATGAAAGGAACACAGGTATTGAACTACCATGCAAGTCAAGTATAGATAAAAAAGAAAATATTTTATAACCTCCTTCTTGTGCTTCTCTTCCCCATAGCCCGTAAGTTAACTGCTATTTTGATTTCTATCACCATAGGTCAGTTTTACCTTCTCTAAAACCAATACAAATGGAAGTGCATAACGTATGTACTTTTGTGCTGTCTTCTTTCCTTCAAAATTTGCTGTTTTGTTCATGTAGCAAAAGAAAGTACCCGTTGTTGACAAAACAATTATCCCCCGTGCAAAGCAGCTTAAATCAACCATATTCACCGTTTTATAGTTTCTGTGAAAGAGGATGGGAAGAGCATCTCCAGTCCGTTCTCGTCAGCATCAGCCTGTTTGGCTTGAAAGCTGAGGGCTGGAATCATCTGAAAACTTACTAAATCACACGTCTGATGTCTCCGATTGAAATAGTAAAATAGCTGGGGGCTGACACAGGTGGTCTTGGACGTCATTCTCTATTTCTATGTCAGGGATTAGCAGAGTAAAATGAATATATATATTCATGTATATGTATATATATGTGTATACATGTGTATATATGGTCCAACTATATGCTGTCTGAAAGAAATTGACCTCAAATATAATAACTTACATAAACTGAAAGTAAAAGGATGGGAAAAATATGCCATGAAAACATCACTTTAAGAAAATAATACCATTGAAGTGGCTCTATGAGTGTCAGATAAAGTAGATTAGGAGCAAGGAATATTAATAGAGACAAAGATGAACACTGAATAACAATAAAAGGATCAATCCAGCAGATACAATGATCCTAAGTCCATACATCTCAGAGTAGCATTTCATAATAGATGAGGTAAACACTGATAGAGCTAAGAGGAGAAATAGACATATCCATGATGATAGATTTGGGGGCTTCTACACCCTTGGTCAAAATCAAAAATAATATAGAACACCTGAATGGCCCAATCAACCAATCAGATCCAATAGATGCATCCACAGAATCCTTTACCCACCAATAGCATAATGCACCTTTTCTTTTTTCAAGAACACATAGATCATTCCATATTATAAACTATAACTTGGTTCAGTAAACAAACTGAGAATTTAAAGGAATTGAAATCATACAAAATATTTTCTTCTCACACGGAATAAAATTATAGGTCAGTAACAAGAAAACAACAGAACTAAGGGCACCTGGGTGGTTCACCGGTTGTGTCTGACCTTGGGCTCAGATTGTGATCCTGGAGTTCTGGGATCGAGTCGCGCAGCAGGCTCCCCACTGGGAGCTTGCTTCTCCCTTTGCCTATGTCTCTGCCTTTCTGTGTCTTTCATGAATAAATAGATAAAATCTTAAAAAAAAAAAAAAAGAAAACAACAGCACTATCTCTAAACACTTGAACATGAAATAACAATCCACAGGCCAAGAAAATCAAAGATGTGTCAAAGTTTTATTTGTAATAGCACAAATGGGAGCCAGCTCAGATGTCTTTCACCTGAAGCATGCCTGAATAAACTGAGGCATGTAATACCATGTACTACTATCCAGCCAAATAAAGAAGGGGCTTTTGATGCACCCAACAACCTACTGATCTCAAAGACTTTATACCAAGTGAAAAAAGCCGACTGCAAAAAGTTAAATTCCGTTAAATTCTATTTATATAACTTTCTTGACATGATAAAATCAGAGAGACAGAGATCATATTCATGCTTTCCAGGGAGGGAAGAGAAGGCAGGGAACAGTGGCTCTATAACGAGCTCATGGAGCCAGTGAAATCTGAATGAGCAAAACTGAATCAGTGCTTGATTCTCTTGTGGCACTGTGCTGGGGTTAGCAGGACACCACCGCTGGGAGAATCTGGGTAAACATTACGGAGAATCACCCTGGACACTCTCTTGCCACTGCAGAGAAATCTACTTATATGCTGAAATTAATAGATTTTTTAAAAAATACAGTGATGTCAACCTGCCAGGCAGTACATCTGAAAGTGATGCGATCAAGTGGAGAAAAAAGTAGAACAAATGTCATTAACAGAAACATTAGTCTATAAATAAGGAAATATTAAGTTTCTCAACTGAATCATGATGACGACTCTGATGATATTTAAAAACCTTCATAAATTGTAAATCAAGGCTTAGATTTGACAAAGGAAAATAACATGTTTGAGTTCAGAGAAAATTTTCTATGACCTTAATTATATATTTATTTTCCTTTGAGGCATCCCTAACGCCCTTGATATATCAGCATATTTTTTCCTACATTCTAGAAAACAATTCTAATAGTAAGAGACATTCATTCTGGAGGAAAGGGAATATTAAAATCTATCAGCAATCTGATAGATTTTTTTTGGTTTTGTGTTTGACTTTTGGAAATTTCTCATAGGTGATCATTCTACCATAGTTAAGGAAAAAATCTTGTTTTGTTACTATTGGAAACCATCTACAACCTATATTATTATTACAATAATTGTCCTTAATAGCTATTGTATGTTTACATTGCAATTTAAAATATTGTGAATGAGGTTTATGCTTTTGCAAAGGGGCAAGTAAAAACTGGTGTTGATGATGTTTTTATTTTAACAAGCGTATTATAATTGTCCTATATATAATTTCAAATCTGCTAAGCTAGCATATTTAAAGATTCATTTAGATGATAGGACTAGCTGAAGTAATTCCTGCACAGTCCACACTATTTCAGTTTGTTCTTTTTGAAATGCGTGATCTTGCTTAATCCCACGGCATTAGTACTTGTCCCTCTTCCAGTGCCCATATGGCATTTGCTCAGATGTTCTATTATTATCTCTTTTTGTGTCTGTTCTACCAACTGCAGAGCAATTCATAGCATTACCAATAGAAGCTTCTTCATATATATATATATATATATATATATGCACAACTCTATAATATTTACCCCACATTGGCATTTGATATTCTTTACATTGCCATTGTGATGTATTAATGCATAAAATGAAGTTGGAACTATGAAACCGTTGGAAGCTTTCTGAATCTGGCCGATATATAGAATTCTATTGTTCTTTTAAAGATCTATTGCTTTATATAGAAGTATAGGAACTGAGAACATAGGTTCTTACTTTGTAAAAAGGAGCAACTACAAATCCATAGCAGATATGATAGAGATGCCAGACCACAATAAAAATTCTGTAATTTGATGAGAGGGTGTTACTAAGTTGCTTCATCTGGTTTTGTTTTCCCATTTCTGTGTTTCTTATGCTGCTTAGGGCTCTATATACAGGACATAAATCCTTAAGATTTTTCTAGGCATAAAATACAAATGGTGTAAGTTCTTATGGGATATTTTAAATTATTCCTGATCTTCCAGAGGGCAACGATGTTATTGAATTTCTGTTACTACTTCACTGTTTAAGGGAATGATATAGCCATTTCTATGAACTACTAGCAACTTATTTTTTAAGACTTGACTGCTCTATATTTCAAGAAACTCATCTTATTTCAAAATATCTCATATTGAATGTTAAAAATTTGGAAGGGGAGGTGGGGGGGCGATAGGAGAAATATATGATGGGGATGAAGGAGTGCACTTGTGATGAGCATCAGGTGATATATGGAAGTGTTGAATCACTATATTGCACATCTGAAACTAACTTAACACTGTATATTGACTATACTGGAATTAAAGCTAAAAATCAATAAAAAATGGAAAACATGAAATATTCAGCAAATGACTGGATTACTTGGTTTATTTTTTATTTTATAATATACTATAATAAAATATCTATATTTAATGAGTAATATAACACAATGAAGCTCATAATCATGATATTTTTGGAGGTATTAAACCATGCATATTCAAATAACTTGGAAATAAGGTTTTGGCATTTTACAAAAATGCTATTTATAAACCTTAGCGAGAGTATCAGTGAGCTCATCAGTATCAATCTTATAGTCAAAGTAAATGAATCTAAATTTTCTTCAAAAATGCATAATAACAGCATTAACTACAAATACATTCCACTTTAGGGTATTGATATAGTGGTTCATGACCTTTGAATACTTTTTGATATTGTTTTTCCACAAATTGAAAATATATGCTGAAAATGTGTTATAACAAAAACCCAATAAAATAATTGGATGTTAGTGTTGACCAAATGTCAAGCACTTCTACACAAGAAGTGAATACACTCTCATCTTCATGTCAAGTAATGCATTATTTGTTGGCAGGTTGTCAAAAAAAATTGCAGCCAAACTTTCATATCACTTTTTGCATCCAATTTTTATAGCAATAACAATTCCCATAGCAAAGTGAACTGTAATATTCTAAGGATGACAAAGCTGCAATATTCTGCTTCACATGCAAAAATGACCTTTGATGCAACTTGGAATAAACTCTCCACCCCACTATTCACCCTTCCTGAAGCAAATCCCAAGCATTCTGATGGATACTTTCCAGATGAGAATCCGTTAAAGCAGTTATACAGTCAAATTGAGTTACCTTGTCCTTATGCTAGGAAGATGAATCTTTAACAAAAAGGAAAATAAACATTCAAAAGATGGTCTAGAAAGTCAAAATACTGAATCCATCACACTATTTCCATATTCTTACAACAGATTAAATCCATCTTTTAAAAAAATACTCTCTTTGAGAAAAAAAGTATACTCTCCATTTAAGTGAAATCAAAAGTATAATCACAAAATGTAGGATGTGCTATGCCACAGACACTCTAGTTACTAATTCAAGTGTTGGTTAATGAGGGATTTTTAGGCCAACTCTGCCTCATCTGACATTGTGCATTATACTTGCTGAACACATGCTAGCAAATTATGAGAAAACACAAAAAGTAGAGGTTGCAGGTGCCTGGCTCTGCGATGAGTCCCAGCTGGTTTCAGCCTTTGTAGAACATCTAGATGACATAATACCACCATTTATTTAGGCTGAGGGTTGCAGCTACAGGATTTTTGATCATGTAAACCGAGCGTACCCACCTGCTAAACGTGGATATAGCCTCACAGTTATTTTACTTGAAATGTTTTAGGATAAGGAAAAGGAAAAGATTTGTTATGCTCTGCCTTTAGGGAACAGAATCTACGATAATTACCAAGGGACTAAGTTTACTGTCCCAAATATGCCACCTGAAATGCCCTAAGAAGGTCTATTTCCAAAGTATGTGGCAAGAATTACAAACCCTGTCAGACAATGTCAGTGAGGATGCTGAGAGACAATCACAAGCAGATTTACCTAAATCCAATAACAATGTAAGGTTCAAATATATATGTGTATATATATATATATACACACATATATGCACATGTATACATTCTCTTTATTATATAACTACTGTACATATAGATGGGAGAGCATTACTACTTCAAAAAAATCATCTGAGTTCCTAATGACAAATGCAATGGATGATTTTAATTTATAATTTGCCAAGATGTTCAACTTAGTTTTTAGAAAAGTAAAATTCAATTGGTGTACAGATAGTATGCTCTTGCTCTTTCTCTCTTTCTCTTTCTCTTTCTCTTTCTCTTTCTCTCTTTCTCTTTCTCTCTCTCTCTCTCCCTTCCTTCCTTCCTTCCTTCCTTCCTTCCTTCCTTCCTTCCTTCCTTCCTTTCTTTCTTTCTTTCTTTCTTTCTTTCTTTCTTTCTTTCTTTCTTTCTTTCTTCTTTCTTTCTTATATCCAGAACTCACCCCTCTCAGCTTCCTTCAAGTGTTTCATGTTGCTGGCATTAACCCTGCCTGATAATACAAAAATAAGACTGGCTGGAAGAACATTTATCTTTCCCTGGTAAACTCATTATTATCTGTCACAGTATCTCTAGGGATAACTGGGAGGAAGACACAGGCTGGTATGAATCCCATGCATTTCCTCATCATTCCTGCCTCAGCTCTCTTGCTTCCTGAATATCACAAACCCTCTTACGTGTAAGGCTCCTGAGCAATGCTGAATGATACTTCCGATAGCTTCACGGCTCAAAGAACCACCTAAACCATTAGGTGCACGAAGCTCATTGTTACTGATGGAGCTCGGGGAGGACTGCCCCAAAAGATACCACTTGGGCATATTGATTATTTTAAATTTGAGTTACTTAAGAACAGCCAGTGCATAAAGAACTCTTATTTGCCCCCCTCATAAGCAGGGAATGAATCTCCCATGTGAAAGGTACCCTCTCCCGGACCAGGAGGTACACATGCTTATCACCAGGGGCAGGGAGCTGAGAGCTGAGAAGGCTGTGTAAACACACATTGCTCCTTCTTCACTAATTTACTACCCCAAGCCATAAACTTCTCTATCTTGTCTATGCTTCACAAATGTATTGTTTCCTTGTCTACAAGGTATAAAAGCTTCCTGACTTGGTCACTTCTCTTCACTTCACGAGGAAAAAAATATAGAAGTGAAAATATGTTTCACATACTATTTATCTATAAATGTATGTGTATATTTATAAAGTATGTGTATATTATTTCTATATTAATATATGTATGCTTATATTGTCTATAAACATTTATTGTTTGTATATTATATTTTATATGTTTATATGCTCATGTGGGTTTTATATGTTTATATTGTGTTTGTATACATATACATACAGACATATGATTTTTTTTTAATGAAGCATAGAGTGAGCAGTGGTGCCTCTGGAGAATGTCATGGCATTTAGATAAATTTCATTTTAGTAGTAGAGCCATTTTTTTCTATTTTTAAGCTAAGCTATTTTAATCATGAAATGTGATCTATCAAATAGACTATCATCTTATTTTTTGTCTTTCTAAAAGCGAAAAGAATTATGCATATTCCAAACATGTGTTAAGAAAGTAGGCCTCTAAATAGACATGTATAAATAACACTATTTTAAGATTTTTAATTCAAAATAAAATTATCCAAAAGTGAGATGCCAAGTATTGCTTTAGAGTTAACCCTAAGCTATTTCTCCAGATAGCATGAGGGCTACTCTTAGCACAGGTGCATTTAAGCAATGAAATAAAGCTTGTCTAGTTGGGTTGTATCCTGTGAAACTAGAGCATCTTAACTTGAATAGAGAGAGAGGGTAGAGCTCATCCAACCTATAGCATCTATCAGTACTGCTTTTGGGGAGCTTGCTGGATGACTATTAAAAAAAACAGAAGGATTGGAACCCTAACTTCCCTTCTCAGGTACAACTGTTACTGTCTATTTGGTGAGATTCTCACATGGAAAGTTTGCACTTTTCTTTGATTTTTTTTCTACCTGTGTTTATCCTCCATAATTTTCTTTTCATTTTACTGTTTATTTTTCTTTGTCCTATGACTTTCTGCTTCCTACAAGTAATGCCCTTGCTTACACCATCATTTCTATTTTCTGGAATATTCTTACCATTTATCCAATCCCCCACCTTCACTATTGCTCCTTCTGTCCTGAATGTGATTTTCATGTCATATAGCTCTTCTTCACTTTTTACACAGCAATGTATAGTTGAAAAAAAATTTAATTTCTATCAAAGTAAGATCATTGTTCTCTTCCTTAAAATAATGTTATCCTTTTATTTTTCCTCAGTCTTATTTACAACCCCTCTGAGCTTTACTGTCTATGTTTAATGAGCTCCCAACTGCTTTACTCTGCATGTAATCTTCTTGTTAATTTTTTCTTCTGTGTTATTGCTTATTCTGTAGTGCTCTGCCCCCATCTGACTAGGATTCTGGTCAGCCATCACCTTCTCAACACTGATCTCTGTTCACCCCAGACTCAGGACTCACAGAGAACCCCATTTATACGTCTGTCATTGCATTTACATTATATTCTAATTATAATATAATATATTCTAATTATATCATTCTTCCACAAGGAGAGTAAGTGTATATATGTATACACCCATATACACATGGACATATACAATATATAATCCATATATATACACATATATATAATATATAATATATACTACCTAATGCTGCCTGTATATACACATATCTAATATATAATACATATGTAACATACACTACATAATGTTACCATTTAGTAATTGTTAAAAAACTAAATGTGAATCTCAATTTAAAACAATCTAGTTCAAAATAATATTAACTTCAATACTCTCCAGAAATGTTCTCCCATATACATCCTACCTCCTCCTTTGTATTATTGCCATCATACAAATTACACTTGTATATGTTAGAAGCCTTTTAGCATAGGTTTAGAATTAATCATAAATAGATAATAGAACATAAAGTTACAAACAAAAACGTATTTATATTGTCTTTCATGATACCTCTGCAGCCACTACACTGGCGCTGTTTATTCTCTATGTGGATTTCAGTTACCCTCCAGAGCCCTTCCGAATCAGGCTGAAGGATTGCCTTTAGCATGTCTTGGGAGACAAGGTGGACATTCCAGTTAGGGACGCGATAAAGGTGCAGTGCAGCACCATTTTACATCACGAGAGAATATACCTGTCTGTTCATTTACTGCTGTTCTCCCTTTTGAGTAAAAAATGTCATATGCTTTTTGTACAATTAGATTACTTTGGATTTGAAATATAAAATGAACAATCACCCCACTCTACACCTGCTCCCAATAATCGTAAAGTGCTGCCCAGAGTTTGAATAGTGGAGAAGCATACCGGAGTCCTCACTCTTCAAATCAGTTATGCAGTGATGCATTTGTTCACTCACGTTCTCACACAATTTTTGTCATCCACTTGAGTCATTCACTACATTTGACTCTCCATAGGTTTTCCTTGGAATTTTCTCGATGCATGGCTGATACTATAATAATAATTTCTTTCATACCTTAAAAATTATTAAAAGAACCAGATAGAATTCTGCAGCTCTACGATATAATAAATGAAATAAAATTCCATTCAAGACACTCAATAAAAATGGAGCCTGCATAAGAAAAAAATTAGTTAACTTAAAGATAGTGCAATCAGAATTATCCAGTGAGAAGCAGAGAATAGGAATAAAAAGTTAACTACAAAATATTATTAAATAAACTATATAAAATTTATGTATTTATTTATTATTTATTTATTTATTTATTTATTTATTTATTTATTCTTTTACTTTTCCCGTTAGATTTATAATCCACCCACAATTAGTTTGTAAGGCATGCAGTAGGAATTAAGATTTATTTATTTATCTCTGTGTGGCCAATTGAATTAGCACCATTTCTAAAAATGACTATAGGTTCTCCACTGTACTGTAGTGTCACAATATTATAACAGACAATCCTATACTCACTATTCTGTATCATTGGGCTATTTCTCTAAACTGTGTCATCATCACACTATAATAAATTCTATAGCTTTATAATAAATTATTTTCTGATAGAAGAAGTGCTATGTCATTGTCTTTTTCAAGATTGCCTGGTTTTACAATTTTTAGTTCTTGGTATGTCTACATATGTTTTACAAACAGTTTAATGTAGATATGTATTTTCATATTAACTGGTATTTAGAAGTATGGGTAAATATAGATAATAATTCTAATTATATACGTAATTTTATATTTTACTTACAATATTATCTTAGCTGCTAAAAAAAGTCAGTTCTACATCTGCTTTAAACTCCTTATATGGCTATTTACATATTTTTTCTTACTGTACTAATTAGGACATCTTCTATAATATGGCAAGAAGCAGCAATCATCAGAATCTTTTCTTCTTCCCTATTGACATAAAGTGGCTACATTTCTGTTATTGTTTAAACATCTCTAGCATCTGAATTGATGTTTCTCATTTTTTTTCCCTGAAATTTCTTTTTTTGAGTATTATTTTATTTTCAGATTTGATTTAGACTATTCATTCTATTAAAATATTCTATGTATATATTGATTTCTTGAGGGTTCTTTTAAAATTTACTTTGTTAGTTAATTGGTTAGTTAGCTGCACCTTTCATTTACCGAGAATGTGGGTTTGTCTATTGTAGAAAGGCAGGATATCACCGTGGTTGGGCTTAAAGTCTTGAAACAGACAACCTGATTTTGAAACTCAGCTCTAGCTTGTAGTTAATGTTCCATCCTGAGCAAGCTTCTCATGTTTTCTGTGTCTCAATATCATCATTTGTAAAAGGAGAGAAATAATAAAACACCTAATAGAGCTGTAGATACAGAAAAGTTATTTTATGCAAAGTTTTTATAGCAGTGTCTAGTATGTAATAAATACTATAGAAGCAGGAGCTACTAGTATCTGTCCCTTTAAAATGATCTCTCCAGAGCATGTGAAATTCTTTTAGTAAAATAATACCTCTCCCCACTTAGTCTGAAACATTAATCTACTCATAGGCAGTGTGGATTGGATATGATGCACCCAACAGAAGTTTCAGAGGTTATTCTTGAATAATCTAAGTTATTTCCTAGATTCCATATTCTTGGCCACTGCAAATAATTTGTGCATCTAGGGCTAAATACAACTTTCAGATTAGATCTCATCCTGAGGTTCAAAGAATGATTGAGGTTGATTTGGAATGAGGCCTCATTTTCTGAAAGTATTCTCTAACTGGCTCAGGATGTTGGTGCACAGTGGACAGGGTGAATTATTACTGAGATGTTATTCCATGCTTGAAGATGAGTTTGGGGCCTTCCATAAATTTGAATTATTCCCATTTTGACTGCCTAATCGGAGTTTTGTTGCAGCTGCTGTTTCTATTTGTTATTACACCCAGCAGTTAATTATAAATGATGTTAAAACATTCAGGCATTCTGATTGCTAATTTGGCTAAATATTACCTGTCTTATAAATCTAAGTAATAGGTGTCATGTGGACTCAAATGGGTTCTAAAACAGATGGTTACACTAAAACATACACAGTCGTAGTGTAAGAGAAGGATAGGAAAGAAAATGAACATTAGCTTAAAATGCTTACTTTTCTTTTTAGGAGTGGCAAATGAATGGAATAATTTGTTGTTTTTGTTTTTGTTCTGTTGGCTTTTTTTTTTTTTAGACCTGCTCTTTTACTAGGCCATCAATTGCATTGATCTAAATTAATATCATTCGCTTCTTGTAAAATCTGCACAAGTTAAAATTAAAAATAGCTTACTCTTCTCTCAAAACCACAGGGAGACAGTAATTAAACTATAAAAAATTCCACATTTGATTAAAATAGAATATAGATCCCCACCACATATCAAGAAGATCATTTACCACATACATTGCAGTGAAATTTGGATTAATTTGAGGGAGGATTCTGGCTACCGGTACACCCCCCCAGGTGTCTGGCACCATGCACCGTTTGAAGAGGGAAACCAAAATGCTTTTGAAGAACCTAAATGATGATGTATCTTTCTTTATCGCAGAAGACAACTGCATATACAGGAAGCCCAAGGAAAGCAGCAAATATATCTGAAGTCCGTTTGCACAACACATGACATCCAGTTAATAAATGACTAAAGGAGGGACAACACAGATCATCATGATCATTAGTTGTCTGTTCTAGATGTCTCACTAATTAACATAAAGAAACAACCTTCAGGTTGAAACTTCTGGGGAGGAGATAGAAAGAAAGAAGCAAAGAAACAACCAGACAAACAACTGTGTGGTTGATTTTGTAGCCAGTGAGCTAAATTTAGTAAAAATAATAACCAAAGCAAAGATGTGGCAATAAACCAGAAACTACAGATATCCCTAGATGTCACACTGACTGTAGCATGGGGGGCATGTCGACCAGAAAAGGAATGCCAAGATGAAGGTAGAAGTTTCAAGAGAAAGGGATAACTCAAATTCAGACCGAATTTTCTACTGAAGTTGCTAATTGTGCCTGTATGTCCCACAGGCTCATTCCCCCGACTCCCTTGTAATTCCAAAAACACACATGAATTTTAATCAGCGGAGATCCAGATAGAAATTTCCTTCTATAAAGACAAATAGTGATAGCAAAAATTATGGCTAACTACCAGAAATGAGGGGGAAAAATACCAGATATATATGATATATACAGTTCAGAAGATTTACTCAAGGAAACAAATTATTTTCATATACTTTTCATACTTTGAGGGTATCTGGAGCAAAAATAAACTTGCAAAACTAGAGTGCTGTTATTTAATTATCCCTCTACTTCTTAAAACAATTAGATATGGGAGCATTTGAAATAAAAGATTAAAAATAGCCAAAAAGAATTAAGTTCAATTATTGAACCTAGACTCTTGGGAATTGAATAGCCCTGAGATTTGATGCCTATACGACCACGGAACATCAAGAAATATCTTTTCTAAAATAGGATTATGAGGGGAAATAAAAGAGACAATACATGTTGAAAGCTTTACACAGTGTGCCTAGTAGGCACAATCTCATAAATATTACCTGCCATTACTATCATTGCATTTATTAAGTATTCCTCTGCATTATTAGATCATATTATAATATCAATTTAATTATTAACTATATGTTTACCACAAATAAACATGTTTTATGCTTTTTTCCTTTTATTAATTTATTTATTCAATTATATGTATATATTAATATGTAACATGTATTTAATGTATGTAAAATTTATTATTATGAAATATATTCTATGTACACATATATGAGGAGTTATAAATGGTGACCTCCTTTATATGAACCTGCTTGGTATGATGTGTTCTTGTTGAGCAAATCCTGCCTTTCCTTACTTTATGCAACTTCTTAGTTCTTATCTATTCAAATACTACTACCCTCTATCTGCTTTCTTCTTTCTTCTTAGCTTCTGATTGGACAAATCTTAAAACCTCTCCTCCTCTAGGGGTTTTATTTGTTGGTTTTTGTGTGTACCATTTTTCTTTGTAAGTTTCTCTGAGTAAATAATTTAGCTCTATTTTCTATCCATTCATTTAACATTCAGCTTTTCCTGACCTGCTGTTTAGCCTCTCCATTTAATACTAAATTTGGAATTCTTTCTTTGTTCCCCAAATCTGGCTGTTCATTTTTCTTTTCTATCTTAGATTGTATCTATTGTTTTTAGCAGCTTTAAGTTTATAACAAAAGAGAGAGGAAGGAGCAGACATTTAGCATGTGACTCCTGGCCCCACACTGTCACTGTCAACATTAGATCTCCTTCCAGACTGGTACAGTTGTGACAACTGATAAACTTACACTGCCACACCACCATCCCCAAAGACAAGTTTACGTTACAGGTCACCTTCGAGGTGTGTTCTGTGGGTTTAGGCAAAGATCATGAGATCATGACACTGATCTTTTCCATGTCTCCATAATTTTGTCTTCGTCAGACTGTCACATAGTTGAAAACATGCTATACTGCTTTTCCGGACTAGTTTCTTTCAACTAGTAATATGCATTTAAGGTTCCTCCATGTCTTTTCATGGCTTGATATTTTCTTTCTTTCTAGTCCTGAATAATGTTCTGTTTGTCTGATTATTCTGCAGTTTATCCATTTAGCTACTGAAGGACGTTTTGATTGCTTCCCGATTTTGGCAACTGTAAATAAAGCTGCTGTAAAGAAGCCTGTACAGGCTTTTGTATGGCCATGTTTTCGATTCCTTTGGGTAATTACCAAGAAACACAAGTGCAGGACCGTATGGTAAGAATATGTTTAGTTTTGTTAAGAAACTGCCAAACTGTCTTTCAAAGTGGCTCTTCCATTCAACATTTCTACCAGCAATGAATGAAAGTTATTTGCTCCACATTCTTGCCAGCATTTGATGTTGACAGTATTCAGATTTGTAGCATTCTAATAGGTATGTAGTAGTGTTCTCACCATTTTAATTTGCATTTCCCTGATGCTATATGATGTGGGGCATCTTTTCACATGCTTATTTTCCACCTGTATATCTTCTTTGCTGAGGCGTTTGTTAAAGCCTTTGGCCCATGTTTTAATTGGGTTGCTGTTTTATTACAGTTGAATTTTAAGGATTCTTGTATATTTTGGATAACAGTTGTTTTTTTTTTTAAGATTTTATTTATTTATTCATGAGATACACAGAGAAAGAGAGAGAGAGAGAGAGAGAGAGAGAGAGAGAGAGAGAGACAGGCAGAAGGAGAAGCAGGCTCCATGCAGGGAGCCCAATGTAGGACTCCATCCCAGGACTGCAAGATCACACCCTAGGCCGAAGGCAGGCACTAAACCACTGAGCCACTCAGGCGTCTCAACAGTTCTTTATTGGATATATCTTTTGCAAATATTTTCTCTCAATCTGTGTCCTTTTATTCTCTTAGCAGTGCCTTTTGCTGAATAGATAGATATAGATATAGATATAGATAGATATAGGTATAGATATATTTCAACAAGATCCATTAGATTTTCTATGGAATTTATGCTTAGGAAACAAATACCAGCAAACATGCAGCCATTGTATATCTGGGGACAGAGACACATGAAATGCAAGGCAGAGTAAAAGTGAAAAATGAAGGGATCACAAAGATCCAGAAAGAGAATCGTACAGTTACACAGCTGGTCTCTTGTTTTATCCTGCACAGGTTTTTATAGGAGGTAATAGATTTTCCACATGCAATAGTCCAGTTTCAGAAAGAGGCTCTTTTTGATGATAGCCTTCCAACTGATACAATTTTTGATTATGTTTTTTTACTAATAAAAAATACTATGTTCCTTTTACAGAAAACATGATAAAAATATTACCTTAGCCTGCTTCTTTTTTTTGATGAAAAAAATTTAATGTTAAAAAAAAATAACAAAGTGGTAGATGGTCCAGTTCACACACAGAAAACCTGAGGCACATGTAGGTATTTTCCAACCATCTTCATCTAGCAAGATGACCCTGGTAAACTGACTCTCTGGTCTGTACTTAATTCATTGCCAAGCAATAATTATCACCACTGCATTAACGATATTTTGAATTTATATTTATACAAAGACTGTCTTTATCTTGTAGAATTCCAGTATTTTCACCTCAAAATTTTAATTGTGTTTTTATGTTGGTCTGCTCCTTCTAAGAGTGAAATTTAACAAAATATTTTAAGTATTCTTGATTTCTCTGAGATATTCCCATCTCTATGTCAGTGTAACTTTACAATTAATGAAAGCAAAATAAGAAGAAAGGTAAGATATTTTCCTTCATGGCAAAAACTCACTGGAAAGTACTCTAAGACGTTTACCTTGTGGTGGTGGTGATGATGGTGGTGGTGGTCTTTCACTTATAACATGGCTGCTGCAAAGCAATTGCAAGAATATTCTGGCTTTGTCTTCTTCCTGGGTACAGTGTTAGGTACTAAGGGTTATTTGCTGGTCAAAGGAAAAGTTATTTTAGATATAGTCTTCAAAAGTTGTAACTATCACTGAAAGCTTTTCTGGTAGAGTTTAAATGCCACAGTGTGCAATTTGCCAGTGATTCCACAGTACAAAAGAGAAAAGGTGCTTCAACTATTATGTGCATTGTGGTGTATTTGTTGAGAAATATTTCAGACCCTAAACTAGTTTGATTTTTCTGGTAATATAAGATTTCTGTTTCTTAAAGCAATGAGGTATTTTAACATTTGTTAAAATGTTGTATATTGGGGTTCCAAAAGTCATTTATTCTTTACACCAAATATATATACTACCACCCGGGCATCCAGTACCTGTCATGTCTTGCTATTTAAATACAATGAAAAGTCAATAATGTAGAAAAACAAAACCCAGTGAGAAAAAAGTTTTACAGAGCACTCTCCTCATTAAGAAATGAAAAGCAGTTTCAACTATAGCTTGTAGAATATGACTTCTATCATGAATTCAGGGAAGTCTGCAATGCTCCATTAACTTTACTGAAGATCTTCTTTAAGAACACCAAAAGCTTCTCTGAAAAATCCTCCTCTGGTTCAATTTAAACAGATCTATTCTCAGATACTTATTTTGCCTTAATTTTTCACTGATGGAATTAATTTCTCTCTTTATTCGATAAGTAAAGAGATTCCACCAAGGATCATTTTGCCATATAAATGTGCTAATAGGGTCAGGGCATGGCTCAGTCACACGTGAACAAAAACCTGAAGGAGGGAAGAATTTTATTTAGGAATATTTGGGAGAACATTCATAGTATGAGGAATGGCCTGAATGACAACTCATGGGTAACCCCTTAGCAGGAACTGCCTGCATAGATGTGTCAGAAAGGGGGCCAATATTGCTGGAAGAGAGGACAGGGGGCAGAATTTTCTGTCTTGTTCTCATTATTTGGATTTCAATAATGTGCTGAAATTTGTGCTGAAAGAGAAACACAAATCTGCATTCATAATTTTTGTAAATATTCTAAATTCTCCTTCCAGTGGGATTATTTACGCTGAATCAGTAATGCAAATAAATCCCTGCTTAAGTCAGGTCTTACCAACATCAACTGTATTCAAACTTTTGGATAGGATCTTCATGGAATTTTAACCTTTTTAAAAATATATATTTATTTATTCATGAGAAACACACACACACACACAGACAGACAGAGACAGAGACAGAGACAGAGACAGAGACAGAGGGAGAAGCAGGCTCCATGCTGAGAGCCTGACGTGGGACTCAATCCCGGGTCTCCAGGATCAGGCCCTGGGCTGAAGGCAGGCGCTAAACAGCTGAGGCACCCCTGAATTTTAATCATTTTATTTAAATTATTTTATTTTACCTTACTTAAAGGAGTTTGCACATTTTTCATATGTTTAAGTAAAACATCTGTGGGTTTTTTTGGGTTTGGTGGGGTTTGCCTGTAAAGAATTAGTTAATCTTTCCATTTCATTTTAGGTCTTTTTTTGGTATTCATTTCACAGAGCTTCTTACAAGAAAAATATAATATGTTACTGGTTGTAAATATCTTCCCAGATTTTAATTTTTATTTATACTTCCTTCATAATTGTGTGTGTGCATGCACATGTGTAGTGGAAGCAATTTTTCCCTAATTTCTGACAAACTAACAACACTTCAGTATTCTCCCACAATTAAAAAGTGCACATAAAAAAAAAACCCTACTGTATTTTCCTCTTATTCTTTCACTTTCTCATTTTCCATTGAAACATTTGGTTCATCTATAATTGTTCTTGTTGTATAGTGTAAAGTGCGGATCCAAATTTTTTTTACCAAGATGCTTACGCAGTTGTGCCAACTTCTTATATCACAGGCATAGCTTTCCTACATTGATTTGCCATGCCACATTAATCATAAATTGAAGGTTTGTTTCTGTTTATAGACTCTATTCTGTTCCATATGTCCGTTAGACTGCTACAATCAATGTTTTCATTATGGAGCCTTTATAACCCATTGTGATAGCCGATAAAATGCCAACCAATTTTGCGTCTCACTATTTCTTATTTTAAATTTATTTCTGGGTGCCTGGGTGGCTTAGTCAGTTAAGCGTCTGCCTTGGACTCAGGTCATGATCTCAGGGTCCTGGGATCCAGCCCCACATGGGGCTTCCTGCTCAGGGGGAGCCTACTTCTCCCTCTCCCTTTACTCCTCCCCCCGCTTGTGCTGTCTTTCTCTCTCTCTCAAATAAATAAATAAATAAATAAATAAATAAATAAAATCTTAAAAAATAAAAATAAATTTATTTCCTAATCAGATGGAAATTATTCTTAAATACTTCCTGTCTTACATCCAGTGTATTTTCATTGTTCTCCTCTGCCTCCACATTTTTACATGCAGGTTTCCCATCCTGTGTCTTTACTACTCTTGGAATCCATCATGGGGAAGTTATCAATGATGGCAGACACATTTCAAATCCTCCATGTATTCAAAGGCATTACCCCCATCTATGGCTTCTGTCTTCTGTCTTAAGAGGTTTCTGTGACATTTTGTTTAATATTGTTTCTCAAGTACATGGCCCATATTTTATCTATGACATTTGCTGAGCTTTTCTTTCTTATATCTTAAATATTTACATTTATCCAGTTTCTAGTCTTTTTCTTTCATCACTTAACACATTCTATTGGATATTATTCTAATTCATGATGTAAATCATTCAAATATAAATTCGGAACCACTTTTATATTGAAAACGTTCATATATATTTGCATATCTATGTTCTATAGTATTTCTAGTTGATCATTGGACATCTCCACTCATGTATTTCAGGAAACACACCCCTATGGATTTAAAAAGAAGTTTATCATATGTTCTCCACATCCATACTTCTGCTGTTCAGTTTTTCTTGATAATCCAGGTACTCAAATTTGATGAGAAAAGCTTATATCTGATAACATTCACAGATTTTGTAATTATCTCTTCCTTATAAAAAGTTTTCTTAAAGCACATGATTTATGCGCCCTTTCAAACATATGCCTCATTAGTCTTCTCACTTGACTTTTTGTGGCTACTCATATAGTGGAAACTATGTTGACCTAATTGTTGGAGGCCTTCTAAGATGCATAATTGGTTTGGTTACTTTTGCTATGAAATATAGATATTTGTATTATAGATTATATATTATGTATATACTTATATTAAATGCTTTTCATCACATTTTCATGATGTAGCAATTTAAATCAAACTTCTAAATGAAATATTTATTTCAAACTTTCTAATGCTGGTTCAGTATGAATCTATACATTTTCTCTAGCAATTAGCTGGTATACTTTTTAATTCTTTCAGTCAGTTATAATATATCCTTTTTCTTTATACTAATAAATCTTTCTTGCAAGGGGTATTTTATTTTCAGACTATTACAGTGAAAAACTACTGCTGGAAAAATGCTTTTCTTTCTTTCTGCTATACAACTGATGCCTAATCTTATATTGGAAGCAATTACTTCTATATCTCCTAAGTCCCATGTCATGATTAATAAACAGATATATATATTCTTATTATCACTTATTATCATTTAATTATGAAGCCAGAGCTGAGATTCTCAGAGCTAAGCTTCTAAATTTAGACTTTAAAATTACCCAACTTCTCCATACTTCAGGAGACAACATCAGCCTTTGAGTTTTAAGGCTTATCATAGACTCTTAGGATCTTCTCTTCTTAGTGGTTAATTGGCAGCTTCAGCTAGCGAAATCATTTTAACTCCTTTCACTTTTCTAGTGAAAGTAAATGACAAAAATGGTAGGTGTATTGTGCTTCTTAGCTTACTTACACTGCCTTGAAGTTACTGTTAGGACATAGATGAAGTATAATGTGATGGCTATGAGCACAAATTCCAATTCTGAGTCCTGGCTTTCTATTGTGATATAAATGAAAAGCTAACTCAAGGCATTATGTTACAGATTAAATGACAGAGTAGGCAAAAATATATACCATTACTTCTCAAATATTAAACGTTTCTTGACCTCTGGATTGTATCTTCCACTGCTAATTAGACAAGATTTTTTTGGCTTACATGAAGAATATTTACAAAGCCACAATGGATTTATGGCAAAGTTTAATCCAGTGGCAAGAAGTATTGAGAATGGAGTCCAAGAATAATTCTGTGGAGAACAGCTGATTATAACCTCAGAAGTCTACATTTTCTTCCTTTATTTTTAATTGTGGTAAAAACACTTAACATGAGATCTACTCTCTTAAAAAATTTGGAGTGCACAATCCAATGTTATTAATTATAGGCACTATGTTGTACAGCAGATTTCTAGAACTTACTCAGTTTGCATAATGGAAACATTTTATCTGTCAAACAGCAGCTTCCCATCTCGGCCTCCTCCCAGCTGCTGGAGACCACCACTCTATTCCCTGGACATGTCTTTGCTGATGTTTCAAAGGTATTTTGGTAAAATCCCCTTCCTAGGGTATTAAGAGCTGGCTAATACTTTGCTCTTACCTTGAGTACAAAAAAGCAAATAAATTACAAAATAATAACTTTTCTAGAACCATTGTGGTCTCAATGGAACCAATTAGTGAGTATGTAAAAACAGGCCAATTCCAAAAGAGATGAGGCATGATCCCTGGTCATCTGTGGCAGAGCAACAGAGAAGCAGCTGTCAATTGTATTTTCAAAACCCCACCAAAACCTTCTCCCAAACAGAACAAAGGCTTATGCCACTGAGAGAGAAGTTAGTAATCCTGCCATCCCCAGGGCACAGGTGAAGAACCACTGTGACTAGAAGAAAAAGAAAGAAAAATACTTACCACGGGAGGAGAAGACAAGAGAATGCGGAGTCCATACTAATCCTAATCTGATGATATAATAGGGCTCCTACCTCTAGGGAAAGGACAATCTGTGGTCTCTCACACAAGATTCATCAAATTTATAAGACAAGACATGGTTACCATGGGGAGAAAGGATGCAAAAATCAGGAAAACCAGAAACTTATGAGCATGGAGAACAAGAAACATGAGTCCAGAAAACATTGACACCATTAGACTACAACAACAGAGAGTAAACTGGGCTTTCCCACCTAGTATGCAACCACTAGGCAGTGAACGATTGCAATTTGTCACACGAAGGAGACAAAAGAGTAGAAAGAAACCACATCTGAGGTATAAGTACAAGGGAAGTCAGTAGCTGAATTACAAAGAAAAAGATCTTTTGCACATCAGATTCTATAGTAGGTATTACATAAAATTAGAGGCATTTGAAACCAAGGTTTGCTGAAGGTAACCGTGATAATAACGGAGCCACACCCAGCCTAACCACTGCTTAGATTGATTCACTCTTCCATTTCACCAGCCAAACAGAAGAAAATGCATTCTCATTCCATTATTCACCTCAGTCATCACTGTTCTGTAAACAATGTCTAGCACTCAATCAGAAATGATGCACCCCATAGAAAGCAAGCTATAAAAAAAAAACGTTATCAAGAAACAAAACAATCAATGGAAGCAGACTATTTTATTGCTGCATAATAAATTGCCTCAAAAGTGTCAGATTAAAACAGCACACAGAGATAACCTAAATGTTAGAACTATCAGAACATTTAAAAATGCTTCAATATGTTAAAACATCTTAAAGGTAAGAGACAAATGGGGCGAGATCCCAGAAAAAAAAAAATAGAGAGAGACAAATGTGCATGAAGAGATGAGAAAATCTGGTAGATCGATGCAAATTGTTAAAAAGCCAAACCACAAGAAGCTTAGCATAAAAACAAGCAGATGAAGAATGCCTTGGACAGGCACATCATCACCCAATAGCACCAAGAGTAGTCTGTTAAGAAAAATAGTAAGTGTGAAAAACAGAAAGAAAAAGGAGTGAAGCAAACAAACAAATACAGCATCCATGAACTATGGGACAATGAGAAACAATATGTGTAACTGGACAAAAAATGAAAGGAGAAAGAAAAAGAGTATAGAAAAAAATATATGAAGAGTAAATAATTTTTCATAAACAATGAATAATATCAAACCACGGATTCAAGAAACTCAGAGAACTGCAAGAAAAAGAAACATAAATTTTTAAAAATATACACCAGGATAAATCATAGTTAAATGACAGAAACCAAAGGGGAAAAGGAAGAAATCTTGTCGACAGCTACTTGGAAACTTTAGCCTTCCTCCTTCAGTAAATCATAGACCAAGTAGAAGGAAAACAGTAACCAACCTGAACTACCAACCAGCTTGAACTGTGGGTATTTCAAAATCATGGAGCACAAAACAAAACTTTTGCTTCTCCTACCATCTTCCCTATTTACGTAATGACAGTGCTGTTCATCTACTTCATCAGGGCCAAAACCCTGGGAGTTACAAGAGAAGACAAGAGAATGTTTCACTACTTCTTCTCACATATGTTCTATGATCAACCAGTCAGCAAATATTGCCTGTTCTACTTTTAAAACACACCCCAAATCTGGCAGCATAGCAGCTCTTCTATTACCAGGAACCTGGCCTCTTGCATTGACTAATACAATAATCCCTTAGCTGGCAACACTGCTTCCCTACCATAGACGATTCACAAAGCAGCAGAAGTTTTTGTGCATAGTACACAAATCAGATGATTTTATGTTTCTGCTGTAACTCTTCAAATGCCTCCATGTCCATGTGATCTGGACTCTGATTGCCTCCGATCTTCATATCCTACCACTCCGCCTTTACTTTCACTGTTCAAGCTCTCCAAACCTTGCCATTCTCTTAAACAAAATACCTTTTTTAAATTTATCATGGCATTCACAGCTAAGATTTCCTCTGATTTGAATATTCCACCCACCAGTTTTTGCCAGTTTCTGCCTCCTTCACATCACCCCAGAGATGCTTTATCATCTATCCTGGTATGTGTGCTTCCTGCACCAACATCATTATCTAAACTTGTAGTATTTTTCCACTGCTCGTGTGTTGATTTCAGTCTATTTCATCGTGATGTAAGATACACGACCCCACCTAAACAACGTTGGTTTTCAACAGCAACATCCCCAGACCCACAACAAATATAGAAAGCATTTCCTAAATGTTCCTGAAAGATTAGATTGCAAATTATATGAAAATGAGTATTTTCCAATGATTCCCTATTGTGGCTGTACAGTTTTAGGAATAAAATAGGATATGACTAATCATAAGTCTGGAAAAATCAGTTTTACTATTAAAAGTTCTTAAATTTCTTTATTTATTTACTTATTTATAGATTTTATTTATTTATTCATGAAAGACAGAGAGAGAGAGAGAGAGAGAGAGAGGCAGAAGGAGAAGCAGGCTCTATGCAGAGAACCCAACGTGGGACTTGATCCCTGGTTCCCTGATCACGCCCTAAGCTGAAGGCGACACTAAACTTCTGAGCTACCCAGACTGCCTAAAAGTTCTTAAACTTAATAGCATGTTTTATTTAAAAAAATATAAGCTTTACACCTGCTGAACTACATGATATGTCTCTTTTTTATTAAAAATGGATGCTATGCAACTCATTATTTCCATTTTATTTTCTTGACTGTCATGGAGTTCAAGTTACATATTCTAATTTGCAATAATTATCTTTAGTCTGGGTTTTGAAAGTGATTGTAGAGTTCTTATCTTATTTCAGTGTTTTAATAACACTATGGAATTGATATTTTTAATTAAAAAGTCTCCCATAGTGTCTTTTTATGTATGGCATACACCTAACAGTATTCCTGACATATCTACACTATTATATGCTTAATAGCTAATAGGTCAGAAGATGTAGGTTTGGGTTTACCAAGGGTTTCTCAGGAAATATTACAATAAATCTAAAGATCATACAATGGCACAATGTTACTGCAGCCTAGCACAAAGTCACCATTGCTATAGTGCATAGGTGCTTATAAATATGCATGGTTGTCATTGACTGTTGGCAAGATTAATTTAAAAAGAATAGCAGAATAAAATACAAAGCCTTCTCTCAAATATTCTTCAAATTCCAGAATTTATACTGTCACTGCCTGAAGCAGAAGAGAATTTAGATGTCTAAAATTGCAGTATAACTGTTGAAAAATTCAGTCAGCTCTTATTTTCATTCCTGCAAAAAATTTAAAGATGAGGTATTTTTGACAAACAAACACCTTACATGTCCTGTGACCTAATCTGATCCCAAAGAAACATCCATATAACCATAGAGAAATATACATTGTCATGAATTTGCACAAATGCCTCTGGCTATGCTATGATCTAATTTTTTAATCCAACAGAGAAGAAAGAAATCTTATTTCTTTTCCAGGTGCTTCCAGTCATTCCACACAGACTTTGACATTTCTGAACAATAATTTACAATCAAGATTTTATTGTGTGAAAGTTTTTGTTCTTGTTTTCCTGGGTTTAATATCTTTAAAAGTATATACATTATAAAATAGCTATCAGCATTGCTATACTAGCTTCATTTTGCTGCATAAGAATCACAAACATTGTAGCTTGAAACCACACACACATCTATTATGTCAGAGACTCTGTAGTTAAGAAGTCTGGCCATGACTTAGGTATGTTTTCTGTTCAGGATTTATCAGGGCTGTAAGCAAGCTATAGACCTGTCAGAAAACCTTTCTGCAACTTCAGGTTCTTTCCAAGCTGTCAGGGATGTTAGCAGCCATCCTTGCATTGTAGAATCGAGGTCCTCTTTTTCTTGCATGCAGTTAGCTGAGTATTTTCTCCAGCTCCTACAGGGCACCCCCAGTCCCTGGCCATGTGGCTCTCTCAAGTTTGATAATTGTGGTAGTAGCATAGTATTACCTATGCCATATAATGTAATCTAATAGAGCAAGTATTATCCCATCCTTCTTGTGATAAACTCAGTCAAATGGAGGGATTGGCTATACCATTATCTTTGCCATATTCTAGCGATTAAAACCACAAAGGTGAGGGCTTACTGAGGGTCAGTATTGTGTGCACATTATAGTTGGGTTGATATTGATGTGCTGAAATTATAAGGCATCATCCACAGTTTTACTTATTCACTGTTTCCCTGAAACAGGGAATAAAGGTAAATAATAAATGAGGTCATAGTATCAAAATTTTGTCTTTGGGTAATTCATGCTCCAAACCCATTTTCTCCTGATATTTTCTGTCTTATTTTTACATTAATTCATTATTTATAAAATTTAACTTTATAAATAAGATGTCATTTTTGCATACCTGCATTTATTCATTCAGAACGTTTTATCATTATGTGTTTATTATGTACAAGAAAATATTCTAGAAGCCTGAGAGAGAATGGTGAGCAGGATATATGGAACCCCATCACTTACGTGGTTCATATTCTAGTGGGGGATATGGATACTAAATATATTTAAATAAATACATTTTTATATTAGGTTATAGGAAATCTGTTTATAAAATATGACAAAGGGATATTGAGTGAGAAGGTACAGCAATTTGGATAAGATAATGAAGAAAAGGCTCTGTGGACAGGTGTGATGGGAGTAGAAATTTGAATGATACCCCTGAACTATAATATAACCTATTGGAAATGAGTCCTCAGATTAGAAAATATCAATTTCAAAGATTCTGAGGCAGAAAATATTTTGTCATATTTCAAAAAGTTTCAAAATGGCTTGGATGGAGTTGACTGAGGGAGGTGGCCATGATCCATGGTGACAGGTGCAAGACAGATATCATTGAACTTTACTGCTTACGGTTAAGAAATTAAATACTTCGATTGTGAATAGAAGCCTTCAGAAATTTTTGAGAAAAAGAGTAAAATGGCATAGTTTGTGTGATTAAAATGTAATCATTGTTTGTATACGACAATTTTAATCTTCAAGAACAAGAATGGTAATATGAACTAAATAGGAAGTTGTCTAAAGATACAAGGGAAGCTAAGAATCTTTCTGAGTATTTTTGGACAGAGCCACCCCATAAATGGTAATGGCATTTGCAGACATGGAGAAGACTAAGGGACAGGCAGGCTTGGAAATTTTTTTTCAATCTGTTTGAGTATATTAAGCTGAAGATGTCCATCAACATTTAAACTGAGATATGAAACATGCACAGGATCATAAGAACTGAAAGTGCTGAGAAGAGAAAGAAGCTGGAGATGCATATATGTAAAACAGAATATACATAGATATAAATAAAGAGAATAGTGCCATGCCTGAGACTTGGAACATTTCAACATGGAAAGTTCTAGAAAGAGAACTAGCAAAGAAGATGGAAATTGCAGCCAAAAAGATAGGGTGAAAATTTTTAAAGTTTGGTGCTTAAAGGCCAAGAAATGAAAAAGTTTTAAGGAAGAGGAAATCATCTACTAAAGTCATTTTTCATGTGCCATGGATTGAATCCCAGGAGAATTTTAGGAATTTGTGGGAGCATTTTTTATTTGTATATTTGAGAATTGCTACTAGTGTTAGTAGTTAATGGCAAAGATACCAGATCTGTCTGACACCACAGAAAAATGTAATTACACATCACTCATTGTGCCTCTAGGAATTAAATTTGGTTAAAAACATATTAATAATTACATGGATTTAAAACTTGACTCCATTTAATGATAAGCTTAGTTTTTTCACTGTTGTTACATAAACAACTTTCCAAGAATTCAATGAGCTTGACAAATGAAGAAAAAAATATACAAAAATCTATTGTTTTTATCTATGGGTCTTCATAAAGACTTCACAGCTATAGAAAAAATACCCCCGAACACTATTTTCTGAAATAAAGACATGAAACCTAGATTTTACTTAGAGATCCTCATTGACTTAGGATATGAGAAATGTATTTTCATTGATAAAAATGAGAGAGAACAGACTTTTTAATTGAAGTTTTATTTTTTAGAAGCTTATTTTGAACATACTTTAAAAAGCAAAGATGTTTCACCTAATTCTATGTCAAGGAAGCAAAGTAGAATGTTTTCTCCTTACCTTCGTTAGTCATCAGAAGTTGAATTATTGACTTACTTGCATGGATAATCAGTTCAAATATTTATGTTACTCAATTTGTCATCCAATAAACTTTACTCTTCCACTATTGGGGATTTGGACCAGTACTGTTGGATGAAATTATTCAATTAGATTATTATATGCAAATGTCCACTTACCAGTTGAGAAAGTGATCAAAATTATTATGTTGTTATTATGATGTCACAGTCAAAACAATTTATTATCATTGTGTTGCTGGTTTTAAAACAAGTTAATGTAAATCAAATTTAAAATATATGGAAATAGAAATTTTAGCCATAAAACTGAATTCAACATTAACACTTGAGAATTTGTTGAAAAACTAGTCAATCTAACCTTTGACAATTAAGTAACAGAGCTTACAGGACACTATAATTAGTGAAGAGGCAATTAGAAACAAAACAAGAACAGCACTGTGTGTAAACATGAATAAAATGCAAATTAGCAGGACCAGAGCCCTGTTGACTTCATTGCATCTGCTGGCATCAGAAGACTGTGGCTCCCACTGTTATTGCAACACCATATTGTGGGTCAGAGTTTAAGCTAGCTTCAGTATGAGCAGCTTCTAGGGCTTACTTCAAATAAAAACTACAGATGGAAGAGGAAGGGCAAGGAGAAAAAGGTATAAACTAAAAAAAAAATTAAATGGAAAGGAACCCCAGAAAAGTTAATGGAAAGGGGCGTAGTGAGAGCATATGAGATACATTTCCAGATGGGAGAAAGCAAGAATAATTGAAGAATAAATACAGTCAACCCAGGACTTGAGTAAATCTGGCAGGTGCTTTTCATAAATCTACATTACTTAAATGTATGATACATTTTAAAAAAAAAAAACATTGGCAAATCATTGCATTCACACTGAAAAAGAAATTTGGTTAATGGAATGGACTAAATTCAAATAGTCTCCTAGAACCTAGAAGCAAATGACACAACAGAAAGTGAATGTTAAATTAGTTTATAAAGAAATTGAAAGTAGGCAATCCAGGATAACATTAGTTAATCAGTAGTTGTCTCTGTTGGGTGGAATAAATTATGAATGGTCTTTTGCAGATGTTATACAAACTGCCCAAGCAGATTTCCAGTAAGAGTTAAAGAACTGTGTGTGTATGTGTGTGGTGTGTGTACACAAGTACGTGACTGTCTGAGTGTATTGTGAGTGTGAGTGGTGTGAGTGTAAGTGAATGAGTGTATGTGTGTTTATATATGTAAATGTGTGAGTGTATGTGTGTGCATATGTTTGTGAGTGTGTATGTGTGGGTGCACATGAATATGTGTATGTGTGTTTGTGAGTGTTATGAAAGTGTATGTTTGAGTATGTGTGTGAGTACATGAGGAGTATGTGTGAATGTGGGTATGTGTACATTTGTGAGTGTGTGGTGTGGTGTGTGTGTGAGTGTGCATGGGTATGTGCGAATGTGTGGGTGTGTTTTGAATACCAACCACCTCTGCAGCATATTGTGAGTGAAAGCAGTTCCTGGAGGGTGTGTGTCTAGAAGTGGAAGAGAAGGCAAAGGAGGAGAAGGAAGGAGGAGAAAATCAGAGACACCAAGTAAGAAAAAGGTGAAAGAAGTGATTGGAAGGAGTGTCAGGGGAAGGACAGAGAAGAGCTGAGAGGAAAGCTGGAGAGGAAACAGAAGGGCGGAGGAGTAGGAGAAGGTGGGAGATGATGGTGGGAGACAGTTGGGGGAAAGAACAAAGTAGAAGACTTGAAGAGGAAGGGAGAGTGGAAAGAAGGGTCCTGAGTAGACACACTTCTCCCTGTCCTGCACCCCCAGCTGGAGGAGGAGAACCGGAAGGAGCAGGGTCAGTTCTCTCTGTGGCATGAAAAGCAAACTGTAACATCTGGGCAACAGCATCCCGAAGGGCCCGCAGGGCCACAGAAGAAATGGTAGGGGAGCTGGACTCAGAGCCAAGAGCGATGTCCAATAAACTGGGGTTGAAAATAGAGCGTTGCTTCCTAGGAGTTTAACTATTTTGCTACAGAAGGAGTGGTTCAAGAACCAGCAAGATGGAAATCACATAGGGGTTTGTTTCCATATTTGGAATTTCATGTCCCACTCCACACCCACTGCATCAGTATCTGCATTTTAACAAGATCTCCAGTGGATTTGTATGCACACTGAAGTGTGATAAATATTGCGCTATTCTCTATGGATCCCTGGGGCAACGTTAACATTGCTTTACATTCAAACAAATGAAGAGCCAGCCACAGGGGTGCTATAAAAGCAACCTGATATCTAAGTCAAGTGACATTCCAAGGAAGGTGGTAATTTCGAGACTCCCTGAAGAAATGGCGGCCTCTCATACAATGCACACTGATTGGGCTCCATTGCCTGGAAAAATAAATGCTTGTTTTTGTAAGTGGTAGTGGAATCGACCATCAAGAGTACTGACCTTATTTTGGGGGTATAGATATACTAAAGTCTCTATATGGTTTTATAAACAACCTACTTCTTCAATGGATATTCCTTTGATTACCAAGAGAGTATTCTGAAGAGAGTCGAGTGTTAGAACGCCAATCTGTTACTAAAAAGAATTGCCCTATTGGCTTTATAAGTGGGAAGGCATATTACCTTATTTTCACTCTCATCACACAATGACCATCATTATATCTAGAATATTAAATAAAATTAATAAGTCCACATCTTCATTTTACTAAGGGATACATATTACAATGAATTCACGAATTCTGGAATACATGGAGGGTATCTAACAAAGATCAGAATAACTGAATTATGGCAATTTTCCTTAATTCTCCAAATTAAATGGGACAGAATATTTCACCCCAAAATATGCCTTTTGGGCATAAGGATTATTTTGAACTGATTACTATTAAGAAACAATAGACAACACTAGAGAAGCTCTGAAAAAGGAGAAGTTGTCCTTTTGTAGCCTTTACATTTATATTTATATTTATAAGGGAACTCTCCATTTGTGAGTATGCCTCCATCTCTGTATCCAGAAAAGGAAGATGACCTGATCTCTAGAAACTCTTCTCCCTGGAGAAGGCATTATTAAAACTGAATAACAATCCACCTTTGTTTACTGTGCTTACCTTTGTAACCTCCCATAACTCGCTTCTCCTTCCCCTCCCCACCCTACACTGTCCCCCTCAACATCTTCTATTATCTTTAGCTGGCAGTGGTATTTAAGGTGATGGTTTGGGACATTTTGGGGAGCTATTCAGTTTTCCTGGGTAAATCCCATGTGTACAAGAGGTATGCATGTTATTAAACTTCAGTTTGTTTTGCTCCTGAGAATCTGTCTTTTAGTACATGGGAGTCTCATCCAAGAACAAAGAAAAGTAGAGAGAAAATTATTTTCATTCCCTACAAAATACTGACACTCATTTAAATTCCACTTAATACCAGTTCCTACCTCACTTATGTATTTTTTAACTAGACAAGTAAGTAAGTGGGTTATATGTGAGGGATTATGGAAAGTATTTCTGTTTTATTTAAAGTACTTCACAAGAATTAGTAATAAATACCTGTGGGTTTTCTCTTTCACAATAAAGATTTATATCCCCATGATTTGAGAAAAGGTATCAAAGATCATATTTTTAGGTATCCATCTGGATTTAAAAGACTAATTATCACTTAACAATAGGATGGGAAAAGAAAATTTTACTCTCAGATAACAATTCTCACCTGCTGACTGGAGACTGAACATTTCATGTCATGTACTAGGAAATGAAATTAGAAATGGCAAATTATTAGCTGACAGACATTTTTACACTATTATTAATCTATTTCCTTAATTCTTCATATTTCTTTTGTGATTTAGAGAGTAGCAGTTCTTAATAAACATGGACTAATTTCCAATGATCCTTCCATATACTACATCTGGTTCTTTTCTAAAACTAAATCATTCCTTTTGCTATACCCATTTCACTTTTAGATGCCAGTGCAATTCTATGTTTATTGATCAGGGTTAAGATAAATAAAATTGTCTATAAAACATGCAAGCTGTCTCCAAATTATATATATTTGGGGGAAAATATTTTTTAAATACCTACCAACATGCAGTAAACAAAAGGTACCTATACATTTACTCTTAGAAAATATATTTAGTAGAAATACTTTGTACATATACACATATATGTATATACACATATATGAATGTTAGAATATATGAATAAATGAATACTAAGTGACTTCACAATATAGGTTATATCTGTACAATATACACATACAACTTTCTTTCAGAGAAAATTCCCCTGCAATTAAATGTCTATAATTCAATGATAGAAGTTTTGTTTGATCACACTGGTATACTGGAATCTGGTTGAATTGTTAATTTAGATCCTGGTCACTAAAACTATATTTCAACAATCTTCTCAGAAAAACAAATCAGGCTATATTCTAAATTATCAAGGATAATGTTGGATAGCTGAATGTAACCAAGAATATGCATTTAAGGTGCCCTTCTGACTTTGACAACCCTATATCATTTGGCCTCTGAACCACACCTCTCCTGTTTTCTCAAATTCAGCTTTTGACTTGGCATTGTTTCTTGACTTGAATCTTCTCTCCTGATTCCTGTGTAATGCAGTTTCCTTGTTTTGCTTGAAATGTATTTAAAAAAATAACATTACAAAGTTTCTTGCACTTACCCTAGCTGCAAGGACACGATGATCTCAATCCTGTTTTGTTCTCACTGAAATACAACTCCCCCTCAAATTGTATGTTGTATATGTATATTCTTCATTTAAAAGAATTCTGATATTTTATTAATAAGTACATATATTTTATATGCAAAATTTTAAAATACAGAAAAATAAAATGGAACAGTTGTCATTAAATTTATTAGGTGACATTGAACATTTAGTTTTGTGGAAATAAACAGAGATCACCCAAATGAGAATAGAGACCATTTATTTGGAGCTTAGTATAGCCACTTGTTGTGGACTGAATGTCTGTTGCTGCCCACTGCCTGCCCCATTCATATATTGAAGCCTAATCCCAAGGTGATGGATTTGGAGATGGGTCCTTTGGGAGGTACATGTTTAGATCATGAACTTAGTTCGCATGAATTAGATCAGTGCCCTCTTTAAAAAGGTTCAGGGAGCGCTAGCTCTCTACTTCCACCATGTGAGGGCACAACCAGCAGTCAGCAGCCTGTATCCAGTAAGAGAGCCCTCACCACAATCTGACTGTTGGAACCCTGATCTTGGACTTCTACCTTCCAGAACTGTGAAAAGTAAATGTCAGTTATGAGCCATCCAGTATATGATACTTTCTGATAGTAACCCAAAATGACTAAGACATCAGCCTCGCTTGCATTTGCAAAGACCTAAAGACAAGCAGGAAACTGGAAAGATTCAAAGTGGAAAAAAAAAGTAGGGGAAGGCTTAAACTATGCTCTGAGTAAATATCCATGGCACAGATGTTACCAAGGTTAGCCAATAAGAAATCTCGAGCAATGCATCATCCATCACCAATCATGCCATGTTGAAACTGATCTATATTACTTCTAGAGCACAGTTCTTTAGTGGTATCATTAATAGATCTATCACTAATAATGGTAGGGCATGGTATTATTAACAATGTGGTGTTTCCATTTTGATTTTTGTATTTGTATGATTTTACCTCAAGAAGTGGTCTATAGTCTAAAGAAGAGCATAAGTTAATGATACCATATCCTGCTTAAAACCTTTAGTTTTAGGGGTGCCTGGGTGGCTCAGTCAATTACACATCTGCTTGGGCTCAGGTCATGGTCCCAAGGTCCTGAGATTGAGCCCCATGGTAGGCTCCCGACTCAGTAAGGATCCGGCTTCTCCCTCTCCTCCCTGCTTATCCTCTCCTGCTATCTCTGTCACTATCAGATAAATAAAATCTTAAAAAAAATAAAAACCTTCAGTTTTAGTTTTGAGATATGATCCCTCAACCAGTAGTATTTGGTAGGTTTCTCAATGGTAGTCACCCATAAGAATGAGTCACCCATAAAAAATTTCCATAACAAAGGTAAGACAATTTTGAGTTTCTCCTTCTAGGAGAGATAGAAGAGCAGCAAGATTCAGGGTTTTATAGGGACAAAAGTTATGTTGGGAGGGAGAGATTAATGGAATCTCAAGAGAGGTGAATTGTCCCATTGGAAAGTGTCATATGTTCTTAATCAGTAGTTGTGGCCGTAATGGATAAGGAACCATTAATCAAGCAGTGAGGTTTGAATTAATTCAGCAGAAGCACCAACAGGTTTTATTTTGTTTTGTTTTGTTTTTAAGATTTTATTTATTTATTGTAGAACTAGAGAGAGAGACAGACCGCAGGGGGAGGAGCAAGTAGACTTTGTGCTGAGCTCACAGCCAGATGCAGGGCTAGATCCGTAACCCTGAAGTCATGACCTTAGCCAAAATCAAGAGTCAGACACTCAACTGACTGAGCCACTCAGGTGCCCTTTACCAACAGCTTTTGAGTAACAACCATTGCCCTCAGGGGTTTAAGCCTTTGTAACCAATTAAGAAGGAAGCTATAGCAAATAACTTCTTTGAAAAAAAATCCCATAAAGATGAGTCAAAACCCCAAAGCTTTTCCAGGTTGCTTATGTACAGACAAAATGGCTTTTTTTAGTTTGGGATATCTAGAGGAGAAGGCTATTGAGGATCCCTCTGTAGCTTACAGAAGGCCTTCATGTTGTCTTACTAAGTCCCATAACAGGGTTGTCTTACTAAGGATATAGTTAATAAAGAGGTACAGTAATCTCAGAGTAGTTTGGCACTCACTGTCTATAATATCCTGTCAAACTAAGAAATCATCTCACTTATCATTTTGTAAGGTGTCTAGGATACATTCAGAAAATCTTTAGTCTGTAAGGAGAAACTCTTTCCCTGTTGTTCAATAAGGCATGCCCTAAATAATGGACTGTGTTTTGGCAAAATTGTAAATTCTTTTTGAAATTTTATGTTTCTTTTTGGCTAAGGTTGAACCCAAGTAAATGGAATGTTTTGTAATAGCTTTCCTTGTTCTATGAACAAAATAGGAATTCACTCATGTATCGTATATTTAGTCTCAGAGATTACATTTTATAATGATATTATCTACAAAATATTTTAACAAAAATGAAAAAAGTGTATATACTTTTATAAACATTTTCCCAATAGTAGGATACAATTTTTTTTTCAAAACCCTTTAAGTTAGTATGGCCTATCTTTCATAAAATCTGCCTAAGACTCTTGGATGTATATGCTAAAATGTAAATAATCAATTTCCTGTTTAGACATTTTGGATCCCTCTAACTTTTGCTATATAAATAAGTTTTCCATATGCCCTCTCATAAGCTATATATTAAATTACTATCTATTTTCCCATACTTTTTCAGACAGGATATTATCATTTCAAGGAAGTATGGCTTTAAAACGTTGCAGCACAGTCATCTCAAAATATCCAAAAGCTTAACCACTAACAACTATATTTCAGGGCTGTGAGACACATCTTTGATTTCAACTCCATTTCAGAAAAACTGATTAAAGAAAGAGAATACAAGAAAATCTTTTGAAATTAAAAATTATGGCCCAATTTTTTACTTCCTTAAATTGTTCAAACATGATTCTAGTGACTATATTTATAAAAGCAGGGAAATGATTTTCAAAAAAAAATTGTAGTTCGAATGTACTTCATTTGGAAGAAAAGCAATTTTTAAAAAAAACTTGAAGATAATTAAAAAAAAAACCTTGAAGAAATATTTTCCATGTTACAGTATTGATAGTAATGACCATATAAATTTGATTTTCTGTTTCTTCTCCCACTATCTTCTGTATAAACCTTTAATCACTAATTAATTCTAGGTGACCATTAACTGGCTTGTCACCTTCCTTGGATAATCTCCCAACCTATTCATTTCCATATGTTCAGCAGTTAGCTCAAAGTAGGCCATAGAGTTGTGGTCAACAAATGTTTATTGAATAACTGAAAAGATGTATAATTGAGAAAATGAGGAAATTGTTTTCTTTAGGACCCAATCTTTATTTTTCCTCTCATACAATCTCAACAATGAATCACTATTCCTGATTTTATGTATAACTTTATTCTTTTTTTTCAAACTTTTAATCATTGATCCTTTCCAACAAAAGATGGATCCATTTTTAAAAATTATTTTTTAAGGATTTTATTTATTTATTTTTATGTATGTATGTATGTATGTATGTATGTATTTATTTATTTATTTATTTATTTATTTATTTTTATTTGAGAGAGAGAGAGAGCATGAGCTAGAGGGAGGGGATGAAGGAGAAAGAATCTGAAGCAGACTCCACACTGAGCACAAGCCTGAAGCAGGGCTCAAGCTCTTGACTGTGAAATCATGACGTGAGCTGAAATCAAGAGCTGGCCACTCAACCGAGCCACCCAGGCACCCTCTTTTTTTTTTCTTTTTTATCTTTTAAACATGTCCACTATTCTCTCAACCAAGACAATAACCAAAACTGGGACCAAAGGGGAAAAAATTAAAGAGGAAAGGAAAAGATGAAGGAAGGAGTCTATCATTTACTAGATCATCAAACTTTGTTTAACAGGTAATTTATCTTATACTTCTGAAAACATTATGAAAACTCTTCAACTGCTTCACCTTCTTCAAACTAATTTTTAAATTGTGGACTCAATTGGACATTATATGCTTTGTATCTGTGAATTTATTTTGATAAAATCCTGAATTTTAAATAGGAAAATGACTTTTTCTCCCCAAGTTATTTATAGAACTTTGGATCAATATTAAAGCATTCTTATCAGAGAAAGTGGGCTACTTTCTGATTTTGTAGCACATCCATTCATAAATATGATACAGATGAATGAGGAAAGTTTAACAGAACAGCTCCTCTTCACACCTTCTTCTGCCCTGGCTCTGCTCCTATATGTGGTAGATGGGAAGGAATGCTATTAAATGTTACAGATCTCTCACTCTATGCCCCACAAGGTTAAACTTTGGCTAGTGAACAGTTACTAAGTAGTCTCAGAATGTAATTTGACCATAAACTCCTCCAGAGTTAACAGTGAACAGCAGCTCTGCAGTTTAGTTTTATCATTACATAAAAGCTCTAAACCTATATGACTGAATGTAAAAGTTCCTTTACAGGTACAAATACACCTGCCTTTGATTCAAATAAACAGGAAATGTTTTTGTTGTTTAATTTTTAATATCCTACTTTCTTCTCTTTTGAGAGTATTAATTATAAAATGCAAATTAAATAAATTGACTATGTACTTGTAACAATAATTATCTTCATAATTCTAGGGGATTTTATAATATCCCACCCTATCTATTCAGCTACCTAACTTTGTTAAAAGAAGTTTAATATTAGATACTTCATTGGTTTTACAAGACCAATTAGCAACATCTTGCTAATATTCCATTCAAAGACACTATCAATATTTAAATTAATCCCATTAAAAATAGTTTCAGGCAACATCTAATATGGTATTGAAGACTAAGTAATACTTCATTTCTAAAATACTATTGTTTTATCAAGACTCTCTGATTCAAGAAAGAAAAAGGGATGAACTTCTTATGGAGACACCGTGTGCTAGTTATACTCAAACTTTCCAATCAAGGACTTATTTTCAAAATCTACAAATCTGATGTGAAAGACACACAAAGAAGGGGTGAATGTAGTCTTACCAGTTCTGATACTTTGGAATTTGAGATGACAGGTAAAGATTGGACAGTTAGTGCACTGAGCAAGTGCAGGATGGCCAAAGCCCAGTGGTCTCCAACAGTGCACTGTTGGAACTACATTTCTATGTGACATGATCAATACACACAATTTTGTTAGGTAATACTGAGCCTCACTGACCAGGCAGCGACTGGGAGGCCAGGTCAGAGCCCTGATAGTCACACCCAAGCCAAACCAATCAGACAGGTAAACACTGCATGTGATGGAGAACGGGCTCTAGAAAGTCTGCTTTAATCAATAAGCATTCTTACTCAATACCTTTTAGTGCTGCTCCTTTGTTTCCCAGTGCACTCAGAGCAGAGTAAGAGTTTATGAGACAGGAAAGCTGTCTCCATATAAATAATACACCAAAACTTTTATGATCCATTTTATGCCACAACTTAAATATTCACTGAAAGAGGGCAATGCTTCATCTTGATGGCAGGAGAGTTTGACTTTTTATCTATCTTTTTATTGATTTCCTTCTACAAAATCCAAAAAGAATGAGGTTAAGATGTTCGTATGCATTTGATAACAAGAGAAAAATATTCTTGCTTTTGTGTATTCAATGAGAAATAATGGAAATGTGCCTTTACAGTAGAAAATCCACTTTAGAAAATAATTTCAAATCTTTATAGTCCCCAAATCACTCCATTTTATTACACTAAACAGTCAATTTCCTAAAGCAGAAGATTATATTTAACATGAAAAAATATGAAAGTAAAATAAAGTACGATCAACTGAGTTCAAAAAGATGACTTTTTCTAGGCTTCAGGATAGTCAGTCATTAGCACCTATCATTCAACTTTTCCCAAAGCTCAGCTGGTATTATTGTGAGCATCTGGTGTGTTATGTAACTGGACCCAGGCCTCCAACAATTCATCATTACCTTAGAGTCCTTCCCTGAGTCTTCACTAAGCATTTTGCTAATAAAATAAATAGGTCCTCTAATATTTATATATACTTTTCTGTCTTATTGTTTTCATTTATTTATCCCTTCTTTAATTATACCTTTTATGACATTATCACATCAAACTTAAGGATGCTGCACTAATTCTGACCAAATGAATTTGAGAAAAATGTGTAGGGAATCACTTCACTTTCCTCACCATGGGAAGCACACAGAGTCACTCGGGACTATATTTCTGAGGGATCTAGGGTGCCAATATAGGGAAACAAAGCTGGCTTGTGTAGGATGTAGCAAACTTAGGCTTATATATCTTTAAAAATATATCTGTGAAGCCAATGGAATAGCTAAATTTTTTGATGACTAATGTTTTAGAATACGACGAAAATACAAATACTCCAAAGTAGGTGTGTTAGTGTAGACTTAATTCTCCTAGTGTCTGCAAACCACCTACATGGAGATCACCTGGGCTGCCTCCTAAAAGTGCAGGTGCCTGTGTCCATGGACCTTTTACATCAGTGCCTCTTGGGGAAGGGTCCTGAGTCTCTACATTAAAAGTCAGCCTGGAGAAATACTTATTTAAAATAATAATGACAAATATCCTGTTCACTATTCATGGACAAGTGAAAGGAAGTCTGTTCTGAAAGAATATTAGAAACATTTGTTTAGATACTCAAAGCCTACACCTGATTCAGAGTGCTTAAACACCCTGTGATAAGCAATTTGAAAAGGACAAATAACTTCAATTGTTTTATATTTTTACCTAAGTTTAATTTGAATACTAGCTATTGGCACTTAACTAAAAGCTACTTCTCCAAAGATGTTTGCTGTGGGAAGCTGTAGTTAGTTAGGAGAATATTTGGCTAGCCTCAGAATAGAAACAATAGATTTGAAAAACATCAAACCATTTTTTTTCCTGACTACTTGGCTACTCAGCTACTATTTGAAAATGAAATGGTTATTTCCATATAAAACTTAATAAAAGAATTTAGAAAATTACAGAGGGATCCATTTAAGGGTACTGAAATTAAACAGTAACTGGAATGCAAAAAAAAAAAAGGATTATACACCAATTTAAGTAATAAAAGATATATCTAAAAAGTCAATTTTTATTTTTTTTAAATGCAGAGAAATCCTAAAAAAGTAGAGTCTTACTCCACATATTTCTGTATCAGATATTATAACTTAAAATTTGGAAAGAATTTTTTCCTGGACACAGTGTTGTGCATGTAACAGACCTTAAATGTGGTATAAACACATAGCAAATAATAGTAACCCCATTTAAAGAATCAATCATGACACAATCATTCTGTAGACACTTCCTACTGGAGAATCTCTATATTATCACACATAATATCCTCAAGTACAAAGATAAATGTTATTAGTGGATGTATATTTGACCAGTTTTTTAACCTGCCAGAGCTCTAGGGGCATTTGTTGTGAATGATACATCACAGTCATGAATTAATTAGTGTTCTTAATGCCAAGAAAAAAAAGAGATGGTGTCAACAAATACAGTGTATAAAATGGTAAGTATATGATAAATGGGTCATTCAAAGTTTTTTATTAAATTAAATATATTCATGACAAAAGCCAACACTGCAATATTGACTGAATAACTTAATCTTGTCATCTTATAGAGTGGGTTGCAAAATAATAAATTGTTCAAGCTGAGTAAGTTATTGAATACTTTTGGACTCGAGAGAGTTGTGGATTTAAAACAGACTCCTGCTACCTCATTCCTCAGCGTTGACAGATATTAGAGAATTCATAATAAGCCTGCCATTAGATGCACTCATCTTTTCTTTTTTTATTTCACTGACAGAAAAATATCCATTTTTGGCTGAAATATTATCTTTCAAGAGGCCTAATTTATGAGGACCAAAATAACTCATTCCAAAAGGTCTGCTGAGACTTTATTTATTGGAAAATAGTAAGACTTTCATGACATTTCTTAAATCCTGTTAACTAACATCATGGTGATGAACAAATGACAAACAACTCAAGATAGATTATCAAAAGGGTGAGAAAAGTGAGTGTAGTTAGATGATTCTAAATATCAAGATAAGAATAGGGTTTAAAATGTAGTTTGTTTAGTTAAACTAGTGATTCATTGTCATCTATTAGCAATCCTATGGGGTGGCTTAAGCTTTTCTATTCTTTGCTTCAAATAAAGAAAACACAATCTTAAATCATTTGGGCCAGAAATGAGGCATAAGACAGGAGTATGAATGAAAAGAGACATTACCTCAACAATTACTACTGTTTAGCATATACTCCCTTAGACCACCCAGAGTATCACAAACGTGTAAGCCAAAGTGAAACATGTGGGTCAAAGTGAGGAAGCCAAAATCCAGATTTACCTCTAGGTATTCATTCTATATCTTCAGGAGGAAGATTTTTCTCTCCTAGTAGTTAAATAGGAGGGGGAAATAAACTGATGAAGGAACCTTCCAGTGATGTGTTCTTTGCAGAAGTAGAAAACTATAACCCACGTTTATGCTTTTGAAATTATTTCAAAAACAATGCTTAGAGCCTATTTATTATCAAACATTCATGTGCCAACAAAAAAGGAACTAAAATGATAAAATACAAAACATACAAAAATCCTGGAGAAACCAGTCTCTCCTCCTTCATTCCATCTCTCCCTTCCTTCTTCTTCTCTTTTCCCCAAGTATTTGTTGAATACCTGCTACATGCCACATGATATCCTGGATCCTGGAAATGGATTGTTCACCAAGACTTAAAATGTTCCAATATATATTTCAATAAAGGCAAAAAGATAATAAGTAAACATATGGGCAAAAGAGAAATGTTTGAGTTGTGATATTTCTTATGATGATATTTTTATAATCCAAAGGGTAGTTTATTTTTGTCTTTAAATTAGCAGCTCAAACTTCTTTTTTTAGCAGAAAATGAAAGTAAGATTTAGTAAAACTTAATTTTCTGACAGAGGAAAATTGTATCTGATCTTTACTTTCTCACAAAGAATCTCTAAATAGAGAATTAACATGGTAAATTTCAAGAAAGTGTCTTCAAAAATTAAAGCCCTTGGGTTTTATTTTTAAACTTTTCATGCAATCAACTTTTCTCTTTATAGTGTTGAATTTAACAAAATCATGGAATCATGTATCTATCACCACTGTACCATGCAGAGCTGTTCTGGTAGCCTACAAATGTCCCTTTTGTGGCCAATCCCTTCCTCTACTCTCAGTGACTGACATTACTGTTCTGTTTTATGTGCTTATAATTTTGTCTTTCCCAGAAGGTTATATACATGGAAGTACACAATTCGTCACATTTTGGGCCTGGCTTCTTTCACTTAGCTATAGGTACAGGATCCTTCCACGATGTTATGTGAATCAGTAGCTTACTCTTTTCAATACTGACCAGTGTTTCATGGTTTGGATGCATCATGGTTTGTCCATACATTCCCCTGTTGATGGACATCAGGATTATGTCCAGTTTTTTGATGATTACTGGTAGAGTTATCATAAACATTTGTATATAAGCTTTGTGGGAAAATAGGTTTTAGTGCACTGGGTAAATATGAAAAATAACTAGAAATAGGATTGTTGGGTCATTAAGTCTATTTTTAACTTGGTTTTGAGAAACCACCAAACTGTATTTAACATTTCTGTAGCATTTGTCTTTCTACCAGTAATACGTAAGAGTTCCACTTGCTCTGTACTATTGTCTGCACTTTTTATTGTTTGATTTTTTTTTTTAGCCACTCAAATAGGTGTCTATTGATTTCTCTTTTGGGTTTAACTGGTATTTATCTAACATTTAAGGATGCCGTGTAGCATTTCATATGCTTCTATAATTTCTTTGTATTTTTTCAGTGAAATGTCCATTCAGAATTTGTGTCACATTTAGGGCGAGCTTTTTTTTCATCTTACCCAGTATTAGGGTACTTTATATATTCTGAATATGAGTACTTTATTAGATAAGTCATTTGCAGACATTTATCTTTATGTGTTCCTTGTCTTTTTGTTTTGTGACCAGCATTGTTTCTGCATTGTGTTTTGTTAACAGAGTAATTTTTATGATTCAAATTTATCTTTTTTATTGCCTATCATTTATATCATTCTAAAACATTTTAGTCACTCTCTATGCTCCACAGTATATACTGTTAACTATTTTGAGTCCACATTTACACGATATCATATAACTTTAAGTGTATGGTCTGGACCTCAGAAGAGCACAATCTCTTTTAATCCTTGTGCTATTAATGTCATGTAATTTACTAGTACATATGCTATACTCATAATGCATTGTGCTGTTTGTTTTTCTTTAGAAAGTTGGTAATATATTAAAGCAATTAAAGTAAGAAAAAAATGACTTTTCTTTCACCTTCATGTCTTATTTGTACCACTCTTTATGGTTTCAGCCTATACACTTTCTGATTGATATGACATCCCTTCCTTCTGAAGAAAGTTTTCAACATTCAAAAAAATATTTTATTTTATTTTTTTATTTATTGAGAGAGGGAGAGAGCATGCATAAGCAGGGTGAGGGGCAGAGGAAGAGGGAGAGAGAATCTCAAGCCAACTCCATGCTAAGCTTTAGAGCCCAGAGTGGGGCTCAATCCCAGGACCCTGAGATCATGACCTGAGCTGAAATAAAAGAATCCAATGCTTAACCAACTGAGCCACCCAGACACCCCTCAACTTCTCTTGTAAGAAAGATCTCCTAAGAATAAACTTCCTCTTTTATGTATGATTCTGAGAAAGTCATTGTTTCTCCTTCAGTTTAAACAGTATAATCCCTTTATAGAGAGTTCTGCATTGATAATTTAATTCTGTTTGTTTCCCCCAGCTAATGTGGTTTTCTGTCAGCCTCCTTAGATGACAGACTGTGCTTCTTACCCTCGAAGATAAATATTTTGTTCTTTGGGGAAATAGAGCAGCCAGTTTGAGGGGAGTTTATTTTCTGGTTGAGGCAAAAGTTATTTTCTTCTCTCTCCACAGCATCATGAAAAACAAACCACAATCAACCTTTTCAGAATTCTCGTCCACCTGTCTTGTGAGAACCTGTTTTGGTTCGTATGGAAGAAAACCCTGCAAGAACACAAGGCCTCCTGTATCTGCAACCGCAGGGGCTCTATTGTCTTATGCTATCCCACACCCAGCCAATCACAATTCGTTCAAAATATTTAACTTGATCTTTTTATTGGCTTATATGGTATTTGGCAGCTGGATGAATTTCATGAGCTTCTGACCTGTGCAGCCACGACAGCCTCTTGTTCAGATAGGCCCAGGCATGACTTAATTCTCTCTTGTTGCTGTCTTGAAGTTACTAGTACTTTACAAACAAAGATTTCTGCATTTTTGTTTTGCTGTATCTGGTAACTTATGGTGCTCCATCTGTCTGGCATCAAATGTTTGGGTCCGCTTAGTCCAAATAGATGCTGTCAATGTCTTCCCACATTTCAGGTTACTTGGTTGACTTGTGTTCCCAATTCTCTGATTAGTTAAGAAAAAAAATCGTTACTTTGTCATTTGTCTAGATTTTCTCTTTGTGTGTGGGTGGGAGCAAAACTTTCTCTAGCTTTCTACATTTCTGAGATGGAACTGAAAGCCCAAGTATTCTATAATCTCCTACTTTGACTTCTAATACATGTTTAAACTGCTTAAGTGATTTTTATTTATCAACTACCTTTTAAATATATAATTGAAGAAGTAATTTTAATAAATAAGACATATTTTATTTTATTACAGGAATAGAGTTTTCCCTCATAAAAAAAATAGTTTTCAATGAAATTAAAATAATCCTTATCAGTCATCTTGGTCTTTCATTTAAAAATACATCTTGCAGATCAAGGTATTTCTTTTTGACTTTTGAAAGATATAGATGCTGTATTAGTCAGCTCAGGCTGCTACAGAAAATGCCATAGATTGTATGGACATTTATTTCTCACAGTTCTGAGGCTGGGAATTCCAAGATGAAGGTGCCAGAGATTCAGTTTTGGGCCATGGGCTCTCTTCCTGGCTTGTGGATTACCACTACCTCACTGTGTCCTTGAAGGACTCTTGTTTGCATGCATAAGAGATAGAAAGAAAGAGAGAGAATGCTCTCATCTCTTTCTCTTCTTGTAAGGACACTAACCCCATCAGAGATCCCCCTCCTCATGAGCTCATCTAAACACATCTTCCGCCCAAAGCTCCATCTTCTGATATCACAGAACTGGGGGCTACAGACTTCAAAATTTGAATTCTGGGGTAAGAAATATTCAGTCCATAACAGATGAATTCCTGTATGTGTTTATACACATTTAAGTTGACTATTTAAAGAACCTAGTGTATTGACTCTAACTGAAAGAGTAAATTGGCTCCTGTGAGTGGCCTCAGGACAAAGGAAAAGCAAACTCTAATGAGCAAAATTATATAACGTTATACTCCTCAAGAGAATCAAGGACTAAAATATGTAACCAACTAATAAAATTTTATCTATAAATTATTTATATTGATGCACAATGAATGCATATAAATTTCTATCTCTAAATGCTATTGCAAATAGTGTTCTAACCAATGGTTTTATTAGCAACATGATAAATGTTTTAACTGTCTTTAGTTCTATAATTCTCTGTGTGTTACTCTCAGTAGTTCAGAAGCTGTTTACAAGTCAGAAGTTGCTTATCTACTCATGCATCATGAACAAGAGATAACCTGATTTTGATAACTTTTATTTTTGTTGTTTCTCTTAATAGGACCACTTTGATGGGTTGTAAATATTAAGGTTCTTGCTACAGCAAACAAACAGCATTAGTTAAATCAACAAATCAAATTATATGGGAATGAGTTGGAGAATTTCTATATATGTGTTCACAGCTATTGAGTGTATATATGTGTATAAAACCTTGAGTTGATATGGTATTATTATTATTGTTGTTGTTGTTGTTGTTATTTTGAACTGCCCTTCTGAACTATTTTCCAGTGAAGAAGAAAAAGATCATTTTCATGCATCCATTAAGAGCATCTGCCGTATGCAAAACAAAGTAAATGGTAGCTGCCCTATGATTTACACATGTGGGTTACAATCTGACCCACTCAATATAATCAATTTTAAACCTTATGTTAAATATGATGTACCCTCAGAACAATACAGAAGTCCTAATGAATTTTTATGAACTATATAGTTCTCTGTTATCAAAACTTCTATCAATACATAGAGAATTATTAACATTCCAAGTTTCCTTCTATTCCCTACATTTTAAAGTAAACATTATCCTACTGCTATGCAGTAAAAATTAGTTTTGTTAATTCTGAACCTTATACAAATGGAATACTGCACTATGTGCTCTACTAAGAAATATAATGGGATCTAAAATTGTAAATGTTCTTGTTTTATGATATTAGAGTAAAAAGTATTTTACTCATTCACTTCTTGAAAGTCATCCTGAAATGACCAGATCAAGAAACACCACTGCAAATTTATCTTTGAAAAAAATTTAAGGATATATATCACAAAAAGTATAAACATCTTATATTGCCATGTACAGTGGAATGGAAAATAGATGGTGACTTTTTTCTTAAAGAGAGGGAAGTGGGGGAGGGGCAGAGGGCAAGGGAGAAAGAATCTTAAGCAGGCTCCATGCCCAATGTGGAACTGAGTCTCACAACTTTGAGACTTGACCTGAAATCAAGAGTCAGACCTAATCCACTGAGCTACCCAGGTGCCACAAATAGTGACTTTTTTATACAAAGAAATGCAGTATCGCTTTAAAAATAAAAAAAAAAAAAATTAACTGCTGCTACATGCTTCAACATGATAGAATCAAATATAATGTTGAGCCAAAGAAAATAGACACATGATGAAACTCTACTTATACACAGCTCACAAATGCAAAAAAAAAAAATATTCAATATCAGTAGAAGTCAAATCATGGTAATTATGGTGGTAAACTCTGAGATGCATGTAGGAGATTTCTGGGATGTTGCTAAGTATCTATTTCTTGATCCTCCTGATGATTTTATGGGTGTGCTTACTATGGAAACCCCACTGAGATATACATTCAGAATTTATGCAACTTTCCACATAAATTCACATTCACTTTGTGAATTCACGTTGTGCTGTATTTCAATATTTCAATACAAGAGATTTTTTTTAAAAAAATGAAGGACACAAGAGTAAAATTTTAAAAATAGATGTGATATAGACCATAAGGGATTGAGATGATACTATGAAAATGAACTAATTAAAATTAAAATGGGCAAATGTTTAATATTACAATGAGTTTATATATTATTGAAGTACAGGACCAACCATACAGAGTTTTAAAAAATGACATGAAAATATCCAGATGAAGGGGATCCCTGGGTGGCGCAGCGGTTTGGCGCCTGCCTTTGGCCCAGGGCGCAATCCTGGAGACCCGGGATCGAATCCCACGTCAGGCTCCCGGTGCATGGAGCCTGCTTCTCCCTCTGCCTATGTCTCTGCCTCTCTCTCTCTCTGTGTGACTATCATAAATAAATAAAAATTAAAAAAAAAGAAAATATCCAGATGTATGCAACTTTAAATAATATCTAAAACCACTCAGTGAAGTTATATCACATCCCATAAAAACAAACCACAAAGAAGTGCTGATTCAGACTCTAGTTCAGTTTCTAAATATTAAATGTAAAAGAAAAAATAAACTTTAGAAAAAGACAAAAGTCTTAAATAAATAAGCACTGTACATTCCGGTTTGCCTGGGCCAGTACCAAGGGTGTCCTTTTTATACTAACTCCTTTCACTCTTAGGAATGTTCCAATTTACATGATGAATTATATAGTCACCCTTAGGTATGAGAGGTCCCACTTAAATCTACTTGCAGGTATTTCCCAAGTGACTTTTACTTCTCTAAGGGATTAAGGGCATACACCCATTGGTGTTTTACCTTCAAGCATTTTCAGAAAAATATAGTGTGTGCATGAATTCACATATGAAAACAATGGTTTGATTTGGGCTAACCCACTCTGAATCTTGTTTGTACTCTTCCATGTGGCTATAACTCTTGAGTTAGCTCATGATATAATCTCATCACTTCCATCTCCCAAAAAGCCAAGGGACTCTGGTTGTGTCTGCCAGCATGATGCCCTCTCCCCAGGTAGGGTCTCTCCATGGAAAGTACATGCATTGCCCAAGGAGAAAGCAGAACTGAATGCCCATGACTGGCACTTGCTACCTTTTCTTTCTTCTTGAAATTTTATGCCAGGTGGCCTTTAACCCAGAGGTTGGAAATGTGAACGTGAAGAAATAAAGTGAATTTTTCTGTCCTGTTTTGGATCTAAGATCCTTTGTCATTGGAACTTACATCTTTAGAGAACAGAGATGGGGAAAAGATTGAAAGTACTTAGACAAGAAAAGAACAATTGTATCCGTAGCAAGATACAATGATAAATAAAATAGATCTGGTTCAAAAGAAAAATGTTAGAACTGAAGCCCTTGGATCCACAGTCGGGGTAGTTAATAAAATACTTAACCCTTCGCCATAGAGTGCCTGGCTTCTATCTCCAGCTTTATTTCTTATGGACAGTGTGATCCTGGGAAAACTACAGATTGTCTCTACTCTTCCAACCTCTCATTTGTAAAATGAGGTGGAGACAATAGAGGGAACCTCATAGATTTTTTGTAAATGAATGTATGTTAGGCACTTAAAACAAACACTGGCATAGCATATGTGCTAAATTAATGCCAAATATACACAGTCCTGCAACAGTTCCTGTGACTGACAAGAAAAATGAGAATAAAGATTCATAAGTCCAAAAATAGAAAATAGTTTTGAAGCTAGAGATTTTTCAGGTAATCCAGATTTTAATCCAATAAAGATTGTGTCACTTCCTCTGGTAAATTCTGAACCAATGAAAAATATATTAAAGGGTGGGCAAATGGATAGCATAACATCACCTTTATTAAGTGAGAAAATTGACATTGGAAGTTGAGGCAGGAATATTACTGTTAAGTTGACGGCAAGGGCAAGGGCTTCCAAGAGAACAAGGTCTCTGTGCAATTTCGTTCCTAAATGCCTGAAAGAGAAAGGCTAAGCACTACATCCTCATTGTGGATGCCCCAATTTCCCCATCCGAATTATGCACTGTGCTTCTAAGGGCACCTGAGTGGCTCAGTTGGTCAAGTGTCTGACTCTTGATCTAGGCTCAGGCCTCATTCTCAGGGTCCTGAGTTCAAGTCCTGAATTGGGCTCCACCCTGGGCAAGAAGCCTACTTACAAAAAGAGAAAGAAAGAAAGAAAAAGAAAGAAAGAAAGAAAGAAAGAAAGAAAGAAAGAAAGAAAGAAAGAAAGAAAGAGAAAGAAAGAAAGAAAGAAAGAAAGAAAGAAAGAAAGAAAGAAAGAAAGAAAGAAAGAAAAAGAAAGAAAGAAAGAAAGAAAGAAAGAAAGAAAGAAAGAAAGAAAGAAAGAAAGAAAGAAAGAAAGAAAGAAAGAAAGAAAGAATTATACACTGTACTTCTCATGGGAAGACTAAGTTGGTATGTTGTGTGATGGTGGGGTAGGGAGCAGAGAAAGGAGACACCAAGAAATCATAAGCAAGTTTAATGCTAGCAGAGACCATGCCACAAGGAAAAAAAACATCTCTTTACTCTAAAACAGTGGTAAGTATTGATGTCATTGACTACTGGAAAGATCATGAGTAGGGGAAGCAACATACTCAAAACCAGGGAGATGGAACAACCAAAAAAGACCCTTATCAGCTAAACTTTTCTTCACATGTATACTTTCTTGAAATCTATCATATTCTCCTTTTCTCTCACCTTTCACCACTTCTATGCTTTTGTCAATGACTGATTGAGATAACACTCTAATTTTATCCTACAGTTAATATGGCATCAATCTCAATCAAGGGCTGTCTCTACCGTCTTACACCTAGCCTTTATTTTTTCTTTGCTGGATGTATACTGCCGACATGCTACCACCTAAGATTTACTCCAAGACAATCCATGTTTACATTTCATAGCATTTAGGACAAGGGAAGTTGGTGGATAACATGTGGAGAGATGATGACATGCTTTTATAATTTAAGATTATAATGATTGACACCAGGCCATATTAGAAGAGAAGAAGGCAACACCTGGCTTGCTCAGTGAATGGAACGTGGAACGTTTGACTCTTGATCTTGGATTTTAAGTTCAAGCCCCATGTTAGGTGTAGAGATTACTTTAAAAAAAATCTTAAAGGAGAGAAGATATCCCACTAAAAAAAAAGGAATGTAGAACTCTATGAGCTAAGAATATGCATGTTCCAGGGATAAAATGGTGACAAATATGGATCTGGTTTCTAGAAGTCTGTATTTGTTTCAAAAGGGCTTTGAGACTAACTCACTCTCCTATTTAAGCTAGTTTGTGTTTTGACTAAACACACATCATTTTTTATTATAAATTTGCTTTAATAAAAAGAGTTGGGTCTGGCTAGTATTAAGCATTTTGAATCAAGAAGAAACTTGTACAAACTTGTTCCATTAATGTCCATCATAACCCAGGATGTGTGTTTTCCCAATTGCTGTAGTTGTGGCTGAAATGGTTCCTTTGCTTTTTCCACCAAATTTGTCTTCTACTCAGCCAGGAAAAATCCCAAACCATTATTTTATTAATAGAACATGACTTTTAATTCAAGAGATTTCTAAAAGTCTGCATGATATTAGTGGGATGCCAATTTTTTAAAAGACAACTTGCTAATAAAACTATTAGGGAAAGAGGTAAATATACAAGGATATTTACTAAAAGTAGAATAAAAGTGCATGATGGAAGATGAATATGTAGAGTGATATCAATAATAAGAAAAACGTTTAAAAAGTAGATAATTTAGAGAGAATATGGGGGTTTTGTAACTCAGGATGCACTTTTGGATATGAGATATAAAGAAGTCAAGAAGAAATTGAGAAGTTGGTCAAAAGGAAAAGGAAGCTATGGTGAGAACAGACTGGATATGGGTCATCCCAGCTCTCTGTAAACATTGGAAACATTGTGAGTGGTACTTGCTCAACTTCTCACACATGGACGTATTGGTTATTGACAATGTGGTATATACGAGCTCAGCATTCTGCAGGTAAGAAAGAGTATGATCAAGAAAGAGTATGATCATATCACACAATATGACAATAGCAATCAAAGCTAATTATAATATCAGGCCTGTGTTACTTAATTATGTGTAGAATTAGTTGTTGCAAAAAAAAATGAGCTCAAAATACAGTGGCTCAAAGAATACAGAATTTTTCCCACTTATGCTTGATTCCCTTTGGAGGGTTCAGGGGTCAGCTCAGCTGTGCACATTCCAAACAGCAGAAAGTGGAAAATACTGAGTCCACAGCAACATTTCTGCTCATACCCCAATGGACAAAGTTCGTGATATGGCCACATCCAACCTTAAAGGAAACCAGAAAGTTTCTAACTGGGCATCAGGTAACCCCATAAAATATGGGACATTGCAGGGGAGAGTGAATACTGAGGCATCAAGTAACAGGAAGTGTGACCACATGTTATATGTAAAAATAATTACCGTGGAAGTGGGGCCAATTAAAATCTCAAGTTCATAGGATTGCTTGAGTGTTAAATAAGAAGGAATATATTTAAAACTCAGTAGAGTGGAAAATTTTGATTCACTAATATCTACTATTACTAATAAAATGTATTAGTAATTATATAAAGCTATTTAATATTTATCATTCATAAAGTATTAATAACTTAATAACATCTATCATTTAAATAATTGTTTGACTATATTATTTAATAGAGACCTATGCATTCCTTTATTCTGTTTAAAAATACTTTAAGTCATTATTTTAATATGACTTAAAACATTAGTGATGAAATAAAATTATTAAACTACTTTGTTAATAAATGAGTATTTTGGTTAATAACATAATTTTTTTTCAATTATACTGAGTCCATTTATAGGCTCTGATGATGCAGGCCAATGATGTGTTTGGGAAGGTTCTTTATCAGTAGCACCCATAACAGTATCACCCCAGGAGTTGCTGGTAAGTGCTGTGCAGGCTGTCAGTTGGCTCTCAGTATTACAATGGGTCCCAGAAGCTTTATAAGTCTGCTTTAAACCAGGTCCTAAATCTTCATTTTCACCTATTGCTAGACAAATATGGAAAATATGCTTTAAATAAATAGTTTTATAAGGGATCTGCAATGTCTTATGTTTATGGAAAAATACTGCTCTCTAGCTTATAGGTACAGAATATAAAGATTCAACATTTATGAAATGCTGAAGGAAAATGAGAACATGTTAAACTTTTCAATATAAAATCAGCAACAAAAAATTCTCATGCCTGGGGCACCTGGGGGGCTCAGTGGTTGAGCATCTGCCTTTGGCTAAGGTCATGATCCCAGGGTTCTGGGATGGTGTCCTGTATCAAGCTTCCCGCAGGGAGCCTGCCTCTCCCTCTGCCTATGTCTCTGCCTCTCTCCCTCTCTCAATCTCTCATGAATAAATAAATAAAAAATTCTCATGGCTGCCTGTGATCTCAAGGCAGTCACATATCTGCTGGCCACCCCTTTTTAGAAGGCATCCCAATGCTTGCGTACCACATAAAGGCTGATGGTCAATGGAATCTGGAGAGGATCTCTCCATTTGGGCTGGTGCCAGAATGTCATGGAAGCTAGTATCAGGGATGCCCCGTCATGGGTGCCTTGCACTCCTCCATATTTTCTGGGTGTGTCAAGAATGCAAGGATGCGACCTCTCTGTGTTTAGACCATTTTCCAGTAAGCAACCTTGAGGGATGAGGTGACCTCTCCCCCATGACCAAGAGCAGGTTTGGTTATATTACAAGCTGCTGATAAGACTTACATGTTACTCTCCTGAAATGCAAGCCACTGCAGGGCTGCGTCCGGGACCACCTGTATTGCCCACGTGTTCACTGGAACGCAGGGAACTGATGTGGCCATTCTGGTACTTCCATAGATGTTTTTCTTTTGCTATCTATAAACAAGTGTTTGATCTCTAAACTAGGAGTCATGTGTCTCTCCCAGCATCCATAAAATCATTGCATTCTTCTACGCTAGCACACAGGTAAAATCTTGGACCCTTTATAGTTCCTGACAACTAGAAATGGATGTAAAACAACATCTATCACTTGGGCAAATTTTGCAGGAATGATCAGTTACTGTGATGGTGAGTAAGAGGGGATCCGCCAATGTTTAAGGCTGGAAAATCATGCATAATGGAAGCTCTTATGCCAGGAAGGAGAATGAAAAGTTAACATTTTCACATGTATATATAGCTATTACCTCAGAATTTAAAGATTCATGATTTCATTCATTCCCGTTATGAAAACTCTATCTTGCTGAATACAAATAAATAAGAAAAGGCTCAAAATTGTAAAAACTAGAAAATATAAAATTCTGGGATGAGAAGCATGTAATGTGAATCCCTGAAAACCCCTATCATTGGTGATACATCTGTTGTTTTACTTACCACATACTGAGAGATACTGAAATGTAAGATGGACTAGTATTTTTCCCCCCACTGTGACTTGATCAGTGATTTTTTTTTGTCTCTATTTACCCCTTGTGGCCAGAGTTTAATTTCTCAATATATAAAAAATGAATTGTCTGCATTAAATTTAATTGACTTAATTTAATTGATACAGAAATCCCTTGGTAATTGCTAGGTACTGAAGTGCAATTCTTGATATCAGAACACCTCTCCATTTGTTCTCTTGGGTGTAGCACAAAAATGGACTGTTAAGTGGCTTTCACAGTCTCTACCTGAAGAGGGAAATTTTGAGGTAATTTATGTGCCTTGGAGAGTAGTTAGTGTTCCACGGGCTGCAAGTTTGAATCTTGATTAAAGCCGGCAGGGGATTGATGTCACTAATGACCAGTTAATTTGGGGCATCAAACAGTCCTTAAAAGAGATTTGGAGGATGGGATATCATTAGGCTGAAATGTAATCCCCTAACTTTATCCTTATTAAATTGGTCTAGTCTTTTCTTCCATCCTTTGGTATGTGTGGTTTTAATTAACACCCAGCCTATATTTCAGGACATTGAGCAAGGCTGGAAAATGCAATCTAACCAGGTTGATTGTGGCAAATTGGAGCTCCTGAAAATTGTGCTTATATATTTTTGTCAACTATATTGGATTTACCTTAAAACTAGAATAATGGGCTAAAATTCTAAAATTGGTAATTATAATTAGTGATGTTATAGAATAGATGAGGATGGCCTAATTGGCATTTTCTTAATCCCAAATTTCATCTACAAATGCACGGAACTTCCTACAGGGCAGGCACATCACACACATCATAGTAAGTCTCTTCTCAGCTCTTTCAATAATAACCACTTCACGTATGTAATAAAGTTTCTTGGGGGTTTATAGATGAGTGCAACTTCATAATCGTACAAACACAAATGTTATGACTGTCACAGTAAAGTCAGTGGCTTAAAGCTGTGAAAACACAGTTAGGAAAGTCCTGAATGTGTGCATCTCAGAGCTTCTGAAAATAAGAGCCATGTGTGTTTATTTGCACATTGACTCAGTACACACATGATAGGATGTGGCAAGAAGAAAAAAAATCTCAATAGATTTGATTTAAGGGGAATGCCTGGGTGGCTCAGTGGTTGAGCATCTGCCTTAGGCCCAGGGCTTGATCCTGAGGTCTGGGGATCGAGTCTCACATCAGGATCCCTGCAAGGAGCCTGCTTCTCCCTCTAAGTCTCTGCCTCTCTCTGTGTGTCTCTCATGAATAAATAAATAAAATATTTAAAAAAATTGGTTTAGGGATTTTTTTTTCTGTTATATTTATATGACTTGAGGTTTAAGGAGAAAAAAAAGAGTAAGTATGTTCATGATTTGAACATAATATTGCAGAGGGTCTAGACATTTCCTATATAAATGATGTAGTTAAAGAAAAATGTTTGCTTTTAGTATCCGTAAATACCACAGAATCCTGTTTTTTGAAGGGTAATTAATGTGTGTTATTGACTATATTAAGTATATTCTTTCAAAAGCTCTGTCAAAAATATAGTAATAGCACATAATTAAAGAAGCCCAAAGGAAGACATGAGATATGGATTTGTTTATGTTATTCTTTAAATTTTTATTTCAAAGGAAGTCTGCCAAATAGTGTCCTAACTCATTGAGAGTTTTGTGAACTTCAAGAAATGTTAAATATTCTTATATAAACTTTCTTTGAAGTTTTTTTCGGCGAGAATGCTGATCCGCTCATCTCCAAACTTCACTGGGGTCTGAGTAGGAAAAGGCTTATATTAAATTGGGGAAATGAATTAAAATGCACCCTTAACAATGTTTAACAGATATTTGCTCCACCTGGAAATGCTTTTGTTCCTTCCTCTAAATTAAACTTTGTAGCCTTCGTTCCCTTTGCCATTGTTGATGGGACAGTTGGAGATTTTCATATGCAATAGGGACTGACAATATGTCTCTGTAGGAATAACACGATGATAATTCATACGTAACCCCATAAAATAAGGAATACACATTTGATGCTCAAAATGATTGCACTGTTTTAGGTCCTTCAAGATGCAGACATCAAGATGTGAGAAGATGTGCGAGAGATATTTTTTGTGATGGACCTATGGGAGGGACAGAGAAGAGGATGGGAGATACTGGGGTCTCTTCAGAGCACTGTGGTGTTCTGAAACCCGAGGAGATTTGCTCCTTTAGAACCTCAGGGGCTCAGCACCAAGAGTCTACCAATCTGATGCAGTGTGTCCCAGCCTCACATGCCCTCCAAAGGAGTCCTCTGTACTGCAGGAGAGAGCTGGCTTTTGACTCTCGGCAGCCCTGAGTCATTGGCTCAGAGCAGCCTGGAGGAAGCAAAGCTTTGTTGTTAACACGGTGGTGGGCTCAGAGCAAAGTACCTGGGGCATCTCTCAGGTATGCCTCATAAAGCAGGAGATCTGCGCCATGTGTTCTCAGTCACCACTTCCCTCCTGCATCACATGTATCTGCTTCTCTACACAGGATCGGGGAGCAGCTCCTGAAGGGTGGGGAACTGAGAGGAGGCAGGGTAGAAGGCAAGCACAACAGTCATTATTTTGAAGTTGCCCTTGGGGCCACACCTGGAACTCATTCCCTCCCTTCTTCACTATTTATTCATGATTTTCCCTGGACCTCAGCTATTCAAGGATCTTCTTGTCTGAACTTTGAACAATTTATCTCTGCCCAGGGTTGCCACTTTCACAGTTATGACAGGGAAAGGGAGTGCCAGGAACACCTAGGTAGACCATCTCAGTTCTAGATGGCCACCTCCCTATGTGGATGGTGTAAAATCAGCCCCACCTGCTCCTTTTGATCAGGGTCAAGTACTACTGCCAATATGGTGACTTCTTACTCATGTCATGGTCCCTGTACATTAGGAGTCCAAAGTCTCCTGGCAGCAACTATAACTTGTGCTTCAGTGGGGTCCTTAATATGAGTCAGGGCATAGAAACTTCTGTTCTGCAGAGCCTAGCAATGTGGGGATGGGAAACAAAATCCCCTCAGTGAGACATTGGGGGTGATGGTCAATAGAGCCTCTCGTGTCCATACCTTGGTTCTCAAACTCATATTTCCTTCTACTGAACACAAAATACCATGTAGAAATCTGATACATTACAGATATGACACCCTGAAAGACAGAACCACACCTATTCAGGGTACTGTCTCTGGGCAGGCCATTTGAGTGTGCCTTTAGAATCCTACCCCAGCATTCAGGGAACCCAACTATTCTGGATTATACAGAGTTCTAGAGTCATTCTTTGGTTTTTTGCAGAGATCAGACTGGAGAATTGAACAGAGAGTTGATGGTGACTACCAACTCTGTGTCCCATAAATTTTAAGGTGGCACTAATTCCTACTCTCCCACCTAGGATGCAATAACTGGTTTTCATTTACCCTCTTGACCTGAGTGCAATTTCAGGGCTTTCTTACACTGATGGGTTTTCCACACGGAACAGGAAACCAACATGGGGTTATGCAACAGCTAAATATATCAGTCCCAAGTGCACAGTTGGGTACTAGACAAATAACCACTGAGTAGCTCTGTGGACATGTGGAACTACAGTGTGCCACGTTCCAGTCAGGACCTCTCCTGGTCCCCTTAGTTCACCCCTTAATGGGGTGATGATATTTACACTTTGGGTCTCCATAAGTCAATGTCAATGCTTTATTATGAGGGCCACATTTTTTTCATTTTATCCTCAGGTAAATGAAAGACAATTTTAAAAAATTAGAATGGATTTAAATGTATTTATTCGGGATCCCTGGGTGGCGCAGTGGTTTGGCGCCTGCCTTTGGCCCAGGGCACGATCCTGGAGACCCGGGATCGAATCCCACGTCGGGCTCCCGGTGCATGGAGCCTGCTTCTCCCTCTGCCTATGTCTCTGTCTCTCTCTCTCTGTGTGTGTGACTATCATAAATAAATAAAAAAAAAATTAAAAAAAAATAAAAAAAAATAAAAATAAATGTATTTATTCTACGCATATAAAATTCATGTTACAGAGAAAATGTCATCTTCTCTTATGTCAAGACTGCTTATAATCCCTGTTCCAATCGAATAAGATCAACCCTATTTAAAAATTCTTTGACTGTTTTAAAGCAGCAGTGTACTCAAATTTGGTCGTGCCGGTAACCATGGCAACCACAAACCTCAAAGGCTACCTCTGTGGAAAGTCCAGCTGTTAGAAGTTGGCAGCCCTCCACTGTCAGCCTCTCCAGCTCATACCGGCTGTGGGGAGGAAGGGGCATCAAACGTGGCCTCCGGTGGTGAGAAGATTGGAGACACTGGCTGTATTCTTGCAGATATGGAAACCCAGTAACTTCCTTTCAGACACAAGCCCAGCATTGAATAGACTATTTTTATTTTATGGCAAATGAAAGACCCAAACCTAAGTTACATATAAGGAAAGCATAATGGAAATAGGGCATTTCTAGCACCGAAGAGAAAATTAATAAAACAATTTGAAACACTTTTCCAAGCTCAGAAAAATGCATTTAATAGTTTTCTTTTTAAAAAAGATTTTTGTTTATTTATTTGAAAGAGAGAGCATGAGTGGGTGAAGGGGCAGAGGGAGAAACAGACTCCTCACAGAGCAGGGAGCCTGACATAGGACTTCATCCCAGGACCCTGGGATCATGACCTGAGCTGAAGGCAGACACTTAACCAACTGAGCCACCTGGGCGCCTCACATTTAATAATTTTCTGGATGTCTCTACAAAGTAGGGTTATACATTCTTCTATAAATAAATTTTTAGTCAGTTTGAATGAGATTAAACATGCAAACAGTAAAATTCACCCATTTTGACTGTGAAGCTTGATGAGTGGTGACAAATATGAAGGATGATTGCCACCACAGCTAAGACAATGACATTCCTGCAGCTCCAAAATCTTCCCTCATGCCTCTGACAGTAGATCCCACCTTCCCAACCAGCCTTTGGCAACAGCTGATTCCACTTGTATAGCTACAGTTTTGCTTTTGGAATGTCATATACCAACATACTTCTGAGATTCATCCATGTGGTTTCATATGGCAGGACTTCATTCCATTGCACTACTGATACATATTCCCTTAGTCTAACATGTCCCAGGTTTTTTATCCCTTCATAATTATAAACATTCATCTATAGATCTCTGTATGGACATATTTTACATTTCTCTTGCATAAATATCTAAGAATGTTCAATGTGACTGCTACATGTCAATTCCATCAACAACGTATGTTTCCAGTTGCTCTATTTTTAAGCATTTGCCATTGTCAATTTTTGCTTGTTTGTTTGATGTTAGCTATCTTAGTAGCTATGTAGTGATTTCTTATGGTGATTTTAACATGAATTTTCCTAATGAAAATTAACACAAAGCATCTTTCTATGTGGTCTAGCTTGTTGGCTATCCAAATAATATATTTGATAATACACCTGTTCAAATATTTTAATGGTGTCTTTGGTTTTATATATTATTGATACAAATCTTTTATTTATTTTTTTAAAGACTTATTTATTTATTTGAACAAAAAAGAGTGCATGCACAGGTGCGAGGAGGGGCTGAGGGAGAGAATCTTCAAGCAGAATTCCCACTGAGTGGGGAATCTGAGGCAGGGCTTAATCTCAAGACCCATGAGATCTTGACCTGGGTAGAAACCAAGAGTCAGGCACTTAACTGACTGAGCCACCCAGGTATTTCCAAAGAAATCTTTTATAAGATATGTATTTACAAGCATTTGCTCCCAATCTGTGCATTGTGATTTTGTTTTCTTTTTTTGTGTGTCTTCTGATGAGTTCAATCACCCAATTTTTAGGGGCTCTGCATCTAATACACTCTGGATACAACCTTTGCATATTCTAGGGTTACAAAGACATTGTCCTATGTTTTCTTACAGAATATTTATCATTTTAGGTTTTGATTTTGGTGTATGATCCATTTCAAGTTGATATTTTTTTATAATATGAGGTATAGATGGAGCTCTACTTACTTGCATATTAAACTCTATTTTGTTGAAAATATTATCTTCAACATTGAAATATCTTTCTGTAGAACCAATTAATCTCATTTATGTAGGTTTCTTTCTGGGTTCTGTTCATTTTTTTTTCATCTATGTGACTCTTCTTACCCAAATACCACACTATACGACTACAGTGATTACTACAACTTTATTTCAATCTTGAAACTAGCAAGTTCAAAACCTCCATAGTTGATTTTTGTTTTTTTTATCCAAAATTACTTTTGTTATAGAGATCTTTTGCATTTTCACCAAAATTATAAAACCTCCTAAAAACTTCTCAACATTTTCTACTTGGATCACACTGACTCTGTAGATCATTTTAGGATAAATTATGTCTTTAGAATGTTGAGTCTTAAATCCTTGGACATAGTATACTTCTCCATTAATTTAGGTCTTCTTGAATGTATTTTACTATTTAAAAAATATTTAAAGAGGGCACCTGGGTGGCATAGTTGGTTAAGAGTTTCTGCCTTTGGCTCAAGTCATGATCCCAGGGTCCTGGGATCAAGCCCCACATTGGGCTCCCTGCTCAGTGGGGAGCCTGCTTCTCCCTCTCCCCTTGTAGCTCCCCCTGCTTGTGCTCTCTCATGCTCTCTGTCAAATAAATAAATAAATAAATAAATAAATAAATAAATAAATAAATATCTTTTTTAAAAAGTTATTTTAAGGACATGCATTTGATATATTTTGTAGATTTATCCCTTAGTATTTCATGGCTTCAATTTGATTTTAAATGGCATTTTGTATATTTCAATTGTCGATTGTTCATCACTAATGTAGATAAATACAAATTTTTATGTGAATGTTTTATCCTGAAATGTTCCTAAACTCATGTATCAGCTGCTTTAGCTTTATTGCAGATTATTGGCTATTTTCTACCTAACTTTTTTTTTTTTTTTTGAAAATAAAGTCAGTCATTACTTTTTTTGATGTTCTGTTTCAATATGTGTGCCTATTTATTTTTTTAATTTCCCTCCTTCATCCATGTGTCTCTTTCCTCTAGTATTGTGTTGATAGAAGTAAGGAGAACTGATAACCTTGGTTTGTTATTCACTTTAAGAGGAAAATATTCAAACTTTCACCATTAAAGATAGTATTAGCTGCAGGTCCTTCTCTGTAAATATTTTTTATCAGACAAAAGAACTCTAGTTTGCTGACATGTATTTTTTTTAATTATAATTGGAAGGTTATCTCAAATAATTTTTATCTGGATTTTGTATAACTTCTTTCAGATCGCTTTCCCTTCCTTGTCTTGCTGCTCTGTATTTTCTGTGGCTAATTTAAGCTTTTTCTCTCTTCTTAATTTTTTCTGTATTTTTACATTATTAATGAAATAAGGTCATTTTTGAACTTGCTTCATTTCTTTAGATTTGTAACCTCCTTCTTAATGTCATCATGTATTCTTAATACTATACTTTTTTATCTCTCAATTGGTTGAGTTCATGTTGTTCTAGAGCTTAAAAATCTTATGGAAAATTTTCTCTTTCGTTTGTTTCAGGGTGGTGAATTAAGAGGCATAATTATCTCTATAATTCTGCTGGTAAGATTACAGCTATCTATTCAGTGGTGCATTAAAAGCCTGTATATGAACAACGACAAGTGGATATTTAGAAATATTTGGACATTTGCAGCAAGAGACTGAATACATGTCAGACAAGACTGGAAATGAAATTACCATATTAAAAAAAGAAATTAGCATGTTAACAATGTTTTTTTACAGTCACCTTGATCTCCCATTTTTATGGAGTTTCTTTTCATTTTTTTAAATATAAGTTGTATTTTTCTTTTCCATATGTTTTTTTATTCTGTTTTTATACATTCTAATGTATACCAAATTTTTAAAAATCCTTTTTATTGTTAGTTTAGCAAAGGATCTTATTTTCCTCTTTATCTCTACAAATTCCCTCTTCCCGAAAGCTGTATTTACATTTAAAAAAAAAAATCTCTTAATGAATAAAAGGTATTCTTAAAACAATTAATATACTACTCTTTTTAAAAGAGAAAATTTAATACATCCTTCTAGTCCTAACCAATCTTTAAACACGACTAAATTTCCACCACAGTCAAGTTTACCAGATTTAATTTGTATAAAGTACAATGAAAACAATTTGGAAGACGATGGGGGCCACTTACTTTTATTTTCTAAATTAATTTTCTCCTAACCAGAGCAAAGAGAAAAATGAAATGTACAATAAAAATAAAACTGATTTTTAAAAATATCTTCATAAAACCTTAAAATTGTTCTCTGGAGTCCTCTTTAGGATTGTAAAGTATGGTTTTAAGGCAGGAACTTTCTTTTCATCAAAATTTTAATTTAAAAAGTTCAGGCAACCACCAACAGACAAATAAACAAGTAAGCCCACAGGGAAAGACTGCATAATTACAAGTGCTCAGTGTCTGAGATATTTCTACACACTGGCACTCAGTTCCCTGGGGTATTTTTCACACCTGCTTACCCAAATAAATGTCCATTATATATGATTTTCCTTGTGTTTTTTCACACTTAATCACCAGCCTTGTTGTTTAGAAACACTGTCCTTGTAAGTTGGTGTTCCTTTTAAACCCAAAATTACATCAACACAGGCAAGAGTGATTTCAAGGTACTAAACCCTTTCCCAAGATTCTCATTGCTTAAACAGAAGTTATTTTTGTTTTAAATACAATCAGTTCGAATTCTTTCATTTCCTGTATTCTCTCCCTCTGTTCTCTCTTTCCTTTTTCCCTTCTAAAATTACAAATTCCACATATCACACAAATGTAGGTCAAGATTATGGTTATGCAAACTAAGAAGCATTAAAATAAAACTGTTATCACCTTCCAGTACTTCATTCTGAAGAAATACAGCAAGTTTTGAAGTTTTGGTTACAAGTCACTTACACTCTCTAACCCAGTTAAAACTTCAGTTTCTTGGTTCTTCCAACTGACCAGTTGGAGTTCTCATATTTAATACAAAGTTTTAGCAATCTTAAACTAAAACAAGTCTGTCAGTGGTTAAAACAAATACGTTCATCTTTATGTTTGTAATTCCATTTTAATTCTACGAGATATGTTCATTCCATCATGGATTACTGACCTACTGATAATCAATTATTATGGTGCTACATACAAGGGAAGAAGAGAGTAAAAATGAGGTCCAACTTATAAATATCAAGATAGTCTTTGATGGACATAACAAACAGCAACCATGCTATTAACAACATGACACAAATTTTACCTAGTGTACTTTTATTTTTTTTAAGATTTTTTTAATTTATTCATGAGAGATACAGATAGAGAGGCAGAGACAAAGGCAGAGGGAAAAGCAGGCTACCTGTGAGGAACCTGATGCAGGACTCCATCCCAGCACCTTGGGATCATGACCCAAGCCAAAGGCAGATATTCAACCACTGAGCCACCCAGGTCCCCTTTAATGTATCTTTTAAAATCCTATTTTAAAACTTTTATTTTCTACTGAATAAAGCTGTATTTTGAAAGCCAATGCCCTAGAAATAAACAAATTGTTCAGACTGAGTTTCTCATCCTAAATAAAACAGCCATGATGAAGAAAAGCAGAAATCTATGTCATTCATTTTCCAGATGGAGAGAAAGTTTATAGAGAAGATACATAGAAGTATTAAGATAAACTAACAAGAAACTAAAACATGAAAGTAATTGTATCTATAGTCTTATTTGTTTTCTCTCTTAGACTTTGGACTTTGGAAGGATGGTTTCTCATTGCTTATGTTTTTAAATCTATTTAGTAAAGCCTGTGATATTAAGTTCTCTGATTGGAATTACATTGGACAATCTGATCCTATGCATTCATTCAGAAACATGTTTATCTCCTTGCTTTTCCAAATCAGAATATTGATATCAACTCATGCATAATCTTTCTATACCTTGCTCCAAATATGTAAATTAATACATTAAAATACCGCTAGCTTGGGCAGCCCTGGTGGCCCAGCGGTTTAGCGTTGCCTTCAGCCCGGGGTGTGATCCTGGAGACCCGGGATCGAGTCCCACATCTGGCTTCCTACATGGGGCCTGCTTCTCCTTCTGCCTGTGTCTCTGTCTCTCTCTCTCTCTCTCTCTCTCTGTCATGAATAAATAAATAAAATCTTTAAGAAAAGACATTTAAAATACTGCTAGCTTTATTAAACATCTTAAAGATTTCAGTTTAATGAGTATTTGACAGAATGGTGCTCATCATTTTTTTAGAAATAGATGTGTCTCACTCACCCACTCACCCCTGCAGGCCCCCTGACAGCTCACAGGGCTGCTCTTAATAGCCAAGTGCTGTGGTTCACCAATCTGCCTCCCCAGGGTTCTGCCCCTAGAGACATTCAGTTGAAATATGGCCTGAGTCCAAGATCTCAAGGCCCTGCCTCAGGGTCAGAAGTCCAGGAAGGTCCCACCTTTCTGTGGGGAAGGAGACCTCATCTGATGGCTCAATGTGGGTGTCTCTCCTTCTGCCCAGACTGACCTCTCCAAGTCCTCCCAGATTTCCTACACATGCGCTTCTCCATCTCAGATTCTCCTTCCAGGAACCCAGTGCAGGAAGGCTATCATCTCGGACAGGGTCCTCAGTGACATGAGGAGGTCCCTTAGTATCTACAAACCTAAGGTTTCTCCCCCTGGTGACTAATGGCCCATTCAGTCCCTAGACAGTACCTCATATTTTTATACAATGAAAAAAGATCCAAACACACTGGGTGCTCTGGGTTTTGAAAGGCAATAAGAGAGTCGCATCCATTGGATGGCGAATGGGGGACATTGGGGTAATTGCTGCTGCCTATAAAGTGACCAGAAGAAGCACAACCACAGGAGCAAGATGCAACAGGGGTGCTGCATCACTTCTGTCCCCAAAACTTGCTCAAGAATCTCCCTTTACACCCACCCTACCCAGATACATGGACAGAAAACACTTCTGTGAAAGACAGGTCAGCCGGTCAACAATGACACTTAATATGACACCACAGTCGACCCTCAACCCTATGAAATTCATCCAGATCAGCACAAACCAGTCTCTGAATAGAGTGTTGGTGGTCATGTTGCCACCTAACATGATAAAACTATCCCATGAACAATTACAGATATGCTCACCCTTTCCCCATGAGAGAATGAGAATACATTTTTCTTTGCTAGTGAATTTTACTTTTCTGCCAGCAGATTGATATCCTCTAACATCAATATTGAGATAGAAAGTTAACTGTTGTTAACACATCTGATGTTAGATGATAATGAGCTAAGACGGGAAAAGGAAAGGAAACATAGGATTAAAATGCACCCCAAAATATTCATGTCAACATAAGGAAGAAACACTTGTTACTTCTACTGTTTCCTTGCCCCAACCATGTGGTCAGCGTGGTCTCTATAATTACCTTCTTCAAGAGCCCTGGACCCCTTACCACAGCAAATTTCCGAGCTAGTCATGATCCTCCCCATTTGGGTTGACCATGCTTTTATTCTGGAAGGTATGTCCGTCATCAGACCTGCTGAAATGGATTGTGGTGAATTTATGACTGTAATCACAGTCCCAGGTATATTAGGAGACCTTCTGAATCCATATAGTCCTGCTTACCCTAATTGTGTTGTAGATCCCCAATTGCCTCATGAAACACTCATCAGTGCCCCCCTACTATGAATCCCTTCCAGGAGGAATCAGAAAGTTCCATGGCACACTCCCCACAACCAGAGCAGGAAAATATACACCCTCCTCCCACCCTGGTCATGCTCGGCCCCCAAAGAACCAGAATCTGAATCCAGCACACTTGGCCCCCATCATGGACTCCCCACACTGTCTCCTGTTTCTCTGGGAAGCAGGCTCTTTGGCAGTCACTTTATCTGCCATGAAATGAGGAAACTTAGACTGAGGTGAGAAATACTTGTTTTCAATTAAATGATATAAAATATTAAAAAAAAAAAAGAAATAGATGTCTCCATCACTTTCATTAAGTGCATCTTCTTTCAAACAAAATGATGTATAGTGAAAATAGGAATAGTGGTTAATGATGTTGAGTATCTTTTTATGTGTTTGCCATCTCTACCTCCCTTTTAGTGAAATGTCTTGTTTTTTACTCATTTTTGTTTGCTTTTTCACTGTTCAATTTTGAGATTTCTTTGTATTTTCTAGTTACTAGTCCTTTGTTGACTATGAATTTGAATATTTTCTCCTTTTATGTAGCTTGTATTTTCATTTTCTTAAGGAGGTCTTTGCTGAACAATTAAAAAAAAACATTTAATAATGTCCGATATATCAACTGCTTTATGAATTGTGCTTTGGTGTCAAATCTAATAACTCTTCATCTAGCCTTAGATTCTAAGATTTTTCTTTTGGATTTTTTTCCTAAAGACTTTATAGCTTATTACTTTATATTTAAAATCCATGACCCATTTGTGTTAATTTTTATATAAAGTGTACAACTTAAGTTGAAATTTATTATTTTGTTTATGGATACCTAATTGCACCAGCACCATTTGTTATAAAGGCTATATTTCCTTCATTAAATTTGCAACTTTGTCCAAAATCAATTGGGCATATTTTTGTGGTTCTATTTCTGAGTTCTCTTTTCTGTTGCATTGATCTATATGCTTATCCTCCATGGAAATTCTTTTGATTACTCTAGTTGTATAATAAGGCTTGAAGTCAGGTAAAATGATTCCTCCCACTTAATTTTTTTCCTTCAAAATTGTTTTAGCTGTTCTAGATATTTTGCCACTACATAGAAATTCTAGAATAATATTGTGTATTACTATAAAAATCATCTTGAACAAATTAAATACTAGGTTTTTCAACAAATTTTTAAAGAAATATTCTTAGGTTTATAGAAAAATTGGAGTTCCTATTCCTATTGCACATCCAAATTCCCTCATTAATACCTTCTAGTAGTGTGGTATATTTGTCACAATCAAAGAACCAATATTGATATATTACTATCTTCTAAGGTCCATGTCCTAATCAGATTTCCTTGATTTTTACCCTTGTCCTTTTTTTGTTACAGAATCTCATCTAGGACACTACATTACATTTAGTCGTCATGTCACCTCTGGCCCTCTTGCTTTGACAACTTTACAGATTTTGCGTGTTCTTGATGAACTTGACAGTTTTGAGAACTATATGGATGCCCCCAACTGGGAGTTGCCTGATGATTTTCTCATGATTAGACAGTAGACATGGGTTTTGGGCAGAAAGACCACAGAGGCAAGTGCACATTCATCACTACAAATTAGAAGTACATAGTATCAACATGAATTATCACAACTGCTATTGGTTTTGCTTACCTGGCTGAGGTAGCATTTGTCAGCTTTCTCTACTGTAAAAGTGGTCTTTGTCTCCTCTTTGCACATTGTGTTTTTTTCAAGGAAATCAGTATGTGCTGCTCATAGTTAAGAAGTGAGATATTTTGAGTTATGCTCCATCTTTTTAAGGAGCATCTCTGTTAGTAACTTGAAATCCTTCTGCACAGATTTCTCTCTCTCTCCCATTTATGTATTTCATCATTCACTTAGGGCAGTTGAACTCCTGGATATTTATGTCAGACATTGGGTTATAATGCAAAACAACTTTATTTATTTTGTTTCTCAAATTATTCCAGCTTTGGTCGTTAAGAGATCTTCCATTTGGGTCCTCTATCCTTTGACATATCTTCCTCATTGTTTTAATTTGTTCAATTTGATTTTTTTTCTATTTTGAATACTTCCTTACATTTGCCACTTACAAGATGGTCCAGGTTCATCTCGCAAATTTGCAGCTCTGCTCCTATAACTGGCCTATTCTCCAAGGATTCTGGAGCCTGGTTCCTTTCATTACACAGTGGTATTAAAAAATGAATGAGTGTTTTTTTTACTAACTAAAAACCACTAATCATTTCTTTTCAAAATGCTGCACAATAGTTATTGCGTAGTGGGCCTAAGCATTAGGAAGGGGGCAAGGATAGCATAGTAGAAAAAGTGCATCAGGAAAATACATTATAGGTATGGAAATTAAGTACTCTGCTTTTTTTTTTTTTTTTTTTTCTTTTAGATCTTAGATTTAAAACTATTGATGTTTAGGTACTTCCAGGGAAATGACTCACACTTTATATACTTTATAAAAAATGTGAGTCTTTTCTTCTCACCGGGATACATTTGATTTCTGTATTTTATGCAGTGTAAGAAAACTATGAAACCCACCCTGCAATGACTGTGAGGTAGAGTTGAACTTCATTATTAACTTTCTTTTATTTATTGTAGAAATCCTTGTAAAAATAACTGTGCTGACAATATAAAAACACCAAATTAATTAGGCCATTTGCCATACCTTCATATGAGTACAGATTTTGAAAGATGAGTTACTGTTTAATATCACTTCAGAGCATCTTTGTCCCCCAAAAAAGTTTTTCTCATGATAGTGATCAAGTTTTATTTAAAAGCCCCTATTTCGGGCAGCCTGGGTGGCTCAGTGGTTTAGCGCCGCCGGCCTTCAGCCCAGGGCCTGATCCTGGAGACCTGGGATCGAGTCCCATGTCCGGCTCCCTGCATGGAGCTGCTTCTCCCTCTGTCTCTGTCTCTGTCTCTCTCTCTCTCCGCCCGCCCCATCTGTCTCTCATGAATAAAAAATAAATAAAAATAAATAAAAAAAAAACTTTAAAATAAATAAAATAAATGCCCCAATTTCATATGATTTACTTTAGTTGAATCATGGAAGTCAGGTTTTGGTCCTAGAAAGTACTTTTCTAAGCTTCCCTTATTAACAGAATTTAGTCTGAATCCTAGAATTCAATTTGAGTACAATATTCATATATAATTTCCTAGCATTGTCGTATTTCCCTTTATGCATACCTTATTACTTATTAAAATACTAGCTCCAGTATAATAAAATGTATTTGATAGGACAACTCAAAATAAAAATGATATTCATTATCAAACATTGACTGTATAGTGTCAAAGTTATAGATTTTATCTAGAGCATATTTATGCATGATTATATCTCAATTACTTTTATCTTAAAGAGTAAATATTTTTTAAAAATTTATAGCCAAACAAGTGGTAAACTAAAATATGATTAATTTACATCTTTATGTATGGGAACATTCTTCAAGTATGTATCAGTTTGGTTTAAAATTTGTTGAGCAACTAATATACTGCAGATTGGGGATCCCTGGATGGCGCAGCGGTTTGGCGCCTGCCTTTGGCCCAGGGCTCGATTCTGGAGACCCGGGATCGAATCCCACGTCAGGCTCCCGGTGCATGGAGCCTGCTTCTCCCTCTGCCTATGTCTCTGCCTCTCTCGCTCTCTCTGTGTGACTATCATAAATAAATAAAAATTAAAATATATATATATATATATACTGCAGATTATGGGTCTAAGGAGATAAATGTGATACGGAAGCCTCTCCATAGAACTTATAATGTTAGAAGGCAACACCATACTGTTCTATCAAGTGCTATGTTCAAAAGTGGCAAAATTGAGACAGGAGCTATATTTTATTAAATTAGGTTTGGGGATCCCTGGGTGGCTCAGCAGTTTGGCGCCTGCCTTCAGCCCAGGGCGTGATCCTGGAGACCAGTGATTGAGTCCCACGTCAGGCTCCCTGCATGGGGCCTGCTTCTCCCTCTGCCTGTGTCTATGCCTCTCTCTCTCTGTGTGTCTCTCATGAATAAATAAATAAAATCTTTAAAATAAATAAATAAATCAATTAGGTTTAATTAGGTGACTTAATTTCCTCAGCAAGATTAACGAAACTTTTTTTAAAGATTGTATTTATTTATTATTTTAGAGAGAGGGACAGAGAGACAGAGAGATAAAGCTGGAGGAAGGGCAGAGGGAAAGGGAGAGACAGAGAATCCCAAGAAGACTCTTCACTGAGCACAGAGACTGACACCAGACTTTGGGATCATGAACTGAGCCGCGAGTCAAATGGCTTAACCAAATGAGTCACCCAGGTGTCCCTTAACTAAATATTCTTAATATCAAATCAGGGACTGTGTTATTTTTAAAATATTCCTCCAAAGTTCTTGGTTAATGCTCTCCATTAAAATACTCTCAATACATTTTAATGATCTGCCTGTACAGGAAGAAAAGGTTTTCTTTCTTCTAATCTAGTCAAGATTTTTATCATCTTAAAATTATAACTTAAGAACAACCACATATCATGTGATTTTAGTGCATGTTTTTGGATATCAAACAGATCCACGTTTTATTTCTAATGCCAAGATGCCAGGAATGTAAGCTAATATAACCCTGATGAATGTATTTAACCCTAGACTTGTTTTTCACATCTGAAAAATAGAGAGAACCTACCTCATGGAATCATTACAGAAATTAATAATTATATCTTAGGGTTGTAAATGATCGACTAAAATAGTGAAGAGTATTTAGGCCAAATAATTATTCTAAATTTCCTAATTATTTTAGGATTAAACACCAGGCTCTGCCAATGGGACCATTTATTTCATGTAGTAGATAAAGAAACCCATTTTTCTTTTTTCTTGTTCATACATTTGTTGAATGAATTACAAAATAACCCTATGGAATAGTCAAAGAAATTGAAATTCATTTTCTATTTTTATTTTATTTTATTTTTTTTAATTTTATTTATTTATGATAGTCACAGAGAGAAAGAGAGAGAGAGAGAGAGAGAGAGGCAGAGACACAGGCAGAGGGAGAAGCAGGCTCCATGCACCGGGAGCCTGATGTGGGATTCGATCCCAGGTCCCCAGGATCGCGCCCTGGGCCAAAGGCAGGCGCCAAACCGCTGCGCCACCCAGGGATCCCAATTTTCTATTTTTAGATGCTTATACTTGAGTCATACAGGTTTTTTTTAAAAGACTTATTTATTATAGAGAGAGGGAGAGAAATTGTGAGTCAGGGAGAGACAGAGCTCAAAGGAGAGAATCCTAAGCAGAATCCCAGCTGAGTGCAGAGCTTGAAGCGAGACTCAATCCCATGGCCTTGAGAGCAGGACCCGAGCCGAAATTAAGAGTCAGGCATTCAATCTGCTAAGCTACCCAGATGCCCCTAAGATTATGGAAGTGGTGGGATGAGCTGTAGAATTTAAATGGCATGTATGGTGCAGTGTTACTGCAGAGTCTGAATGATATTTCAGGGTATCTAGCTCTACTTCACTAGTCTTTGTTTCAGCTAAACCTACATGAATATGTTTCAATTATATCGGGAATATCTATATTAATCATCTCTTTGAAAATCATATACTGAGTTTTCCAGTCATCACTATATAATTGTTTGAATTCTACAAAACCATTCTTAATCAGATTTAGAACTCACATCATTTTTTTAAGTGTGATAAAGATATAACAGTGGGTCCTTTGTTCCAGTTTTTGAGACTGTGTCAACCAATATTTCACAATTTACTAATACCTAAATTTGACAGGCAAGGCGTCTTTGTGGTTTGCTTGAACTTAAAGTAAACCTGCAGCTTCCTAAAAGCACCAAGACATGGTTCAATATGTATATATTTGTATATTGATATACAAGAAAGGAGCTGCACTATAGGTTCCTTTGCTTTTATTGTTTGAAGTCATATTCACAATTCAAGCCAAACAGTTTCTTTTCAAAGTTAATGCACTCAAGTGGATGCCTGAAAAGAGAATGCTGTGAAAGCCGTCATAAATCTTATAATAGTCTATAAGATTTTTGGCAATGTGTGCATCCAAATAAAGGGTTTTTGTTTTATGTTAAAGGCTTTGTTTATAGATTGATAAATGGCATGTGTATGTGTATCAAAACCCATTTTTGTGTTGCTCTTATGCAAAATTAGCTTTTAGCAAAGATGTACATAGATGGCTGTACTGTCAGTGTTTTAAATAAGGAACATAATTTATGCTTGTGGGCTTCTGTTTTCCTCAGGAATAGGTAGGAATCTTTCTTGTCATTGATATTCAAAAAGGAGCAGAGCACCACACATGTGGTAGAGACTCAATAACTATATGGGCAATAGATGAATGAATGAAGGAGGGAATGAATGAATGAATGAATGAATGAGTGAGTGAATGAATGATCATCAATTTTTTTATCTGTAGTTTAGGACTGAAACATGATCTTGCTGCTAATGTTTGGATATTCGAATAATTGCTTGGGTTAATAATAGACTTCTCAAGAGAGCACCGAATGCCAGTGTATGAGAAATTTCTTTTCCAGGAGAAAAGGAGTCCAGGGTTCAAGCTTTCCAGTAAATTCTGAAGAATTGTTAGTTAGCAAGCTCCTCTGGAACTTCCGGTGAGTAATCTGAAACAGGTGTCATGTATGAAGGGGAGGAAGAGGCAGAAGAAAGAAGGAGGTGACTCCAGATTGGTAGGTGGGAGTTCTAATGAGCAATGTAACTGAGTATGACACTGGTCTTGGGCGGACACAAAACCAGTAGATCCCTAAATCCCAGGGCAGAATCTTAAAAGATTATATAGAGAGGACTTAGCAGAAGCAGTCACATGTACTACTATCCAGTTGGTCTCAACAACACATTTCTATCTCAAGACTGCATCTTTGGGGTAACTTCTGAGAGCAGGGAAGGGAAGTCAAAGCACATTCCAAGGACAGGGAAGGGGTGGACAGCCTCAGTTGCTGGGGTCCAGCCTGAGGATCATCAGATGACCTCCTCACAGCTTACCATGACCTTCCTTAAAAGAATTTAACTCTTGGTCATCTGTGAATTTAGTTCCTGTTTCCCCTTATAAGCCCTATCCTTGTTTGTTTGTTTGTTTGCTTTCTGACTTGATCTGATCTATTATTGAATAATACTCTCAGGATGTCCTTGTCCCTAACTACCTTGCCCTGTCCATGCAACCACCTCCTAAGGAACTAACCTTCTTTCCAATTTCACTCACATCATCTCCTAAAGCTCCATTCAAGAGTGAGTATTGTACCCACTTTAAATATTTGTCATTCTCCCACTCATACCTTTCACTGGTTACAGACACAAACTGTACCACTTTGGTTTTTGCTAGATTGTCTTAGATGTGGTCATTTGAGTTGATCCTCAGGAGGTCCACTTTACTTTCAAGGCATATTTTAGATCCATGACAATTAATTTAAAGTGAGATTGATATAGTTGTCATATTTTTTCCCAGGAAAGTTCAATTGCCCAATGACATAGAAAGGTCAGATAAATCCCATTTATAGTTAACCAGGCAAAGATTAGAAGTTCTCATTGTGGGAGTGAATAAAATAAAGGCATATGGAATTTGTATTGGGAAGTGAAGATACCAAATTCATGAAGTCAGGAAAAATGAGATAGCATCAGTGGCCATGTGTCTTGGTATAGTTCAAGTGTTGTAATGGATGGAAATACAGCAAAGGGAGAGAGAGCAGGAAATTTGAAACTGAAAGTATGGAGGCATTAAAGTTATAGGTACCAAAGAGTTCTGGTACATGACAATGAGAATTAGTGGGTGAGGTATACTATACAGTAAGATAATTAGAAGAGAAATTTCAAGGATCTGAGAAACTAGATTACTGCAAAGATCATCAATAAGGACACTAATATCATAAAAAATTGTGACATTAGGAGTGCTAGTCATTAAATTAAAATAATCATAAATAATTAAGAGTGAACTATGGCATACTAGGAGAGAGAACTGAAGAGTTTATTGGCAAATTAATCTGACAATAAGATGTTTGGGTGATATTAAGAGAAAAAGAAGAAAAAAAGAGAGAGAGAGAAAGGACTAGTGCTATCATACTGTGACTCGAGTCTGACCTCAAATGCTGGAAAGAGGGAGGAATTTTGTATGGGAATATAGATCACAGTATAGCCTAAGGAAAATTCAGCAGACACAGGGAAGTATCTTAGAGCCAATGTCACCCATTAGAGGAACAGACTCATCTTTTAAGGATAGGTCTCCTTTAGTCCGTTGACTAATGACACTCGGTTATTGGCTGGAAGCCCTGTGGGAAGGATAGCTTCAGTGAAAATACAACAGTGGACTTCTGAGAGCAGTAGCTGAAGCCTCTGGTGAGATATGGTCCAAAGATTTAAAGGTCTTTGTGGCATATCTGTGGCCACTACAGATGACTCATGGCACACAGATTGCCCTCCGCACACAGGTTCAGGAAACACTTCCTCCATGTCCCCCTGACCCTTTCTTGCTGAGGGGACACTTAATAGGGGGAATTTATTTATTTATTTTTTTAATTTATTTTTTATTGGTGTTCAATTTACTAACATACAGAATAACCCCCAGTGCCCGTCACCCATTCACTCTCACCCCCCCGCCCTCCTCCCCTTCTACCACCCCTAGTTCGTTTCCCAGAGTTAGCAGTCTTTACGTTCTGTCTCCCTTTCTGATATTTCCCACACATTTCTTCCCCCTTCCCTTATATTCCCTTTCACTATTATTTATATTCCCCAAATGAATGAGAACATATAATGTTTGTCCTTCTCCGACTGGCTTACTTCACTCAGCATAATACCCTCCAGTTCCATCCACGTTGAAGCAAATGGTGGGTATTTGTCATTTCTAATAGCTGAGTAATAATAGGGGGAATTTAGTCTGAACTACAGAACCTTTGCTGCCAGTGGTCATGGAGCTGGTTTCCATCCTCTCCTTCTCCACTCTCCCTTCTAAACTCCCCTTGCCCTTCTCTATCAGCTCAGCAGGCCTGGTGGCTTGACTGGTGGTATGATCAAACCCTATATTCATGAGGCATCTGAGCTCTTGCTAACCTTGCTGCTTTTAGCCTGGTGTTGCTATGTGGGCCCTTTCACTAGGACAGCAGAGCATGGGAGTACAAGCTATCACCCAAATTGCAGACCCAGTTTCTGTTTATCTCTCATCGCTCCTACCTCCTGCGGCTGGCCATGGTCGATTATCCCAGCCAATGTGCTACTCTCTGGACATTAAAAGCCAAAAAGTGTCCTGGAACAAGCTACAATCTTTACTTTGAGACCCTTACGGCAACCACTACCAAGAATGTGCCACTCTTGGGAGCAGGATCTCAAACCCTACAAAGCCTGCTGTGCAGGATCTCATGTTTCCATTTCCAGGGGCCAAATTTGAGTTATTGCCATTCTCCTTATGGTTGAAAAATACCTGTGAGGAAAATGAATGCTGACAACCAAACCATTAGCCACTGGCCCAACCTGTATCTGTCTCTATATTGAATCATTTTTCATAATATTCTCTAAAACACGATTATTTAAAATAATTATGATTAGTAACTCTAATAACTATCTTTTGAGCAATGATTTTCTTGCCTTAGTATTTTACCTTAAGGAGAACTCAAGCAAATCTTTTTTCTTTAATTTTCTGGTGTCTCTTCTTATAAGAATATTAATCTCATCATAAGGTCTCCATCCTAATTACCTTCCAAAAACCCCATTTCCAAATATTATCACTTGGAGGTTAGAGTTTCAACATACGGATTTTCGAGAGACACAAACATTCAATCCATAATGCATGTCTTTCAGCCCCCAATTTCCACAGTGTAATATGTCAAGTGTCATTTAACATCTGCTCACATGGTGGGCTATGGTAAGGAGAAGAACCCCCAAACTATTAGAAGACGGCTGCCATCAAAACTGTCCAAACTGTGTGGGAAGGAGATAATATTAATTAATTGTTAAGATAATAAAATTTATCTTGAGTAAGCATCCCACAGAAAGAGATCGATCGATCTATCTATCCATTTTCCAGACTATTTCTTCTACAGATATGTTTGAAAGGGTGGCATGGAATGAAAGTTGTCAAAGGTTTTGTTTAGAAAATATACAAAAGTGTAAGAGATACAGAGAAAATTTTCTCTTAACAGCAAAATGCTCTATTAACCAAGAGAAACCAGAAAAAGAAAAAAATAGAAACAAAGCACAAATGGTAAAATATACAACAAGCAAAGTGATAGATTTTAATATGGTATGTATAAGAAACATGCTTCAAATATAGAGCAAGATTAAAAGTCCATGGAGGATAAAGATCAAATGCACAAGCATTGTCTTAAAGAAAGATGGAATTGTTGCATTAATATTTGACAAAATGGACTTCAGAACAAGCAGTGTGATTAGTGATAAAGGCAGATATTTTATAATGAGAAAGCTAGTGACTCTCAAGGAAGACATAACAATCTCATCTATACATCTAACGATAGAGACTTGAAGCAAATAAAACAAACACTAGTAGGGCAGAAAGGAGAAATAGACAAATCCAGTTCTAGCACACAATTTGCTAGTCTCAAACAACTGATAGAGCAATTAGGCCAAAAATGTGTAAGGATATAATGACGTGAAAACCTTATCAGGAAACTTGCCATAACGGCCATTTAATGAGCCAACCAACAACAGAAAACACACACTCTTTCAAATATGGTTGGAATATCCACCAAGATAAAACATATTTTGACCATTAAAAAAAAAGATATTTAAAAGAATAAAAATAATGACAGTTTTGTTCTCAAAGCATAATGGCATTTAATTTAAAAAAATGAATAATGGTAAGATAGCCAGAACGGCTCAAAAAATATGGAAATTAAATGATACACCACTTTTAAGTAAACTATAGATCAAAGAAGAAGTTTAAAGCAAAGTTATTAAAATATTTGGCCTGAATGAAAATGAAGTATAACATTTACAGATTACTTTCCTAGGTATTTTTCCAAGATGATAAAAGTAACTCATGCACTAGTCAAATCTGGATGCCATTCAAAAAATCCATCAATGTACATGATTTATACACATACATTCCATACTACATAGCAATAAAAAGAATTAGCATTTATACAAGATACAACGTGAATGAAAGTAAATATTAGAGAAAGAAGCTAGGCAAAAGATTCCATACTGCATGATGCCATTTTTGTAAAATTCTAGGAAATAAGGGGTGCCTGGGAGACTCAGTTGATTAAGCATTTGCCTTTCGCTCAGGTCATGATCCCAGGGTCCTGGGATCGAATCCCACATCGGGCTTCCTGCTGAGCAGCCTCTCCCTCTACTGTGCTCTCTCACTGTCTCTCTGTCAAATAAAATCTTTAAAAAATAAAATAAAATAAAATAAAATAAATTCTAGGAAATATAATATACTGTACTACACAGGAAGTAGATCAATGGTTACCTGGGGACTTGGGGCCGAGGGAGGGTAAAATACTTTTACTGGTGGTGGATACATTCATTGTTCTGATTTCATGATGATGTCACAGGTGTATAAATAACATCAGGCTTGAAATAGTGTGCTTTCAATATATGGAATTTATTGTATGCTACACTTCAGAAAAGTGTTCAAATAAGTAATTCAATAAACAAGCAAGCAAATAAATAAGTAAATATCTACCTTTATTTTATTTCATATTCACATGTCTGAAATCAAGATGGGCTTACAACAGATGTCATGGTAAATGTGGCCAGTCATAAGTCAGTGTCTGTCAGCTCCAAACCCATCTTCTTTTCCTGTTTTATGGCATTCAATCTGGGACTCTCCAAACTACACCATGGCTACATAGCTCCTGTCTTGTTAGAATTTGCCAGTAGGGTGTCATAGAGGAACCCCACACAGGACTCTAGAGTTTTGGAGCAAATCTACACTCTCTTCAAAAGCTTAATATCTTTTGCTGAAAAACACTGGTGGATACCACAGGACATTAAGTAACTTGAGTTCATATCATGAATTACTGGACCCACAAAATGATAACATTGCGTATGTGTAACATGAATTCTATTATTGTGGCAATAATATATAATAAATTGGCCTCAAGAGCAACTAGACATATAAGTTATGTGACCAGGTATCTCAGACTCCTACAGTGACTCTTGATGCATTGTCTCCTCTAAATACTCATCTGCAGCCTTACGGGCCACTCTTCACAGTTGATGGAGAAGGTAAAAAAAACAAACAAAAACTTAGGGCCTAATTAAGAGATGGCTGAGCAAAATATATACACATTAACCGAAAAAAAAAAAAAAAAAAGACTGGATCTTTACAGCATGATTCAGCAGTGGCATTAAAAGTCTGTGGTTAACACGCATTCTCCAGGTAGGAGGTATTTTGGGTGGTATATTTGGGTGTTCAGTTATTCTGGACTTAGAAGTAAGCTGAAGAAATAATGTACATTGAATCCTCTTAGGTTGTTAATTTTTAGGCTCAATGTTCTCTGATTTGAAAAAAATCAGGGTGGGGCAGCCTGGGTGGCTCAGCAGCTTAGCGCTGCCTTCAGCCCAGGGCCTGATCCTGGAGACCTGGGATCGAGTCCCACATCAGGCTTCCTGCATGCAGCCTGCTTCTCCCTCTGCCTGTGTCTCTGCCTCTCTCTCTCTCTGTGTCTCTCATGAACAAATAAATAAAATAAAAAAAAAAAAAGAAAAAAATCAGGATGGATGGATTGGCAACCAAGAATTCTGTGGTGGCATCAGTATAGATAGCTACATCAGCATGACAGCAGAGAACATGGTTACATTGGCACAAAATGTGAGTGTCACCAAAGGTATCCATTACAGAAGAGACTCTTAACAACCAGGTTGGCAGGATGCATGTTCTGTATATGCCAGGCTCCATTATCAGCCACTTCATTGTTTGCTCAGAGAGTCCATGTACAAAGAGGCCATGGTGTGAAATGAAGACTATGCATGGGGTCAACAGCTATAACTTTCCCCACTGAGGATTATCTGGGTTTTGCTAGTGCTGAGTGCCTAATCTATCAACATCTGATGCCCATACTGAGCCCCCAATGTGACATCACATCCTGGAGGACAGCAAGCAACAGATGGAAGTTAATTACATTTAGTCACTTCCATCTTGGTGGACGTAGGAATTTGTCTTCACTGAAAAAAAGACAGGTATTCTGTATATAGACGTGCTTCTCTTCCATGATGCTTTCTGCCAGCATCCAGCATCCACAGGCATATGGGATGTCTTATGTACAGTCATGGTATGACACACAACATCTCTTCTGATCAAAGACCTTACTTCAGAGAAAGCAAATTGTGTCTTCTCAGAGGTATGAGTCTCATTCCTGTGAGTACTTTCTTCTAGATTTCTAAGTTTTAATAATTTCAACTTCTCCTCATTGTTTCTCAGCTATTTTTGCATTCATCTATCTTTCTATCTGTATCTATCTTCAATGATAATTCAAATTGTACTTATTTATTAATTCTATGACATATTAAACTATCTCTGTTCAAATAACTGCTGTGGTTTCTGTCTTTCCCCAAGACCTTATGAACACATCATGCTTTAATTAGTAGCATTTTTTATATACAATATTATGCATCTTCAATTAATGGCAACCTCACTTGTATGAAACTAAGTGCTTAGCATCATTATATTAATTCTATCTTGCACAACTGCTGACACTAAAACTATTTTTTAAGTGATGCTGGGACAAATATATGCATAGTAATTTTGGCAGGAAGGTGATTATATAGCTATTCAAATAGTAGAACTGAAAGGGGTAAGAGGTTACATTGAATTTTAAATGGAGAAATTATTGCTTTTTTTCCAATGTATGACTTTTTAATATTTTTTCTAGATAAAAGCCAGAAATAATTCATATCAGAAGTTATTTCTAATTGAAATTAACCAAAAATGGGAGGGAGAGGAAGAAAAACCATAAACATATATTAAATATTGATGAACTATTTTATTTTTTTTTAAGGATCCAGTTTTCAACTTTTTATTGGCAATCACACTTCTGTTTAATATAATTGCATTAATAATAAATAAAATTCACTATCAAAAAGAAAATGTACTATCAAATTATTAGAGGAAGTTATTTATGTGCATTATATCCCCTGAGGAATTTTATTTTATACATAATAAATTTAGCAGTAAACAACTATCCTCTGTGATCTAACAAATCCTCAATTTTAGTTTGTGTTAATTTCAGTATTAAATTAATTTTCAGAAAGTGCACATTTTTTAAAAGCAAGAATATAGGCCATCTGTATGTATAACATTGAAAGTGACCATATCTTAAAAGGATAAATCTCTGTTAATATTTATTATGTATTTTTGAAATTATGAATTTACCCTGAATTACCTCTTAATAAACATTCACTCAAAAATTAAAAAAAAAAAAAAGAGTCATGAATTTCACAGAGTAAATGAAAGCACTTCCTTCTTAGAGTGGCAGACTCTGATACAAGTAATTTAAAATTGCATTTAGGTTATCCTTTTTTTCAATATCGTGCCCTGCTTTGTCTAGCCTAACAATTCAAACACTGTAAGACAGGTATGGCATTACACCAATTATGTCCAAAGAGTAATTAATGAAACTGACACAAAATAGTTGATTTGTAGGTAGCTGTGTTTCTGTAATGGAGCTTGTTAATGGAACTGAGTTCTGTACAGGAATGTTGCTTCATGTCACATCACTTTATATTATGTTAAATTATTGTCAAACATAAAACAAGAAACAGCTTCTACTGAGTCTTAAATTAATCCAAACTACATTGCAAACCTTTTGATTTGTGATGCAATACAAAATTTCAGAAAATAAAATTTAAAGTAACACAATGTAATGTAAGGGCATCTGTATATTTTGGCAAGTAAGTTGATGAATTGCAATACATAGGAAATTAAAATATGTAAATCTGCGAACATCTTCATCTTACAAAGCACTTTAAATATTTGAAAATTAAATAGCTTGTTTAGTTTCTTTCTGAAAGTGCCCTCAATTCTAACGTATTTAACAGAGCATAGCTGACTTATCTCTTTGTACATTCTCTTTTAAATGAATGTTTATTTTATTATACTTAATAAAAACAATACATATGTCTTAAAACAATGTGAAAAATAAAGAAAATGCCTAAATCTGCATAAAGACATATCCGATTTTTATTTAAAGATTTTATTTATTTATCTGAGAAGGAGAGTGAGCAGGAGAGCATGAGCAAAGGAAGAAGCAGAGAAAAAGGGAGAAGCAGACTTTCTGCTGAGCAAGGAGCCCAACTTGGGGCTTGATCCCAAGACCCCGGGATCATTACCTGAAACCAAGGCAGCCGCTTAACCAAATGAGCCACCCAGGCATCCCTATCTAAACATTTATAATTGAGATTAAACCACAATTTGAAGTGTGCTTTATTCCTAACAATATATCGTGCATATTATTATCTGAATATTATAATAATTCAAAATTGATACATGTTATGCTTTCTTACTGATGTGCTATAATTTATGTATCCAAATTTATTTCATTAGATACTTAGATTCCATTGCTCAAAATGAGTATTAAGTCCTGGAAATTTCCAAGTATTGTATTTATTTATATTGATTTTTTTATAGGTTAAGAATAAATATTTTACGGGTCTTCGCATTTTCCTCGCAATATGGATAAGTAGATGGTATACTCTACCAGTTTTTGTAGACTTGAGAATGAACATCATTACACATGTGTTACAAGATGAACATGAATTAGTATTAATATTTTGCATTTCAAAGTTCCTTAATCTCAGCTATGTTCTCTCATGGTTAATATTAATTGTCAGAAGGGGGATATCTGAAGCCATTTTTATTTTTCTTCCACTAGAAATAGAATCTATTTTGCATCAATATTTATTAGAAATATGTCTTGGACATTATTTATTCACAAATATGTGAATATTTACTAGAAATGTTCAAAAACCCTGAATACAAAAATTCACTATGGGCTTTTTTTCAACATTGTTCAGGTTGATTTTTTTTTCATCATGCCTTAGATTCTTGTTTATATTCTCTTTTGTTCAGTTTCTTTACATAGAAAACCTTTTTTTCCTCCAGTGGATTTCAAGTTTTTGTCTTCCATGGATTCCTCTTCCACTTAAAAACATGTGATTTTAACACTGATTATCTTAAAGCTGTCTTCCACATCATTAATTCAGTTATTTGAAAATTGCCCAAATCATAAGCATATAGCTTCAGGGCTCATCATAAATTGACAAACCCGCGTAACCTTAACCTCATAAATAAAAAGAAAATGACAATGACAGTAAAATTTACAATTATGCTCTCCCCAATCACCCTTCATTCATTCACCCCAAAGGTAATAGGAATCCAAATCACTGACAGCATAGATTTGCTTGGTCTCACATATTAGTGTTCTTTTGCTGCCATGATAAATTAACACAAATTTAGTGGCTTAAAGCAGTACATATGTATTATCTCACGGTTCCATAGATGATCAATCCAACGCAAGTTACATGGGGCTGAAAGGGCTGAAAGTATGGTTGTTGGTGGGGCTGTGCTCCCTGCTGGAAGTCCTAGACCACTTGTTCCCTTGACTTTTTCAAGCTCTAAAGCTGTACTCAGTCCTTGGCTCATGGCTTTTGTGTCAGTGGAGTTCTCCAGAGAAAAAGAACCAATCGGAGAACACTAGCTGAACAATAGGCTGCTTTGGGCCAAATTCAGTGCCTGGGAAACTGGGAAACTGGGTGTGAATAAATAACACTCCTTCCTGAGGGTCTGGATGACTGTGCATGCCCGTGGCTGCATCCTTGGAGAAGCGACCAGAGATAGAAACTCTGAGCTACCAGTCCCTAGCTAAAATGTGAAAGCAGTCCTCAAACCACACATCCAGGTATAGAAATCAAGCTGTCAGGGTAGGAAGTTGGGGGCATGGGGTACCTGGGTGACGGGCACTAAGGAGGGTACATGATGAGATAAACACTGGGTGTTATACTATATGTTGGCAAATTGAATTTAAATAAATATATATATATATATTTTTTAAATCAAGCTGGTTAAGGAAGCTTAAGCATAATAATCCTTGACCTAGAAGTGGCTTATGTTGACCCAGGGATGATATTTAAGAAGCCAGGATAAAAGACAAAAATAAAGGAAAACATCTGAGTTGAGATATCAGAAATTGTTTAGAGTAAATTTAAAGTCTTTCATAAGCTGGACTCTTGGAAAGAGCTTTGATCAAAAGTTATGCTATCAGAAAGCTTAAAATTCCTCTCTGAGTTACAGGTTTAATGCTTGCGAAACTAGTGCTGAAATATTAGCAAAGATTTAGCCTAGCTTCTAAAACAATGGGGTATCTTTCATAGCTTCAAAATAAAGTTTAGCGCATCTATGTGAGGACCACTCTGTGCCAGGCAATACTTTGAAGTCTGCCAAAACAGCACTGGAAATCAGATGATACTAATAGAAATGCTGTAAGTTAAAAAATAAAATAAAATAAAAAAGCCAGGGGCTGCAAAGGTCCCCAAGCATTTGTGTAAGCAGGAGGTATAGTCTAGCACCCCCTTCTACAGGCTCTGATGCTGTGCCAGGATTGCACAAAGAAAGATAGATACCATGAGGGAGAGTATGGTAAGTGCTAGAAACTGATATTGGTAGGTTTCCTCAAAATCCAGTGTTTTATTTTTCCTAATCAAGTTGCACACAAGTGTCTTTTATGTTTCCCTACTCCATATGCACTAGAAAGGGCGGAGGTGTCATTTCAGAGTGTGCACAATGATCAAATCAACTCAACAGCATCTGTTCTTCTGTGAAGGTTTTTTATTGTATTCAGACCTCAATATTCCTTAAATGATTAAAGAAACACCGACTTCAGCTCCCACATGGTTTCGTGGTGCCCCTCCTTCAGGTTATGATGGAAAGAAATAAATGGCATCATGCAGGGAAAAAGGAAAGGCAAGTTTCAGCCAAAAAGGAAGAAGAGGGCCAACATTCTTTTCTGTACTTTTCTGTACAAAGTCTTGAGATTTTGTCTGAAAGTATTGCTCAGTCAGTCAGGATCCTTCACCCTGAACTAACTGATTATCTATAATATGGCAATTTCCAAATAACTGGGGTTAAATCTGTATAAAAAACCACTGATACTCAGTTAATGACATTTTTTGAAAATTATTTCATTCCAAGAAAGATGTGAATGTTTAAATACATACTACATCTATAAATAAAATTATTTTTACTCATTCATGAAGATATTTTTCAAGTTAATGAAAACATTTAACCTTGGTCAAATGTCCTCTCCTTTCTGAAATCTTCAATTTATACCCCACCTTGAAACACATTTTATTTTTAAACAGCAATCACTTGTATTTTTTTTTCACATTATCTGCACTGAAAGTAGGGCCAATGCACAGATGGCAACAAGTTGAGATAGCTAAAATCTATCCAAGTGAGTGGCGTTTATTTTGTTTTTCTGTTTTTGCTGTTGTTGGATCAGTTATTAAATATTTTATATCACCGTTATATAAAACTGCAATATTTGTTTCCATCTCAGAGATATATACATATTTGAGAAGAGAGAAATTATATATTGTCTATCTTGAATCTTCTCTATAATTATATATCTCTAAAATAACTTGTTTATGCAAAACATATAGATATATGTTGGAGATACATACAATATATAATTACATACATATAAGTCTACCTATCTAATTCATTTATATTCTATTTGGGTATATTTCTGTAACTTTCTGAGTCTTCCCCTGCCCCCAAAAAAGTGGTGGTCTAAGCATGGTAATTTTTCCCTCCTCCTCCTTCCTTCTTCTTTTCTTTTCTTTTCTTTTCTTTTCTTTTTTTCTTTTCTTTTCTTTTCTTTTCTTTTCTTTTCTTTTCTTTTCTTTTCTTTTCTTTTCTTTTCTTTCTTTTCTTTTCTTTTCTTTTCTTTTCTTTTTTCTTTTCTTTTTCTTTTTTCTTTTCTTTTCTTTCTCTTTCTTTCTTTCTTTCTTTCTTTCTTTCTTTCTTTCTTTTAATTTAAGGAAGTTTAGTGCTAAGTTCATAAAGAACACAGAACAAAATGATAGATAAATAGACTTCACAGTTCTGTCAGAGTGTAGTATTTGTATTTTAAAAACCTACTATTTTACAAAACTTCATAATAAAATAAAAGTAAAAATAGGATTGGGATGAATCATTCACACACATGTAATTTGACTAATAGAATACAAAATCAATCACAATTCTGGTTAAACTAGCAACAGATTTTTAAAAGACATTTTAAATACCTAATAATACATATACCTAAGTTAAAATAGGGCATTACCTTCAATCAGAGTCACTATCATAATAAAAATGGGTATTATGAAGATTTGAGGTTATTGAATCATAGAAATTAAGGAAGAATTTCCAGACAGAAAGACAATGTTGAATTTACATGAATTCAAAGATAGATGGCATGACCTCGACATCTTTTTTTTTTTGTCTTTTTTGTCGTTTTTTGGTAAAATATTGGGATACCTCTGGATTAACGCCCCTAAGTTGCAGCATCTGGCCAGACTAAGGAATGAGTATCATATGCATTATTGAATTCTGTACAACTTTCTACATTCGGCTATAACAGTGTGCTCTGCACTTCGCTGCTATTATTTGGTGGTACTAACCATTAACACATGTGGAAATTTGCATACATGTATATGTTTTAAAATATGTATATAGAAAACGGGTGTACTTGTCATAACACTTAAAGTGGCTTGTTTTAAAATGACAAAGGTGATAAATGCCTTCAAGTGACTAACAGAAGTTATGCTTTTCCCAGTTTTTAGTTTACTTCACATCAAGATCCATTTTTCAATTGTTAGGAATCAAGAGTCTAATATAAGAAGGAACCTGACACAAATTTATTCAGAGTGTACATCAATCAATAGTGAGTTAAAAAGGTACTTTACTTGAGATCATGAACTGAAAGAAGGGAAAGATACTTTTGTCTTTATAGTATGGAGATAAATTTTGTAAAAAACCTGAATGAGCTTGAAAGTAGATTTATCCCCCGAACTCCCAGGAAGCAATGCGGTCCTGTAACCTCCTTGATTTTGCTCTTGTTAAACCCAAAGCAGAGAACCAGCCTCATTATGCCTAGACTTCTAGCTTAGAGCACAGTGAGGTAGTAAATAGGTACGGTTGTCATTTCTGATCATTTGTTACAGCAGCTATAGAAAACTTACACACCTTCCTATCTAAAGTCAAAGCTATGATCAGAAATATATCAGCAGCAACTGTAGCAATCATTTGACTAAACAATATTTGTATCAGAATTACTTGTTAGCATGTCCTGGAACTTAGGATATAGAAAGACCTCATTAATCTGTCCCTGGTGTGCATGTCAGTGTTTAATATTTAGATGATGGGGTTTTGCTTTTTTGAACCAAATGTGATTGGATCAGGAGTGAGAGTCTGAATCGTTACAACACAATTATATGTTCTGTCTCGAATGTTGACCTACAACACCTAGAAGATTGAATTAGAGTGTATTTTCCAACTATAAAGTCAGATCTAGGAACAATCCATCATCACAAAGACATGAGATTGTCAGTCCTGGTGAGGACAACTAAGAGCCTTTTTTTCAGAAGGGAGTTTTCAGGGAAAAAACAGTCATGAAGGAGATAAGTAGCAAACAGGAAATGCTGTGGGGGTGGGAAGAGAGAGGGAAACCATACTCATATTCATAATTACATAATTATTTTGTGCCTTGAACACCCTAATGCATTTTGTACCACTAGATTCCTTTAGATTTCATTTCTTAAATATTATGTATATCTTCCCTTAACTGTCTATTTAGACTACAACAATAAACTCTAAATCATTTTTCTTGGTTTCACTCTTGGTCTCCTAAAGACTTCCCTCTAAACATGTACTAATCTTGTGCTATAAAAATGTAAACCAGGGAGCACCTGGGTGGCTCAGTTGGTTAAGTGTCAGAGTCTTGATTTCAGCTCAGGTCATGATCTCAGGGTGAGGAGCCTAATGTGGGGCTCTGTGCTGGGCTAGGTGTGGAGCCTACTTGGGATTCTCTCTCTCCCTCTCCCATAGCCCCTCCTCTCCCCCTCCCCCGCTGCTCATGCTTGCTTTCTCTCTCTCTCTCTCTCTAAAATAAATAAAATAAATATTTAAAAAATAAAAATGAAAAACTGATCACACAGTTTCACTGTTTCAAACACACCAGTGGATTCTCAACAAACTTTGTTTTTTTTTTATAAACTTTGGATAAAATGCAAAGCATTACAATGACCTACAAAATCCTCAATGACCTGACTCTTCCCACTTTCTCATCACTTACTATTCTCTAGCCATAGTGACCTTCTTTCTGTCTTTTTAAGTGACAATGGTCATTTGCTTCTCCTGGCTGTTCTTGCTCTTCTCACTACTCAAAATACTCTTTCTTCATGTTACCACATCAATACTTTAAAAAATAAAACAAAACATTATTTTGTAGAGAAGTTTAAGTTTACAATAAAAACAGATTTTTTTCATATAACCCCTTCCCCACACATGCTCAGCCTCTACCATGATCAACATGTGGGCATTCAGGAGTCTCAACATCATTTGTTGAAGACACTATCTTTGCTCCATGACATTGTCTTTGCTCCTTTGTCAAAGATCAGTTAACTATATTTATGAGGGTCTATTTCTGGACTCTGTTCCATTGATCTCTTTGTCTAGTCTTTCACCAATATAATCCTGCCTCAATTACTGTCTCTCTGTAGTATGTCTTAAGTCAGATAATGTCAGTCCTCCAACTTAATTCTTCTCCTTCCAATAGTTGGCTATTCTAGGTCTTTTGCTTGTGCACATAAATATTAGGATCCATTTGTTGATATCCATAAAACAATCTGCTGTGATTTTGATAGGAATTGCATAGAGTCTACATTACCACCTTCTCATGTTCATTTTTTCAACTCAAATATCTTCCCAGAAAGGATATTTTCCTTCCATTCTCCCTAAAGTTACTCCTGTTACCCTATGTGTTTTTTACCATGGCACTTACCTCTCTAAATTTGCCTGGCACAGTTAAATCCTTTATTTTCTGTCTCCTTTCTATGTAGGCCATATGCTCTCTAAGGATGGTGACATTTTTTCTTCTTAAATGCTGATATTCCAAGTTTTGACACATTGTAGGTGCATCAAGAAACATGAAAGATCAGGTGTGAAAAATCTGTTGGCCAACAGAAACATGAAAAGATGTTAAATCATAATTTCAGCATCAGGGAAACATGTTTCAAAACTGCAATATTACCTTACATCTGTCAGAATGGCTATAATTAAAAAGAAAGAAGAAAGAAAGAAAAAAAGAAGAAAAAGAAAGAAGAAAGAAAGAAAGAAAGAAAGAAAGAAAGAAAGAAAGAAAGAAAGAAAGAAAAGAAAGAAAGAAAAAAGAGTGAGGATGTAGAAAAAAACTTTGTGCATTGTTGTTGGCAAAGTAAATTGGTGCAGCCACTATGGAAAATAGAATGAAATTTCCTCAAAAAATTAAAAATAAAAATTCTATATAATCCAATAATTCCACTACTATTTACCCAAAGAAAATGAAACCACTAATTTGAAAAGATATATGCACCAGTATGATTATTGAAGTATTATTTATAATAGCCAAGCTCGGGAAGCCACCCAAATACTCATCAATAGAAGAACAAATAAAGAAGATACGAGATTTTTTGTGAGTGTGCGTGTACTGGAATATTATGCAGCCATAAAAAACGATATCTTGCCATTTGTGACAACACATATGGACCTACAGGGTATTATGTTAAGTAAAATAAGTCAGATTGGGAAAGACAAATGCCATATCATTTCACTTAGATGTGAAATTGAAAAACAAAACAAAACAGATGAATAAACAAGCAAAAAATGGAAACAGACCTATAAATACAGAGAACAATCTGATGATTCCAGAGGGAAATGAGGATAGAGGATCAACAAAATGAGTGAAGGAGAGTGGGAGATACAGGCTTCTAATAATGGAATGAATAAATCATGAGAAACAGCACAGGGAATATAGTCGATAATATAATAGTGTTGTATGGTGACAGACAGTAGCTACACTGGTGGTGAGGTATAATATCAGGGATAGTGATGTTGAATCATTAGGCTGTACACCTGAAACTAATGTAACATTGTGTATCAATTACACTCAAATTAAAAAATAATAATAAAAATAAAGATCTCTGATTCAATCACATTCTAATTGTATATTAATGTTTATTTGCATGACATAACTATTAAAATTTCTTAAAAGAGCCCATATGGGACTATTAACCTATACTTTCAAGATGGAAAAAGAAAATTAATAAATTATTAATTGTTATTAACTGATATTAACCTGTAGCAACTGGTTTGTTATACAATTTAACAATATCTCAGGACTCAATTTATATAGAAGGGTCTAGGAATTCCAGGAATACATATAAGAGATGCAGATAAAACCATCACTCAAACATTCTACTTCCTTTTATTGTGTTACCTAAACATCAAGATGAATTGTAAGCAAATCTCCACAACGAGCTATCTTAGGCAAAATATCAAGACTAAAAAAAGCTGAAACAACAAGTTAAAAAGACTAGAGGATAAGAATTATTTTAATGCTCTGTGCATATTTACCTAAAAATAAATAACAAATTATTTATGAGTCAGGCTGATCTCTTAGCCTATGCTTAATTCCTCAGGTCAGTTGAACAATTAACAAAAGAATAGATCTGCTATTTTATTAATAAAATATTGATATCAAAGTGGCATCGACTATTGGTTAGCATACAATAGATGTGTGCACAGTTATTAGTGATGTTCTATTTTATATACATGTAAAATACATATTTTATACATATGTAATATGTATAGCTAGAAATAGCTAGAAATGCAGAGATGAATAATTAGATACATAAAACGACTTTCATTATCTCTAACTGTATCAGTTAATCCAACTGCAAAATAAATACTTTAATGTGTTTGCATAATCTTGGATTTCGAGAAGTAGTAAAAAAAAGAAAAAAGAAAAGAAAAGTAGTATATTTGTCATAGTTATTTTCTACCCCACAAATCTTGGAGACAATTTTGAGATTTTCTCTACTTCCTAGAAAAATGTCACCTGGATAGTCACCCTGAAAGACAGTATAAGGAAGATGTCAGTTAAAGTTATGCAGATGGCATCACTACTAAGATGGAAAAGAGGCAAAGGACATAGTTGCAAGAGTGGCTAGCCATTTTTCTTAGACTATTCAGAAATAAGCATCATTCCAAAGTGCATCGTTTGATTGGATGCTATAATGTTATCCTCTGCTTGTGTTCTATTATTTTCCCTAATATCACATGAAGTTTTTTCCATGATATCATAAGGAAGTAAAGAATCTATGTAACATTTTTGCTCTGTAATTTACCTTTTTTTTTTTTTCACTATTTACCAGTATACTTAGACACTAAGAATTTTTTAAATGGCACCTTTGCTCATAGAGTTGTCCAGGCCAAAATCCTCACAATGACTGTTACCCTCCCACTGACATCTTAATCCTGCAAGATTGTATTCATCACTCACAAAACATATTCCAAGCCCTCCCATTTCTAGCTCTTTAACACATCCAATGGAAACCAGCATCTTCCCTCCTCTTTTCTATTCAAGACTCAGCTCAAATGTCAATCCCTCCAAAAAGACTTTTATGCCCATGATAACTACATGCTAGCCATAGTCAATTTTTATCTATCTTAATTCACTTCATAGCTTATTTACCATTATTTATGTATATCTTGTTTTATAACACTCATCACTATTTGAAATTATCATTCTATTACTGTCTTAACAGTTTATAACCTCTCTTCACAGCTAAATGGTAAACTACTAATGTCCAGCAACAATATTTAGAAAAATGTTTGACATATTTTTAATGCTAAATAATTATTTGTTTGATGTACTGCCTAAGCATTGGACTTAAATAGTTCTATCCTCTTCTTTGACAAATTTTCTAGGCTTTTGGCTAATTTGGAATAAAACATTCACATTTAAAGGCTGGAAAAATTACCTAGGGTGAATTAAACCTGATTTATCAGCAAAATTTTAATATTTATAACTGTTTGGGTCATATTAGTTTTATATGCCTACTCTTGTAGTTATACATTTTATTCAAATTTTGAAATTGTTTTAGAAATTTGTCAAAATATAACAGCTTTAAGTGGAGTCCTATGCTAATAATCAGTCAATATTATCCATTGATAAATGCTAACTTTGTTTTAAGCATTGGCTAAGTGTATTTTTTATAAGTTAAATGAATATTTATCCTTAAAACAACCCTACAACTTGGAAAAGATTATAATCACTCACATTTTATTAATAAGAAATCTCATACAAAAGGGTTAAATAATTCATTTAAAATCATAGAAGCTTAAGAACTGGGATATAAATCCAAAAACTCTAACTCAAAACCCAAGTTTTTGACAATATGTTTTCTGTGTTTCTAGATAAACTAAACATGTATAGTATTTTTTAGGCCATGTGGCCACAGTAAAAACATGTCAAAACTAAAGATGGAAATTATCAAGTAAGAATAAGCAGAACAATTTTTAGGAGTAATTACATCAGAAAAACAAGTATTATAATAAAGTTGCTGAATATGAAAAAAGTCTATAATGATTTATTTGCAATCATTGGTAAGATAAAATTTTCAGCAATCATCTTTCATTTTTTATAGTGAAAGAATTCTATGCAGGCAACTACACAGACCAATGTTGCCTAAGGAAATTTGAATTCCTATACTTGATGAACCAATATTGTCTAAATAATAATAATTTACTTTTATATTCAATTAATATATAAGTAATTATTTTAGGAGTGACATTCAGTACACAAAACCTCCCTCTTTGGCATAGGATAAAAGTAGTAATAGTAAAAATCTTGCAAGAGGAGGGTATAAAAACACAGGGAAGAACACAAGAAACAATAAAATATTATTAAAATTATTATATAAGTTATTTTAAACCAAAGATGTTGTTGGATAGTCTTTTTTTCATAATGTTATTCTTGAACTAGAATATTGGCCTTCTTGGAAAATATAGGGGATGTAGTCACACTCACCACCTATTTTTTTTAACAAAAAGTAAAGATAGTTTAAGACTTTGAAATTCTACAGACATTTAAAATTTCACAGCAGACATTGATTGACTTCAGAAAAAAAGGTCTTATAAGAAAAAAGTCAATGATAATTGAATTTGATTCTCCGTGCTCAGATAAATGGCAGCCTTTTGGTTTCTCCTGTTGTTTGTTTCCCTTTATCTCTAAGAGTTCATACAGAAATGAAAGCAAAGTTAGTAAGGAGCAGGTTGTTTCTCTTGATATTACCAAAGAGATTACCAGATGTCTAAGAGTGATAATAAGACAAAACGAAACCTCCGACTCTGAAAACATCATCTGTATAAAATCTATAAAAGGAGAAAGATTGAACATACCAGGCAAAAGATGGTGGGTGACAGTAAACTCAGTTCATAGAGTTCTACTAGAAAGAAATGTCTAGACCTGAAACAGGAAAGCTTTTGAGCTTCCCCTATTTTTCCATACACTCACAGGATCTGAAATGTACTAATTTATTTTTTGGTCACTATAACTCCTTCTAAAACTTCATGCAGTGAGCAATTGCAGATACCAGGACTTTCTTCTTTGATTTCTTCCTCTTTCCATCCCCGGGAATATCATATATGAGTAAACATTCAGTAATACATGATATGGGATATTCCCTTAATTTATGACATGAAAGTATGTCATACAGACATGAAATAGAAATGTAATTTGTTTACTACTGATAATGGATGAAAATAGTCATTATTCTCTCCTTCATCCATTATTCACCTAATAGCTACTTGTTGAGAGATTACTTTCTTGCCATGTTCTAGGCTTTAGGGCCACAGAGATGAACCTCATCATCAGAGTCTTCCTTTTGAAGCTAATATAGAGATAGGAGGAGACAGATATTCAGCAGACACACAATGTTAAATTTTACCCAGAGGCAGAAAATGGAAATAAAGTGAGTATTTTAGATTTGAATTAAGAGAAAAATTTTATCTAAATGTATTATATTTTTGAAATCTGGAGTGAAATTCTATTCTATTCTATTCTATTCTATTCTATTCTATTCTAAAAATGTCATTTTATAATTAAGGCAGATGTGCAATTCAGGAAGAAAGATTCATTTTCATGTTAGGATCAGTCTCAATCGAACATTCATATGAAGACTAAAAGGCAAATTGGGATAGACTGAAAGTAAAGTATAATTAAGAGAACGGAATCTATATTGGTGATGAATATTTATTTTCAAGAACTTTTGCTATAAACATGAGCCTAAAAATGGGGCTATAGCTGAAGTAAAATGTGTAATATAGGGAATAGTTTTCAAAGAAAAGACATCCATGTATAAGATTTATTTTTTTCTTTTTTAAAAATAGCTGCAAATATAAGGACTCAAGAAAAGTTAACAATGCAGAGGAGATAATGGAAAAAAGCTATATCCCTTGAGAAGGAGAGGAAAGCTGGTACCTACAAAGCCTGATGCCAGATATGAGCAATGTTGTGGAAAAGAATTTACAGAATGTGGTCACTGGGTGCATTGAGGGAAGAAGGAAGAGGGGCATGCATGTATTGTAATGAGCATGAACAATTTTATTTGTACTAATGTAATGATGGTGATGATATTAATCAAAATAGTAAACAATGTAGTAACCACAGTAGCAAAACAAGGGTAGTAAAAAACAAGCTTAACTCTGGCTATATTGACTGCAAAGTACTACAGAACAATCAACCAGGTGTGTCCAAAAGATACTTTGAAACTTAGATAATTTTGGAAATTAGCAGAGAAGTGGTGGTGCAAATCACACATACCAACTTCCAAAAAAAACCTTTCCATTTTGGCAGCAAATAATACTTTGTTAAAAATACTCAGTGAGCTATGATATCATTCTATTTATGAATAATACTCCTGCCTTTCTTATGATAAAATAAACATTTCCAGTCATAACTAATGTACACAGATACTGAGCAAGATGGCCTTAGTGTTCCTCTCAGCTTAACTAAAGTTTAGACAGATGTCCTCCTATCTTTATTCAGCCTATTTCCCTTTTCCTACTTCATTTAACATTAGAAAACTTGCAATTATAAATTCTTTCTTTGCTTTTTGATGTAAACTTCCCAGCCTCTTACCAGGTTTACAATCCAAGAACTGGGAACGCCAAGGTGGCTCAGCCCTTAAGCATCCGCCTTCAGCTCAGGGTGTGATCTCAGGGTCCTGGGATGGAGTCCCACTTCAGGCTCCCCGCAGGGGGCCTGCTTCTGCCTCTGTCTATGTCACTGCCTCTTTCTCTGTGTCTCTCATGAATAAATAAATAAAATCTTGAAACAAAACAAAACAAAAAGCAATCCAAGAATGGCTTTCTCAGGACCTCAGAGCTATCATCCCTTTGCAAAATCATTATTGAGAAAGATAAGGCCAGAGGTACCTGGGTAGCTCAGTCGGTTAAGTAGCTGCCTTGGGCTCAGGTCATGATCCCATGGTCCTGGAATGGAGCCCCACATGGATCTCCCTGCTCAGTGAGGAGCCTGCTTCTTCCTCTGCCCCTTGCCCCCTGCTTGTGCTCTCTCTCTCTCTCGAATAAAGAAATAAAATCTTAAAAAAGAAAAGAAAAGAACGATAGGGCCCATACCTCCAAGTCTATGCTTGACCCTTGGTGATAAGGGTCAATTAGCAAACACAGATGGCTTAATCACATTGACCAACTACCCCCTCCCTCCCCCCTCCAGTATTTTGGCAGGAGCTTACCCCATTGCATAAAGAAACTCCTGTCTTTTGTTTCAGTGAAGGTAAATTCCATGTGTCTTTATTTTGATGGTCCTGAATAAAGTCTTCCTTTTCTTCCTCAACTCCATCCAGTGCAATTAGTCTTTGAAAAAAATTCTTCTATAACAATATATATGTGTGTAGGTAGGCATGTGTGTATTATGTATGTATATGTGTATATAAATATAACACTTAGTTACATATATCACTTAGATAATGATAGGAAGCATGGACAGATACTTGTAATGATTGTCAAGATGGCTGGTCTATATGGCTGTCATTCTTCAATGTGTGGTTGGAAAAAGTTTTACAATTTTCTTAAACTTCTGGTTCTTAACACAAAAGTCAAACTTGTCACCTAACTTTTTCTTACATGGCCTCCAGCGTATAAGCACAAGATGGGATATCTGTTCAATATTTTGAATATGATTCATTTGCAAATAGGGAATTCACTTTTCCAGGCTTAACTGTATAGTTGACTTCATTTTTTATTGTTATAAAATATGGTCATTCTTCCAAGTATATCGTACTTCATAGCTCACTGCAAGCTGTTAAAAGCACATAATTCAAAGACTTATGGAGTCCTTCAATTAGAAAGTTAATTTTTAATTCAGTTTTCATATAAGCAGAGACTTGTATTCTAAACATTCATTTAATTTTATACTAAGTAAATGTTGCTTGTAGCCCTGCAATTTATAAATGTTAATAAAATATAGCAATTAATTATATAGCTGTCTAGGATAAAGAAAAGAAACCAATTTTTATTGGTAAGTTTGTACAAATTTAGAGAATACTGACTCATTAAAATCCCAAAAGAGGGCAGCCCAGGTGGATCAGCAGTTTAGTGCCACCTTCAGCCCAGGGCCTGATCCTGGAGACCCGGGATCAGGCTCCCTGCATGGAGCCTGCTTCTCCCTCTGCCTGTGTCTCTGCCTCATTCTGTCTCTCCCTCTCATGAATAAATAAATAAAAATCTTTTAAAAAAATACCAAAAGATCTCCATATTGAGAAAACAATCTGTAGAAAATTGTCATAGAGACATCCACAGACCCACATGTGCACAGAAGCGCACAAGTGCATGCTCACATACACACACACACACACACACACACACACACATACAAACACGCTGATCTGCCAACATCATTTTGGGGATAAAAAATAATTTAAATTCTCCCATTAATTATGACATATTTCCAACACAAAGGTTATGTTTTAGCTGAGGAAAATAACTTGAGATAAATAATTTGTTTGTTTTTCAAAGGTCACTTATCTGTTTTTTTTCCTGCATTAAGATCCTCAGTATTCGAATGAATAATTGATGTAAACAGGCTCAATTATTATAATGGTGGTATTCTAATAGGCTGGTAAATACCTAGTATATGAATATCACAGGACTTAATTCTATGACTGTTAACATGTTAATTATTTGCTAGAAGAGTTAATTGAATAAATTTGTGCATCAAGAAATGGTTTACATCCTCTAATTTTAAAAGACTTTTAAAAATAGAATAAAGGAATTTCTTTTGGCAACTTTTATAAGATTTACAGATGTAGTGCGTTGTTTATCAATTATTGAACTAATATAACATTTTTCAATTTTTCTATTGGAAGAAATATCCAGTTATTTTGTTAAGAAAGATAAAAGTACGATGTTTTCAACCTTGATATTTTAAGCTAGATACTTATTACTCAATAGAGTAATAGCAACCTCTTCAGCTTTTAGTCCCTAAGTGAGAGCTGGCATTTAGCAAATCTAATCAGTACAGAGCATTTAGATCTGTGGAGTCAGAACCATTATATCTTTTGGAAACCAGGACATAGAACTGGATTAAGGATACATATGTTCATCATTCAAAACTGTAGAGACTGAAATATTAACAAATGAGTTAGACAGACTTGCCTGATAATACTTAATGTTAAATTAAAAGAAAATTTTCTTAAGATTTTGTTTACTTATTTGAGAGAAAGAGAGAGACAGAGAGGGCAAGAGCAGGGTGGGGGGAAGGGATGAGCAGAGGGAGAGGGAGAAGCAAACTCCATGCTGTGCAGGAAGCCCAGTGCGGGGCTCAATCCCAGGACCCTGAGATCATAACCTGTGCTGAAGGCAGATACTTAACCTACTGAGCCACCCAGGTGCCCCTTAAGAAAAAAAAGAATTGAACTATAGTGAATTTTGTTCATCAAATATACCTGACAGTCACAGAACATTTCTATTCAAACAACGTGAAATATTAATTATTACAATTCCTCTGTGATACAAATGAAATATCAAAAGAGATAAAAATGAAGGGGCATAATTTCTAAATACACAAGACTTAGGTTTTAACAATTTTTTTGCACTGTGAGTTTAAGGAAACACTGAAGGCAATATTTGCTAAAATGATCAAAGCTTTTGAGATTTTTAAAATAACTAAACATAGATATGTGAATAACACTTTTTTATTTGAAGTTCAGTCTGTGCCATGGAAGGAAGTTCCATGGAAGCAACATTCAAATATTTGAACTTACTTGAAATCATTTTATTATAAAAAATAAAATATTATAAATAATAAAGTCATTACAAATAAGTTCAAATGTTTCTGGAAATGTTGGGCTTTCTTAAATTAACACTCTGATTTTTTCCCATGGCTTTTAGAAAAAAAATAGACTTACCATTTTAGAAATACTGTTAGCAAAGAAAACTATGCAATTGTAAGTATTATTTGGATACTTCTTATGAATGTATTCTTACATGCTTCATTTAGTTAGTAGTGAGCTTAATCATAATTGGAAAATATCAAGCCACTTTAATCTACCTGGTATATCATCATACGGTAGAGCGGAGTAACGTAAAGTGGCATAGCACCCGGCATTGGACCACTTAATGCAATTTGCATGCAGTCTCCCCTCCCTGCTCCTTACTGCACATGTGTGTGTTTCTAAACACGTGGACTATCCTCTTGTTCTGTTCCTGGCCCACCTCGTAGAAGTAAATACTGGTTTCAGCTGTCCATTATTCCCCCATGGATTTTACTTCATCATATTGCAAACCTTTCAAGACAAATCCATTTTAATATTTAAGGTGATACTGAAGTTTTCTGCTTACATAGATGTTTCTAAGGAAAAATACCCTCTTAATTATAAGACTCTCCTCTTAGATTCAGAGCAATAGAAATAGAAATCATTTCCAGAATAGCATCTATGTATCATATACAGGTCACCTATAGAACAATGTAAATCCAGGTATTAGTTATTCATACATTACCATGATTTCATTGCAGGTAATACAAAGTGGTAGACAGCATAGCCTCTAGTATTTATTAGTTTCATGTACTTAGAGATTCTAAAATGATTTACATTTTATTCATTTATTTATTTTTATTATGTAACATTTTTCTATTTTGAGTACAACTTCTAATGAAAAATCTAATTTTTCAAAATACTTAAAGACTAGGACAGATTTTCTATGGACTACTTACAAGCCACAAATTTACACAAAATGGTTACGTTCTTAAATGAGAACAAAAATGTGGTAAAAAAGTAATTGTGAGTGTTAAGTTTTTGTTTTCCACTGTAATCTTACTTATTATTTCCTATTCCCTTTGTTCTTCGTGTCTGTCTTTCCTTTCTTCATTTTTCTCTCATGTTCTTTTATTCCTCTTCAACAATCCCATCCACCTGGCATTTGCCACGAGTCCATTTTGGACTACTACTTGATTTTTTTTTAAGTTAAAGCACCCTCTGCCTGTTGAAAAGTACCCTGACCTCTTCTTTTTCTGGGCCTGGAATCCACACCATCATCTGGCTCTATGGGGGTATATTCTGGATTCTATTCCTCTTCTATTCTTCAGTCTCTTTTGATAAGTAGTATTTCACTTGTTTGGATTAGTATTGTTAAAAGGTTCTTTTCTAAGCATATTTTAAAAAGTAAACAGAAAGGTATAAGGATGCTGCTGCTGCTGCTGCTGTTAAGGTTATCTTCAAGATGATTACAGAGGAACGTCTGGTTGGGACTAGAAGAAAAGACATTGGACTAGAAGCAGGCTTTGCCACTATTGCTGACCTTTGGTCTTAGGTTTCCAACTCATGAAAAGATAGGACTGGAAGAACTCGCATGTGACTTAGAGGTTAAAAAATATCTAATTATTGAATCGCTGAAAATATACACATAAATAAGAGTTTTAATAAGGAAAAACAAACAAAGCAAGAAATAGTATGTTATCTTTGAGTGTGCTTGGTACACAGGGCTTTATTCTTATCGTGTGACATTGCAACTTAGTATATGTGATTTGACTGTTTATTTCTGCCCAGAGAGCTTTTGATTTTGGTATTCTGAAGTAATGTCTCTTCTGATGGTAGAGTTCAATTGCATCTTATTATATCAGTGATTTTCTAACTCACCTCCAGACTGGTAATTACCAGTGTTTCCTGCACTTACATCCAATGTAAAGAAAATATCTCCTATCACTATTGCTGAATATACTGCTCTTTCACTGTCCCTTTGGGAAGGGAGAGATTGATAAGTTTTTTTTTCTTTCCTTATAAGAGTAAATCTAAATCACAAGCTAAAAGAGCTTTCACTGAAAGTTTTTTAACGTTAAAGGACTCTAGGCATTTACCTCAATGAGTCCCAGGGCAAACAGTTGAATTTTATTTACCCATCACTAGTTATTTTATAATTAAAATATTCAACTGAAAAGCAAATAAAATATAAACATGAATATACAAAAAATGTTGTGGATACCAATTCTTTCACTGAATAAATGTTAATTGTTTTAATATTTCATGTTAAATCTTTTTTGCATTAAAAGTTCAAAAGATCTTTATTAATAACAATTTTGTATTCAAGATTAGACTTTAGATAAGAAAACAAGCAACTGTATTCCCTGGATCAAAAGCTTAAAGCAGACAGGCAGTAGTGGTTTTATTATAAAGTGATTAGTACAGTTAATAGAGATGATCAGAGTGCAATAAGAACACTGAGTATCAGAAATTAATTAGAGCAATTTCAAAATACATAACAGCTACTGTGAATCTTGAAAGGAGGTGTGGGAATTAATCAGGTGGAAAAGAGTTGATAATTAAGGTAGAGTCATCTCTCTCCAGCAGCTGCTCCAAAGCTAGAAATGATAGCAAACATGTATAATTATGCGTGGTCTATGTTGAATAAACGGGAAGTCCCTGGTACGCCAAAGCTAGAAGGAATTGCTGAAAGATGGAAGAGAGAGTTAGCTTGAAGAAGAAAACCATGACTCACGAATACACACAGAGGATACTGCTATCAGTGGCAAAAGACCCAGGACTGTTCGGGGCCAGACATGGTGGATTCAAGGAAAGAAAGTGATCCAGAGCTAAGGTGTGCAAAAAGATCAGGAAACTGATCCCCTAAAGCCTAGTCTATCACATCGAGTTAGGCATCAACCAGAAAGAGTATTTGCCTCCAGGTAGGAGCAGAAGGTATAGATTTGGCCTGGAGAAAGAGTTACACCCTGGTTGTTGACAATAAGTAGAAGAGGAAAAAGTACTTCACCTGGAGGACATTAGCTACTCATGCACAAAACACGTGCTTCCACTGCCCATCTTTAAACTAAACATGTGACCACCCCACAAGCTATCCTCACTTGAGGTTAAGATGTTTCAAAACATCAAGAAATTTTAAAAATATATTGAAATTTCCAAGAAAAATCCTAGGATAATTCTGCTACTATCATATGTCATTTTTTTCTTTTCTTAAATTAAGCATATGAAATTAACACAATTCTTAGTATGTATTGTTTCTAAACAAAGTGTGTATTTATGCCTATAGCTTGAATTTTTATTACAATTTTTTTAGGAATTTTATTACAAAATTTCTGCTTACCTATAGCAAAAAAAAGTATATTATCTGGCATATAAAATTTCTTTGATATAGGCTTCTTGGTTTAAAACTCTTATTTGCATTCTCTTGTAAAACCTTAGAAAAAAACCTGACTTCAGGGATCTGCAATAAGCTAGAAGATATGTGAATACATGTCATCACAAGCCCAAAACATTTGCATGAAGAAAGCAGCAAAAGGGAACAGAAAAAAAAAAAAAGTGTTCCTTCAGTACTTACACAATTAATATCAAGTTTAACCAAGTGTGTGAAAGTAAAAGAAAAACTATAAGGCAACAGAGAAGGAATATGGACAACATCCCAGAACTGATTTGTCTTCCCTTCCTTCCATTGTATTATTTCAATTAGACAAACTCCAAGTTTTTCCTTCCACTCCATCCAAAGGGCAGTGTAACATTTTGGGTAACAACATGAATCTGAAATTTGATAAATTTAGATGTTACATTTCACATCTTGTATTCCTTAGCTAACTGACTTCAGATGACTCACCTGTTCTCAATGATACCAATTCTGAAATGAGAATACTAAATTTGTGAATCTATCATAAGGTCTACATAAGATACTGAATTTAAAGCAAAGCATCTTCCATGTATTCAATACATAATAAATGACAGAAATTGCTATCATTAATGACTGTTCTTTTTTATTGGTTTTTGAAGACCTAAAGAGTATCTGCCTTCAAACTTTTAAATTGTATTTTTAACTAGATAGTAGTGATAAAATATAAATGGATTTAACTGACTATTTCTAAAAGGGATCACTAACAAAAAAGTTAGAAGATGCCATTATCATTGGATAAAATACTGCATAATTACCATTAGAAAATCCATGGGATCATGATTTCATACCAAACACTTGATAAACTCTCAAAAATAAAAATAAAAGCTAAACATTTAATACTTAAATAATCCCCAAAGTATCCACTTTTTTTTATTTCTTCAGAAACTTTTGTACACGTCTATATTTTCCATAAGGAAGTTACTCTTAAATTCTTTAAATAAAGTAACTTATGAATGATTCACATAAAGATTATTATTAATCTTGCATATGTGTGTGTGCATTGGCTATTTCTCTGAATAGATTTAACATTCCTTAAGGATACAGATTTTATCTATCTAGTGTAAGCCATACCCCTATTCCTCACATTGATTTTGTCAAGCATAAATGCTTGAAAGGTGATTAATAAAGTCAACATTGATAAAGAGTTGCTACAAAGCATTTTTGAACTCCATAAGAGTAGGAACTATGCTTTGTATTTGTGGGGTTTTTTAGCAATTTATAGCTGGATGCATGGGATATTTTTTTTTAATATGCTGGCTGTTTGATTAGTCTTTATTCAAAAAACTTTGAGTGCAAATTCTACCAAGCAACTTTGCTAGAGGTTGTATTTTGAAAAGATGTGCTCTCATCCTCTTCTACCAAAATGTGTTATTTGATCAAAAACATTTTCTGCCTATGAAGTAATTTTGTGTACCTAAGACCTAAAATGATCTTAGGTCTTAACTGATACTGGTTAAATATTAGAGGATATGTATTTCCACTCTATCTCATTAAAATTTTTATTTTAATTATAAATTCTTGAAATGTAATGATAAAATCTTGAAAGCCTTAAAATTCTTCAATCTTTCCTGACTACCTCAAACTGAGTTCTGGAACCCCTCTATGACCACAACCATAAGTAGCAAATGGTATTGCATGAGTTTTTTTTTTTTTTTCTTACATACCTCCTCTCAATCAGGTTAGTTCCTGAGAATAGTGACATTGGACAGTAGAATTATATTGTTCTATTATCTGATCTGTTTTTTACAATCTGTAGTTATCTGCCTATTGTTCAATTTGCATATACTTTTCTCCATTAAAAACAGACCTTAACATTGAAGATCATTGCTTCTGAGAAAAGATAAAACAAAAAAACAAAATTGCCTCCAAGAAAATAGAGATGACAATATTCAAGCTGAAAAGTAACTTTAAAAGTTAGAGTCCCTGAGCTCCCACATGTAAAAAGCTTCAGTCATCATTCCTGTAATTACAAGGAAAAAAAAAAGAAAGAAACAACAGGTTAACTGAAAATCAATGACTTTTCTGGACCCATCAAAGAATTGAGTTTGTAGGGCAAACTGCCAAAATCTGTAAAGAGAGGCATATTCGGAGTTACAGCCAAGACCTGCTTACCTGGAACAGAAATTTTGGGAGTCAGAATTAAAGGAGGATTTTCGCAGTAAGTTAGATGAGTAGCTAGAGTCTGTGTGGACTGGCATATAAGGGGAAACTCCTAGGCCAAGTCTTTAAAAGCTACACACATGCCAGGGGTCCACCTCCAAGACTCTAACTGTCCTTACTGTGAAGACCCAAGACAAATCCCCTCATGGCTATGACTGGTGGAATAGAGGCATAATTATTGTGAAATATGCAAGAGGCTTCCTCATAAAAAAATAGCCTATTTCAAAGGGAAAATGCATCATCAAAATGAGATTCCAGTTGATGAGAGGTATTTCTCTCACTGCAGGCCTCCCTAATTTTCCTATTTCACCAAAATGTGGGGGACATAGTCAAATGAAAAAAAAAAAAAAGATGTAAGTAATAGGTTGGGAATATTACAGACAGAGAAGGAAATAGGAACAGAGAACATGAAGTTTCACCAATAGAGAAACACACGTAAAGGTCACATTCCTAAATTACAGGCTCACTAAAAGGCTGGGATCTTTAGGAAATTATAGGATGACCCCACTTTCCCCCACCTTAGGTTGATACCGAAAATTCTCCAGTGGATTAAAGCTGAAATGGTTGCAATACTCTTTTTAAGGTAAATTATTTAGGGAAGCCCAAAGTGGAGAAAGGAGGTAAAGGACTCTGAACAAATGTGAAGCTTCTGGATCTTATAGCTACATTAAACACTGAAAACAATGCAACCCAACCTTGATGGGGGCTAAAGAGATATTGGAGGTGATCAATGAAAAAGATATGACCACAAAAGGCAGTGTTATATATAGCACACAAACAGGTTTCATTGGGCAGCACCTGGACACAGTTGCATGGGAGGAGGAGCCTCTCACAGTATGAAAGGATTATGGCAAGGAAGCCATCCTTCAGAAGGGGAGGAGACCAAGGTAAGTCCTAGAAAAGAAGGGCATAGAGGAGGAGGCTTACATGCCAAGGTGATGTTGCTCATTAGCATTGTGGAGAGTCTCTGTGCCCAAGAGATCTAGCAGTTTGGCAATGGACATCTTATTTTTACAATGGCCAGCAGATGCTGGGTAAGATTTCATGGGGTATGCAAAGCAGAGTCTAAATGGTTAAAAAAAATCCAGCTTTTGGGGCCATTTTAAAAATATTTGGATATTGTGTTTTTTCTATGTTTCTATGTTTATTCTATGGGCTAATGGATACCCAGAGAGCTGGTAAAATGTCATTTCTACTTGTATTTATGAGGATGTTTCTTAAAAAAAAAAAAAAAAAAAAAAAAGATTAGTATTTGAATTGGTGACCCAAGTAAATCCCATGGCTCTCCTCAGAGTGGGTGGGCACTGTACAATCCATTGAGTACTCTAATAGAATAAAAGGGTGGAAGAAGGATGAATTCACTCTCTCTGCTTGAGCTGAGGCATCCACCTTCTCCTGTACTCAGACACAAATGCTCCTGGCTACAGGACTTTCAGACTCAGACCAGGCCTGACACCATCAGCAACCACATCCTCAAGACTTTAGATACAGACTGAATTATACCAGCTTTCCTGGTTTTCCAGTTTGTAGATGGCAGATTGGAAGACTTTTCAGCCTCCATAACTATGTGATCCAATCCTGATTAAATCTCTTTTTTTTTCCCCATTCTCTCTCTCTTCCTCTCTCTCGATCTCCATGTATCTTATTGATTCTATCACCTCTTTGTTCTGTTACTCTGGAAAACCTTAAAAGAGACTATAAAAAAACAAAATTGGCACTTGTGAGCTTTTGACTTAATGGATGTCAGCTTACTGGGAAGAAATAAATAAGCAGTTTAGTACACAACTAATGCACAGAAGCCATCTTTGGCTCATCTAGCCAGATTAAAATAAATCCTCATATGAAAAGCCTATTTAACCTGGTCCCTGTTACACAAAATAAGATGCCAAACATTCAACAAGAACATACCAAAAGGGAGGAAAAAAGCCAAAAATCAAAAGCCAAACAAACAAAAAAACCCACAAAGAACAACAACAAACAAAACCCAAAAACAATAGTCTGAAGCAATAAAACAATCACTAGAACCAAGTCAGATATGATACAGATTTTGAGATTATTATACAGGAAATTTAAAATAACTGTGACTAATATGTTAAGGGGTCTAATGGGAAAATGATGAGAACAGATGTGAGAATAGATGGACAATGACAGCAGATAGATGGAATCTCTCAGAAAACAGAAATTGAAAGGAAATAACAGAATCTGAAAAAAAAAAAAAAAAAACAGCAGCAGAAGTTAAGTCCTTCATTAGGTTTCTCAGTAGACTTGACAAAAGTAAGGAAAGAATCATTGAACTTGAATGTGGTTTCATGGAAACTTCTCAAACCAAAATCAAAGAGAAAATCCAAATAAATAAAAAGATGAAAAACAAATGGAAGAGAATATCCGGAAATTGTGGGACAATATACAAAAATGTAACATAAAAAAAAAATGTAACATATACAAAATTGAATTATAGAAGAAGGAAAAAAAGAATGAAACAGAAGAAATATTTTAAAAATTAATAGTCAAGGATTTTCCAAAATTAATGACAAGATCAAATCACACATCCAAAGCATTCAAAGATTAGCAAACAAGATAAATACTAAAAAACAAATAAGGAAAAGCAGGCAAAGATGTACCATATTCAAACTACAGAAAACCAAAAAGAGAAAATCTTGAAAGAAGCAAGCCTAGAGGGCAAGTGAAATGCTTTACTTGTTATATGTAGAAGACAAGGTTAAGAATTCTATCAGACTTAACCCTTGGAAATTACAGAAGCAAGAAGAAGCATGTGGAATGACATATTTAAGAGTTGAGGGACACTAGGTTGGCTCAGTTGGTTGAGGGTCTACTCATGATTTTGGCTCAGGTCATGATCTCATGCATCATGAGACTGAGCTGTGTTTTGGGCTCTGTAATCAGCATGGAGCCTGCTTGAGATTCTCTATCTCCCTCTCCCTCTCACCCTTCCCTCCCTCTCTCTCTCTCTCTCTCTCTCTCTTCTCTCTCCCTCTCATAGATGGATAAATCTTAAATTAAAAAAATAGAAAGAAAAAAATCTGGAATTATATACCCTACAAAACTATTCCTCAAAAGCAAAAAACAAACAAACAAAAACTAATGACTCTTGTTGACAAATGCAAACTAAGAGAATTAGTTACCAGCAGAATTTCTCTGCAAAAATGTTTAAAGAAGTGCCTCAGGCAAAAGGAAAATAATATAGTCCATTATCTTGGATCTACATAAAGAAACAAAAACATCAATACGGAGTAAAATCTATTTTTCCTACTTTTAAATGATCTAAAGGATAATTGCTCCTTTCCAGCAACAGTGGCCATAAAATATTGGTTGATTATATCGTACAAATAGGTGAGACACTGACAACAATGTTATAGGAACAAGGAGTGATTGGAGTACTCTATTATATAAGATCTGAACTACTAAAAAAGTAAACTCATCATTTGAAGATAGTCTTCAATTTTTAAAAAGTTATGTTACAAAATCTAGGGCACCCGATCATTGTCTTTAAATAAAGTATAAATTAAAACTAGGAAAATAAAATAGGATCATATAGGATGTTCAACTAACCCACAGAGGAGAAAAAAGGAGAGGGGGAAAGGGAGAAAGTAACAGAAAGAAAGAAAGTACCACAAACAGCAAAGGGTTGTATCCATAATTGAATTACAAATAATATTTTACTGGCTGGTAAATGTATTGTATTATTTCAGTATTAACAATATAGTTTATTAATCATTCATTTATATGCACTAAATATTTTACAGCCAGAAATGCCCTTCCTATGCCAAGGCTGTTAAAATGTTTTCTAGCGTTTTACTCCTTGTTTTGCGGTTTAATTTAATCCATTCCCTTCATCTGAAATCTTATCATGTATAATTCTAAATTGACCTTTTCACCACCTTTTTTAAAGTCCCCATTTGTCCACGAAAACATTTCTTTTAAAATATGTGATGCTTCGGAAAGAGTATATAAATGAGAAAAGTAAAAAAAAAAAAAAAAAAAAAAAAAAAACAAGAAAAATTTGCCATACGTCCTTATCATGAGGTGACTTTTCCTACAGCAATGCTTACATATGAATTAATATTACAAGTATTCAGAAAAACAGTATTGGTCAAGATCATTGGTTTTCTTTTTTCCATGATTTTACTCAGGAAATGCATGGATGTTATAAGGTCCACATGGTAAAAACTGAAAGCAACACTGTAGGAGGTATGGTTAATATAAAAACTCAAATTTTGAGAAGTTCTGCCAATGCTTTTTTTTTTTAAGTGGGAAGAAAAACAGCAGTTGCAATGTCAGTCATTATATATCATAAGGGATCAAAAACAGGTGGTAGCTGCTGAGAGAGTGGCGCTGCCATTGTGGTGGTTTCTTTTTACAACAGCCATTGTACAGCATTGAACGACAGTCCCATTACTATCGTTGTCATTTTATAACATTTAATATGTGCCAGACACCACTCTAAGCATTTTTTTCAATTTACAATTAAAATGTATATAACCTCCAATTACAGAGAAGAAAATCTAGGTGCAAAAAGGTGAAGTAATTTGCCCCAAGTCATATAGCAGATAAGTGGCAGAGCAAGTGCACACACTTAGGTGTTCCAGGTGTGGATCCACACCCAAATCAAGATGGAACAATCTTTTTATTTAAAAGGCCAGATAATAAATGTTTTCTCTTTCTTTGTTTTGTTTGGAGCTACCTGAATATTTTTTGTATTCCGTTTTGCTTTATTTATTATTCTAAGCACGTTTTTGGATAATTTTTTAGTAGTTTAATGATTTATAGTATACACATATACATTATAAATATCAGTCTACTCATATTAACATCTTACCATTTCAGCGGGGACTACTAGTTTTTATAATCTCCCATCCAGCTAATACAGTGACACGTAAATGTCTCTACCTACAACATAAATGCTATCAGTGAACTACAATTTTGGCCTTCAACCATCAAAAATAATTTAAAATCACAAAAGAAGAATTCTAAATACTTGATATTTATTTCATCCTTGATATTCTAATTATGTTATAATTTATGTATGAAGAATTACTTTTTCTGATTCTTTTGGAGTGGGTCTGCTAGTGACAAAATATTTTAGTTATCCTTCAATTGGAAATGTCTTTGAGATATGCTTTTATTCTCATTATATATGGAATCTAGGATTGACAGTCCATTTCTCTTCATATTTTAAAAATGTTGTGCCACTTTCTTCCAGCCCCTAGAAAAGGTTGTACCACCTACTTATATGAATATTGGAATCTTTGTTCTCCTACCAAATCACTATTCCCCTAAAAGTGATTCACGCTGCCCTAGAGTTTTCTTCCAGAAATCTGAATGTACTATGTATCTGGATATGGACATTTTTAGGTTTATCACCTTTGAGGATCACTGGGCTTCTTGAATCTCCACGTTTATGCCTTTTGATAAATATGGGATGTGTACAATCATTATTTTTTAAATCCACAGTAACTTTCTAGGCCTTCTGGGACTCTGATGACTAAATATATTCCCACTGATTCCTAAAGATTTATTTTTCTTAACTTCTTTCTCTGCTGTTCAGAGTTAACAAAATCTATGGATCCATTCTAAATTCACTGCTTCTTTTCTATGTCTTCACTTCCAGTGAAGTTTGTATTGGTGAGATCTGAAGTTTCTATGTGGTTATTCCTTACATTTTCTTGCTTTGCAAAGATTTTTTAATTTTTTTTTCACTTATTTTAAGAGTATGGATGATTGCTTACCATAGCATTTTTTATGACAACTGCTTTAAAGATCTTGTCAAGTACTTATGATGTCTTTGTCTCCTTGGTATTAATTTTTGTTAGTTGTCTTATCTTTGGACTTTAGGTTTCCCTGGTTCTTCATATGCCAATATTTCTTATTTGAATCCTAGACATTTTCAAAATTTTATTAGGAGACAATAGTTCTTATTTAAATTTTCTACTTTAGCAGGCAACAACTCATTTATGTCCCACTTTGGACTATGATTTGAATGTTGATATAGCTTTCTAAGTCTTTGCCATGGTATTCCAGAGAATACAGTTTAGATGATAAATAGAGGCAAGTCTGAAGCCTTGGCAGTATTGCATAATATAGTTCCATTTTCAGGAAGCCTAGGTGGCTCAGCAGCTGAGTGCTGCCCTTTGGCTCAGGGCATAATCCTGGAGTACCAGGATCGAGTCCCACATTGGGCTTCCTGAATGGAGCCTGCTTGTCTTTCTGCCTCTTTCTCTCTCTCTCTCTCTCTCTCATGAATAAATAAATGAAATATATATATATATATATATATATATATATATATATATATAATTTCTCAAAGCTCTGGCTTTGTTGATTCTGGTTAGTTGCACCTATAGGCTAGATCGGTGTGAGCCCAGTACTTCAATTTATCCAGCTCCCTCCTCTCTGTGATCCTTCACCAACTGTCTAATTGAGAGAGGGAGGGGTGAAGATCATTTTCTCTTAGTCTGGACTGGGGATACTCAACAGAGACCTACCGTGCATTCTCAGTGACTGCAGGACTGATGGGGAGGTCACAACTTCTACCTGCTATTATTTAGCAGGTTGTAGGAAACTCTATTACTCAGGAGGGTACCTATAAGAGGTGAAAAACAAAATAGTTCACCAGTGATTCATACCTCAAATACTGGGTTTTGGGCCAGATTGGTTTTTTTCAGAATGTTCTGGCAGTAGTTTTATGTGTTTTGTCTTGTTTTCTTTTAGATGTAACTTACAGAATAGAAGTAAAATGGAGTCTTAGCTTTTTTCCCATAATGAAAGCATTTTTGACATATTAAAAATTGTTACAATTTTGTATTTTTTACTTTATTGAAAATGCATGGATCTTAAGTAATGTCAACTCCATTTGTCACCTTCCAAATTTCCCTTCTATTATTTTCATGTATTTTTATTCTGTTGGTATGTAAAATTTAGCAATGAATCTTTATTATTATTTACATTTATTCTGATTTCCTCACATTTTTATAGTCTTGATGTGCCTCTTTTCTTCATGCATTTCTTTAGTGCCATATGGATGATGTTCATTGTGTCATAGGAATCCCCTTTTACATTCTTCTTACTATGGCTTTGCTGGAGAGAAATAACCCATGTGTCTTATTTTCTGGAAATTAATCTTTTATGCCTTCTTTTTTTTTTGCCTTTTTATTTTTGAAAGATAGTTCTGATTCATTTTAAATTGGCACTGATTTACTTTCAGCTCTGTGAAGATGATGTTTCATTGTTTTATAGCTTCTTACAGTTCTTGGTGGAATTTTAAGCTTTCATTCTATTGTCACACATTTGAAGACAATGCATTCCTTTTCCCTCTAGTTCTTTTCAGTTTTTTTCTTGTCACTAGTTTTGAGAATATTTATCAGAAAGTGCCTACATATAATTTTTCTTCACAGTTTTCTTAACGTAGCCTGTGACACTTTGTACCGGAAGATTAAAGTCTTTCATCAGTTTTCATAACATTTTAGCAAATTTCCAAATACTGTTTCTTCCCATTCTCTTTCTCTTTTCTTTCTAAGACCATAAGTTCATTTTGTTATACCTTGATTCTTTCAACATTGTTCTAGTTTTTTCCTCTCCTTCTCTATTCTTCAACCCGGATAAGTTCTATGGATCTGCTTTTGAGTTTGCCAGCTTCCTCTTCAGCTAGATCTAATATTTTTTCTAATCCCATTTATTAAGGTTTTTTTATATTTATTGGACTGTCTAGTTTGAATATTTCCATGTGACTTTTATTCCAAAATAAACCTGAAATCTTAGACTCTGTTCTCTATTTCCCTAAATGTATTTACCTCAATTTATGTACAATCTATATCTAATAACTACTAGCTGAAATGTCCAATGACTCTGGCTGATTTTTTAAAATTATTCTTTATTTAATCTCATTTTGTCTCTGATGCTGTGGGTAATTATTTTATTTGATTATATGTTAGACCATGTATATGAAAGAATGTACACACAATTTAGGCTTCAGAGAAGGTTATCATCTTACAGAACAGATTTGTGTGTGTGTGTGTGTGTGTGTGTGTGTGTGTCAAGGTTTTGACTCTATCATCGCTTGAGCTAATTTAAGGCTGGTTTACAAACTTTGTGAAGGCTGGGCTATTTCTAACTTTCTATTTCAAAATCACTGCTTATATATAACTGTGAGTAGCTTCTATTTTATAAGGCCATTTCTGTTCTCTTGGAAGAGTAATGTTTATGCATAAAGTTATATAGTATTCTGTGCAACATTGTAGAGTTAGGTTTTAGGCTCCAGAGAATGCTTCAAACAGGTTTTATTGATTTAAATTTTGATTGATATCCTTAAATTTCTTTTCTATAGATAAAATTAATGTAGTAAATTTTAAACTGACTAAATCTTGTGGATAACCTGAGGAAACAGGATGGGCTACCACTCAAAATTTGGTTAAGATGATAAAAGTGATGAAGCCACACATGGACCAAGACAATAAAAGGCTGTGTTACTCACAGAATGAGGCTTCTGAGGAAAATAGGACAGACCTCTCAAGCTTGTCTGAAAAAGGCATAGAGAAGAAGATCTGGTTTGGAAATTTTCTTGCTGCTACGGGATGATTCTGGAGGCTGAGAGGTCTCTCCCATTGGAAAAGAATCTCCCAATGTTTGAATCTCCCAATGAATCCAAAAGAGAGAGCACTCAGACTATATGTCTTCTACTGCCTGCAAGTAGGGCACAGAAGGCATAGGGTGCGGTGAGGCTTAGAATTCCTTAGCAATCAGACATCCAACAATGAAATGAGACTTTTATTCCACTAAGATATAATCAATAATTTACCCCTAGGAAATTAGTAAAGAGGGAAGGAAGGGAGTTCCTATCTCATATAATCTGCTTCTCCCTCTTTCTCCTTTTTCTCTTAGCTGTAGTTTCAGCCATGGCTCTCCACTCTCTTGCAAATAAAAAATGATGTTCTAAGCAATGAATCATCTTTTAGTTGCTTTGAGTTTCTTGCCAGCTTAGGGGGGATTTTCAGGTTTACTTAGTGCAGCTTTTCATCATAAGCCTTGAGTTGAGTGTGTAGAGGCACGGGTTGCAGAAAGATTCTATGGGTGAGTGACAGTTACTATCACTGGTGCACTAAAGCTCATAAGCTAGGAAGGCATTATTTGCCACCACCTGGCAAGAGACTCAAAATTTGTTTTTTATTTTACTAAAGCTAGTGCCCTTTGGGTAATGTCTTAGTTGTATAAAAGGAAATGCTTTGAGCTATGCAACTGCAAAACAATTCATCAATCATCTTTTAATAGATCTCCTATGATATTTTAAAATGCATGCATTTTGATAAATGCATTTTGAGGAAATGCAAAACATTTGTAACAGAAGGAAACTGCTTTCTTTTAACCTTTGCATGAAGGCATCTTGTTAGATGATATTAAAATGTTCATTTCTTGCTTGCCTACTGAGACTCAAGCTCATTGAATATTTGTGGGTATGTAGGCAGGGGTGGCAGTAAAAGGAGACAAGATTTTAAGAATTACATACAGAAGGGAGTATTTAAATGGACTTTATGATCAGATCCCTATCCCAAGGGGAAAGCTCAGAATGGATCGATCTATAGGGCTTATAGTGGTAATGCTTTCAAGGCGACTAATAGGCATATTATTTCCTTACCCATTCTTAGGGGGCAGAGGTGAGTGTTTTATTTATTTATTTACCTGTGGTTATTTAGGAGATTGAAAGCAGAGGCATAATTGAATTGAATTTGCTTGGTTGTTCCTATTGCTTCAATCCAGAATCTCATTTTGTCTGGTATTTCAGCATGGTGAAACACAGAAACAGGGCATTTCTGTTAGATGTGAGATGAGTAATTAATTGTTTTATATGCTGATCAGAAAGAAAATACAGATTTGGAAGAAGTAGGACACATTCTATGCCTTGGAGACATTTTCAATTCTGAGGGAATTTATTAAAATCATTTCTTCCGTCTGGAGGAGCTTGTGAACTTTGAACCTCATTTTTTTCTAATTGTAACATGAGTGTTATAAATAACTTCCAACTTTTTTTTTTTATTTCCATTGATGTTTTTGCAAAGTATCCGAAACATAAGGGAAATGAGAAAAAATAAAGTTCCACAAGTAGATATTTATAAAATGTATTCATTTCTGATGCTTTTTGTTACCTTTACCTCATGGAAACAAGTATTGTGAACTCAAACCTTTGTGAGAATATAGAAAAATAGAAGCCCTTTGGTTTAGACCATTTCAATAAGCAACAGAAATGATCAACCCCCTCGTGTCCGGTTCTCTTATCCTACTTGTGATGTAGTCATTATAAACCTGAAAGGGAAAATACAGCAAAGAAATCGGACTTTTTCACTACCCTGTGTTCCAACCTTAGATATTAGTAGGTGTTTGGGGCAGTTATTCCTTTAAATACAACTCAATTACGAGAGTCTTAAAGTCAAAGAGCTTGCCACAATGGGTCAGAAAATGGCTGGACAAAATTTATATTAAAAAAACAAAAATTTCGGGCAGCCCCGGTGGCGCAGCGATTTAGCGCCGCCTGCAGCCCGGGGCATGACCCTGGAGACCCGGGATGGAGTCCCACTCGGGCTCCCTGCGGGGAGCCTGCTTCTCCCTCTGCCTGTGTCTCTGCCTCTCTCTCTCTCTCTCTCTCTCTGAATAAATAAATAAATCTTAAAAAAAAAAAAAAAGAAAAATTTCTTGATTTTGGAATTTATTTCGGTACACATTATTTCCTTTTTAAGATAGATCCTGCACATATACTATTAACCAAAACAGAAAGTAATTTAATCGTTTATATCTGAGATAGATATTTTATTTTTAACATTTATTAAGATAAGATGGGTTTTAGAGTTGTGTACATTAAATGTATTCATATTTTTGGAAGATCAAAAAAGTTATTCTAATTCAATATTAAAAATATAAAGTAATTTGTGGTGATATTTTAAATGAGAAATTTTTCTTGTCCTCCTAAACATTCTATCTTGTTATTGCATGCTTATTATAGATTTTGTTCAGTGATTTTTATATAGATCATTTAAACATTTGATAATTATTTTACTTTAAGCTCATAGGCAATTCTGAAAAAAAAAGGAAAGTAAAAACATATAATTTACTTTTCTTATCTTATTGAATTTCTAAAAATATTGAAAAATAGAGATGTAAGATAAAATTTCTTATTGCTGCCCAAAGCCCAGTAGAAAATGAGTATTTCTTTTAAACTTGGAAAAAGAAGTCAGAATTATTACTTCCTAATCCAATTAAAATATCTTAAATTTTTGCATGGTTTCTAGTTCTGTAATGATCTGTTATTGTGGCTTCAGGGACAAATTCATGATTTAGCCCACCAGCCTTCACTCTGAGACAGAGGACTGTTCACATAAGCCCTTAAAAACTAACTTCTGTATGTAGCATGTGTGTGTGTGTGTGTGCACGCACGTGTGCATCTGCACGCATATCCATATTTTCCAGGGGGAGGCAAGACAAAGGAACATAAAGGGACTTATGAAATAAGATTAGCATTCATTCTAATTATAGAAGAAAAGTACTCAAAATGTCCTTTACTTATTCAATAATTTATTAAATTGTCAAAAATATAAAGAGTAGATATATCTATAGTAGCTTTTAATAGGTAGAAAGCCATCCAGCCATCAAGCCAAAACTTCCATGTGGACTTCTTGCAACAACTCACCTTCAAAATGAGTTACAAAATGGAAAGCATTAATTTATACATGTGTGCTCAAAGTTACACTGAAATAAAAGCACTGAATATATTGGATATTGTTCTCATTGTGGGTACCATAATGAAAAACACTACCAATCTCATAAAATACAGGGCTATTTCCATTTTTTCTCACATTCTCTGGCAATATCAAATTTTATCACATTTTCTCTGGTTTCTCTTCCCTTTTAAAATTTTCTTCATTGAAGACATTGAAATATAAATCTCATTAAAGTAGCATCTACTTTCCATTTGATGTAAGCATATTCTAACAATTTATGTCAAAAACGTGTGCCTTTTCGCATTTATTCTCTTGACTTAATTTGATATTTAGGTTTTACTGATTATTTTAAGACTAAGCCTCATATTATTAACATAATATTTGCATATAAAGGAGTGAACTCAGACCAAGAAAATGCCCTTTCTTTGATTAGAACACACACAGTGTGTAAAAGAATGTATTTTTGTATTTATGGTAGTTTTGAGCTACTAATATAAACATCCCTTCATGAGTTACAAAGTGATATTCATAAACTATTCAGTAAATAGTTATCATTCCCTAAGAAAAAGTGGAAACTTGTTACTTTATATTTCATTTTCTTTGCTAATAATTTGACAAATATGATTAAAAGAAACAGCTTGTGATATTTTCCAAATATCTGCTGAGTAAAATAAGTTCAAGTGAAAATGTAAAGATATCTGATAGAAATATTTCCTAAAAGACAAATCTTTGCATTTAAATGACAACTCTGATCTTTCTAGAATCAGTTCCATTTTGCTCTCATGAACATTCGATACTGGCTTTAAAAAAAAAAAAAAAAAAAATATTAAAATGTTTGCATTATGTCCTCAATACATTTGTGGCACACCCACCAAACTTTTATAAATTTGGTGCATTCCAGGACGCCCGGGTAGCTCAGCGGTTGAGCACCTACCTGCTTTAGGCTTAGGGTGTGATCCGGGGATCCAGGATTGAGTCCTACATCCAGCTCCTTGCAGGGAGTCTGCTTCTCCCTCTGCCTGTGTGTGTGTGTGTGTGTGTGTGTGTCTCATGGGTAAATAAAGAAAATCTTAAAAAAAAAATTGGCACATTCCACATACTACACATAATAATACAACACAACTATTTTACAGTATTTTTCTAGACTATTCCTAATCTTATTTAAAGCTTAAATAGATATGGGATTATGCTTACTTACTAAAATAGAACAGCAATTAAACATTTTAAAAATACATTAACATAATCCTAATAGTCACATAAATCTCATTGAACAGAGAGATTTAAAGACTTCCAGTCAACCTATAAACCTCCTTCACCATATTATGTTTATGATTTTATCTGTCTATAAAATACTGGATTTAAACATATTCAATGCACATAAGATATATTATTTCCTTTTTATTAACACTAGCTTTTAAAAACTGTTTCTAAACATTTCTAAACTTAATTCATAATCTCCTTAACACATGGAGTTAAGTATTTGATCGGTGAGGGATAAGGAAAGGGGAAGGCCTATCACACCGCCTATAATTTCAAAGACTTTGAAGCAAGCTTTTTTTTTTTTTTTTTTTTTGCTTCTTCAAACATTTAAAATGCTTCAAGAGCAAATCCCGTCTCTTCAATTCTTCCTCATCATTCACTTATTCACCCAGCACCGTTTTAGAACCCATTGTGGTCAAAGTGCTCTGTAAAGACTAAGGGAATAAAATGATGAAAAATTCAGAGACTGCCCTCCTAGAGATAGCAATCTAAGCAAGATGATAGAAAAACGTACAAAGCAACTCTAAGACAGATGTGATATGTGACACAAGAGAGGTAGAAGTGATAAGAGAATTTAGAGACATGAACAGTCATCCCTATCCTGCGCGTCCCTGGAGGAAGCTGTGTTAGAGCCGGTGTGAAAGCTCACGGGTAGTATTGATCAGCTCTGTGGGGCAGGCACGAGCCTCAGAGGGGAGGTGGTGTGAGCAGAGGCGGAGAGGTGGTGCTAACTTCCATGTGTAGCTTGTTTTCTTCTCTGCCAATGTTAGTGTGCCTATAATCTCCTGGCTTATTTTCATCCCACTCGACTGACATTTTTTCTCTTTATTTGTATAATTTATATTAATATTGTGTTTGTTTTATCGTGAATGTAACAGGGGGTTTCTTACCGTGGTGATTTTGCTACTATTGATAACAAAGTACCTAAGTGCCAATTTGAAAACACCATTTTGTGAAATATCTGTGTCTAATTTAAACTACTGGTTTCAAAGGAAACTTAGCTGTGAGTTGGATGTCCAATCACTATGTGGTAGCTTATTTTAAGTAAAGCTGGCCCCAAGAATATACATTCAGAATTTCCTGTCTCTGCATGTGTAAGGTTTTAGTATTAATATTTCTGTACTGTGTCTTAGAAAAGATAATAATATTTTCATAAAAACTAGAAATGTCAAACCATTGATAATACCCCTCTGGTTTTATTTTCCCTGGGAAATATTTTCTGTTTAGGTAGTCCACACTATCACAATGCAGGCACACTAAGACATAGCTTCCTTTAGCCCTTAACCACAGTAGATTTCATGGGACACTCACATTTCCCAGATGTTGCAGGAATAAGATAGAGAATCCAAAAAAAAAAAAAATTATCTGTCCTTTTAACACATTAACGTGCAAAACTATACATCAACAAATTAAAAATAATAATAGAAATATAATCAATGACTTTTCACTGACTAATCAGCTTATCAACTATCCTGAAATGTTGTTAATATAAATGTAGTTGTAAACTTATGAATAAGAATGAAAATTACTATGGATATTTTGAAGCCATTTTAGTGGTTTTATATTAACAATTTAAATGTCCTATTTTTTTCCTCAGTTCAATTACTCAGAATTTATTCTTTAAAAATGTGTGCATATGCACATAAAACATATCTGTAGCTAGAATTAGGAACCATGCAAATGAAGAGAGAATCCAACCCAAAAATATGAGATACTTCAAAGGTAGCTTTGACTGTCAAACTTGCCAAGGCTGAGCATTTTTTTCAGCATTTCCCTGTAGCTTGTTATGTAATCTAAATCGCAGCCACATATATGTAGTAAAGACCTCATCTGCATTGTGTATCCACTGAGTTGCTCTTTTAGTCTTTATTTAAAATAAAATGTTATTTGACTTTGCTGTATTAAAAATGCTGTTTGTTCAATTCTTTAGTTCTCTTCTACTTTCTACCTCCATAAATAATAAAATATACACAAATCTAGCATACATAATGTTGTATGTTTGGTTACATTCTTTCACACACATGCACACAGAAAGTATTCTATATTCATACTAATGTGAAGAAATAAAAATAATACAATAAAATTTTTCGAAGATGGCATTATAATTAGTGCTTTTGCAATGAGTTGCAGATTAACATTCATGTTTAATATGTACTCAGAAGCTTTTTTAAAGCATAAGATACTTTCTCTTGTCCACAGACCCCAATTCTCATCATCAAATCAGCATTGTTATAACTCTTCATTAGCTCCCAATAACCACTCATTTTTTAACTTATCTGATTCCATTCTGCTGCTTAGCAATACCAATTTGCTAGACTTATCATGACTGAGACCATCGACTTTAATGCATCCGCTAGTTCACCTACCTGTCATATATCCATGGTCAGAGGCTACAGTTATATTCCATTACTAAGGGTGGAGGGTTGAGATGGATAGGCTAGAGCACAGCTAGACAGACGATGTATATCTATCTTGTTGAGATATCTTATTTTAACAGGATAAGGTATTGGTAAGCAGGGAGTCCCACTTAAATACCTGCTCCCTTAAAGAATCTAAAGCAGGGATCCCTGGGTGGCGCAGCGGTTTGGCGCCTGCCTTTGGCCCAGGGCGCGATCCTGGAGACCCAGGATCGAATCCCACGTCGGGCTCCCGGTGCATGGAGCCTGCTTCTCCCTCTGCCTGTGTCTCTGCCTATCTCTCTCTCTCTCTCTCTCTCTCTGTGACTATCATAAATAAACAAAAGTTGAAGAAAAAAAAGTATCTAAAGCAAGTTGTCTTCACCCCCAACACATTGGATATATTGAGCCTGAAAATTCTGGCTTGTAAGGGAGTGTCCTCTGCATTGTAATATGTTTATACCATCCCTGGTCACCACCCATTGCATGTCAGCAATAATGACCTGGTTGTGACAACTGAATATGTCTCCAAGTGTTTCTAAATGTTCCCCGAGGGTAAGATCGTGCCAAATGGAGAAGCTCTGGCCTAGAGAGATCACTTAATTATGTATCAGATTGCTTGCCATTTGATATAGTTAGTTGAAAATATATTTATTTTTTTATATTTATTTTATTTTCTTAAACTATTAAAAATCTTTTTTTTTTTAAAGATTTTATTTATTTATTCATGATAGTCACACAGAGAGAGACAGAGAGGCAGAGACACAGGTAGAGGGAGAAGCAGGCTCCATGCAGGGAGCCTGACGTGGGATTCGATCTCGGGTCTCCAGGATCACGCCCCGGGCCAAAGGCAGGCGCCAAACCGCTGCGCCACCCAGGGATCCCAAAAACTATTAAAAATCTTAATGCTGAATTTGCTAGCATCCATAGGAATGTAGTTAATATCAATGCCATTTTAAACAAGGTTGCTCTATTGAATTCTCTAAAAAACAGTAGAAATGATATCAATCAGAAACAATAGCCTTGCTTTTCTATTGTTACACTTATTTTTACTTTCTAGCTCCATTATTATCTGAAAACTACAGAATCAAATAACTCTAGTTAGTAGAAAATAATAAATAAATTATTTTAAATTTGTAGAAAAGTATATTATTAAATTTTTCTAATTGATTTACAAATAACTCATATATTGTGATTTCGTATGCTTTCCTGAATCTCCTTTGAAACTGCATATTTAAAAGCTACACCACCTTATTTTTTCAAAAATTTTTTTTAATTTGGCTAGACAATTTAATTGGAAATAGAGACATTAAGACATAAATTATGAAAATTTTATTAAAGGGAAAAACTAGTTAGTTATTTAAATGAATATATACCTCATTTGGCATCAGTTATACTGCTTTATTTGTGACATCAGACAAGCCCGTTTAGAATTTCATACTCCTAAACCGAGAAGAATACAAGAGTTCTAATTCAAGACATCAATCACTGAAAATGAACATAACCTAATGTCAGTACTGAATCAGGCCATCAATTTATTGCTTTGTAGAAGCAATCAGCAAGCTATCAAGCAATAAAGTGTATGAGATAAGTGCTCCTTTTGAGACAGCACTACCATTGACAATGATATACTGATGGGGAATAGCAACTAGTTTCCAGCATGTTATGCCTATTACTTGTTAAAAGCCCTGTACCGCGCAACAGATGTGAAATATGTTTCTTATTATTATGGACCAATCTAGTTTGTTTAATAGCTTTGGAAGCCACTTAGACTTGCTGTCTTATTTAATGAGGTTATATGTGAACTCTTTTGCTTTCTCTGAGTCTTTATGCAGAGAAGTGCAGCTGTGAACTGCTTTTCACTCAATTTCCCAAAGACAGAGAGTTAACTCGCTACCGTCTTTTACAATGTCTTATTACAGAAAGACCAAAGTGTTTGGAGCAAATCGTGATGCTATTAAAATAGTGTCACTTTTGACTAAAAGACCAAATATTTTACATTATGTTAACAAGATGTGATTGGTTGTTCATAGACGTCTAATAGGTGGTGGGTGTTTTCACCAGGCCTTTTGCTTCTGATAAAAGCGGAGGGGTGAGGAGCCTAGTCGAATCACCCGACCTGCACATATATAAGATGGGTCTGATTGTACAGTACACTGCAGTCTTTGACCCTTATCTGCAATTTTCAGAACGTCTCAAACTAACAATTTTTTCATATCATTTTTTTTCCTAGAAAGGCAAGAGCCTCAGGGAATGATAAGTTGGTACCAATACAGCATCACACAAAAAGCTGCTGTTTCTTTTCAATAGGACCAAGAATTTCCTTTATAAAGTCAGTGTTTATTTCTTTTGAAGGGATAATGAGCCATAATCCTGAGAACAACATCAATACAATTCATTTTTACTACTTTACATTATCAATAGATTTGGTGACTTGTATGAATTTAAATTCAACTTTTATACTTTTACTTAAAGTCTATAGAATAATATTTTACTGAATTATCCCTCTTACTTGCAAGGAAAAACTTAACTATATGTTTATGCATGTCCTTTAGGAATTATTTATTACCAGAGTCAGCCAAAGTAGACAGACAATACATTTTGAGTTTGTTACATTTTAGGTTTGTTATAATTGCTATTATTAGAATTATTATTAACATTATTATTTTTTTATATTTTCTAAAGATTCTTCAAACCTGAAAACTACAAGTTTAAGGAAATAAAGGAAAACAAATTGCATCTATTATAGCATGAATTAACAGGCATACTAGAAGAACCATACTTTAAAAAACAATTTGGTTTAAGAGATATAGCACTCTAAATTAATGGCATACACAGACCAGTACTAATTGAATTTTAGTCCAGAGGGCAAGAAATGAGATATACACTGAATCTTTATAGAAAATATTTATGAGGAATATTTTTGAAACAATAAATACATAAAACACCTGATGCCTTCATCAAAATAGGCTTGGTTTTTCTGATATAATAGACAATCCCAAACTCTCAGTGTTTTGCACACATGCCATTCTAATGTCAACATAGATACAAAAAAAATTGTAATAAATTCGATATTAATTCTTACTAAAAAAACTTTAAGAAAATTAGATATAGAAGGAGTCTTCCTCAAATTGATAAAGAGTATCTATAAAAATCCTACAGGTAAGTCACACCTAATGGTCAAGGATGGAGTGTTACTCACTTGAAATCAGGAACAAGGTACAGACATGCACAATCATCACAGTTATTCCACATTGTGTTGCCGAACACTAAGACATATGAATAAATGAAGACATCTCTATCAAGAAGAAAAAAGCTTTAGTTCACTCACAACCTGCTCATATATAACAAAAATATGATAGAATTTATAATGAAACTATGATAAGTAACAAGTGAATTTGACAAGATTGCTGTAAATATAGGACACTAATTATATTTCTGTATATCAGCAACATTCAACTAAAAATTAAAATAAAAATTAACATCAGCATAGCATCAAAAATATGAAAATGGAGGTAAATCTCCCCCTTCCTCAAAATACATATGACCGCATAGAGAAATTAAAGAAGAACTAATATGGTTTATAAGATTCACTATAATAAAGATGCCAATGCTTTCCACATTGATCTATACTTCAGTGCAATGAAAATCAGCAGGGACATTTTTTTGGTTTGTTCTTTGTCTTTGTAGATATTGATTAATTGATTCTAAAGATACATATGAAAACGCAAAGGACCAAGATTAGCCAAAATGAACTTTTTTAAGGAGTTTAAAAATAAGAAGAAAAAAAAAAAGAAGAATGTCACTATCTGATTTCAAGACTTATAATCCTATAGTAATTAAGGCAGTAAGACACTGGTATCAAAATACATGTTTAGTTCAATGGAACAGAACATTCAGAAACAGGCTAACTCTTATATGAATAGTTGATTTTGGCAAGACTGTCATAGAGAACTATATGTTTTTAATGATGCTACGAAAACAATGGAGTGTCTGGGTATTTTAAGAAGGATCTTCATCTGATACCTTGGCCCATATCTCAGCATAATTGGGCTACTAGAACAAAATTTTATGGACAAGGTGGTTTATAAGCAGCAGAAATTTGTTTCTCACACTTCTGTTCCAAGGGACTCTTCTGAGTTGCAGACTGCCATCTTCAACATGTATCTTCAAACGGCCAGGGGGACAGGGAATTCTGTGAGGTCTCTTTCCTCACAGCACCAATCCCATTCGTGAGAAGTCCACCCTTCTCGCCTAATCACCTCCCAAAGGCCTCAGCTCTTAATGCTATCACATCGGACATTAGGATTTCAACATATGAATTTGGGGGTGGGGGTCCTATAAACAAACTATGGCAGACCACATGCAAAAATGAACTCTAAGTGGATCACAGACTTAAATGAAACACCTACAACTACAGAACATTTAGAAAGAAAAACACAGGTAAAGTTCTTTGAAATTGGGATTAGCCAGGGAAACCCTGTCAGGACCCCTATCCCTTCTGAGAGCTTTTTCTGTATTTTCTCTTAATAAACATCTGTCCCTTTACTCAAAAACAAAACAAAACAAAACAAAACAAAAAAGAAATTGGGATTAGCCAAATATTTATTTGATATGGCAATAATTAAAACATTAATACATTAGATTTTGCCAGAATTGGAAACTTCTGCCTGGCTAAAGAGACTGTGAGTATAAAAAGACATGAAGAACTTATGCCTTGAAAAAATATAGGTGTATACCCCTCAAAAATCACCAAGAAAACAAAACCAATTAAATATAGATAAAATATTTGGACAGGTTTTTTTTTTGGACAGATGTTTTAATAAAGAAGATAAATGGGTGGCAGATAAGCACATGATTTGCTGTTCAACATTATTCATCATAAGAGAACTCAAATTGATACAATATAATACAAATACGAACTTATACTGAAGTGCCTAAAAGTAAAAATTTTGGTCATGGGAAGTATCGGTAAAGCAGTACCAAAATTTATGGTATTTAAAATTGTACATCTACTTTGGTGTTTTGCTTTTCTTTCTTTTACGCACATTGTTGAACTTTTCATTTTTTAAATTTTGATCTTAACTTTTATTTGATTTAAATTTTTTTTATTTTATTTAAATTCAATAATCAACATATAATATTTTATTGGTTTCAGAGGTAAAGGTCATTGATTTATCAACATATATAATACCCAGTGCTCATCACATCATGTGCCCTCCTTAATGTCCATCACCTACTCCCTCCCCTCCAGTGACCCTCGGTTAATTTCGTATGATTAAGAGTCTCTTATGGTTTGTCTCCCTCTCTGATTTTCTCTCATTTTATTTTTTCCTCTCTTCCCTTGTGATCCTATGATCTTTTGATCTGTTTCTTAAATTCCACATACAAGTAAGATCATATGATGATTGTCATTCTCTGATTGACTTATTTCACTCAGCGTAATACTCTCTAGTCCCCTCCACGTCATTACAAATAAAGATTTCATTTCTTTTTGCACATCTATTTCAGAAAAGAGCTTACCAGTTGCTTAAAAAGTTAATCATATAACTAACATATTTCGACTCACTTAACTTCTGAATATTTACCAAAGGGAAAAGACAACATATGTCTATATAAAAACTTACACATAAATGTTCATTGAAGATTTAGGGGTACCTTGGTGGCTCAGTTGGTTATGCACCCAACTATTGGTTTTTAATCCGGTCATGATCTCAGGGTCTTGAGATTGAGCCCTGCAATGAGCTCCACACTTAGCAGAGAATCTTCTTGAAGATTCTCTCCCTCTGCCTCTCCCCCTATTCATGTGCATGTGTGCACACATGCTCTCTCAAATAAATAAGTCTTTTCAAAAAATGTTTATTCCAGATTTATTTGTAATAGCCAAAAACTTTGAAACGATCCATGTCTGTCCAGATGAATGTCTAATCAATCTGTGCTATATCTATAGGATGGAATACTATTTAGCCATAAGAATAAATAATTTATAAATCAAAACCATGAGCAAACTCCAATATAATTATACCATGAAATGAAGAGGCTGATGGGCAGCCGCTGTGGCTCAGCGGTTTAGCGCCGCCTTCAGCTCAGGGTGTGATCCTGGAGACCCGAGATCGAGTCCCACATCTGGCTTCCAGCATGGAGCCTGCTTCTCCGTCTGCCTGTCTCTCTGCCTCTCTCTGTGTGTCTCTCATGAGTAAATAAATAAAATCTTAAAAAAAAAAAAAGAGGCTGACCCCACCCCCAAACAAAGACTGTATACTGTAGGATTCTATTTATACAAAACTCTGGGAAATACAAAAATAAATAAATTAATTAATTAAATAAAAGTAGAACAGTGGTTCCTGGGCTGTAGTGGAAGAGGTGGTGGGTGTTAGTTAGCATGGATTATTTTATAAGGTAACCAGGGAAAATTTGTGGAGATGATGGATGTCTTCATCCTTGATGTAGTGATAGCTTTACAGATTTATACATGTTTCAAAACTTATCAAACTGTACACTTTAAATATGTATAGTTTGTTGTATAAAAATCACATCTCAATAAAGATGTTTGAAGAGCATATAATGTTTGTAAAGTCTATTAGACATTATAGCCTTTTCACCACTTAATGTGGTGTTTTTAATTATGTATTCCTCTTTATTCAGGGAAATTGTATTTCTCTGCTTCTCAGTGTTAGCTAAGGTCATATAATTTGCTTAGGCCTGAGACCTTTGAAGAAAAATCAGTGTCTGTTCTTCCTTTCCCCTTCATTTTAAGAAAAACATGCTGACTGCACCACACCTGACACATCCTAGAACCTGGATCTTTCCCACATGCTCCCTTTGCCTAGAAAACACTTCCTTCAATCTCTGGCTGGATAATTTCCATACCCCTTTGGCTGAGGATTTTCTTTTTATTGTCTCCTTTTAGTGAGGCCATTACTGATCATTATTTTTAAAATGTGTACTATAGGGATGCCTGAGTAGCTCAACGGTTGAGCATCTGCTTTCAGCTCAGGGCCTGATCCCAGGTCCAGGGATAGAGTCCTGCCTCAAACTCCCTACGAGGAGCCTACTTCTCCCACTGTCTATGTCTCTGCCTCTCTCTCTATGTGTCTCTCATGAATAAGTAAATAAAATCTTAAAAATAAAATAAAATAGGATAAGATGTGTACCAAGCCACCCTATGGGTGTCCTCTCAACATAATATCTTATTTCCTTTCTGTGTTTTTTCTTTCTCCATAGCACTTACAATAGGCGGGCACACTCTATTTTAACAATTTGTTGATTGTCTGCTTCTCCTATTTTGTACATAGGGGCTGTTTATGGGTTTTCTTTATTCACCATGTCTTCTTGGGGCCCAACAACTTCCAGCTCCTGATCTTTAGTAAACCTCTCTTGCCTGGACCCTGGAAAGACGCTGCATGCTTGTGCGATCCACCATTTGCTTTGCCTTGATGGATAAGTTCAAGTCTCTGGCCTTAATTCCTTCAAAGACAGAAGTCTTTAAATCACTCCCATTTCACTAAATATGACTTAATTTTTTCTTGTTGTCATAATTATAGTTCCTTTTGGCTTGTAAATAGACTATCTGCTGAGTGATATTTCTGGATATTTTTCCTTTGAAATTTATGCACACCATGAAACTTTAAGATGGAAAATATGAAATCTGTTATTTCCATTCAGCGTATATGAAAATCCTGAACTGTGTGAAGTCAAAGTCTATAAAGCACTACAGAGGGGGATGTCCTAATACTTTTAGGGCAGTGCCCTTAATCTCTTCATGATTTATTGCAAGCAGCACAATTCCCTTCCACCACCAACACCTATCAATATCAATTGTGTTTCCAATTTTGGCCTGTATGTCTGTGATGAGCAACTACCAGAAGCAGATGCTGCCAATCCAGCTTCTATAGATATAAATGTCTTCAGATTTCTTTCCTTTTTTCCTCCTCCTTTTATATATATATATATATATATATATATATATATATATATATATGAGTATCCTGCCACTAAATTACCTGCTATCATTTCTTTTCTTATTTTTTTGGACCAAATCTCAATTGCAGTTGAGGCTATATATTGAAGATGGTGTTGAAGAACTTCCAAAGACAGTGTTCATTACTTGTCTCCAATCTTCCTCTCAGGTCATAATATCAGTGAAATTAACTCCAGACTCCTTTTAAAAGTCTGAATTTAGAACTGGGTGATACTGTCTGAGCTATAAAATTATCTGACAGAAAGACTTCTGAATGAATACAAAGTTTAACCACCAAATAGTCCATGTGTATGTACAACACCTAGTCTGACACCTAGATTGTTAAACCTCTGTGTGTCATGCCTGAACTGACGGGTCTGGATAGCTTAAAATGTTATTTTGCATTACTTCAGGTAAAAACAAAAACAAAAACAGAACACCCAACTATCTCTGAATACATACAATCAGTCCTTTTAAAAATCATCCATTTTTATCATATGCTGAAGATTAAATTCTGAATCTAATGTCTTACACACTGTTCAAGGATAGAGTTGACAAGTGGGACAATCATATTTACTACATTTCTCAGAACCACAGGGTTTGCCCATCACAGTCCCAATTTTATGCCTCTTTACATGGTGAAATTTTAAAATAATGCCTCCATTTCATCTTCTACAGGGTCTTTGTTTCGGAGTTGAATTATGAGGTCATCTAGGCTAACATTTATTTATTTATTTATTTATTTATTTATTTATTTATTTATTCATTCATTCATTCATTCATTCATTCTTGTATCCTTTCATTTTTCCATTCTCTGAGTAAATTTTTGCACATCCAGTGAACACACATGATCTCTGTTCTAGGGTCACACAATGTGGCTCTGGAAGGAGCAGACATGGTTCTTCTCTTTCTCCAGGAGTCTGCTTTAGTGTAGGATTCTAGACACTAAATGCATGACTAGAAAGCAACAATGAAATAATGTGTTAGAATGGAGGGATGTGTTGGAACAAGGTCTGTAAATATGGGAAGATGAGGAAAATCCTCCTCTGAAAAGTTTATAAGATCCACATAAGAGGATTTCTGATAGAAAAAAAAGTCAAGGGGGATCCCTGGGTGGCTCAGCGGTTTGGCGCCTGCCTTTGGCCTAGGGGCAATCCTGGAGTCCTAGGATCGAATCCCCCATCCGGCTCCCTGCATGGAGCCTGCTTTTCCCTCTATCTGTGTCTCTGCCTCTCTCTCTCTTTCTCTCTCTCTCTGTGTCTGTCATAAATAAATAAAATAAATCTTAAAAAAAAAAAAAAAAGAAAGAAAGAAAAAAAAAAAGAAAGAAAAAAAGTCAAGGGCAAGTGCCCTAAAGTCAAAGCAAATTTGTTGTGGTTCTGGGAATAAGTTCCGAGTAAACGGGGCATGTGGTTCTGGAAAAAGGGTACAAAATTACTTTAGGAATTTTCAGATGAGCCAGATCATACCGTGTTTTGTGTAAGATTTTATATATATTGTTGGTTTCCAAAAAATATATGTGCGTGTGTGTGTAAACAAACAAATACTACAAAAATGGGACCCTTTAGGTTCAAAAATTAATAACAATACCTGGGGGGCAGGGCAAGATGGTGGAAGAGTAGGGTCCCCAAGTCACCTCTCCCTACCAACTTACCTAGATAACTTTCAAATCATCCTGCAAACCAACAAATTCGGCCTGAGATTTAAAGAGACAACAGCTGGAATCCTACAGAGAGAAGAGTTGGTGCTTCTAACAAGATAGGAAAATGGAAAGATAAATTAGAAAGAATCCAGTGCGGGAGGAGTCCTCACGAGGAGCCGGGCTAAGGCCCGGTGGCAAGAGCCTCCAGGACAGGAAAGCCCAGTCCCGGAGAAGCAGGAACATTAGCAATCTTCCCCGACGGAAAGGCGCTCGCAGGGAACTTGGGCAGGATCCCAGGAGGGTCAGTGGAGCCTCCAAGTTCCCCGAGTCACTAACAGAGGAAGAACGCCTGGGTAGAGCGCATCAAACACCGCGGGCCGAGCGGGGTAAAGGGCTGGGCGCACCCGGCGGGGCCTCGGGAGCAGCTCAGGCAGCGGCTCTGGGCGGAGGGGGCTGCGGGGCCCCAGGAGCACAATTCTAGCAGCACAGGCCCTGGAGTCCAGGGCACCTCTGTTAGTGACACAGCCCAGGATCAGGCACTCCCCTTGGGACAGGCAGAGGCAGGGACGGCACAGGACGATGAGGACGCTCCTGCCCCCATTTGTCCCCAAGCTGTGCAGGTCAGAGCTCCCCCCCTCCCCGCCCCCAAAGCATCTAGGCCAGAGCGGACTAGGAGCTGCGGTAGTTACTGCAGGAGTGGACTTCGGGGCTGGAGACCTGGCCGCCGCCAGTGTGGTTGTTCCTCCTGGTCACCCTGTGCCTGGGAGAGTCGGGGCTGCCAGGGAATAGAGTCCTCACAGGATAAACAGCTCCCACTGACCCATGCACCTGGCAGGGGGCAGGGCGGCTCCCCCAGGTGCACACACCTGAGAACCAGCACAGCAGCCCTTCCCCCAGAAGACTGGCTGGAAGGACAGGGGAAGAGCAAGTTCTTAACTGAGCAGCACTGGAAAGCTCCAGGGGAAGTCGAGGGATTTACAGTGTATAGAACCAGAGGTACCATCCGTGGATTTTTGTTTTTGTTTTTGTTTTTGTTTTTTTCTGTTTGTTTTTTCCCTTTTTTCTCTTTTTTTTCTGCCTTTTTCCAGTACAACTTGTTTTTAACCACTCTGCAATGAGCAAAATGACTAAAAGAAAAACTCACCACAAAAAAAAAAAAAAAAAAATTAGAAACAGTACTCACTCCCACTGAGTTACAGAATTTGGATTACAATTCGATGTCAGAAAGCCAATTCAGAAGCACAATTATAAAGCTTCTGGTGGCTCTGGAAAAAGGCATAAAGGATTCAACAGACTTCATGACTGCAGAATTTAGATCTAATCAGGCTGAAATTAAAAGTCAATTAAATGAGATGCAATCCAAACTGGAGGTCCTAATGATGAGGGTTAACAAGGTAGAAGAAAGAGCGAGTGACATAGAAGATAAGTTGATGGCAAGGAAGGAAACTGAGGAAAAAACAGAAAAACAAAAGAATATTAGGAAAAGTTAAGAGAAACAAATCACAGCCTCAGAAGGAAAAAAAAAAATCTACATTTAAGTGGGGTTCCAGAGGGCACCAAAAGAGACAGAGGACCAGAAAGTGTATTTGAACAAATCAAAGCTGAGAAATTCCCTACCTTGGGAAGGGAAACAGGCATTCAGATCCAGGAGATAGAGAGATCCCCCCCCCCACTAAAATCAATAAAAACTGTTCAACACCCCAACATTTAATGGTGAAACTTGGAAATTCCAAAGGTAAAGCAGCAAGAGACAAGAGATCCCTAACTTATATGGGGAGAAACATTAGATTAACAGCAGACCTCTCCACAGAGATCTGGCAGGCCAGAAAGGGCTGGCAGGATATATTTAGGGTTCTAAATGAGAAGAACATGCAGCCAAGAATACTCTATCCAGCAAGGCTCTCATTCAGAATAGAAGGAGAGCTTCCAAGATACACAGAAATTGAAGAATATATGACCACCAAACCAGCTCTGCAAGAAATATAAAGGGAGACCCTGTAAAAGAAAGAGGAAGTAGAAAGAAATAATCCAAAAAACAGGGACTGAATAGGTATTATGATGACACTAAATTCATATCTTTCAATAGTAACTCTGAACGTGAATGGGCTTAATCAAAAGACACAGGGTTTCAGACTGGATAAAATTGCAAGACCCATCGTTGTTGTCTACAGGATACTCATTTTAGACCTAAGTATACCTACAGCCTGAAAATAAAGGTTGGAGAATCATTTACCATTCAAGTGGTCCTCAAAAGAAAGCAGGGGTAGCAATCCTCATATCAGACAAATCAAAGTTTATCCCAAAGACTGTAGTAAGAGATGAAGAGGGACACTCTATCATACTTAAAGGGTCTATCCAACAAGAGGACCTAGCAATCATGAATATTTATGCCCCTAATGAGGGAGCTGCCAAGTATATCAATCAATTAACCAAAGTAAAGATACTTAGATAATAATACACTTATGTTGGGAGACTTCAACATGGCACTTTCTGTAAATGACAGATCTTCTAAGCACAATATCACCAAAGAAACAAGCACTTTAAATGATAAACTGGACCAGATGGATTTCACAGATTTTTATAGAACTTTACATCTGAAAACAACTGAATACACATTCTTCAAGTGCACGTGGAACTTTCTCCAGAATAGACCACATAATGGGTCACAAATCGGGTCTGAACCAACACCAAAAGATTGGGATTGCCCCCTGCATATTGTCAGACCATAATGCTTTGAAACTAGAACTGAATCACAAGAAGAAATTTGGAAGAAATTTAAACACGTGGAGGTTAAAGACCATCCTGGTATAAGATGAAAGGGTCAACCAGGAAATTAGAGAAGAATAAAAAAGATTCATGGAAACTAATGAGAATGAAGATGCAACCATTCAAAATCTTTGGAATACAGCAAAAGCAGTCATGAGAGGGAAATACATTGCAATAGAAGCATCCCTCAAAAAAACTGGAAAAAAACTCAAATACACAAGCTAACCTTGCACCTAAAGGAACTGGATAAAGAACAGCAAATAAAACCTACACCTAGCAGAAGAAGAGAGTTAATAAAGATTCAGCAGAACCCAATGAAATAGAGACCAGAAGAACTGTAGAACAGATCAACAAAACCAGGAGTAGGTTCTTTGAAGAATTCATAAGATAGATAAACCATGAGCCAGCCTTATTAAAAACAAAAAAAAGACTCAAATTAATAAAATCATGAATGAAAAAGGAGAGATAACCACCAATACCAAGGAAGTACAAACGATTTTAAAAACATATTATGAGCAGCTATATGCCAATAAATTAAGCAATCTAGAAGAAATGGACACATTCCTGGAAAGCCACAAACTACCAAAACTGGAACAGGAAGAAATAGGAAACCTGAACAGGCCAATAACCAGGGAGGAAATGGAAGCAGTCATCAAAAACCTCCCAAGACACAAGAGTCCAGGCCCAGATGGCTTCCCAGGGGAATTCTATCAAACGTTTATAGAAGAAACAATACTTATTCTACTAAAGCTGTTCCGAAAGATAGAAAGAGATGGAGTACTTCCAAACTTGTTCTATGAGGCCAGCATCACCTTAATTCCAAAACCAAAGACCCCACCAAAAAGGAGAATTACAGACCAATATCCCTGGTGAACATGGATGCAAAAATTCTCAACAAGATACTAGCCAATAGGATCCAATAGTACATTAAGAAGAGTATTCACCATGACCAAGTGGGATTTATTCCCAAGATACAAGGCTGGTTCAACACTCCTAAAGCAATCAACGTGATAGATCATATCCACAAGAGAAAAAACAAGAACCATATGATCCTCTCAATAGATGCAGAGAAAGCATTTGACAAAATACAGCTTCCATTCCTGATCAAAACTCTCCAGAGTGTAGGGATAGAGGAAACATTCCTCAGCATCTTAAAAGCCATCTACGAAAGCCCACAGCAAATATTCTCAATGGGGAAGCACTGGGAGCCTTTCCCCTAAGATCAGAAACACGACAGGGATGTCCACTCTCACCACTGTTATTCAACATAGTACTAGAAGTCCCAGCCTCAGCAATCAGGCAACAAGACAAAATAAAAAGCATTCAAATTTGCAAAGAAGAAGTCAGTCTCCTTCTTTGAAGATGACATGATACTGTACTTAGAAAACCCAAAAGCCTCCACCCCAAGATTGCTAGAACTATACAGCAATTTGGCAGTGTGGCAGGATACAAAATCAATGCCCAGAAATCAATGGCATTTCTATACACTAACAATGAGACTGAAGAAAGAGAAATTAAGGAGTAAATTCCATTTATAATTGCACCAAGAAGCATAAGAGACCTAGGAATAAACCTAACCAAAGAGGTAAAGGATCTATACCCTAAAAACTTCAGAACACTTCTGAAAGAAATTGAGGAAGATCCAAAGAGATAGAAAAATATTTCATGCTCATGGATTGGAAGAGTTAATATTGTGAAAATGTCAATGTTACCCAGGGCAATATACACGTTTAATGCAATCCCTATCAAAATACCATGGACTTTCTTCAGAGAGTTGGAACAAATCCTCTTAAGATTTCTGTGGAATCAGAAAAGACTCCGGATAGCCAGGGGAATATTAAAAAAGAAAACCAGAGCTGGAGACATCACAATGCCCGATTTCAGGTTGTACTACAAAGCGTGTTCATCAAGACAGTGTGATATTGTCACAAAAACAGACACATAGATCATTGGAACAGAATAGAGAATCCAGAAATGGGCCCTCAACTCTATGGTCAACTCATATTTGAAAAAGCAGGAAAGACTATCCACTGGAAGAAAGACAGTCTCTTGAATAAATGGTGCTGGGAAAACTGGACAGCCACATGCAAAAGAATGAAACTAGACCACTCTCTTGCACCAGACACAAAGATAAACTCAAAATGGATGAAAGATTAAATGTGAGACAAGAATCCATCATAATTCTAGAGGAGAACACAGGCAACACCCTTTTTGAACTTAGCCACAGTAACTTCTTGCAAGATACATCTATGAAGACAAGGGAAACAAAGGCAAAAATGAATCATTGGCCTTCATCAAGATAAAAAGCTTCTGCACAGCAAAAGAAACAGTCAACAAGACTCAAAGACAACCTACAGAATGGGAGAAAATATTTGCAAATGACCTATCAGATAAAGGGCTAGTATCCAAGATCTATAAAGAACTTACTAAACTCAACAGCAAAGAAACAAACAATCCAATCATGAAATGGGCAAAAGATAGGAACAGAAATCTCACAGAGGAAGACATAGACATGGCCAACAAGGACATGAGAAAATGCTCTGCATCACTGGCCATCAGGGAAATACAAATCAAAACCACAATGAGACACCACCTCACACCAGTGAGAATGGGGAAAATTAACAAGGCAGGAAACAACAAATATTGGAGAGGATGTGGAGAAAGGGGAACCCTCCTGCACTGTTGGTGGGAATGTGAACTGGTGCAGCCACTCTGGAAAACTGTGTGGAGGTTCCTCAAAGAGTTAAAAATAGATCTGCCCTATGACCCAGCAATTGCACTGCTGGGGATTTAACCCAAAGATACAGATGCAGTGAAATGCCAGGACACCTGCACCCCGATGTTTCTAGCAGCAACGTCCACAATAGCCAAACTGTGGAAGGAACCTCGGTGTCCATCGAAAGATGAATGGATAAAGAAGATGTGGTCTATATACACAATGGAATATTCCTCAGCCATTAGAAATGACAAATACCCACACCATTTGCTTCAACGTGGATAGAACTGGAGGGTATTAATGCTGTGTGAAGTAAATCAATCAGAGAAGGACAAACATGGTCTCATTCATTTGGGGAATATAAAAAATAGTGAAAGGGAATAAAAGGGAAAGGAGAGAAAACGAGTGGGAAATACCAGAGAGGTTGACCGAACATGAGAGACACCTAACTCTGGAAAAAGAACAAGGAGTAGTGGAAGGGGAGGTGGGCTGGGGGTTGGGGTGACTGGGTGATGGGCACTGAGGGGGGCACTTGGTGGGATGAGCACTGGGTGTTATGTTATGTTGGCAAATTGAACTCCAATAAAAAATATTAAAAAATAATAAATAATAGCAAAAGATCTGGGACAAATGTTCTCCTTTATTTTTTTTTAAATGTTCTCCTTTAAAGGTAATTACACAGGGGCACCTGGGTGGCTCATTCAGTTAAACTCCAACTCCTGATTTCAGCTCACATCGTAATCTTGGGGTCCTGGGATAGAGCCCCACGTTGGGCTCCCTGATGTGTGTGTAGTCTGCTTGAGGATTCTGTCTATCTCCCTCTCCCTCCCACCACTCTCTCTCTCTCTCAAATAAATATATAAACCTTTTTATAAAAAAATAAAGGTGGATGCCTAGGTAGCTCAGTGGTTGACCATCTGCCTTTGGCTCAAGGTGTTATCCTAGAGTCCTGGGATCGAGTCCCACATTGGGCTTACTGCATGGAGCCTACTTCTCTCTCTGACTATGTTTATGCCTCTGTCTGTGTGTCTCTTATGAATAAATAAATAAAATCCTAAAAAAAAAAAATAAAGGTAATGATACAGTCCTAGAAAGAAGATGCTGTCTATGACAGGACAGGAAAAAAGAGAATGTACATCTTTGTAGATGAGAAAGCACTCTTTATTTTCACCACAACTTCAAAGATAATTAAATATATTTGCTAATTCATTTAATAAATGTTTATGGGATGTAGATTAGAGACTACCTTCCACCCTATGTCAGGTACTAAAGGCAAATAAGACAGGGATGGTGTCTGCCCTCCTGGAGTATACAGTCTGTGCAGAGGGAAAACCTCCAAATAACTAATGCCAAAGACATAGACATTTGAAATTAGTAAATTATTTTCTGGGTGTAAAAACTTAATCTATTTTTACATGTGGGAAATGTGAGAGAAGGTATCCCTCAGGAACTCTGGGTACTTGTATACACAGTTGCTAAATTCTATAAATTATTTATTCATTTATTGAATGGGGATTAGAGTCGGAGTTTCAGGCAGAGGTAAAATCATTAATATCCACCATAAATTAATATAACACAATGCATAAAGTTTTCATTTTAGTTAATCGGGAAATATAAAAAGACAACGAGGATTTGATTTTTAAATGGTCTCAAATGAGAAAACCTAGCTAATCTCTCCAAAACAGAAACTAATAGAAAATACACATGTAAAAATAATCTCTGAGATGTAGTCAAGAAGGTATAAAAAAAGGAGGCAATCAAACCTGGGAGCTCATGTGAATCATCCAGAGAAGGAGAGGAAGGGAAGGAAGAAAAGAGAGAGACACACACACACACTGAAGTTCTGAATTAATTTGTCCTAGCAGGATCCAGGTCAAGGTTTTTCTGGTGGTACTAATGTAGCAATCACTCACAGGAGAAAAACCAAGGGCTTCATTCCCAGAAAGCTTCTACTTATTAGCAACAAACTAAACAAAGTTTCCAAATTCTATTAGGTTCCTACTTCACCTATTTACAAAATAAGTAGAAGATTTTTAAAAAATATCTGGGGAATGGGGAGGAGGGGCACCTGGGTGGTTCAGTCAGTTAAGCATCCAACTCTTGATTTTGACTCAGGTCATTTCGATCTCAGGGTTGTGGAATCAATCTCCATTCCCACTCCGGGCTTGGTTGGGAGTCTGCTTGTGGATTCTCTCTCTCCCTCTCCCTCTGCACCTCCTCCTGCTCAATCGCTCTCTCTCTCTCTCTCTCAAATAAATCAATACATATTTTTTAAAAATACCTAGGATAATCTTGACAACTAAATCCAGTGTCGATATCTCTTAAAAAGGTATCTTTTACTATTTTTGAACATACTTTTTAAAAAAGTAATAAAAAATAGTTGAAATAAATTCATTTGATAATGTACTTTAAACGTCTTCTTAGTCAGAAAATTCTGATCAATATCATGGATTTTGAGAGTCTCATTTTAATCCATGAAATCATTCCATTCTGATAGCATCTATTGTGATAACTGTTCACACCCATCTATAAACATTGTTTGAGAAGACCAAGTTTTGCTTTCTCTTTTTGAGTTGCATTCAGTACTCATATTGGCAATTTATATTTAATTTACTTCTTTTTTACTAAGATTATGTGTTATTGTTTTGTCTTGTCTTTGGTTCTATCATTTTCTTATTAAAATTTAATAACATTATTCTGTAGTCTGAAAAAGCGATTATCACTATTTAAACATAATGGAATTTATTCTTAACTACATTAATTGGATTACTGACATCTTTCTTAGGTATTGCTGTGTGGTCTACCATTAGCTGACCTGGACTATAAAGTCTCTTTCTGTTATTGAATTATCATGAAAGACTTGCCAGCTTTCTTGCAGTTGATATTTATATGTTAAGACTGGATTATTTATATGATAAAGCTAAATTAGAGTATGGCATAGAAGTTGGTTTATGCCTATTGCATTTGATAAAATTCTATTTTTCTTCAAACAATTCTGTCTTAAATTTATGTTTGACTGCATGCTTATTAACATAAATGTTGTTTCATTTCTATTGGATATTGCAAAATAAGTTATCATCCATCTATTTAATTTAAACCTGAAGCACTTTTTTTCCAGAGATGTTTCTTATAAATAGCATATAGCAAATTACATTTTATTTATTGTAAATTACTTGTTATGATCTATTTTGAACTTATAGTCTGAGTTTATCTCACTTACATTTATTGTTATAATATAGAAGTTTGGTCTTGGCCATGCCTTACGTAAGATATGTTTCCTGATTTCCTCATTCATTCATTCATCATATTTAATTTATAACTTATCATGCTTTTGTTTAATTTTGTGGTAATTTGGGAAATTTTAAAATATTTTAGTTGTGTAGCATTTCCATTGGTTGAATTTTAGTATATATTTAATATATATTTTCTATTTTGACCATTTTAAAGACTGTTTATAATCTTCCTGGTATAGAAGATGAGACTGATTATTGATTTTTTTCTCCCACTGACTACTTCATAATTTCTTTATATCTTTAGGTCTTTTGCTTTATTGATTTTTGGGTTTTGCTGGCTTGTCTTTATTAAGAAGGTGGGGTTACATGTTTAAACTAATACTTTAAGACTTTAAATAATATACTAATATGTTTACTTATTATTCCAAATTATCAGAAATAATATCATTGCTTACTAAAATAGTTAAGGAATTTAATGCTCATATATATATTCCTCAACTTTATCTTGAAGCTGAAAGTTTAGTCTGAATCTCAAGTGTATATTTTATATATAAACATACATGTACAGGTTTTCATACAGACATAAGTTTTCAATTCATTTGGATAAATAGGAAGGAGCACAATTGCTGAATCATATGGTAGGAGTATGTTCAGTTTTCTAAGAAACTGCCCAACCATATTCCAGAGTGGCAGTACATTTCCACTAGCAATGAAAATTCTTGTTGCTCCACATCTTCCTCACTTCCTCAGCATCTGGTGTTGTCAGTGTTCAAGATTTTCTACATTCTAATAGCCGTGTAGTAGTATCTTGTTTTTTTTTTTTCCATTTTCCCAAGATTAAATGATTATTTAAAAAAAAAGCGCACCACACTGTATAGAAATCAATATTCTCTCCTATAATTCTGTGCATCTGGGACTATAGAAGTGTCACTGTCCCTGCCCCACATCTTCAAATTAACATTTTCAGGTCACAACAATAAGTCTTCCAAAGGGGACCTTCCGGAAAAACAAGCTATTTCCTCAGCTCATATTTCCCTCTTTTTGTAGCATGCACCAGCAATCTATCCAAGAAGTATATATTGGGGAGTAAGGAGGGGATCCACCAGCAAGCCCACAGTTGTTGACAGCCATAAGATTAGAGACAAGCACAAAGGGATAGGTCAACATACTGTCAAAAAAAATCCTGTGACAGTTTGGGAATAACTCTTCATTTCACTCATGGTAGAAACCCCACTGTCCAGTGCATAGGTATTGACAAGGTAGGCCAGTGAGTTACAGAGCCACAAAGAAATGATGTCACCTAGGAGGCAAGGAATAAGACCCGCAAAAATCCGAGGATGCCCTCTTCACAATAGATGGTTACTATGGAGTCATAAAATCTACAGTACTTGTATTCTCTGCCAATGAATTGTACCATAGATCTCAGTGTGATCACGTGGAAGGGATGTGTGATGAGGGTAGCAGCAGAACAGGCCATCATTTCTCGAGTTGTCTCCTTGATAACTTGGTCGAAGGAAGGTGTGACTTCTTTCTGTACATTTCCAGAGCCTAAATCCTCGACCTTGTCACATTCCTGGTAATGCTGTAAAACTTTACCATGGACCACAGTTCCAAGGACACCTGAACACAGTCTTAGAGTCAAGCCTGTGAACAACCCACACTTCCCATCGATGCTCGCAATGTGCTGAGTATAACAAAACAGACCAGGAAGCTGACATACTTGCTGCCAAAAATATTTTGTCCTATTATTGGAGGAAGAGGCTCATATCCCACATAACTGGGACAGGATGGTGAGGCCGGAGCCCCGGAGCACCTGACTGGCTGCATCCGCCCTGATGGCACCCGTGGGCGGACCAATATCCTCTTGTTTGAATATAGAATTGCCTAAAGAAAGACACATGATCTTCAACATATTTTGATATGCTTTTTTGCCAGCATATATTCTTTGGTGAGGTATCTCCTAAGGTATTTTGTCTGTTTTTAAATTGATGTTGCTTGTTTTCTTGTTGAGTTTTCAGAGTTCTTTATATATTTGGGATAACTGTCCATTATTAGATGTGCTTTTGTAGACATGTTCTCCCAGTCTCCTTCTCCAGAGAGTGCCTTTCTCATCCCAGAAGTTGTAGTCTACTCCCTGATCCTTGATGCTTATCTTACTGACAGTATGTTGTCATTAATTTATTCTATCGAGCAAGTCGATCTTTACAAGGAATTTACTTTTGTGATAAAAGACATCTCCCGCACATTTTACTTCTCTTGTTTATTGTATTTGTGGCTGAACCTTTATGCGTATGCTATCTTCTTCTATTCCTTGGTCATATATTGAACATGAACAGGTTTTCCAAACCGTTTTTGTTTTACCATTATTTCCTTTCTGGCACCACTTACCAGAAAACTGTTTTTAACCACTCTTTCAGGGCTGTGGTTTGGTGGCCCTTTGTCTATCTGATATTCTATTGATATTGAGCAGGGAGTGGAAAGTTGTTGTTTCTTGGCATTGTTTGTTTATTGAACACCCTCTTACACATAAAAAAACAATCCTCATCAAATGTAAGTCCATCGTTTCAAGGAAAAATTAGTTTGCTTGCTTGTTTGTGTGTTTTGTGGAAATTCTATTCAGGCTTCATTTTTGTCTCCCCAAATCACTTTTACAGAAACACTAATCCCCATTATTTTGGCTACATAGTGGGTGCAGTTACATCCTCTACACCATCTGTCAAAGGAAGAAAAGAGGTAAATTATGTAAATATTTGGCCAAGCTGTCATTAGTTTTAAATGTAGATGTGTAGAAATACAACTGGAATACGCTGAAAAATCTCCCCCATGGAGAGCCACCTCCTGCAGAGTATTTTATCTTATTTATTATCTCTTTATCTGTGTTCTAGTTAATCTCTATTTAAGTCCAAAGATAATTAATTCTTGATGATTATGTTTATCTGATTTTCCCTTTCATGGCTTTCTTTCCAGCTGGGAAAAATAAAACAAAAGCAAAATATTGAATTCTGTGGAATTTCCCTGTCTTGGTTGTGACTTAATTATAGAATCACTATCCTGGTTTAAGCGAGTTTCTGAGTCTTTATCTGCCAAACTGGTGTGGGATGAAAATCAGTTATTAGTTTGAATATTTCTCTTTTGGTATATCTCACTCCTTTCATCAATAATAATTTGGTAATTTTAAAAATTAAAATATATTATTTTTTTCTCTAATTCCACATTAGTTCTCAAAATTTTGGGTGTGACATTGTACCCTCCTTGATGGATTTCTGTAATATATTTTGATACTTTTTTTTTCTAGTTATGTCATTAAGTGTAAGGGGAGAAAAATCTGGGATAGCTTAATATTGCCACAGAATATTGCCACAGAAGAGTCCTAACGTGGATTTTAGAAATCAAATTCTTGGCAAATATTTGCACATAGTAATCTGAGATTGATTTGTGCAAAAAAAAAAAAAAGTGCTAAAAATCCTAGAGTTAGACTTTTGGAAAGTGCATTAATTATACTAAGCCATTAGAGTATAATGATTACATAAATAATGAAAAGCCTGAGGAATTATGAAGGTTTAAATTAAATTCTAAATTTTCTTAACTTAAGCTAAGTGTTTTCATAAGCGATTTAAAATAGTTTCATTATATTTAATAATTTTGTAATAGATTGCTGCATTATAGAATATTTAAGTCAGCCGATCTCTTATTAACACACAATTTTATAAAACCTTAGTTTTTGAGTAGCTACTTCTTGTTTTCCTTTTCACAAACACAACATTGTGTGTGAAACTGTATTTACATTAGGGGAGAAGGAGAAAAATCACTGTTTCTTGAGAGTTTCAACAATTGACTAATAGACATTGTTTGGCATCAGTGAACAACATACTTTTTTTTTTAAGATTTTATTTACTTATTCATGAGAGACAGAGAGAGGCAGAGACACAGGCAGAGGGAGAAGCAGGTTCCATGCAGGGAGCCCGACGTGGGACTCGATCCCGGGTCTCCAGGATCAGGCCCTGGGCTGAAGGCAGCGCTAAACCGCTGAGCCATCCGGGCTGCCCACAATATACTTTCAACAAGAAGATTTAGTTTTAATTAATTAATGTATTTGTTTTTAGTTTTCTAGAAATGGGTTCTCCTAAACTGTTTTAGAATAATTGTATTGCATGAGATATAAATGATAAATAAGGGTAGTAAAATGTCTTTTATGTTAAGCAATAAGCTTGTAATTAATGAAATTTATGCAAGATAGATGTCTCTTTCCTTGAACTTCAGGAACCAGGGTACGTTAATTAAGGGCTGAGGTCTGCACATTCATCCACTTTTCTACAACTCCCCACCCCTCCTGTCTTCTCTCTCTCAAATAGCATTTAAAATACTTAGACTAAGTCATATTTTTAATGGAGGCACATGAGAAAAAATGAATAAGACATTCTACTTGCACAAATGAATCTTATCACTTAATACAGAGAGCAGGTGGATTGAGATAAATTAAAATATAACTTGGCCTTTCCCATCTTAGCGATATGGCCACAGTTGCCTTCACCTTCTCCAGTGAATGTAAATTACTGTCTGTTTTCCAGCTTCCAGCCTCAAGACCGTACTTTATTATTTCTTATAAGGCAGGGCTGCTAGCAATGATTTCTCTGTTTTGTTTCTCTTGGAACTTTTATTTCATCTTCATTTTTGAAAATAGTTTTTCTGCCTATCATTGTCATCTGACCACCCTTATTTCTGATGAGAAGTCAGCTATTCATCTTACTGGGATTGCCTTTCACATAGCAAGTAATTTTTTTTCTTTTGTTGCTTTCAGTATTTTCACTTTGTCTCTGGCTGTAAGCTTTGATATATTTGGATGTGAATCTTTAACCTACTTAGATATGTAAGTTAATGTATTTCATCAAATGAGGGGATTTCTGAGTCCTGAGAGAAGAGGTGGAGTTGCTGAAAGACTCAACAGACAGACAAACCCCATGGTCTGTAAGAAGAACACGAGGTAGCAAGTGATTTGTAGCTGGAGGCAATGACTGCATCCACAGATTCAAGAAGTATGTACTACCACAGTGGCTGAAGATGGCAATGGGAACAGAGGCATGGAAGTGAGAGTCCAGAAACTCGATCACAATGCGATCAGAGTCCAGAAGACCCAAGCAGATCTGTGGCTCTCTCCCTGGCTACATCATTGTTCCCTTGCTGTCATACCAGACCCCACACTCTGATCAAAAGAGGAATGGAGGGGGAGAGACTACAAGAGACTAAATATTTTATACTGCAGACATGGAGTTAGCCAAAAGCATATAGGTAGGTAGGTGGGTAGGTAGGTAGGTAGGTTGGTAGGTAGGTAAATGGATATAGCTATTGCCAGTTAAATGAAACACATAGAACAATATGATGTATTTGTCATCAAAAGTGACTATTTTCAAGAGAACATATAAGGAACAATTCAAGACTTCTTTCAGTTTAGGGTGTGCGAGCTTATGAGCAAGGACAAATCAGTCAATGAAAAATTAGCATGCTATGTTTTATTTGCATATATGAACAGTAGTGTGAAACTATTTACATCTTTGTCACAAATATACAAATACTAGTGAAGTAATCTACACGGATTTACTAAGAAATAGAAAAAAAAAAGAAGAAAAAAACCAACACAGAAATTTTTTTGGCTCAATTTCTTTTTTTTATATAAATTTATTTTTTATTGCTGTTCAATTTGCCAACATATAGAATAACACCCAGTGCTCATCCCATCAAGTGCCCCCCTCAGTGCCAGTCACCAAGTCACCCCCACCCCCTGCCCACCTCCCCTTCTACCACCCCTAGTTCGTTTCCCAGAGTTAGGAGTCTCTCATGTTCTGTCTCCCTTTCTGATATTTCCCATTCATTTTTCTCCTTTCCCCTTCATTCCCTTTCACTAATTTTTATATTCCCCAAATGAATGAGACCATATAATGTTTGTCCTTCTCCGATTGACTTATTTCACTCAGCATAATACCCTCCAGTTCCATCCACGTTGAAGCAAATGGTGGGTATTTGTCGTTTCTAATAGCTGAGTAATATTCCATTGCATACATAAACCACATCTTTATCCATTCATCTTTCGATGGACACCGAGGTTCCTTCCACAGTTTGGCTATTGTGGACATTGCTGCTAGAAACATCGGGGTGCAGGGGTCCTGGCGTTTCATTGCATCTGTATCTTTGGGGTAAATCCCCAGCAGTGCAATTGCTGGGTCGTAGGGGAGATTTATTTTTAACTCTTTGAGGAACCTCCACACAGTTTTCCAGAGTAGCTGCACCAGTTCACATTCCCACCAACAGTGTAAGAGGGTTCCCCTTTCTCCACATCCTCTCCAACATTTGTGGTTTCCTGCCTTGTTAATTTTCCCCCTTCTCACTGGTGTGAGGTGGTATCTCATTGTGGTTTTGATTTGTATTTCCCTGATGGTAAGTGATGCAGAGCATTTTCTCATGTGTGTGTTGGCCATGTCTATGTCTTCCTCTGTGAGATTTCTGTTCCTATCTTTTGCCCATTTCATGATTGGATTGTTTGTTTCTTTGCTGTTGAGTATAATAAGTTCTTTATAGATCTTGGATACTAGCCCTTTATCTGATACGTCATTTGCAAATATCTTCTCCCATTCTGTAGGTTGTCTTTTCGTTTTGTTGACTGCATCCTTTGCTGTGCAAAAGCTTCTTATCTTGATTAAGTCCCAATAGTTCATTTTTGCTTTTGTTTCTCTTGCTTTCATGGATGTATCTTGGAAGAAAGTTACTGTGGCCAAGTTCAAGAAGGGTGTTGCCTGTGTTCTCTAGGATTTTGATGGATTCTTGTCTCACATTTAGATCTTTCATCCATTTTGAGTTTATCTTTGTGTATGGTGCAAGAGAGTGGTCTAGTTTCATTCTTCTGCATGTGGATGTCCAATTTTCCCAGCACCATTTATTGAAGAGACTGTCTTTTTTCCAGTGGATAGTCTTTCCTCCTTTATGGAATATTAGTTGACCATAAAGTTGAGGGTCCACTTCTGGATTCTCTATTCTGTTCCATTGATCTATGTGTCTGTTTTTGGCAACACAGAAGTTTAATGAAGTTTATGCACTAAAAGACTCAATACTTAAAGAAATGAATTCTTCCCAAAGCAATTTATAAAGATCTTTCAAACCTGACTTAAATTTCAATACAATGACTTTAAACTTAACCTAAAAAAAAAAAACAATTGATAGAACATATTGAAAAAGTATGCAGAGAACCAAGAAAAATATTTGAAGATATATTTTAACATTTGGACATAATTTGTAAATAAATTATAATATGATTTGGAACATGATGTGAAGATTTGAAAATAAATTATAGCATGTGGTTAATTGCTAAAAATTTGTGGTTAATTTGTAAAAAGTTATTTTACAATGTGAGAGATGTTTATTGTTTATTCTTATTGTTGTTCTACTGTAGAACTATCTTAGGTGAAGGACAGATTCAAGAAACCTTCCTATCTTCCTATCTCTGTAGTAGGCATCTCTAGAAATATAAAATACAGCCCTTTCATACAGAAAGCATTAGGGTTTCTATAATATGTATTTTGACCTCTGTTTGCTGTGAAATGTATTGAAGTATTATCCATTTTTAAAACTTTCACAGGATCACTCCTAAACAGCCTAAGTCACTATGTCAATTAGAATTTCCTCTATTATGTGGACAATATTGCTTCAACTATATCATGTACTACTTTCCCTTTTTAAAAATTGTATATATTTTTACATTTCCATAATAATGTCTTTTATAAAATTTTGCATTATAGACATGGTTTCTCATATTTAAAAAAAGAAACAAATTAATGCTTGTGCCTATGTTTATGAGTTATCTAAAATAAAAATATATGATAAACTTATCTAAGTTTGGAGAAATATATATTTCATACATGTATAACATGTGTATGAACACATGGGGAACTCCACATATATTTCTCTATATAGATATTTGTAAGTGCATATATATACATATACTGAGAGAGAGAGAAATGTAGTTGTAGGTGAAGATAGGGAATTTCATATAAGTGAAATATAATAGCGTATTTTTTAGTGAGACTAGAAAGAAATAGATTTTCTTTACTCAGGTGGATAAATTTGCTTTCCATATGGAAACAAACATTTTTCATATTGACTCAACAAATTTTTTCATACGAAGTGATTTCAACATTGCTTTAATATTATTGGTATTGAGATACATTTTAAAGCTCCTTGCTAATATTAGAATAGTATAGGGATGACTAATTGAAATAATATTTCTGATTTAAGACTTTCAGGAGAAATATAATTTAACCATCCGAGAATCTGCTCAACAAAGTACTTGAAAGATTTTATTTACTGTCATAACCCTTTGAATATTAAAATGATTTTTGTTGCCTTCAGCAAATTCTAGAAAATAAGAGTGTCAGAGACTATACCGAGTGTTAGTACAAAATTAAAATAAATTCAAAATGAAAAAAAAGAAAATTACTTCCATTATCTCAGAATAGTTAAAACTATACAGCCCCATGATAATTTACTTCATTCTATAAAAGTGAATTTACTTAAGCAAAGCAACAGGCTGAAATCATTCTGTAAAGGCTTATGAGAAAAAAAAAAAAAAACTGTACTAAAATTACATTCAAAAATAGTCTAAAGATGAAAATATAGAATAGCTTATCTGTAAAAAAGTGAGATATTAACCTCATTAATCTGCATCCCTGTGAAATAGGTCGGCTTTTGAATGCCACTGTAAATCTCTGCACATTAAATTTTAATCCTGGTTTTACATAATCAACACTAGTTCATTTTTTCCTGAGCCTTTTGACTTTTATATATTTAGAGGTATATTTTGTGTATGCATGTGGTGGCAGAGGATCAGAAATAGGAGAAACACAGAAAAAGAGCTAAAGTATTCAAGTATCTCTTTGACATTTAAGTTACTTTTGTTATCTTGGGAAACCTACTCAATTCCCTTTACCTTTAATAATGAATGAATATTTTTCAGGACCTAACTTATCAAGTATAGGGCTCTTATTGACCTAACTTATCATGCACCCACCCCACCCCTGCACACCAATGTGCCTTCTCCACATTTCTCCTCTCACAATTTCTTCCACTCTTCTTAATGTTCTGGGATCATCTATAATAATTCTTTTTCTTCTTCTTCTTCTCCTCCTCCACCTCGTCTTCCTCCTTCTTCCCTAATACCTCTGCACTTCCCAAATATCTTTTTTTTTTCCCAACTGCAATTTTTTTTTCTCCAAAGAGAAAACAGTGATATATATATATTTTATATTTTTTATTGGAGTTCAATTTGCCAACATATAGCATTATACCCAGTGCTCATCCCACCAAGTGTCCCCCTCAGTGCCCATCACCCAGTCACCCCAATCTTCCGCCCACCTCCCCTTCCACCACCCCTTGTTCATTTCCCAGAGTTAGGTGTCTCTCATGTTTTGTCACCCTCACTGATATTTTCATTCATTTTCTCTCCTTTCCCCTTTATTCCCTTTCACTAATTTTTATATTCCCCAAATGAATGAGACCATATAATGTTTGTCCTTTTCCAATTATTTCACTCAGCATAATACCCTCCAGGTCCATCCACGTTGAAGCAAATGGTGAGTATTTGTCGTTTCTAATGGCTGAGTACCAAATATCTGATTCTTTTTAATTCTCCATGGTCTTTACCATGTGGCTATTCATCTACACAAATCCATTAGACAATACTTACTTTTTGACTATAACCTGTGTATTAGTGATTTTACTACTTTCTCCTCTGCATTCTGTCTATCTTTAGATATACTTTTATATTTTATGTTCTCCTTAGAATATTTCCTAATATTTACCTGGTAAGCCCCTATGTTCCTTAATATAAATTCCTAAGTTTTCACATCAAGACACTACTTAACAACTATCCTATGACTATCACTGACATGTCCTTCCTCCTTTCATAACTGAAATTTCTAAATCCTTTATCATAGTTTTTCTCTCCTCTCAATGGATCTGTCAGTAATTACTTAGAATATATTATTTCTAATAGATCCTTTCTCTGTCTTCCCAGCTAAAACTTTACCAACTTCTGCATAAATTATTACACAGCTGATTCCTATCATCCATCGGTTACTGCACAGATGATTCCTTCCTGGCTTTGTTTCCATACAAGACATAGAAAAAATAGCACTCTTCATCTTTTGTATGTGTTTTTATAGGGAGTGGTCTGAGGATTTTAAGGTCAAAAGCCATGTAGTCTTTTAGCCTTACCCTCAAGAGAAGTAACCATCTTCTGATGATAAGTTCATCAGTGAGAACCAAAAAGACTTCAACTGCAATGGCAGAGGATCCTCACTACTACATCTGGAATTTATTGACTAGGACCTGTTCCCATAAATAATACACCTTACATGCAATTTGGGCAATTTATTAGTAAAATATAGTCTTTGCTTTTAAAAAAAAATAAAGTAGACTCCACGTTCAGCTTGGAGCCCAACATAGGGTTTGAACTCATGATCCGGGGGATCAAGACTTGAGCTCAAGAGCAGATGCTTAATTGACCGAGTCACTCAGGCTCCCCTATAGTCTTTGCTTTTAAAATGGCAAAACATTGAGTAACATTCTGCATCTCTGTTGTTCTCTCACTTAAATTGTACATAACCCTGAAACCTTAGGTGAGGTTTAAACTCCTTATAATGTGTTTGCTAACAGTGCCAGCCCTCAGTGATACTCAATTACTCTTTTATAGTTCTTATAGTCCTCTCTACATTGTCATACTGGTAATCTCAGGTACTCTTATGTTTTCCATATATTTTTAGATATCCTGTCCTTAAGTAACATTTTTTTTCATTTAAAAATATATATTTATTTATTCATGAGAGAGACAGAGACACAGGCAGAGGGAGAAGAAGGCTCACCACATGGAGCCCAATGCGGGACTCGATCCTGGATCCCAGGATCATGCCCTGAGCTGACAGCAGACACTCAACTGCTGAGCCACCCAGGTGTCCCTTTTTTTCATTTTTTTATTTCCCTTCGCCCTCAACCTAACACTAGGCACCCCTAACATATTTATTTAGTACTCCATTATATGATTTATGGATTACTATCATACTAATAAGTAATGATGTACATCTATGACAGAGAAATTTTAATATTCTAAAGTGCATTTGATGTTTTTAAGGGAATACAGAAGTAAATGAGAACTGTTCCTATAATGCCACAGTTCTTTCACCTTTAAAATATTTATCAATAATTTAGAGGATAGCATTTCTCCTTTCCTCCTGCACTAATGCATTACGCTGTACCTGGTTCCCTGAAATGTCAATGCGCCTTCCCAAGATACTGAATTAGCAATACGGACTGATTTAGACAGCTTAAAACTTGAGAATCCTAAGTAGAAGTAAACAGAAATGTGAAAGTTAAAGCCATCACTTTAGAGAAAAGTTTATTTTGGCCTTCAATAGTAGACATTGGTAGTACTTAACTTATCAAAGCTATATCCCTGGCTAAAAAAGGAAGAGAAACAAGAAATCCCAGCTGAATTTTCTCCCTTAATTGCTCAGTAGCCAACTCTACAAATTGATTCCATCATAAAAATGCAATTTAACTTTTTTTTGAAGGGGGAGATTTTAATTGATTTTAATATTGCAAGCGTCTTATCTGGTTCATTGCTCCCGATGGCATTAGGGAGGTATATCTCAATAAGGGCTGCTACTATATTAAATCAGTATATCAATACACCCTGCATTAAGAAGCAAGGGCCTTAGAGAATCTATGAATCAAGGAGTAAAGAAGAATGGTTGCTGAATTCCAGCCTTCTTAAAACAAATGCATTAATGGAAAAACATCATAAAAGTTCTCCTTTGTGCTGAGGGATATATAAAGCAAAAATGCAGAGCATGGTAAATAGTTCCCTTCCAAATATTGATATAAAGCATTAAAATGTTTACTCTGGGGCAGAAAATTCAAATAGTTACATCAAAATAATGCATATAAGCTCTACGGATTAAAAAAAAAGTGATGACCTTCTTTATGACAATCATTTCTTCTAAAATGAAGAAAGTAACTGTCGTACCTTTCTCACAAGAATGCAGACACCTCCAATTTATGACCCGCTTAGGCTCCACACTGAACAAGAGGAAATCTGTAGACCTTTGACTGAATTTTCACAAGCAAGTTGGAAATACTGGTGGACAGAATCCTTGAAAACAGCTAGTTAATCTCTGATAAAATATAATAATTATATTACACTATAGTTAATATCAGTATTTTACTAGGGAAAAAATGCTTACCAAACAAAAAGAAAGGAAGAAAAAAGGAAAGAAAATAAAAGACAATTTTCCACACAAAACAGCATGAGTGATTGCTCTTAGATCTGCTATGACTATAATCATGGTAGTAATAATGATGACAGTTAACATCTATTTTCCAACACTGGACTTGCTGTGCATTTTTCCTCACAATGCTCATTTATACTGTAATCATCTCTACTCAAGGCTGAGAATATTATAGCAAAAATTAATTTATTAACATGCTGATGTACAAAGGGATAGAACTGTATCTCTGCTTTTAGAGTCACACTTTATTAACTGGCCCTCCTGTCATGAGTGGATGACCAGCCTCTCTCTAGTGTTAGCTTTGTTGACAGGAAATAAGCTTCACATGGAATTGAGAAAATCTTTCCCCAAAAAAGATGGATTCCTCAGGTTATGCGTTTATCGTGGCTTACATGATCACATCAGGAAGAAAAGATTGGTGGTGTGAGTGTGATCTTGCAAAGTCATTAATGACAGGGGTGAGAAACTGAGCCTCTGAGTGTTACAGGAAACTGGATTTCTGCTATTGAATATAAGCAAAACCGCAGAGCAATCACTGAAGGAGAATGTGTTGGTGAATAGTTCCAGGTGGAATGTAGAACAGCAGTGACAGACACAGGACATTGGAGATGATAACACTTCCAAAAGTTGGATGGGATGGAGAGGACATGATTATAAATCAAGGAATCATGCACCAGAGCATTGGTGGTATGGTGGTTAGTGTAGCTGCCTTCCAAGGAATCATGGACAAATTGAAAGAGGGGAATTGTTTACAATTCAACATGCACTCAGTGTGGTGGCTTACTAAATATTACATTATTTCTTTACTAATGGAATTTATGTTAATTTCAGAATTGTAGTTTAGGGACATGTTTTACCATGAGAATAAGAGGGACAGTGAAATCAGAAAAGGGAGGAGCAGGTGATGTGGATGCAGTGAAGCCAGAGGATTTTTGATACAAACAGCAAGGTTTTAATTGAATTGTGTTTGTACATTTATGCTATAAACCTCTGGAATCGGTACACTATATTCTGTTATTATCACAAAACCTTAATAGATGGCCAATATTATCACTCTATAAGTGAAGAAATTTCTAGCTTGTTAATGGCAGAACCATAATTCAGATCCAGTTTTTAGATTCTGTAGCTCATAATCTCATCTGCCCACAGTAGCATGTAGCCACAGAAAATTTTTCTTTATTAATAGCTGAAATGTCATTATAAAAATTGTTGCCATATAGCAATTATTTTTAAAAGTACCAAAATAAAACCATGTATTGGTCACAATTCCCAAAAAAAGAGAGTCAATCTTCAAAGCTAAAGGTATTTTGCTTGTCAGGAAGAAAGACCACAGAATTCAGGAAAGGTAATGCTCAGTCAAGAAAAAAGTGTGGGTAAGACTCAAGGTCATTGTTGACAAGAGCAAATAAGGAAAAAGAAAAAATGGCATAAGGAAATACAGAAAATCCAACTCATATTAGGTTGAAGGTAACTTGGTGATGTTGGATTCTATTCAATTACTTTTTATTAACTTATTTAGTGGGTGCAATTTTTAAAAAAATACATAAGTGTGTGCACTTTCATATGCATTAAACATTCTACTCTATGCTTAAAAGTTATATGTTTGTATTTCTGAAAAATCAATGCAAGCAACTTGGCTTTGTTCTCATAACTCTAATGTCTGGTTTTGGGTGGAAAAAACCTAATTATAAAACTCCTTTCTTTCTCTTCCCTCTCATGTCCTGTATAATGATTACCATACCATATATGTTTTTTTTTTAATTTATTTTTTATTGGTGTTCAATTCACCAACATACAGAATAACCCCCAGTGCTCGTCACCCATTCACTCCCACCCTCCACTCTCCTCCACTTCTACCACCCCAAGTTCCTTTCCCAGAGTTAGCAGTCATTATGTTCTGTCTCCCTTTCTGATATTTCCTACACATTTCTTCTCCCTTCCCTTATATTCCCTTTCACTATTATTTATATTCCCCAAATGAATGAGACCATATAATGTTTGTCCTTCTCCGACTGACTTACTTCACTCAGCATAATACCCTCCAGTTCCATCCACGTTGAAGCAAATGGTGGGTATTTGTCATTTCTAATAGCTGAGTAATATTCCATTGTATACATAAACCACATCTTCTTTATCCATTCATCTTTCGATGGACACCGAGGCTCCTTCCACAGTTTGGCTATTGTGGACATTGCTGCTAGAAACATCGGGGTGCAGGTGTCCCGGCATTTCATTGCATCTGAATCTTTGGGGTAAATCCCCAACAGTGCAATTGCTGGGTCGTAGGGCAGGTCTATTTTTAACTCTTGAGGAACCTCCACACAGTTTTCCAGAGTGGCTGCACCAGTTCACATTCCCACCAACAGTGTAAGAGGGTTCCCTTTTACTCCGCATCCTCTCCAACATTTGTGGCTTCCTGCCTTGCTAATTTTCCCCATTCTCACTGGTGTGAGGTGGTATCACATTGTGGTTTTGATTTGTATTTCCCTGATGGCAAGTGATGCAGAGCATTTTCTCATGTGCATGTTGGCCATGTCTATGTCTTCCTCTGTGAGATTTCTGTTCATGTCTTTTGCCCATTTCATGATTGGATTGTTTGTTTCTTTGGTGTTGAGTTGAATAAGTCCTTTATAGATCTTGGAAACTAGCCCTTTATCTGATACGTCATTTGCAAATATCTTCTCCCATTCTGTAGGTTGTCTTTGAGTTTAGTTGACTGTATCCTTTGCTGTGCAGAAGCTTCTTATCTTGATTAAGTCCCAATAGTTCATTTTTGCTTTTGTTTCTCTTGCCTTCGTGGATGTATTTTGCAAAAAGTTACTGTGGCCGAGTTCAAAAAGGGTGCTGCCTGTGTTCTTCTCTAGGATTTTGATGGAATCTTGTCTCACGTTTAGATCTTTCATCCATTTTGAGTTTATCTTTGTGTATGGTGCAAGAGAGTGGTCTAGTTTCATTCTTCTGCATGTGGATGTCCAATTTTCCCAGCACCATTTATTGAAGAGACTTTCTTCCAGTGGATAGTCTTTCCTCCTTTATGGAATATTAGTTGACCATAAAGTTCAGGGTCCACTTCTGGGGTCTCTATTCTGTTCCATTGATCTATGTGTCTGTTTTTGTGCCAGTACCACACTGTCTTGATGACCACAGCTTTGTAGTACAACCTGAAATCTGGCATTGTGATGCCCCCAGATATGGTTTTCTTTTTTAAAATTCCCCTGGCTATTCGGGGTCTTTTCTGATTCCACACAAATCTTAAAATAATTTGTTCTAATTCTCTGAAGAAAGTCCATGGTATTTTGATAGGGGTTGCATTAAACGTGTATATTGCCCTGGGTAACATTGACATTTTCACAATATTAATTCTGCCAATCCATGAGCATGGAATATTTTTCCATCTCTTTGTGTCTTCCTCAATTTCTTTCAGAAGTGTTCTATAGTTTTTAGGGTATAGATCCTTTACCTCTTTGGTTAGGTTTATTCCTGGGTATCTTATGCTTTTGGGTGCAATTGTAAATGGGATTGACTCCTTAATTTCTCTTTCTTCAGTCTCATTGTTAGTGTATAGAAATGCCATTGATTTCTGGGCATTGATTTTGTATCCTGCCACGCTACCAAATTGCTGTATGAGTTCTAGCAATCTTGGGGTGGAGACTTTTGGGTTTTCTATGTAGAGTATCATGTCATCGGCGAAGAGGGAGAGTTTGACTTCTTCTTTGCCAATTTGAATGCTTTTAATGTCTTTTTGTTGTCTGATTGCTGAGGCTAGGACTTCCAGGACTATGTTGAATAGCAGTGGTGAGAGTGGACATCCCTGTCTTGTTCCTGATCTTAGGGGAAAGGCTCCCAGTGCTCCCTTTGAGAATGATATTTGCTGTGGGCTTTTCGTAGATGGCTTTTAAGATGTCAAAGAATGTTCCCTCTATCCCTACACTCTGAAGAGTTTTGATCAGGAATGGATGCTGTATTTTGTCAAATGCTTTCTCTGCATCTATTGAGAGGATCATATGGTTCTTTGTTTTTCTCTTGCTGATATGATGAATCACATTGATTGTTTTACGGGTGTTGAACCAGCCTTGTGTCCCAGGGATAAATCCTACTTGGTCATGGTGAATAATTTTCTTAATGTACTGTTGGATCCTATTGGCCAGTATCTTGTTGAGAATTTTTGCATCCATGTTCATCAGGGATATTGGTCTGTAATTCTCCTTTTTGGTTGGGTCTTTGTCTGGTTTTGGAATTAAGGTGATGCTGGCCTCATAGAACGAATTTGGAAGTACTCCATCTCTTTCTATCTTTCCAAACAGCTTTAGGAGAATAGGTATGGTTTCTTCTTTAAACGTTTGATAGAATTCCCCTGGGAAGCCATCTGGCCCTGGACTCTCGTGTCTTGGGGGGTTTTTGATGACTGCTTCCATTTCCTCCCTGGTTATCGGCCTGTTCAGGTTTTCTATTTCTTCCCATTCCAGTTTTGTTAGTTTGTGGCTTCCCAGGAATGCCTCCATTTCTCCTAGATTGCCTAATTTATTGGCGTATAGCTGTTCATAATATGTTTTTAAAATTGTTTGTATTTCTTTGGTGTTGGTAGTGATCTCTCCTTTCTCATTCATGATTTTATTAATTTGAGTCTTCTCTCTCTTCTTTTTAATAAGGCTGGCTAATGGTTTATCTATCTTATTAATTTGTTCAAAGAACCAACTCCTGGTTCTGTTGATCTGTTCCACAGTTCTTCTGGTCTCGATTTCGTTGAGTTCTGCTCAAATCTTTAGTAACTCTCTTCTTCTGCTGGGCATAGGGTCCATCTGCTGTTTTTTCTCTAGCTCCTTTATGTGTAAGGTTAGCTTTTGTATTTGAGTTCTTTCCAGTTTTTGGATGGATGCTTGTATTGCGATGTATTTCCCCCTTAGGACTGCTTTTGCTGCATCCCAAAGATTTTGAATGGTTGTGTCTTCATTCTCATTAGTTTCCATGAATCTTTTTAATTCTTCCTTAATTTCCTGGTTGATCCTTTCATCTTTTAGCAGGATGGTCCTTCACCTCCACGTGTTTGAGGTCCTTCCAAACTTCTTGTTTTGATTTAGTTCTAATTTCAAGGCATTATGGTCTGAGAATATGCAGGGGACGATCCCAATCTTTTGGTATCAGTTCAGACCCGATTTGTGACCCAGTATGTGGTCTATTCTGGAGACAGTTCCATGTGCACTTGAGAAGAATGTGTATTCAGTTGAGTTTGGATGTAAAGTTCTGTAGATATCTGTGAAATCCATCTGGTCCAGTGTATCATTTAAAGCTCTCGTTTCTTTGGAGATGTTGTGCTTAGAAGACCTATTGAGTATAGAAAGAGCTAGATTGAGGTCACCAAGTATAATTGTATTATTATCTAAGTATTTCTTCACTTTGGTTATTAATTGATATATATTTGGCAGCTCCCACATTCGGGGCATATATATTGAGGATTGTTAAGTCCTCTTGTTGGATAGTTCCTTTAAGTATGAGATAGTGTCCCTTTTCATCTCTCACTACAATCTTCGGGGTAAATTTTAGTTTATCTGATATAAGGATGGCTACCCCTGCTTTCTTTTGAGGACCATTCAAATGGTAAATGGTTCTCCAACCTTTTATTTTCAGGCTACAGGTGTCCTTCTGTCTAAAATGAGTCTCTTGTAGACAGCAAATGGATGGGTCCTGCTTTTTTATCCAGTCTGAAACCCTGTGCTTTTGATGGGGTCATTAAGCCCGTTCACGTTCATAGTTACTATTGAGAGATATAAGTTTAGTGTCATCATGATATCTATTCAATCCTTGTTTTTGTGGATTGTTCCACTGAACTTCTTCTTAAAGGGGAATTTTAAGACTCCCCCTTAAAATTTCTTGCAGAGCTGGTTTGGAGGTCACATATTCTTTTAGTTGCTGCCTATCTTGGAAGCTCTTTCTCTCTCCTTCCATTTTGAATGAGAGCCTTGCTGGATAAAGTATTCTTGGTTGCATGTTTTTCTTATTCAGGACCCTGAATATATCCTGCCAGCCCTTTCTGGCCTGCCAGGTCTCTTTGGAGAGGTCTGCTGTTACCCTAATACTCCTCCCTATAAAAGTCAGGGATTTCTTGTCTCTTGCTGCTTTAAGAATCTTCTCTTTATCTTTGGAATTTGCAAGCTTCACTGTTAAATGTCGAGGTGTTGAATGGTTTAATTGATTTTAGGGGGGGGGATCTCTCTATTTCCTGGATCTGAATGCCTGTTTCCCTTCCCAGATTAGGAAAGTTTTCATCTAGAATTTGTTCAAATACATATTCTGGCCCTCTGGCCCTTTCGGCGCCCTCAGGAACACCAATTAAACGTAGGTTTTTCTTCCTCAGGCTGTCGTTTATTTCTCTTAATCTGTCTTCATGGTCTTTTAATTGTCTGTCTTTTTTCCTCAGTTTCCCTCTTTGCCATCAACTTGTCTTCTACGTCACTCACTCGTTCTTCCACCTCGTTAACCCTCGTCGTTAGGACTTCTAGTTTGGATTGCATCTCATTCAATTGATTTTTAATTTCTGCCTGATTGGATCTAAATTCTGCAGTCATGAAGTCTCTTGAGTCCTTTATGCTTTTTTCTAGAGCCACCAGTAGCTGTACAATAGTGCTTCTGAATTGGCTTTCTGACATTGAATTGTAATCCAGATTTTGTAACTCTGTGGGAGAGAGGACTGTTTCTGATTCTTTCTTTTGAGGTGAGGTTTTCCTTCTAGTTATTTTGCTCAGTGCAGAGTGGCCAAAAGCAAGTTGTACTGGGAAAAGGAGAAAAAGAGAGGAGAGAAAGAAGGAAAGAAAAGAGAAAGAGAAAAAAAAAAAGGAAGAAAAAAAAAGAAGAAAAAGAGAAAGAAAAAGAAAGGAAAAAAAGGGTGGTGGAAGGAAACAAATCAAAAAGCAAAACAAAACAAAAGAGGAAAAAAAAAAAAAAAAACACGGGGGAGTATCTTCTGATTCTGTGTACTTTAAGTCCCTTGCCTTCCCCTGGAACCTGTCCGTCTAGCTTGTCTTCTGGGGGAGGGGCCTGTTGTGCTGATTTTCAGGTGTTAGCAGTTGGGGGAGCTGCTGTGCCCCTGTCTGGTGCAGGGCTCAGTGGGGGTTGTTTGCCCCGTGAGGCCCCAGGAGGAACAGCCCCAGTGGCGGGGCAGCTCTGGAAACCTGGATTCAGCCCCCGCAGTAGCTCCGGAGCTCTCCGTCTGCAGGGCCTGGAGGCTCCGGGCGGGGCCGCTGATCTGCTCAGCTGGGGCAGGAGCGTCCTCGCTGTCCTGGGCCCTCCCGGCCTCTGCCTGTCCCGGGGGAGGCCGGATCCTGGGCTGTGTCCCGGCGCCCTGTGCTCCGGAGCCTGCGCTGTTGGATTCGCGCTCCCGCCCCGCAGCCCCCTCCGCGGAGCCGCCCCCGAGCCCCCCGAGCTGCTCCGGGTCCCGCCGTGCGCGCTGCAGCCCTTAGGGAGCTCGGCGCATCTCCCGGGGCGCAGGTGTCTGTCAGTGTCCCCGGGAGCCCGAGGGCATCCCCGCCCTCCTGGGTCCTGCTCCAACTCCCCACGAGCCCCTTTCCCCCGGGAAGGTCGGTGCAGCTCCTGCGTCTCCGGGACGGGGCTCTCCTGTCCTGGGGACCCTCGCCCCGGCCTCAGCCCGGCTCCTCGCGGGGCCCCTCCCCCTTGGAGGCCTTTTGTGTCTTTATTTCTTTTTCCCCGTCTTCCTAGCTTGGTAGAAGCGCGAACTCTTCTCACGGTAGCATTCCAGCTGTTCTCTCTTTAAATCTCAGGCCGAATTCGTAGGTTTTCAGGATGATCTGAAGGTTATTTAGGTAATTTGGTGGGGACAGGTGACTTGGGGACCCTACTCTTCCGCCATCGTGCCCCTCCCCTCCCATACCATATATGTAATTTGACATCAACTGCTTACGGTTCTAAAAACATGCTTTATATTTTAGTCTCTAAGACATTGTTCAAACTATTCTATTAATCCAGAGTAGCTTTGCTCCAATTCACCTCTTACCTAAACTTTATGAATTTCCTATCATTCAGATAAATGACACCCTCTTATGTGAAAACAACTTCTAGTTAAATTTATTTCTTGTTCACTCTTCATAACACACTTTGTTAGATATGAAAGTATCTGTATATTTGTCTGTATCCACCTAGATTTTAAGCCCTTAAAGGTAGGTTCCACGAGTTATTTGGCTCTGCAGAACAAATGAATTCATAAATGAATTAGCCCTGCAACATTTTTGTAGAATTGGGATTACACAAAAAGTTGAAAAATGAGGAAAAACTGATTTTGCAAAAAATTATGATAGAGCTTCTATAAGAAGTGGCTCATATATAAATTTATATTACACAACATAGAAATCAAAGTTCAGCTCAAATAACTGAAAATCTAATAGAAATATTTGTAAATGAAGAGTTTCCTCAACTTTGACAGATTATATTAATTGTTCTCATAAAACAGTGTCGACTTGCATGTCTAACACAAGTAAGCTAACAGAATGGTTTCAGCTTGTTAATTTCAGGAAGAAGCAAATAAGACTAATATTTAAATCAATTCTTGTAAATGGTATAAGGAGATCAATGGGTCTGACAAAACCAGGTATCCCTTAAAAAATCTTATTGCCACATATGCTACAATTTTCTCCTCTGGCTTTCCATGACCTCTCAGCTGAGCTACTAGCCTTCTACTTGGACTGCTTTTATAAAGGATCAGGTCATGAAATCTCTCTTTCTTTTCCATTTTCATTCTTCAAGAGTAAATTAGATGCCAAGCATTCGTACATGAAGGCAATGCGCCTATTCCCTTAAAAGTTAGTTTGTTATTTTTAGCCAGATGTTAAACTCTGCATTACTTCTGATTTCCAGGAATCATGAATTTAATTTAAAAAAATATATATCATCACATCATCTCTTTAAACTCCACATTCAATTTGCAAAAAATAATTACAGTCCCATTGAAGAGTTAATGGGATTATTCATCTTAAAACACCATAGAACAAATGTACCTAACCATTTCAAACACAGACTCTGATTAAAACACAACCCTATGTTTGCTACAGGTTGCTTTTCATTTGGATCGTTATTTTAAGATAATTCTTGCCATTTTAAGTGGACAAAATATTAATGAGATATGATCTATGGTGTGTCTGTAATATATTGAAAACTAGACACCAAATCACACACTATAGAAGTTGTGTTTATTAGCACAAATACATATTCAGGATCATTTTGTCAGTGATTTCCACATGGTGTAAAGGTAGAGAGAACTTTATCCATTTCACATCCTCTAAGGCAGAACAACATCTTAATTTGGAAGGAATGTTTTCCTAAGCAGGTGTGGAGAGGTGTGGAAAGGGGGCCCACACTCAAATTGGACCAGTCCATAGCCAAACTGCCTTCCGGAGATAATGATAATCCTGTTTTTTTTCTGCATCCCAAGCTGGTGTGGTCAGGCCAGGAGTAAGCAAACCTGTGTTTGTTATTTGATGTTCATGTTGTCAAGTCTGTTTTACAGTCTGCTATTTTAATTTTTTTAATATCTTATTTATTTATTCATGAGAGACACAGAGAGAGGCACAGACACAGGCAGAGAGCCTGATGCGGGACTCAATCTCAAGACCTCGGCATCATGACCTGAGCCAAAGGCAGACGCTCAATCACTGAGCCACCCAGGTTTTTACAAGCCACCCACCATTTTTTTTTAAATGATAAACTATACAGAGACAGACTCGAAGATGCGAGCATGGAACAGCAAACCTAAATCTGTTTCATTCTTTCTTCCAGATTGATGAAGGAGCATCTAAAGGCAAAAGGAGTAATACTGTCCATTATATATCCTCCAAGCTGTCCTGGAAATTTTTTCATAGTTAAAAAATAATAATAAAATACAAAACACAAAGTATTCTTTTACTTTTTCATACCTAGGTGGTATTATAATTGCCAAGGAGCTACCCTGCCTGTACAATACTATTCTATTTCAGCAGCAATTTTTTTTAAGGACACACATGTCTTTCCTGATTCACAGCTGAAAACAGCCTTTTCCTCTCCATGAATCTTTCCAGGGACACCGGGGTTGTCCCTCTGTGGGTTTGTGAAACCCTTCCCTCCATCTCTTCATAACAAGCATAAATAGGCTTACTTTTTGTGCCCTCAATTAAATCAATCAACAAAACAAAACAGTCACTCACTGAAAATAGAATGGTACATTAGTGTTGGGTAAGGCTGTCTTTATTTTTAGGTGGCCAAGAGGGAAATGCTTCTGGCAGAATCGAAACATATGAGATCAATAGTTTTTAAAGAAAGGAAAATACCTTAATGCCTTCATGTGGAGTCACTGGCTGCCACCAAGAAGAAATTCTCATTAAATGCTCCCTTTTAAACATTAAAATTGAGGACAAGTGTTGAAGAGTATGGATCACTGGGAAATTAAAAGCATGACATATTTGAAACCTATGATTAATATCATATGGCATTGCAAAACTCAGTTAACAAGGCTCTTTGGAAGAAGTTTTCTATCATCTATCAAGCGATTGATAAATTGCAAATTGAAATCTACAATGCACTCAGATTATATTTACAGTTAAGGTAAAAAATTTGTTATTGATTGATTATTCAGCCTCTCCAACGTTAAATCAAGAACATTGTTTCTACAAAAGGAGAGATTTTATACACTTACAGTAATAAGCCTGGGATATATATTTCACCAACTTTGGTGTGGAAGAGGTCTCTGTTTTTCCAAGTCTGTGCTATAAAACTGTAATCTATTTTAGGGGGCAATCTCTGTATAAATCAATTGTGAACCGAAGTAAAAAATATAAAATAAAATATAGGATAAAAAAAAATGTAGGTTTGGGGGCACCTAGGTGGCTCAGTGGTTGAGTGTCTGCCTTTGGCTCAGGTCAGATCCTGGGGTTGTGGGATGGAGTCCCGCATGGGGATCTCTGTGGGAAGCCTGCTCCTCCTTCTGCCTATGTCACTGTGTCTCTCATGGGTAAATAAATAAAATCTTTAAAAAAAAAAATGGAGGTTTCAAAGTTCACATCTAAAGTGCTCTAGGGCAGAGCATTTTTTCTTTCTGAGTCTCTGCTGCATGACCTGTAATGTGGAAATAATAATGATAAATACAGTATAAATGCAAAATCAACAGAGTAAAGCATGCACAAAACTTTTTATCAGTAAAGCTCCACATAAGCCTTACTAACCTCCTCAATTTGTTGTATTGGCTGTAAATTGATAGAAGTAGCATTATTGGGGCTTAATTGCAGAATCGTACATGCTTATAGACATCAGATTCTAAGATCTCGTTGGCAGATGGTCGTGGCCAAATGTTATCCAACATTTTTTCAACTTGTCGCATTTCCTCATGACACTGAAATACAGTTTCACCAGAATGTCTGTACTATGACTAGATCAGAAGAGGGACCTTAGAGGACAGGCCACTCCCTTCTAATGTTGACATATGCAGGACATAGTACACTTCCGTTTTCTGGCAAAGAAGAGGAGCTGGTTGCAATAGATTTTGTTAAGAGAAGGAGAGCCACCCATGAGGAAACAAGAGAGCGACACTGCTCATTTCTGGTTCCCCATGTAAGGAGCTTGGAAGTTACCAGTCCATCCTAACAGCAAGTGAAATGCTGAAGAAACTGAAAAATGAAAACTCTTCTTGAATCCATAATGAGGAGGAGAAGACAGGGCAGATTGCTGCCCACACCGTTCCCCCAAACCCACCCAGATCAGAGAGACAGCTGCCCCTGTGCAGACTCAGGAGGTGGACACGCTGGGAATTGGAACCACATGGGGAAAACCGACTGTAATAAATTGCTAATTTGCTGGAGGCTCAGCGTGGACAAGTGTGAGAATCACACATTCCAGGAAGACCTAATATTAGGGGGTGCCCACGATATTGTGAGATTTACCTCCAGCAGCTCAACTGTGTTGCGACAATAAACATCCGAGAAAAATCCCTTTGTGCTTGTACAGGGGACCAGGAAAAGGAATTGCTTTGAAATCCCCAGAGCACTTGGTTTTTCTTAACAAGGCTGCCCCCCAGGAGAAACCAGTTAACCAGAATCTAACCTGCTGGGGCATCATCTGAGCCTACCTGATCTGGAAAAAGGGAAATAATGCAGCCCCAGCCAGCTCTTGCTATCCTGTCCCTCCTGAGCTGGAGAGAAAAGGAAAAGTGAGAAAAACCTCCATCAAGTGTCCAATCCAGAGACATAGGCTCACCAGCGACTGGGAGGCAATCCTAGGATCACAGAACACTTCCCCTGCCCCATACCTATCGCCACGACCCAAAGGCCTATTTCCAGCAGTTCCTTTATCCAGGATATGTCGTATCTGGCTATTGCTAAACAGTTACAAGGCAAAAAAAAAAAAAAAAAAAAAAAAAAAAATCAAAAACAAAAGCAAAAAAAACATAGTTCAAGGAGAGAGAGCAAGCATCAGAATCAGATATGGCAGGGGTGTCGGAATTACCAGACTGGGAATTTAAAACAACTATGAAATCACGGGCAATCTAATGGATAAAGTGGACAGCATGCAAGAACAGATGGACAATGAAAGCAGGAAGATGGAAATCCTAAGAAAGAACCCAAAAGAAATGCTGAAGGTAATAAGCACTATAACAGAAATGAAGGCCTTCGGAGGGTTTATTCGTAGCCTGGACCCAGCAGAGAAAAGACTCTCAGCAGGAGGATGTATCAATAGAGACTCTGAAAAGCAAAAATTGAAAAAAAAAAAAAAAAAAGAGAGAGAGAAAGAGAATAAGAATAGCCACGGTCTATAAGACAACCATGAAGGATGTGGCACACACATAATGAGAATTACAAACGATAATTTAAATTTCTTTTTCTAAGATAATTTTGCCTGTGATAGAAGTCCAGTTCTTGTGATGTGATGTTCAGTGTTTTAATTAAGTCACTGCAATGTCTTGCTTGCTTGCTTAGTTTTGTTTCTTTTTTCCAACGTTGAAGAAACTGAGTTTGGCTTACTTAGTTTTGAGACATCGCCTCTAACTGCTATCTTTGTTTCTCTGCACGTGTGGTTTCTCTTCTCCCTCCACTCGTCTTTAAAAATCTTTTGAGTTTCTGAGACCTGTGGTTTGGTGGCTTTTGTTCACATAATTCTTGGCCACTATTTCTTCATACATATCACCTGCCCAATTTTCTCTTTTGTACTTCCAGGCTTTCACTTACAAGTAAGCTGAGTCATTTGCTGCTCCCTAGCTCTTGGATGCTCTGTTCTATGTGAATGTGTGTTTTGTTTATTGTGCTTCTGCCTTCTTTTGTGTGTGTGTTTGTCACAGATTGCACAGTTGGAACTAGCCCCTCTTCAAGGGAACCAAATGTTTTCTAAGCTATTTGAGATATACTGATGAACCCATGGTAGGTGTTTATCATCTCCTTTACTATGCGTTTCATTCCTTGCCTTTCCATTTGCTTTTTGTCGGGGAGTTTTCATTTCTCTGCTGAATTTACTCACCCGATCTCTTGTGATGTCCATTATTTCCACTAGAGCTTTCAGAACACAATTCACAGATATTTTCAATTCTCTCTCTGGTTATCCCAATAACCTGGTCCTATCTCAGTCTGTTTCTGTTGGCTGGTTGTTTTCTTCTTTGAGATTTTCTTTTCTTGGTCGTCATTGTTTTTGTTTTATGTAAACATCAGCATCATGCATTGAACATCAAATATTTTATGAAGGGCAGGAGATGCAAAACTACAGTTTTTCTGCCTGAAAATCATCGTGCCTTTTCTTCTGCTAGGTAGGCCTTTAGGGTGGGCGATCAGGTCAATGTGGTCAGGAGTGGGGTGGTTTGAGATTTGTTGTCACAGAGGTCAGCATTAGCAACACAGGCTTCCAGGCCTCCCCTTGGCATAGGTATTCCAGGTGTGGGCTTGTCTGTCTGTCCCTCTCTTCTAGCTCTGCCTCGGCCTCAGAGCTGGTCTGTCCTGTGTACTGCCCATCAAAGACTATTTCCCTTCCTACACATGTCCTTCCCTTACTGCAGACTGCTGCTTATCCTTGCTGGTTGCTGGTTGAGGTGGGTCATGTTAGATTTCTCTTCCCAGTCATTCCCAGTAAGCCCATTTTGTTCTAGGTGTGGCCTCACACTTTGTTCTAGGTGTGGCTTTGGAAATGGTGTGTCCCATTCTCAGCCAAGAAACAGCTCAGAATGCATTCCTGCCCCTGGCCCACAGATAAAATTTCTTTCCTCCTTCCTTCCTTCTTTCCCATTTTTTCCTTCCTTCCTTCCTTCCTTCCTTCCTTCCTTCCTTCCTTCCTTCCTTCCTTCCTTCCTTCCTTCCTTCCTCCTTCCTTCCTTCCTTCCTTCCTTCCTTCCTTCCTTCCTTCCTTCCTCTTTCCTAATGAAGGAAGCAGGTAAGGACGAAGAGAAAAAAAGAAATCCTGAGTAGGAGGTTATGTGATGATTTCTTAATGTAAGGTTATGGGTGCGTTAGTTGTTGTTCTTTAGTATTTTATTTTTTATTGTCTTTTCTTTTCTTTTTCTTCTTTTCTTTTTCTTTCTTTTCTTTTCTTTTATTTTCTTTTCTTTTTTTCTTTTCTTTTCTTCTTTCCTTTCCTTTCCTTTCCTTTCCTTTCCTTTCTTTCCTTTCTTTTTTCTTTCTTTCTTTTCTTTCCTTTTCCTTTCTCTTCTTTCTGTCTTTCCTCTTTCCATCTTTCTTTTTATGATTGTTTCCTTTGTTTTTTTTTTTTTTTTTTTTTGTTGTTGTTGTTGTTGTTGTTCTTCCCCTCCTCTAGTTCCATGGGGTTTTCACCAGCACCTTCATCACTTATAAACACATTTATTGCACTTCTCCAGTAATATAAGACCTTTGCTATTAGGAATATGAGAGAAGAGTCCAGGTCGAGTCTTATGCAGTGGCACTCTTCCTACTCCCAAGGCCCTGACCATGAGATCCTGCTCCCAGTGCTTTCCCACATGGCTGCACTCACTACAGTGCCTGAAAATTACCTGGGAGTGAGAACTGAGCATCCCCTTAGCTCCAAACCCCGAGACTTCTGGGTTCCCTCACTCTGCCGTAGTCCATTCCTGGTGATCTGTTAGAGTAAATGGTTGAACTCTCTCCCAATGTTTCCCAGCCTCTGCTCATGCAAAGTAGGTGCTCCTGTCTGCCGGGCCCTGCAGGCACCCTCTTCCCTCAGATTTCTCCACCATATCAGTTCTCAGATGGGTTTAAGGAACTTGCTCACTGTGCGATCTTTCAGGTTTTTGGTTTTGCTCTGCATGGAAATGCTGCTAACTCCAGCTTTCTATGTTCTAAAGGAAGCCAGGAGTCCTATTGATCAGTGTTGAGAGATGTGTATATATTGTGATTATAGATCCTTTATTAGATATGAGTTCTGAAAATATTTTCTTGGAGTTGATGGTTTGTTTTTTCATTCTCTTACAAGTATCTTTGGCATTGGAAAAGCTTTTAATCTCCATTGAATACCCACATAGATTTTTAAAAAATGTGACTGTGGATCTGTATCTAAGCAATGTCAACCACACCAGTGTCACACATCTTTTTCTGTTGTATTTTCTTCATGAATTGTTTAAAAGTTATGTTTTAAAATAAAATTTATGGTCAATTTGGAGTTAATTATTAAAGATTGGGTGAGAAATTATTCAGCTTTCATTTTTATATACATGCCTAATTGTCTCGGCACCTCTCGTTAAAATACTAAAGGATGCCAACTGAATTGCCTTTGCAACTTTCTTGAAAATCGACCTTCTATATATGGGTCTAATTCCAGATTTTATTCTGTTCTTTTATCTTCTTCTGTTCCATTGACAATATATGCTTGGTTATTTAGGATTATAGATGTCTTGTTAATAAGTAGTATTTTTCCTATAAGTTTGTTCTTTTTAAAAATTATCTCTAGAAACTATTCTAGTTTCTTTACATTTGGTTATAAATTTTAGAACCATTTTGTTAAGTTCCACAAAATCCTAATGGAACTTTGATAAAGAATGTATTCAGTTTATAGGACAATTTGGAAAGAATTGATTTCTTAGCCATACTGATGCTACTATTCCATAAACACTCTACACTTTCTCATACGAGATCTTCCTTGATTCCTTCCATTAGTATTTCATGTTCACTTGTGTAATTTTAAGTGGTACTGTATTTAAATTTATTTTTATCTTTATATTTAAATTAAATTAATTTTATTTATATTTCATTTAAATTAAAACCATTCTTTGCTAAAATAGATAGCAAGATATATAGCAAGATTTTTATTGAACTAGAATATTACAACAATTCTAGTCTACAACAATTCCCAAATCAATTATTTCTAGTAGCTTGTTTGTGAATTATTTGTGTTATCTAGGTCAATATTCACATTGTCTACAAATAAAGAAAATTGTATTTCGTTTTCTCAATTTCTTTGCTTTTCATTCATTTTGCTTGCATTATTGCATCACTTAAGCCTCCACTGTAATATTAAACATGAGTGGTAAAAGAGCACATCTTCTTTTTAAATCTGTTCTTAGAGGGGAAATTGCCTTTCATCATTATGTATAAATAGGATATTGTCAGTAGGCTTTTATATGGAATTTTTTTGGGAGGGGAGAGGATGTCAAAAAAGCTATATTTCATTTCTAAAAATCCCAAAAAATTTCATCATAAATGGATTTTGGATTTTGTCAATGCTTTAATGTTCATTTATTGTGATGACTATGTATTATTTCATCTTTATTTTGTGATATGGTGAATTACATTGATTTTTAATCTATATTTTAGTGAATTAATGTTGAAACATTTTTTTAAAGATTTATTTATTTGTTTTGGGCAGTGAGGGGAGAGGCAGAGGGAGAAACTTAAGCAGACTCTGTGCTCAGCCTGGAGAGGGCTCCATCTTATGGCCCTGAGATCACGATCTGAGCAAAACCCAAAAGTCCTACATTTAACCTACTGCACCACCCAGGTGCCCTAATGTTGAAACATTTTAAAGAGATAAATAATTTACCTTACCTTACACAACTAGAAACTGTGAGCTTTTGGGCTTCACCTTTTGAACCATTTCCAGAAAATTGTACTTTTTAGTATTCTGAAATATTTTAGTTGATTTGACAGAAAAGTCTCTGTGATAAAATGGTGATACATCATCTCTGTTTTAGGCATGATTGAAGTTAACTTAGGTTAAAATATTGAAAATGATTATATATATATATATATATATGCCTCTATGTATGAGTTTAAGTAAAAATTTGCCTATTATTTGGAAATTGTAATTTCTTCTGATTTTAATTTTTTTATTTGTTACTCATCAAATTAAAGCAAAGCAATTTAATAAAAATATTCACATGCCATCCAAGAACAATAAAATTCTGATCATAAAGGTTAATAGTAGCACTCATTTAAATAATTTACTTCAGCCGCAATCTGGACAATACATTTTACTATAAATCTAAAATTTGATATTTTATATAATATTTAACCTATGCCTTAATTGGCAACATCAATTCTTTTATTTAATACATTTTAACTACTATTAACTACTATTTTAACTACTATTTTTTTTTTTTTTTTTTTTGGTTTTAAGTGATGATTTTAATCTCCCGGTGGGGGCAGGCCTGGGGCAGGGTGGTAGGTCAGAGGGCCACAAGCCTTTACTGTGCAGCTCAAGGAGCAGGGGGAGGAAGAGCCGGAGCTGCCAGTGTGCTAGCTTGGGAGCATGTCGTCCTCCCCCGTGTAGGGCTTGAAGCACAGATAAATCAAAAAGCATCTCCAGAGGCCAAGGATGAAAAGGGTGGCCAGGAGTGGCATGGAAGTTTTCTGCTGCCCTGATTGTAGTTGTTCTTTAGGGCACTCAACAAACATTTTTCGCAGTAGGTCCCGCATTGATGAAGGGAATCCAGAGGGTCCTTCTTTGTCTTTTGTAGGGCCATGATCTTCTTGTGAAGAGAAAGTGGTGTTCCATCTGCTCCATCCATTTTCTTGAGCCGGAGCTGGGGGTCTATGTCTGTTTTTCCTATCAGTCTGAGTTCCTGCTGTTCCTTTGGCCCTCTTCTAAGGGGAAGCTTGCTGTTCTTCTGTATATTTATTAAAACATCCATCTTCTCGTCCATATCCTTCTGCATTTCCTTCATAATCTCCACAAATTCCTGGAGTTTATCAAAATCCTTGTCCATTACGCCCTTTATCTGTTTGATCTCCTCATTTTTATCTTGAGCTCTTCCCTCACCTCCCTGAGTTCATTCCTTAGCTCATGTGTCCCTCCTGGTTTGGTAAATGGCCCATCTTGTTTCGCTCCTTTGTAGTCATATGTCTGTTGGTTAGAGCAGAGGCACAGAACATTGGGCATCACAAGCATGGGTGGACCAGGCGGGAGAGATCCACCCCCGCCCCGAGTTTGGGCAGCTCCCGCCACTGCCCCCTGGGCCCTGGCCGGCCAAGGCCCCTCCTGCGGCCCAGCCGAAGAGCCTCCTCTGCCCTCCTGAGCAGCGATGTCTGGGCTTCAGGAGACTATTAGCTTTATATACTTTTGTAGTCAAAGATTGAGAACAATGAGAGCAATTACAAATGGGAACTATGTTAGTTCATCTATTCAATTCATTCTTAGTAAAGGACTATTTCCTTTAGGGTACTCTTACATGTTCAATGCATTCAGTTGTTCCATGATGCAGAGTGCAAAATCTACATATGTTCCCTCAGGAGCTCAGTCTACTGCCTAATAAATTTCATAGTTATAAAAATTATCTTCAGTTTTTAATCTATTTTTATAATTGAGTTAATTGCATCTTTAGTTTTCTGCTTGCATTCCTTTGTATCAATATTGCCATTTCTTTTAACCTTCAGTGGGTTAGCTACATTTTAGCTCCTCTTTTTAATTATCAAGTAATTTGCTTTCAATCCTTAATCACTTATATTATGTTTAGGAGGTTGCCCCAATTTATGCCACCAAACAGAACCATTTTATATTAATATTCAATTCTCTTTTAAAGTCAAAAATAAAAAGACTTTGTCTTTACAAAACTGTTAAGAATTGTTTAGAAAGAAATTTAGTCACAGTCCTGGAATTTTACATTATTTTTTCAATGAATTTTAAGAGTTCAATATATATTTCTCAGACCTTTCATATCTAGGTTTATTCATTAAATCAACCTTCCATGAGTCTCTTCTCTTCAACTCATCAATTCATGCATGTCCTCAATAAGAATTTATTGAATAACTACTCTTATAAATATTGTCTTGAAAATTGAGAATACAGTACTCAAAAAGATGTTGGAGGATCACAATTAGCTTAAATCAAGTGAGAGGAGCAGAAAACAAATCACTAACTTAATTTGTCAATGATTTTTCTTTTAAATATTTTACTTATTTATTCATGAGAAACACAGAGAGAGAGGCAGAGACATAGGCAGAAGGAGAAGCAAGCTCCATGCAGGAAGTCGGATGTGGGACTTCCTAGGACTCCGGGATCACGCCCTGAGCCAAAGGCAGACGCTCAACCACTGAGCCACCCAGGAGTCCCGTTTTTTTTTTTTTTTTTCCAGAAAGTGAGAAGTCATATCACTTCTCCATCCTTTCTGATGAGTATCATCCCCTTTGACCTGTGTCCAGCCTGTGCTGTGGAAACAACTTAGATTGTGCTGGGATGGTTTTTTGTGAAAGCTTCTAGGCAGCATTGAAATCTGTTTCCCTTTTTGACCCTATGAGATAACCTCAGGGGTATCAAGTTTTCTAATCTAGCTGCCAATTCTAGACGCAATATTTGTGCATTTTGATATTGCCCATCTTTATTTAAAATATATTTGTGTGAGAAATCTAGGTTCTAATATTTTGAATCATAAACAACACAGAAGTTCAAAATTGTGTACATTCACAGGAAGGAACCTACTCAGGTTTAGTGTGATTACCATGTACTAGAGTATATAAAGAGCTCCTTCCCCCCCTCCATATTTCTAAAATATGTATTAAAATATCTCACCCCTTTAAGCAATATTCATGACAGCATTCATAAGACATTGTTTTCCTCATCTCCTACACCACTGAAATAACTTTACAAGATGAAGAGTTCCATAGATACGTTTCTTGAACGTTCTATTTCTGAAAAGAATATTTGAGTACTACTTTCATACAATTTTAGGCAGATGATTATTCCTCTAGGACAGCAAGATTCCTGAAAGGATCCTTATTCACTCGAGCAATTTAAAAATTATAACCAGATTTCTACAGTATTCCTTAGTAACAAAATGTAACAGTTTCTGATATGGCAAAGTATCACAGAATCATAGAAGGTTACCATCCACAGGAATCTTAGTAACCACCTATTCCAGGTTGTCAGGTATCTAGAGTTACAGTAAAGGGCAGGCTCCTCTGAAAAGAATTGGAGACTAACAATTGGGAAAGACTGTATCTCTCTCCCCTCATTCTGCATACTTGTTCTACTAATAATTTATTTGGGATAGTGTTCTGTTTTTAAACAGATAACACATACAATTTTAACTCGATTGTTTACTAAACTTGGGCTAGGATTAATTTTAAATTCATTTTCCTACTGTAAATTCCTTTCCAATATAAGTGGAGAGATATTGCACCCTAAATCACATTCCTTAGACAAGTATATATTGAAATACAGTCCACATTAGAACAGCCACTCTCTAGGCACAAGGGATATATTAGTGTATAAGATGTACAAAATTACTGCTAACGAGACAGAGAAACCAAAGGGACTCCATGAAAGAAAAGGCTGTGTTTTAGTTGTTTTTTTGTTTTTCCCTCTGTTTCTTTTCTTGCTTCTGTTCTTTTTAGTGAGTAAGGGACAGGTGTGGCTTACGTACGAAGAGATAGGTAGGGGGCTGGGTGACTAAACTCACCCAGGGGCTACAGGTTCAGGCTCACAGAAATCCCAGATGTGGAGAAATGCTGAGACATATGAAACCAGAAATAAGGGAACATAACTAGACTAATGAGACTACCTCATTCATCCTAAATGCCAGAGACAAGCATTCTCTATCACAGTTACAGCTGGACCACTGGAAATTGCCAAACTTTAAAGTAAAAGTAAACACAGTGCTATTAGTGGTAGACACATCAAGAAGATTTAAATTATCTGGTCAGTTCTCAATAAAAGACTGCCACTAAAAAGCCCTCAGTGGTAACCCATTCGGGAGCCTCCTTACTCTACAGAGATTTTTTCTTTCCTTTCTGTTCTCACCTTCACTTAATGAACTTTCTTTCATGTCACCCTTTTGTGTCCATGAGATTCATTCTTTGACTCCATGAGACAAGAAACCTGTTACACTAGGACTTGCTCCCCTGCCCTACACACACCTTCATGTATATTCTTCCTGTAAAATACAAGAAGATAATGATATCTTTGGAGTCTACCAGCACAATAGATAATATCTAAGCAGTGCCTGGGTGAGGTCACCAAGCACATATTCCAGACCATAGGAGCTAGACATCTGGACACCAAGCACCGCCCCCCCTCCTGCCCCTGGCTCCCGGAAATAAGTGACTTATGATAGACACCTGGCCCCTGTCCTTGTTCTGACCAGTTCCTGGATACCTGAGGGGACATGTGTGTCACACCACAGTCATCAATAAAAACCCAAGGCCCCAAGCAAAGATGAGACTCATGCTCCTTTTCTGCCAGATTCTCAGTCTGTATGTCTCTCTACATGTCTTCAGTAAACTTTGCTCTCACTTCCTACTGGCTCACATGTGATTTCCATCCTGCATGAAGCCAAAGACCCTCTTGGCTTGTCCTGTAGGACCCACTCTGTGTCCTTGGACCTGGCCTGCCTGCATCACTATCAAGAAAAGTACATTCTAGTGCAAAGAAATGGACAATTTAAAAAGTAATTAAAATAAAGGTTGTTTAAAACATATTAGCCTGCTTTGGCAGATTATATTTCTGGAAAACAATAACAAACAAACACACAAAAATAAATAGAAGAAGAAGAAGAAGAAGAAGAAGAAGAAGAAGAAGAAGAAGAAGAGGAGGAAGAAGAAGAAGAAGAAGGATGAGGAGGAAGAGGAGGAGGAGGAGTAGAAATAATCTCAGTGGCTGAGAAATTATATTTCCTTGCTTACATGTAGTTACAAGAAACAGAAAATGGGGCAGAGCCTTGCCAGGAGCCTTGCCAGGAATTGGAGGTTGTGATACTGAACATTAAGTAGTGGAGTCAGAGGGGGCCTCACTGAGCAACATTAGAGCAAAGGCCTAATGAGATGAGGTTGTGAAGTAGAGGAACAGCCTCAAGCAGAGGCCCAGCCTGGAGGCCAGTGAGAAGGAGGGAAGGATAAGAAGAGATGAAGTCAGAGGTCAGAGCTGAACAGTGTGAGACAGATCAATGTGGTTTTGTAAGTCAATTTAAGGCATTTAACTTTTTTTTTTCCTTAACCACTGGCTTCTTTGTGAAAAAACACACACACTCACACACAATTGTCAAGCATAGAGGAAGAGAACAGTCAGATGTTATTTTGCCAGCTAGTAAAGAAATAATAGTGGATTGGGCCAGAGAAATATAAGGGACAAGGGTCAGATTCTGCTTCTGTTTTCAGGGTAATGTCGGCAAGTTACACTGATAGAAGTAGGATGTTAGGAATGAGTAGATTCAAACATCCAACAGAATGGACTGTGCATTAAATGCAATTGGGCATGAAAGCACATATTCCTTCCAATAGACAATTAGTCGCACAGGCCTGGAGTTCAAAGGAAAGATCTAGGCTGGTAATGTAAATTTCATATATATATATATATATATTTAAATATATTTTTATATAGTTACATATTTATATAGAGAGTTCATAAATAGAATTTTATTTTATTTTTGTTCCCTATTAATATCTTAGTTAAGAAAGATGGGGCCACAGTAATCACACCTTTACATAATATATATTTACTTCAAAGAAGATGTATAACTCAAGATTATATCTATTAAAACAACTTCCGAATAAAACATATTTTTACAGAGAATGCTAATGACCACCAATACCTCTGTTCTTCATCTCCTTCTTAAGAAAAATGTCAAGACCAGTTATCACCCATGATAATTATGTGGAACTACAGATTTGATATCTAGATAGGAAAATATGAAGAGTAAGGACACAGCAACAATCAGGCCTGGCCTCTAAAACCACGGAACTTTCTCTCTCTCCAAAAATAGGCCATCCCCATGAAACCTTCAGTAAACCAAAGTGGCATGAAGCAAAAAGGCAATTAACATTCATTTAAATGGAAAAAAAAGTTTTGAGCATTTTTGGCCCCGAAAATAATCACTCTTAGGTTTTTCTGAGACCCCAGAATACATCTGGCTAAAGCATGCACAGAACAATTCAAGGTAAAGCAGATATGCTTTGGTGGCTGGATGCTGAGGGGCCGGGTGCAGTTCCCAGGGAAGCCGCTGGGGCCGCCGCTGTTCCCATGCTGCCTTTATAATGGTTCTGTTCATTGCAAAACACCAAGGCTCCTTTTCACTTTCCACCTTACTTGGTAGAAGAGAAAATCCTCTTCATATTACTTTTGGTTAGTGACAACCCATACTGCAATAATACAAGTCTTTTGTAAAAGCAAAGTGACATAACTCCAACTTTCCAACAGTGGGCCTATCTGTACTCACTACACCTAAATGTCATCCCCTCCTCCTCCTGCCATGCAGAGGTTCTAATAGAAAAATCAGGGATCCATCAGGGATCTAAGGAAGGGACAAAGAAGCCACAGGATGGAAAACAAGCCTACTTGCCATGGTTCACTGACATTGACATGAGAGGAAAAACTGACTTTCACTGTGTAAGGTGCTATAATGCGGGAGTTTGCTTATTAAAGCAGCTAGTGGTACATACCCCATATAATAAACCTCTTATACTACATTTTACTCTGAGTATTTTTTTCCTAAAATATATACAAATATTTCTCAAGCAATTAACACAATTGTTTAGTTTAATTTGCTTTGAGTAAAAAAAAAAAAAAAGTCGATATTATCTTGTTTTTCAGCTTTGAAAAAGAAAATCCTCAGCAAAGCCAAGGTAATGTAGAAATAGAAAATACAAAAAGCAAGATGGACACAAACCAAAATAGCACATTTGCTGGGAACAAACTTATTTTTATATGTACAGAAGGATACATGTAGGACTCTAGCTCTAAATTTTGTGTAATAGGGCATTAATTGTAACTCATCTATTTGTGATGTGGATTTTAGTTTTCTTTTGGATATGTAATCCTCCTTAAGCACAGCTTTATGGATTCTTGTGTATTAACATTGGAGGAGTGCTTTGCCGGTCCAGATATGTTGGCCTCTCTCCTGTCATTTTTAGTAGTAAAGTGAAATGATTTTCAGTTTCCAGTGAATTCGCTACTCTTCTAATTGCCCCCTGAGGAGCAAAGTGTCAGCAAGGATTCCTACCAAATCTTGCATAATGATTAAAAATGGAGAAACCAAGGCAGCTAAAGAAAAGGTCACTGTATAATCTCCTCTTATTGAAACAAATAGACTTAATGGAAATACTCTGTCTTTTGTGGATAGCTCAGTGACTTTTTTCAGTTCTGAGGAATTGATCTTTTCAGTTTCATTATACTGAATTAAATGTTATGTTTATGAGCTTTCTCTTTCAACAGTAATGAGGTAAGCATCTTTATTTTCCTTTTTTTCTCTCATGAAAATTACCTTTTATTTTTTTTTACTTAAAAAAAGATTTTATTTATTTATTTATTTATTTATTTATTTATTTATTTATTTAGAGTGAGCATGCATGAGTGGGGGGAAGTGCAGAGGGAGAGGGAGAGAGAGAGAGTATCTCAAGCAGACTCCTCACTGAGTATAGAGCCCAACATGGGGCACAATCTCTGGACCCTGAGATCATGACCTGATCCAAAATCAAGAATTAGTCATTTAACTTACTGAGACACTCAGACACCCCAAAATTAACTTTTAAATAAAGTTTAGTTGTACTTTTCTTTGTCAAGTACTAGAGAAATAAACATTTCTAAAGTAAAGGGTGTTTACACAATACACACACTTTGGATATAATATAAATATTATTCTGTAATGTTTATTTTAAATAGTTTAAACTAGCATATGCTAATGTAACTAGTTTGAAAACATATATCAATGATAATATTTCAGTTTTTATTTTATTTTATTTTTTTATTTTTATTTTTTTAAAGATTTTATTTATTTATTCATGATAGTTACACACAGAGAGAGAGAGAGGCAGAGACACAGGCAGAGGGAGAAGCAGGCTCCATGCACCAGGAGCCCGACGTGGGATTCGATCCCAGAGCCTCCAGGATCGCGCCCCGGGCCAAAGGCAGGCGCCAAACCGCTGCGCCACCCAGGGATCCCTTATTTTATTTTTTTTTAAGATTTTATTTACTTATTCATGAGAGACACAGAGAGAAGGCAGAGACACGAGCAGAGGGAGAAGCAGGCTCCCTGCTGGGAGCCTCATGTGGGACTCCATCTCCCACCCCAGGATCACACCCTGAGCCAAAGGCAGATGCTCAACTGCTGAGCCACCCAGGCATCCCTATTTCAGTTTTTAAATGTCCCATAAACTATTTAGCAAATTTCTCCTTTTGGGATACTAGATGTTGTTGGGGGAAAAAAATCTATGACATATGACTCCATTTAAGTAAAATAAATTTTAAGTAAAGCTTAATGGCAAAGGAAACATGTTGTTGAGTCACTATCTGATAGCTAGCATTAGCTGAACAGCTAAAATCATATCATCCCTTTTTATCTCCATTTATAAAACAGGGTCCAGAAGAAAACTTCTAATATCTAAAATGTCATCCCTTTTGCCACTTGTGTTCTCTGATCACACTCTCTCACTAGTGGAAAAGCGAATAATTTTAGGCAAAGTCTGAGGTTTGACATCTGTGGTCTCTTAAATGTCAGATGGAATTTATTCTTCAAAATATATGGTTTCTCATTTCAATTAAATAAATAGACTTGCATTAGTCACATAAAATTATGACTATAATGTTTAGTTGTGTCTTTGTTTTGACAGAACACATTAAGTAATTCAGGTTGATTACCAATCATTCCATGGAATTTCATCTCTAAAACTTTTCTTTGCCTCATGAATTTTTATTTTTTCCTCTTTTTGAAAAAAAAAATAAGAATATCATACTTCCATCTGCTAAAGCATTTTGTGAATAAACACAGAATAATACCCCAAATGGATTTTCTTACATTATCAATATATGAGAGTCATCAAAAATGGTTGTGAACAAAACTGTAATAAGAATTCTAATTTAGCAGTTCATTTTATTTTGAAATGAAAGGATAAAAAACTCCTCCACTCAATTAGTTTCATTATTTACTCAATATAGTAGATATTTGCCTTTACTGTGTGTTGTTTAGCATGCATTCACATCTCACAATGACACCAAGTTTCATTTAGGAGGAGGGAGTTATTTCTCTCTGATTTTGTGTGGCCTTTAAGGAACATGTTTCCCACTTGATCTCCTTCCTCTGTGGAATCATAGGAACACCAGACTCTCCCTCCCCTCGATTTCTGATAAAGTGAGTGGTGGACATGAGTCCATAGTTCTGCCCAGCACATGTTGTTTCCCAGGACTCTGCATTTTAAGGAAGTGGCTTACGGGTAAGGTAATTCATCCCTTAATCTTAGCAGTAGCTGTGGCAGCCGCACCCAAAGCAGATGTCAGACAACTGCTGTTTGCAATATGTACCAAGAATCTTAAAAAGTTCCTATTTCTAGGGGCATCTGGCTGGCCCAGTCAGAAGAGTGTGGGACTCTTGATCTCAGGATTGTGAGTTTGAGCCTCACGTTAGGTATAGAAATTACTAAAAAAAAATAAACTTCTTTTTAAAGCTCATATTCCTAGATCTAAGTTTCAATTTTGGCAATCTAATCTATGGGAGTATTGCCAATTACTAAAACTATTAATTCCTGAAATGTTATATGATATAGAATGTCACTTGATGCTTACTGTATACTGTTTTTCCCTGCAACCATTTTGCATGTATTATTCTATCACTTCCATTGCACATATTTGAGAGTGTGTAACTTTCCAGAGGCACACATGCTTGAACACATATCTCTGAACTCAGAGTCCCAGCTCCCCCCAGTCACAGTTCTATTGTCAATGTGTTTACTGCTTTATCTACTATTCTCAACTCATGCAATGGCTCCTGAGGACCTCATTTCTATCCAACACAGTACCATAGAGTGGACTCACATAGCTGGACTTGATATTATATCTGCCTTGGTTGCAAGTTATGAAAGGGAAACACTTAATTTAGGCAATTAACTGAATTGAATATGGTTGGCATCAAGATGGATGTCAGGGGTGGAGAGAGCATTATTTAGAGGCCACAGTCTTCATGGCTCACAGTCAAGAAAGGATTTACAGCTAACACTTTAAAGAATATGAGGTACTCTGCAGGCAACAGAGTAAGAGAGAGAGGAGGAAAGTGAAACAACACCTTGACCGAATTTTGAAGGCAATGAAACAAACTGTTATACGTTGGATATGGAATTCATGATTATGGATGTAGATTAGAATAACAGTTAAGTGCAAGCATCATGTGAACAAGCGTAAAGGGATGGGCAAAAGCCAGAGCGTGGAAAGCATCAGATGTCATAATAAGAATTTAGATTGGTTGTGATATTTAATAAGAATATATTGATGGTTTTTGAAGTAGATAATAGCAGGCTCAATGATGATTTTTAATGTTCTTTATAGATATCAAGGTTTTACGTTATACTACAAAGAATATAAAATTATGAATAATCTTAGCAATGATGGAGCCAAAACTGTATCTATGCAGTGGCATACAAATTCTAAGAGATCAAATGTAGAGCCAGTCCATGCAGTTAGGGGCTTTTAAATTATGTATAATGTTGCTTGTTATTCAGACTGTTGGGTCTTTCTGAGGTTTGGAGTTAGCTCTTGGCAAAATTATTGTGCAGATGAACTTTGTCTTAACACTGTTTTTCATCTTCTGGGTTCTTTCGAGTGCCCTCTCCACCTTGACCCCTTGTCTTCCTGGAATCCAATTCTTGGTTAAAGGATATCTAACAGCTTTATTCACACCCATTTACACCCATGGTGCCGTCAATCTCTCGAGACCTTGTTTATTCCTCAGTGACAGCAAATACAATTTAAAATAAAACATTAATTAATAATAGTAAATGCAATGCTAATATAATATCCCCATCTGGATTTTATATATTTTAATAGTTGTTTATATGATATTAATTTGAAAGGAAACACTAATTGTTGAAATTACAGGTGTAGCAGGTGATTTTGCAAACCATGATCTTATTTATAGGATTTTGAAGCAGTACTTAAGGAAGTAGATATACCTCAAATTTTGTTTATTTATGACTCATGTTTTCTGAGATTTATGATTCTTTATTCTTCATTGTGGCCAAGGATATTTTTTCAAATATGTTAGTTAGTATTAGTTATGGTTATTTTCCTGACACAAAGAACAGCAGCTAGCATGACAAGGACTGAAAGGAAAATGCAATAAAGTAGAATTTGGAATAAAGTGTATCAGTGTGATGGAAGCAGCGTGAAAATTTCCCTCAACTAGTCTGCTTGTTCTTTAGAATCTATTTTTTATTCTCTTTGCATTTGTCGTAGGATAAGAACTGATTATGCAAAAAAAAAAAAAAAGATACAGAAAATAAAATGAAAAACATGGATTTCAAGACAGAAAAGATAATTGCAGTGGAAATCCATCTTTCTTCAAGTTTTCCTATGGCTTTCTCATTAACACTAAAATAAGTGGTTTTACTACAGAGAACCTTTTCAAGATTCATTCCCTGTAGATGTGGTGTGTATCTTGAAAAAGGTAAAATGAAAATAATGTCCATGTTGGGAAAATTAATCTGCTATAATTTTATAGAATATCAGCATTTTTAGCTAACATTAAGACATCAGCTTACATTTTGGTATGTCTTTCTATAGGAATTATTTAATACTATGTATTGCTACAAATACTATGACATTGTCTGATATGTTCAAGGTAAAACTGCCTATTATATTTATTTTATCAGTTTATACAAATGATCCATTTAGATATGTGACTAATGATTTAATTACAATAGGAGAAAAATCATTAAAGAACTTTGTAGCACAAAATAGCAATTTTACATTGTTAGGTCTTTCATGACTTTGTTGCCTCTTATTTATTATATTCACTTACGTTCAGATAGAATTAAATAGAACATTTGGTGACCAGTTACTAAGTAAGAAGAGATTTTTAAAACACTGTTGAGTGTAGAGTTGCATTAAGAGACCTCAGGAATCCTTATAATTAAAGACATAGAAGATTTAAAAAAATAAAAAGAAAGTAAATTGACCTGCTTTGATAAGCAAACTAAAATTAAAAAGAGGAGACTTTTTTAACCAAGTGGTTTGTTACAGATTTTATTTAATTTAAATGTGTTGTCATAGCTGCTGACACTTTGAAGTGTTTATATATAAGCCTCAATTACAAATCTTGACAGAATCAATCCTATAACAAAATTTTCTAGACTCAAGCCTTGAGCTAACAGCTCTGTTTCAAATATGCTAAAAAATAAGACCCAATTATACTCCTTTACATTTAAAGTTTTATTTTCAGAAATATTTCATTTAGAAAATAACCCACATTTGTAATTCCATTAGATTGAAAATGAGATTTTACCCTTACACGTTTCCATGCTACTGAGATCATACCAGGAATGCTTCAAATGCTAGGAAGCATCTATCTCAAAGGTTAGGATAGCTTTTTGCATTAGAGTTTTATTTTGTGTTAATATGGTTCTTCCCATAAAATGGAATTAATTGTCTAGTGTTCTGCTAAGGAACAGTAAGTTCCTTCAAAAAGCAAGGCTGTGTCTAATTGGTTGTTTTATCACTGACATTAACAATGCATGGTGCATAACAGGTGCCTTATTACTAGTTTGTGGTTGAATAATACAACCTTCACTTTCTTGATTTACGTATGTATTTCAGAAATTCATAAAGCTTCAGAAGCTATTTTTAATGAGTGCATAAATATGTTACTATAATTATTTGTATAAGTAACTAGTTCACCTTATAAAATCATTTCCATTATGTATCCATTGAAAATGTGACATATTTTAAATGACTGCTTATAATTAACACATTATTAAGTTAGTATATAGAAATATCATCTTTGTACTGCCTCATTCATACTCATTTATTATCAGAAATATAATAAATATTTATAAGTGCAGTTCTTACTGATAGGAAATATTGATAATATTTTAAGACATTCCTTTATTTAGTCTGTCATATGTAAGATGCAAATTCTTTAGTACCAAGTATTAGCTCTAAAACCTATCTGACAAATAAATAGTTTTTATCTAATCTTTCTTTAGCTGCATTTATTAAGAATTGGAATATTCTGGGATTTCCTGTATCTGACAGCTATTCTCTACCCTGGTAGAGCTATTCTGATAGACAGTTATTCACCTGGTGAGACTCAATTCATCTTTTTCCTATTCCTATCCTATCATTGCTATAGTATATTGACAGATTCATTTTGTCTAAATATATGCAAATTTGGTGAAAGGCACTGACTGGAAGGATCTGGGCTGATACACTCAGCCACCAGGCAACATCTATGCACCACTGAAGAACCCATCCCAAGTACTGTTCAATGTCATGAGTCTGAGACCTTCATCTGGTCATGAAAGGAGTAAAGCATAAGATGACAATATGTTTAACTATATTTCAAGAACAGATGCTATAGACAATATCGAAATTGTTGTTTCTGAATCCACCCCCAGTGGATTGAGAGTGATGGACAGGATGCTCTATTCTATTTAGGAGACAGAATCAACAGGATTCAATAATCAATCATTTATGTAGGTAGAGAGAGAAAACAGGTATCAATGATGACTTTTAGACTTTTGATATATTTTCCTGTGTAATTACCTAAAATTAAGTGACAAAACAAATCTAATTTACCATTAGATAATAAAATATAGCCGGTGAATTTTTATAATGTGCTGTTGACTATCATGCAACTAAACACAATTTAAAACGTTGGGGACATGAGTACTACTAGGTTATCAAGGCATCAGCCTTTTGGAAGAATGAAGATAGTTCCCTAATGAAAAAATGGTAAGGGAGCAACAACATAAAGTCTATTCAAGAGCAAGAGAGTTCAAGTAATAAAGGTAGAGTTCAAATAATCGTCACAGTGCCATTTCTGTCATGATACCATCTCTGCTCATCTGCATAATGTTCATTACCGAGAACTGCATCACTGACTCTACAGTGCAGTGTTCCAACTGTAGCAAAATGTTCTCAAAGTTTTAGTCTCACACTCTTTTGCATAATTAAAAATTCTTGAGTTTGCTACTACAGAGCTTTTGTTTATATAGATTATATCTCTTCATGTTTCCTATATTTAAAAATCTAAAAAAAATAAAATTAAAAAACTGCAAAGATAGATTGCATCATATTTCTCAAATTTGAGGTTAAAAATAAATAAAATAAAATAAAATAAAATAAAATAAAATAAAATAAAATAAAATAAAACAGATTACATTTATCAGTCAGAGCAGTGGGGTCTCCTTACAGAAGAAACACACAATAGGGATGAACTTAGTTTTACCCTACACAGGAAGAAAAAATATATAGTTTTTCTCTTAATTGAATAAACGGAGCTGCCAGACAGAAGAGATGCACAGAACGACGGGTGGGGAAAGAGTGTGGAACTTTCATGCCCTCTCTAAGTGTGCTTCTCTCCCAGCAACACCATGTGTTCATTAACCTAGAAGCTTCCCAAATCCATACTTATGGGGGTTTTGGAGGGTTCATCACATGGGCATGATCATTTACTAACTCTGTTTTCATCCCTTTTCTTCTGAAGAGAATGAGGGGTTGGAGCTGAAAGTTCCAAACTGATCAGGGTTTCATCTCCTTCTTCCAGGAACCATGCAGGAGACCCACCCCAGACTTTCCTCCTTAGCTCTAAAGATGGTTCTACCACCGAGGAAATTACAAGGGCTTCAGGAGCCCTGTATTAGGTACCAGGGTCAAAGGCCAAATATTTAAACAAAAGATACTCTTAATGCACTCATCACTTAAGGAGTTACAAGGGTTTTAGAAGCCCTGTGCCAGGAACCAGGGGCAGAGACCAATATATATTCTCTATTATTTCATACTGCTTTTATAATAAACCAGTAATCTAGTAAGTAAAATATTTCTTTGAATCTGTGGGCTGCTGTAGCAAATTAATTGAACCCTATGAGGAGGCCTTAGGAACCTCTGATTTATAGCTAATAGGTCAGAAGAAGCACAGGTGACAACTTGGACTTGTGACAGGCATCTGAAGGACAAGCAGTCTTATAGGCCTCACTCCCTAACCTGTGGGATCTGATATTATCTTCAAGTAGATAGTACCAAAATGGAGTTGAATTGTAGGAAAACCAGCTGGTGTCCTGAGAATTACTTATTGGTGTGGGAAGTCACCCTTGCCATATTAGAATTGCTACCAGAATCTAGGTATCTGGTTTTGCTTAATTTAGTACTAGAAACTTAATTGTGGATATCAATTCAGGAAAAAAAAATAGCCAACAATTATTATTGTTTCATCAGAAAATTATAAAACTATAAAAGATTTACTTATGAGGGCAATACCCATCCCTTCTGTAAACATATTAGTTGGGTGTCTATTAAATGATATAGATGATAGGTAGATGATAGATAGATAGATAGATAGATAGATAGATAGATAGATGATAGAAATTCTGAAGATTTACTAGTAAGCAAAAGCAACAAACCCTTGACTTCACCAAACATACTGTAGTTGAAGAGACAAACATTAAACTAACAATCACGAAAATAACTATATAAGTATTATAGTGATAGGCTCTGAAACCTACTCTAGGATGAGTAGAATTTTCACTTTATAGAGAATTTAAACATTATTATACACACCAGATTGTAAATGAAATTTGAGGAGGCCCACTCTCAATTTTGAATTCTTATTTATGAGAAAGATGATAGGAAGCCTTAGATAGATATTTGCTCTTCATCTGTCTCTAATACACATTTTCTTGTCCACTTTTCTGCTAATATTCTGCTCTATTATTCTTTTTTCCTCCATTCCTATCTGTGATTTCCTTGGGACAGGGTTCATATTTTCACTTTCATTACTAGTTTTTTATCTTGGATTGAAATCTTATTTGACATAAAGGCTCATGTTGGGCTTAATTGCACAGATGAAAATGCAAAGATTTGGAGAAGAGAAAGCTCCATCACATTCTAATTTTGTATCCATTAATATATTTAATGGTCTGGCTCTTAGTTTCCTATAAAATTATCTGCTTTATATACATTAGTCTATATTCAGAAAGAACAAATGGGATTTGGAGTCATAAATTATATTTCCATCATGTAATAGTGATGTGATCTTAAAATTTTTGAAATAATTGAAAAGTTATTACAGTGCATGATAATGACTAGACTGTCATTAAGTAGAACTTTTTAATATGTATTCATTTCGTTATTGAAGATTCTATCAAGTTCAGATTTCTCATCTACAGAGAATTACCATTTTTCCTAAAACATATTAATAATGTTACCAATGATTATTTAATCCTTAATGAACTGTATGTAAAGGTAGTTTTTCCTCTTTTTAAAAGAATTTTAATCCCAGTATAGTTAAATATACAGTGTTATATATTAGTTTCAGCTGTACAATATAGTAATTCAACAGTTCCAGAATCAACCTGCATTGATCAGGACAAGTGTACTCTAATCCCCAACACCTATTTCACCCATCTCTCCACCCACCTCCCCTCTGGTTACCATCAGATTGTTCTCTAGAGTTAAGAGTCTATTTGTATGGACATGTGTTGAAAGTGTTTGCTGGGTGCTTATTTTGAGAGATGATGTCAGGGAAGAAGTTTGTCAGCCAGGGGTAATGTCATGGAAGGAAAGAAAGAAATCCAAGGAGCCATTATCAAAATAGTCATCACTGGGGACAACTGGGTTTGATCCTCACTGGCATCTTATGAGGAGCAAGAGCTGGTACTTAACTCGCAAGTTCCCAGATCACATTTAATTACCTCACCTTGGGCAGCCAGGATGGCTCAGTGGTTTAGCGCCGCCTTCAGCCCAGGGCCTGATCCTGGGGACCTGGGATGGAGTCCCACATCGGGCTCCCTGCATGGAGCCTGCTTCTCCCTCTGCCTGTGTTTCTGCCTGTCTCTGTGTATTTCTCATGAATAAATAAATACATAAAATCTTTAAAAGTAATAATAATAATTACCTCACCTTCTCAAATTTGCTCACAATGGAAGGATAAGGAAATCCCTGAAGGCAAAGCTCCAGCTGGTGGCCAAGAAGAGAGCTGAATATGCTGCTGTGGCTAACACAGGTGCTGTCACTTCACCCCATCCACAGGTGGTTGCCATAGAAACAGTGAAATCACCTGGTTTAACAATAGGATGTGAAGTGGGTGCAAGAGATTTTGGATTCAGTAGAGATGGGGTCAGGTTACCATCTTGGCCAAGTTAAAACTGAATCCAGATTGTTAGATCCCTGCTCTTAAATCTTTGCTTCAATCGCATGGGAATATCTTCTGTTTGGTCAGCAATAAACTAGTCCTCCACTATCTTCACCAGTCTTCCAAATTCTCCTTCATTTCATCCTTTCTGCTCAGTTGGGCACATGAAGATGATGATAGTCGACCATTGTGGTGGAAGCTCTGTTCTTGATGGGGTCTAGAGTTGAGAATAGAAGATGAAATGCTGGTGATCTTTTCTGATATTCAAGGACTTGGCATCAAATAATTCACACTAAGTGTATGGAGAGAAGAGCAAAAATTCTCCTGCTAGAGAAATAGGAGTTTATTTTTCACTAAACTGATAAAGGAAACATTTTTAACAGTCTTGAAAATTATGTTTCCCCTAATTGTCTGATTAATAATGAAGATTTCATCTCATACATTCACTACATGTTGAAAATTTAAACACTTCTGCTAAATTTACAATTGGTGATGGGTTTTGTATTTGTTTAAAATAACAATTATTACTAAACCATGAAGATTTTGGTGTCAAGAAATTTAACTTTGTGCATATTAAACTTGATGCATTTTAAAATCTATATGTTTATTTCCATTTCTTAATGTTACTTTGGCTCAGGACCTTCATACATGAAATTTTCTCAGCTCTGAACTCTCTCCAACCAAACTCCCACTACATGTGGTAATTACTACTCCTCATTTGTGTTTCAACTCAGGGAAGATTTCTGACAAAACCTGCTCATGCCATTGATAGAAACTAATGCTTCCCTGTACTCTCTGTTGTAAATAAGAATTATCATTTCATTTTTGTTTAATGTCTATTTCCCCACTAGAGTAAATTCCACAACAGCGTTGTGTATTCAGTTCTGAACATAGTACCTGGAGTTTCTTATTAAGTGTATGTTGAATTTAATAATTAAAATGCAATATAAAAAATAATAAAATGCAATATATTAAAATACAAAAGTATGAATTCTCTTTAAGCACTTAATTTTAATTATTTTATGAAATAAAAATGATACATATCTGTAGTATATAGGGAGACGCACAAAGTGGACCACTCAAAACACTTTCTATATATTCATATTTTTATTTATTATTTAGTATATTTAATGTTAATTGTCATAATGTTACATGTTTGCCATATGGTGCTATTCATTGCTGCAATTCATTTGGTTTCAAACTTGGGTTGAAATAGGATAGCATCTGATGAGGTGACAAAGTGATTATGTTTTTAATATTTGCATTTTTTTTTACAAAGGATTAGAAGAAACTGTGATCCTCAAATTAACACTCAGCTCTCTAAAAAGTACCGTGAGTGACAATAATCTGTCTACAGTTTGTAGAGACCCAGAATTAAACCTGCATGTATCTCTGTTGATCATTAATTATAAACATGACATTCTGGAGGTCAATATAGATGGTTCACAAGTGAACCATACTTGACAATCTGTTTAGGTTGATACGACAACATTTAAATTAAAATCTATACTTGAAATATCATATGACAAAGCATCATTCATAAGTGGTGTAACAGGTCTCTTAAGGTGACTCTAGTGATTCATGGGTGGAACTGCATAAAAGAGCACTTGCTATCAGTTCTGGAGACACTGCTGATGATGTGTGGACCCTGAGGAAAGTCATTAACATTTCTGGATTCTAATCTCTTATGCATGAAAAGGAAACAAGTAAATAGTTCTTAATATCTAGACTGACTGTGACACTTAAATTAGTTAATATTTATAAAGTCTTTAGAATTAAGCTGACTGCTTAGTAAGCACCATATATTACACTAACAATGTAAAATGTGTATCTTTGTCAGGAGCAATATATTATGGAAATATTTGTAAACCAGAATGAACTTATCACAAGTGAGAAATGGTATATTTGCCAGAGGTTAACACAGCCTCTGAACAAGGGCATTTAGCTTACCACAAGGGAACTTGGCCTGGGAAGTAAATGAGCAAACACTTTAGGGTTTGCACATGTATCAGATGAGGTGCAGGAAGTACACTTCCAAATGGGACTCTTTTCTATTACCCTTATCCTACATCCTTAGAATAATTTTACTTTGTAGCCATTAAGTTGATTTTCACAAAACAAATTAAACTATAGTTTGAAAAATCTTGAAATGGATGTAGAAGACTATTAATAGATTTAAATTAATGGATTATACAGAAATAGAATAAGAGAGAAGAGGGAATAAAATATTTTTAAAAATAGCATCCTTATCAGTTGAACCATGTATCTTATAAATTAATGGTCTAGCTGTATAAAGGGTACCATGGCAAGAGCTACCTTCCTTCATTGGAATAGCAATCCAAAATGAATTTCCTGTCAAAATATTTCCCCATGATGACAAGGTAACTGAGATAAGCTCCAAAGTTAGGAGAAAGTAAATTCCCTATACGGTCTCAGCTGACATAATGAAAGTGATTTTGCCAGTTGCCTTTTGCAACTCTAATTTTCTGGAAGAGGATTTAGTTCATTTATATTTTATTTGAATGAATAGTTTTTGAAACTGTCCTAAATGGGAAACAGTTTGTAAGCTATGTTAAAGTCTTAGAGAAAATGCTCATCAGTGCTCAAGGGAGAGCATGATTTATGACAGTCTCAACAAAACCACGCAAGTCATTGTAGCCAAAAGTACAAATCAATAGTCCAGAAATTGGCACTGAGGGTGTATGGGAAAGAGATCAACTTCTTTTAATCTGAAAAGCAGTCATGGCAGTCAAATGGTGTGGGAAAGACAAGGAGAATTAGGAAAGAAAAGGATATCTGAAATGTGTTTGTTTTTATCAGGAATCCTCAGGACTTTAAGGAATAGTGACCATGGCAATAACAATGGTATTCATCACTTATCTTCAATTAAAGATGAGAAATCGAGGTAGTTACTACTAATTAAAATCAGACAGCCTTAACTAGCAGAGCCAAGATTGAAATCCATGCTAACTCCACATCTTTTAGGCAATATTGCATTCAAAAAGCAGGTGGAGAGACTGGCCATGGACACACGTCGTCCACAGGGACTGCAGGAAAAACCAGATATGTCAATAAGCTCCATTTGGGTAATAGCAAGTTCCCAAATTGGCAAGTTCCTACCAATGCTTTTATCTATTAATGATGTCATTGTTTAATTCATCTGCTGAGAATGAGGATGAGCCAGAAACCATAAATTAATAGTTGATATATTCAGCTCAGTTACATTATTTTTCTTTTTTTAAAATTATTTTTCTTTAGCAGCAGTTTTTGAACCTGTAGACACAAGAAGAACAAGCACTGAGACTTAATGTAGATATAAAGTTTTGACTGAAGCAGCATAATAAAAGGAAAATGTACAGGCAATTTGATAGAATCTGATTCAATGTTGGATTAAAAAAATGAAAAGTGTACAGCCAAGTATATTAAAGAAAAAAGTGGCTAATATGGAAAGAAATTAAAATGTTCATTGTAGGGACACCTGGATAGCTTAGTGGTTGAGCATCTGCCTTTGGCTCAGATCCTGATCCCACGATCTGGGATCAAGTCCCACATCCGGCTCCCTGCAGAGAGTCTGCTTCTCCCTCTGCCTGCTTCTCCCTCTGCCTGTGTCTCTGCCTCTGTGTGTGTGTGTGTGTCTCTCATGAATAAATAAATAAAATCTTAAAAACAAATGTTCATTGTACTGGAAGTGCCAGCTTGTTTATAGAACAGACGTCATGGTTCTAATAACTGTAGACAGTGAAAATAAACCTATCAGAAAATTTAAAAAATAAAAATAATTAAAAATAAAGAAAAGAAAAGAAACCTATCAGCAGAGAATAAATGTTTAAGAACACTTCCAGATGTTAGCAGACCCGCAAGCTCCAAAGTGTGGCCATGATGCTGTGTGGGTAGTGTCAGTTCAGAAAGAGTTACAGGAGACAAGGATGCCAAGAAATCGAGAGGCTAAGCCTTTTTAAGTGTCATGGGTATGAATGTTAAATTTCCCAGAATGAGAAAATAACTAAGTAGAAAGAAAAATAGAGATGTTGTTACTAACAGGATTTGTCAGTGAGTGATGAGAAGAGACCTCAGGTTTGAGATATGACATTAAATTGGATAAGTAGACACTATGTGACAAGGAGAGGTGAGACAGTGGAGTTTTAGAGTTCATTCACTTTCCTGGATCCACAGAGAAGTAAACCACAAAGTATTAGCAATGTTTAGAATAGAATCTATAAGACTTGGTAATTTTATGTGAGATATGAGAAAAGAGTCAAAGTTGACTCAGAGATTAAAAAGAATGGTGATTTTTTCAGAATAATTGAGCTTCTTGTATTTTTTTTTTCATTTGGGAAAGGATTTACCTATATATTTATATTAATAGCCAATGCACTGTAATCAAAATTAGATTGAACACTTATTTTCAGAATCAGGAATTATCTGACTGAGGTGCTATGACTAGTAGTCACTGAAATCACAGAGCTGAACAGTTTTTGGGTCTTCCCCAATGGACCACAAGTTCATAAATAACAGAGGTATGATATTCTTTACCTTTTATTTTTTAATGTTAAAACCTGGCACCTTTCTTGACAAGGGAAGGGTAAAGTAAATATTTTGAATAAATAAATGAGTGAATGAAAAGTATGTTCTCTGCATTCTTTTCTCCAGTTTAGCAATAATGAGGACAGGGCAATGCATATGCCAGGACTAATTTAATAATGTAGGATGTAATGTTACTGCGGAAAAGTTTCATTCAATATAATTTATAAGTTACATAAAAAATTAAAATATTTTATCTTTTAGGTCTTGCTGCCAAAGTATTTACTTAAAATGAACTTCCAGGACCATTAGTTATGAGAGAGAGAAAGAAGAGTTGTATAGACACTACAGAAAACAATTCGGAGGATCCTCAAAAAAGTTAAAATGGAAATACCATAAGATCCAGCAATTCCACTTCCAGGGCTATATTAGAAGAAAATGAAAATACCGTCATGTTAATAGCAGTGCTATTTACAATAGCCATAACAGAAACCACCTAAGTGTCCATCTAATGAATGAGTAGATAAAGATGTTATGCTATATAAATATGTAGAGGGCAAGATGGAGTCACTCATGTCAAGCAGTGATGTAAGTAGGCAATGGTGTTGCTGATAAGACAAGATATCATGAAAACCAGCACATGCCAATGACACCCAACTGACAAGCAGCAGAACCAGAGAAGATCTGCAAAAGTCCAAGACTGATTAAATTCCTTTAAAAAGACAGCATTTTTGCAGCAAACTGTCAGGCTCTCCACCAGATGCTGACCCTTTCACATTTAACCACAGCAAAAAGGCAACTGCCTCCAAAGGTTCTGCCCAGTTGATCCCTGAACATAATGAAGATCCTCCACTGGTTGAATATAATAGGCAGCACGTGCCAAAAGCTGACCCAGAGGGGACCAAGTCTTCATCTTCACAGTACACCCATGGGCTAGTTTGGTAACTTCCTACCCCTTGTTGTATCCTGTTTGTTGCATGACTTTGTTTTGTGCCTCACTTTGTGTGAGATGAATGAAACCAAGCTAAATTCAGAAGGAAATGTCATTGAGTTTGGAATCCTGAACCTACTTCACAATGATGTTAGTCTTGTTTTATGATCAAATAAAGCTGACATTGTAGAAAGAGACAATTCATGTATGTGCCTTCATCGCATGACCACAATACAATGGAAAATCATTCACAAAAATTGAGGAAGCCACAAAAAATGAGGAAATCTTACCTTTTGCAACAACATGGATGGAACCTGAAGACATCAACTAAGTGAAATAAGTCAGAGAAAGGCAAATACTATATTACTTCACTTATTAGTAAGATCTAAAAGAAAAACAAAAAACTTCATAGAAAAAGAGATCAGATTCATGATTACCAGATGTGGGGTGGTGGAACAGGAAATGGAGGAAGGCAGTCAATGGTACAAACTCCCAGTTATAAGATAAATAAGTAGTAGGGACATAATGTACAACAAGGTGACTATAGCTAGCACTGCTTTATGATATACAGGAAAGCCGTTATGAGGATAAACCCTAAGATTTCTCATCACAAAGACAATTTTTTTCTTTGCTTCTTTCTTTTCTTTGTATATCTCTAGATATGCTGGATGGTAGCTGAACTTATTGTGATAATCATGTCACAATAGATATAAAACAAGCCATCATGCTATACACCTTAAATTTATACAGTAATGTATGTCAGTTATTTCTCAAAAAAACTTGAAAAAAAAAACAACCCTTTTTATCTGAGTTTTTCAGAATGTGACTATGCCTCTCTGCTTATGATCAAAAAAAAAAAAAAATCAGAAAGGAAGAATCATTTCTCTCCTTGAAGTCCCAAATAGCTGAGACTTTGGTGTTTATTGTGTCCTCAGGCTTCTCAAAGTCTATATCCACTAGAAACTTGTATAAAAAGAAAAAAGAACTCTAATTTGTATCACTGTTAAGTACTTTGATATATTACCTTCAAATCGGATTTCTTTTTTAAGGGAGAGAAGTCAGACAGCAATCAAATGGGCACCTTAAATAATGGGTGATTAAGAAAAAAATAAAAAATAAAAGAGTGAGTTGCAGTTGACCAAAACTGCTGCAGGGTATCCCATTTGTATTCCAGAGGATTCCTTAAAGGAGCCTTTGTTAACAGATGACTGACATAGATTTGCATTTAATTTCCTTGGAGGCACAGAAAATCCTAAACCTTGGGTTATTTTAGAGTGTAGTGATTGATCAATTAATAATTGAATGCACGAAGACAAGACATAATCTGAGTTCATTGGAATACTTCATGAACAGTCAAAACATTTTTTTTTCCAATAGATCTTTAAATGTTATTACCAATTATTCACACTGGTAGAGGGCTAAGGGCTTTGGCAAGAATATTTTAGTGAGCAATTGGCTAACAGGATATGATAGGTGATGCAACAATAATCATCTTTTGACAAAATACAGCAAAATAGAATAAAATAACCAACCCCCCATACATTTTGACATAAAGAGATAGTCTATATTAACCAGAGATTTGATACGTTAGTAATGTAATGACATTCATAAATAGTCACTGGGGATTTTAGAACAGTTGTATGTATCGATTTGCAGGAACTTTACCATACATACAATATTATTTTTCATCCTTGAGCTGCGCACTCTGTAAATGAATCTTCCATACTGGCAATCTCTCATGGAGGTATCTGAATGGGAATCATTCTTAGATGTTTCATTGAATGTCCACCTCACAACGCATTCATTTTACTTTGGTCATTTCTTTCATTATTTATATTCACTTTGTATCTCACGTTTTATTCCTATCTTATTTAAATTTTTTCTTTTCATTTTCTCATTCCTGTCTTTCTTTAAGATTTAAAAATCTCAAAGTTAAGTAATAGCCTTTATTCTCCCTATGTATTCAAGGATTTCAAAATTTAAAACTTTCTTAATAACAATGCTAAACTAAAATCTCCAGTTTAGGTAAGGAGCTGTATTAAAATGAATCAATCTGCCTTAGCACAGTAATGCATCGACATTTTATAAAAGTTCTTTTACTTTCAATAAAATTCTACAACTTGCATGAACATATTTTTAAACTCTATTCTACTTCCTACTACTATGATGAGTTTATTTTTTTTAAGATTTATGTATGTATTTATTTATTTATTTATTTATTTATTTATTTATTTATGATAGACATAGAGAGAGAGGCAGAGACACAGGCAGAGGGAAAAGCAGGCTCCATGCCGGGAGCCCCATGCGGGATTCGATCCCGGGACTCCAGGATCGTGCCTTGGGCCAAAGGAGGTGCCAAACCGCTGAGCCACCCAGGGATCCCCTATGATAAGTTTAAACTAATGCTTTAACTTAGTGGATCATCTGAAGTTCACTACATATATTTACTAACTCGTTTTTTTTTTTTTAAGTGTGCAGATTCTGTGCAAAGAAATAAATCATAAATCTTCACTGTTTACTTTCTAATGTGAGAGAATGACAAAAATCACATGAACAAAAGCATAACAATAAATGCAGATATGATTTTCTGTGAATAGAAGAAAAGAGAGAACAGGAGAGGAGAAAAAAGAGAAGAGAGAGAAGAGAAAAGAAAAGAAAGGCCTAATAAAGACATACACAGAGTAGAAGACGAACTCTGAGACTCAGAGTTCTATGGCCCCAAAGCCAATCCCTGTCCTCTTGATATTACACATGTTTGCACGTGGAGTAGGATTGTTTGAAAACCATCCCAGTTCTAAATTGCATAATTTATAAGACACTTTAGTCATCATTTATGTCTCTGAAAAGGCAGTACTTTTTATATGCTACTTTAACTTAATTATTTGAGCACAACAAACTTGCAGTTGGGATCATCTAACTGAGATGCATATTATTTATAACCATTTTCCTTGGATGAGTTTACAGAATAATATGTAATGACTAGAGAATTTATAATATACAACTCATAAAACAGCTTATTTAAAAATAAATGATAATATAAGTCACAGCATAGTATGGTTTCAAGTGCTCTTTTTCTATTATAATATAATAAAATCCCTGCCATAAATGAGACCAGCTATTTTTATAAATTCTGATTTTTAAATGATTTCCTCAGCCTAAAAGAAAAAAATATAGAAGAATAGCACAAAAAATACTTATTTTTGAAGAAGGAGGCACAAATGCAAGCCTCTAAACTGTATTATGAAAAGAATACATATAAAATAACGGCATAGAATGATTACCTCAGAGACAGTTATTTCAATTCTAAACTAAAATGACATGAAGGAAAAAGAAGAAAATTTGTCACAAGTTACTTGAAGGAAAACTTAGAGTACAAGGGAAAATCAAGTCATTTGTATTTTTCTTCTACTTTTATGCAAGCTGGGTTTGAGAATATTAGGACAGTGCCAAAACAACTGCAGAGAACAGAAGGTGAGTTAGAGGTCCAATTGTATCAGAATCCATTGCATTCACTGAAATCTTCATCACAAATGTTTATGAAGTACAACTTTGGCTATGTTCATCTGTACACAAATGTGAATGCCTTCAAGCACTAAGTTATTACCTTCACTGAGATCCTTTGGCCTATAAAAGTGGTTAAGTTAAAGAAGGTCCTTGCTGCCTTCAACAAGGGGTGGGAATGAGACAAATGTCTTATTTTTTACTATTTTTCAAATTAATGTTTACTTAAAAGTCGTGTATGCAAAGAACTCTGATTTATTGAGCTATTCTTTGCAAAGCACAGTGCTAAAGGCTTGTCATATATTCACTCATTTAATCTCCAAAAGGACCCTAAGAGATATTACTACTTCCTTTTTTTTTTCATTAGTGTGGAAGGCTTAATGTTTTAAATGAAGTCATTTGTTAGTTCCTTGAGAAAGCCTAAAAGACATAGTGTAGTTGATAGAAGAAAACCATGCCCAGGCATTTCATATCTGTTATGGATCAGATTGTATATATTTAATCCTCAAATGCGAAGAGTCAGCAGTGACCAACTCCATATTTAAATGTGAAGATTGAAATACTCTTCTCCCAATTAAATCTCACTCAAAAGTTCATATTTTGGTTTCCTTGTTATGAAGTCCATGATGTCTCAATATGGAAATACAAGAAATGGGTTTTTGTTGGCTATATATCAGATTGATAAATACACTAGGGAAAAATGGAAAGTATCAAAGTAAAAAATTGAACGATCTCATAATTTTAATTTCTGTCTGGTATATATGTAATTTAGCCAACACTATTCCCTTAATATCTATGTATACAGCCAAAATATTTTAAAAATGCTAACGTATTCTTAGAAAGCTAATAGAAAATATCCAAGTCCAAATTACTTTCTCCTCTCCTTTTTAAAATAACCTTGTTTTAATTCTGAAGTTTGGAGGACTTTATAGCTTTTCCTCTATAAAAAGAAACTCACTGGTTTTACAAGCATATTGCCCTACATTACAAAAATGATCAGACATTTAAGCATACTAGAAAAATACTTTGTGGTTAGTGACACATTTACTCTGCATATTAGGAAATCAAATACTTTATCGTTCTCCTGGTCACTGGAGGAACATGTTTCTGTAATCTCCCGAAAGAAAGAAAGAAAGAAAGAAAGAAAGAAAGAAAGAAAGAAAGAAAGAAAGAAAAGAAAGGATAAATGAAGAAAGAGAAGGAAAAGAGAAAATTTTTCAGTCATTATACAAAGAAGAGTTTACTGTCTTCTCAGGTTTTGTTTTGTTTTTTTTTTTTTCAAGAAACAATTCAGGATTAATTCTTGTCACATATTAACTGCATAATGCCAGGCTTGTTCAAGAAAGCAAATGCCAGAGCTACTAAAAGCAACTTAGAAATCAGTTATCATTGAAAAGTTTGCCTGATATAGGGAGAATCTATTGGCTGGCCATCTATAGAATGTGTCCAAAGTGCTGATGATTAAAACTAGCCCATACTCAAGAAGTTGTGTCATTTAGAGAGAGTATATCTCTGTTAGCAACCAACGCTTATCCAGAAGAAAATCAGAGACTTTTTCTTTTATTACCATGTAAAGATTTATATCATCTCAGGTTAGTTTTGAAGTTCTGGAGTTCTTTTTTTTTTTTTTTAAGATTTTATTTATTTATTCATGAAGGAGAGAGAGAGAGGCAGAAGCATAGGCAGAGGGAGAAGCAGGCTCTATGCAAGGAGCCAGAAGTGGGATTTGATCCTGAGACTCCAGGATCACACCCTGCCCCTGAGCCAAAGGCAGATGCTCAACCACTGAGCCACCCAGGCATCTCGGAAGTTCTTTATTTTTTATTCAATATTTAATCCAACAAAATAAAATGCTCCATCTATTAAAAACATAAAATTGAAGGATTAAGCCTAATAATTAAGTGTACCAGATACATAATCTGACACTGAAGTTAGAGGTTAACCTTGAGCTAACATTTGTAGAAAGTTGTTGCAAAATTCAAATTAGTTACTCAGATAAACAATTCTCCATTGAATAATCCCATATGTAAATAAGTAATATATCCATGTAAATCCAATCCTGGTGTAAATTTATTTAGGATCACTTAAATCAAGTAGGTTATCAGTTGGTCAGACTGCAAGTCAAGTTCCCCTTACTTATTCTTTTTGTCAAATATACAGAAAGTAATCTGAGAAAAAAAAACTGAAAAATAAACAAATTTGGCTCTTTAACAAAAAAAATTATTTGTTTTAAAGATTTTATTTATTTATATATTCATGAGAGACAGAGAGAGGCAGAGACATAGGCAGAGGGAGAAGCAGGCTCCTCACAGGGATCCTGATGTGGGACTGGATCCCCAGACTCCGGGATCACGCCCTGAGCAGAAGGCAGACACTCAACCACTGAGCCACCCTGACGTCCCATTTTTTTTTTTTTAAGAAAATAACTACAGAATTGAATTAAAATTTTATCTTGGTCTTAATGTTTTATTTAAGATTTAAAAAATACATATAGCTGAAATTCCTAATTGTTCTATCCTAAGGAGCTGTTTTTCTTTTTGTTTGCTGTGATTGTTTAAAAATGTATAATGAATACAGTCCTAAACCTTACCTACCTAATCACAAGAAATTTGTGTTCCTTACTGAGACATTCCCCACCCTGAAAATTTCTGAAAGTGCCAGAGAGTGTTTCTGCAGATCCACCTTGGTTGTCACCTGTCACCTTTAATTTAAAATACTTTTTCTGCCTCTTTGGTTAGGTTTATTCCTAAGTATCTTATGGTTTTTGGTGAAATTTCAAACAAAAATAAATTTAAAATGGATAAAAGACTTAAATGTGAGAAAAGAAACCATGAAAATCCTAGAGGAGAAAACAAGCAGAGAGAGACAGAGAGACAGAGACAGACAGAGCTCTACAGAGGGGTGCCTTTATTGTTTGAACAAATATTTATGTGTATATGAATGAAAGAAAGATACTGAGGCTGTGGAAATAACAACTGGAATTCGACAGTCTGAATTATTTTTGGAGTTCACACATAGCTAGAAATAGCTCCTGTTCCGACCACTTAGAATGTGAAAAACCATGCAATTCATGGAGTATCAGCCAAAGTTCTCAAAGTATATCATTTTAGCCATAGAACTAACTTGGCCTTTGTATAATGTCTGCTCTGAATCTTACCTAGTAAAGCATAAAGTGAAATTTGAAAGGGTAAAACTGATTTAATGTAACAAGTGTGAGCCAAAACAAAGTCCCAAATACTCAAAGGAATACAAGAAAATCTAGCACCAACCCACACATGATGTCTGACATTCAATTAAAAAAAAAATTGTCAGGCATGCAAAGAAGTAGGAAAATATGACACATAACAGAAGAAAATTGAACTATTAGAAATTACATGGATGAATGAATCACCAACCAATCAGCCAACAAAGCATGAACCCAAAATACTTATTATAAATATGGTTTGTATGTCCAAAATTCTTTAAGAAATATCAACATGAAAAGAGAAAAAAAAAGGAATCTATAAAAAAATCCAATGAGACTTCTAGAAATTATAACAATATCTGAAATAAACATATTGTTTATTTCAGCTGATGAGATTATCTGTTGTCAGATACTACTGAAGTAATAAGAAAACAACAGAAACTATCAAAAATGAAGCACAGAGAACAAAAGCCTGAAAAATAAAATGGTCAAGGATGATTGATTTGTGGAAAACATAGACCCATCTTACCTATGTATATGAGTAGACTCCTAATATATATTAGTGGAGAAAGAATAGCCATTTTTTTCAGATTTTGTGAAAATTATAAGACCACAGATTCAAACTCAATGAAATCTACCAATGCCAAGCAAAAACATAAAGAAAGCTACATAAACAGATATTATATATAGATTGCCATAAACCAATAACAAAAACAAACAAAAATGTCAAAATTAGGTAGAGTGACAGAGGTAAGAACACCCACAACTTAATTTCGCCAGAAACTGAGCAGGACTAAAGACAATAGAGGAACGCCCTTAAATCACTGATACAGAAAACAAAAACACAAATAAACAAAACCTTTCAACCTCAATTTTCATACACAATGAAAAAGACCTTTTAAAAATATAGGTGATATAAAGACTTTCTCAGACCAAAACTGTTGAAAGGATTCACTGCTAGGAGACTTGCTTGCTTAATTAAAAAAAAAAAAAAAAAAAGGCAAATTCTTGAGGAAGAAGGAAAATGCACATTTCAATCTACACAAAAGATTAGAGAGGACTAGAAGTAGATAATGGATTGACAAATACAGAAAATTCTCTCATTTGATAATTTCTTGAAAATATAATTAGCATCTTATGACCAAAGTAACAATGTTGGGGTGAGGGGAGTAATAGCATAAAAATAAGTGAAATACAGGGAAACAATATTCCAAAGAATGGAAGGGAGGTGGGAAAGGAATACTTCTTGTTGGAGGTTCTTAAATTCTTGATTAAATAGTCTTATATGATTTTTACATATACTGTGCTAAATTACAGATGCATTGTGCAGACCTTTGAGCAACCACTAAAATTTAAATGGAATGGTTAAAGATGACAATCCAAAAGAAAAATATGAAATTAAATACAAAAGTAATATTCTGCTCATTGAAAAAAAAGGCAGAAAAGGAAGAAAAAGGACAAAAAAATAGAGCTACGACAAACAGAAAATAGAAATGATGGTGGCAGATTTGAATCGACCATATTGTTACTTTTGGAGAAAATGGTTGAAGCATTGTAATTAAAAGGCAGATTGTCAGGTTGGAAAAATAAAAGCAAAATATCCAACTATATGTTGTCTAGAAGATCCCATCTTAAATATAGAAGCACAGATTCACTACAATTAAATGAATGATAAAAATACACTATGTCATAAATGAGAAAAAGACAGCTGGAATGATTCTATTAATATCTGGCAAATAAATATGAGGAAAAAAAATAAGGGAAAGTCAGATATATGTTAAATAATAAAATAGTGAATTTATCAAGAGGATGTGAGCTTAAAAACAGAATTTCAAAATACATATGGTAAAAATTGGCAAAATTTAAAAGGAGAAATGGGCACATACACACCTTCCCTGACTGAGAGAATAAGTAGCTAGAATATGAGTGGAAACATAGAAGGACTGTAACACTATCCACCACCTCATGCTATTGATATTTATAGAACACTCCACCAATGCTAAGCACATGCATCTTCTTTACAGGTGCACACAGATCGTTCAGCAATTACACCATATTTAAGACAATAAAAAAATAAAAGAAGCCTCTCTGCATTTGTTTAAGTGACAAAAATAATGTAATACTCAGACACTTGATAAAGCCCTACCTACATGGATGCTAAACAACCAATTCTAAATAATGTGTAAGACAAAAAAAGTTATCCCAGAATATATTTTTAATTGAATACCTTCAAAAACATATATTTGTCTCAAAAAATAAATTTGTGAGACAAAACCAAGAGAATGGTCAGAAGGCAATTTATAGCATTAAATATTTGTATGAGGAAAAAAATGTCTGAAATTTATGATCAAAGCATTCACTTGAGGGACTAGAAATTATTGAAATAAACACAAAGCAACTGAAAAAAGAGAAGAAAATCAATTAAATAATAATATTAAAGTAAAGAAAATCCACAAATTTAAAACTTGGATCTTAAAAAAAAAAAAAAAAAAAAAAAAAAAAAAAAAAAAATAAAACTTGGATCTTGAAAAGGCTAACAAATAAAATTAATACTCGTTAAATCAAAAAGAGAGAAATGCAAATTACCACCATCGGGACAGAATATAGAAATATTATTTTATATGCTATAGATCTGAAAAATATGTGAATATTATTAGCAACTTTAAGCTAATACCTTAAAGAGTTTACGTAATTGGACAGTTTTCTTGAATGACTGAAACTAACAGCATATTTTAAAAAATTGATGACAAAATAGCAATATATCTATTTAAGATTGAATCTGTAGTTGCTGTTTCTCACAGCAGTTGTTAAATTCACTTTTAGAACTAATTCTGTAAAATCTATATTCACTGTCATGTATGACCACTGAAGTCCCTGATCAGTTAACTTCATGGTCAGCCAATAATTAAAAGTCCCCTTAAATGCTTAGAAACCGTTAATCTGTGTGCACTGAGGGCCTCTGTGTGTGCAGGGCAAGGGGAGCCTGCACGGATGGCTAGCCCAGAGCCTCCAAACCAGCAAAGAGATCAGCTTCAGCATGTACCCAGCCAGGAAAATATCTACATGTGCATATTTCAAGTCTTGATCTCATTCTTCTTAAACTTTGGGAAAGCATGTGTTTAGCCTGCTCCCCCATCCCCACCCCCAAAGAGAGAATCTTAGCTCTGGAGATTTCTGAATCAGGTGGGATAAAGATCCGTCTTTCAAGTTGGGTCTTCCAGGGAACCAGGAGACACATGAGGCTTTCTAACAGCGCCGACTCCATTTTGCTCCCCAGATCCTAGGAAAATGTATGCTGCTTTTTCAAGAACCCTGCTGAGCTGAACAGGAAGACTTAGGCTAGTGAAAATGGCCCAAAACTGGCTGTTTTAATGAGATTTCCCCCCATTTCTTGAATCAACATGCTCAGACTGTTGCATACATTTCATTGATTTCTAGAGTTCTGAAAAAGTTGATGCTGAAAATCTATGCCATTTGTTGTTGCTGTTTATGGGGGGAGGTGACTTCTCAGAGGTTCTTAGTCTGCCACTTTTTCTGGCATCATCCAATTTGCTTTTTTGAAGTTATTAAAGTGATATTTTGGATATACATTCTGTTGCTGAATCTTCACTGTAAATCCCCATCGTGCCAGAATGTATTTCTAAACCTCTACACCACTGATATTTTCCCACAACAGAGCTAAGGCAAGTTTCCATCTGATGTTGCCTGTGAGCAAGCTATTTGGAGAGGACAAAAGGAAAAGTCTCAATAGCACTGCCCATTGGCTAGTGCCCTCTTAGTGACATTAGAAGGACATGTAAATATTATTAACTTTCAAACGTGGGCCATATGTAAACAAGCCCAATCACAGTGTATGCCAGATGAAATCTGACGGAATCTAGTAATGTTTTTCTTTCAAGAAAAAATTTTTGGATTTTGTTAAAAGGAACTGAAATTAATGTGGTGTGTTGGGTTAAAAGAAAGCATTCTAGTGCTTTCCTCATTATAGTTACTTGTAATAATTGATTTATTTCCCAGTATTTGAACAAAAGGGTAAATAATTCTATTTGGAACCTCTTGTCCCAAAGAATTCCAAGTATAAAATATTTTGCACTCATGGAAGGGAAGATATCACATAATTTCAAAGCATAATGTATTTATCACATGCTAGAAGAGTAGCTGTTCTATGCAAATTTTTGCTTATTTCTACAGCATTTATAATCAAAGCACTATTTTTAAATTTTTTAAAAAAGATTTTATTTGTTTATTTATTCATGAGAGATGCACAGAGAGAGGCAGAGATATAGGCAGAGGGAGAAGCAGGCTCTCTGCAGGGAGCCCGATGAGGGACTTGATCCCAGGATCCCAGGGTCACACACTAAACTGAAGGCAGACACTCAACCACTGAACCACCCAGGCATCCCCATAGCACTATTTTAAAAATAATTTTAAATATAATTCAGGTAGTTCCTAAGAATGAATAACTTTCTCAATTATGATCATATATACTTATACATATAGCCTCAGAATAATTAGAAAAACACACACACACACATACAGTGAATAGTCTGTATATATTATTTTGCTCTGGTCAGATTTTCTCTTGGAAATAGTATTTTTAAAGTTCTACAAATGAATTATTAATGTATGTGAAGAAATAGATAAAGTCTCTTTGCAAAGATCAACTATGCAGAGCGGTTATGAGCTCACAATCAATAAAGAAAGGAGGCCTGAGTAAATGTCCTTCAAGCCTGCAGACGTGGGATATTGATGAACACACAGGGCAGATCATGGTGCAGGATCAACAGCGGAGTCACAGTGGTCTTTCATGGTGGAGGAAAATGTTGTGGAAATGGCATTCAAACAGAAACTTCTCAGACAGAGTTAGGGACAAACAGGGCTAGGCAGGATTCAGTAGGGGGCAATGGAAGCAGGCCCACAAAATTCCCCAAAATGCTGAGGTGTAAGGAAACCAGAGAAAAGGAAACAAGCTACACCACCCTGCCCTAGGTGTGGGTGGGGAGGATGTAATTTTTTATGACAGTCATCTGTGACCAACAAAGGACAACCAGACCCCAAAGAAGAGGTAAGCCATTAAAGATGTTATCACTAGTCCTTACTCAATAGTGATATCAATAGGTAATGTTAAAAGGATTTAACCAGAGTTCCTTGTTTGGCTTTCAATAAAAGGCCAGCCCTACAAGCCCTCAGGGGCAGCCCTGTTGGGACCCCTCTCACTTTTGAGAGCTTTCTCTGTATCCTTGCTTAATAAATTTCATTGGTTTTACTCACTCTCCTTTGTCCACAAGATTCATTCTCTGACTCCGTAAGGCAAGAACCAAGCTCTCCCTCATCGAGACTACCTAATGAATCATTTTGCAGGTAGTTTACTTACTGGTGTGGCTTGATTCCAAACTATAATAAAAGCACGACTTTTTAATAACTCTTCTAGAGAGATCCAGAATACATGATTTTTTTTTTTTTTTTTTTTTTTTTGTAGCAAAACCTATGGTACTTAATCGGAGTTCCGAACAACATTCAAATATGTAAATTTATTAATGTGAAAAGCAGGGATCTTTCTTTTCAGTTATTCCTTTTAATAAAATATGAAATTAAAATTGGCTTCAATACAAGATTTATTTTTAATGTTAACTTTATTTTTCAGTGCTAGGTATCTTATAATAAAAAATAACAATCTGGGATCCCTGGGTGGCACAGCGGTTTGGCGCCTGCCTTTGGCCCAGGGCGTGATCCTGGAGACCCCGGGATCGAATCCCACATCGGGCTCCCGGTGCATGGAGCCTGCTTCTCCCTCTGCCTATGTCTCTGCCTCTCTCTCTCTCTCTCTGTGTGACTATCATAAATAAAAATAATAAAAAAAATAACAATCTTTAAAAAACCTCCCTAATACATTTTTCTCTTTCTGCCTGTCTATACATCTTTCTCAATGGTGATTTTTTTTTTTTTTAACTCTCTCTGTTTTATGAGCATGGGACTGCCTTGCCCCTGCTCTGCATGTCTTTTCTTCCTCCCTCCTAATCTTATCTGTCCTTTTGTGGAGGCGGAGAAAAATTAAGACCATTGCCTTTGTCAACAGGGGCCCAGGACCCATAATTGGGTCCTGCAAAGGATCCTCTGAAAAAGGGGGGAATGTGGGACACAGGAAATCTAGCAAAAATCCCCTACCCCTGGACAAGCAGAGCAGGATTAACTCCATTTTGTGCTACACCCACCATCTCATGTAACCCCCCCCCCACACACACACACACACAACCTGCCTATTGTTTAAGGTACTCCCTCACCCTAGCTTAGCTATTAAGCACACCCTTATCAGAAACCAGCAATGCGGGACCTCTGACCTTTAACCAGCCAAGGAATGAAAGCCCCTCTTTTGCCCGCCAAACCTGCGTGCCAATTCTAACCAGAATAATAGGCTAGTTCAAATGGTCACTATAAGGTGAATCGTGATTCAACTGGCCACCTGCCTGTGGACCGACATGACTGTGCAACTTTCTGTGTATGTTCTGGCCCCTATAACACTGCTGTGCTTCCTAGTCTCAGGGTCCAAGTCCCTGCTCTGCTGTATGAAGTATACTTGGACCCAAACTCGAGCTTGTAAATAAACCCTCATGTACTTGCATTGCTGTCGGCTCCTTGGTGGTTTCTCGGAATCGCAATCTTGGGCACAACACTTTTAGCATTTTATTCTTGTCTATTCCATAAAACTGCTTCATTTCTTCCATTGCTATTGCCCTTCACTCATCTGAACATCATGCATGATCGTTTATTTTGGAAAGGTCAACAAATGGTGCCAGGCTGATTAACACAAGAATGTATCCTCCTGAAACTCAGCCCCTCCCCTGCACCCCTGTCATTGGTCATCAGGGTATTAGCAAATTCTCCATGTTATTTAAAGCAGTGGAGGCATGTTAGCCACCTCTATTTCTATCATAACTGCATATCACACACCCTGAACTTCTTCTGCTGGCCTCAGAAAAGATTATTCTATGCATCTCCAAATAAAAACACAATCTGGAATTTTAAACAAAGCCACTTACACAAGGGCTAACTCAGCCTGCCAATATATTACAGTTTGCATGACTTCAAACAAACTCTCCTTAACCCAGTCTCCCATTGGAGATAATCAATTTCTCTTCTCTCCTTCATGTCCATATCTCTTGGAAGTTTTATCTGTTCTTATCAACTTCTGTGTGAAGAGTTTTTTTTTTTTTTTTCTAAATCAATATAATTTTTTTTCTCCTATTCACACCCAAACCATTATTATTATAAATGCCACCACTGACATTCCAAGATCCAAATCCAACTGATGCCATGAATCAAACATTATTTATTGAGTAATTACTCTGCTCTATGTTCAAAAGAACAAATATGACATGGTCTCTTTGTTCAAACTTAAAGTCTTGATTGTGGGCATGTCAGGTGCAGAGCCTGTATTTTCCTCTTCCACCTCTGGCCCAGGATAACCCCAAGACTCATTATAATGAAATTGCAATGTGGTCATAATCCCCTCCCCACCCCTACCACACTACGGGGAAGGCTGCCAAGAGGTTCAGGTACAAATCCCGCAGAGTCAAAAAAAACCCTCCCAACCTGTTGGAGGAGTCCCTCAAATGATTGGAAGAGCCTCCATTAGAGAGCGCCCTGGCCATGATGCAAGACAACACCGACATACAAGAAAAGAACCCCTGTACTCTCCTCAGGCAGGTGCTACCCCTGGGCCTGCCCTCTCTCCCACCTTGAGACTGTACTGTTGCTTTAGTAAACTGCTTTCTGCTTTCACTTCAGGGAGCAATCTCTAACCTTTTACTGTGTCAGTGCCAAAAGCCAGAGATACAGGTTTTTCAAGCTGACAGAGGCAAATGTTTAGAAAAAACACAATCATATGTATACTTAAATTAAAACAACTGTTGGAAAAAAATGTGTAGAGTACTTTAAAATGAATTAAGCAAGGATAATTGTATGGAGGAGATCCTAATTTACTTCTTTATCATAGCAGATTAAATTATCCTTTCTCTGGGTTTTTAATGAATTAAATACATTCACCGCATTTCAGGAACAGTTATTATTTATTAGTAATAGTTTAAAAAACTATTTACCTCCTCAAGGAATGGAAAAATGTCCTGCTCATGTCTAGATGATCCTCAGCTCCACAATATAACATCCACATAGTATAGGAAACAATCCAAATTTACACAATGTATGAAAAAAAAGAAAAGAAACTCACAGGAAAGACAGAAAAAAAAAAAAAAAAAACAGACAAATGAGAAGCAGATAGAGAAGCCAAGAATTCTCATATATTTCCTACATTCTGCATATGGACATTTCAGCCCACAGATTGGTTTGACAGCACTGCCTAGTATGTAATTTTAGAAACATCTGTGATTTAGTCAAATTCCTTTGGAATATTATTTACATTCAGGATGCAATATTCAATGATTTGGTGGCATAAGGAATGATTTTTATAAGTATTCTTTTTCTTCCTCATTTATTTATTACTTATAATTTGCTACTTTGCAAACATATATACAACCAAGTTTACTAGAAAAATGCCTTTATTTTTCTTTATGTTATTGATTTATGCACCACTGATATCTAGTCTCCTTACATTAACTTTGTCATTTATGCTGTAAAAGCAAGATTTTAAGAACTTTTGAAATTTCTATTCACCCATCCCACCCCTCTCCTGTTTTTTTTCTTTTTTTTAAATATTTTATTTATTTGTTCATGAGAGACAGAGAGGGAGAGAGAGAAGCAGAGACACAGGCAGAGGGAGAAGCAGGCTCCATGCAGGGAGCCCGACATGGGACTCGACCCCGGGTCTCCAGGATCACGCCCTGGGCTGAAGGTGGCGCTAAACCACTCGGCCACCAGGCTGCCCCCTTTCCTGTTATAAAAATGATTAGATGTTAAACACTAGAAAAATACATACCCTCCATAGATTTTCTGTATTTTTTGCCTAGTTTTACATGTCCAAAGATGTTTGGTTATTTATAATTTTAAAAGTTCTCCCAAAAATTTAATGGGGGGGGGGGGCGGTCAGAGAAAGTGGGAGAGAGAGAATCTTAAGCAAGTTCTACAGTCAAGCTGGATCTCACAACCCTGAGATCATGACCTGAGCCAAAATCAAGAGGCTATTGCTTAACTAACTGAGCCACCCAGATGTCCCTCCCAAAAATCTTCTTGATGATTTATGGAGAAATCTTTTGATGCTATTATCTTCCAAAGTAGTTTCCACAAATATCTTGTTTTCTTTGAATAGTGGCTGCAATTTCCTGAAATTTTGGACTTTTATGTTTATATGTATTAATAACCAAAATAATATGCATACCAGCTATGAAACATATCTTCAGTATCATCAGAAGTAACACATTTCTTTAATTCATCTAAAAATGACCTGAGCCTGTATGAAAATGTACTTTTCAAATGCATCATCACCATCGTTGTTCATATTTATGGAATCCTTTTTATGGTCCCTATTTTCCCAAGTGATTTATATTAACTAACTTATTTAATCATTCCAGTAAATTAAAAAAAAAAAAATCATTCCAGTAAATTTATTAAGTAGACACCATAGTATTATTTCAATGCTATTGATGTGGACATATACTTAGAGAAGTTAATCTCCCAAAGTCACATACTAGAGCCTGTCCCTTCCTCAGACAATGTGTAAATTGCACACATTGTTCTTGAAACCACTGGCAGTCTGTTCTTCCAGCATCAAATAAAACAGGAGAGGGGAGTGTCCTCTTTTTCATCTCTGGGCCTGATTTAATACTTGACTGACTCTGGCTTGGGATTTCCTTTTTTTTTTTTTAATTTTTTAAAAATTTATTTATGATAGTCACACAGAGAGAGAGAGAGAGGCAGAGACACAGGCAGAGGGAGAAGCAGGCTCCATGCACCGGGAGCCTGACGTGGGGTTCGATCCCGGGTCCCCAGGATTGCGCCCTGGGCCAAAGGCAGGCGCCAAACCGCTGCACCACCCAGGGTTCCCTGGCTTGGGATTTCCAACATGCATTTGTGCAGGCTGAGAGGTGGTGTCCCTGTCCCCAGAGGGCCAGGGGCTGGAGAGAAGGCCTGGGGGCAGATAGCACACATATCTACAGTGTACGTATGGGCTTGTTGTGGGCTGCATTGTGCCACACACACACACACACACACACACACTCAAACACTCACAAAGATATGGTGTTCTAACCCTTAAAATCTTGGAATATGACCAAATTTGGAAATGGTGTTGCTGCAGACATAATTAGTTATGATGAGGTCATATTAGAGTAGAATAATCCAGTAAGACTGCTGTCCTGCCAAGTAGAGGAAAGGGACAGAGATGGACACAGGGAGCACACCACGTGGTGAAGGAGGTAGTGACTGAAGTGATGCAGTTACTAGCCAAGGAATGCTAGGAATTGACCGCAACACAAGAAGCAGGAGAAAGGCATGGATCAGATTCTCTGCTAGAGGCTTCAGAGAAGCATGGCCCAGATGACAAACTGATTTCAAACCTAGCCTCCAGAAATGTAAGAGAATAAATTTCTGTTGTTTTAAATCAATCAATTTGTGGTATGTTGTTTTTTAATATTTTATTTATTTATTCATGAGAGATAGATAGAGAAAGAGGCAGAAACACAGGGAGAGAGAGAAGCAGGCCCCCTTGCAAGGAGCTCCATGCGAGACTGGATCCGGGATCCCAGGATCATACCTGGGCCAAAGGCAGACTCTCAACCGCTGAGCCACCCAGGTATCTTGTGGTACTTTGTTACAGCAACCCTAGGAAATTAAGACAATGCTCTCAACAAATTATTAGAATGAAAAACTCATCATAAATAATAATGTTAGTTTTGTTTGTTTGTTTGTTTTTGTTTTTGTTTTTTTTCCCAAATGAACAGCAGAGAATCAAAAACATGGCAGAGCCAGGCAGGAGGTTCGAGAGTGCTTTAACGGGCAGCGCTCCGGGGAGGCCCCGGGCCTGGGAGAGGTGGCCCGAGCCAGGGGAGTCGCGCCCGGGTTGGGGGGTTGCGGGGGCTTTCGGGTCCGGATCCGGGCGGGTCTCTTGCCACATTAGGCAAGGGAACCCCGAGTCCCTAGGTGATTGGCTGGGGTGGGGATAGTACAGACGATGGGGGGTGGTCCCTGGCTGGAAAGCCCTGGATGGAAAGTTTCGGTTTCCCGTCTAGGCTTCGGTTTCCTGGAGGTGACCTGGTGGTCACGGCCGCGGTGGCGGGAAGATCAGCCATTCTGACCCATTTTGTGGTGCCCGCCGTTTCGGGTGCCCCTGTCTCAGCCACCCCAACAAATAACACAACCGTGTTTACAAAGCAAGGCTTGAATAAAATACATCCTCAAATACCACCCTTTAACAATTATGATAATACATATAATTTGAATATATCTACAAGGCTTGCTCCAACATTTACAGATGGTTTAAAGTTGGCACACCAAGAAATCACCACATACGTTCTAAAATTACATAATTAAATGACAGATACCCAAATGCTATACATTGTCCTAACATTAAATCAATGTCAGATATTATAGACCAAAGTTGTATATAGTTACACTAGAGCAATAAAGGAATCCTAATAAAATTGTTATATAAATATGTCTCTTATTTACTAATTTTATAGTGTATCATTTAAATGACAAAGACAATTTTATTGCCCAAAGCCCTCACTGCCAAATTATTGTAAAAAGTTTTATTTTCTCAGATTACAAGTGCAATAAAAGTTTATGTGCAAAGTAAGCAAACTAATTGACATTGTATTGGAGTTGTTGGAGTAAGTTAAAAACTAACAAATTGTTTTAACAATAGAAATACTTTAAACCAAATATTTCTATGTATAGTAAATAGAAGAGAATAAATGCACAGCTGTATGCAAATGCTATGAAAATAATTAAATAATTGTCATTTGAAAGTCAATCAGAAATAAAAACACTTTTTATACAAGCCGAAGTGGCATACATATCTACTCCTATACTTATTGATAAAACCTAACACTGATACAATGAAAGACCTACTGTTAATATAAAATGCATTATATTCTTGTATGTTAGGCATTATTACTTATCATACTTCTCCAAAGTCAACCTTGCATCACTTGGCTTTCATTTATTTCATATCTTTCAGAAACATTGTAAGATACCAGTTAGGTTAGCCTTGTCTCTGTTAAGACAATTTTATTTTTTTACACGAATGCTCTAGTAACTTTATATAAAATAGCTGACTCCTGCAAACAACCAAAATGCTCACTAACAGGTGAATGGATGAACACATGCAGTATATCCATACACTGGATTATTACTCAGCAATAAAATGCAGCAAACTATTAATACACGTAAAAACACGGGTGAAATTCAAAATAAGTATGTCGAATAAAAGAAGACAGACACGAATGAGGACACACTATAATATCCCAACTATATAAAACTCTTTTTTTTCCTTTTCTTTCTTTCTTTTTTTTTTTTTTTTTAAGAGAAGGAGTGGGGTGGGGCAAAAGGAGAGGCAGGAAGAAAATCTTAAGCAGGCTGCAGGTCCAGTATGCAGCCCAACATGGGGCTTGATGTGGGGCTCAATCTCACAACCCTGAGATCATGACCAGAGCCAAAATCAGGAGTCAGAGATTTAACCGAATGAGCCACCCAGATGCCCAAGATCTAATGTGCCTTAAAAGGTCTCTTTAGCTTTGTACTTAGAGGAGAACAATAACTCATATGCATCATACCTTAAAAATAAAAATTGCTTATCTAATAAGAAATCAAATTATTCTTACTTTGTTAATTTAGCAAACTGTGAATGAGTCTCTGATTGAAAATAAATAATCCTCCTTTTTAAAAAAAGGTATGTCTTTATTGCTGGTAATTCAATGTAATTCAACTCTAGTCACTCCAATCAAGTAAGTATTTTTTTAAGCAATCAATTCATGTCTAACTATTTATTGTTAGAATAGAAATTATTCAGTTTATTCTCAAATATCATGTGTTTAATGTTGAGGATATATTGTACAGATTAAATACATCAGTATGAAGATGAAGCAATCTATATGACAGATCCTTTAGACCAGTCTATAATGTTTTCAAAACTAAATCAGAGGGAAAATAACTTTATTATCACTCAGAAAAATCTTAAAAGAAATTTGAATTTTTAACTATCAATTTAAGAGACTTTATGGCTTGAATTGGAAGAAATAACGTATAATCTTGAAACAGTTTACTGTACATCCTTCTTTTAAGGTAGCTAACTTTAGTGACACCTAGTTGGCTCAGTCAGTGAAGCGGCCAACTCTCCATTTTGGCTTAGGTCATGAACTTTGGGGGATTGTGAGATAGAGTCCTGCTTTAGACTCCACAGTCAGTTGGGAGTCTGCTTCAGAGTATCTCTCTCCCTCTGCCTCCCCGTGCTCTCTCTCTCTTTTTTAAATTTTATTTTTAACAATTTTTTTTATTTATTTATTCATGAGAGAGAGAGAGAGAGAGAGAGAGAGAGAGAGAGAGGCAGAGACACAGGCAGAGGGAGAAGCAGGCTCCATGCAGGGAGCCCGACATGGGACTCGACCCCGGGTCTCCAGGATCACACCCTGTGCTGAAGGTGGTGCTAAACCACTGAGCCACCCAGGCTGCCCTCTCTCTCTCTTTCAAATAAATAAATCTTAAAAAAAAAAAAGAAAGAAAGAAAAAAAAAAGCTAGCTTTCTATCAATAGTCTATTTGTAATAAATCTCCACACAAAATGCCTTTTAAATGGACAGATATGGAGGCATTGCATACTAAAATAAGATTTTAATTTTTTGATTAAAACTAGATAGAGATAGATGGAACCAATTGTATTACTCCCAATCTAAAACTAATGCACAGTATAAAAGTGTGGCTAATATAAGTATACAGCTAAGCTGTCTGTAAACTAGGAATTATTCTAAATAGTCATTGAAAAATAATATACAGAAAGTGAAATGATTAGGCTAAATGAGTCTGAATCTGATTTATACAAACATTTGGCACAGGGAAAGAGGTTTTCCATTCCTTGTAGTTTGGCTATTTGCAGACCTGGTCTAGCCTTCCCCTGAAAACAGTAAACCATGTTTGCTAAAACATTATAAGCTTTCTTGACCGTGTTCATGATCTGGCAAGAAAATAAATAATACTTTGCCAAAGACAAAGTGAGACAGATACAGAGATGTAACTTGATCATTGGTGCATGCATTCTCCAGAGAGTGATTACAATACAGTGGGGTTTTGAGCTTTGGTTTGTAAGTCCTGAGGCTTCTGAACTGAGGAGAAAAGCCTTGGCTCATCCTAGGCTCATTAAAACTTCAGTGTAAGAGTGAACTAGAAATAAACACACACACACACACACACGCAGAGTGCTAATAAATTAGCCTTCATCAAAGCAGGGTGATGTGGAAGGGTACTTCTACTACTAAAAACCACATTAAAAAAAAGAGAGAGAGAAAGAAGAAGAAAAAAAGAGAAGAAGTGAAGAAAAAGAAAAGGAAGTGGAGAAGGAGAGAAAAAACAAAGAGAGAGAAGAAGTTTAAAGAATGAGAAGGAAGAGGACCTCAAACACATGGAGGTTAAGGACCATCCTGCTAAAAGATGAAAGGGTCAACCAGGAAATTAAGGAAGAATTAAAAAGATTCATGGAAACTAATGAGAATGAAGATACAACCATTCAAAATCTTTGGGATGCAGCAAAAGCAGTCCTAAGGGGGAAATACATCGCAATACAAGCATCCATCCAAAAACTGGAAAGAACTCAAATACAAAAGCTAACCTTACACATAAAGGAGCTAGAGAAAAAACAGCAGATGGACCCTACGCCCAGCAGAAGAAGAGAGTTAATAAAGATTCGAGCAGAACTCAACGAAATCGAGACCAGAAGAACTGTGGAACAGATCAACAGAACCAGGAGTTGGTTCTTTGAAAGAATTAATAAGATAGATAAACCATTAGCCAGCCTTATTAAAAAGAAGAGAGAGAAGACTCAAATTAATAAAATCATGAATGAGAAAGGAGAGATCACTACCGACACCAAGGAAATACAAACGATTTTAAAAACATATTATGGGGATCCCTGGGTGGCACAGCGGTTTGGCGCCTGCCTTTGGCCCAGGGCGCGATCCTGGAGACCCGGGATCGAATCCCACGTCAGGTCCCGATGCATGGAGCCTGCTTCTCCCTCTGCCTGTGTCTCTGCCTCTCTCTCTCTCTGTATGACTATCATAAATAAATAAAAATTAAAAAAAAACATATTATGAACAGCTATATGCCAATAAATTAGGCAATCTAGAAGAAATGGACACATTCCTGGAAAGCCACAAACTACCAAAACTGGAACGGGAAGAAATAGAAAACCTGAACAGGCCAATAACCAGGGAGGAAATGGAAGCAGTCATCAAAAAACTCCCAAGACACAAGAGTCCAGGGCCAGATGGCTTCCCAGGGGAATTCTATCAAACGTTTAAAGAAGAAACCATACCTATTCTCCTAAAGCTGTTTGGAAAGATAGAAAGAGATGGAGTACTTCCAAATTCGTTCTATGAGGCCAGCATCACCTTAATTCCAAAACCAGACAAAGACCCAACCAAAAAGGAGAATTACAGACCAATATCCCTGATGAACATGGATGCAAAAATTCTCAGCAAGATACTGGCCAATAGGATCCAACAGTACATTAAGAAAATTATTCACCAAGACCAAATAGGATTTATCCCTGGGACACAAGGCTGGTTCAACACCCGTAAAACAATCAATGTGATTCATCATATCAGCAAGAGAAAAACCAAGAACCATATGATCCTCTCATTAGATGTAGAGAAAGCATTTGACAAAATACAGCATCCATTTCTGATCAAAACTCTTCAGAGTGTAGGGATAGAGGGAACATTCTTTGACATCTTAAAAGCCATCTACGAAAATCCCACAGCAAATATCATTCTCAATGGGGCACTGGGAGCCTTTCCTCTAAGAGCAGGAACAAGACAGGGATGTCCACTCTCACCACTGCTATTCAACATAGTACTGGAAGTCCTAGCCTCAGCAATCAGACAACAAAAAGACATTAAAGGCATTCAAATTGGCAAAGAAGAAGTCAAACTCTCCCTCTTCGCTGATGACATGATACTCTACATAGAAAACCCAAAAGTCTCCACCCCAAGATTGCTAGAACTCATACAGCAACTCGGTAGCGTGGCAGGATACAAAATCAATGCCCAGAAATCAGTGGCATTTCTATACACTAACCATGAACTGAAGAAAGAGAAATTAAGGAGTCAATCCCATTTACAATTGCACCCAAAAGCATAAGATACCCAGGAATAAACTTAACCAAAGAGGTAAAGGATCTATACCCTCAAAACTATAGAACACTTCTGAAAGAAATTGAGGAAGACACAAAGAGATGGAAAAATATTCCATGCTCATGGATTGGCAGAATTAATATTGTGAAAATGTCAATGTTACCCAGGGCAATTTACACGTTTAATGCAATCCTTATCAAAATACCATGGACTTTCTTCAGAGAATTAGAACAAATTATTTTAAGATTTGTGTGGAATCAGAAAAGACCCCGAATAGCCAGGGGAATTTTAAAAAAGAAAACCATATCTGGGGGCATCACAATGCCAGATTTCAGGTTGTACTACAAAGCTGTGGTCATCAAGACAGTGTGGTACTGGCACAAAAACAGACACATAGATCAATGGAACAGAATAGAGACCCCAGAAGTGGACCCTGAACTTTATGGTCAACTAATATTCCATAAAGGAGGAAAGACTATCCATTAGAAGAAAGACAGTCTCTTCAATAAATGGTGCTGGGAAAATTGGACATCCACATGCAGAAGAATGAAACTAGACCACTCTCTTGCACCATACACAAAGATAAACTCAAAATGGATGAAAGATCTAAATATGAGACAAGATTCCATCAAAATCCTAGAGAAGAACACAGGCAGCACCCTTTTTGAACTCGGCCACAGTAACTTTTTGCAAGATACATCCATGAAGGCAAGAGAAACAAAAGCAAAAATGAACTATTGGGACATCATCAAGATAAGAAGCTTTTGCACAGCAAAGGATACAGTCAACAAAACTCAAAGACAACCTACAGAATGGGAGAAGATATTTGCAAATGACATATCAGATAAAGGGCTAGTTTCCAAAATCTATAAAGAACTTCTTAAACTCAACAGCAAAGAAACAAACAATCCAATCATGAAATGGGCAAAAGACATGAAGAGAAATCTCACAGAGGAAGACATACACATGGTCAACATGCACATGATAAAATGCTCCGCATCACTTGCCATCAGGGAAATACAAATCAAAACCACAATGAGATCCCACCTCACCCCAGTGAGAATGGGGAAAATTAACAAGGCAGGAAGCCACAAATGTTGGAGAGGATGCGGAGAAAAGGGAACCCCTCTTACACTGTTGGTGGGAATGTGAACTGGTGCAGCCACTCTGGAAAAGTGTGTGGAGGTTCCTCAAAGAGTTAAAAATAGATCTGCCCTACGACCCAGCAATTGCACTGTTGGGGATTTACCCCAAAGATTCAGATGCAGTGAAACGCCGGGACACCTGCACCCCGATGTTTCTAGCAGCAATGTCCACAATAGCCAAACTGTGGAAGGAGCCTCGGTGTCCATCGAAAGATGAATGGATAAAGAAGATGTGGTTTATGCATACAATGGAATATTCCTCAGCCATTAGAAATGACAAATACCCACCATTTGCTTTAACGTGGATGGAACTGGAGGATATTATGCTGAGTGAAGTAAGTCAGTCGGAGAAGGACAAACATTATATGTTCTCATTCATTTAGGGAATATAAATAATAGTGAAAGGGAATATAAGGGAAGGGAGAAGAAATGTGTGGGAAATTTCAGAAAGGGAGACTGAACGTAAAGACTGCTAACTCTGGGAAACGAACTAGGGGTGGTAGAAGGGGAGGAGGGCAGGGGGTGGGGGTGAATGGGTGATGGGCACTGGGGGTTATTCTGTATGTTGGTAAATTGAACACCGATAAAAAATAAATTTATTAAAAATTTTTTTCTCCTTCTCCTCTTCCTCTTCCTTCTCATTCTTTTTTTTTATTTATTTTTTATTGGTGTTCAATTTACCAAAATACAGAGTAACACCCAGTGCTCATCCTGTCAAGTGCCCCCCTCAGTGCCCGTCACCCATTCATCCCCATCCCCCGCCCTCGTCCCCTTCCACCACTCCTAGTTCGTTTCCCAGAGTTAGGAGTCTTTATGTTCTGTCTCCGAGAAGGAGAAAATTATGTGCATTTGAGAAATTGTCAACAAAGCCCACCAACTCTCTCAGGTGTTTGACAAATGAATGAAATCCTCTTAAGTGGATTTTTAAAACTCAGATCAGTAATTTAATTTAAAATAATTCCAAGTCATAGTGAGCCTAGGCTGCTGAGAAAAACCAATTACAGATTCTCTCTAGAGAAATCCATTTTAATACAAAGAATTCTCACACCTCAAAGAAAAGTGAGAAACGCACAGTTGAAAAAACTGACAAAATATACAAGAAACCACCATATGCAAATACCAGTAGAAACAACAGAAAAAAATCACATTCACAACACCTTTGTTGATCAGAATTATTGGAGACAAGAGGGAAACTAAATATAAGTGATGTGTTTCCATAAGTAAACTGAACTGTTTAAATACATTCAAATAATAAGTTCTTTAAAAATAAAATTTATAGAGCTAAAAATAAAGTATCTTGAAATAAAAAAAAAATATATCAGTAGGCAGGTTTAGATGATCAGACACACCTGAGAGGAAAATTGTTAGTTGGAAGATAAATATCGCCATCATCATCACCATCATCATCATCATCATTATCAGAATGTAGTTCTGAGAGGCAAAGTTGTAAACATGAGCACTTATAGAAAATGCAGAGGTTTAAAGAAATAAATAAATGCAGTGGATTCCTCCTACACTTGTGTGCTCTCAAAAAAAAAAAAAAAAAGCAAACAAAACAAAACAAAAAAGCATAACTCAGATTGGGTTCCCCAGATGTAAACCGTAAGTAAATCAATTGGTTTCCTTTTTGTTTTATTTTAATTTTGAGTTTATCCCAAGAAATTCTTTTTTTTTTTTTTTTTTTTAAGATTTTATTTATTTATTCATGACAGATACGGAGAGAGGCAGAGACACAGGCAAAGAGAAGCAGGGTCCGTGCAGGGAGCCCAATGTGAGACTTGATCCCGGGACCCCAGGATCATGCCCTGGGCGGAAGGCAGGCACTCAACTGCTGAGCCACCCAGACATCCCTATCCCAAGAAATTCTTAAAGAAGAATGGAAAAGCAAGGTAGGAAAGCAAAGAGAACTAGCATAGTGTGCCTTAATGAGCAAATTCCCACTGTGGATACAAGAACTCTGGCTGGCTGGAGGCCTTTCAGGATGGCATGGATCAGAGGGAGCAAACTTTGCTGTTGAGTCAGATAGTAAATAGGTTAAACCCTGTGAATCACACAGTCTGTTGTGTACTCAGTTCAGTTGTAGTGTGAAAGCCACAGACCATATGTAAAAATGAGTATGGCTCTGCCTTAATATAATTGTACTTACAGAACAAGTGGCTGGATTTGGGGGCTCCCAACGCTGAGAGGGTAAGATAATGTTGTCTCCTACCAGTGAATACAAGGCTGAAGTATTTACCCCCTATCACCTGCTCACTGGCTGCTGATGAATAGTTCCCAAGGTTGTTAATTCTCCAGCTTACTCCCTGCTATGTGAACACCCTGGAAAAAACAAGGAAACAAGGAAAGTTTTCGGGTAGTGAGTTGGCAGTGGCTTCCTTAGAAAACTGAGGTGGGCACTTGACGGGATGAGCACTGGGTGTTATTCTATATGTTGGCAAATTGAACACCAATAAAAAATAAATTTATAATAAAAAAAAAAGAGAGAGAGAAAGAACGCTGTTTCCTTTGCAGGGATTGGAGTGCTAAGGGATATGGTCAAGGGTCTGAGATAGCATTTAACCAACAAATCAAGATGCTGATAAATGCCGAGCTTCACTAATAAAAAAGGAACAATCACAAACGTGAATCAGCAACACTCAAGTACAAAGAGTCTATTCAAATATTAGAGGCATGAATGTGCAAAAATGTTGAGGACTGAATATCCAATAGTGACTTCAGTGTCAGTGAGATAAAAAAAAAAAAGAAAGAAAGAAAGAAAGAAAGAAAGAAAGAAAGAAAGAAAGAAAGAAAGAAAGAAAGAGAAAGAAAAAGAAAAAGAAAAAGGAACCTACATATATAAACCTGCTATGACAACCATGAATCTAGGTGGGCACTCTCATGGGACATTCCGTGAATTCAGTACACCTTAAGAAGATGCTACATCTGACAAAAGTGTCTACTGGACTCATGACCTCCAATCAGTAAAGTCTCCACTTCACCGGTGATACTCCACATTTTCTGCAAGTTCCTCTCACTGGTAAACTCTGAAGCCATACGAAGAACTGGATTCTGGAAGTGCAATCTTCAGCTTTGAAGTTTAGCTGTGATGGTAAAACACGATGACAAGACAATCCCATATGCCAAGTAAGTCAATCATGGAATTTAGCTTTGTTTCTGTGGTTCTTGAGCTCACCACTTCTCCTGTCCTTAAGATACCCAGACAATATGCTATGGTCATTATCCAACATCAATTCCTCAGTATACTTCACCAGCTAGAGTAGTAGGGAGACATGACCTCACAGATTATGTTTAGACCTCGTGCCTGAGTTCAACAGATAAGAGTGAGGCTCCTTCAAGATCAGTACCACTTGTCCTCCTCCAAATTGATCCACTAAATAAGTTTTCCTTTTTGTCATGAATATTGATCCACGCGAATGTTCTGATATAACAAAACATACGTGGCATCAGCTCTGAGGCCAGGCAAAGCAGAGGCTGGTAAAGGGGTGAAAAAACCATTAGCAAAGGCTGGAAAATAGTCAGAAATTTACTTTTGCAGGGAATAAAGTGTAATCTTATTATCTACCAGCCACATGTTTGACCCAATTTTTCCCCCCAGCAATTTGGGAGGAGTAACTAATGAACTTACTGATTTGCCTATAGATAGCTCCTGGTGAATATTGAAGTGTTGTTCATTTAGTGTAGCTCTCTATCGTAAGGTAAAGGAAGAGAGAGATCAAAAATAAACGGTTCTGTTTGCAAGCCAAATAGAAAGGAAATACAAAAGTAATGGGGTTTGTTCAACTGAGGAATGAAAAAAAAATTTTTTTTCACATCTTCAGTCTCTCTACCAGCAAAAGACCCTCAAAGTCAAGTATAACCTGGACATACAGATCAAATAAGATGTGTGGTACTTGGCTCAAAGATTCTTTTCTAAGATCCTTGAAAGATTTAAGCAGAACCTGGTTGACCTGTTCAGCTAGGCAGAGAGACTGCTCAAATTTTTCAGGGTCTTATCTGCAGAGACCAGGCATGATAAAAGTAGTTAGTTACAGGCCTGCCGATCTTGAAAAGAATTATGGATGTGCATTTGGGGGCATGAAGTGTGGAGTGAATCAAATTCAGATTCATATAAAGCTGAAAAAGGTTTTTTGGTTGGCTATACTGGCAAATCAACCACCAAACTGGACTACCAGAAATTGAGACCTTCAAGTAAAATCCCCTGGAACCTCAATATTTTTATGGAAAGTAAGCAAGCTGAATTATTTACTCAGGTGCTAGCATTGATGGGAATTTTATCATATAAAAAGAAGAGTGAGCCAGAGGTCTTTGCCCTCTGGGATCTATGCTGTAAGATCTCAGCAGATTAAAGATCTGAGGAAGTAAGTGGTCACTTTTTTGCTCAAGAAAAAACTGTGGGCCTCAGGGTTCTATTGCATATTCCTTTTTTAGAAAATTTTAAAATCTTCAAAAAAATACAAAATCATTATTTTTCTGATTAAAAAGGGTTTAAGTCTAAAATGTTTACTATATGAATCTTTACAGAAAATATTTCTTAAACTTGACTCTGGAAGCCACACCTAACCAGCAACAAAGAACCTCAGCCTGGATTTACTCCTCAGGAGAAAAATAAGCCCTTCAGAAGGAGCACTATCTTTCCCAGAATACTGAATTCCAGAGGCAGGTGCCTAATTACATTTCAAAATTGCTATGGGTTAGTGACTGGTGTGTTCCTCTAATAAATCCTTTGAAAGAAAGCATTTGTAGCCATTTTTTTTCTATCCCTGTCTGTTGTCTGAAGCAGAGAACTTGGTATTTTGTTCAGATTTCTTTGAAAAAGCTTCTTCCACACCTTGGGCATTTCTAAGATAAATAGCATGCAGTAGGTTCCTACTTTTATTTTTTTTAATTTACAAATTAAATATGTACAACACGAAAAGTTTAGGTAATTTTTTTCTTGAAATTCTAAGTATCATATGCCATTTTTTATTTCATATACTTGTCACATTGTGTTTTTAACTTAGTTCTCAGGGTCATAAAGATTCAAGGACTGCTTGTCTTATATTTTAGCTAATCTTGGCAGTAATGGGAAAACTGAATATACAATATTAATAAAAATATGCAAATGAGTGGGAGGGCAGAGACGGAGACAGAGATAGAGACCAAGAGTCAAAGTCACATGAACACAGGTAACCAGAACACAGTAATGATAAGGTAAGGCTTTTCTCCTTGCCTTTATTCACTACAGAGCATCAAATCTAAGTTTTAGGTCGCTCCATTTTATTTTCATCAAAGGAGGCAATATAAACCCTTTTTGTCAGTGTGACATATATGATTGCTATGAAGGTTTCTATGAAATTTCTTTAAAGATTTTATTTATTTCAGAGACAGCAAGTGAGAGAGAACACAAGCAGGCAGAGAAGAAGAGGGAGGAGCAGACTCACACTCTCCACTGAGCAGGGAGCCAGATGCCAGGTTCAATCTCAGAACCCCCAAGATCATGACCTGAGCCAAAGGCAGATGCTTAACCAGCTGAACCACCCAGGTCCCCATTTATGATTTATTTTTCTTTTCTGATGTAAAGAAAAGAATGTGTGTCTTTACATTTACTTTTTTTTTTTAATTGAAATTTAGCTGACACAGAATGTCATATTAGTTTCATACATACAACATAGCAATTCGACAATTCTTTACGTTATGTAATGCTCACCAGTAAAAGTGAGGTTACCATTTGACACCATACAACATCATCCCAATACATTGACTATATTCTCTGTGCCATACTCTTCATCTCTATGACTTACTTGTTTTATGACTGGAAGCTTGCACCTCTTACTTCCCTCCATCTATTTTGTGCATTCTCCATCCTCTCTTCTCTGGCAACCACGTCTGTTTTCTGTATTTAGGAGTCTGTTTCTGTTTTCTGTTTGTTTTGTTTTGTTTACATTCCACATATGTATTTCTTCTTTTTTTGTGCCCAGAATGTGCACATAAGCCCAGAGATGCAGCAACCTACTTGGAACCATAATGCAATAAACATGAAAAAACCATGCTATCAGTTGGATAAAGTAGATGGAAGAGCCTCGTCTTCTGATGATCATATTGAGTGGCTGAACCAGTACTAAAACTGCCTAGCCCTTGGGTATTGGTAAGTGGAGGAAAAAGAAACACCTATGTGTTTATTCTACTTCTAGTCAGGTTTTCTATTACTTGCAGTTAAACACATTTCTTACTCATACATATATTTAGAGAGAAAATCATTGAGTATTGATTCTTGTTTTTATTCTTCAACCCAATGAAAGCCAAGGATTGCCTTAGGGAAAATAATAAAGCAGAAACAACCTACCTTTTACTCTTTCTTTCCTCCTTTTTTCTATTTGCTAGTTTATACTCCACAAATATAAGTTTCCATTAGATTAGCTTATTAATTTAGGTCATCCATCCTTGGTCTGCTCTGTTAATTTAAGTCTTATCTCTGCTATGACCCAGTGTTGCCCAAATCAATAAATACCACTACTATTTTCTCAGGCCTTCAATCTTTAAAAGAACCTTAATTCATGTCTTTTTCTTAATCCTCACACTTGATCTGTCAGAAAATCTTCTCCCACATCTACCTCCCTTTTAAGACCTCCACTTGTGCAGCATTCTTGTCATCCTGTCCCACTGACTATTAGAATTTTTTAAACTACTCTCTACCTTCACTCCTATAGTACTATTTTAAGAGTATGACCCTTTTACAACATAAATCAGATCGTCCAAAGGCCTTGACACAAGCCTTTGGATGATCACCCCTTCACTCTAGAATTAAGTCAGGCAAGCTCACCATGGGCTCTAACATCTTATACCCTCTGGCTCTGAAATCCACTTCCTCCCATGATCAATTGGCTCTACTATGTCTGCTCACTACTCTGTTCTTTAAACATATCAAGCAGACTTTGTTGAGGAGAAATAAGTGAAGGAATGAAGGGTGTTACTCCAATGGAGCACCCTTTTAACATAGCCATGAAACCAAGGAAAAGGATATTTCATGTTAAACCAGTGGTTTTAAAGGGCATTAATGTAGTGAAATAATAATAATAAATGAAATAATAAATAATAATACATTTAATTCCATGACACAATGTCCATTTGTCCAACAAAACTTACAGAATTTTACAGCTGACAGTGAAACTATAGATATGATTAATATAATTATCTTACTTCAGGGAATCTAGCCGTATATATAATATTTGTTAGAGCAGTTTTATGTTTGCAGACAATTGACCAGATAGAGCAGAATGTTCCCATAGACCCCACTTTCTCTGGTCACTTTTTTCCTTGTTATTAAAATTTTGCATTACTGTGGTACATTTGTGATAATTAATAAAACAGTAATGATTCATCATTATGAACTAAAGTCTATAGTTTACATCAAGATTGGCTCTTTGCAGTATACAGTTCTATAGATTTTAAGAAACACATAACATCATTGTAAGCCCTAAAAATTTCCTGTGTCCGACCTGTTCACATCCTTTCTCTCTGTCTCCATGCTCTTGGCATGCATTAATCATTTTTTGTGTCTGTACAGTTTTGTCTTTTCAAGATTGTCATAGGTTTGAAATCATATACTATGTGGCTTTTTTATACAATCTTCTTTTTTTTAATTTTTTATTTTTATTTATTTATGATAGTCACAGAGAGAGAGAGAGAGAGGCAGAGACATAGGCAGAGGGAGAAGCAGGCTCCATGCACCGGGAGCCCGACGTGGGATTCGATCCTGGGTCTCCAGGATCGAGCCCTGGGCCAAAGGCAGGTGCTAAACTGCTGCGCCACCCAGGGATCCCTACAATCTTCTTTCATTAAGCAATATGCCTTTTGTTTTTTTCTATGTATTTTTATGACTTTATAGCTCAATAATTTTTATTGCTGATTATATTGCATCATATAGATATATCACAGTTTCTATATCCATTCACTTTTTGAAGGATATTTTGGTTGCATCCAGTCTGGAGCAACTATAAATAAAGCTGCTATAAACATTCATGTGTGGGTTCTTGTGTGGATCTAAGTTTTCAAATTCACTCAGGTAAATACACAGGAGCACAATTTCTAGATCCCAGGGTAAGACTATGTTTAGCTTGTAAAAAAAAAAAAAAAAAAAAAGCCAACCTATCTTCTATTGTGACTGTACATTTTGTATTCCCACCATGTGAATGAAAATTCCTGGTGCTCTAAATTATCACCAGCATTTGATATCACCCATTTTTCTTTTCTTTCTTTATTTTAGTCATTCTAACCAATGCTAAGTGGTGTCACATGTGGTTTAGCCTGCAACTATCCAACGATTTATAATGCTGGCCATCTTACATTTATTTCTCTTCTGTATATCTTCTTTTTTTCTGGTTCTGTTTGGATCTTTTACACATTTTGAATTGGATTGGTTTATTTCTGTTGTTGAGTTTTAGGAGTTTTTTTTTTAATATTTTGAATACAATTTCTTTTTTTTTTTTAAGATCTTATTTATTTATGAGAGACACAGAGAGAAAGTAAGAGAGAGAGCACAAATTGGGGAGAAGGGCAGAAGAAGAGGGAGAAGTGGGCTCCCCATTGAGCAGGGAGCCCAATTTGGGGCTCCAAGCAATCCCAGGATCCTCAGGTCATGACCTAAGCCAAACGCAGATACTTAACCAACTAAGCCACCCAGGTGCCCCCGAATACAAGTTTTTTTTACCACATACTGTATTTTACAAATGTTTTCTACCAGTCAGGAGCTTGTCTTTTCATTTTCTTGTGTCTCTTACAGGGCAGAGGTTATGAATTTTAATGAAGCCAACTAATCAGATTATTTTTTCTTTCATACATCATGCTTTTGGTTTTGTATCAAAAACTCATTACTGACCTTAAATTTGTGAACAAAGTCTATAAATTAAAAAGACAAAAGACCAACCATCCTAACCAGGAGAAATTGCATAATGTAAGAGAAACTTAAAGCCTAAGTATGCACTTCAAAACAAAGTATAATTCCCATTCCTTAAAAATGGGGGGGTGGTGGAAATGGTATGAAAAGAGAGTTGGATCATGTATTTGATTCTAAGAACTGCCTTACCACAAATTGGGTGGCTCAAAACAACAGAAACTTAATCTTTCACAGTTCTTGAGGTCAGAAGTCTGAAATCAAGGTGTCAGCAGGGCTCTCAGCAAGTCCCCCTTCCTTGTAATATTCTAGCTTCTGACTTTTGCTGGAAATGCTTAGCATCCTTGGCATGTGGCAGCATTAACTACTTCCTGTCTCCATCTTCACATGGTATTTCCCCTCTGTGTCTGTTTTCTGTGTGTCTTATAAAGGACACAAGTAACTAGGTTAGTGTCTATCTGTGTGGGTGGCCGTGACAAAATATCATAGACTGGGTGGCTTAAACACAACAATTGTTAGAACACAGTTCTGGAGACTCTAAGTCTAAAGATCAGGATGCTGGCACCTTCTCTTTCTGGTGAGGACCCCCTTCCTAGTTCACAGATGGCAGCTTTCCCTCTATGTCCCCACATGGCAGAAGGGACGAGGGAGATCCTTGGGGTCTGTTCTATAATCTCACTCATAAGGGCTCTGTCCTTATGACCTAATCACCTCCATAGACTCCACCTCTTAATACAATCACATTGGAGATTAGGATTTCAACATATGACATCTGGGTGTGCACAAACATTCAGCAGTACAATACACCCTTATCGAAAGTGACCTCATCTTAACTTATTACATATGCATAGGCTAATTATATTTCCAAATACTGCTACATCTGAGGCTCCAGGTGAACATCAATTTTTTTTTTTAATTTATTTATTCATGAGAGAGAGAGAGGCAGAAGGAGAAGCAGGTTCCATGGAGGGAGCCTGACGTGGGACCCGATCCCAGGACTCCAGGATCATGCCCTGGGCCGAAGGCAGGTGTTAAACTGCTGAGCCACCCAGGAATCCCCTGGACACCAATTTTGAGGGAAAATTATTCAACCTAGTATAGGTCATAGATAGGAATACATTGTGTGCACTTTCATTTGAACATGAAAAAACTACAACTGCTTAAAAAAAATGGGAATGATAATAAAGCACTGTAAATAAACTTACTAAAAAAAGAAAAAAAGGAAACCTCCATAAATAAAGATCATCTATATTTTTATTTAAAAAAAGTAAGTTTTGGGATGCCTGGGTGGCTCAGTGGTTGAGCATCTGCCTTTGGCTCAGGGCGTGATCCTAGAGTCTCAGGATCAAGTCCCACATTGGGCTTCCTGCATGCAGCCTGCATCTCCCACTGCCTATGTCTCTGCCTCTCTCTCTGTATCTCTTATCAATACATGAATAATATAATAAATAAATAAATAAATAAATAAATAAGTTTTACCAAATGGAAAAATGTTGTTAAATGAACTTAGGAGATATCTGAATTCTCTATAGGAAGGTGGTAGTGTTTGCAATGTGAACTGAATCCTCCATGGCCACCTGTGAAATAATTAATGATCCACAGAGACTTTGAACATGTTCTCCATCACGTAAGCTGTGGGGGATATGACAGAGGATATGTTCCCAATATCATGCTGTATGTTTGTCTGCACTGAGAAATTAAAAAAAGAATCTACTTGTAAAGCATCCTCATCCATTCTTATATTTAAAATACAATTTGAAGGAAAAGTAGCTTCAACAGCCTATTTTGTTACTGGACTGTTGATGTTTATTGTCATGACAAACTATTCTCCTTAAAACAAGTTAACAATAGGCAGGATGGTTCTGTTGTTTGAGTGAAAATTTAATTTGGGGGTGTGTATATATTTGACAATTATCTATGTTTATCATAGCACAATCTCTACCACAAGCATGTTCAAAAACAGCAAATGAGTGGAAACAAATTCACAAACATAATTATAGAAAATATTTTACATTTAAAACAGTAATTCTGGGCAGCCCAGGTGGCTCAGCACTTTAGCGCCGCCTTCAGCCCAGGGCGTGATCCTGGGGACCTGGAATCAAGTCCCAAGTCAGGCTCCCTGCTTGGAGCATGCTTCTCCCTCTGCCTGTGTCTCTGTCTCTCTGTGTCCCTCATGAATAAATAAATAAAATCTTTTTAAAAAATAATAAAAAAATAGTAATTCTTAATTCCTAGGCTGATTAGAGGAAAACTGAAAAATTAATAGCATTGATAAAATTAGATAAAATGTTTCTTACATTTAATACCTTATTTTAAAATGGAAAATATCAGTTCAATTGCTAACAATTACAAAATTGTTTCTCTGAAGTTATGAAGAAATTATATGTATGTCAATTATACTCAAATAAAACAAAATAAAAAGAAGTGATAAATATGGGATTTGTGTAAATGCTAGAATGGAAATGTGAGAGAAAATTTCCAGCAATTCAATATTAAGAGATGATGCACCAAGTGTATGTAGTTACCCACGTCTGAACACAGAAGAAGGAGCTTGTGGCAAATAGATTGTATTTTAAAGTTATACTGAGCCAAGTGTCCTCAGTTAAGTCTCTCAGTTTCATATTCAAACTTAAAATAATAACTACTCTGCAGAATTGGGAGGACTCAAGAAATAGTAAGTGAAGCCACTGAGAATATGTCACAATATACGCTCCTGTCAATGGTTTTGGCGGTTGTTGAGTATGTGTCCCTAGATGGAGGGTGTCCACATGAGCATCTGACAATTCCTATATGCCTTATATTTCTTTTCCTCATATAATAAGGAGTAAGGCCTGGAAAATGACGTTTCTGACACTCCGTCATCATCACAGTGTCAGTTAATATTTCAGGTATAGAAAATAAAATACACTTTTCTGGGTAACTACAGATGAATGTGCAAAGCCTCAGCTGTTTCCCCAAAGCAATTCCTCATAAGATGCCTTTGTCACTAAACTAATACCACAAGTGTACAATCATGTTTTAAAAATAAAATATTTAATAGTTTCTCACATCTCTCTCCCTGATTCAAACTGCAAAAGAAGGAATATCTTTGTGCCTTGAATAGCAAGGGATTAGAGGAGTATCAATCACATTTTAGGTGCTTAGTAAATATTAATTGACCAACGATCAAAACGACGTTATAAAAATGAAGTGCGTTCATATCATGGTCTCTTTCAGGGAGATATAAATGCTCTCTATCCATAAATCCTGAGTTTAAAACCTGTAGGCCTATGCAATTCTCTACGTTCTGAATTCTCATAAAATCTGCCTAGAAATCCTAGTAAGAACTGCTTCCACAACAACAATGGCGTTGAGGGGGTGAATGTTCATTCTTGTGTATGGGTGATTCAAACAGAATATTGATTTGGAATAAAGAAATAAACTCATGATGAATGTATGAAAGAGGATTATGAATAATCTTATTTTAATTATATATCACTAGTAAAAAAGCCCTCAGGAAAATATTTCCCAAAATAGAAATTGAGGTATTATTCCTTAATCAACTTAATTTACAACTTTTATAGTAAGGAGATAAGTTCCTTTTATCTTTACATGTTTATCATCTGGTTTATATTAAATTTATATTATTCAATAAGGGATATTCTGAATTCCAGGCATATTTACCATCAAACACTGATTGTGGTATTTTAATTTAAAAATACCACAGAGGTTATCAAATAAACTTAATGATTAAGTATTATGGTTACAATTTGGAATGGAGGTAAATAATATTTTTGTTTCATTCACTTATATTGACATCTTGTTTTTTGTCAGAAGAAAAATTAAATGTAAATATGCATAGAGATATTCTTGTCATGTTTACGTTAACAAACATTTACAAAGAGATACATTGTTTTTAACTAACATGTTTTGAAATTAAGAACTCTATGCTTTATTGATAAAAATTTTGGAAATACTACTTATGCTGTCATTTGTACATTCTTGAAATTGTTTTTAACCTATTGTTACAAAGTTAAAACTTATTTTGACTAATTTATAAAATTGTTATCCATTAGTTCTTCACATAGTGAAATAAAAGTTTGGCCTGGTATTTAGCCTGAGGTATAGTTAGATACCCAGGGATCACTAAAGCTATACTTTGCAATGCCAAATAGAAAGCTGGATCTTTGTCCTATTTACTAGTGTGAAAACAGATGTCTATTAATCTAGTTGTCAATAGTCAATTTAAAATATATTAAATTTACCTTCAGGACTTGACATTTAAAAAAAACTATGAACAGAGGAAAGTTTACTTTTATAAGTAGAGATAGGGTGTGATTTTCTTTATAATTTTTTTAGTGAAGACACTAAAAATTATATTCTACTAAAATATGATTCATAAACATCAGTCAAAAGTATACCTCAAGTACTGTGGTCTAAATATTTCTAGTTATGCTGAAAAGCACATTTGGTGAGCCCAGCCTCTCAGATTTGAGCATAATCCAGCATGTGTTGGAACTGCCTTGAGCAAATAGTCACATTTCTCACATTTCCCTCTTTTTTTTTCCTTCACTTTTCATTCTGATTTATTTATGCACTTACCACATCCCAAGCAACCTATATATTAAATATAACATCCTATCTAGGACAAATATGTAATGTGTAGTAAGTAAAACAGACATCAGAATATTCCAAATTGTGCTCAAAATAATTTTTCTAGCTCCATGTTTGATCAGGAGGAGGGATTCATAACTTACCACTGCATTTTCAGTTGTAGATAATTTGATATTTTAGTCAAAATAAATAATAAAATTAAAGACTCTATCAAATTTCCTCATATCAAATTATGCAGTTGGTTAAAAATAGATTTTGGTAAATAAATGTAATCCATGTACTCTAAAAATTGAAGTAAACTAATATTATATAAAATGAATAAACATGAGAATTGTTTCCCTAGGTCTTTCCCCCTATCCACACAGTTTGCCCTATAAATGAAGATTTAGATATGCTCCAACGGGAAGTTTTATTTTCATTAATCTTAAATCTCTGAGATATAAGGATCATAGAGGAGTTTTGAGAGTCCTTATTCTTGTTAAATGACTATAAAATTGTGATTATACAAGTCACTTAGATACACAATTTTTAAAAATACTGCTGACAGTCTTTTTATCATCGAGCCCATGGGTCTTCTTTATTGCTGCTGCAGTCAAAATGTAGACTTTGATTGACATTCTCCAGGAAGAAAATTCTAAGAATAATAATTGGATATTCTGTAACATTGTTAGCTCTGTTGCATTTTCTTAGTTTGACATTTTACAAAACCCTACTCTCTTTATTTGCAGGATAGAATTGAAAGTTTGTGGAGACTTAGGCAACTTTTCTGGAAATCTGCCAATTAGGTAAACAATTGAGATTGGAATTAGTATGGTTTATGATACGTTTAATATAGAAAATGCAAAAAATAAAAGCAACAGCATGAACAGTTTGCTATCACCTCCTAGAAACCAACTTATTCTGGGTCTTTAGAATTTCTTTTTTTTTTTTTTTCTTTGATCTCTGTATGAAAACTTTGTATTGAGTCATATATTTTATATAATAAAACTCCCTTCTATAATGATATGGTTGTATGTTAGTAAATGTCACATATAAATATGGCTATTATATTACAATGTGTTCAACAGCCAACACTTTCAATTTCATATAAATCTGACTGCCACAGTACATTTCCTTTTAGATTCAATTTAAAACCCAAACCCAAGGAACATGTATTGTGTGTATAATTTATGCCACACTTCATGCTCTATACTTGAAATAAAAACATCACTATGACAGAATTCCTGCTCTCAAAGTATCGCACAACTAGTTGGGAAGAAATTCGCCAGTAAATACACAATACGATAAATACCAGATTAAGTAAAAAACAGGTGTACAGAGAGCCTAAAATAGGGAGGACCATTGTGTTATATTCAGAAAGTTTAAATTGTTTGATTATGTTATGGCAGTGATAACAGTACACACATAGTTGCTGTATTCTCCTTCTGTCAAAGCCTATCATTTAAAAATTCTATTCTTTTTGTTCAATTGGTACTATTCATGCAAGAGTCATCTTTTACCTTAGTTATTTTTACTTTCACACAAAATCTACTGGACCAAGAGAACAAATCTTCGCTTTTATTATATGTAGCATATTCATTTCCTTACATTTGTCTCTCCAGATGACAGAGAGAATATAGTCAAAGGATTTCTAATATAATAAAATCTAGAGAAAACAAATGTATTGGTATTTAGCAAAATATCCTCTCCTAAATTATTTATTCCTTTCCAAAGCAAAAAATGTTTGCCCTTTTTAGGCTTAGTTCATTGACCACTGGTAAAAATTATAGAATGATCATCATTTGTAGCCTATACTAAACCAGAATCAAATTGACACCACACATCTTTGAAAATTTGAGAAGTAATAAAGAGACCAAAGGTCTACTTAGCACCCATATTAGGAACAGATCAAGTAAAATATATCCCACTTCTTATCCCATGGAATAAAATGACTGGATCTATCATTTACAGAAATCATCCTGCATTAATTTGTAGTCATTTAATGAAAAATACTTTTAAATACTGAGTAAAGGGGCAGGCAGGTCTAGGTAGAGGGAGATAGTTAGGGGGCCAGGAATCAGGCTCATAAAAATCCCCAAAATGGGTCAGCCTGGGTGGCTCAACGGTTTAGCTCCAACTTCGGCCCAGGGCATGATCCTGGAGGACCCCGAAGTGGGTCCCTGTTTGGAGCCTGCTTCTCCCTCTGCCTGTGTCTCTACCTCTCTCTCTCTCTCTTCCTGTCTCTCATGAATAAATAAAATCTTTAAAAACAAAATCCCAAAAATGTGGACATGAAAGGAAACCAGACATAAACAAACCAGGGCATCCAGTCCCAGGCATCAGAGGTGGGGTCTTCCTACAGCTATAACAGCTACTTTCACCAACAAAGAATTACTAAACTCTAAAAGGAAGTAAGCCATTAAAGGTGTTATCACTAGTCCTTACTCAATGGTGATATCAATAGATATGTTAAAAGTCATTTAGGTTCCCTGGTGGGCTTTCAGTAAAAGACCAACCCTACAAGCCCCCAGTGGCAACCCTGTTGGGACCCATTTCACTGCTGAAAACTTTCTCTGTATCTTTGCTTAATAAACTTCTATTGCTTTACTTACTCTCCTTTGTCCGGAAGATTCATTCTTTGACTCCTTGAGACCAGAATGTCGCCCTCCCGCTTCAAATACCTTGAATTCACCTGTCCTTGTTTACAGAAGATACCACGAAGCAAACGGTGAGATGTATAGATGATTATAAGAGTATAGGATGATCAGATACTTGAGATTAAGAATATGCTTACTGTATTATTATTATTATCATTACTTTCTTTGTGCTTTGAATCAGTCTGCAGCAAAAACTGTTACCTCAGGAAACAGATCTTGAAACTACATCATGGAATGTACCTAGACACACTGCTCAGCTTTTGTTTTCTTTCTCTTTAATTTTTAAGACTTTGGCCGGAGTGCAGTATCTGGCATATGTTATGAACAGACACACACACTCTCACAGATGAAAAACTAAATTCTTTACCCTTCCTATATGTCATTTTTTCTTGGCTATTGATACAAATGGGTTGATTTCCAAAGAATTTATTTTCCTAAATTCAAATAAAAAGAGAATGAAATGTTACTGCCAGGAAGGAAGATCTTCCTCTGCCCCATGACCCTTCTAGAGTCAAATTGACACGAGACGGATTAACAGGAGAAAATCAAATTTAATAGCATAGGTACAGGGAATTCATACAGACAGGAAATTTCTAAGACAATGAGGGAACATGAAGCTTATATGAGCTAAGGAGAGGTAAAGGGTCTCAGGATACAAAAGGGAGAAAGCAGGGATCCCTGGGTGGCGCAGCGGTTTGGCGCCTGCCTTTGGCCCAGGGCGCGATTCTGGAGACCCGGGATCGAATCCCACGTTGGGCTCCCGGTGCATGGAGCCTGCTTCTCCCTCTGCCTGTGTCTCTGCCTCTCTCTCTCTCTCTGTGGTGTGACTATCATAAATAAATAAAAATTTAAAAAACAAAACAAACAAACAAAAAAAAAAGGGAGAAAGCTCATTAGCAAGAAGATGGAAAGAGATGTTTGGGAAAAGCAGGTTGCCCTATTTTGCAGATAGGTTCCTTAGGTGAAGGGGGATCTCTGTTAATAGCTCTTTTCCAGATACAGGCTCTCCTTTCCAATGTAAATTTAGGCACTCCTAAGGGAGGCAGAGAGCTTTTCCCGTATCTGCTGGGTTTTGATTACTTTTCACTCCAAATAAAATTTGTGCCAATGTGCCCCATATTGGAGCAGTCTGCCCTGAGCTCCTACACTATCTTAATAATGTTAATCAAAAATAATGATAAGATACTGCCACACACCTATTGGAATGGCCAAAATCCAAGAAACTGATAATATAAACTGCTAGCAAGTATACAGAGAAACACAAAATCTCATTCATTACTGATGAAAATGCAAAATGATACATGAACTTTGGAAGGCAGTTTGGCCATTTCTTACAAAACTCGACATAGTCTTATCCTAAGTTCCAGCAAACATGCTCCTAGGTATTTACCCAAATGATTTAATAACTCCTGTCCACAAAATATCCACACAGATATGCTATAGTACCTTATTCATAATGACAAAAAAAAATGGAAGCAACCAAGATGCTTATTCTAGGTGCATGGACAAACATTAAAACAAAAGGGCTAGAGGATTGCTTAGATAAATTTCTTATTCTAGGCCTGAGGTACAAAATTAAAGAGATTAACCTAAAGCATCTCATATTGTGAGAAAGAAAGCACCAACACACACACACACACAAAAAAAAAAAAAAGAAAGAAGAAAGAAAGAAAGAAGAAAGAAAGAAAGAAAGAAAGAAAGAAAGAAAGAAAGAAAGAAAGAAAGAAAGAAAGAAAGAAAGAAAGAAGAAAAAGAAAGAAAGCACCAACACACAGAAGGCTAGCTAAGGACAAAGCACAAACTCACACCCTGCAACCCCCGACCCCAGGTGGGAGATGTGTGACATTCCTCAGGCACTCCAGGCTTCCCTAGGCATTTTTATCAATGACTTAACTTCTAGAAGGAAATGTAGATACAATTAAATGTCTTATAACCGCAGCCCATTGACAGATACCTGAAGTAGGCAGAGTGTAATGTTCCTCCAGGAAGCTCCCAACTGTCATGTTATTGCTCTGCTAGAGGAAAAAATTACCTTAACTTGACAATGGCAAGGCGTCCACTGTTTTCTAGGTTCTCGTTAGCATATGAAACTCCTTTTGAAACCTCGCTCTTCCTACCTCCCCTAGCTCCCAAGTATAAAATCAGCCTCCTCTCACAAGCTCCGGGCCTTCCTCCCCACAGGTCCTGTCTCTGGATTTTAATAAAGCCACCCTTTTGCACCAAAGACCTCTTAAGAATTCTTTCTTGGTCATCGGCTCCAGACCTCACCTGTATTCCAAAACTACATCACCTACATATGCACTAATGAGTACCTATCAAAGGTCACCAGAGCCAACTGCAAAAGCTCCCAATGGCCAAAACAGGAATAATTTTAACTAAAAAGTAAATAAAATGGTTTGGGTTTACAACTCCAAGTATACAAAAATTTTCAATGAGACTAAAATGACATAGATTAGTGATTGACTAGATTTATGAGGAACCAATTTCCTATCCAAACAAAATTCCAAATAATCCCTATACATTCTGTCCTCATAAAAGTGGATCATAACTTTCCACCACTTAGGCATAGGCTTTCAAAAAGTATGGTGTAGAAAGATGCAAGGTGGAGGGGAATCATATAAAGTGGAGACACTTGGCAAATATGACTGACTCATCCAGGGGTAATCAAGACAGCATGCACGGCAACAACTCCTGTCATCAGCATGATGTAATGTGATGAAATTGGCACCTGCTGTGACCTTCCTCTCCAAGCCCATCACCCCAATCTTATCATGAAAAAACATCAAATTATCAGATTTCCAGAGAAGGACATCCTATAGATTACCAGACCAGTACTCCTCAAAACTGTCAATGTCAGACAAATCAAGAAAAAAACTTAGAAACTGTCATAACCAAGAGAAGTCTAAGGAGATAAGATGAATAAATGTAATGTGGTATCTTGGGTGGGATCCTGGGTGGGAAAGAGAAAAAAAGGACATTAGGTAAAAACTATATATAGAATATCTACACTATACTGTGTGCGTGTGTGTGTATGCGTGTATATCAATCATATAAGAACACTCCTGATCTACAAACCAAGATAGATGGTGACTTATCCCTCTGGCCATCCCCATACTGGAGCTTCATGCAGTAAGGATGAAAAGCAGGGTGGAGTGAAAACATTTTAAGCAGGGGAAAGGAGATTCAGTTCAGTCCATCAACTACAGTGTTTAGGGATTTCCTGACAGGCCAAGAAATGATGATGGCTAGGAACTTAGCCTATCACATGTGGATATTGATGAAGTTTTGGAATATAGGTGAGGTCTGGAGCCAACAATCAAGAAAGAATTCTTGAGACGTCTTTGGTGCAAAATGGTGGTCTTATTGAAGCACGGGACTGGACCCACGGGGCAGGAAGAGTTGCTGCCCCTGGCTTGTGAGGGGTGGCTGATTATATATCCAAGGGTTGAGGGAAGTAAGCAAAAAGGGAGATATTAAAAGGATTTTCATATGTTAAGGAAGACCAACAAGATACTGGAGGCCTTGCCATTGTCAAGTTAAAGACTGCTTTTCCCTCTAGCAAGGTATTAACATTAGAACAACTAGAAGCTTCCTGAGGAATGTCACACATGCCTCACCCCAGGCAGAGGTCCTTTGCCAGATACCAGCTGTGCTTTGTCCCCTGGTAGCCCTGTTCCTTCAGCAGATATTACTACGCAATCATAAACACAAAAAGCTGAAAATACTGTTATTCAAATAACATATATACATTGTTTTAGAGTATACATTTAACATGCCACTGATACCCAATATCCTTCAAAATCTTTAAAGAAGGGGGGCTCCTGGGTAGCGTAGTCAGTTAAGTGTCTGCCTTCTACCGGCCATGATCTTGGGGTCCTGGAATCAAGTCCCACGTCTGGCGAATCCTTGAGTCTAATCCTCCCTCTCCCTCTGTTCCTCACCCCACATGTGCTTGCTTTCTTTCTCTCTCTCTCAAATAAATAAAATCTTAAAAAAAAAAAAACTTCAAAGAAGAGATTATTATACACTAAATTTTCCTTCATACTCACTCAAGACGTTAGTATGTTATTTTATTTTTTCCTTTCCCTACCTCTTCTAGTGGAAGCAAGCAGAGCACTGAGTCACCAGGCGTGGGGTCATTTTCCCCAGCAAGTAGCTAATTCTCCTGCCATTATCTCAATTTCAGATGGCAAAGTTTGCAAAGGCAAAAGGTTTTTATTGTTTTGCTTTGGAGAGGAACAGACAATACTTTTTGAAGTCCAGGAGCATTTTCATATAGCTAGGTCAAAGTTCAATGCAAAAATAGCTTCTAAGAACATACTGTAATGTTCTTAGTAATCAGCTAGCTTGTGATGTCTGCCATTAAGTGCTCAAAGCAGGGATAATTTTTAGTTGGAAGATGTAATATTAAAGCCAGGACTAAAATTTTTATGTTAAAACTCACCTCCAAGTCTTGATTCTTTTAGCATGAAGCCCAGTGAGTCTTATCAGTGTCCTTAGTGTGTAATAAATTATAGAAACTCCTCTTCTTAAGAAACTCATTACCAGAAGCAAAATTATACAACAGAACGAAGTCTCAACTGTGCCCACCAAAAAAAAAAAAAAAAAAAAAAATTTTTTTCTGTCATTTATATTATGTTACTATGTGATTAAATACAAATGGAATCAAAACTGCTTTTCTATTACCTAAGCTATCTGTAACAAAGGACATTCCTTTATCAAAACTGGTCATTTTGACCCTAAGCTGATAAACTTATTTCACTATGGTTTGATTTTATACGAACACTTGTGTTTACTGACTGTCAAGGTTATACCATACAGGCAGCCTACTGATCACAATGTCATTTTTTTTTCCTGGAATATTTTTAGTTTTTTTCAGTAAGACCTGGTCTATTCATTATCCAACTATCATATATAGAACTCTCCTGGTGACTCAATAAAATAACACAGGAGGCTTCAGACACAATGTGTCAATGTGGCCAGTTAGCTCTTGCTCTGTGGTTCCCAGCTTTATCCTTTCGTTTTGGATCAAGGAGCAGATGGCCATCAATAAGTGAAATGATGTTCAACTGGGCAATCCAGCCTTTGTAGGTGCACACATAATTTATTAAAACAGAACATCCAGCCATACATAAATCCCAGTGTTCCTTTCTTTTGCTGCCATTTCCTTTACTCTTATTCATGGAAAAGTGGCCCTGCCTATTGATGACATACCTGAGCAAGTACGTAAAGTTCATAACTTTGAGTTTATTTAGTTGTGTTTGCCAAATAACTAAGATGTCATTTCTTCTGGCAGATAAATTTGTATTTAGCTTTAAAATGAACACTCCTATTCACTAAGTGGGATTATGTTTTCTGTTACTACCTAGTTGCATTCATTCGGTTCAGTCAGCAAATATTTGCTGAATGCTTGCTATGCTATTCTAGGGCCTAGTAATGTAACAAACAACAAATAATCCATATAAAGTCCACAGGGAACTTAGATTTTAATGGGGATTAGAAAGGAGGAACAAAAATATTATGAGTACTAACATTTATTGGGTTATCACAATGTGCCAGTCATTGTTCTGATTCTGTTTATATAGTAACTCATTTATCTTTATAATAATCCTATCAAGTTGAAAACGTTATAACCATTCTACAGATCGAGACTGAGGCATATAAATATTAATCAAAATCATCCTACTTTCATACAACTGTGGAGTGGCATAGCTTCTGACTCATACAATCTCAACAAAAGTGATCTAAGAAATGAAGTTATAATAAATGCTATGAATCAAGATGGAGAGTTCTATTCAACTACAGAATCATGTGTCTTGGTAGTTTAGTGGGAGTACATTGGGAGAAGACCCTACAACCATGGCATTTGAATAAGGACCTAAGAAAACGAAGAAACTTCCATGTGTCTACATAAAGGAAATATGTTCCAAACAAGGAGAACAGGTGCCAAGTTTTAAGGCAGATGAGCTTCGCTTAGCTAATGGACACCAAGGACATACAGTGATGAGATGTGAAAATGACAGAGTGGCAGAAGAGGGACCAAATCATGAGGTATCTAAAGGTGAAGGATTTCACTGTGAGTTAGGGAAGAAGGCCACTGGAAATTTTGTAGGAGAAAATGAACGTGACATAACTGAATTTAATAACAGCTGAAAGTAGTCACTGTGTAACCACTGGGAGGGAGTGGATACAGTAAGAGTGCTAAGAGGCTGAGTAATCAATAAATGATGGATTTTTTTTTTTGTCACAAGATATCAATCTGCATTTGCCTTCTCTTATTATTGTACTCCTGTGAGTCGTTTTCTCCTTTTGATTGCATGTTTAACTTAAATGAATTTTCAAAGAGACTGTCTTTATAATTATAATGTGAAAGGTAATCTCTTGGAGGTAAATTTGCAGGTGTTTGGACTTTGGAAACGTGCCAAGGCTGGCATGATAGAAAGGAGATGCCCTGACATGTGAACAAGATATGACGGTAACTTGGATCAGGAAAACGATGGTGGAGGTAGTGAACAGATGGCTGTTGGGGGAATAATTTGAAAATAGATCTTGTAGAATTTTCTGAATGGCTGACTGTGGATGTGAGAGCCGATTGAGGGGCTGAGATTTGATCAAGGGTTGAGTTGGGCCATGTGAACCTAGGGGTGATTATCAGACATCCCAGTGAAGATGCTGTGTAGGCAAGCTGGGATCTATTGGACTTGGCATCTAGAAAGAGGAATAGTGTGGAGGTTAAATTTGGAAAGGACTGCCCTTAAAGTCAGGAGGCAGGATGTTCATTTAAGGAGTGTGTGGAGTTACAGAAGAGAAGCTGTTACAGAAGGTAACACTGTACCTTTCAGCATAGAGACAGCAAATACTGAATATTTGAAGAAGGAAACTGGGAAAGACCTTAAAATAGGAGGACAAACTTGAAAGTGCGAGGTTACGGAAGTCAAGTTACTAAAGAAGAAAAGTTTGTTTCCTAGTTTTAATCCAAAAGAATACAAAGCTATTTTGTGAAATCCACTGCAGTGAAAATGAAGGACTATGCACTTGGTCATCGTTAAAGATAGTGGCCACACCAATTTAAAAGTAGTTCTTGGTGAAAGCCTGATGCAGTTTGATTCAAAATAATTTACTAAATTAAATTAAGACAAAATGTAAAAGCTCCATGAATTGTTTTTTTAAAGATTATTTATTTATTTGAGAGACAGAGAGAGAAAAAGTGCATGAGCTGGGGGAGGGGGGCAGAGAGCAAGCAAGAAGCAGGCTCCTCACTGAGCAGGGATTTCAACGAGAGCTTGATCCCAGGACCTGAGCTGAAGGAAGACCCTTAACCAACTGAGCCATCCAGGCACCCCTTCATGAATATTTTTGTGAAAAAAATGAAAACCAACAATAAATTTGCAATAGACTTCTTATCGATGCCCTCAAATTGCGTTTTTTTTTGGGGGGGGGGGCGGGGGGAGTCTGTCTGTCTGTCTTCCATAGCACTGGAGTTACAGCTGGATATATGACAGATTCCTTTTCTATGGTTTCTAGATGAATAACTGGCCCTGGCTTCTAGATGATTTTGTGTGGGTTTCTGCCAGCAGGAGTTAGGTAGGGGTGATCTTTCTGCAATAGTAGCTGTTGCGACTGTCTTGCATCCTTATGATTTTCTGCAGCAACTAGAAAAATTGGACCAGTGTTGCTACAATCATTCACCTAGAGGGCTTTTTTGTTTGTTTGTTTTCAGCAGTCCCAATGATTTTGTAAGCTCTTAAGTCCCTGTATTAAATCTCTTACTGATTAAAATAGTGGTTTCTATTTCCTGTGTTATCCCCAGACAGATGGAGACAGGTAGTGCCTCCCCCATATCAGAAGGGTGCAGGATACACTATTATTCTTTGTGCCCTTCAGGTGAAAAGAATCTTAAGTAGGTTCATACAAATAACAGACTCTGAAAAATGAAAACTAATTCTCCTGACGTCAATTCCATGTGTCTTGCTTTTTATCTATCATCTATCTATCTATCTTTATTTATTTATCTTTTAATTAATTGTTTTAGTTTTTAAAAATAATATGCATATATGAGAGATAGGAATTATAATAATTATACTTGAAAAACAATACAGTCTGTGTTTCTTAATTTTAAAATTTTGATGAAAAGTGATGACTAAGGAAAACATGTATAGGTCTAGGTATCACCCCTGTTCCAAAAATAAACCACCTGTTAGGAACTTATGTAATATTTTGCAACTGACATTTTGCCCAAGAGATGTTGCACAAAAAGTCTGGGGGAAGAATGAAGAAACCCTCAAGAAAGGGGAGCAGGAGAAAGAGTACTTTGGCGCCTGTCAGTATGGCCTGTGGGAATGTGTATCTACAAGGTGGAGGGCAGGTCTCCTGCCTGGGAGACCATTACCCAAGGAGATGACAGGGAGGTAAAAAGCAATGTTGAGCACCAGCACCCAGGACTGAGGCCCCAGACCACACCAGGGAAGCTCCAGGTTCTGTCCCTGGAGGGACTCTGGCAATCTTTTTGCACATACTGATATGAAAGGACATGGGAGGGTAGGGGAAGTATCTGCAATTAAGCTCCTGGACAAATATCCCCACTCCCTAAGGTCAATATAAGGCTTCTTAACATCCAAAAAAAAAAAAAAAATCACAAAACATAATTGAGCAACTTTCCTAATAAATACCAGATGGTAAAATTCAAAAGGAGAATTTTAACAAATAAATTAATCTGCAGAATAAAAGTGACATAAGACAGAGATCTAAATCTAGACTGCCTACAAAGAGAATTGCCACATTACTAACATTTTGAGCTTAATTTAGGGACTTTTTTTTTTTTTTTTCTTAAATGTATAAGCAACGTGGATCTAATGTACTCTTTAGGTTAAACTTCCAAACAATTGAGATGGACTATAACCATGCCCAAAGGCAAAGTGAAATAGTTGATGGCAAAGATGAAGTTAAAACACAGATTTTTTTTTAAAGGTAAAGGATTCTAATTAGCTAATGGATTTTAAAATGCATATAAATATTATAAATCCTGAAACATAAATATGACAGCATTGAAATTTAATCATACAAATATCTTTCTTCTAATTTGACAACCATACCCTGATTATCCAATGCATCATTAAAATAGTTAAGAAATGGGGGGAGAGATTTAATTCAGAACCTTAATAATTTTGGAAGCTGGAGAAAGTTCAACTTATATTGAGAGACTGTAATTTTTCACTTCATTGTTGCTATAAGAAAATACAATGAAACGGAAACTCTAGAAAGGCTACGACAGGCATATCACACCCAAGCAATAACAATTACTAGAGGCTATAACCAAAGAAGGGGCTGCCTGAAAATGCCCATGTTGTTCATTACCCTGTCCAGGCTGTAGTCACACTGTTCACGTTCACATATTCTGCACGAGGCACCGTGAAAAGTCCAAGCGATAAAAAAATATATTCAGAAGAGCGCTAGGCCTCAAAGAAGCCATAACTTAACCAGCAAGTTCAGTCATAATGTGGTTAAACACAACAGAATGTGTCAAGGGACTGATTATGACTCTTGGAGGAGGGTTGACTCTGTTAGGTCAACCAAGTGAACTTCGCAGAGGACAAATGACCAAACTGGAAAGGGTTACAACAAATAAAGCTACGAGCATCCCTCCTGTGTGTCCCTGCTCTTACGTATCATGGCACTTTCACACCTACACAAGACTGCCTTTGGACAGGATGAATAGCATAGTTGTTGAAAATGTATAATAACAATGGAATTTGACTATTTAGATGCAAATCCCAGGCTTTCTGCCTACTTGCTTGGGCAAGCTGCTTAACTTCTTTGCATTTAGTGGAACAACATCTATTTTAGGAAGATTAATCAGTTTTAACTAAGTAAACTAAATTGGAGTGTGAGAGGAATTGTCATTTGTGAGAAGCTTCTTCATTCTGGAGCCAAGACCTCAATGTCCATGTTCTACAACAATTACACATCGAGGATATTTTATCAAGCACAACCATCTCTTGTTAAATATTGGAATATATACCTAAACTTGAATCTTTGCTAAAATCAATAGACATTTTTTTCTATTCCTGTGCATATAATCTGTGCATTCAGCATATATGTTGCCATATTTGTTCCCATTATTAGCCACATTATTACATTCAGTTTTATTGAAAGGTCATCTGACTGTAGGGGAGATATACAGGTATACTCGTTCAGCAACTATTCATTTACTCAACATTGATTGAATTCAACCTTTGCCAAGCCCTGGATTGGTGTAGCTTGGAAAAGTGGTAAAATGGTAATCCAAAGCAAAGTAAAAATAGGAGAAAATGAGTGTTCTTTTGGGAGAAGTGTTCTGCAGATGTTATTTAGTTCATGTTGACTGCTGTTCAAGTCAACTTTCTTCTATTAATTATTCTGACCATAATAGTGTATTTGTCTATTTCTCCTTATAGTTCTGTCAGTTTTTGCTTCACTTATTTTGAAGCTCTGTTATTGGATGCATAAATATTTGGGATTATTATATCCTTTTGATGAATTAACCCTTAATCATTCTGAAATGCCCTCTTTATCCCTGGGAATAGTCTTTGATATGAAAACTTCTTGGCATGAATTTGGTTCTTGCCTTTTTATCCAATCTGACACTATTTAGGTGGTGTCTTCATACCCTGTATATTTAATGTGATTATCATTATTAATGATTTTGATTGAAACAAATAAATGAATCTAAAGATAATAAAAAGAGAAAAAAAGTGACATTTACCCACACATTTACAACTTAAGATGTGTTTGATTCCTGGCTTTGTTTTCCTTCTTCCAGGAGGAAGAGGTCCTTATAGTAGCACAGAACTGTAGCACAGAACTTCTTGTGAGTAATTGCTTTAGCTTTTGTATAGCAGACAAAAGATTTCGCCTTTTTTTTTTTTTTTTGAAAAAAAAAAAAAGATGGAGCTTTCTAATTTGACAGTTTTGTTTTTGTTGTTACTGTGGCTATTGCTGTTTGCCTGTGCTCTGCAGAGGCTAGCCCACTGTCCTCGGGGCTGTGTTGTTACAGAACAGACACCTGCTCTCCTTCTCATCTTTGTTCATCGTGTAAAATATTTTGTTTCTGGCCACTTTTAATTTGTTTTTAATCATAGTTTTTATGCAATTTGATTATGAAATATGCTTTAACACAACTCTCTTCATGCCTTATGTCGAATTTGATGGAACTTTGTTCTGAGAGTTCAAATTATTCCTGAAAGTCATGAAATTTTATCTATTATTTTCTCAAGTATTTCCATTCACTGTGTTCTCTCCTTCCTCATCTTTCGTAGACTCCAGTTTCACATGTATCTAGCCACTTAAAGTTGTCCCATGTTTTTTTCACGTTCTGTTTAACCCTTTCTTGTTTTGAAGTTTTTATCCATAGTTTTTTTTTTTTAATGTCACTTTCTATATTTATTGATATTTTTGTCTCCTCAAGGTCACTAATGTTATCTTCTGTGGTATTTAATTTGCTGATAATACTGTGTGGTGCATTTTTCATCCAAGTTATTGTAAAGGTCATCCCTAGATGTTATTTGTCTTTCTTCACATTGTAAAAATTTTTCTCTACCTTTTCGAACACAAGCAATGTACTTAGAAATTTTTAAGCCCTGTCTGCTAATTCTATCACCTTTGTCATTTACAATTCTGTCTCTAGTGATTGTTTTTGTTCTACTGTGGCTTGGGTTTTCCTACCTTTAGAATGTCTGGTCATCAGTATCCTCTGTAGTCCTCTACCTATATCCTGTGTATTGTGAAGTTTTCCACTTTTGGGAATTATTAGCACTAACTACTCTCAGCCGTTGTATTTCCGATCCAGGTAATTCCTTCACGTCCATTGCTGATGGACTCTTGACTGACAACCCAAGAAAGACCTCAGCAGACGTCCAGTGTTCCTGTTCTCTGTCTCTGTAGTTACCTCCTCTCTGGTACTCTGTCTTGCAAACTGTGGCCATTTTAGTCCTTCCCATACTAATAGTTTCCACTATTCAACCTTGAGAGACTGTAGGGTCTCCTAGGGTTCTTTATGCGTGTCCAGGAGCCTGGAAGCTTGTATGGGGCAGGAAGGTGGGCAATGGTAGAAATCACCTCTTTTTTAGTAATTTCTCAGAAATTGCCCTCTTATACGGAACCATTTTAATTTTTTTCTTATACTTTATTAGGTTTTTCTTTTTCCTTTCCTTTCTCCTCCCCTCCCCCCATAGCTTCAGTAGAAGGGTACAGTTGGTTTGTGTTACTGTGTCCTGCCAGGAGTCAGAATTTAATTATTTAATAAGTTAATCAGGCATAGGCCTTTGTCCCAGATTCTCTTTCTGGTGTACACAGATTAAGATATTTAGTGACACATTTTATGCTAATATTATTCATGACGGCCTCATCAGCAAAATGAAATTATGCTTTAATAACTCAAGATGAGTTAGGAGTTAGTACAAATAAAATTTAAAAAAGAAATCAGTATCTAAAAATTTGTGCTGAGATTATAAGATTCTTATGCAAATATTTGAGTCTGAAAAATACTAAGGTGTATTTCAGCAAACCACTATATATCTTTTCTTATTCAATTTTATAGTTGGAGGACATGTTGAAATAAACAATGCCAAAGTAAATGTTTCTTGACCTCAGCAAAACCATAATAGAAACAAAGAGGCTAATCAGCATAGATTTGGAATCATTCTTATTAAATGAACATAAACTATGTTAAATAATAGTAATCTGTTTCAAAAATGCTATATAATTATTCACCACCTTACCTTTTAAAAATGGCATTCATAAATGCTTTGAATCTTAAATAAAGATCACACTAAGGATAAGCCTAATGTAAATATTAGTTACTTTTACCTATGGAAACATAGCCAAATATTGGCTTTGCATTTATGTTGTCATATTTTTGTATATTGTTTTGGCAGTTTTCTAAACAAATAGAGAAATTACATAATGGGACAGATAAAGAGGGAGTAAAACAAATTTATCTAGTATATGATACCTTTTTTGTTTAAAAAAAACACAGAAAAATGAAATATAATGACCATATTGCTAACAATTTCTCATCTGTTCAACTGATTTTTTAATACATTAAAGTAGCAAGAGTGTTCTGTGTCATTAGTGAATCATTCGTCATCTTTTATTATGGCATTGTCATTTTCTGAATCTGAATGATTTACTACTGTTTATCTAACTTCTTTGGACATTTAACAGAATATTACTTGAAAGGTAGGATATTTTTGGCATCTTCTTTTCTTCTACATACCTTAGCACATGTCTTTTAGCCAGTTTTAACCTATGTTTATAGTAAAATTTATTCTTTATGCATTATTATTAATTATTTGATATTTACTGACCACTAACAATATTATGAATTTAACATTACTTTGCATTTCCTATGTGCCTGATATATAATGCATTTAGGTGAAACCATCTTTTATTTAAACCCAAACACAGCCCATATCAAGGGAATCAAAGCTCAAAGAAGTTAAGTAATCTGACTGATTTCTTGAAATTATGATATGGCAGAGAGGATATAACTCCTTTCATAGTTTTCCAAAAAGAACATGTGGATACAGTTTATTCTGAATATATTTTACAAGGATCAGTATTATAATATATTCCTGATAATTTAAAGAGTTGGAAAATCTATAGGTTGTATAAAAACACAAATATCAATTTGTCAAAATAACAAAGAGAATAGAATAGAATTTATTGGGTGTTTATTGGGTGTTTATAATGAGTACACTGAACAGCTGTAGTTAGATCTTAATTGTAAAAAGTTTGCTACAGTGTTAATAATTAACAATAATAATACAATTAAAACTCTAAGATACTATGTTGAGAGTTTTGCAAATTTTATCAGATGCAATTTTTTCTAATAACAATCTTTTGTAGGTATTATTATGCTTATGTTATCATTGAGAAAATTGAAGCTTAACTAAATAAATGACCCAACATCAGTCAAAAGTGGTGAAATTCTAATTTAAAATCAGTTTAGTTTGATTTTTTCTCCGTTTCAATTGTCCCTTGGAGATTTTATGTCAAAAAATATAATCTAGTAACATACCTTGTGAATTTGCTCTTAATTTGATTTTATAAGCATGCCATGGTTTGTAAAGTAGTACGTTATTTTGTTGATGCATAAAATGGTAATGAATTATAATACTTCAATAATGAGGTCAATAACTTTTCTTTTTTATAGGAGAGATTGACAACTGAGCAGTGTCTAATTTAGTTGTTACCACTAAAGCTTTATTTGTTAATAAAGCTGAATATGTTATAAAATATGAATAAAATTATTAATACCTTTATAATTATAATATATCTTACATATTCCATAAGTTCTGCTAAAAGTTATTTACTTTATATTTTGAAAACCTTATTCCCCTCCTGTATCACTTTAAAATGTCTCAAAAGCCCAATCTAGAGATTTGGCAAAATGCTAGATTATAAATTGAATTCAGATCAAAATTATTACTAACTAAAATACTAACATTAAATGGGATATTATATTAATTTATTGTTAAATACCAGAATTATGCCTTTCTCCCCTCACACGTTTTAATTATTTGCAGAATTGTGAATTTTATTCTCAACTCTGGTTACTTTATGGTCAGTATGTATCTTATTCTCAGTATTTTTGACATCTGAAAACTTGAAATCAGTTCTAGAGTTTAGAAGAAAATCTCTAGATTTGAAAGTTGACTGTCAATAGTATGCAACTGACAAAAAATACTCAGATATAATAAGTTGACATCTATAAGAAAGTTACAAGGAAAGAAGTCATTGTTAGGATTCTGAAAGAATATTTCTAATCAAGTACATAAAAAATTAGGTGAGCTTTGGAAAACAAATTTTAAATAGATAATAACAAGTTGTAAGAATCCAGGAGAATTGGAATGAGAAAGAGATACTCAGGACTGCATAATATCAGATCAAACAATTTTGGTAAAACAAATTTTATCAGTTGGACTTTCCCCACTTCTGAGCCTTAGAACACCAACATGAAATAATTACGTGAGAAGCTAAGTTGAAGAAACCATGTGTAGTTTTTCAGGTATTCATAATTAAAATTACCAGCAACATAAATTTTTAGACATTCTGCAAGAAAGACAACTATATATGCTTGTTTAAACCAGTGTTGTTCCAACAATGACAACACATTATTGCTAAAGAACGTGTGCAAAATGTTACTGAATCCTGTAACATGAACGGTGACTTAATCTCGTTTTGGTCTGGATCCAATACATAATCATAGTATATACTTTCTTCTGGAATGTAAAGTTCCATAGGTTGGGTCCCAATTGTTTGCTTTTGATTCACCATCCCCTAGCAAAGCACCTAATTCAAAATAGGTGATCAATAAATATGTTTATATCTTTAAGAAGTTTCAATATACACTGGATTCCTCTTTTCCTATGTTCTCCATATAATTATTTAAGAATAAATAACCAAAAAACAAGGGCAAAAGCACCAACTTCCTTTTTGATTGACTTTAAAAAAAAATACACTTGAAAGTTTCAAAGTCACTGGACTTAACATGTAATATGAAAGAATTATCACACATTGTTTCATTATTATTTCTATATACATCCAAATAATAAAATATACAACTGGTACTAAAAAGGAAGTTTATTTCAGTAAATATACCACTAGACTAAAATTATGGCTTTCAAATGTAGTTGCATAAATTGAGGGAGTCCTTGGGTAAGCTATTCAAATAATGAGTTCCAATTCGCCATCCTTGAAATGGGTACATAATTTTGTGCCAACATTTTAGAGAGAGTTTTTGTAAAGATGCTTCAATTTTAAATGCTTTACAAATATTAAATATCATATAAAAATATGCTAAGAACAGAGTAACGTCAGCATTATGGCAGCATGAGTCATTTCTGTTTTTCTCTTTTGATTTAAATTAATTGATAACCATAATGAAGAAGAAAAGAAAGGTGCCTCTGCACAGTGTAACAGGATAGACAAGAGATGAATCCATCTGTGCCTCCAAAAGTGAGCACACCAGACTCTGAAGGGGGGGTACAGGAAGACAGTGATGGCAGGACTGACTGGTGGCCGCGAACCAGTACAACATTTATGGCAGAGGTTGTAGGAGGTGACAGGCTGAGTAGGGGTCTGCCCGGCCATGCCCACTGCAGCTGGAAAGACCACCTATTCTCACTGAAGAAAGAGACTGGAATGAAGGAAAGGAAATGGGAAGTAACAAAGAGACCTGAAGGGAAGTGTCTCCTGCTGTCTGCTCTAGTAACAAGAAGAAACACCACAAATCTCTGGGACAGGCCTCCATCCAACTTGTGAATCCCCCTACGGGGCTGTGGGTGTATCCAAAGTGCTAAGTATATTCCTCCTTCCTACCTGTGGCCATCCTTTGCTTTTTTTTTTTCTTTAATGCCCACTCTCAACCCTAGCTGTGAATCAGGTCCCGTAAGTGAAACCAGAGACACTTCTCATCAAACACCATGAAAAATCATGGTAATAGACTATTACAAAAAGAAAATGACAATTTTCCAGCAATTGAACCCCAAGACATGAAAAATTGCAATCTAACTGAAAAAGAATTTAAAATAGCTGTTATGAAGAAATTCAAGGAGCCGCAAGAACAAATACTAAAAAATGCAATACAACAATCTCAGAAATAAAGAACAGAAGGAGTACTTTACGAAAGAGGTTGAAATTCTAAAAAAAGAACCAAACACAGACTAAAACTGAACCAATCTGAAAAACTCAATAATAAGATAAAGAAAGCATTGGAAATAGCAGATCATATGGAAGAGAGAATTAGCAAGCTCAAGTATAGAAATATAGAAATGATTCTGGTGGAAGAGGAAAGAACACAAATTTAAGAATAAGTGAGGAAGTCCTACAAGAAATATCAGATTCCCTTACAAATGCCAACATAAGCATAATGGGTATCCCAGAAAGAAAGGGAGGGCATATTTAAAGAAATAATAGCTGAAAAGTTCCCAAACCTGGGGAAGAAATTAGATTTATAAGTCCACAAAGCTAAAAGAATACCTTATAATCTCAATGCAAAAAGACCTTCTCTAAGACATACTGAAACTATCAAAAATCAGTGGTAAACGAAGAATTTTAAAGGAGGCAGGAAAAAAAAAGTGACCTATACAGTAATCCCATTAGGCAGTCAGTAGATACCCACAAGATATATACACTATCATGTTTATTGCAGTATTGTTCACCATACCCAAGAGATGGAAATAACCTAAGTGCCCATCAGTAGGATGAATGGATAAAGAGGATGTGATAGATATACACAATGGAATATTATTCAGCCACGAGGAAGGAAGATATCCTCCCATTTGTGACAGCACAGATGGACTCTGAGCATATGCTGCATGAGGTAAGACAGAAAAAGACAAATACAGTATATAATTTATATGTGGAATCTAAAAAAGTTAAATCTGTAAAAAACAGAGAGTAAAATGATTACCAAGAGATGGATGGGGTCAACGGTGATTGTGTTAAGAGCACAAACTGGTTGTGAATAGTAAAAAAGGCATAGAGATCGAATGAATAGTATAACGAATATAGAAAATGATATTGTATTATAATTATGTCATACAACTATTGCTACATTGGCAATCCATCCTATCACAGTATATGAATGTATCACAGTACAATTCTGCACATTTTAAACTTATACAATGCTAAGGTTCAAATTATTCAATTTTTAAAAAAGTGCTAAACAACTTGAAAGTACTAATTGATCAGATAAAGGGCTAGTTTCCAAGATCTATAAAGAACTTCTTAAACTCAATACCAAAGAAACAAACAATCCAATCATGAAATGGGCAAAAGACATGAACAGAAATCTCACAGAGGAAGACATAGACATGGCCAACACGCACATGAGAAAATGCTCTGCATCACTTGCCATCAGGGAAATACAAATCCAAACCACAATGAGATACCACCTCACACCAGTGAGAATGGGGAAAATTAACAAGGCAGGAAACTACAAATGTTGGAGAGGATGCGGAGAAAAGGGAACCCCCTTACACTGTTGGTGGGAATGTGAACTGGTGCAGCCACTCTGGAAAACTGTGTGTAGGTTCCTCAAAGAGTTAAAAATAGACCTGCCCTACGACCCAGCAATTGGACTGTTGGGGATTTACCCCAAAGATACAGATGCAATGAAACGCAGGGACACCTGCACCCCGATGTTTCTAGCAGCAATGGCCACGATAGCCAAACTGTGGAAGGAGCCTCGTTGTCCATCGAAAGATGAATGGATAAAGAAGATGTGGTTTATGTATACAATGGAATATTACTCAGCTATTAGAAATGACAAATACCCACCATTTGCTTCAACGTGGATGGAACTGGAGGGTATTATGCTGAGTGAAGTAAGTCAATCGGAGAAGGACAAACATTATATGTTCTCATTCATTTGGGGAATATAAATAATAGTGAAAGGGAATATAAGGGAAGGGAGAAGAAATGTGTGGGAAATATCAGAAAGGGAGGCAGAACGTAAAGACTGCTAACTCTGGGAAACGAACTAGGGGTGGTGGAAGGGGAGGAGGGCGGGGGGTGGGAGTGAATGGGTGATGGGCACTGGGGGTTATTCTGTATGTTGGTAAATTGAACACCAATAAAAAATAAATTAAAAAAAAAAAGAAAGAAAGTACTAATTGGTAGCCTCAAGTAAATTTAGGTATTAAACAAAAGCATCAGGAAAACAATTACGATTATCTAATTCCAAAATCAAGATACCAGCCTAAATCACCTGAGTAATTATCAAAATTTTTTCTTGAGTCCTTGACTATATTTTGCCTACATGGAAGTGACAAGAATAACCTGATAAATAAATAGCAATTATATCTATAGAACAATGATTTATTAACAGCCTGAACTGTGAAAATCAGGATCTTTTGGATGGCTCATCTGGAATAGAGTTGATTTTAATTTGAGTTACCATTAAGACCCACTAGGACAACTGGATTTATTTTTGCTTACTGCTATCCCAAATTCACATACTTCCAACTCTGCCTAAAGCACTAATGAATACTACAGCTGCTGTTTCTCACCTTCAGAACTCAGAAAAAAAAAATATGAAGAGAGAGTTCAGAGAAATAAATTTAAGTTGACTCTAATTTTTTGGTACCTGATAAACTAAAGACTACTATATAATTATCAAAAACGATATAACCATCCTATATTTAGAAAGCATGGACTATCTAGCAGGTTTCCTAATCCCTTTAAAAATAAGAATGGTACACTGCACTATTTAAATTCAACTCTTGTAATATGCTACTTTTTTTTTTTTTTAATTCGAAAAGAATGAACTCAGAGAGGTCTAAACTGTGGGGGAAGGGGTGCTTTTTGGGAAGGACATGAGAACATGAGCTTCTCTTAATACAACAGCATTCTCAATTTTCTTTTTATAATACCTGATTGTTTTCATTAAAATTCCAGAAAGAAAATGATGAAAGTAAAAGCAACATTTATAGACTGTCTACTATGTTTCAGACATGGTGTTTGTTCTTTCCATGTAAAATCTGGTTAAGTGTTCTCCCTCACTTTCTGTGTTAGCAGGCACGGCTTTAGTTTTCATATGTGAAACAGATTCAGAAAGGTTATATAATTTGCTGAAGGTCACAGAGAGTACATTTGCTTATGAGAGTAAGTTTTGTCAACCGGGAATTCAATCTAATTTTTTTAAATTGTAAAACTCATGTTCTTTTTAAACAAACTATGCATCCCGCCTCTGATCACTCCTAATGAGAGTAAAATTTAAATTATTTTATAAATTTTAAATTTCTATGAAACTAAAAAAATAACAGACTAAGGAATCAATTCATCTCAACCATTCCATAACTAAAGTTAGAATCTTGAACACTTTTTTTTCAGATATTTGCCCCTTATTAGGCACAGGAGAATTTCAAATTATAAATCATTACCACATCAAAAGTTGAAATATTTAAGATTTTTTTTGTATTTATTTGTTGAATAAAGTAGTCAGCTGCCATAAATAGAAAAGTTCTATGAGAAAAAAAAATTTCTATGAGAAAGATATGTCATAAAACAAATCAAGAAAATTTCAAGTGTGGACAAAAGACTTAAAAAAAGTAATCATACAAAGATGCTTTGCTTTTAGAGCTGAATAGTTTCTTTTTTTTTTTTTTTTTTGCTCATGTGAAGAGAATGAATATATATTAAGAAACTCTGTTATGTTATTGGGGAAAGCAGAGCTGAAATGGTTCTCCTGTGGGTGTGACAGTGTAGAGATGAAGCCTTTGCATTTTTCAGAGAAGGTGGGGGTAACTCCATATGCCTGCCTGTTCATACTGGGATGCCAGAGCTTGGACAGAACTTTGTCTTGTTGACAACCATGCAGTTGTGTGTACACTCACAAGTCTCTTAAGTATAAAATCTCTATCCTGAATCTCTGAAGCTGTTGGTTAGTGGCACTCAGGAATGGTGGTATGTCTTTATAGTGATAACACTATATTCTTTCTAATTGTCTCCTTCATTAGGAAAGTCATGACAATTGAGAAAATAACCAGGATGTGTTCACTGCTTTCTTTTCACTTACCCAAATATAGTACCCACTGAGCTGTTCATAACTCCCTCCTTTCAGAGACATGTTGGGATTGGATTTCCCATCAGATTGTTGAAGTTCCGGGAGGCCATAGCTACCGTGGCCAATGAAATATGAACAGAAGTGTCAGATATCACATTTAGATGGAGGAAATTAAGAGCCAACATGGATTCATCGTGTACACTCCCCTCACCCTCATAAACATAAAAGCATATGTCAAGATAGAACTTCTATAACTTAGTTCTCTGAAAATAGAAAAAAAAAACCCCTGCATTTTTGTGTTAAGCTAATGAGATTTTGGCACTATTTGGTTTTGTAGCACACCTAGCTTATCCTGATTAATACAGTAATACAATAAAGATAGGACACCAAAGCAACAGTAAAAGAAATGTTAACATTTTGCTTTACATCTTCTCTTTGATTGTAACACACTGCCATCATTTTGAAACTATTTTTCAATATATTTATTTGTATTTACATGCATATAAATATATATAATTTCATATGTTTAATATATATATATATATATATATATATATATATATATATATATACTGCAAATTAAAAGGGCATTCAACTGGTTGACCTAAAAACTTGTAAATTCTAACTGGTGGTATAAGATGAGTCACAAGCACATTTTCCACCTGGTGATATGTGTTTTTCACATCTGAGGGCCTTCTCAGAGTAATATAGTATGTGAGTTTGGCACCTTGATTGGATATATTATGCCCTACGCATCTGATATTTTTTTGTAATATATTTGTGTGATGCTTCCTAGACAATTAAGACCGTATATCTATAGAATAAGGGAATATTTTTTGAAATGTTTCATTCTAAAAACCATCTAGGATTTAATCAACATGTGATTTTATATTATATAAAAATATAGGTGATCCCTGGGTGGCTCAGTGGTTTAACGCCTGCCTTTCGCCCAGGGTGCGATCCTGGAGACCCGGAATCGAGTCCCACGTCGGGCTCCCTGCATGGAGCCTGCTTCTCCCTCTGCCTGTGTCTCTGCCTCTCTCTCTCTCTCTATGTCTATCATGAATAAATAAATAAAATCTTAAAATATATATATAATATATTATTTATAATTCACAATTCTGCTGTTATCTTTAATTACTTTACAGCCTCTGAAGATTGCTGAAGATTGTGTTTTCAGCTTTAAAATGGGAATGAATAGGGCAGCCTGGACGGCCCAGCGGTTTAGCGTTGCCTTGGGCCCAGGGCATGATCCTGGAGACCTGGGGTTGAGTCCCACATCAGGCTCCCTACATGGAGCCTGCTTCTCCCTCTGCTTGTGTCTCTGCCTCTCTCTGTGTGTGTCTCTGATGAATAAATAAACAAAATCTTTTTAAAAAAATAGGTATGAATATTTGCTTTTAACCTACCTACTTCCCAAGAAAAGTGAGCGGATAGAAGTTCCGGTACCATTCTTTCAGCAAGGCATCTCTCATGATACATTGTTGTATAGTACAAGCTCAGAAACCATGGGAGGATTTTTAAGCAGCACAAATCTATCAACAAGTACATTACCTACTAAATGAAGCATAAAATGAACAGATAGTCTTGAGTCTGTTATCCATATCATTGTTGCTAATACAGTCAGCATGATAATGAAGAGTACATGGCTGAGCTACATATACACTAGATAATATGAAAAAAAAAGAAAGAAAAAAAAATAAATCTAAGGAAATGTTGCTGCCAATGATTTACTCATTTAGACAAAAGCCAAAATCTTGAGAGGATAAATAGGAGTCTCACATATTCTCCAAGAGCACATAATGGCACAAAACAGAGCCACTATTGATCTTTTTTAACTTGAAAAGGAGAAAAAAAAGAAGCATGAAATAAAGTCTACTCATCAACCAGCAGGTGGAACTTGGGCAGGGAATATACAGGATGAGCCAGAAGCATCTTGTAGTGCCAGAAAGTGAGGAATTTCTAACACACACAGACATACACACACACAAGTAGAAGTATGTTAGGAGCATAAGAACTCACCTAAAGACCTTCCAGTAGCCATATCTGAAATAATTAGAGAACGGATTAAATAAAGTGGTATTGGTTTATAAACCCCAAAGTACAAAATTAATATTCATTGATCCATATTGATATAAATTACTAATTGAATCAATAAATAGAAAAGAGAAAAATATCCCAGGAAAATTCCAAATAACATTAATAATAATAAATATTAATTTTTTTTTATTTATGATAGTCACACACAGAGAGAGAGAGAGAGAGAGGCAGAGACATAGGTAGAGGGAGAAGCAGGCCCCATGCACCGGGAGCCCGACATGGGATTGGATCCCGGGTCTCCAGGATCGCTCCCTGGGCTAAAGGCAGGCGCTAAACCACTGTGCCACCCAGGGATCCCAATAATAATAAATATTATACAGCATATATTCTGAATTCATAAAAATATATTTAAAAAGAAAAGGATAACAAGGCAACTCTTATACATGTATATACAGGAATACAATGGGAAGAATGAGGGTAAGATCATTTAATTCATTCCTCAGCTACTAATGGCCCACATTTTTGTGGTGATGATAATATTTGCTATTAAAACTCAAAAGGAGGGGGATCTGGGTGGCTCAGTGGTTGAGAGTTTGCCTTTGACTCTGGTTGTGATCCTGGAGTCCTGGGATTGAGTCCTGCATCAGGTTCCCCACAGGGAGCCTGCTTCTCCCTCTGTCTGTGCCTCTGCTTCTCTCTCTGTATCTTTCATGAATAAATAAATAAAATCTTTTAAAAATAAAAATAAAATAAAATAAAATTCAAAAAGAATTTTTTTTTAAAGATTTTATTTATTTATTCATGAGAGACACAGAGAGAGAGGCAGAGACACAGGCAGAGGGAGAAGCAGGCTCCATGCAGGGAGCCCGATGTGGGACTGGATCCCAGGACTCTGGGATCACACCCTGGGCCGAAGGCAGGCACTCAACCACTGAGCCACCCAGGGATCCCCAAAAGGAAATTTCTTTGGGCATACTATCCTAGGAATATGACTTGGAAGTCATATGTCTACCTGTAAAAAGTTAAAAAAATATACACTTGAACTATTAGAGAAGCAGTGGAGACTAGAACTATGGACTGGAGACTTGCTAAAGGCAGATGTTTCCAAAGCAATTTTTATTGAAATTGAAGATGGTTTAAATAACACTACAACTAAAAGGGAAATATTAATGTTTAAGTTCTGTATCCTTTTCAAATATACATATATATATATGTATGTATATATACTGAGATAAAATATACAGAAGTCTAATTTCTAGTACAGATAAATTCCTCCTGTCATATATTTTTGGCATTGCCATTTGAAATGTAGATCTTGGACTACGCTCTCTCAGCAATTTTTTTTTTTTTTTTTTTTAATGAAAAAGACATCACAAAATAATTAGTTTGGGGTTTTACAGAATCAGGAATCTAGATTTCATTTCAAATGGAGATCTTAACCAAACAGATTTATTTCAGATAAAACTTACTAAGAGATCTGTGGATTCATGATAGATTCACATATGTCTATTATTCAGGGACTATATTTCTAAAGCTTTTTGAACATAAAAATAGGACACATTTATTGGAGTACTGCAAGTCAACGTTTTGGCAGGAAAATACAGTGTACCAACTTGATTCAGAGTCAATAGAGCAAAGATGAATTATGTTTAAAAGTGTTGCTTCATTGCACAGAACAATTTATTTGTGGTACAAAAAACTATTTAAATGAATGAGTTTTCAAATGATATTTGAATAACTGTAATATTAATAGTTTTTAAATGACAGGAAAATCATCTAGGGACTTACATAATCCTTGGTAAATCTCCCCAAGAAATACATGGGAATTGAGAACATTAAATGTACTGCACATTTTCCTTAGTTGTCACGTATATTAAACTCAAAGAAGTATTTTGCTTAATTCAGAAACAAACAGTACACATAAATTCCTCAATAGAATAAACATTAGTAATGGTCTAACCCCATGATATTGGCTTTTAAGAGTCATCAAAATATTAAGAAACTTTTTGAATAAAATGGCCTTAAAAATAAAATTTATTCACATACACATTTTTTTAAAGTATGCAAGTCATTTCTCAAAAGCTATATTTACAATTTTCTATTGCAGACTGAGTTTGTATATAGTGATCATTTTTAGGTGGAAAGATTCAGGAAGAGAATGCAGTTTTATAGGTGATAAATTATCTTCAAATTCATAACATTTTAATCATCATATTCAGTGATTCATAACCTCCATATATATCTAAAAGGAGCCCCAATTGTGAAGTAATATTTTCAAAAAGATTTCCCAGTGCTTTTGGATTCTTGCCAGATGTTCATAAAAAGGACCCAGATGAGCACAGAGTTAGACCACAGAGATTTTATATGTATGTTAGAATGTAAGTCATGCGCCTGGTGGAAGAGGAAAAGAATCACAAGAAGCAATCACGTTCAAAGAGGCTTGGGAAGCAAACATGGCAACTCCATGTGGTCCCTTCTACAGCATCAGGGAGGATGTAATCCCAGGCATCAACAGAACACTCGGTCAATATCACAGCTAGAAATTCTAAACATCTATTTGCTAAACTAGTCATTCTTGTGCAGCCTTACAGAGCTCCAGTAACAGAAATTCACCCATCTCCGTGTGTGATACCAGCTGCCATATGTTATCATTATCATGAATTTCCTCTGAAAGGCCATATGGATTTTTTTTTTTTTTTTAATGAGAGCAGTTTTTAGAAGAAAAAAATTTGATAGGTTAAAATAAAATCCTAATTTTTGACTTTTTATCTACTATGATAAGTCTGTCATGTACAAAATCAAGTCTCTATTTTAAAATGCAGCAGTTGGGTCTGCAGTTGGGTCTGTGGCCAATGTGACTCAGAATCCCCTAGTAGGAGAACTAACACAGCAATGAGGGAGGGGGATTGCATTTTTATCAGTTTACACTAAAATCATTCAGATGGGGTGAAAAATAGAAAAGATCAAAGTCTATGATATCTCTAATGAATACTTTTTAAATTAAATATTAGACCATTTGAAGTAGGGAAAATGTCAAGTTCACTTTCAAAGAATTATATTTTGAGACTAAATAAAGTTTTGCCTTAGAATAGCATATAAAACATCCTTCCTTAAAAACAAAACAAAACAAAACAAACAAACAAACAAAAATACCCGCTGGGGAATTCCATACTCAGAAAGAGTGGTAAGATCTTCCTTCCATCTGCTCATGATCTTGTAATCACTTCCATCTTTCTCTCAAAACTGTTGTCTAAATAAGGACTAAGTTCTCCTCATCAACTTTGACATTGCTGTGACTCTCAGGACCTCCTTTGCTTTCATTTCTGATATGGAAATAAATAGACCAAACCCAAATAAGAGTATACAGAAATCATTTACTCTTGAGCTTTCCATGACAAGGGCAAGGTACACTATCACTTTGCACTTGGCAGATAGCCTTAGAAAGCTTTATAATGAAAAGAAGGAAAGTCTTCTTGCATCTCCTGAGAAATTCAGACTCAGTGGTGGTGGTGTGCTCACTGGAAGCAGATGCTGACATGGAGATTTGTCTTCAGGTGATTTTTAGGATTGCTCCCAGAGGTGGCGTGAGAGACGATGGTGCAAAGGTGAGAAAGCTGATCCAGGAATGTGATCTCAGAGAAGGAGAGCTGTGGTGTGGTCTACTACTGAGAAGGTGTACAGATAAACTGCACCTACTGAGAAGGTGTGCAGATAAACTGCACCTCAGAACTTTCCAGGTTGACACAAAGGTGAGAGTGAGGCTTTAAACCTCCTTGTCAGTCAGTTACTAGAGAAGCATTGCTCCCGAGAGGGTATAGTCTATGGAGTGGGGCTGTCCTCTTTCTGCCAAGGGCCTGTCTAGAGAAGAGATGATTTGTCAGCAGTCCAGGACAATTGCAGCAGCTGGGGGATGGGTGTGCCAACATGTGAAGGGTTGGGGGGGGTACCAGCCCCATCTTCCACAAGAACCCCTTGCAGTCATCTGAACCCCTAGCTCAACTTTCATAGCTCTGATTACTTGCTATGAAATAACCATCATTTACTACAATCTCTTTACCATTTTGATAGCAATTAATTTCTGTGGCTTAGCTCTAGTCCACATCCCTATTTGTTTTGTTTTGTTTTAAAGATTGTATTTATTTATTTGACAGAGACAGAGCATAAGCAGGGGGAGAAGCAGAAGGAGAGAGAGAAGCAGAACAGGAAGCTCTGGGATGTGGGACTTGATCTCAGGACCCTGAGACCATGACCTGAGCCGAAGGCAGAAGCTTTAAAGGACTGAGTCATCCAGGTGCCCCTATTTTGGCTTGTTTTTAATAATTTAGATCCAATTCCATTTTTTCCCCCCGCTCTGCCTTTCATTGTAACGATTGGCTTATATAAATAACACCACTAGCCAACACATTCTACTAAATTAAACTTACTAATACAGAAAATGCTGTGTTCAAAATGCAATTTACCTTTACCAGTATCTGCAATAACAAAAGTGGTAGAAAAATTAATGCTCATCTCATGGTTTTCAAGGTCATTATTGGTTAAAGCATTCCTAGCACCTACTATTTTACTCATTGTGTCTATATCATATGCCAAAAAACCAGAGTACTCCTCATTTGTCAAATATAGACAATTTTTTAAAACAAATTGTTGATCTATATTTTTATGGTCTTTGCATATTCTATATTAAATTAATGTAGCCATGTATTTAATAACCTCTAAAAGCATATTAAGTATTGTTTGTGATTGCATGTCAAAATAAGTTCTCCAATATCTATGCTACCCTATCAGTTTCTATGAACAATTTTTTTAGCATTGATTTAGCATTGATTGCGTATGATACATGTAATATACATGTATACATGTATACATGTCTTATATTTTAACTATGTTATAATATCTTGGAAAATAAGGGAAATATCTAGGCTCCATTTTTAGTCTCCAAAATAGAAAAACAACACTAACTAATAAGCTCTCTGAGTACTTAATTAAATTAAATTAAACTTTCATTAAAAATTATATCACCATTGAGTTAATACAGCGAACAAAATACAGAAAGGTAGGAGTCAAGGGTGGTAAATTAATAAATACTATAACTATGATAAATATTAATAGTGTAAGGCAATAGGGCAACAGCAAATATAAATATGTGAAATATTTTAGAGGTGGAATGTGCTGAGTTAAATACTACCATTTCCCCTATTTATTTAATGTGCCTGTTTGAATGACTTTACCTTAATTTAGCAAATGCAAAAGATTAAACAAAGTCACTTTTTTAATGCAAGAGTGGACTCCTACTGAGATCAGTATAAATATGGAAAGATTTATCAGAGAGAGATCCATTTTTGGGAACAAAGTCATATGTATACTTAAAAATTGCATTTTCATGCATTACATTCTACCAAGGCTGGCTTGAAACTGTATTGTTTAAGGAATCCTATAAGACTCCTCCAGAAGCTAGCTTTTACCATAGTTAAAATCTCAGGTTAACCAGAAATTTCATGTTATTTTACTATGAAACTGAGTAAGAGCATCCAGCGTAACGAAACTAAAAAAAAAAAAAAAAAAAAAAAAAAAAAAAAAAAAGAAAGAAAAGAAAAAGAAAAAGAAAAAGAAAAAGAAAAAGAAAAAGAAAAAGAAAAAATCCACCTGCAATTCTATCATTCTTTGTGCTGAAATTCCTTTTTGCCAACCTCTGTATTTAACTTTGTTTTAGTTTTAATATAGAGATGTGCATGATTCCAAACTGTTTTTGTAGCAACTCAAAGAAAATAGATCTGAAATTGACAGGGACCCCATATGCTCATCTTTGTTGAATGCAGACAGACCTTTTTCCTTTGCTAGTTATGCATGAGAGAAGAAACAAAAAGGATACCTCTAATATAATATTCTCAAAAACTTGCTATGGAAAAGACTACCAGCTAGTAGAATAATTTTCAACGGTGAAAAGCTGATCATAAAATAACATCATTCTCTGTTTCTTTCAGCATCCCAATAAAACTTGCATTTTCATGCATTACATTTTACCAAGGGTAGCTTGAAACTGTATTGTTTAAGGAATCCTCTAAGACTCCTCCAGATGCTACTTTTACCATGGTTAACTTGAGATTTCATGTTATTTTACTATGAAACTGAGTAAAAGCATACAGCATAATGAAACAAAGACAAACAAACAAACAAAAACAAACCCCTGGATTTAAACCATCTTCTACAAAACTACTGCAAAATTTATTCAGAATATTTTTACGTCAATTGTATAATGAGCCTGCAGATGGAAGGGTCTCATCGCATGGACATGTGTGTCTGTGTATGTAGTTTCCTTTCTCCTGCAATTTCTCTCTTCAACTCTTTTTCATCTATTATATCTCTAGAGTAGAACAAAAATATGATGTTACCTGAAGAAAAGAAGCCTTAAGAAAATATAATCTTACTATTTAAACTTCAAAGAATATCACATTTGCTTCAAAATACTACAGAGAAAACAAGAAGGGGAATATGGATTGGAAGTGTGGATGAGGCCAACCGATGGTTTTTATTTTCTGTTTGTTTTCATAGGCTCCTCACAGGGATTGCTCAGCACTGAGCTTCTAACCCATCCCCCCAAGCAGAGAACAGACAGGAGGCTTCCCTTTCAACAGTGAAGCTAAAATGGGAAGCAAACGATATTTCCCGTATACTGTGTCCAAAGTATTTAAAGACTCCTGACCTGAATACATTCAAGGTACATGAGGCCAAATTAACTATTTGTAGTGCAAGAGATTGGGGCTGGCAGGCAGTCTTTAGAATAAATTTCCATTAGTTATCCAAATCCCCATGCAGTGTCTCAAGCTTTCATCTGGAAGGTAGGAATTCGACTCAGGTTTGGGTCAAATTTTATATTAACAGACTTCTGTAAAAAAGAAAAAGATATCTTTTTCATACCAAATGCATTTGTAAATATTAAATATGTATATACATGTAAGTAAAACTATAATTGGTGCAAAACCAGTAAATAAATAAAAATACAATCGATGCAACTTCCAATTCTGAGAAAAACTTGCCTGTAGAATGAAACTCACAAGTAATTCATAATAGAACGGGGGGAGCCGTGCTAGAGGCTAGAGGTTTTTCAGCTGATTTTCCAATAACAGAACAACTTATATTCCCCTCTTTACTAAAATACATGCATAGGATACAATATACCAAAATTTGAAGATTTGCTAAACACCTCAGGATCCTTTAACACAAGCATTGAGTAACATATTTCCCCTTTTGCTTAATTGCACTAATAATCACAGAGTCGAAAATATGGGAAAATTCAATAAAAAAATTATAGAGTAGAGGTCTAGAAGATTGATTATATACGGTTTTCAAATTTTGTCTACCTGCATTCCTGTCAATTCTCTCTCCTTTCCTCCTTGATGACCTTCTCATGCTCCTCAACTCTGTAGTGAACCCACTGTGAATAAAAGGAATGAGCCATGGAGAATAGGAGGACCTCTCTGGGACTGTCTTCTACTATGAATTACTCAAGAGGAAACAGTATGAAAATATTATCAAATTTAGCTCTATGATTTGCTTAAGACAATTAAGGGAGTAGTTGATAAATTGAGGTAGCACAACTTATCTGTACTATCTTGAAGGACTTACCTTCTAAAAATACCTTTTTTTCATTTTTTTCTTTGTTTAATTACTCCTATGAAGATGCATCTCATGCAGACGTTTGGTTGAGACTGTCTTCTGACCTTATTCAGGTTTGAACTGAAATTTATTTGAAGTTGTTATGTATGTATGTTCTTTTCTTTTCTTTTTTTTTTCTTTTCTTTTCTTTTCTTTTTTCTTTTTTTCTTAGAGGATTGTGTAGAAAATAAAAGACATATTATATTTTTTCCACTTTTGCCAGGATGGTGACCTGTTAATGCTCAGAATATCCTAAGATACTTATTTGGAACTATATAGGGAGAAACCTTCCACTAAGAGGTTTTTATTATAGTGGTTACTATATCTGGTGGAAACAACTATCAAAACAAACATTTTCATACTCAGAATAGTATCTTAAGTAGTCCAAGCTTCTTGAAAGCTCATATTTTTCCTGGCAACTGCTCTTTCAGGAGGTCTTTTTCTTAGCGACCCATCTGTGTATTTAAGATCTCATATATGCATGGCCCCCTTGAATTTCCTATTTCTTGCTCCTTGCTGCTAAGCTGAATGAATTCTCACAGTTAGAAAAGAGAATCTACTCTCTCTTGATAGTAGGACCTTAAATTTTGTTCTGGAATCAATCCTGAGTGTTTTATACTACCTCCGCATCTCTCCAGTCTCCCAAGGAACCAAGGCTCATTTAATATTTCAACATAACGAATCAGTGTTCTTTGCAGGAATTCCAATGTCCTGCGCCTTTCTTTCCCCAAGATGGTACAGTCCCTTGTATCTATGTTTGTCCTAGTTGGAGAACCGCATTTGGTTATTTCTGATTGAGGGATGTTGCTGAAACGTCCAAAATCTGCGTCCTCGGGAGCTTCTATGCCTAGAGTATTTTTGCTCCTTCTCCCCTAAAGCTTTGTTTTCCGCTACTTTTGAATTTCCTAGGACTGTAATTGCCAAAGAAATCCCTCTCTACCATCTGTACTCCAGCAGCAGTGAGCCCCCAATGCTACTTTCTGTGATGTTCCATTTCCATTCTGCCTTTCTTTAATGTAGACACTGCTGAATTTTGAAAACCTTGAACTGCTCACTGGATGGTTTCCTTTTTTTCTCTACCACATGTTGGGATGAAACTGTTATCTCTGCTTTCATTTGTTTTCTTACATATCCTTCCAAATTGAGCCCAGTGAAACTCTTTATGAACCCGGGAAATTAACATTTCTGATTCTGATAAAATTAAATATTTTTTTTTTCCAAATAAGCATTGCCATCATTAAGAGCCTTATATCTCTAAGGTAATCTCTTCTAATGGTCTATTACTGCATCCGAATTCTTTTGTTATGTTCCTCTATGATTTTCTAAGCAATAGTCCCCCAATTCTCTGACACCCACCAGATGTTCTAGAATTCAGTTAAGTTCTGACTTAAGTTGATGCAGACCCAAAAAGGGTTCAGTATTACTTCCCTCACTTTGGATGACTACCCAGGCTACCATACTTCTGTCTGGACAACTCTAACTTCAGGTTTCCCATGACTTCCTCTCAAGTTTAATAAAGTGCTACATTGACTCATAGAACTTAGGAAAATGCAATCCATACTATTAAAGTTTATTATAAAGAATAAAAAGGAACAGGCAAGTCCAGAAGGGTTCCAGGCATAGGAGCCTCTGTCCCTTTGAAAGTGGAATATGCCATCTTCCTGGCACATAGATGTGACCAATCCAGAAGCTTCCTTCTGCTCATTGTTTCAGAGTTTTTAATCTAAGTTGCATTATATACTCATGACTAATTAAAGCACTGGCCATTTGTGATTGAACTCAATTCTGATCCCCTTCCTTCCCCAGAGGTTGTGGATAGGGCTGAAATTTCCAACCCTCTATTCTCTTGGATGTCTCTGGTGACTAGCTCCCACCTTGAGGCAATCTAGGAGCCCACCAAGAGTCATCACATTAGCATAAGCTCAGGGATGGTCAGAAAGGGCTCATTATGTATTACAAAGGACTCATCTATCAATCATTCATTCCAAGATGTTTAGGAGCTCTGTGCCAAGAACTAGTAACAAAAATGGAAATATACATCGTTTTTACTGTATCACAGTTCCTTAGAGACTTATTCCATGTTTCGTGGAATACACTAGTTTTATAAATTGGGAGAGATATGCATAGATGTCAACACATCTGGAAGAAAAGTAGTCAGAAAGAAGTTGCCCTTGAGCTCTTCTCATGGAAGGATTAAATTAAAATGTACTGTACACCTAAAATGCATCAATAAAGGCAACTATCCTTTCAAATTAGTAAATTATTTCATGAGAAAATAACAGAGACAGGAAATAAAATAATACACACTTTTATTTTAGCTTGAATGAAATGGCAGTCAATAATCTGTTGTCCAGATATATTGTTTCTATTATAAGAGGTTGTGGGCGACCACGAACTAGCTGGAGTAACTGAACCAAACCAGGCCCGGACTTATGTCCCTCATTCACTCAAAAGGCTCGAGAGCCTAAAGGGTGAATAATTGGTAGACGCTTGAGAAAGGGCTTGAGCAATAGTTCTCAGGGCTCGCTTGTACGTGATCGCCCACATAACACAATAGATAAAACTTATTCTGACCTGGTCATAAATGTAAATAAGGGTCTGTCTGTCCTTGCTGGTCTGTTTACCATACCTAATATTCCTTTGAAGTATGCACATCTGGAGCAACAAGCTTATCTATTTACCAAGGTCTTCTGGCACCCGTGAGTCTGTCTTACATGCTGAAAAAGGGAAAATTTGGAGGGTTTCACAAACCTGCTAAAAATAAACACCTTCTTGGCTTTGTTTTGCTTATGCTATAAAATGTTGTAAAACCTTGAATAAAGCTGGCACTGCTTGGACATCATCCACTGTGTCCCTCCTGTCCCCATCTCTTTACTTTTCTTATATTTTCCTCATCCTCTTATCCTCAGGACCCTGATTGTGTTGCCGCAGCGCGTGAAACAAGAAGTGTTGGTTAAAAACAATAGAAATACAAGTAATTTCTTTATGGATTCCAAATATTAACATTTATCTATTACACATTAGTTCTTCAGGTCTAACTGGTTCACCTCTATGAGCAGGTCAGCTTGAAAGGGAAAGCCTTGAACAGCAACATTGTTTTTTAAGGTGAGTAAGGGCAGTTACCCCTCACCTTTTGAGTTTGATGTCCATAGACGAGCTCTTTCTCAGGTATTGGTTTCTTGCCAATCTACTGTACTATTCAGACTTATTTCTGGTGTCCATTAAGTCCCTGCATTTTCTTGTTTTGCTGTTGGAGTTTTGTCTGTACATGTATTGTGATGAGACATGGTATTTTTGTTTTCTAAGGCAGCTCCAGGTTTCATTTATAACAAGCTTTGACAATTTCCAATCACTCATTTGGGAAACTCCACAGTGAAAAAAATCCCAATAACCTAGCCAGAGCATGACTCTTCCTTTGATACCAAGTCTTGGGCATAGACCATACAGAAATGACATTTACATTAAATTGTGCTTATTTATTGAAATGACTTTTCACCATCAGATAGGAACTCCTTGGAGGTAAGGTTATATGTTGGTCATTTTAATACACCAATCTTAACATAGAGCTTGGTGCATAGTTGAATAAACCAATAGGAGAGCAAATGCGTAGATTTCAAATATGAGAGAGTCCTATTGTGATATATTTACTTTTCAGTGGAGGAATTAACTGAAAGCTTACTGGATTGGAAACACAATATTGTTTTCTCTCTTTTTTTTTTTAAGATTTTATTTATTTATTTGAGAGAGAGAGAGAGAGCACGCGAGCACAGAGCTAGACAGAGCTCTGTCTTGTGTGACAGAGCATAAGTGGAAGGAAGGGGCAGAGGGAGAAGGAGACTAGAAGCGAGGCTTTATCCCAGGATCCTGGGATCATGACCTGAGCTAAAGGCAGATGCTTAACCCACTGAGCCAAGCAGGTGCCCACAAAATACTGTTTTCAAACTTAATTGTGGACAAGATGATGGTTAGGTAAGCCAAAAGAAATAAGGTACATAAAATATATTAGCCTAGGTAATATTCATGCTACTTAGGTGGGGCAAAGCAGTTTTGCTAATTATATTTGAGGTTTTTGTTACCTAGGAGAATATTCTTTTAGCCAATGAAAGTGAACCTCATGAATGAATTATGTGTTTTTCATGATCCAAATTAAAATGTTAAAGCTAGAAGTTATAAATTCCCTCCCTTCCTTCATAAATATATAAAAAAATAAAATCCAATTAGCACTTGAGTAAGTGGATCACTAAAAATTATAGCATATCCAAATTGCTTGGAATTGTGAAGCATGCTAATTCATATTTTGGAATAAATTTGAGGTTTGCCAGTATGAACTTAAATCAATCTTCATTTTTCCCTCTATATAGTGACTTTCAAATCATAGGGTATTATCAGAATAATTTTCATCAAAGATAAAATTAATCTTTATTTTTCAGTTTAAAGTATTGCTGATAAATAAATCGTATCCCTTTAGATTAACAGCTAATTATTTCACAAATAAAATTCAAATTATTACTGTCTGTGGACATACCATATAAATTAAATTACTCATTGCTTTTGAAAAACTTAAGTTATTAATGTGCTCATCTCAGCGTACTTGTTTATTTCCCTTCATTATAAGTGATTTATGCAATTCATTAGATTGTGGTAATTATCATTTAAGACTCATAAGGCTTTTATTTATGCAAGCTTTGCTGGTGTTGATGAAGTGTACACTGATTTACAAGACAGGTTTGATAAGTTGTATATATAGGATAATGAAACCATTCAAATTATCTTTACAAGATAACCAGATGCACTGTATTTCTGGTAAAACCATAACTGGAAATGATCTATAAAACAATTATTGGGTACTGGGCATACTGGGAGTTTGAGAAAGAGAAAAAGCCTGTGTGGTTTTGGGTTTATTGCCTCCAGATTAAACACAATGTTAGAATAGGTAGTCAGGGTTTCCAAACACAAAACCCAAGTTAACTGAAATTACCTTGGAGTGCTGTGGTTTTTCAAGTGCTGTGATTATCATCAGGAAACCCTACTTCTTCTGTAAGCTGAAAAAAATGTAGGAAGTTACAAAAGATAAAAAGTAGATTAAAAAAAAAAATTTATTTCTTTATTTGAGAGAAAGAGAGAGTCGAGCAGAGGAGGAACAGATGGGGAGGGACGGAAGAAGGAAAGAATCTCAGACTCTGAGCTGAGTATGCAGCTCAAGGGGGCTTGACTTCACACCCTGAGATCATGACCTGAGCCTAAACCAAGAGTTGGAGGCTTAACTGACTGAGCCATCTAGCCACCCCTACAAAAGATAGATTTTTTAAAAAATATACCCTAACACAGTCATTTACTATTCTTTTGATTCAATGTTTGAAGTGTTTTTTTTTTTTTTTTTCAAATATATACTCCTTGGTGTTTTCAGATGTCCTGAAGATTGCAAAGCAAGAGACCCCAGCCTCTGTCTCCCTCTCCCCGCCCCCACAAAATCAGGTAGCTATCCATGAGCAACAACCTGCTCTGAGAGAGCTCAGAGGTCCACTTAAGAAACTGCAGAAACAGTGGAACAGGGAAACTCAAGAAAAACATCACGAAAAAGGAAGAACAGCTTCGTTTTGCCTGCATCAGCAAAGTTCAGTGGTTTTATTTTTACTTATTTATTTTTTAGTTCACATCATCGTCTAATGCATCATCTAATTTCTCTTCTGATCCAATTTAACTCAGCAGTGTGTTCCTTGTTTTAAACACATTTGGAGAGTTCTCAGGCATCTCCTTGTTATTGATATAAAATTTAATTTGTTTATGGATAAATAATATGCCATATATGATTTTAAGTATCCTTTTGGTTTGTTGAGACGCATCTTATGGCTTGGCATATGATTATCAGAGTGATTATCCTCTGTTCTCTGGAAAGAATGCATGTAATGTATGTGCAGTGGTTCATAATGTCCATTAAGTAAATCACTTTGTACTGTCATGCCTTCTGCATCGTTATTGACATTTGTTTATGTCTATTTTGTGTACACAGTCTTCCAATTACTGAGATTGGGATGTTAAAATCTCCAAATGAATTGTAGGTTTGTCTACTTATCTTTAATTTTGTCAGCTTCTGCTATTGTATTTTAAATGACTGTGATAAGGTGTTTAGATGTTTAAGATGACTCTCAGTGAGTCAGCCCTTTTTATCAATATGTAAAACTGCTCTCTATTTGTGGTAATGTAACCTGTCTCAAATCTACTTTGTCTGATACTAATATAACCACTTCAGCTCTCTTATTGAGTTAGGGACAAACGGGGGTAGGCAGGGCTAGGTAGGGGGCCACGGAAGCAGGCTCATAAAAATTCCCAAAATGCTGAAATGTAAGGAAACCAGAGATAAGGGAGTAGGCCAGACCACCCTGACCTACGTGTGAGTGGGGAGAGTCTTTTATGACAGCCTTCTGCGACGAAAAAATAACCAGACCCCAAAAGAGGAGCGAGCCTTGAAAGATGTTATCATGAGTCCTTACTCAATAGTGATACCAGTAGATAAAGGATTTAGGATCTCTCAGTGGCTTCCAGTAAAAAAAACAACCCTATACAAGCCCTCAGTGGCAACCCTGTTAGGGACCCTCTCACTTCTGAGAGCTTTCTTTATATCCTCACTTAATAAACTTTTATTAAAATAAATAAATAAATAATAAATAAATAAATAAATAAATAAATAAATAAACTTTTATTGCTTTACTCACTTTCCTTTTTCTGTGAGATTCATTCTTTGACTCCATGAGTCAAGAACCAAGCTCTCCCGTATCATTATGATTGATATTCCATGGTGTATATGTTTTTGTCCTTTACATGTATATTATTTATCTATTGCTGCTGTCACAAATTATCACAGATCTTTGTCTTAAAGCAACACAAATGTATTTTCTCACAGTTCCCATGGGTCAGGAGTTAGGGCACAAGGTAGCTCGGCCTTCTCCATTTGGCAGGACTGAATCCTTTTCTGGAAGGCCTGATGGATAAATCTGCTTCCAAACACATTCCGTTTTGGGGCAGAACTCAGTTCCAAAAAGCTGTGAGGCCAAGGTCCTCATTTCCTTGCTGGTTTCTGAGAGGGGGTCATTCTTAGCTTCTAAAGTTTGGACACACCGCTCTGCCCATGGTCCCCTTCTTCCAACTTTAAAGCTAGCAGTGCAGACCAAGTCTTCCTCACATTTTGGTCTCCCTGCTGCCTCCCCACTTACCATATCCCCCTGGCTCCAGCTGGAGAAAATTCTCTGCATTTCAGGGCTCAAGTAATTAAATTGGGCTCACCTGAAAAACACAGAATAATCTCCCTATTATAAGGTGTAGAAATTTAATTACATCTACAAACTTCCTTCAGTAGCACCTAGATTACTGATTAATTTAATATCCAAGACAGAGGGATCTTGGGACGAGCATCCTCAGAATTCTTCCCATCGTACTTGTGTTTTTTGTGAATTCTTTCTTGTGGAAAGCATTTGGTTGAGAATTGTTTTATATACACCCAATTATCTCTACTTTTCAATTGGGTTGTTATAGCGATTTACTCTTTTATGTAGTTGATGTACTTTCATTAAATTCTCAACTTTGATGTTTATTACTTTTGTATTTCTTTTGATTTATTATTATTAGAATATTTTTATATCAATTATTGCCCATGATGTGTAGTGATACCTTGTTTCCTTTGTGTTTTTAGAGAGGTCTCTAAGGTTTATTATTTTAAATTTATTTTTAATTTTTATTTATTTATGATAGTCACACACAGAGAGAGAGAGAGAGTGAGAGAGGCAGAGACACAGGCAGAGGGAGAAGCAGGCTCCATGCACCAGGAGCCCGACGTGGGATTCGATCCGGGGTCTCCAGGATCGCGCCCTGGGCCAAAGGCGGGCGCCAAACTGCTGCACCACCCAGGGATCCCTCTCTAAGGTTTAAAATAGAGTGTTCACCTGAGTACAGTCCACCTTTAAATGTTGTTGACATTATTTCAAGTATGATATCATGCTCTGATTGCTTGCCTTTGTGGTTTTGTGTCACATATTTATTTCTAGATATACTATAAATTCTGCAAAACACTGTTATTTTTTGCTTCAACAGTTAATTTTCTGTGAAATATATTTCAAAAAGGAAAAAATGTCTTTTATATATATATTCCATTTTACTATTTCTCACATCTCCCCATGTTTTGTTTAGATTCAAGTGCTCTTGTAGAATTATTCTTTTACTCAATGACTTCCTTCAATAATTATTGTCATTCAAACCAACTGTTGAAAATTCTGTTTAATAGTACAGTAAACTTGTCTAGGGAAAAAAAATAAAAAGTGAATGATTCAATACCATGAAAGCCAAAAGAAATATTCCTCTCAATTGCTAATATTTTGTGTTGCTTTTTTGCTCAAAGCTGCACATGAATTGCATAAGCAGTAAATCCACCAGGGATTCTTCTTGTAAAAATGCTGATTATTTTTTATCCTAAATAAGCACCAATATCTACGCATACAAAGATTTCCTACCAAGTATCATGAATTCGAGAAGTGACAAGAGCCAGCTAAGTCTAATCACATGCACACATACACACACATACAAATCACCCATGAATTATTTTCTTGTCCTTGAAAGCATTGTTATATATATTACATTAAAATATTCGGAGAAATGTATTTGTAGACTAACTCTATATAGACATAGTGTGCTTATGTTAATGATGTCCTCTTTCTAAACATTTTTTTTAAATTTTTATTTATTTATGATAGTCACAGAGAGAGAGAGAGAGAGAGAGAGAGAGAGAGAGAGGCAGAGACATAGGCAGAGGGAGAAGCAGGCTCCATGCACCGGGAGCCCGACGTGGGATTCGATCCCGGGTCTCCAGGATCGCGCCCTGGGCCAAAGGCAGGTGCCAAACCGCTGCGCCACCCAGGGATCGCTGATGTCCTCTTTCTAAATTTAAAATCTGTTATCATTCTCAACACATATGAAATGTATTGAAAAATTACATGAAGAAAAAAAGATGTGCTTCAAATATATCCCTATATAATGAATTCCAGATTATTATTTATAAAATAATAACATATGATGTTAAAGCAGATTTTTATTAGGCTAAAATAATCTGTTTCAATATATGGAAACTGTGTGTCAAATGGATGAATAACTGGAACTACATGCTGGATTCTGACAAATGTCGTTTTTATTCCCCTGCAGAACTGCTGGAGGGTACTGATGGAAAATAAAATGTAAATCATAATTTGATGTTTAAAATGGTACAACTTTTGTCATAAGAATCGTCAGAGTGAACAACTAGAGGAAAGAAGCAAAATAGTCACATTCTAATGAATATATTTTAAGAGACTGAACTTTATCATGAAAAAAAATCAATACTGACTTTATATCTGTTTTAATCTCCTAGTCTTAATGCCCAGTTAAAAATAGAAAACAGGCTTTTTTAGAACATATATGAATTCTAAATTTTCATTTAATCAATACTGATTAGATTTACAGTTTAACTGAAATTTTTATAGATCTTACTGGAGCATTTTCTTTTTTATATTTTGTTTCTGGACAGATCTATACAATAGGAATTGTTTTAATCTCATTTTCTGGCAGGCCAACTATGATTGTGCAATTTAATTTTTCTCTTTCAAACACCAATATTTTTTATATTCCTCAGTTATGGCAAGTCTAAGTTTTGAAATAAATGGCATTGTAATTCTCAAGCACAGGTTTTCAGTTGGAAATTTCCTTATTTTACTCCCATCTGGTGAGACAATATTTGTCATCCTTCTGAATTGCCAGGCTTTCAGGACTAAGTGAATAATAAGGATATAATCTAACCATTCAGTAAGTTTCAGAATCTATATATGTGCCTTTGCCTTGCTAACGGGCTCTGATAAAACTATGGGCCTTAGGATTATAGATGAGTCAGAAGATGTCATCAATCAGAACATTGTTTGCAGTAGTCTAGGGACAAGGTGAAAATATGGTTTAGTGCCATTCTATAACATCTGTGCCAGAAGGTCACAGAAATCTGAAGAGGTGAAGTTTCTTGGCATTTATAATGCTGTAAATCTTGCTAAGGCAACCTGCTTTTATACTACTATTTCCATCTGCTTTCTATACAGGGGTTTCTGATTGATGAGTTACTATTGTAGTTCCTCAAATACTGTGATTCAGGTGACTGTTCAAATAGCTCTGAATACTAACTGTATAACATACTTGCCTAAATTTCAAGGGACAGTCCTAATATCTAAAGCAACCAAACAAAAATCACACACACACACACACACACACAACACACCATGGCATTGAGAATAAACCATGTGCAGAAATATCAACAGCTAGATAATTGTTTCAAATGAAATCAGAGGTAACATGAGAAAGCTAAAGTGATAATCTGAATGAAGATGGTCAGCATCTCTATACATAATCAATATTTGATTTACTCCCCCCTTTTTTTTTTTTTTTTACAAAAGCAAATGGTTTTCATTTTCTGATACCCAGGTGTAAGGTAATAAGGTACTCTGGATATGAGGAAAGGACATATAATATCATCAGCAGGCATTTTAACAACTTTGAGCTGCCCTTTTAAATTATTTATGATAGAAACACGTAATATACCCACAGGGAATTCAACAACTATTTAGTCACACAGGGTCTCATAAGAGGAGTAATACAGTACCATGGCAGATCATAGAATTACTCCGAAGTAAAGGCTCAAAGTTGATCGCAAAATTTATTAAAACATTTGTAAAAATTGTAATATATAAAACAAATATGTTTTCATTTTTACATGTTTCCACATGTTAGTCAAAGGTTGCCATGACTGTTGTCCTGAATTTTGAAAACTAGATTTTTCTTGTTGAAACAGATAAAATATTTCCCACAAGAGTTACACATAACCACACACAAACACGCACCAAAGGATATCTCAAAAAAATTTTATATATGCTTAATACAATCTTTAATATAAGTTTCCTTTCAATACAAATAGGAAACATCATTTCAAACATTCACATTAGTACTTTAGTAATTCTGTGTCAGTGGTTATCAGTGTCTATGCATAGTGAAATATCTAAGCAATGCAATAAATTTACACTAGTTTAAAAATAAGGGCAAGACCTCTATGACCCTCCATCAAAGTGGAGGGGAGAGCATGTGTCCATCTGATGATTATCATTGTACTGGAAATGAGTGATTGTGTAGGTTATCAATAAAGTGTGATTTCACTAGCGTAGAATATTATTCGAGTTTATCTATGAAAGCAGACTTCCTTTGTTCACGTCTTGGGTTTAATGTATGCTAGCTGAAGACTTTGGTCAATTAACTTAATATCCTCTTTTATAAAATGGTAGAGGAATATGAATAACCTCATCTGGTTTTGTAAGAATTAAATAAACTCATGTATGTACACTGGTGTGGTGCTTGGTGTGTCTCAACAAATACATGATATATGGCTACAGGGTACTCAAGTACACTGAGATTAATCCATACCTCATTTCTTTGGTTTCTTTATTAATCAAAAGCAATTTTGATAGTAAGCATCGGGTAAGTTTTAAGCACATGGCTGAAATATCAGCAAAATTTTTCCATCAGCTCTGCATTTCAGCTCCCCACATTGAAGGGCCAGATTTTAGTCAGTTTCTGCCAATGGCAAATGTCTAAGATGTGCCTTGACAATTTAATTCAGCAAAAAGTTTTAGTGTGCATTATTGTGTGCTTGGCACTCTCATCTAGCAGAGAGGGATTCCTCTAGTTGCCTGGGGACATGGGTCGGGGGAGGGGGTGTGGGGTGTGATGTACTTTGTGCATTTCAATGTTCACCAAGGATAATATCTTCTTTTTTAGGATTTTATTTATTTATTCATGAGACAGAGAGAGAGGTAGAGACACAGGCAGAGGGAGAAGCAGGCTACCTGTGAGGAACCTGATGCAGGACTCCATCCCAGGACCTCAGCATCATGACCCAGGCCAAAGGCAGATGCTCAACCACTGAGCCACCCAGGTGTCCCCAGAAGATAATATTAACTCATCTTTTCATTTCCCTGATCTCAATTTTTAATATATACACATGGATTCTTTGAAAGTTTGTATATGAACTAATAACAATTCTGCCTTACATCACCTCCATTTCCCCAAAAAGTCACTTGGATAGATCAGTTATTCTTAAATAATGTGTGTGTTCAAAATTCTGCTTGACATTACAAGCAAAATATCAAAATTCTTCATGCTTCTGATTTGAATTTGAGTCCAATCTATTCAACTTTAATTCGAAGATACTTAGATCTTTTCAATATATATTAAATATACGAGTCTACTTTCAGTAGATACTGGTAAAAATTGCAAAAAGCTAACCTGGAAAACAGGGAAATTGAAGCCTGACTTCTGGAATGGAAGAAAGAGGAGTAGTGGACTCTTTCTCAAATAATTATCTAACCAGAGGAAATTAATTGATTGAAAACAAGAATAATGTAAAGACTGTAGAAATGTGTCCCAAAGCATATAGCAAAAAAAGAAATACAAATTATCAAAAATTGCCTAGCAAAAAAAAATTGACTAGATCTTGGTGAGAAGGGTAAAGTCTGGCAGCGGGCTTGCCTTCTCCTTCCCCTTCTGCAGCTCACCAAAATGGGGGCTCCCTCTTCCAAAGCTCCTAGTCTAGGATAGAAGATAGAAGTGGGGAGACAGAGGACTAGGCCAGGAGCATTCCCAATTACCCAGCTTCCTATTGTAGAAGCTCTGTTCAAGGCAAGTGAGCTCAAACATCTGGTCCATAGGGCAGTATTTTCATCCTGGGAAGGGCAAACCAAGAAGACCAGAGTCACCACCACCCCTCCCCATGTCCCCCCAGCACCTGCTCGTAGAGTAGAACTGGCACTCCCAGAGCAGCCGCCTGCTGTCCTCATCCCTAGGTCTTATTTTTTTTTTTTTTTTTAATTTTTTTTAATTTATTTATGATAGTCACCCAGAGAGAGAGAGAGAGGCAGAGACATAGGCAGAGGGAGAAGCAGGCTCTATGCACCGGGAGCCCGACGTGGGATTCGATCCCGGGTCTCCAGGATCACGCCCTGGGCCAAAGGCAGGCGCCAAACTGCTGCGCCACCCAGGGATCCCATCCCTAGGTCTTATAAAGTGAATTGCCATGAAGTTTCTGTTGAGGAGGAGAAGCAGACCTTTAAAAGCAAGAGCTCCACAGTGTGCCTGACTTACTTGAAATAGAGCAGGAGAATCCCACACATGGAACATCATGAAAAACTACAGAGATCTTGCTGGAGAGCAATTAAGAGGGCACTCATAGGTCTACAATACAAGCAGCGACAAGAAAAAATGATAGAACAATCAGAAGTTTAACAAAGAATAGAAAGAGAGAGAGAAGGAGAGAGAGAGAGAGATGGCTAGGAAGGCCACCTGGACCTCACACTCTCCCGGACGACAGTCAACCCCAGGGATTAGGCAGGTAACACACAGGTAGTAGGGACCTCCACTCAAGGAGGAAGCAGAGAAGGACATGGGAAGACCTAACATTTCTCAAGCTAAAGTAGCATACACAGAGATTTATAGGTGCACTCGTCTATGTTAAAATAGCTCAAATACATAATACAACTGTTGACTCCAAAATATTGGGAAAAGGAGAGCAAAGACAAATAAAAACAAATAGAAGGTAGAATAACTTTGCTGTATCCAAGTCCTATCTCAGACCTTCAGTCCAGGGAAGGGTGGCAGTGTTGCGTTCAGCCCACAGATGCCAGAGAACCTGTTCCTCGAGATGGCAGTAGAGTCCTTCCTTCCAATGGCTCCCCAACCACTCCTGACCACTCAAGTAATCCAAGTATTTCACAGTCAGAAATGAAAACCATCCCCAGGTCTTCTTATAGATTTCATGAGTTTGTTGCCTCAGGCAGTAAGTGATGGTGCAGTAGTAAGGTAGTTATGCATGGCATGCTGTACAGTAACCAGGGACCATTTTCCTTAGTTCCATGGATGGTTAATGTTTCTTTAGACATTTTTTTTTTTTTTCTGAAATAAGAAAGATCACAGAATTGCTCTAAACCAGGGACAATCCTCCATGTTGATTGGAAAAGACATAGACCAGCTGTCTCATCAGGTAAACACGAAAAAATAAAGTAGGATTAGTCTTATGTATCTAATGTAGTTATTTAAAAGGTCTGCAGATCTTTCAATGTTTGATTTAAGTAGATGCCATGATCTCCTATTCATGGTTTCTGTTGTCCTTATAACAATGGATGTTCTTACATATGAGAAAGCCCCATATGTTCTGTGTGTTTGGCTGTAAATAGTGTAGAGTGGAGGTAGCTTGATGAAGGTGTTGCAGTCTCTAATTATCAGTGACACATTTCAGCCACCAGAAGAGAGTGAAAGGCTATGGGGAGACTCTCTGTGGATCAGCTTCAATGGAAGAAAAGTCTTAGACTTGATAAAGTCAAATTTTATTTCAAAAATCAAGGTTAATTTGTGTTGTTACTAATTCCAAGGGTAAAATAACTAATTATCTCAGTAGCAAAATAAGTCTTCCCACTCAAAGGGACCAAAAGTCAAGTATATTTGCTTTAAGGTGAGTATTTCTAGACAATTAAATGTCCCAAATATAACAGTTGAGGTCATATATCTTACCCACTTTCTGGCCAAAGATGGGTAATGAAGTTCCAACAGAGGCAGGAAGGAGCAAAGCACACTTGAGCACCTATAGTAAATCTTGTGTGATTGGAAAACTGAGAGAGGGTAGGAAGCAGAAGCTCTTCAGGAAGGAGGATTGTGCTTGGAATGTTCAAGATAATTCAGGTCACACTCTGGAGAATAAATTGGAAGTGAGGAGGATGATTGAATGTGCGCAAATCAAATAGGAGGCTTTCACTTAATCCAGGTGAAAGATGACAGCGGATAGACGTGACGTTTGACGTTGATCTAAGAGGAGTATGATGTAGGTGAGAGGTGCGAACTGCACAGGAGCAGGGATTAGGTACAGGATAGAAGTCAGTAAAGGCTCACTTACTGGTTTCTAACGTAAGCAACATTTTGGATGTGATGCCTTTGAAGAAAAAAAGTCAGTTAATCTGTGTTTTTACCTTAAGAAACTGAAGATCTACTTAAGACAGACAGACAAGAGGAATATGACAAATTAATGCAAACTAGAATAGAAAAACATTACTATTTTTCTGGACATTTTACTTCTACAAATGCTTCCTACATTTGATTTTATTTTCCTGGAAACTGCATTGTATTCTGTGATTTTGTTAACAATTTTCCTGCCAAGGAAATGTATTCTTTGAATTCATATTATTTGCAATTGGGCACTAAAATGTTATTAGGATTTCTTTACTTGAAGTATTACTTTGTAAGATACAACTAACCAAATTCACAATCTCATATCAGCTGCAAATGCATTCTTACTACTTCATAAAAATGTTAAATAACATCATTCCTAGGAATTAATTGCTTTAGATTATCTAAATTCTCTTTCTTGGCATTAATTTTTCTAGTTTCATAAAATAAGTGATATACGGTTGATTCCTTTAAGAAAAATCTAATTTTCTAGTAGCAATTTATATGAATGACCTTATATTTGCTTTAGAGTATATAAATATGATATGCATAACTATGATAGTTTTCAACAGTTTTTTCTTCCATTTTAAGGCAGTCACTATTCACTGAAACCAGTCTGTTTTCATGATTTGTACAACTTCAATATCTACTTCTTCTCTGAAAAGGTTTTTATGATGCTTGTGAATATACTTTGCGAACATTATAAGAAATCTAAATGTATACCATAGAACTTAGCAAATTGCTTACATATTAGTGATTGCAGGAACTAAAGTTCAAATTTGTGTCTGTTTATTTACATGCCTGTGTGTAGTTAGGCTTTTTACCAACAAATTTTTCAAAAAGCAATTTTACCAATATTTCTAGGTATGTTTTCATTTATTTGGTATTTATTAAGTCATTAACTGGTGGTGATTATGGTATAATAAAATCTTGTTTTCTAAATTGTAAACTGATAGAGTTGATGTCATATTAATAATATAGTTGCTTTAAGTAGGGAAAACCAATATATTAAAGAGTTTGCTGATCTGATACATTAAGGCTAGTTTTACGTTTTAATATCTAATTACATTTAGAAAGTCTAAGGTAGGGAAGGAAACATCAAATATCCATGGTTCTGGGCAGGTATAAATTTGAAAGTGGAGGATTATATAAGTAACAAGAAATGGAGAGGAGATATTGCAGCAAAATGGAAAGATTGTGGGGATCCCTGGGTGGCTCAGCAGTTTAATGCCTTCCTTTGGCCCAGGGCATGATCCTGGAGTCCTGGGATGGAGTTCTTTATCGGGCTCCCTGCATAGAGCCTGCTTCTCCCTCTGCCTGTGTCTCTGCCTCTCTCTGTGTGTCTCTCATGAATAAATAAATAAAATCTTAAAAAAAAAAAAGGAAAGATTGCATCCTTCCTAAGTCATTAAAATTTAAGTAATGAATATGAACTTTACAATAGTCAATCAGAGGCTATTTGAGGGCCAATTTAGTCTCCTGGAAGGCTGTCCTATATTATCTTTTTTTTTTTTTTTTTTGTCCTATATTATCTTCACTGAAACTCGATATAACAGAATAATTTTTGTGTGTTTTATTGTTGCCATAGTTGCTCCATAATATAGATCTATATGATTTGCTTAATTAAGAGATGGGGAAAAAAAGTCATGGGCTTATAAAAGTTGATCACTTAGTAAATTCTGATATAAAGTCATGTTTAATTAGTTTAATGTACTGCCTATTCAGGACTTTTTAAAAAGAATCACAAAATACCCATATCAACTGACACACCTACCTTCTTTTCCATCTGTTTCATAGACCAACATCTATAGTCACAATTCTTTATAAGGCATTCTTCCCCTTCTAGATTTCATTTTAATTGCCTCGAGCTCATCAGACTTTCCTGGGAAAGCTGCATTCACCACTCCTTTCCTCCCTCCCCAAGGCATGGAAAGAATTTAACAGGTGTCAGCTTAATGAATTAAGATGTTTGAACAAAGCTCTTATCATGAAGGCAAGCGTTAATCAATGATTGTATCTTAAAACACTTCAATATTCTCCTTTAGCTATTTAGCTGAGAAGCCAATGAATCTTTTAACTCTGCTTACAAACCTGGCAATCATTTCTTAGCTCATGTAATTTCATGTCAAATAAAAATAAAAATAACAAAGAAACACTAATAGCATTCTGTTTCCAAACCTCTTCACCTAAGACCAAAGACTCATTAAGAACATTATCAAGCTTCGAGGTTATCACATTTGTCGGTTTTACTAAATGCTTCACTGAGCTCCATGTTGGCAGATTTCAATAGCATTTTCTGGCCTGCCTACTACTAAGCTGCAGAGCCAATGTGACATAATTTAAGCTTCTTTTGTTGTGGCAATACCGCTGTTTCATGTACAAATTTCTCTATTAGTCGATTTTCTTATATTCGGCTACAGTGATATAACAACCCTAAAATCTCATTGCCTTGCAATAACAAATATTTTTTCTTCCATTTTCGTCACATAGTCTTTGCAGGTCAGCTCTTGTGCTCCTCTATGTTTTGTTCTTTCCAGGGCATAGGATAAGTAGGCAATTGTTATTTGAGGTTTGCCAATCTCCTGGTGGGATGAGGGGAGGACTAATTCATAAAATTTCTTCTTGGATAGGACATAATCATTTCTCGCAGTTTATTTACCAATCTAGGTCTTTTGGTCAAATTTCTTGCTAATGGGATAGGAAGTATAATGCTTTCACAAAGAGGGACAGTGAATGTTCAGATACAATGAAATACTTTAACACAAGTGGCCTTTTGTGAGAAAACAGATTAAAGAATAAGCATAGGTAGGAAGATCTGTTAGCAGGTAATTGCAGTAATATAGGTGAGAGATGATGGTGGCTCAGACCAGGATAACAGTAGAAGTGAGAAATGGTGAGATGGAGGATATACTTCATGTAGAGCAAAGAGTATGTTCTAAAAAATTGGATGTAAGACTAGAAAGATAAAGAATCAAGCAAATGTGGAATGTATAGTTTGACCGGGACAAAATTACAGTCCACTGAGGTTGGAAAAGAAGAGAGGATTGTAGGATGGATTGAGGAGAAAGCACAGTGTGGCATGAGCATCTGGGCCTGAGACTTTGGGAAAGTGCCATTGCAAATGGACCAAGGAAGGACAAGACGGCTGGCAGTATTAAGGGCCCTCTCGATTTTTTTTGTGATCGCATATTTTAAATGAAACCAATCAGTGTGCCAATAGATTTTTCCAGCTGCATTCTATGGTATAGAGACGGATTTAACCATAAATGCAACTTTTTGCCGAACTAATAAAGCTGAAAGAGAGAGATGCAAAGATTCCGGCACATACATGATGAAGTGATTATAATGCCTGACCATGAAGTTTAAATAGGATGAGGACAGGGTGAATGTGTCAACTGGTTAGGCAGAGCCAAAAGCTAATAGAATTGAAGATTCCAAAGCACTAAAAATAAATAATAATAATAATAATAATAATAATAATAATAATAATTGGAACTTGGGTACCAGCACAAGAGAACTGGAACTCATGGAATTTACATAATTGGATAAGCTGTTCTTAGCAGTTATAAGAATATCTAATTTATGCTTTTGACTGTAGGTAGTATGAGTGGAATGAAGACAAAGTCATTGAAAATATGCAATTCAAGACACTGGAGAATTGTGATGTTGGAAACATAATCTACCAAATGAGAATGATGGCTTTCCTGTGTCTGTGGCTTTTCCCCATTAGGGCCTAGTCCACTGCACTCTGACTTGTGTTTATTATTTAGATTACTCTGACCAAAGCAATATTTCCAAAATTTTAAAATAAACTAAAAAACACCAGTGTGTCACCCTTTTTGCATGAGCTCCTGGTAGCTTACTTTTTCTTGCTTCTATTCAGTGCCCATGAAAACACAGAAATGTCTGGCTTAGCAGGTGAATTTGTCTTGACTCAACTACAGATAGGAATGAGAAAGTACATGGGAAACTGATGAGTCATCTGCAACCTACACTAGCTGACTGCAAACCAATCCTAGGCTACTGAATTGTGCGAAAGAATTCATCCATGTCAATACAGCTGCCTGGCCAATGGGAGCTGCCCATGGCACATGAATATCCCAGATGAGACTGGAAGAAGCACACAGTAAAAACATAAATTAATGAGAAATAACTGTGTTGTGGTAAAATATTGAGCTCAGATATGGTTAATTATATTGCAATAGCTAACTGAAATAATGCATATTGAAAATTTTGAAAATTAAGACCAGTGTAGTATTAAAGAACAGATAATTGCTAAATTCCTCAAAATTACATCTGTGCATGACAGTAAAAGGAGAAAGAAGTGAGGACAAAATCTGAGTGTTCATTGGCCATTTGTGTTTTCTAATTGGCTTTATCTGAAGGTGAAGTAAACTTTCTCATGATAGGAGGTAGTTTTGAAGCTTGGAACAAGGCTCTCAGGGAAGTTAGGTCCCTACCTACCCACAGAAATTAGGTGATGGAGAACTATCTTCCTTGATCACATATTTCAAAGGGATGGTTCCCAGGTCCCTGAGAAACAACACCCCTGGGTTGTGAAACTAGCAAGAGGCTTTAAAAAAATAAGATTTACATCACAAAAGGATGGAGAGAGAATTCACAATTACACTTTTAAAAATGTGTAGTCTCTATACTTTAAAAATAAAGAAAATAAAAGAGAAACTTTTCTATAAAGAAAATGGAGGGGTGCTTCTGATCAGGTCATCTGGATTCTATAAGAATCTCCCTCTGTGAGGGGGGACTTGATAGGATGAGCCTTGGCTGTTATGCTATATGTTGGCAAATCAAACTCTAATAAAAAATATACAAGAAAAAAAAAATAGAGAATCTCCCTCTCTGAGAGGGAGGTCAGGGCCTTGTAGGCAAGAAGCCTGTATAAAGCCAGTTGAGACTTTGGGAAACATTAAGGCCTTCTTGGTCAGTGGGTATTCATTTTGAGTTGCCTACCTTGGCCCAAATGTTTGAATTAAATCTTTATGTGCTTTGAGGTGAACTAATGTTTCTATTTTAAATGTGATAAAAAATTTATCACCAGAAGACGGTATTATGGATGGAGGGCATTCCCTTAGGAACACATGTTACAAAATCTTTAAAAACTGGAAAACAAAATGGATAGATGCTTTCTCTACACACAAAATCAGAGGCTTACAATCAAAACTGGCAAAAAAGAAAGAGACAGAGGCAAAGAGAAAAAGAAAATGTTTCATGAAGCAAATCGACATGGTGGGTGTGTGTTTGTCTATATAATATTTCAAGCTATTAATGAAGAGTCAACTCCTTTGATTTACTGTGTTATCACAGACATCCTCTCATGATATTTAATGATAATTTCATACAATGTATCTATTTGGTCAATAATTATTTTATTCTTTCCTGTTTTTTAAAATAATTTTTCCTCCTCTTTCTTATTCTTTTCATTTGTTTACAGTTCTACCCCCCCCACCAAAAAAAAAAAAAATCACAGTATCTTTGAATGAAAAATAACTGGTGTTGATCAGTATTTTCCCATAAGCCTTCAAAAATTGTGCTACAGTCTTGGTAACTGAGGGCAGATTATTTTCATCTGTTTTTCTAGGACACCAGTAAAAGTACACTGAGTTAACAACCCCTTCCTGCACATACCCATATTGTTATATTTGAGGTCTTAAATATTAGAGTTCTGAATCATACTCAGAATATGACTATACCTACAAAATTGCATACTGCAAAGTCTCTAGCACAAGTCAGAAATCTGACTAGAGGGTGAAATAGGAATCAGTGCTCACATAGATTGGGCTTCCAAATGGTAAATGGGGTTCAAACAACATAAAACTCATAACAATGTCTTGGTGAAAAGTGGGCTCAGGGATCTTAAACGGAAAAGACATTCTCAACCAAACATTTAGCACAAAGAGAGCTAGGTACAGACAATAAATGTAAATGCCAAACATGCATAGTTGAGGACAGCAAGCAGGGGCTGGAATTTGTGTAAGCATGAAGACGTGAGGTCCACATAATAGAGATTTGTCTAAGCTTCAGATTCACGAAAGCCTCCTGCCTGCTCAGGAGTGAAGAGACAACAGATAGGATGAGTTAGTCAGAGAAAAATACTTTAACATCAAAAGAGGCACCAGGCAGAAACTAATATCTTATAAAGACTCATAAATCAATAATTTCTGGCAGAAAATATACCAAACTGAAACACTATCACAATAAGCTTCCCTTTCCAAGAAAAAGTAAGCATAGGTTTCACGAACCATAGACAATGTCACAAAACTTAGTAGCTTATTGTTAGAACTTGACTCGTTTTATTGAAAGCTGTTGAGGAAGGAAAGTATTTCTATATACAAATTTATTTCTGAAAGAAATCTTTTTTACATGAATTAATACATTTCTTGGAGAACAATTTTATGTTTCAGAAAACTTCATGCTCTCCCCAAAAGAAAGCTTACATTTTCACTTTTTCACACATTTTATTTTAAAATTATCTTATTTGTAACCAAATATGTGCAGTTTTATGAATGCCTTAATCTGAGACTGAGAACTACTTGCTGTGAAATGTATATTTTCTACAGAATCCTTAACATAGACATTTTATTTTCAGTGATGAGAGCTGCTTTTGTGTGCTACAATCCACAAAAATGCAGTGTGTGTGTGGGAAAGACCTATGAGAAAGCTAATATCAAGACAATAGAGTCTGCAGACAAGTGATGATGATATTTGCTACCCATATATACTGGTTTCCAAACTGAGGAGGTGAATTATGCTGCCAGACTCTCAGTTACATTTAGTCAGGGATTCTGGCTATGTCACACACTGCTCTATGCCCTAGCCTCTAAGGAGGGGAAATGGAATACATCTTCATTAAAGATGGGTTTGAAGTTTGAGTATCATGTAAAAGAGTGCAAAGAAAGCTGGAAAATTATCTATTTGTGGGCCTCAGAAGATACATAATACATGGAGGACACATGCTGGAAAGAAACACATTTAGGAAAATAGTATCTTCAGTTGTAAAATAAAAAAAATTGTATAAAGTCCAATTGATATTTATTATTTATTTTTAAAGATTTTATTTATTTATTAATGAGAGACACAGAGGGAGAGAGAGGCAGAGACACAGGCAGATGAGGAAGCAGGCTCCTCACAGGGAGCTCAATGTGGGACTTGATCCCAGGACTTGGGATCACACCCTCAGCCAAAGGCAGAAAAGCTCAACTGCTGAGCCACCCAGGTGTCACTCCAATTGATATTTAAATAAATAAAAATACTTTCCATGATTTAGAGTAATGTTTATAAAAAATAGAAATTCAATAGCATAGAGATGAGAATGAAAATATACTTGAGGGGAAAATTGCAGACTACCTAGTAAGTTAGCCTGTGTTAAATTGGTCTATGTAGAATGTCTTAGAATTCTATCCCATAATAAAATGATTGTTTCTTTTAATAGTTATTCAGGAACTCTATATTAAATCAACATATATTGTTCTGACCCATCACCAATTGTTCTTCCCTTCTGACAGATATTAACTTGTAGATCTACCATATGTGAGTAAATTATCAAACAAAATAGCATTTGGGATGCCTAGGTGGCTCAGCAGTGGAGCATCTGTCTTGCCTCAGGGCGTGATCCTGGGGTTCTGGGATCGAGTCCTACATGGGGCTTCCTGCATGGAGCCTGCTTCTCTTTCTGCCTCTCTCTGTGTCTCTAATGAATAAATAAATAAAATCTTTAAAAAAATTGCATTTAAGCAAAGAGTATTACTAGAGGTAAATGGAATCATCATTTCATAATGAAAAATTAAATTCATAGGAAAAGTACAGCAATTTTAAACTTATATGTCCCTTGTATGTTATATGTGATATGAACGTTATAACCTTTTTAGTAATTTTAGTATTTATGTGATCAAACATAAAATGAGAGTAAAGCTATAGAAATATAAAATGCAAAAATAACACATTTGATATGTGGTATATAAATAGAATATTGTAGCCATCTATAAACACTTATATAATAAATCATAGTAGAAATTGTTATAGGTTTCAAAGGTTGATATGTAGACCAAATAATCCAGGAATCAATTTTAAAAATATATAGAAAAATACTGCAAGACAGGACATTAAGAAATGAAACCGAAGATAGCTTGTTAACAGAGGAACTATAACCACTACACATAAACATATTTAGAATTGAGAAAAATAAATAAAAAATGAGGAAACACAGCTAAGACATTGTGACTTACACTATAACATTCATTGAAAATGAATGGCTGAAAATTAGTCAACAAAGAAGTTACAGGATTTAGATTAAAAAGAACAAAATGAATCCAAAACCATGTAAGGTAGAACATACCAGGAAAGACAATAAATTCAAACTATATAAACAACACCAATCCTGCTTAACACACTGATGAGAATGACATATCTATTATGAAATTTACAAAGAAGAAAAAGACATAAACGAGAGCTCCGATGAAATTGGGGCATAATAACAGATGTCAACAATTAAAAATAATGAGATGCTATGATATTTTATGCCAGTACATTGAAATTGTTAGAAGAAATGTAAAAAAAAAAAAAAGAAAAGAATAAAAAAGAAGAAATATAACTTCTGCATTCATTAAGAACAACAAAAAAAACCAAAAAAACAATTACCTAAAACAAGTGGTCTTCCCACTTGAGATACAGTATTAATAAATACTTCCTTTAAAGAAAACCTTTTAAAAAGGTGATTTTAGAATCAGTTTTACAACAAAATTAGAAGAAATTATTCTAGTCATATGGAAATACGCTCTTAAAAAGAGATAAAGAAAAATTGCATAATCAAGGCCAGCATAGTTTGACACCAATATGTAAGTAGGATAGTATGTAAAAGACAAATCACAGGCCAGTTGTTCTCACAGACATCAATGCAGTACATATTCAGATTGTATGTATATCTCAGTGTAATGTTGACTTACCAGTTGAAAATAAATTAATACATGATTTGCTACATTAAGAGATGAGAAGACAATGTGATTATATATAAATGCAGAAATAATATAGAGTATGATAAATTTAATTTTTATGTAAAAACATTCTTAGCAATTAAAAATACAAGGAAACTCCTGGAGTCTAATAAAGTTATTTACTTAAAAATAATAGCAAATATTCTTATTGATAGTGAGATGCTAGAAGCAAGCCCTTCAACATTTTAAATATATTTCTGGGTGTATATGCAGTGTATAAAAGCAAAAGGATTAAGTGCTATATATGATTGGAAAGCTGAGAATTTCATTATTTATACACAATATGTTGGTCGTTGAAGAAAACCAACTTAACTTTGAGATCAGTAATTAGAATTAGCAGTAGGGTTTTGCAAGTGTTTGGGATTTTTTTAAAAAATCAGTTTTTGTTTATATCTTTTACACTGTGAACAATTAGATAAAATATTTTTAAAGTTCCTTTTGCAATCAATAGATGTAAATAGGCTAGTTAATATTGACAGTGGTTATAAATCAGTGTAACAAAACATAGGTAAGTTCTGGTTGGGGCAATTGCAAAATTATATTGAAATGTGTTACAAAATTATAAGTCAAGTGGAGGCACATGTCAGCTTCATGAATAAGGAGACACAATACCATACAGACAATCCATATTCCTTAACTGATCTGTAGATTCAATAGAAAATCAAAAATTTTGTGGTAAAATTTGACAAAAATATATACAATGGAATAAAGAACAAAAATAACCACTATATTAATGAAAAAGAATAAAGAAGAGCCTCCCTAATTAATATCATTGAAATTTTTGAAGTTATATCTATTAAGACTGAGATAGAAATTTTAGATTATAGAAAATGTATGAGATAATAGAGTCCTCAAATATTCCATGGAATTCTCCATAATACTAACATCATACATCAGCATGGTACACTTGTTACAGTAAATGGACCTGTATTGATAGACTGATAGTAAGTAAAGCCCACACTTTTTGTTCATATTACCATAGTTTGTAAAATCTATTGTTTTTTTGTTGTTGTTGCAGGATCCAACCTAAGGTATGATATTACACTTAGCTATTAGGTCTCTTGAGGCTTCTCTTGGCTGTGATGAGTTTTAGACCTTTATATTTTTATTTTGTTAAAGATTTATTTATTTATTTATTTATTTATTTATTTGAGAGGGAGAGCAGGAGTGGATGGAGGGGCAGAGGGAGAGGGAGAGAGGCAAAGAATCTCAAGCAGACCTTCTGCTGAGTGTGAAGCCCAACATAGGGCTTAATCTCACAAATCCAAGACTATGACCTCAGATGACAGCAAGAGTTGATGCATTTTAACTAAAAAAACAAATAAAATCTCAACATGTATGTATGAACAAAATCTCTTGAACTTTTTGAACAAGATTTTTTTTGAAAAAAAAGTTTTGCTCGTAGTGCATAATCTTAGAGAAATGAACAAACTTTTATGAGCTTTCCTTCTACTATGTTCAGGTTGGAGCATCTGAGGGATATTGGCCACCCTCTGAAACATGATGCCCTGACTGTGTGACCATTGCTGGGTTTCACAGCAGAGTCCATTCATAAAATACAGAGGGCTTCCCATGTATTTTTATTCTACAGGGAAAGGCAAAAAGCAAGTAAGTCCACAGATAAAAGAAGAATCTCAGCATGAGCAGGCAAGATCCGCTTGCTATGTGCAAATGAGAAATTGTCTAGTTTGCTATTGACTGCCCTAGGCTGTGTTTATTTTAGAGCAGCAAACTGATGTGACTATTTAAAAATAGTTTAATTTTTGTATGATAACTTTATTGCTAACAACAATCTATATCTCCCAAACTACCTTTGACAGGTCTTCCTCTTTATAAGAAAAAGAAAAGAATATAAATTTATTTTTTGGTCTTTGTAAAGAAAGGTAACATTAATATAAAATTAATTATATTTCATTTTTAATTAAAATGCATCAAGATAATATTTAGAGTAGTTTTTAATATTGATGTGCATAAGTAGTTTTTAAATATAGATCCCTGGAAATGTCCCAGATCTACTGAAGCAATCTTCAGATGTGGCTCTTCATGAAAACATTTTAGTATGTTTCATAAGTGCTTCCAGTGTGCAGAGATACCCTCAATCCATAGGTCTTATGCCTTTTCAAGTAAAAAGTCTTTGTAATATACTAAGACATCATCAATTAAATAGCAAAATTATAATTAATCAAGACTTAAAAATGTGAGGTGTTTAAATGTGGGAACAATACTAATGTTGTATCTCATCCAAGAGTTCCCTGATGTGTTTTAGTGCTGACATATAGTCACTGTGAAAATGTGACAAAGTCAATATTGCAAGGAGATAGTTCACATGCATTGGCTTATAACTTTTTATTAATGTTGTTTCCAGAAGTACATAACTTAGCCAATGGGATCTGAAAAAGAGATGTGTGATTCTTTCTTTATTTCATCAATCACCAAGTTATAAGAAAACAGTAAATCAGAGGATTTTATTGTAATTTTGAGAAGGGTTATTTTTCTTTACAACTTTACTAATACTACTATGAGGGATATATTGGACTAGTTAAAATGATAAAGCTCCTCCTGCAAAGTGTTTACTCTGCCACACTAGGTATGTGGTATAAGACACATCCTTTGATCTATAAAGCATTTTGTTTTCCCCACATAAACTTTTGATACTAAAAATAAATCATGTTACAGAAAAAACTCAAGTTCTTTATTGGTGCTTAGCCAGGTCTCTAATTAGCAAGAAGTCACTAAATATTAGCCTCTGACATAATAATTAGTGTTTGTAAATTGATTGGAAAATGTAATCATATATGCCATCAAGAAATTTGGAGGTGTGATATTAGATCTAACAGAAAGATAAAGAAGTTATTAAGTAAATCAGAAGGAAATCTGCTATGGTGAAGTATACATTGTGGGAAAAGTCCAGAGACTTTCATTAATTAATAAACAAAATGAGATTCAGAAGCAGAAGATAAAGGAGATTAAAACACCAGAATATTAGGTAAAAAAATTAAAACGTATGTTTCTAATTCCGTGGATGGAAAATGTTTATATTCCACAAAGTTTAAATACTAGAGTTAAGAAATAAGGTAATAACAATGAAGGAAATGGGTGGTTAAAGAAATGATGATATTTATAGACTATTCTTTAAAGGAAGCATTAATAACCACAGGAGAATTAAATACTCTTTACACAGGAAGTTAGTAAGAAGTGTTGATATCTGTGATATAATAATTACAGACATGCAGAAAAATCACCGCATGGTTTATACTAAATCTTCATCTTCCTATAGCAATTATATAATCATCACTAATAACTATACTGTAAATTTATAGCAACAATGACTAATGGGGAAAGGATGGACAGATAGGAAAACAGTGAATTGTCGTTTTTTAACAATGTAATTCTTAATTTCATTAGACTGGTTGAGACAAATACCTGAAGTGCTCCATGGTATTCAGATTAAGAAACAATACTTCAGCCATTTAAAGTTCATTTAAGCTTTTGATTAACCACTATTGACCATTATTATATGAATAATTTATGTACACTTGAAAATAAGGTATAATATTTCATCAGGTGTTGTTTCCCATGTCAATCAGGAAAATCTGGTTGTTAATTATTTTAGTTATGCTCATGTATCCTGTAGTCTTACTGAATGTCTATATCCTTTACCTGTCATCTCCTGAAAGAATACTGTTAGAATATTTGACTGTGATTGTAGATTTATATCTGTGTTACTTCTGCTAGGCTTTTGCTTCAAGGTTTTTGGTGCTCTGTTATCTGTTGCATATATGTTTAAGACTGTTATGTATTCATAGGACATTGCTCATTACATTGTTCCCCTGTGAAAATGGTCTTTGTCTTAAAGTCTACTTTATCTAATAAACACACCACTTTCCTAATGATTTGCGTGTGCATAGTATTCACAACTCCCCCCACCCTCAGTTTTTTTTTTTTTTTTAAGCATATGTTCTCTTGTTTCATCTTACTCTAATTAGCAAAATATAGTTTGGCTCTCTGCCTTTACACAGGCTGAAAAATGTTGCCTTTTAATTTGAATGCTTGGGACACCTGGGTGGCTCAGCAGTTGACCATCTGCCTTCTGCCCAGGGTGTGATCCTGGAGTCCTGGGTTTGAGTCCCACATCAGTTTTCCTGCGTGGAGCCTGCTTCTCTCTCTGCCTATATCTCTGCCTCTCTCTCTCTCTGTGTGTCTCTCATGAGTAAATAAATAAAATCTTAAAAAAAAAAAGAATGTTCATTCAATTTATGCTCAATTAAATTTTTTATTATTAAATTTACCATATTGCTATTTATTTTCTACTTTTCTGTTTTTGTTCCCTTGTTCTTCCTTAATCTTGTCTTTTTGGTTAATTAAATATTTTTAGTGTCTACTTTTATTTCCTCTATAGCTTTTTAATTTATATTTTATTGTTCCAGTAATGCTTGCTCTATGCTAGCAATATGGGTTCTTTGTTTATCAGGGTCTATTTTGAGTCATTTTTGTATCTGTCCAATTTCACGCTAAATACTACAAAATTCTGATTTCAACCTTCCCCTTCAATCTTTATAATTGGCATTTTTTATTTCCTACTTGAAATTCCCTAATTTTCTCTTTAACATTCCCACTTTCTAAGCATGGTAACCTTAGTATGACATAAATCTATTTACCTGTCCTCCCATTTTTTGGTAATTGTTACTATAGTTTATATGAACATATGTTATAAATTTCATCTTACAATTTTCATTTTTCATTGAAGTCTTTTGTCTTTTCAAAAATTTTAAAAGGAATACATAGGGTTCTTTTAATATATGCCTACTTTTTTTTAACAATTCATTTTGTTTGTGTGTGCATAGTATTCACAACTATTTATATTTATATATAAATATATGCAAATATATGTGAATATATGTGTGTGTCCATACTTGTTTTAAACTATTTTTTTCCTTTATTCATCTCATATGTAAGACCTTCACATAGGTCTCTAAGTCACTGATTATTTTTATTCTGGGATCTGTATCCCTCCTCCTAACTCCTAACCCTCCACCCATCACTCCTGTTACTTAGATTGCATAATTTCTATTCATCTGCCTTTAACTTTACAGGTCTTCTTTTATTCCATCTCCACTAGGTAAATTTTTATTCAGTTATTTTATTTCTTAGTCTGAGAATTTCCATTTGGCTTGTTGTTTTATTTTATATTTATCCGGTTTCTCTATCCTCATTCACTAAAATCATATTATTTTTTTGGTTTTAAAAATAAATCTATACAAAACTTGTAGTCTTCTAAATTCATCATCTGAGACATAGTGGGCATGATTTTTGTTGATCACTGGTTTAGTATAAACTGCATGTTTTGAATTTACTTGCCTAGTGATGTTTGATGAAATATTTAGCACTTTGATTATATCTTACAGATATTTTCACATTGTGCTTCATCCTCAAAGAGACAATTTCTGCTTTTCAGGAATTTAGCTAGTGTTTGAACAATTTGAAATCTGTAAAGGTGTAGGTTAAATCTAGAGAAACTCATAGATATTCCCCAAGCAGCTCCAATTTAGCAAGATGTATATCATATGGTGTCACCCTGCAGGGCTTGACAGATATTCCCTAATCTAAGTTAAGATGGTTGTAGGGCAAGTATAATTTAATGTAGCAATTCTCAAAGTGCAGTTTGCTGCATTCCAATATGCTTCCTAGAGATCTGTTAATTTAAGCCCATTTTCATAAATATAATGTGTGGGATTTTTCTTTTTTGGTGTTTTACTATGTTAACATTTATAAAGATGGTGCTTAAGCATTGGTTGATAAATCTGCTTGTGTCTTCACAGAAATCAAAACAGTGGCACCAAAATGTGCTGTTAAATATATATTCTCCAACTTTACCTATTTACATTTTAAAAAGCCACTTTTAAATACCTTAGATCAAGAAGTATAAATCACTAATTTATTAAATACTGTAACTTTGAGCATACTTTTGAATATTCAGTATGAGAAAACATAAGGAAGTATCGTTCTGAATACTGGAGAATGATGGGTTTGGAGAAAATCTATTGGATACAGAGTTTGAAGCTGAACCAGTCACTTTTTAATTTTTTAATGCAACATCAATATGACTTAAGTGGCTGAAGGACAAATTATATTTATTCAGACAAGTTTCTCAAAAATTAACAAAGTGAAGGCTCACTTCACTGTCATTCCAAAGAAAATAATTGACTGTATTTGTTTTTATTTATGTCATTTGAGATATTTGAAGAAAAGACAGAAAGAGAGAATTTTGGAAAACTTTTCAGCCAGAAGTTTGACAAAACTTAAAATATTTCTCATAAGATCTAATAGGGCTGTCAGTTTTTATTGTTTATAACAGAATGTGTCAACATTGGAAATATCTCTGTAAGTCATTGAACCCAAGTAGACGATGCTTACTTGATGTTACAAAACCACATACATGGAAAAGATCCATTAATTTATATGATTCCAGCTTCCCCATTTGCAGCTAGTTACTAAGAAACAACCAATTTTTTATTTGAAATGTAGAAACAAAAAGACTATCCAAAATTATTAGAAAAAATATAATATTTCTCCTTTTAAAACCACACGTCTATGTGAGGTCATATTCTCCCTCATATACTTCCTTAAATAGTATATCAAGTCACACTGAATGAAGAAGGCAGACATAAGAATCCAGCTGACTTCTATTAGGCTAGTCATTTAGGTTATTTGCAAAAATGTAAAACAATGTACTTTTCTCACTACAGTTTGGTTTGTTTTGGAAAATATATTAATTTTCCTAAAATTATATTGTTAACATTTCCATTTAGTGTATTATTATTGCTATTTTAAGTGGATTAATAAGTTAAACATTTTAAAATTTTTTCAGTTTTAATTTTGAATATGGCAACTCTTTTACGTCTCAGGTATATGCTTAGGTGTTAAAGATGTGTTAATGAGCATCCTTTCACTATGAAAGCGATCCACTGACAAGGCGCTTCACCAACCCTGCTCAATTTCAAATATCCCCACTTTGTTCTGATCCCTGTATTATGTGTTCTCTGATAAACACTAGGAGGTTGTGCCCAGCTCATTTAGGACCCAGCCTGCAGCCAAGAACTAATGGGTAATCCCCCCACCAAGCTTCCTTTTCTACACAGCTAACTTCTCTACAGTACCTACCACACATACTCCCACTGTTTCAGCTGACCCAAACTTTGATCTCTGTCTCCTCAGCTCAGCAAGATTCCTATGCTCTGTTCATATTCCAGTTTTCATTCTCTTTTCACCCTAGGTCAGAAGTGGTTCTGAGGCAGAGAACTGAGTGAAATTCTTCCAAGTAGTGCTAACACGAGCTAATATTAGCCACTGGCTAATACCCAGTACATCATCTATTTTGTCTAGTTTTGCAGTTGATTTTGGTGAAAGGAATTTTCTGGTCCTTTAGCAGAAGTTATGAGTTTTTCATTTATGCCTGATGCATAGCCTCATTCTTGGCACATTATATTTTGAGAATCCAATATCGAATAATGCATGAACATGAATGAATAAACACATAGATAACAAACAAACAAGACAACCAAGATTCCATAGGTAGGAATACTTTCTCCTGGTCTGAAATTGTTACTATTTCTAACTACAAAGGAGAAATGGGTGGGGGATTGGAGAGTCCAACAGGTTAAAACTCCTTATTTTGTGTGTGTGTGATTGATTCTTCTTAATTATGGTAATAACTTTCATACATTAAAATTCATTTTTAAATGTCTAGGTCCCTAGATTATAACAAACTCATACAGCATCATAACCACCAATGCAGTCAATATATGGACATTTTCATAATCAAGTTACCTCATGCCCTTTATAGTCATTGCCTCTCTGTCCCCAGATCCAAAAAATACTGATCTATTTTTCCATCCATTCAGGTTTTTTTTTTTTAAGATTTTATTTATTTGTTCCTGAGAGACACACACAGAGAGGCAGAGTCATAGGCAGAGAGAGAAGCAGGCTCCCTGCAGGGAGCCCAATGTGGGACTTGATCCCAGGACTCCAGGATCACACCCTGAGTCAAAGGCAGATGCTCAACCACTGAGCCACCCAGGTGCCCCTCCATCCATACAGTTTTGCCTTTTCAAAACATAATATAAATGAATCATACAGTCTGTGGTCATTTTATTCTGGTGTGGTTTTACTCAGTATATTGCATCCAGTATTTATATTGTATTGGTAGCTTGATCTCTTCATTGGTAGGTAGTATTCCACTATAAAGATGGATTACAGTTAGTTAATATTACAAATGGAAGGACATTTGAATTGTTTCTATTGGTGGATGACTATGTATAGATATCTGGAATATAAAAGCTTTATTTTTATGGGTGAACATATGTTTTAATAAATATTTGGGAGTGGAATTTTTGGGTCATATTGTAAATACATGTTTAAATATCTAAGGAAGTTCTAAACTGTTTTTCAAGTTGACTCTATCATTTTGTATTCCCAGCAGCCTATTTAAAGAATTCAGTTGTCTTGCATACTTTGCAGCATTTTTATTATCAGATTTTTAATTTTAGGTATTCAATACTGTCTAGTTCTGACTTTAATTAGCATAATTAGCATTTCATTCCCTCACTCCCCTTCCCAGTGGTTCAAGCTCTTCCACAGGAAGAAGATCTGAAAAGGGATTTATGCTTTTCTTTTAGCAGGGGCCAATAGCCTTGTTCAGGCTGTAACACTTAATTCTCCTGCCCTTTCTGTAGTCTTTCTTGGAAATGCATCCTCCCTACTGTGGAGAAGAGCTTGTGATTGTATACAAGCTTCCCCTGTGTTTGTAGATTCCAGAGGCCCTATACTCTCAAACTACATCACATTTAATCTTTAGCAATTTGTTTTAGAAATTAGATAAATAAATATAAGTGTATCTTACAAAGGCAAGTGAAACTTCATTAATAGGAATTAAGGAACCAAAGATGAAGACATATACCATGTTCATGGATTAGAAGTCTTAATATCATTAGGATGCCACTTATCAATTTGTACTACAGATTCAATATTATTCTTATAAAACGACAGTAGGTTTATACATAAAACTTGACAAGATGATTCTGAAATGCATTTAGAAATGTCATAAATATATAATAGTGGAAGCATTTTTGAAATGGATGAGCAATGTTGAAGAAAGTATAGTATAACATGTCAAAACATACAGAAATAGACCTAAACTCTTCCTTGATTTTCAGACAAAGGGCCCATGCACTACAACAGAAAAGTTAGTATCATTTCAAAATATAGAAAAACAATATTATATCTGTATGGGGAAAAAAGGAATTTCTATCTACACTATAAGGGGAAAAAGAAAATTACCTGGAGTAGGAGCACAGACCAAAATGTAATAACTAAAGCTCTATGACTTTTTTTTTTTTAAGAATTTATTTATTTATTCATGTGAGACATGGAGAGAGAGAGAAGCAGAGATACAGGCAGAGGGAGAAGCAGGCTCCATGAAGGGAGCCTGACATGGGGCTTGATCCCGGTACTCTGGGATCAGGCCCAGAGCTGAAGGCAGGGAGGCTCAACTGCTGAGCCACCCAGGCATCCCAAACTTTACAATTTATAAAAATGAAGGTAGTAGAAAATTTTGAAGACTTTGAAGTGGTCAGATATTTCTTAAACAAGACACAGAAATCACAAAGAGAAGGTGGAATTTTTTCAACATTTATAGTGCTGATTTAAGGCACTGTGAATTAGAATCTGTTCCCAGAACATAAAAAGAGCCTTTACAAATCAGCAAATAGGAGACAAACAATCCAATTTGAGGGGAGGGAAATAGTCAGAAACTTGAACAGTCACTTCAGAAATGAGGTTATCCAAGAGGCATGGGAATTAAAATACATTCAAGACTTACTTTTCAAGGAAATGTAAATGACAACTGTAAGGAGGTCACTGTCTGTGCATAAGGATGGTTAAGGCTGCAAGGATGGGAGAGGAAGAAGCAAATGGAGCTCTCAGACATTGAGTGTAGGAGTTAAGATGGCATGCCATGTCTAGGAAAGTGTGTAGTGATTAACAATGTTTAAATATATATGTCTCCCCAACATTTCACTCCTTCTGCTTCTAAATACTGCAAACAAGAAAAATTATTTCCAAAATGATTGTATACAAATATCTATGACAGCTGTATTAACTTAAAAGTCAGGAAAAAAGGTTCATACATATTTTATACATTCATAAAAATATATATATTGTTAAACTTTGAAAGTCCAGATTAATGCATATTTTTCTTATAAAACTAAAAAGTAATGGCTTTGGGGTACCAATGGCTTTGGCTCAGTGGGTAAAGAGTCTGCCTTCAGCTCAAGTCATGATCCTGGGATCCTGTAATGGAGCCCTGCATCAGGCTCCCTGCTCAATGGGGAATTTGATCCTCCCTCTTTTTTGCTTCTCCCTCCTGCCTGTAATCTCTCTCTGTGTCTCTCATACTCTCTCTCTCTCAAATAAATAAAGCCTTTATTTTTTTAAATATTTTATTTATTTATTCATGAGAGACATGGAGAGAGACAGAGACATAGGCAGAGGGAGAAGCAGCCTCCCTGCTGGGATCCTGATGTGGGACTTCATCCCATGACCCCGGGATCACACCCTGAGCCAAAGGCAGACACTCAATCACTGAGCCACCCAAGTGCCCAACAAATAAAATGTTAAAAAAAAAAAAAAATAAACAAAATAAAAAATAGGGGCTTCAGTACAAAACAGGAACAATAGTGATGCAAATATCCCCCTGAGCCACAAGAATGGCAAGATTGAGGATGCAAAAAAGTAAAACATATGGATTGTGAACATTTGTTATGATTGATTAAGCACAGTAATACCATTTTGGGTTAGTTGAGGAAATAGAATGTGATATTCACTGGAAAAGTGCAAAAGATATGGCATAAAAGTTTAGGCTTGTCCATCCAACAAAACAAATTTGAGTTAATTATGTCAAAAGTTAGTATAATAAATATGCAAAGTACAATGAAATAGAGTCATGTGGTTGTGAGAGTATGATATTGCTTTATAAGTAAATATAGAATTCTTTTGAATTAGCCCTGAGATTCTATGGATAATAAGTAATGGATCATTGGAGTACCTTGAGCTCCACAGAGACAGAGCTTGGGCGGGTGAGTGCCAGACAGGCACTGGGTGACTCTGTGCCTTGCTCAGGAAAACAATTAAACACGGGCAAGGAAGATTCCAGAAGCTGAGAGGCAAAAGGTCATCATATGCATTCTTTGTGCCAAGAGGAGTGCCCAGACACTTCAGTCAACTTCTCTGAGTTTTCTCAGAAGTGCTGAGAAAGGTGAAAGAACATTTAAAGACATGGCAAAAGCAGACAAGGCCCATTATGAAAAAGAAGTGAAAACTTATATCTCCCCAAAGGGGAAACAAAAAAGAAGTTCAAGAACTCAATGATCCCAAGAGGCTTCCTTCGGCCTTTTTGTTTTTTGTTCTAAGTATCACCCCAAAATCAAAGGAGAACAACATGATCTACCCATTGGTGATGCTGCAGAGAAACTGGGAGAGACAAGGAATGACACTGGTGCAGATGACAAGCAGTCTCAGAAAAACTCTGCTAGGCTGAAGGAAAATAGGGAAAAGATATTGCTGCATACCAAACTAAAGGAAAGCCTAATGCCACAAAAAAGAGAGTCATCAAGGCTGATTAAGCAAGAAAAAAAAGGAAGAGGAGGAGGAAGAAGAAGGTGATGATGATGAATAAGTTGGTTCTAGGATAGATTTTTTCTCTTGTCAATAAAGTATTTAAGCACCCTGTGCGCAACTTATTCTTTTTAAAGAAAAAAAAAATGAAATGGAAGACTGTGTAAGATTTGTTTTTAAAGAGTACAGTATCTTTCTTTTTCTTTTTCTTTCTTTCTTTTTTTTTTTTTATGGCTAACACACTATGGAATTTAGAGAGCCCTCTCCTAGTGGTATTCTCAGTAGCCAGTAACTTTGCCTGGGACTAAAATGGGAGTTATAAATTGTCCCGGATATTTACTTTACTTTATTTTTTTTTTAATTTTATTTATTTATTTTTTTTAATGATAGTCACAGAGAGAGAGAGAGAGAGAGAGAGAGGCAGAGACATAGGCAGAGGAAGAAGCAGGCTCCATGCACCGGGAGCCCGACGTGGGATTCGAACCCAGGTCTTCAGGATCGCGCCCTGGGCCAAAGGCAGGCGCCAAACCGCTGCACCACCCAGGGATCCCCTGTCCCGGATCTTTAAAGCAGGTCCAGGTTGGTGCCCACCACAAATTAGTTATATATGAGGATGGCAGTTTGTTTTTGTTTTTGTTTTTTCATTTACAGTTGTCTCTGATGAAGCTTATGCAAAAAAGTTGCAGCAGTGTGGTTGACATTCTGAATGCTTCTAAGGAAATACAATTTTTCATTTTTTTTATTTTTTTATTTTTTTATTTTTTTATAAGTTTTTTTAAATTTTTATTTATTTATGATAGTCACAGAGAGAGAGAGAGAGGCAGAGACACAGGCAGAGGGAGAAGCAGGCTCCATGCACCGGGAGCCCGACGTGGGATTCCATCCCGGGTCTCCAGGATTGTGCCCTGGGCCAAAGGCAGGCGCTAAACTGCTGTGCCACTAAGGGATCCCAGGAAATACAATTTTTTAGTTAGAAAATTAAATTACATATCTTTATTTATTTAAACAGTTATACTCATACCTTTTTAAAGTCTATTACATTTTGAATTCTCTTTCACTGACATATAAATGATAGAAAATTGTTGGAATGCACCTTAAAGTCTAAGCAATTTACAGAGAAATTTATTATTTCTGAATATGCCCATAAATATCATTGTATGCGTTCTTATTACACGGGAGCAACTACTACTTTATAACTAATTTTGGAAGCATTTCAATAGCACATGCAGTCTTTGGAAATGGGCTAAATGAGAGACATGGTAGGACTTTAGAAACACTATAAGGAAATCTTGTCCCTCCCATGTATAAAATATCTACAGTGTGCTCTTGCCAAAACCCTGGCAGACTCGAGCTACAACTTTTACATTGATTGGCCAGGTTTTTTACTTCATTCTGTAGCAATCATCTCTTGGTTTCTTTTCCCTAGCCTTCTGTCATTTTCATTGTGTTTCTTCTGTTTATCTATCTTAATCTTGCTTTTTTTTTTTAACCTATGTTCCATCTAGTTTTTCATCTTCTCTACATTCATTTTGGAATTGATGCAGCACAGTCCATATGTAACTGCTAATTTGAAAAAGGAAAAAGTGAGTCTACTATAGTTCTGATTAATGTACATAGACAGAAAGACAAATATTATTCTTGGAGAATAATGTCCTTTGACATCCTATTCATGCCCCAAAACAACATTATATTATGACAATAAAGTAAAACTGCCAATGGAGAGAAAGAGATAAAGCACCTGGCAGTATGTTTTACAATTTTCTTAAATGAAAATGACTGAATTTTCACTCACTTTCTTCATTAACTGTAACCCTTTTCACTCTATGGAATAACAAGTACTTCAAGAATCAAACTAGAAAAAAAATACTTTTGGGGTATTTTAAGGCTCATTAAAGCTGTTTTGAGCACTTTTTCCCTCCTCATACTGCTGTTACAGAAGTGGAAGCTCCAGAATGTTGACCCTTCCTCTAGTGAATGGGAAGCATTTAAGAGAGTTTTGAATAAAGGAGTGACATGATATGACAAATTTTTTAAAAGGCTCATTCTATCTGCTAAATTGAAGATAGATTGTAAGTCAGGAGAAAAGAAGCAAAATAATTTTGGGGTAATTCTAGTAGATGGAGGGCACCTGGGTGGCTCAGTGGTTGAGCATCTGCCTTTGGCTCAGGTCATGATCTCGGGTCCTGGGATTGAGTCCCGCATTGGGCTCCCTGCAGGAGCTTGCTTCTCCCTCTGTCTATGTCTTTGCTTCTCTCTGTATGTCTCTCATGAATAAATAAATAAATAAAAATTCTAGTAGGTGGAAAAGAACATGAAATGGACAGATACCCAAGAGGTAAAATCAATAAGAATTATCAGGGCTGCAAGAGAAGGAGGTACATAATGTAGCTACAAAATGGTAAATAAAATCTCTGTCATCCTGGATCTATGAATTAGTATGAAGTGAAGGGCCCACACTGGACACATATAGTGAGTAAATTAACCTTTGTTTTGTTCATCCAGTCGCCTTTCAGATTTCTTCTTCTTTTTCTTCATTTCTTAATATGGCATAATCTGGCCTACTGTGACTATTATAGTCATTGTCATTATTGATAGACCTGTTTGGTTAGCCAAAAGGGTATATTTCACTTAGTATTTAAAAATACCAGGTATCTTATTGTATAGGGAGTTGTGATAATTTTTTTTAAGATTTTATTTACTTATTTATATATAAAGAGAGTTTTAGCAGGGGGAGGGTCAAATGGAGAGGGAGAGAATCCCAAGCAGGCTCCATGCTGAGTGTGGAGCCAGATGCAGGGCTCAATCTGATGACCCTGACATCATGACCTGAGCTGAAATCAAGAGTGGAGATGCTTAATTAACTGAGCCACTCAAGTGCCCTGTGGTAGGTAAAATTCTACGATGACTCTCCAGATTTGCAACCTGAGCTATATACCCTTATGTGAGTGTAATTAGGTTTAGTTTATGCCAGAGGTAAAGGGATTTTTTTTTTTTCTTTTTTGATGTAGGTAGTGCTTCACATTAGCTGGAGCCAGTTTATCACTTGGTTTTGAGTTAGAGGGAATTAACCTGAGTTGGCTTGGTTTAATCAAGTGATTAAACCTCTTTAAAGAGGAACTGGGCCCTTCCTGAGAAAAGAGACATTCTTATTCTGATCTTATAGGAATAAAAGCTCATGATGTTAAATGGAGTTGTCTGTGGTCTTTAGGAACTAAGGGCCCCAGTCCTACAACCAACACGACCTGAATTCTCCCACAGGCAAGGCATCTCAAAATTTATGTAAGATGTCAACTGCTTCATTGTAAGATTTAAATGGATTAATGCCATATATGTATGGTGATACTCAAAAAAACAGGATGTGACATCAAGCATAGAATGTTTAGGAGACAGAAAGCCTAAAAATGTACAGAGTAATTTTATTACAGGCCAATTGTTTATTTCCTCATTATCTATTAATAATCCAGCTTATTGACTCTTATCTAGACTAATTGGGCTTAAAATCACATACACTTTGATATTTTTTTCATATATCTACCTAGACTTAGATATATATAATTTATTTGATAGTGTTTCTTTAGTGGAAATGAATCTACTTGTATATTATTGTAATTTCTTAAGGACTAAAATGCACTACTGAACCTAATACTGCAAAGGATGTGGTCTTAACAGCACATTGGGGATGACTCGAATATTAAGTTCAATGAGTTGTATAATATGTTAACTAAAAAATAAGCAAAACAAATATTTGAGCAAATTGCAGTTTTAGCATGTCACATCCTCTGTTAAATCACAATTTCTCACTTGCTGGTACTCTGTGGGACACTACACAACATCTTCAAAGATAATCCCTCTGAAATTCTTTAAGCCACATGATATAATTAATTTACATCATCTAAGTTAATAAACTTTTTGAAAGATAAGCATTGTGCTTTGAACTTTAAAAAAGTCATGCAGTTTGGTAACATCATCCTAGGAAAATAATTCAAAAGGTATTTTTCAAAAATAATGTGGTTTTCCTAAATAATGTATATAAATACTTAGAATTGAGACAGACACCCACGTTATTCCATTAAGAAAAAATATATAGATTTATTTTCTTAATTTTATTTTCAGAAAATTTGAATTAGTCAAGCAGTTGTTAAAAACAGTATAAATTTTAGTAGTGTACATGTTTATAAAATTGTTAATGTTGGCTTTTTGTCACTTCAGCAAGTTAGTAAGAAATTTACCTGGGAAGAGCTTCAGTTTTCTCCTAACAGTTAAGAGGAATGAACCTAATCTCATAGGATACTTTTTAGGTAAATGTGTGTAAGTTGAACACAATTTCTGTCATATACTGAACATAACATGTTCAACATCTTCCCACAATTTCTCCTTCCTGCCTGCCTTCCTTTTTTCCTTCCTTCCTTCCTAACTTCCTATCTTCCGTCTCTCCTCCCTCCTTGTCCACATTAGTAGCACAGGATCATCGATGTGGACAATTGAAAAACACGTATTGGGCCAAATCCTATACTTGTGGAGTTTTACTGTGTCAAAATAGTGTAATTCTCCACAAATTCAAAAATAACAAAGGTTTCTAAAGGTAAATATTTAATCCTTGTAGTTAACAAAATTAGTCTGATAATAAAAATAGTTATTATCACATCTAATAACTGAAAAACATTATTTTGCAAATTTTTATAAAACAGTAGGTGTGTCTCCTCTTTATCATTTATCAACCTAAATTAGCCTAGCCAGAATAAGAAGACCACATGTGTTTTATCCATCAGTAGAGAGTTTAGTAATGTCCGTACATTACTTTTGCCGTACGTTGGCAAAGTCTATACATTAATTCCTCAATGCTGAGGACATAGCTATAGTTAATATCTTTCATGAATTTAAATAATTGGACTATAATAAATAATATTCTTTAAAGCATTTAGATCAGCTCAACAAACATCTCAAAAATATCTGGACTGCATGCATCGATCTGAGAATTCACTTTGCGAGTGCTGTACTACAGACCTTATCAAAATCTGGCTGTGAGAAAAATAATGGAATATGTTTTAAGAATACGTAATATGTGTTTCTCAATAAAGGTCTATTCTTAGTTTAATATGAAAAGAAAACCAAAATGTTTTATATTCTGGATATGTTATTAACTTCTCAGTAAACAAATACAAATAGTTTAAAAACCTGCATCCACCACAGAATTAGTTATATGTATCATTCACTTCCAACAACTTCAAGGACCTGGGAAATATTAAGTACTAATGCCCGTAGAAAAGCACATGGTAGAGAGTGAGGAAAACCCTTCCTAATGTAAGCTGAAGCTCAGCTTCCACTATAGACAGAGTGTTGAAGTAGGGGAATAGCCAACATGATTATAGCAACTAAAGAAAGCATTGGCTGTCTGGATTTGAGTAGTGACTTTGGGAAAAGGGGTAAGTACAGAGAACGAATTCATCATTGGATAGTCTAAGAAAGAAGGAGTAGGAAAATCTCTGAACTCAGTTTATTGTTAAAGCCCTAAATCAGTTTATATATTAAATCAGGAAAAAGGGTAAATACTTTAGAGCAAATGGCATTTGGGAAATGGGTCATTCAGGGGGAGCTAACCAAACGGTATTACCCCTCTACTCCTCTCCTCTCTATACCTTTATGTTCTTCTGGCTCCCTGGAGAGACTCAGTGGTCACTGACAACTGACCACTGGAGAGCCCATGTCAATCCACTGCTGGGGTTTTAAACAAGCCTAATTTCAAAACCTGTAACGTGTACCTTATGTAATTTAGTGGAACTTTAAATAATCATTTAGGATATAATTACGATGTTGAATCCATCTCTCTAGAGTGGAATTTCCCTGGCTTAACCAGACAGACCCCCAGTTTTTGAAAAGTGGGCAAAACATTTTAAGGACACTTCATCAAAGACAGGTGTGAATGCAATAATCCTATGATACTGCATCTTACCTCTTTAGTCATAAGGTGAATGTACATTAAATAACAATATGACACAAATATTCACATACTTGAGAACAGTTAACATTGAAGGTCGGCAAAATCAAGTGTTTGTGTAAATATTGTATGACTAAAATTCTCAAATATTACTTATGGGAATGCAAAAAATAGTATAATTATTTTGAAACTCTTTACACTGATTTATACAAAGATAGTTTCCATAAGATCCAGCAATTTCATTCCTAGAAAACTACTCAAGAATAATAAAAAATATATATGTTCGCACAAAATCATGTGCTTAAATATTTTTGTGACTTTATTTATAGTATCCAAAAATAAAATGAGATTTAAAAGGCCAACTAATACCATCAATAAGTTGATAGATTCACAACAGAAATAAATTCTAGAAAAAAGTAAAATTTTAGAAAATATAAAATGACAGTGACAGGAAGCAACACAGATGCCAGGGTGGGAGAGGCGATAGACTGTGCAAAGGTATATGGGGAACTTCATAAGTTATGGAAATATTCTGCCTTATGTTGGCAAAACTCATTTAATTGTATATTTTAAATTGTTGACTTTTATTTTATGACAGATTTAAGAATAATAATAAGGCAATATTATCCAGGCTAAAATCAATATCCAGTAGTATTTAACACAGAAAATTAAATTGTTCACTTATGTACTTATTAGTTCTGATAACTAGATTAATAGAAAAGCCTATTTATACTTTATTCATATTCATTTCCCTCTTATCATCACTTTAAGGATTATGATCAGTAATAAGCCCTATGCAAAGAGGTATTCCTATTAAGACCCTAAGCTAGCCTCCATAGATCAGAGGCCATTGAAAAGTAGGAAAAGAAAATAGTTTAAAAGTCACATACCAAACACAGGTAACATGGATCAAACTAACAGTCCAAAGTTAACACACTGGGTGTAGCTTTAACAAAACTTTATCAGTGTGGAAATTATTACAATGAACTCTCAAGTCTTCTTTCCCCAAGGAGGTGTAATTGCCTCCCCCACTGACAATCAACACCGTAAAAATTATGTAACTGTGACCATCACTGTAAGTATATAAACACACACACAGCCAGATGTGTAAACATACACATGCATGTAATGTGTGTGAGGTGGTGCTGGTAAACCATAGACAACTCACTTCTTTACTCTTCTATATGACCCTGTGTCAAATATAATTCTCCAAGATGACCACAGGGACACACTATCATTCAGAAAACAGAAAGGAGGTTGTATATATAGTCCAGGAGCAAATAAAAGACAACTGACACACTGAGCAAGGACTTACCTTTCCTCTTTGAAGTCCCATCTTAATGCAAACACCACACTGTTGGTTTTTGGTTTCCCAAGAAAAGCAGCCGAGGGATGAGATTGCTAATTGAGAAAAGAGAACTGTCAGTGATCATGCACTGTGATCTACAGGTGGCCCTTCTTTTGACGGAGTTGTCAAGAAGTCAGTGCACAGAAAGAGGAAATCCTGAACTTGAGTTTGGAGGTAAATAAAGAAAGGAGCTGAACTGCAATGCAAAATTAACTGGCAGGAATATTTCTGCTGTGGCTCCAAGAAAATAATTACACTTTGGACTGCCTCCTGGGTTTTAAGAGACAAGGAGACCTAATACTCTGTTTTAGCTGACACTATTGCTTGTTCTTTTGTTGTTAACTTCCTGTGTGAGATCACAAGACATTTACGTTCTACATTCAAGCTGATATAAGAAAGAGAGATGATAAGAAGCTTCCATGATAGATGAGATAAGAGTGACATTGAGAATCAAGATGGAGATAGAACTCCTATCCAGAATCATTTCTGAAAACAGGAATTTCCTTGAATATGGAGAAATAATGAGGAGGATGTGATTTAGAAGGCTTAAGATATGTTTTTGAAGTACCACAGTGATGATAAGACAGAGATAACAAATTTTCATTGAACTCTTGGTAACAGTATTTAGGCATCTTTTTAGTAGCAAGGAATCATTAGAGTCCACAAAGCACTTACTGATGGTGCTCTTAGGACAAACAAAATCATTTACATTTAATATTTAATCAAAAACTTGCTTGGCATAATTCCTGAAGGGTACTTTCAGGCAGATGAGTAAAGAATGATTTTTAACTGCATGATATGGTAGAAAGAACATTAGAAGCCTTGCTTGTAGAAATTTGGGGAATAAAAGAAAAGATTAAATTTGTCGAAAATTATGTTGATATAGCTTACATTAGAATAAAATATCTGGAATTTTTTTAGACTGTATGTTTTATATTCTAGAATCACTTTTTTTTTTAGAATCACTTTAATTAATTTTTCTAGTTATCCTGAAAATTAATCCCTACATTATAATTCCAATTGCAGTATTTTATGCCATAGTTCTAAACCTGAAACAAATTTCAATCCATGGAAGAGTAATGTACATATAATCTAAATTTGATTTTGTGTTCATCTGTATCATTATCATCATATAAAGATTTTTTTTCCTTTTATATGATTTTGAAATTTTTTCCCCAGTATTACTATTAAAAAAAAAAAAAAACTTTTAGTCCTATAAATCAGCTGACAGAAGTTAGTGTTCTTCTTATCTAATTACTTAATAAATAAAATTCACTGATTCTTTTCTGATTTACATTCAAGCATACATTTTGCTGAATCATCCATGGGGGGAAGTCTTATGACCAATTAGCAGGGAAATTCCATATTGATAGATATATTCACTTAATTTAATTTACATTAAATTATAATTTCACATGTATTGTCTGATATTTTTAATGGAAATCACAAATCACCCTGCTGTTGACTTGTGAATAATCTACCATAACTGAGTGTACTGTCTTGATTTACAGAAACCGTACAAATTACATCAGGACACAGGGAAAACAGGAGAGATATATTTTTAGAAATATTAAATGAATTCAAGAATGTTTAACAATCAAATCCAGATGACATTTGCGGATTTCACTACAAGAAAGTTTATAGGATATGACCAAGGAAATAAATACATTTTAGATGAAAAGAAGGAAAATTCTTTTTCAAAAACCATCGAAGACTCGGTATCTAGAAGCTTTGTTAGGATGCTTTAATAGTTTCTATAAAAGGTCAAACACCAACTTGTGCTGTTAATTTAAAAAAATAAAATGTGCTTCATGTAGGATAATTAAGTAATAGAGAAAGAAATATATTAATAGGGCATTTTATTTTAGAAATAACACAATAATTTAAAATGTTCTCTTTCACTATGCATAATCAACTATGTTAATTTAATGAATAGAGAATAAATCAACCTTTTAATATATGAATATATAAATTATTGAATATTGTATTTTCTACCATAAAAAGAAAAAGGAAAGTATTAATTGCCTACCTTTTATGAAATAGTTGATTAGTTCATTTATTATAAATTACTAAATTAAAAGAAGCTATTACAGTGTTTGGTATTTTTATAGTTGTGGTTGGTCTACTGTATCTTAATTTGTAATAGCAGTAACGTCATAATCGAATAGCAGCAATTAGGCCCACACATTAATATCGTACAGTGTTTGCTACACAATGTAGGAAGACATTTGCTAAACGATAAACTCCTTAAATTTCAGTTTCTCCATTAATGAAATAAACAGGTCACTTTTAGCTGTAGAGTTTAATGACAATTTATATTCTTCTCTTTGTTGAATGGGGTAAGGGGTATGATTTCCACATGAAAAGAAAGCAATATTATTTAAACTATAGAGCTAAGTACACTTCTAAGTTTACTATGGAGTAAGGTAAATCTCATTCAAGTTATAGGGCATTAGTAACCTATGATTTAATGTATTTAAAGTTATTAGCCTGTAAACATTTATAAAATTCTACTGATACTTATTATTTCAAAAGTTGATTTTTATTTTATGGGCTGAAAAATGAGACATAAAGCTAGGGTCAATAGAATTTTTTTAAAAAAATCAACTACTTGTCATAAACATATTGTTGGAAAATACATGGACAGAAAATAAATGGCAAATGGGCATTTAATACTATTGGATTTCTCTAAACTACAAATGATTCAATTATTTGATTATCTGCATGAACTTAAAGATAGAGGCAAAATATAGTTTGTAAAATCCAAAGACCAAACTCCCCAAAAACAGTTCATCAAGGACCATGTTACTGAAAGTGTGGGCCTGAAGCCTACATCATCAGTACCTCCTGGGGTGGAAAATGGCTGGAAATGCAAAATCACTGACCCCATCCAGAATCCAAATCTGATTTTGGAAAAAGTTTTTAAATGATTCCAATAGGGGATCCCTGGGTGGCACAGCGGTTTGGTGCCTGCCTTTGGCCCAGGGCGCAATCCTGGATACCTGGGATCGAATCCCACATCGGGCTCCCGGTGCATGGAGCCTGCTTCTCCCTCTGCCTGTGTCTCTGCCTCTCTCTCTCTCTGTGACTATCATAAATAAATAAAAATTTAAAAAAATAAAAAATAAATGATTCCAATATGCAGCCAAAGTTAGAATCAGTGGTCAGTATCTGGTTGTATGAGTGGCCAAAAATTGACATTTGAATAAGCATTATGGGAAATATTCTAAAATAGCTCTTCTTGGCATGTTTATCAAACATGATTATCATGGAATTTGCTGGAAAAAGGAATAATTTGCCTCTGAAAATATAGATGTAAACTGTCGATGTTGAATATTTTATTATACTACTATAGAATCATTCATACCTGTTTGTTTTTATTTTTTTTATTTTTTTTTACCTGTTTGTTTTTATAATACGATGTGATGTGTTCAACATGTTGCTTTAAAAATATAATTGCTGGGATCCCTGGGTGGCGCAGCGGTTTGGCGCCTGCCTTTGGCCCAGGGCACGATCCTGGAGACCCAGTATCGTATCCCACGTCAGGCTCCCGGTGCACGGAGCCTGCTTCTCCCTCTGCCTGTGTCTCCGCCTCTCTCTCTCTCTCTCTCTCTGTGACTATCATAAATAAATAAAATTAAAAATATATATATATATAATTGCTAGGGACGTCTAGGTGCCTCAGTGGTTGAGCATCTGCCTTCAGCTCAGGGCGTGATCCTGGGGTCCTGAGCCTGAGTCCCACATCAGGCTCCCCACAGGAAGCCTGCTTCTTCCTCTGCCTATGTCTTTGCCTTCTCTCTGTGTCTCTCATGAATAAAGAAAATCTTTTAAAAATAAGTAATTTCTAAATCATCTGTAAGTGAATTACTTTATACTGGCTTTCAAAGAAAAGAGATAAAGTTTCTTTCTTTTTTTTTTTTTTGGTTGTTGAAAAATTTTTGTTGTTGTGTGAAAAGTAAGCTGAAATAGAAGTATGGTAGGGAATTTAGGGTGTTAGTACTAGGGAACACAAAAAGGAAATATGGTCATATTATTACAAATTGTGAGCCTTATTTAAAAAATAACTTTGAATAAAAAAGGAAATTACATATAATTGGTAATCTTGAAAAAAAAAACATGAGAAAATTTTAAAACAGTAATCTGTTTTAAGGTTTTGAAAGAAGTTTTAATGCATGTATAATTTTAGAATGAACAATTTTCTGAGTCTGAATAACATGCATTTATTTTTTCTTTTTTAAAGATTTTATTTATGTATTTATTTGAGAGAAAAAGAGCACATGTACATGGGGTAGGAACAGAGGCAAAAGGACAAGCAGACTCTGTGCTGAGCATGGAGCCCAAAGTGCGGCTCTAACCCAGGACCCTGAGATCATGACCTGAGCTGAAACCAAGAGTGCATTGCTTAACCAACTAAGCCACCCAGGTACCCCTGACATGCATTTCATAGGAAACTTTTTATTAATGTTTAATATATGGTCAAGAAAAATACTACCTAGGGAGCCAAAATATGAATCCATTGCATATAAATAAATGATGGTATAACAATTTTTTTGTGACAGAAAAGCCAAAATTATCTGTAAATAATGTGCATGTTACTGAAAGATTTAAAAACAAGTTGATAAATACAGGAAATGTAATATCTTGGTAAGTTCAAATTATCTTTCTATGGAAAAGTAGCTAACACCATAATTCCCAACTATGTAAGAAAATAGGATTGATTATATTTTCTTTTGATTTTCTCAAATCAGTGTTTAGATTAGATTCTGGCTGCCAATTAAGATTCTCACCACATTAGTATTTTGTGTAGTATAAATGTTGGATCTTGGAGAACTCAAGAGTTTAGCATATATTTTTTACATAAAACATGAACGTTAACTGTTTTTAATCAGTGTGACCTGCGTTTGTCCACAACATAGTTTTCTTGCCTTATTTAATATTTGTTGTTAAACTACCTACCTTGATAAAGACTGAATTTTGCCTTTAAGAACATCTCTGTTTTTACATGCACTAAAAAAATTATTGCAAAGTTCATCTTAAAAAGTGCAAAAAATGAATTTGAGAAGTTTACTGATCATTCAAAATTACAATGTTCTTTGTCATATTTTAAGGAAAGCTCAGAAATTCATATGTCTATACCTTATAAAGAGATGAGGATGTAATTCAAAGATATTTTAAACCAGGAAGACATCAGTGACATGAAGCAAATATAAACCCCTCAACAGTGTAATTACTGCAGGCATCTTGTAAACAAGTTGAGAATTATTATTATTTTTTTATTTTTTTTTCATTTATTTATGTTTCCAGGATCGCGCCCTGGGCCAAAAGCAGGCGCTAAACCACTGCGTCACCCAGGGATCCCACAAGTTGAGAATTAAAGTCCCTTAAGTGTTAGGAAGACACTTTAGAATAAATCCACGATAATTAATAAACCAATACAGATTGTGAATGGACAAAGGTTGTTATGCTATGATGTCTCAATAAAAGATTTAGAATATTTCAATGTGTTAGTTTAAAAACAGACTTTCTAAATCACCTTAAAATGACTTAGTTAATAAACTTCAAAAAAGAAATGTATTTTCTACAGTTTTCTTCTGAAACAGTTGCCAAGGAAAGGAGGAAATGACATGAAATTATGAAATAGAAAGGGGCAATGGGAAGAATGGAGCTACAAGATTTTCTGCCAGATTACGTTGGCAAAATTTATGTGAATTATGTCTTTGCTTTATTTTCTAGTATTATGATCCAAATAAAATGTCTTCCTTATATCTGCTAAAAGTAATTTTAGAATTAATTCATAAAGGTAGATTTTAAATGAACAAGGATTGCCACTGACTGTATAACATGGACAAAAGTTCTGCTGCTGCCTTTTTTCTTCTCTAATCTTTAGGAGAACAATAATTTCAGCCCTATACAGTATATGGTTCATTATGAGAAAAAAATGATTTAATGCTTTACACACTGGAAATTGGTGAATATGTGTTTTATTACACACTTATTTATCATTGGATATGTAAATGGCAGAATTAGGTTATTTGACATCTGTTCAGCAAATTAATGTCAACCTAATCCTGGGAAAGTGGAATCAGACTTCTGTCACAACCAAAGTAAATAGTAAGATCTCATGCAAAATAAACTAATGATTACTTTGTTTTGGATAGTGTAACTTCCTGCCTGAAACCCCCAAGAGAAACTATATAGAAAAAAAAAAAAAAATTACAGGGTCTTAGAGTTTGGAAGTTGGTTTAAAGTTACCAGGATCTAAAAATACTTTCAATTTTCAGAATGGTCAATATTTAACTATTTCTCTTGATTGCTCATGGTTACTCGGATTGGCTGGCAGATCCTATTCTCTCCATAGTTAGCTGAAATTTATATGTCTGTCGCTTGTGGGGATGATAAAGTAATCATGTTTGTACATGTGTCTTTTTAGGGGAGTTGGGAAGAGAAAGTGTAATGCAGGTACCAATTCAGGAAGGCATTAATAGGGGGCGGAAGAAGGAAATCGGGATGGATCACTGCCCCCCGGAGGTTCTAAAATGGATTTCACGGTATTTTTCCCCCTCATTGGGAACTCTGCAGTAGCATTTTGGATCCGTAATAAAGTTTGTGAGAGTCTATATTTAGCTAGTTGAGCTTAGCTTATAAACAATTTTCATTCATAGAATAAAAAGTTGTGAAAAGGTTAAAAACAATAGCAAATAATCTAATATTCTTCATGGTAGTCTTCTCCACACAGTATCAAACATGAATATAATTGAATGTGGTTTACAAGCTATGCTCCTTATCTGTAATACGGACTGAGGAAATCACATAGGCACTGTTTCAAGTAAATGCTTAGCTTCACAATGTCCACAGAGCTCCTCAAACTGAGAGGTACGGAATCTGAGGTGGACTCATTCAGTTTTGGATAGGAGATAAATTGTAGAGCAAATTTAAATGAGACTTTACTCAAAGTGTTAAAAATGGGAGAACAATAAAGTGAGTGTTTTCTATTTAATTTTAATCAATTAATTAAACAAATATGTAGAGCTAGGATAGAGAAGTGAAAAAAAATAGTTACCTTTTCTGCCCTCGTTGAGCTTATATTCTAATGGGAAATGCTTTACTTAGTAGCAATAAATGAAAGAACATTTATGATATATCAGTATGAAGAGCTAATGACAACAAAATCAGAGTACAAGATTAGCAAGCTGGGCAATACTGAAATTTCAGGCAGTCTTTCCTGAGAAGGTGACTGGTATATAGAGCTGAATGATGCCAGAGAGTTTTCCAGTCAGAAAGAAGATTGTCAAGATACTGGGTTCAAGAAATGCCTTATGTGTGGAATAAATAGCAGAGTAATAAGGAGAAAATTACTTTGTCAGAGTAAAGTAGAAGAGGGAAAACAGCCTAGTAAACACAGAAATGGGAGATCATGTAGTTATATCACTAACTTCAGCTTTAATCTTTTCTGAGTAAATTTAGGAGTTTTGAACCAAGACAGAACATGATTTGGTATATGTTTTGAAATGATCACTTTTAATGCAGTCTTGAGGAAAGACAGAGGGGAAACAGGTATTAAAAGCAGAAATACTCTTTAGGGAGGTTTCACAATTTTCCAGGCAATAGCTAGTGGTGACTTGTACCAGGGTGTGGGTAGTGTTGATAGAGATATGTTCAGATTTTGGGTACACTGTGAGGGCATAGCCAAACAAACTGTATGTGGGATGTGAAGGAAACAGAAGAGTTTAGTTCTAGAGATCTAATGTACCCGGGGAAGACTATATTTAATGATGCTATATTAATATTGGAAATTTGCTAAGATATTAGATTTCAGGAGCTACCACACTACTCTCCAAAATAATGACTAGTGAGGAGGGAATATGTTAATTAGCTTGACTGAGGCAATCATTTTACTGTGTATATGTATATCAAATCATCATGTATTTCTTAAATATATGCAATTTTTATTTAAAAAAGATAGAAATGCTAACACCATCTTGTATGCCAATTTGAATAGTTCAGTGAGAGAGAAAATTATAAAGCCATAGAAAAAGGAGGTTTTCTAAAACAAGAGAAAGTGGATCGATGCACATGAATAGATATAGATCTGGGGCACTGGGGTGGCTCAGTTAAGTATCTGACTCTTGATTTCAGATCATGATCTCAGGGTCATGAAATCAAACCCCCTGTTGGGTTCCATGCTCAGTGGAGATCTGCCTTGATATTCTCTCTCTCCCTCTGTCCCTTGTCCCTCTCAAAAATAAATAAATAAATCTTAAAAAAAAAAAAAAAAAAAAAAAGGACATGTAGATCTTAGTTGGGTGCAAGAAAAATTTACCTGGGCAAGAACATAGAAAAAGTGGGCTCAGATGATTAGTTGCTTCCCAAAGTTTTCTTTAACTGCCTTCAAATTTTGAGTGAAGCAGGAAACATGACTGCCATCTGAAGCTAAGTGTGGAGAAGTCTGAAGAAAAGCTGGAATCATTGAAATGTCATCTGGTAGTGTGAGAGAATGGAAGTGCTGTGGAAAGATCATAGGGTTGCCAGGGAACCTCAAGTGTCTATATTGAAATTATTGACCACTAATTGAAACAGAGCAGCCACTGCAGTTACCCATATTTTGCAACCAGGTTCATCGAGTTCATTTGTGAGGCTACAGACAACAATAAGCAAAGGATTACACCTTTTTTTTTTTTTTTAATTTATGATAGTCACAGAGAGAGAGAGAGAGAGAGACAGAGACATAGGCAGAGGGAGAAGCAGGCTCCATGCACCGGGAGCCCGATGTGGGATTCGATCCCAGGTCTCCAGGATCGTGCCCTGGGCCAAAGGCAGGCACTAAACCGCTGTGTCACCCAGGGATCCCAAGGATTACACTTATTAAGATGTGTGGCTTCTTTAGGAGAACACAGTAGAGGAGTAAAGGAATAAACCAGCTTAGGTTGCTTGCAAGGGAGTGATTACAATGATGTTCTATGGATTTTAAGCTTGGAAATCTAGGGAATTTAGAATATAAAGGGAATTTAGGATTGCAGGGGTGATAGAGTGTGAAAAACAAAACAGATGTTCTGATGGACTTGAAGGTGAGCTATCAGAGAAGTTTTACTGGAAGTTTAGCAGAAGATGAATAGAGAGTGAAATGTTTGCAACAGGTTATGCTGGGGTCCCCATTATTAGTGAGAAGCTGGAGTGTAGCCTTGGACATGAACATCTGACACAGGGTAGAGGACATATTCATCAGTGAAGAAGAGGTGAGGACATGAGAAACCATTGGAAGGCTTATCTAAGTATATATGAAACACATGCACATGCAGATGCCCACACAATTCTTCCAGGTGGGTACTTGTGTGGCTGGGAGCTTGGGATTGACTGATATTACATATTGTGGTTGAAATTGATTGTTTTTACACAGAGGAAGCATGTGCAAGAAGGAGAACCCTTATACTCCTCAGGCCCGGTTAGGAAGGTTGCCTAGGGGAAAAAAGAACATCCGTGGGTGAAAATCCGTCTAAGTTATGGCAAAAAGTGCAAGTTCACAAGAGTGGCTGTGGGGAACTGAGTTCCTGAAGGGGGAAACACATGAAAAGGTTTCAGAAGCTTAGGAAGTATGAAGGGTGGGCAATATGGAGGCATGTGGAGGTGCCAGTCTGTCAGTGAAGGGTTAAGAGGGGACCCTGGGTGTCATAGGGTAATCAACATGAGCAGAAAGTAGGGTGAAATGATATCAGTTCGATAGTCCTCTGGAAGATGGTGGAGCAGCTGGTGTACTCAGGGGGTGAATGGCAGCTGGAAGTTTTTCCTAAAGCAGGTCAATTTCTAGGACTTCTACTTGACTATTGCTTATCAAATTACAGAGTACAGAAATCACTTCATTATTTCTAGTTTTCGCCTTTTCACTTGCTCTCACTACTCATTCTTCTTAGATTTAGAACTTAGCATTTGTCAGGTTTAACATATATATTTAAAAAAATATTTATCTAAATGTCAGTATAAATATATGATGTGTGAGAAAATCACAATTATACTTTAGAAACAATTGACATCTTTAAAATATTTAGTCTTTCCTTCCAGGGTCATACTCCATTTTCTAGTTTTTTTTTTTTTTTTTTTCTTTTTTAATAGGACATTTTAAAGCATAAGTTAACTAACCTGTAAATATGGTAAAGCACAAATAGATTTATAAGGTACAAAATGTTTGAACTTCAGTAACAACACATAAAAACAGTTTCAGCCTGTGCTCTTCATAATCTGACTGGAAATATCACATCCCTTAGCAGCTCCCAAAGAGTTGCGCAGTTGGTTGTACTCTGCAATCTGCCGGGCTTACATGGGAGAAATGCCAAGTTGTGGCTGCCTCTGTATCAGTTACATCAATACTCTGTGGGTTTATTGGAAAAGATTTCCAAAGTATTTTTCCTTCTAGATGCTTCTGCTGCTTCCCCCGTAACAGTCACCTGGCATAGAGTATGTCAATGTCTACTTACTAAAAACTCAAAACCAAAAACTAGGTTTGTTTCCAGAGAAATAAACTGATTTTCTTATCTGATAGTTTGTTCTAATAAGCATGATTGTCTTAAGGGCCTGAGCTAAAGTCCCTGTATTAATTCTGATTTATTTTACAATTGCTAATAGAGCCAAATGACAAAGTTCAACTGCTTTTAAAATCACTGCATCAAACATGATAGTGAAAAGGAATATTTATACAATTTGATACCATATTTTAATGCAAAAAGACATAAACTACACCTGACAGTAACTGCCATTTGAGGCATTTTTACAGGTTTAGATGGTGTTGATCTCTTTGTAATTTTTGTGATTCACCATATTTCTTGAAAAATTAAATTGTCAAAATTGTTACCAGTCTAAGATTAGCTACTGGATATAATCTTCTGCTATAAATTTGTGATGGCATATTAAATTAATCACAATTGCTCTTTATGAATAGTGATGATAAAAAATATAAGCAGCATATTTATCCTCTCCTTCCAATGTAGTGGCTGGGTCTTTTATTAAATTATAAATAATGGGCAGACTGGGTGGCTCAGTGGTTCAGAATAAAAATGTATGTGTTTGGGGACGCCTGAGTGGCTCAGCAGTTGAGTGCCTGCCTGAGCCCCAGGGCATGATCCTGGAGTTCTGGGATTGAGTCCCACATCGGGCTCCCTGAAGGGAGCCTGCTTCTCCCTCTGCCTGTGTCTCTGCCTCTATTTCTCTGTGTCTCTCATGAATAAATAAATAAAATATTTTTAAAAATGTATGTGTTTGTATTTATATCTATATATATACATGCAGACATATATACATGCATATAAGTGAAGGAAGAGTACAGATTAAATAAAGCAAACAAAATTATAATTGTTGGATCTGGGTAAAGTATATATGGCTGTTTGTCTTATTCTTATTCTTGCAACTTTACTGTTGGTTTAAAATTCTTTGAATGTAAAATGCTACAAAATGTTTTTCAAGTGACTTTTGCCTATGCTTTCTCAGAAGAATTACAATTATGCCAAAAGTTGTAAACTGATATTTTATCTGTGACTATATATCTTTTCAAATCAGCAAACTTGCTATTCTAGTAGATTATTCAGGAAAAAGCAGGCCTCCAGAGTTTCAGAGCTATTGAGTTATATGAAACAGTATTTGTCAGATAGGTCAAAGATCACTCCATTGCCCCCACTCAGAGTGTCCCTACTGACAAGTATTAGTAGTTTTTGAATAGCATACATTTGACATCAGATTGTTGAATTTTGTAGGTTAAATGCAAACACTTTAATTTTATATTATAGTCAAAATTAATTTGGTCTGAATTTTTCCATCTCCTCTACTCCATCATAATTTCAAAGGCAGACATGCAAAATTTTTACCTGAGTTATCTATTTCCCAGTGGGTACCTGCTATCTATCGTTGCATTCCATGATGGCATAGATTCCTGGTGTACCCTGCCCTCTGCTCATGAATTTCTTACTTAAATTCACATAGGTCCATTTAAACTGACTCTGAATTGCACTATCATCTTCTAGTTACCTCTTTGGACTCTTGTCCTTTGTAGACTATGTTTCTCTCTTTTCTTGTGCATTTCCTCAAACATGCCTTCAAATTGCATATTATCTGAAACCTCTACCTCCAAAAAAAAATGTTCAGTCACAGACTATAGTCTTCTCTTCTATATAAGTCCAAAGAAGGAGGATTATATTTTTTGCTACAGTTCTGCTTCTACTCAAAGCTTTTATATCATCAATAGTTTTATTCTTTCTTTTAGTTGTTTAAAATCTAACTCCATGCTTTGCATTTTTGTGTTTCCCAACACACTGAATAAAATTATGCTTGTGTAAGGTCCATCTGATTGATAGGTTAATTGATTGATTAGAATCTCCTTATTATCCCCATGACCAATTGCCATGTGCCTATTTGCCATAGTGACTGATTTAATGCATCTGGTATGTATCAGTGAAGTTATGTTCTGGGTAAATAGTGTAATTTTTGCTCAACTACTTTTTTAAAACCATCTATGCTTCTTAGTATATATATCTAATCTGATACTTCTAACCTCTGAATAGTATCCCACAGTGTATATGTACATCATTTTAATAATTATCCCAACAATGATGGGCACCTGAATTATCCCTTTTACTATAATCATCCCCACAAATATAGTAAGATCAATCTTTTGGATGGATCCTCATGAACCCATGACTATGAGAATGGCGCAGTTACCAAAGGATCTATTCATAGAATGTTAAATGCAGTTTAACTTAATGTTTTTAATTAATGCAATCACTTAATCAAATTAATCAGCAAGTAACCACACAATGCAGGAATATGTAAAAATGATCAGAAAGTCCACCCCCCACACCAAAAATAAGAAAGAAGAAAGAAGAAAGAAAGAAAGAAAGAAAGAAAGAAAGAAAGAAAGAAAGAAGAAAGAAAGAAGAGAAAGAAAGAAAGAAAGAAAGAAAGAAAGAAAGAAAGAAAGAAAGAAAGAAAGAAAGAAAGAAAGAAAGAAAGAAGAAAACTGGAAGAATCTGCAAATTTTTTTCCAAAAGTTAATATTTGTGCGTTTGCTTTAAAGGTTTTATTTATTTATTAATGAGAGACACACAGAGAAAGAGAGGCAGAGACACAGGCAGAGGGAGAAGTAGGCTCCATGCAGGGAGCCTGATGTGGGACTTGATCCTGGGACTCCAGGATCACGCCCTGAGTTGAGGGCAGGTGCTAAACCACTGAGCCACCAGTGGTTAATGTTTGAATATTGCGTTGCCAAAGACAATGTTTAGTGATGAGTACAACCCACAAATCAGAAGTTCAGTCACAATACAAAAATCTGAAATCAGCTTTATGACTGTAAAAACTGTTTTTAAAAATCTCATTTAGCAAATACTAATGACTAAATAAAAATTTCTTGTTTAGCAAGTACTAATGAAAAATCAATCACCTCTGTACTAAATATCAATTGAAGATATTTGTTAAAATGTCTATGCTATTATGGAATGGTATGCCTATTATAATTTTATTATAAAATGTATTTTAGTAGCAAACCTGTATTTATTTCTATTCACAAAAAAATTTATAAAAAATAAATAAATTCCCAAATTGTAGCAAAAACAACTTCATGCTTACTCATAAAAGTAAATGGATAAAAATTTTAAAATATACTGTAAACATTATTTGTTAATGTCAACATTGGTTTTCACTTTCCACAATGTCATGTAAAACTAACAATTCTATCAGATAATGTGCATATAGATATACATTTTGCAAGTAACCATATAATCTGTATGTTCTGCCCATTATAAAAGCCATGGTGAACATTTTAAAATTATATTGTGTGATTCCTACACAATTATGCTGAGCTGATATATTGGAAGAGTATGTTTCATGACTCAAAAATGCCTAGTTATGGCAGCAAGAAACAGAAAAAACACTTTATCAAACTTGTCAGAAATATTTTTTATGAGATTTATAAAAAGTGAAAAGTTTGACATTTTGTCCATAAATTTTCGAAAGGGCAAAAATAGTTCTTGAAAGTAAAAATTGTCTTTTCTCTTAGAAGTATATATCCAAAAAGAGAAAGGCAATTAGAAGTAAGAAAGGGGGGATTCCTGAATGGCTCAGCGGTTGAGGGCCTGCCTTCAGCTCAGGGAGTGATCCTGGAGTCCAGGGATCGAGCCCTGCATCAGGTTTCCTGAGTGGAGGCTGCTTCTCCTTCAGCCTCTGTCTGTGCCTCTCTCTGTGTGTCTTTCATGAATAAATAAATAAAATCTTAAAAAAAAAAAAAGAAGCAAGAAGGTAAGTTTATGCTTTACTCTCAACATAGCCTTAAGTAAATACCGAATTTGCCAAATGTCCTCTCTTTTGGTGACCTTAGTTGATGGAAGCCACTTTTTGATTTATTCAAAATACAATTTAAAAAATATTATAGCAATACATATATAACATAAATGTAAGGTATGAAAAATAATATAACAAACACTTTTGAACCATATACCAAGCTAAAGAATAGGACATTACCATACATTAGCTAGTTGTATAGCATTCTGTAATCATATGCTCCTCTATTCCAGAAATAACCACTATTTTGTTTTTCTCTTGCTTTTCCTAATAGTTTAACTCTATGTATATTTCTTTATGGAGTATACTGACTGGTTTTTCCTGGTTTTATGCTTTTTAACTTTATGCAAATGTTATTATATGTTTTCTTCTATGACTTGTCATTATCTTTCATTAAACTCTCATCAATATGTTTGACAAATTAGCCCATACTGATTATTATTGCATATTTAGTAGAATTTTTACTATGTTGGTTAATAAAGAATGAACATCTGGTTAAATCTGTACTTTTTGTTTTTGAAATATGTGTTCTTATTTTTTTCTTTGTTTTTGTGGGGTCCTTTTCTATTCTGATTGATTTATGGGAAATATTTATTCCAATGCCTGAATGGATGAATTGCCAAAACATACTCAAAGAAACATAGATCTTACTCAACATAAACATTACTAATGAGTCATGGGATACAAAGCAGAAGCAGAAGCAAATATGGACTGACTCAACATCCCTCACCAAAGGGGCACCGATCCATCAGGCACAAGTCCTAAATAATGTCCATTTCTTTCATGCTGTGATACCTTTGGTTTTGAGTGACACATGAGTGCTGAATATTGGTGAAATGTTTTCAAAGAAATCTTGTTTGGTTTGGAGAACTTCCTAGGTTTATGCTACATCAATGCAATAGGTAGAATATACGTATGTGACTAAACATTCATTCTCCATACAGCCAAATCCATACAGTCCCCTTCCAAATTCATAGATTCTATTTTTTATAATAGAAACATATACCAGGCATCAAAAATGGATTTTTTTTTGTTTTTTTGTCTGTTTGTTTTGTTTTGTTTTTGCTTTTATATAACATTTGCTGAATGATATTATTCTGTTAGTAAATATTTCATTTACATTTTTCCAAGAATGTCTGGTCCAGACTTATCATTCTGCATGTCCCACAAAGAAAAGAAGATATCATGGGCCTGATGTTGACTCTTTTCTCCTACTTTACATTTTAGGTTAGATAGATTTTCACATTTATATGTATTGAAAATATTTATTCAATCATTTTGGTAGCATATTTTGATTAACAGAAGTTCTTACTTTCAACATAGCTGAAACTATCAATCTTTTTTATTTTTTTCTATTTTATGAACTTGATTTAACAACTAAATATCCTTAAAATGTTAAAGATTTGCTTTCCACATCTGTTAATCCACTTGGGAGTTGGTGTTGGTATATTCTAGCAGAAGATCACAAGCGTGGGTGGACTGCAAGTTATCTGAAGCAGCATGGGGAGAAATGAAGACCGTGAAGGCAAGGTGCAATTGGGTTATTCCACAAGAGACCTAAGGGACACAGGACAAGGAGCAAGCTGTCCTAGCCACCATAGCACTGTGACTCTGGATGGAGTGGCCATCCTCATTAAATCCATATGGTGTCCAATTGCTATCTCTTTAGCAAAGAATGAAGTTTCCTTTCTGGCGCCTACAAGTTTATGACTTCTGTCTCCTTTGGAGGTCATCAATACCACTAAACAATAAACCATTGGGCAATAAACCAGATCTGCTATAATGATCAAACACATGGAGCCCAAAAGGCTCATTGGAAATTGAGAAACTAACCAGATTACTGACCTAATGTTCTATGTATTTAAATGTGCTCCCGTCCTAATATCTTACACTCCAAACTCACAACTCTTAGGCTTATTTCTATAGTGAGAGCTGGAGCTGATGCTAGCACTACTGTTGGCATTACATAATGGAAACATATGTGTTATTTTAGAGTGTTCTTCTGTTGCTTAAAATAAAACCTTGATAAAGCATTGTGCTTGTTCAGTTAAGGTCCACTCATTACCATGTAGAAATGGTCCGCATCGGAATTCCTGCCAAATATTTCTGTCTCCCTGAAGCCTGTCTCCAACTGTGCTGCACAATAACACTGCTTTTATAATTAAATATTCTCCTGGAAACATCAGCTAAAGGGCATTAATATTTAATTACTTCATGCCCTATATTTTGTATGTTACAAAAACAGTATACAAGTCCAAGAGGTTATTTTTTCTTTACTGGAATCTCAACTGAACCTCCAAAGCTACCTCTTTTTCTTGTAGCTCTGACTAGCTTCTTTCTGTTAAAACCTTCTGTTATTTTGACATTTTCTTGTAAATCAGAGCTATGCTTTACCTCATAGACAAGCTCTTTACCAAAGTGCAACAAACTGTTTTACTTTTCTCATTTCTCACTCAACTCACCAGCAAACCTCATGTGTTCTTTTCAAACAAAATAGTTCTTCTTCCAGTCAGTGTTGTGGCTGAGGCTGCATGCAGTACAGGGTGTGCTGTTTCTCACAGAGCACTCTTTTGCATTGCCTAGCAGTGTCTGCACAGCCTTTAAGGATGGGAGCTCTTTGCACCCACCCTAATATCCCACGAAGACATGTCACAACAGCTGCAACTACATGAATTAAACACATGATTACCAGGTGGCCACTATGTGCAAAGTGTGTACCTTTCATGTCTCCGGTCATGCCCACTTTTGGTATTTCTGGCCCAAGGGCACATTCAAGAGATTACATATCTTAGCCCACCATCAGGGAAAAGGATGAGTCCCTTCAATTCCTCCCAGGTACTAAGAAGGATATACTTGATTATTAATTTAGGTAATGATAATGTCAAGTAGCATAACCCCATTACTTTTTACTTCTCAGAGAAAGCTGCACCAGAGGAAACTATAGTTGTAATGATAGCTTAAAATTGAAAAAAACAATAGAACCTTGTTAAATCATTGGGATAGATAGAAATATAACTTTTTAAAAAAGATTTTATTTTATTATTTTTTTTTATTTGACAGAGAGAGAGAGAGAGAGAGCATAAGCATGGGAAACAGGAAAGGGAGAAGCAAGCTTCTTGCTAGCAGGAGCTCAATGAGGAACTCAAGCCCAGAACCCTGGATCATGACCTGAACCTAAGGCAGACACTCAACTGAGTCATCCAGGTGCCCCAAAATATAACTTAATAAAAAGGTAAGTTTATGCTTTCCAGGCATAAGATATTAGATTTAGAGCATTCATTTGATAGGAAATCAAATAAAAGATATAAGAAATTTCACTGGCAATGAAACACGTTGTTAGTAGTAACCTTAAATTGTTGTGAAAAGTACCTTTCAGAATCATGGAGACTCAGAGGAAAAACTGTCAGTGAGGGAAGACTTGTTTGCAACTCTCAAAGCAGCTAAATGAAGTTCTTAAAAATAGGCGGTATACTGTGGGCAAAGCCAACACACTCTGAAGTGAGGAGATTCCTGGGAAAGAATGGTTCCTGGAACTGCATATGGTACCACTTGATACCATGAACTCAAAGGAAACATAGAGCTGATTGAGAAATGTGTAGTCCTTTAGACTTGGCGGAAGACTTTCAGAAAATAATAAAGGGACTGAGAGTTTTAATTGTGAGAAATCTTGTAGCAGCCCATTTGTCTTGGCTGAGACAGATATGAATATAATACACATAAACCCCATAAGCTACTGGCAGACACATCTCTGTGACACAGAATTTTTGTTCTCTGAGGATACAACTATGCCCACATTCTCTCAGATAAACGGATCACCTTTTTCAAAAAAAAGAAAAGAAAGAGCCATATTGAATAGATCAAATTATGTAGTAAGCCAGGCTCTGAAAAAAAAAAAAAAAAAAAAAAGATTTTACTAGGGAAAATGTCATACAATGTCAGATTCAAAGTATGGAATGTTCTCAAAGATTTTAGTAAAAGTAGCAACATGTTTGAAGCAGAAATGTAATAGTCCTGCAAAAGAAGGCAGATTTGAGCGGCCTATGGGGAGCATGGAGGCTGTGGTGGGGGACAGCGGTGATAATTGGGAAAACAATTCACTCAAAAGTTCAGTATAGTCTTTAATGAAAAAAAGTGGTAACAAAAAACAGTTAAATATATTGAAATAACAGTAAACAAAGTAAGAGAAAGTAAAACACATTTTCTTAGAAGGAAGCAAATTAAAACAATTCTCAATCAAATTTAAGAAGGCAAAAATTAACGGAAAGTAATATACAATAAGGGTATCATAATAGAGTGAGATCAGATATTTCAATCCAAATAAAATTAGTAATGACATTAAATATAAGTGGAGTATATATTTCAGTAAAAGAGTCCAAAAATTGTTAGACAGGATTAGGAAGTTGTTTTGTTTTGTTTTGTTTTTCAAATGTCAACTAAAAGTTGCTTATAAGAAGTGGATATTAAATAGAAACGTACAAGAAAGTTTTTAAAAAGAGTTAAAGATATACAATGAACACACTAACAAAAAAAAGTCAATGTCCCTATATTTTTAGTAGACAGGGAGGCTTTAAGATAAAAAGAATTATGAGATTTAAAGAAGAATATTTCATTGTGACAAAATTCTCGATACAAGAAGTTAAAATTCAAAACTGAGATGTCACTAAAGGACCAAAGATAAATTTTTTAAAAAGATTTTATTTATTTATTTGAGAGACAGAGAGTGAGTGAGAGACAATGAGCAGGGAGGAAGGGCAGAAGGAGAGAGAAGCAGGCTCCCTGCTGAATAGGGAGCCCGAAGTGGGGCTCAATCTCAGGACCCTGGGATCATGACCTGAGACCAAGTCAGATGTTTAACCGACTGAGCCACCCAAGCACCCCACAATTAAAATTTTAAAAAGGAACAGAGAAATTCACAATTGTATGTAAGATTTTTAGCATTCTTGTCTCAGGAATAGAATAAGCAGTGGTTCATTACAGGTTTTTTGTATTGTTTTCTTTTGTTTTTTACATATAGTTACTGAGAATTTCTTGAAAAGTTTACATGTACAGCCCATGACATGTTTAATTGATAATTGTCTCTTTATATTCAACCCAACAATTTTGGTGTATTATATATATGCCAAACTATGATTACTGACTATATTAGTTCTGACAATTTTTCAGTTAATTTGAATAAATACTTGTGATAGGTCATCATGGTTAAATATATAAATGGTAGAAGACAGATTTTATCACGTTAAGGAAATACTATGTTGATAAACAATTGTTTCTTATTTTAATTCAAGAATAAGTGTTACCTTCAATAAACGAATTTCCAGCACTTGTGAAAGTGTTTGTGGTTGCCTGTGTTTTAAAAATATCTAGTTAAGAACATTAAATGTTTCCTTATTCAATCACCTTTCATTCTTAAGAATAACTCTATGTAGTCATAAAATAATCATCTCTCTTGTTTAACCCAAACATTGTCTGTTGTTTGGATATGATTATACTAATGATCTGGAATGTGTTAAGATGCTTTGCATGTTTTTATGTTTTAGTTAATTTGAAATTAAAGAGAACAATTTAGATGTAAACATGGAGTAAAGCCAGTTGCTAAAATGCCCTTACTCTAATTGAAATATGCACTTTAAAAAATATATTTTATTTACTTATTTGAGAGAGAGAGAAAACACAAGCAGGAAAACATGCAGAGGGATAGGGAGAAGCAGACTCCCTACTGAGCAGAGAGCCCCATGCAGGACTCAATCCCAGGACCCTGAGATCATGACCTGAGCCAAAGGTAGATGTTTCACTGACTGACTCACTCAGGCCCCTCAACATACACATTTCTATACATGTTTTAAAATAGATAAATAGGGGCAGCCCGAGTGGCTCAGTGATTTAGAACGGCCTTCAGCCCAGGGCCTGATCCTGGAGACCCGGGATCAAGATCCATGTCAGGCTCCCTGCATGGAGCCTGCTTCTCCTTCTGCCTATGTCTCTGCCTCTCTCTCGGTCTCTCATGAATAAATAAATAAATAAAATATTTTTAAAAAATTAAAAAATAAAAAAATAAAATAGATAAATAGCAAAAGATTACTAGGTAGGAGGAGACAGATTATTTAATAAAAGGAAAAGGGCAGTCAAGAGAGGATTACTAGTAGGCATTAGGTAATGTTGGTAGACAAAAGAAAAGACATGAATAAATTAAATTATGTACAGCTTGATATGTAACTTTGGCATTTAACCCATGTTTTTGAAACGCAAAGCTGTGATCTGCCCAATTTCCATAACTCCACTAGAAAAATTTAAAATCCCCACACAATCCTTAAGCTGTAGCAATCACAAAAAATAGTGAAAAAATATAAGGTAAGTTGGAAGAATCAAGGGAGATTCATCTATAATTTGCCAGCACAACTAAATAACATGCAAAATGATGTTCATTTTACATATTAGGAAGGTAAGGACAGGACTGATTTGGTATTTATGCAAACATATCACTAGGGAAAAGAGATGGAGAGAAGAAAAGATAGAAGGAAGGAAGGGAGGGAGGAAGAGAGAGAGGGAGAGAGAAGAAGCACAAGGCACATAAAACTAGGAACAAAGCACACTGTGCCAAAAATGAAGAACATTATCCATCTGCGTTTCACACTAAAGAAAACTTAAAATACTGAATAATTTAATAAAATTGAAGTTTAAATATGAGATAAAAGAGTAGAATTTAGTGATACAGAAATTGCAGAGGAGGGAAACATACTAGTGCAAAATAAATAGCATTACAGAAGGAAAAGGAAAAATAGAATTACAAACCAGAATAAGCACAGCTAAAAACCTCATTAATGACATAGAGGAATGGATTAAAATAACCACAACTGAATCCACATGAAAATAACAAAGCTCTTGGACCAATTAGAGAGAAAACCTTAGAATAACAAGACAGGCAAAGATAATCTAACACAAAGATAATTGGGAACCCTGAGGTAGAAAGCCTCACAAAGTCAATGGAACACTTCTCTATAAACACAATAGCAAAATTTTCTAGAAATACAGTAAAGCAAAATCATATATTAGAAGAACAATCCACAATCCATACTAAACGGAAACAGAAAAATCATTTATGCTGTAGTTTATTTAATGTGATGAATTAAACAAACTTTAGATATTTAGATTCAAAACCTGGATTACCAATAAGACTGTCTTGGAGAGTAAGGGAGGCACAGTGAGCTATTCTCAAATTTAGCCAGAACACTTTATTTGAAATAAAATGAGTTTTTTTTTTATTGTTGTTTAAATGAACCAGTATTTACAGTGCATTGAGTGGAAAGTCTACCTTTTGTTGCAGTTACATATTTATCTGGTTATTAACCACATATAGAAGAATGAATTTGCACCATTTTCTTATACCATACAAAAATATAAACTAATGTGAAAGACCTAAATATGAGACAGTAATCCATCAAAATCCTAGAGGAGAACACAGGCAGCAACCTCTTTGACCTCAGCAGAAGCAACTTGCTGCTGGACACATCTCCAAAGGCAAGGGAAACAGGGGCATAAATGAACTATTGGGACTTCATCAAGCTTTTGCACAGCAAAGGAAACATTTGATAAAACCAAAGACAATCTACAGAATAGGAGAAGATTTTGGCAAATGTCTTGTCAGATAAAGGGCTGCTATCCAAGACCTTTTAAGAACTTATCAAACTCAACACCTCAAAAACAAATAATTTAGTCAAGAAATGGGCAGAAGACCTGAACAGACATTTCTCCAAAGAAGACATACAAATGGCCAACAGAGACATGGAAAAATGCTCCACATCACTCAGAATCAGGGGAAAACAGATCAAAACCATGATTAGATACCATCTCATACTGGTCAGAATGGCTTAAATTAACAAGTTAGGAAATGACAGATGTTGGCAAAGATGCAGAGAAAGGGGAAATGTCTTATACTGTTTTGGGGGAATGCAAGCTGGTATAGCCACTCTGGTAAACAGTATGGAGCTTCCTCAAAAAGTTAAAAACAGAGCTACCATATGACTCAGTAGTTGCACTACTAGGTATTTACCCAAAAGATACAAACATAGTGATCCAAAGGGCACCTGCACTCCAATATTTATAGCAGCACTATCCACAATAGTCAAACTATGGAAAGAGCCCAGATGTCCATTGACAGATGAATGGATAAAGAAGATGTGATGCATGTGTGTATACACTGGAATATTACTCAGTTATCAAAAAAATGAAATCTTACCATTTGCAATAACATGAACGGAACTAGAGGGTATTATGCTAAGTGAAATAAGTCAATCAGAAATGACAACTATATGATTTCACACACATGTGGAACTTAAGAAACAAAACATACGATCATAGGAGAAGGGAGGGAGTAATAAAATAAGATGAAATCAGAGAGACAAATCATAATATACCTTTAACTAGAGGAAACAAACCAAGGGTTACTGGAGGGGAGTGGGTGGGAGACAGGGGTAATGGAGATGGGCATTAAGGAGGGTACATGATATAATGAGCACTGGGTGTTATATGCAACTGATGAATCAATGAACTCTACTTCTGAAACTAATAATAAACTATATGTTAATTAATTGAATTTAAATAAAATAAAAATGTATACAGAAAGCAAAGAATCAAAAAGTCAAATCAATTTTGATACAAGAGAATGAAAAATTTTGAAGAAGGAAAATGCTGATGTAATACCAGTAGTTTATTTTTGGTTTTGTTTCCCTTGCCCTAGGAAACATATCTAGATTGATGTTGCTATGACCCAGGTCAGAGGTATTACTTCCTATGCTCTTTTCTAGGATTTGTTATGGTTTCAGGCTCACATTTAAGTCTTTAACCCATTTTGAATTTATTTTTGTGCATAGTGTTAGAAAGTGGTCCAGTTTCATTCTTTTGCACATAACTGGTCAGTTTTGTTGTTGTTGTTGTTTTTAAGATTCTATTTACCTATTTGAGAGAGAGAGCATGAGCAGAGAGGGATGGGAGAATGTGGAGTTCAATCCCAGGGCCCATGAGATCGTGACCTGAGCTGAAGGAAGCCACTTAATGGACTGAGACACCTAGGTGCCAATGCATACACTGTCTTTTCTCCATTGTATATTCTTGTCTCCTTTGTCATTGATTAATTGACCATATAAGTGTTTATTTCTGGGCTGTCTATTCTGTTGCATTGATCTATGTGTCTACTTTTGTACCAATATCATACTGTTTTGATTACTACAGCTTTGTAGTATATTTTGAAATCTGGCATTGCAATATCTCTAGTTTTGTCCTTCTTAAGATTGCTTTGACTGAAAGCAGCCTATGAAATGAGAGAAGATTTCTGCAAATGATATATCCAATACAGGATTAGTACCCAAAATATATAAAGAACTTATATAACTCAATACTAAAAAAAATAAATAATCCGATAAAAAAAATGGGCAGACAACCTGATTAGACATTTTCCAAAGAAGACATAGAGCTGGCCAACCAGCACCTGAAAAGATGCTCAACATCAGTCATCATCAGGGAAATGCAAATCAAAGCCACAGTGAAATATCATCTAACACCTGTTAGAAGGGCTAAAATCAAGAAGACAAAAAATAAGAGTTGGTGAGGATATGGAGGAAAAACACTTGTGCATTGTTGGCGGGAATGTAAATTGTAGCCGCTACAGAAGACAGTATGGAAGTTCTTTAAAAAATTAAAAATAGAAATACCATATGATCCAGTAATTCCCCTACTGGGTTATTTACCCAAAATAAACAAAAACAGTAATGTGAAAAGACATATGCAGTCCTATCTTTATTGCAACATTATTTACAATACCTAAGATATATCCATCGATAGAGGAAAGAATTAAGAATATGTAGCATACATAGATCCATTAAAATGATGAAATTTTCCCATTTTCAAAAATATGGATGGACCTAGAGGATATTGTGCTAACTGAAACAAGTTAAACTGAGAGAGACAAATACCATATGATTTCCTCTATATGTAGAATCCAAAAGAAAATGAATAAAGAAACAAAAAGTACAATCAAACCTATAAGTTCAGAGAAGAAGCTGATGACTTCCAAGAGGGAGGGCAATGGGGAATGGGAAAAGCGGGTGAAGGGAACTGGGTGATAGAGGTTATCAGTTATGGAAGGAACAAGTCAGGGGCACCTGGGTGGGTCAGTAGTTGAGTGGCTGCCTTCATCTCAGGTCATGATCACGGGCCCTGGCATCAAGTCCCTCATCAGGTTCCCTGCATGGAGCCTACTTCTTCTCCCTCTGCTTGTGTCTCCGCCTCTCTCTGTGTCTCTCATGAATAAATAAATAACATCTTTTTTTTTTTTAAAGGAACAAGTCATAGGAGTAAAAGATACAGCATAAGCCATATAGCAAATGGTACTGTAAGAGTGTAGTATGATGATTGATGGTAGGTAGCTACACTTGCGAGCATAGCATAACACATACAGAGTTGAATCACCATGTGAAACTAATGTGACATTCTGGGTCAAGTATTCTCAACTAAAAAAAGAAATTTTAAAAGTACAAGAATGTAGATTCCAGAAATTGTTCCATATCTGTATGATCATTTGATGTTTCACAAAGAGAATAAGGTAATTCAATTGGAAACAATTGTTTTTTCAACAAATGTCTTGAAAAATGTCTCCCTTGGCCTTACTATGGCTTTTTATCCAAGATCTTCTTATTCCACTTTTCTCAAGTGTGTGTTCTCTTAAGTTCACATGAGTTTAGGGCACCTGGGTGGCTCAGTGGGTGGGCAACTGCCTTTGGCTCAGGTCGTGATCCTGGGGTCTTGGGATGAGTCCCATATAAGGCTCCTCACAGAGAGTCTGCTTCTCCCTCTGCCTCTCTCTCTGTGTCTCTCATGAATAAATAATCTCAAAAAATTTACATGAACTCTGGAAACTCTAGTATCCTTTACTGTATTCAATAACCATTTTTATGGGGAATCTCAAATCCTGAATTCTGGTCTCAAGACTCTCTTCTGAATTCTAGACTTTATAAATAATTGTCTGATTTTTAAGTCCATCCAATTATAAATTGACTTATTGGGAGCTCATTTAAAAGGCAAATATTTTATTCAGGGTCACTATGCATATATTGAATACTTTTATGGGAAAACACTGACAAACATTCATCTGTATACATTTTTAAATCCACTTTCCAATTTATATAAAAAATATTGTCTGTGATTTTAAAGGTTCCACTTATTTGTAGATAAAATGGAGAAAATTAACATTTTAAAAAATATCCAAGTTGTTTGGATTTGTCTTTTCCTATACCCTTTGTTGGTTTTACTTGCTTATTTTCATACTGTTATTAGATGTGCATATACTTGGGATTGTTATGACTTCTTGATGAATTCTTCTTTTTATCATTATGGAATGAGTCTTCTATCCTTGCTGCTTATTCTATAGTCCACTTAGTATTAACATATCCCACTTCAGTTTTTTAAAGTTTGTTTTTATGTTAAATCTTTTTTCCACACTTTTACTTTTACTCTATGTGTATTCTCATATTTGAAGTAGAGTTCCTCTAGTGAGTAACAGAAGGGTCTTATATTATTTCTGATAACTATCACCTCTAATTTGGAAGGTATAAACTATTTAAATTTAACATAATTATTAAAATATTAGACTTGAATATACTTTTTTTTGGTAAATATGCTATAAATACCCTAAAATATCATAATTATGTTTGTTTTAAATGGTCAACATTTTTTAACAATTGAAACTGAGAAAAATATCTTGTTTTACCCTTTATTTGCAATTATCATGAGTTTTTATTTCCTGCATAAATCTGAATTTCTGTCTGGTACCATTTCTCTCCTGTCTGCAAAAACATACACTTTAGTATTTTTTAAATGAAACTATCCTAGCAATGATTTCTCTGTTTTCTTTTTGCCTGGTAAGTTCTATTTTACCTTTATATTTGAAATATATTTCCTCTTGCTAAATATTCTAGGTTAAACAGTGGGTTTTTTTCATATTTTAAAGATATCACTTCATTCACATACATATAATACCAATAACAAAATTACATATGAGTCTAACAGACTCTCTGGGTTGAGCAGAAATTGGAAGGAAACAGAGGAATTCCTTCATCTGTACCATGATATGCAGTTGACAAAATCAAAGCAATATGAAACTTTATTGCTCAAATAACATTGATTTTTAAAAGTATTTTATTTATTCACGAGAGACAGACAGAGAGAGAGAGAGAGAGAGAGAGGCAGAGACACAGGCAGAGGGAGGAGCAGGCTCCATGCAGGGAGCCTGACGTGGGACTCGATTCCGGGTCTCCAGGATCATGCCCTGGACTGAAAGCGGCACTAAACCACGGAGCCACTGGGGCTGCCCAATACCAATCTTTAATAAGAGAATTATTAGGAAGAGATTAGAATAGAGGGAGAAAAATCAAGTCAGACAGACTTACAGTGGAAAGACAAGCACTCATTTCTCCCTTGCTGCAACCCCATCAGCCAACATTCTACTCTTTTCTTCTATGAGTCTATTTTGGAAACCTCATTCAATGGAACCATACAATATTTGTCTTTCCAAGACTAGCTTATTTCACTTAGCACAATACCCTTAAGTTTCCTCATTTTGCCCTTGGCAGGATTTTTTGTTTTTAAGGCTGAATAGTATTCCCTTATATGTATACACCACATTTTTTAATTTATCAATGGGCATTCAGGTTTTTCCTATACCTGACTACTGTGAATAATGCTGTAATAAGTATGGGGTGCAGATATTGCTTTATTAAAAAAATTATTGTATTTTTTATTCTTTTTTTTTTTTTTTGAGGGGAGGGAGAGCACACAAGGTGGGGGGGGCAGGAAGAGGGAGAGAGAGAATTCCAAGCAGGCTCCATACACCAGCACAGAGCCTGATGTGAGGCTTTATCACATGACCCTGAGATCATGATCTGAGCCAAAATCAAGAATTGGACACTTAACTGACTGAGCCACCCAGACACCTATATCTCTTCAAGATCCTGATTTCAATTCTTACGGATATATACCCAGAAATGGGATGGGTAGATCATATGGTAGTTGTATTTTTAAAATTTTGAGGAAGCTCCATACTGTTTTCTGTAGCTTCCCCATTTTACATTCCCACAAACAGTATGTAAGGACTCCAATTTCTTTTGTTGTTTTTTCATAATAGATATCCAAACTGATATGAGGTGATATCTCCTTGTTTTTAATCTCATGTTGAGAGTTCTTACTACAAATATATATATATTTTATATTTATTATAGTATATATATATAAATGTTATATATATAATTTTATATATATATATATATATATATATATATATATACACAAACCTAAAGACATAAAACAAACAACAATAAAAGGATGCAAATAAACATTTAGAGGTGGTGGTGAAGTCTATTATCTTAATTGTAGTGATAGTTTCACAGATAAATATATAGGTCCAAACTCATCAAATTGTATACTTTAAATATGTGCACTTTTATGCATACCATCTCTACCTTAATAAATCTGGAAAACTTTTTTTTAAGATTTACAAATGTCTGTTCTTTTTTAAAAAAAAATGACAAGAATAAAAATGGTGCCTATTTGGGTAACCAATGTATTTAATTAGTGAGGAAAGAATTCTATTTAAGTCCAGATAATAGATATGTGTAAATTAAAATTGTATGAGACAGAATGGATTATGTTTGAGAATACAAAGTAGAAGGGCATTTTGCCCTGTGTGGTAGGACTCTATTTCTCAACCTGGTGGTGTGATTTTTTTTTCTGTCTCTGTTTCCATTATAATTTTAATATAAATAGCAATAATAATATTGATGAGAAAACTCTTTTAGGCTGTCATTTTATATTATTTTAAAATAATGATATAAGAAAAAGTTGTAGATAAAGCCATTCAAATAATGCCAATGGAAAGGTTTGCTGAAAAAGTAAATAGCTGCATTATTATATATGTGGCATTTCTTTTGGCAATAATTTAAAGTTCAAAATTAGAAAGCCAGAATTTCCATGTATATCAGTCTCTCAAGGAATAATTTTAACTACCTTAGATGGATGATAGATGATTGACAGATTATTTATAGATAGATGGTAGCTACCTAGCTGGCTAGATAGATACAAGGTGTCTCAATTTGGTGTTACTCTTTGCAAAATTAAAGGCTGTAATTTTTAGCTAAAAATATAAGCAAAACTTCTGACTAAGTGAGTATGTTTCCCTTTGAATACTTTGGTCCCATTTCCTTGTTTTTAATTAAATTGATTAATTAAATTAACTACCTAGATTAATTAGGCATCTAATCTCTGTCATTAACTAGTTTCCAGTTACTTATGCCACCTCCTGAGTTCCTGTCCCCAATTGATATACTGCTGGCTATCACTTCTGTTTTGTATAGCAATTTTTTCTCTGACCCAAACCTTAAAAATATACTTACCCTTGGCCTACTCCCCCAAAGATGTCTTAATGCCACTTGTTTAATTTAAAACAGTTTACATTTATAATAATAATAGCTATAATTTTTGAAATATGTAGTCAGTATTAAGTAGTCTCAAAGGGTTCTATACATACTACATATATTATATATAATAATCACAAAAGTACTAGACATAATTTCCCCATTTTAGAGCTAAAACTAAATTCAAGGGGCTTAAATCACTGGCTGCAGGGCAGAGAGCCAGTAAGTCACCAACTATGTCACTCTCACTTCAAAGCTGCTGTTCCTTCAACCATGCTGTGTTAATGGATGATGCCTTAACATGCTGATATGAATATACATCCCACCAGCAGTGTTATCCCTATTACCACAGCTAGCCTAAAGCGTTTACTCAACTTGGAACAACCTCATTACACTGATTACTTTGCAGACTTTGTTATAGTCATGTCTCCAACTTAAAGACCAATCACACTAAAGCTAGTCATGCTCAGGACACAGAGGGAAAAAGCCACCTATTTACTGGTCTCCATTTTCAACATTTTCTTCTGGAACCCAGAGAGAAGATAATGGTAATGTTTATTCTGTTATCTTATCTCAACATAGGACTGGGAGTTCCTTTACTACCTTAACTTGCGTTCTCTTGCTCCTGCACATGTGCCTAGACTCAGGCTCCTTCATTGCATCTCATTCCCCTTGTGGATTTTTTCCTCTGCTCTCTTTGTCTCTAGGCTTAGAATGAAATCTCTCAAAATTAAAGTTGAGCTAATTTTTCTGTAAAGATTTTATTTATTTATATGAGAGAGAGATAGAGATAGAGAGAGATAGAAAGAGAGAGAGAGGGAATGAGGCAGAGATACAGGCAGAGGGAGAAGCAGGCTCCATGCAAGAAGCCCGATGTGGAACTCGGTCCTGGACATGCGGATCACACCCTGAGCCAAAGGCAGACTCTCAACCACTGAACTACCCAGGTGTCCCAAGTTGAGCTAATTTTTAAGCTTATTTTTTTTTTTCTTAATTCTATACTCATCCTTCTGAAATGCTAGAATTTGGGTTCTACAGACTGTAATTCTCCATTTGCAGCTGACTTTTTTACTTTTTCACAAACAGTAGACAATAGAAGGTTCCTGGAATACTGGAAAAGGGAATAAGGATCATGTTCTCTACAGCTTGCTTTCCATTCCTGTTGATCAGTGGTGCCTTGCACTGGCTATGTGAGCATTGCTTGTCTCCATCAGTGCAATGGTGTCCATTGTCATCCCCTTACTTCCCACTGGTGTCATGGCAATAACTCTAGACCTCCCACAATGGTGCTCTCTTCTGGCTCAGAGTTAGTGTTCTCTGTCTCTTGCAGCCCCCAAATGACTATTTTCTTCTCTGTGACATTTTCAACAAAGGTATTACCTGTCAAAAACTGGCTGTCAGGGTGCCTGGGTGGCTCAGTGGTTGAGCATCTGCCTTTGACTCAGGGCTGATCCTGGGGTCCGGGATCAAGACCTGCATTGGGCTTCTTGTGGGGAGCCTGCTTCTCCCTCTGCCTATGTCTCTGCCTCTCTCTATGTCGCTCATGAATAAATAAATAAAATCATTAAAAACAAAAACTTGCTGTCATTTTCACTAAATTTTAAGTTCCCATGACAATCCAATGTGGAAGACTTGGAGACACCAAAACACACCTTGGTTTGCATGTCCCCATCTGTATCTCCCAAAGAAAACCAGAATATGAAGCTGGTAAATTCAACATTGAAAGCCCAAAATATCTTTTGACTTATGCTGGAGAAGTATGTAAAGCTCCTAAATAATGGGCTGTACCACAGGATGCCATTTTTCACTAGGGTTTGCCGTGCAGAGCATATAACCTGAGGGATTTTAGATCTGGGATAGATTTCAAAGATTTTGGGATGAGCAGATTATTGTATAACCCATTTTGCCAGAAATAGTAAGCATAAGGGCACACATACGTCCTGAAAAATAGTTATGAAATTCTGGTATGTTGTTAATTTCCTGAAGATCTACTTAATCTGTGAAATACAAATTGTATCTGCTCTCTGATCACATAGAATGGCATAGGCAAAGCCTGAAGGCTAAAGGTCATGGTCTCTTCCTCCTGAAAAACTCATTAATCCTATGTAAAAATTATCATTTTTTATCTTACTCATTTATCCTTACTCATTTATCCACTCTGCCAAAACATAGAATACTTGCCTAGTTTGGGGCAGGGAACTTTTAACCATTGTTTATAATGTCTTATTCCAAATCTTTGTACAAATCTTTCCTTTGTTCTTAGTTGATTACATTTTTCTAAGATACATAGTTAACATTTACTTTAATTTAATATTTAATATTAAATATTATTATGTAACTTGATAAATATTGTGTAGTTAACATTTATTATATTTTACTTAATATTTACTACTCATGTGGTTGATATTTATTTAAATATTTATAACATAAAATGTAAACATAAAATATATTTAATATTTTAATATATATAACATAAATATATTACTATATATGTGTATACATGTATATTACTATATATGTATACATATGTATGTGTGTACATATACATATATTATATATATATACACACACACACATGCACACACACACACATATATATAGGCTGATGTTACATTTCTTCTCTGAGAAAATAAACATGGAAAGGATGAGCCAAAAATGACATAAAGGACTAACAGGGAAAGTGAAAATACAATATGTATTTTTCCCTTTCTAGAAATTCTTTTGTAACTTCCTGTTATTCTTAAAGGAAATTTTTAACATATATAAGCAGGCACTGGCTGTCCTCATCTTTGCCTACTTCTGCAGATTCATCTTGTTCTTTGCCTCCCCCCAGGGCTGTCCTGCATCCCCAGTGGGCTTTAGTTCTCAGATGTTCCCTGCTCCTTCTAGCACAGGATTTTCCCCACATACTCCTGCCTCCAGCTGGAGGGTTCCCCTACAGTTCAACCAACGCACTCCCTACCCGCCATATACATATCTACTTTTCACATGATTAATATCCACTAATCTTCCAATGCAAACATTTTTCTTTAGGAAAAAAAAATGTTCCTATTAGGTCAGGTCCCTAAATTGCATGCTTTTCCATAGGAGTTCTAAATTAATTTTCAAACTATACTTTTGTTGATGTCATTCAATGACCAACATTTCCCATCAGTGCTTGATGGGATATTCTAAGGGGCAAGGATGACATCTGTTTGCTCACTATTATGTCTTAACCCCAAGTATAATGATTAGTACTTAGTCAATAAATCTATATGTTGAATTAATGAATGAATCAAGGCATCAGTGACTAAAATAACTGAAGATCCTTGGAAAAATCTCTCCACATTTTTTCTGGAGAATGAAGAAAATGTTTCTGACAATTTTAGTGTAGGAATCTAAGGGCACAAAAGGTGTTTTAAGAGTATAAAACTATTTGTGATATTTATTTTCCTACTAGCCTCTTTAACTTATGATTGTAGACATGAATACTTTGTGGTCATAATTCTCTTATACCGAGCATCCATTATAATTTCATTATACCATTCCATTATCTCTCAACTGTTTCTAAGAACATTTGTGTTTCTCCAGTGTTAAACAGCTTTGTTGAAATATCAACATATGTATCTATAGATTTGCCACTTTGGACATTTCATATGAACACAATATGTGGTCTTTTGTGAATGGCTGCTTGCACTTGGATAATTTTTTTCAAGGTTATTCCATGCTAATGTATGTGTCCATATTTCATTTCTTATTATTTCTAAACAGTATTCTATTATATGGATATATCACATTTTGTTAATCCATTTTCAGTTGGTGGATATTTGGGTCGTTTGTATTTTCTGACTACTATAAATAATCATGTTAAAAACGTTTCTGAGTAAGCTTCTGTCACAGACATTTTCATTTATCTTGGTCATTTATCTAGGAATGCATTTGTTGTGTCATTTGATTATGCTGTATTTATCCATTTAAATTTAAATTTAATTTAATTTAATTTTTGTTTACTCATTTTTAGAAACTGCTAGATTGTTTTCCAAAGTGGCTGCACCATTTCATACAACCTTACACAAAACATGAAGGTCCTAATCTCCACATGCTTGCTAACATTTGTAATTATCTCTTTCTTATTATAACTATCATAATTATCATAAAGTGTTGTCTCAAGGTGGTGGTGTTGAGCGTTTTCCTAATAACTAATTATGTTGAGCATCGTTTCATGTACCTGTTTGCTATCTGGATATTAGACAGATATATGTAAAGTTTCTTTGTCCATTTTTAATTACACTATTTGTCTTTTAATTTTTAAGCTGCAGATGTTCTTTTTATCACTTGGGTATAAACCCCAAATCAGCTATCTGATGTAGTGAAAAAAATGTCTTCCCACAAATATGTCCACATCATAATTCCTGGAACCAATAAATATGTTATCTTATGTGGAAAAGAGACTTTGGAGATGTGATTCACTTGAGTATATCAAGATGGGAAATTATCCTGCATTATCTGCCCAGGACCAATCTAAACACAAGAGCACTTATGAGGAAAGATGAACTCAGGAATGTAAAGGAAGAAAATGTGACAGGAGCAGAGTTTGAAATTATGTAATTTCTGACTAGAAAAGGATCATAAGTCATGGAATGTGAGCAGCCTCTGGAAGCTGGAAAATATAAAGAAATTAATATTCCAATATACTTAGGAATACAGACTACTGAAAACCTGATTTTAGCCCAAGGAAGCCCATTTTGGACTTCTAACCTCCAGAAGAGTAAGATAATAAATTTCTGTTTTAGCCCATTAAGCTTGTGTTAATTTGTTACTGAAGCAATAGGAAACTAATACATATATTTTGCAAACATTTTCTTCCATTCTATTGGCTGCTTTTCCTCTCTCTGTATGGTTGTTATGAAGAACAGATTTTTTTTTTTTTTAGATTTTTTAACTTTGATTTACAAGATTTGCACTTACTTTCTTTAATTTATTCCTACATATTTTGTTCTTTGTGATGCTATTATAAATTCAATGATTTCATAATTTTATTGAGGAATTTTTCATTGTTAGTTCCTAGAACATTTATTTTTGTATATTGATCTTTTATCCTGTAATTTTGCTAAGTGTTTATTCGTTGTAATAGTTTTTCATAGAATCTGTAGATTATGCCATCGCAAATAAATACAATTTTATTTCTCCCCTTCTAATCTGTATGCCTTTTGTTACTTTTTCTTGCCGAATTTCCTTGCATAGATATATCAGTGTAATGCTGAATAGAAATGGAGAAAACATTCTTGTCTTGCTCAGACCTTAGAAGGAAACCATTCAGACTTTGATCTTTAAGTATGATGACAGCTGTGCACTTTTATAGGAATCTGCCTTAATCTGTTAGGGCTGCTATATAACAAATCACCATGCAGTGAGTGACAGGTTTGATGTCTGGTGAAGTTCTGCTTCCTAGTTCATTGATTACATTTTATCCCTATTTTCTCACATAGCAGGCAAGTAGTAACTCTCTGGGTCTCTTTTATAAGTGCATTACCTTCTAAAGGCATCTAATCATCCCCCCAAAGCTCCATCTCCTAATATCATCACATTGGGAGTGAGGCTTTCAATATGTGAATTTGGGGCCATAAATATTCAATCCATAGCATCTACCACTGGCTCCCCAAAATTCATGTCTTTCTCACAGTCAAAATGCATTCAGTCTATCCCAACAGTCTCAAAAGTCTAGAGTCTAAGTCTGAAGTCTTATCTAAATATCCTCTAAATCAGATATGGATAAGACTCATGGTACAAATCATCCTGAGAAAAAAACAAATCATCCTGAGACAAATTATTCTCCAGCTGTGAACTTGTGAAGCCAAAAAGCTATATGCTTTCAAACTACACTGCAGGGGGTCGGGGGGGTGGGGAGACATGTATAAGGTATACATTCCAAAGAAAGAACTAAGGAAGAAGAAGGGGGTAATGGGTCTGAAGCAAGTCCAAAACCTAACAAGGCAGGCAACATTAAAGATTAAGAATTGAGAATAATCCTTTATGACTTGATGCTCTGCCTCTGGCCCCACCCTAGTGACAACACCATCCCTATGGCTTGGGGAGTGCTGCCAGACCACATTATTTGTAGTGGCCCTGCCCATGCCATGATAGCCCCAGAGCTCTGTGTGGTGATGGTGCTGGTGGGGTCACACACAAGGCTCTCTGGGACTGTCCTTTAAAATAGGCAGAGGCAGTCATGCCCTCTGGAAATTGTTCTCTGGGCTTGAAGTAGGAGTGACAGCCCTGATAATCTCTTACTCACTTTATTGGTCATTCTTCCATTGTTTGGAAGAATAGCACCTGGCTTCTGTCTACTTGGTTAATCCATACAAATCTCCTTATCAAATGGTCACTTGGCCACACTCTTTGTATTCTCATTTTAAGCAATATGGATAGGATGAAATTTTTCCAAATCTTTAAGGTCTGCTACCTCTTTGCTTAATAATTTCACCTTTAAGTAATTTCTTCTTATATTTTACTATAAGTAGACAGGAGGAACCAACTCACACCTTCTATACTTTGCTAGAAATCTCTTCAGCTTAATATCCAATTTCATTACTTACCAGTTCTACTTTTCACAAAATACTTGAATGTGAACACAATTCAGCCAACCTCTTTGGCACATTATAACAAGGATAGCCCGTCTTCCTGTTTTCAATAGTATGTTCCTTATTTCCATCTAAGACCTCATCAGAATGGTCTTTACCATCCATATTTCTACCAATATCCTATTAATGATATACTTTATTCTCAAAGGAGACAGAAGCTTTCTCTATAGAGCTCTTTTCTTTCTTACCAGAATCTCACCAGCATTGCCCTTAACAGACTGTTCATGGTAGTGCAGGTTTTTCCTAGCATGCACTTCAGAATTCTTCTGTCCCCACCCATTACCCAGTTCTAAAGCCATTTGGATGTTTTTCAGTATTTGGTACAGTGGCACCTCACACTCAGTACCAGTTCCTGTCTTGGTCCATTTGGGCTGCTGTAGTAAACTACCAAACACTGGGTGACTTAAACAAGAAACATTTATTTTTCAATGTTCTGGAGGTTGGAAGAGACAGCTGTCTTCTCACACATCCTGATGGAGCAGAAGGGATGAGAGAGCTCTCTGGGTCTCTTTTCTACAAATACTAATACCCACCATGAGGACTCCACCCTTATGACTTACTTACCTCCCAAAGACTCCACTTCCTCATATCTTCACATAGGGGTTTGGATTTCAACATATGAGATTTGGGGGTGCATAAACAGTCCATAGCAATGCCTTTTATGAGGTTGAGAATGTTCCTAAGGAACTAAATCTAAAGAATGTGTAGAGAAATATTGTAAGGTTTTTGATTAGGTACCAAGAGAAATATGTTAGGCCAAGTTGCAGACTACTACAGCTACAGTATTTTAACTAAATTTATCCTAACTAAAAATACTCCATAATTTTTTGATTACAGATTTGTACATCTCCTACAATTGTCACCTCTATGAATCCCTCACATGTACCTCTACCCTCCCTTCAGTTTATTCAGTCTCATCAGAGATCAAGAAAGGGGCTCAAAAATAATCTTTTTCTGAATGTCGCATATTGAATGAGAGATATGCTTCTAAATGTGGCATACCTACAGATAGAGGAAAAAAGAAACTGTAGTGTGAGTTTCAAGTGAGCCCTCTCTTTATGTTAGCACTTAAACTATTGAATTGCAAATGAAATTCCAGGCAAGATGTGATACCTCCAGTTTCATTTAACAAGATTCTTTAATACTCATGAGATTCATAAAAAATTGGAAGCTATTCGAACAGCAAGGATTTGTAATAATGGCCCAGGTATTATGAGGATTAGAAGAATCTGAGTGAACAATCCCTTAGCTCATAAAGAAAATGATAAAGGATAAAAGGTAGCATTAACTGTTCAGTGATGTGGGATAGTCACTGTAGGTCCAGCTGCATCAAATTAAAAGTCACTTACTTGATTAGTTAGCTAAATAAAATAGCTTTTATTTTGTTCCTACATAAACAGTTTCATAAGTCGCTCGGGGCCTACATATTACAATACAAGAATAAAGCTTCTAATGTAGTTATAAATTTTTATTGAAAAATAATAGTTAATATAGTTTCCTATCCTTGTTATTTATTCATTTTTTAAAAGATTTATTGATTTATTTTACAGAGAGAGTGCAGAAGTGGGAGGAGCAGAAAGAGAGGGAGAGAGACTCTTAAGCAGACTCTGTGCCAAGCACAGAGCTAGACACAGTGTTTGGTCCCACAACCTGAAATCATGACCTGAGCTGAAAACCAAGAGTCAGATGCTTGACCAACTGCACCACACAGGCAGTTCATTTTTTTAAAAGAACTTTACTAAAGTTCTCCATTCATTTTTAAAGAACTTTATTTAAACCTTGGATGTGTCCTCATCCTGGAAAAATCAAATCTCATGCATAGTCAAAATATTATTTGCAAACATATATCTGACAGAAATATTCACCACTGTCAGTGGAAAATGAGCCAGCCATTTTGAATAGTTCCCCTAAAGAGTTGTTAAATGTTTCAACTGTCCTTCTCAGGGAAGTGTTTTAGGTTGCTCAGTGGAAACCTAAGTGAACTATCATTCATGTAATTTGACTAATTCTACCCAAAATAAACTTTATATGTAAAATAACCATTTCTTCGGGCACCTGAGTGACTCAGTTGGGAAAGCATCTGCCTTTGGCTCAGGTTATGATCCTGATACAGAAGAGCTTGGTTCTTGTTTCACAGAGTCCAAGAATAAATCTTGTGGACAACAGTGAGTGAGCAAAGCCATAGAGGTTTATTAAGCAGAGATACAGAGGAAGCTCTCAAAAGTGAGAAGGGCCCAGACAGCATTGCTCCTGACGGCTTTTATAGGGAACTGACCAGGGAACTTGGTAAATTTCTTGTCAATATCAGGGTGAATATTTAGAACAAACATGGTGGACTTGTAACAAATAAGATGTTTTTTGTAAATATCATGAGCAACAAACTAGGTGTTATCTTCTTTCTGGTTAATATCTCCTCCAAACATTTCTGTACATCTGGGATTTCTGGATTACTTAGTGGCCATTAATGAGGGATGCTCCCTAACATTTTGGAGTCAGGGATCCAGGCTTATTTTTTCTGTTTTTACTGTCTTATCTCAGTTTCTTTGGGATGGGTAGGATCCTGACTCTGGGGCCTTTCCCTTCTCTTTCCTTGCCTAGCCCTGTCTGCCCCTAACTCATTCCTTCATCAATCCCAGGGTCCTGGGACGGAGGCCCATGTAGGGGGGCTCCCTGGTCAGTGGGGAGTCTGCTTCTTCTTCTCCCTCTGCCCCTCCCCTCACTTGTGCATGCTCACTCTCTCTCTCTCTCATAAATAAATAAAATAAATAAATAAATAAATAAATAAATAAATAAATAAATAAATAAATATTTAAAAACAGAATAAAATAATCATTTCCTTTGGTTGTTGGTTCTGTTGAAGGATATAGATGAATTAGGTTAAATATCCAGGAATCCAGCCTCACGTTTAAAAGTTCAAGTAACCTAAGATCTTCCAATATGTTTCTCACTGTAGTATGAGATGGTTATACAGTGGCAGAGAAAAAGTATTAAGACCATAATTGGAATACTTTCTGACCTCTCCTTTCTAAGGGACATGGTTCATCTTGTGACAAATAAAAGTCAGATGTAGGAAGAAACTTCTCATGTTAGGAATTTTAAAATATTTTCAACAGTTTTCTAATATATGTAATTTCCTTTTATTTAGCATATTATCTGTTTCCATGAGACTGTGGACTGAGCATAAGTTTCTTTGAACAACACAGCCTTTGTCTGTAATTACCTTTAAATGCCAAATACTATAGGGATGGAGAGATATTCTTGACTCTGTACTATTATGATGATGATACAGAAAACCCAGAAGTCCTACCAGATGAGCCATAATGGCTGAAAACCTCTGTGCCCTTCACTTGTGTCAGGGCCATGTTTTAACCCATTTTAGCAGGTCCTGAGACTCATGGTTTTTATCCTTGCATTACCACTGCAGAAGCAATAACACAAAATCCAGTGTTCGAAAGCACGACAAGGACGAAGGAACAAGGGTACAGTGCCATAAGCTAGTGATCATAAAAACCATCTAGCAGGTCAAATGAGAGGATCCTGGTATTTCTGGAAAGCCCAAGAGTCCTCAGAGCTTGACTGTTTTGTGTTTCAAAAGCAAACATCATTTCAGTATTTCTCCAGGTGACACAAAAACCTTCAATACCCAGTTTGTCTTCAAGGTAGACAATACATAGAAAGGATCATGTTCTCTTTAGAAGGTACACAATAACACACTGAAGAAAATGAACCAAACTACAAATTTGACCACTTATACTCATCACTAAATTTTAATATTTGGAAAGAAATCCTTCCTTTCCTCCACATTTCTCTTCCTTCTCTCTCTCTCTCTCTGATATAAGAGAAACTGGACATCCAAGGAGTTAAATCTTCTTGGATCAAGATGTAAATCAAGAAGTAAATCAAGAAGTAAAATCTTCTCAAAGGCAGATAAACCAGTAAATGGCACAGCTGGGTTATGATGTAAGTCTAGAAATTGGTTATTGACTACTGGCATCATCATGCCTCAGAGACAATTATAGAGAATTCTTCTGTGCATGATTCTATAGGCCTAATCCATTCTCTGTCTTATTGCAATACTAAGAAAAGGACAAGGACAAGAAAAATCAGCTGAAAATGCTCTTCTCATATATATTCTTTGGTTTCTATTTATCTTAAGTCTCACAATAGATATTAAGCAAATATTTAACACTACCCTTAAATTCTATAATTTCAAGTTGCTCTGATAATTATTCATGTTGAAAATCCTTATTCATCTATTTCAAACTGGTTGTGATTTAAGCCAACTATCGTTGAGTTTTTAGAATACATTCACTCTATCTGTTTAATGCAAATTCCAGGCTTCTGCTTAAAATTCCCTATTTTCAAGGTAATATAATAAGATAGCAGAAATTCTAATGTTCTCAGAAATGTTTTTCAAGGCATAAAAATCAAATCTGAAAAGAAATTGTTCTTAATTTATTTTCTAAATCTTCTCAGTAAAGGTGATAAAACTATGAGCTAGTTGGTTAGGTATTGGAAGTCTGAAAAAGGTGTTGAATGGTAGTATGGAATCCAAATTAAGGCATGAAGAGGATAATAATTAACTATAAAACCACTTAGGAGAAAATCTTCCCAGCAGTATCAAAGTGTTACATAGAAACAGCAGCACATTTTGGGCCAAACTGCAGTCATTAGCATATATTAAAAAGAAATGTTCTCACCTGCATTCTTATTAGTTTAATATCACTTCCATGTGTAAAACATAAAGATAAAAAAATAGCTAAATGCAGAAAAGCTAAATTCTGCTCAAGATTGTCTGCATTTTTCGGTCTGCGAACATCTCAGTCTAATGTATCTGAGGAGAAGGAACTGTAGTTATAAAACAGTAAGCCTGGGTATCAGGAAAACACCTCAAATAAAAATCCAAGGAATTACTACTCGTTTATCAGAAGTCTCTGGATAAAATGAAGGAACAAGGCTTCCTTGTTTTTCATCCCTCAGCAAAAAATGTTTCTGAGGGCATTACATTCTTATTTGCCATATGGACTATTCGTTTACCAATGCTTGAGGGAGGATCTTTGAACCCTAAAATGATAGTCTTTTTTGTGGAATCAACTTGGTTTATCAGCTATGTTATCATTGAATAGATATTTTGCATTGATCCTGAGAAAGACCTTCTAGCTTTCAATCCTAGAGGGATCTAGGTGGATGCTTTTTCTTTATGAAGAGATGCAAACCAATAAATGCATCTTTAAAAAGTAGAAATCCTTCAGAAACTTGTGTTTTTCCTTTTTAGAACACTTTCTTCAGTGATATATTGGGTAGAGTTTTAAGCAAGCTGTGGAATGCCATCCACATCTTGCCTAATCCACAATCAAATAAAAATATAGGCTGCCCTCAGGGTTCAACTAATCTTAAAACAATCTAGGCTGTGTGGAGAGACTGTGTTACTAAAAACAGAAATATGACAATCTTTTTACAAATGTCTTACACTGTGAAAACTAAAAATATGTAATAAATACATAGCAAGCAGCTTTAGCCTTCTACAGCTGTCTAGCTGGTTGCTCTGTTAAATCAACTTTGTCCCTCAGTAGAAAGACACATCTGAAGTCATATTTTACTTACTCAGCAGGATAGATGTGGCTCCCTAACTATGAGAAGTTGTTTTTACTAGAATGTTGGTATATTCATTGACTTTTTTTCCTTCTGGCTGAATGGAAACATGTTAAAATACATTTCCTTTTAAGTTTGAAAAAAAGTAATTGGGAAAATCTAACCGCTTCCTTGTCTAGTGAACTTAATTGCAATCTGTTTTAATAGGATATTTTTCCTTCCTGATTTCAGTCACCAGAGGTGGTCCTGCTCAAATATGAAAGCAACTCTCAAGGTATTCAATATACATATACTGTGATTGCTAATTAACTCACTTATCTTTCTTAATCTCCTGGAAGCAGATAATTCATTGTTCTTGGTTGGTTTTGTTGTTGTTGTTGTTGTTGTTTTTGTTTGTTTGTTTGTTTTTTACTTTATATTTCCAGGAACTAGCACATTGTTGGTACCTAGTACTAAACGCTTGTTTCTTTTTTAAATGAATGCTTGAATGAGTGAATTAATTGATATTTTTATACATTAAGTTCTTCAGATGATTTATTACCTGAATTGGCAAATTTAAGTCAATTACACTTTTCAGAGGAGAAAAGTATATAACAATTAACCCTCAATGACAAAAGCTTAAATTTATGCATAAACTCTTAGTTTGCTTTCTCAAAAATTCTTTAATTGCATTTTAACCTTCTCAAGAATATAGTGGTCATGAATAATTCACAAATTCATAATAACCAGGACCTTGTATTCTAAGACATTCCTAAATAATAAGTGTTTAACAGCTTTAATATTATTGTTTTTGAAAAATATGGGACACCTGGGTGGCTCAGTGGTTGAGCATCTGCCTTTGGCTCAGGTCATGATCCCAGGATCCTGGGATGGAGTCCCACATCAGGCTCCTCACAGGGAGCCTGCTTCTCCCTCTGCCTATGTCTCTGCCTCTCTCTCAGTGTCTCTCATGAATAAATAAATAAAATCCTTAAAAAAATAGCTAAGTTACTATGGAATAAATACAGGTTTATTCGAGTGAAATGCTAAAATAATAAATCATTTGAAGTTTTAATAAATACAAAAAAAAGATAACTAATAGCACACTTAACTATATGATAAAGTTTTATGAAAACAGACAAATATGTCAGAGCATAAGCACCACATGATTACAATATTAGTGCTAGCGGTTTTGCAGCACTTTGTAATTAAGATGAAGCAAAGAGCTGCATGGGCCATATTTATTCATATTTATTTGGCCAACTAGGCAATGAAGTATATGCAAAATATAGAGAGTGAAATTTAATTCTGTGGCAAATCTGATATCTGTATTTGTGTGCGTGTTTATATATATATATATATACACACACATATATCCTATATATACACATATAACACATATATCTACACCACATATATGATGCAAATTTAATTTTGTGCCTATATTTACACTTGTATTTGATGTATATGGACATCATGTGTGGGTGTTTATTCAGTTTAGGTGACTACTGATAGAAATGAATGCCCACAAACTTAACTAATATTGCTGATGCCCTGATAATTCAGTTAATTCAGATAGTAAGAACAAAGCTTTTTATGTAGAAAAAATGAACAGTTTTTAAATATTTCACTAGGGATTGACATAAGGCTAAGTCCCATAAACACCTTACATAAACAACCATGATTGACCTCCCATCTGATCAGGGCCAGTTTCACGGCAGGAGGCCCTGTACTCAGAAAAGCCCTGTGATTTGAGTCTAATGTTCTGGGCAACGTCTTGAGTTTTGAAGGTGAAGTCCAATGGAACATTGGAGCATTCTCAGAGCCTGGATCCTTGGTTCATGTATCATGTCCCTTTCTGTAATTTCCCCAAAATGGGTTCTTGGCTGTCTGCAACCTGATCCCTGACTTCCCAGAAGACATCTAACATCCTTTCCCTTCTAGGTGCCATGGCCACCTCTACCTCCCTATCCCTAGGGAGGCAATCAGGTTAGTAGGGGCTGGAAAACAGTTCTAACACTGCCCTCAGCTCCTACCCAGGGCTTGGACAGAGACATTGGGCATGTCCAGAGTTAGGTCCTAACCATGCTCTGTGGTGGGAGTGGGAAAGGAAATACCTGTCCCTTCCCCAGGATGCTGACATTATAGGACAATCATATTCAGGAAAATGACTCAGTGGAGCCCTATCCACCTTAATACAGGTACTGAACATTTCTGGTGTAAAGGTTGTAATCCCATGGCAGCTGTGTCTGTTCCTGAGCTGTGAACAATGACTTCCTTGCCCTGGCCTGGGTCCTGCATTTTTATTTTGTTATTGATCCTGCAAAACATGTTGCTGGCCCTGAACAAACATAAGAATAATGTACCATGTAAAGCACAGGTATATAAAATATGACCTCTACACTATAAAGTAAACTATGGTTCACCGGAGGTGTTATCAATGTTAGTACAAATCACATGAGACAAGATATTTTAGGGGTATACAATATGTTTAACTGATTACTTAAGGAGACAGAGGAAATGAAAAGAGTCATTGGAGCAGAGAAGATAAAATTTGAATCTGCCCTCTTAATAGAAAATGAAGCTTAATAGATAGAAATGACACAGAAAAAAAGTTATGGTAAGTATTGGGAGCAAAATAAGTATAATTAAGAAAGTGGGAAATCTAACAAGTATATGGTAAATCTGCCTGGTTGGAATGGAGAGTGCTGGAAAGTAGAAGCAGAAGGTAAGTCTGTAGGGAGATGGGACCATCAAGCTACTAAATATTATAATAACCTCACAAATAATAGTCACCATCAAATATTTAATAGAGACATGATGTGCCAATAATATTTGAAACAAATATTTCAAAACTGAATTATAGTTGCTGATCAAAATTCCCAATAGAATAGTATACTTTGATCTTTTGTTATTAAGCGTAGAACCACCATTTTTCTCCTGAATATCAAACTCTTGGGATCTCTAGCCTGAGACAGAACTCTAGGAGATTAATGGAATTTAGCAGATGAACTACTATGTCTCTGATCCTCAATGACGGAATTTATTTAATTTTTTTTCCCCAAGAATGAGTAATGTTAGATGCATTAATTCATAGAAAGAACATTGCTCATTAGGAATTCATTAAGAATTATCTTTTATTTTCTTTGCCTACGGTAAAGAACAATAAGTGGACTAAAATTTTAAGTACCATATATTTGATTCCCTCGTGAGTCTGGATGTGGGGATGTTTCATACTCAATGGCTATAAGGCAAACATTAAGTTTACTAAAACAGCATATTTTAACATGGTTACCGCATAACAATGAATAGATAATAAGTAAGGTCTACTACACTAATTATACACAAGGACACTTGTATCTTGCGATTTCTTGACTCAAAGACACATAGACCATTTGGATTCTGCTAATGCCTTAATGTGACTAAAGCCTATGGAAACTTCAGAGGTAACATATTCCATATTAAGAAAGTCATTTGCTGTGATTGCGTTGTGTTTGTGTCTACTCATATACAATTGGCAATGCCAGTAATGAAGTTATGGAAATCATTTGCTATTAGAGGATCATGTAGAAGTTCTGGGCATTCAGTTCACTCAAGAAATTTCCTTTAACCCAGTGATTATTTGAGTTAAAATGCAGATACTGACTAATGTCCGATTGATTTTTAATGACACTAAACTTCGTTTCTCAGTACAGAATGGAATTTAGTGTGCTGGAAAAAATCCAGTAGCACAATTCATCTACTGAAAATATCAATACAGATGCTTATGGTGTTATTTTACAAAACTACAAAATTTCAGACCAACTGAATCATTCAAGCCTAAAAATGTGTTGTCTAAAAATGAGATCAGAAGGTAATGCTTTCTCCATTTCATCTGTTATAAATCTCCTGTGAATCCCTCTTGCTAGCAGATTCTGACCTGGAATTGTCCTCGAAATCAGAAAACATCCTTCCTAGATTCTTTTCTGATGATACAAAGAGATTCTCAATGGATGTGTTAGGGATGCTCAGGTACTCTTGAAAATCCCAACTCAACTATCTTTCTCAACTCAGCACCCATACAAGACCTTTTAAAGAAATGTAAACTAATAAACAATTAAAAGTTACATTTTGTTTCTGCCTATGAAAGTTTTCTTCATAAAATCAAGATTCACTTCCATAAGTCCAATGAGTTGGACTCCCCTACTTGGAATCATCTTTATTTTTCTTCCAACTCAGTTACAAGGTGCTTTCAGATATCCGATACTGTAGGAACAGCAATAAATTTAATCTTAGTAGGACTTTATAGAAAAGAGGAAGATGATTAGCAAAATTGATTAAAATAAAAAGTTGCTAAATGAACTATAAACAAATATTTACCTGCATATGTGCATGCACGAGTGTATTTAAAGAGAGAAACAGAATATGCATAATGACTGCCATTTAACTCTCATGGTCATAGTTTGTATAACTTATTTTTCTCTGTTTAGTCAATTTTCCTTTTGTTTTAGCAAGTGGCTCAGCTTACAATATTTCATTACCTGGAAGATTGACCCCAAACTTTTGTTTCTGATGGGCTAAGTCATTAATGTTTCTACCTATGTTTGTTGTCTGTTGCTTTCTAGTAAGATTTACCAATGAGCACAGGAATACAGTGAGGAGTGCCCTCATGGAACATTCTGGTTTGCAGATATATTCCAAACTCTCTCCTAAATAATCAAATCAATTACTGCAGTCTGTATTGTAATCCTTCTCATTTTTACTTTTGACACAGCAGCACGGGGACTACTAATAGTAAATTAGCAGTCTCACTTTGCCGCAATTGTATTATTTTGGGCTCTCCAACGGAAACATCTCTCTTTTGGTCACTAGGACACGTGGACCAGCAAATACCAAAGATGAAAGGAAATCTTGCAAATGGGAAATGAGGGTTTATTGTAATGAAAGGAGCTGCCCCCTTTCACCCCTTGATCTGAAGAGCTAAGTGTTTTGTCAATAGGAATAATGGCGCTATTTCTGGGCCACAAGGAGGAAGCATTATACATCATCTTGTAAGCCAGCTCCTAAGCCAGGAAAGTTGTCTGCAACATATGGTGCATGGATGGTAAGTGACATGATTTAGAAGAAGCCTTAGTAGATGTCCAAGAGGAAGGTGCATGGTAACATGAGTTATGAGTTGAGAGGAGCAAAGTGAAGACAATGGTGTCTGGAGACACAATAAAGAGAAAGCAGGAGAGGGAGGGATAGAGGAGGACTCAAGACCATTGCTTGGAAACTGAGGGGATATACAACATCTGAGGGAAGGCAAGAAGGATAGATTTGCTGGATATAATTGATGTTTCTATTCAGTACCTATTTAGTCCAGGTGGGGAAACAGTCAGATGCTAGGTTTTCACTCTTGTTTATGTTCACACTCACAAGTTGACCATAAACCTAGACAGTTCCCTTTAATTTTTTTAAATGTATAAATAACATGATAGTAAGTCCTTGATTAAATACACCCATTTTTATATTGAGGAAAAAAAGCACCCCCCTGCTTTCACAGCTAGAAATAGTTTCTTTTAAAGTCAAGAGTTTAAAATCATGTGGTACAATGGTCTTGTTTTCTTCATGAATAGAAAAGTCTTTTAACACGTCCAGTTTATATTTCATGAACTCAAAAATATCAAAAACTAAGCTAAGATTTTCTTATTGTAATCTTAGCCCCCAAAAAATAGAAATGCTAATTATAGCAGTCTGTTAGTGACTATAATGTATCCAGGAAATCATAGGTGAGAAATAAATCAGAAATGTAGAAAATGTCTTTTTAACATATGTGGTTGTATTTAAAATTTTTAAAGGACTCTATAGATGCTCCACTAATTAAGTCAAATAAATGTATTTTATTTTTTCCTATCACTGTAATGTTTCAGAATGTGTAGGGAAAAAAGGCAAAGTTTTAAAAAAATTATACACATGTATATCAGTACATTTGTGCTAGTTTGGATAGCATTTTTAAGCCAATAAATAACATTTACTATCCAATTTTTTCAAACTATTTAATTTCAAATTCAGCATTGATCTTATTGCACTCTAAAGAGGGAAAATATTATGAGACATTTTTAGAATAAGCAATGTGGAGAAATATTGTCTTAAGGTCAGTTGGCTGAACCAAGATTATACAACCTTTTCCAAAATAAAGAACAAAGGAATTGGAGGGATAAATATCTGGGTAGAAGAAAACATATCTGGAAGCATCCTATCTCTCTCTATCTCCACATGAACATATACAAACAGAAAAACACTGGTATTAGATAAACATGTCTAACTTCCTGTGAGGGCTCCAAGACTACCCTGCCAGGTATGTCAGTGAAGCAGTTCGCTCCTCCCAATTCCTTTCTTCCACAAGTGAAGCAGAAACAAAGTCAAGAACATGCTCCATACATTTTCTAATAAAAATTTATGCAATTTAAAATTTTTGTTTTGAATATGTTGGTGATAAAGAGTAGTAACATACTTTTCATTATCCTCAGGGAACTTGAAAAACAAGAAGCATAATAGATATCTAAACAGATAAGAAACAAATCATGATGCATCATATAAAATTGTATAAATCATACCTCTGTTGTATATAATTGGGTTTATATCTACCTGCACAAAAAATTCTGACATGAAAATATCACCAAAATATAGACAATGCAGATAAAACACTTCACTAGCTCCTCTTATCGATTGGATATTTCTTACAATGGCCTTTCTAAAGTGTCATGCTTAGATGTCCAGAATCTCATGATAGAAGTAAGGCTCATTCATTATTTTTTCATAAATAATCTCACATACTTAACTACCTTGTCAACAGGTCTATTACGACTCTGTATTTCCACTCTCTCACACAAGTTTCCAGGAACCCTAGGTCATTATACTCCAAAGAAGGGAGGATTAGCACAGCTGCAACAGCCAATTAGAGAGAAACCAAAGGTTTCATCAGTCTACCGCTGTTGCTCCTTTTTTCCAGTGCTGATAATTGGCCCTTAGCGACTCAGGTCTGGGTCCATGTATGACTGTACAACTCCTTAAGGGAGTATGATCCTCTATCAGCCAAAGGGGCTCCAAGTTTGCAGTCATGCCCACAATGCTCAGTTCCCCAACAGTATTTCGGTGTACACCTAACTTTAATAAGAATGGGATAAGAAGAAGTCATTTTAGACACCACTTCCCTACTTACTCTGGGGATATACACTTTGGACTGGTAATGATTATTATTTTTTTAATTGCTAAAATTGTCTAATTCTATTCCCATTTTTCAAGCAATATGATTGTGATTACTTTACTTAGTGAGGTTCGTTTTATGCATCAAATCTTATTGTAGCTGGCACAAAATTATGCCCAGGTGGTTCTCAAGGGTTCACAGCTAAACTCTGGTGGAGGGGTGGGAGTGGTGGCAGCTGAGTGAAATCTACCTGTAGTGACTACAGGGTGATTCCTTCACCCTTCCCACCCTTCTCAAAAAAGAAAAGCAAAGGTAGCAATGTAAATTTATTTTTTTAATTATTAATTCTGCTAACTGATAGCATTTAGGTAGCTGAAATGTGTGAGCAAAAACAGACCTCAAAGTGATTATTCAATAAAAAGGTATTTCCATTAATTCTTTTTTTCTTGTTTAGCATTTTGGTGAAACATGTATAACATACAATTTGCCATTTTACCCATTTTTAAGTGTGGCACTAATTATATTCATAATGTTGTTCAGCTTTCTATTTCTAAAAATTTTCATCATCCCACACAGAAACCCTGCATCCTTCAAAAGCAGTAACTATTCCTTACATCTTCAATCCCCGATAAGCTCAAATCTGCCTATGTCTCTATGGATTTACGTATTATTATTTTATATTAGGGGAATAACACAATATTTGTCTTCCTGTGTTTGGCTTATTTCACTCAACATAATGTTTTCAAGGTTCATCCCCTGTAAGCATGTGTCAGAAATCCATTCCTTTTCATGGCTGAATATTAGTCTGCTATATGCATATACCACATTTTGTTGAATCATTTGTCTGCTGATGGTTGTGGTCACTTGGGTTGTTTCCTCCTTTTGATTATTGTGAATAGTGCTGCTATGAACACTGGTATCCATACACCTGTTTGAGTCCATGTTTTTGATTATTTTAGCTATATATTTAAAAGTGGAATTCCCAAGTCATAAGGTAACTCAACGTGTAACTTGGAGAGGAATCATTAAATTGTTCTCTACAGCAACTGTGCCATTATTACATTTTAATTTCCATTAACTTTTTAAAAAACCATAAAATGCATTAAAAAATAAAACCAATTCTAGTTTTTAGTATTTGTTGTTAGAATTAACAACAAACTGCATATGGGAATGCACTCTACATAGCAGGTTCAGCCGTATCTTAGGATCAATAAAGTGAGATAATTATTGGCAGAAATCTATGATGTAGTAATTTTCATGACAGCATATATAAAGTTTTAGAAAAGTGAATAATAACCAATTTACTTGCTCAAGTGTACTTACATACACAAAATAGAACAAGAAAAGAATAGAGACAAATATGCAACGTTTATTTTAGTAAAATATTTCCTGCAATAAACACTTCATTAATTTTTACTAATAAATTAGATTTGGGATATAAGTGTGTGTGTGGCATGTGTCTGTGTTTGGGTGTCATGCATTAAAAATAACCAAGTTATACAATAGATTAGAAAAATGAACTCAGTATTGAAGGGGTCATGAAAACTTATTAAAATATAGTAAAAATAAAAAAGACCAGCATAAGATAGAAAAGAATATGCATAATATTCCTTGTGAAATAGGCTGCATTCTAAAATCACACACACATATACACAAATGCACAATCTACACAATCAATATTCACTTAGATGATAATTCACAAATTACACTTAGAAAAAATATCTTGCACAATAGACTGATTTATAAGTTCTCACATGCCCATAATCTTCACAAAATAAGGAGATTATAAAAATTTAATTAATTTGGAATTTTAAGACAAATTGCGATGGTAGGTTGTGGAGTTACACCTCTGTGGTATCACTCATATACGAAGGGTAGAGATATAGAGAATTGTTCCTTCAACAGTACCAAATTTCAAATTTGCAAATTCTTCAGGAAACTTCTATTTTAGTATCTCTCGAGCATACACATACATACACACACACACACACACACACAAATTCACATACACTAAAGATGCGAAGAAATTGGTTTCTTCTTAGCCCTTTGCTGCCAGGGTAATATTTCTAGTCGTAAATGACGGAGAAGTACAGATGAATGTCTCTTGTAACCACTTCAGTCATCTTGAGAGAGCTCTGTCTGAATCAGCTGTGCAGAAAACCATCTACTCCCAAAATGCATTCAACCAGATGGAATTCTACTACTACTTGACTGAACATGTTCTTCAGAAGGCAGAGCTGATTAAATATATCATGTTTTCTGACATTAGAAGAGGCATTCTACCCAGCGGACCATGTAGGGGGGGAAAATCTATTTCATATAAAGTCTTGATCTAAATAAGTGTCAAAAATCCAATAAAATCTTCTCCACCAAAAGAAATGGGGGCCATAAATAGGGATTTCTTTTTTCTTTTCTATTCAGGTCAATATTGAAAATGGTGAAAGTAAAATATGGTGATTTTTCTCTGCTATAGGAGCTTTGCGGTTTTATGATATTGGAATTGGGCCTTGCTTTTTATGCAAGTGCTTTAGAAAATACTTTTGCTAACTCTACACGTTAAAGGTGTAGTTTTCACAGTGTTGTCTTTTCATTTGATTTCCATTTTGTATCAGAGAATGTTACCACATAAAGCATAAAAGTGAGGCAAGTGTCCTTGACCTTCTCTCTGACTTTTTCTGTATTCTCTTTTTATTGAGTTGATTCTAACATTTGACTACAGTTATCACTGGATTCCAAATCAATGTTAACAATCATAATTTATCTCATAAACTCATTTTCATCTAATCAGCCTGGAATGACTCAATTAATATTCTATAGGAGAGTCCTTGCTCTCTTCCTTAACCCTCATTTCTTTTTTTCTGACTTCATTAGTTTAAACAATATTTTTTCAATTAGTGTTTCATATTGTTCACTGGCCACATACAAATAGTATCAAATTCGGCCAACACTGCCTTATACGTAAATGAAAAATTCAAAATAGATGATTTTTGAATTGTCCCCTAGCTCAAATATGACTACTTGGTCATTTCTTTGAAATAACTCATCTCTTTCTCTCTGTCTTGTCATTTATCTGAGGTTAGAGTCTTATGAATTTTTCTTCTGTTCTTACTTCCCTATCTATACCCCTTTTTCTACATATAAGACCACTGATGTATTTATCATCCTGAAATTATAATTTTTTCATTCTATATCATACTAACAATCTTCACATAGCTTCACAGATTTCTGTAGGATTATTTTCAAAAAATATATTCTAGTTCTATTTTTCCTGTTCCCCTATTATGCCCATTTATAACAATATGAGTCCTCTTTAGAAGCAAGTCAGTCGCTTTACTATGAGCTAAAAATACATTTGAAATCAGCCCTAGTTCCTTATTCTACCTTTCTACCAGAATATTCTATTTAACTTCCCACTTCTTATCTAAAGAAAAACTTCCCTGAATTTCTGTAGTATGAATCATTTGCTCCATTATTGTGGTGATTACTTATATATCTTTTCACATAAAATTATAGGCTCCTTGCTATTAAAAATCATACTTTTATAGCTCCACTATATCTGGGACAGTTTATTTTTAAGTAATTAGCACTAAGGTAACTGAGCGTCTACCTAACTAGTTCATGTGCGTATATCTTATCCACGGAACTGGATATTAATTTCCTACATGGTAAATAGTGACCAAAACCAAACAGATCCTGAGAGGATAAATGCATGCCCTACTTTTTTTTTTTTTTTTAGTAGAATTATTCCTCCGTATATGAGAATTGGGATAGAAAATGTTAACTCTTAAAGTAGATTTACTGGCTCCTGTGGGACATGCTTTCATGGGGATGCCTTCAGAATGCCAAAAATAACACATTTATAATGTCTCTTCACAAATATTCTTGCAGTCCCAACAGATATTTCTAAGCCTCTTATTACATCTTGGCACATGAAAGATGCACAAGCAGTGTGGAAACCCACTTGAAAATTTCCTGATATTAATGTTACTGTTCAGTACAGACTTTGATAATATATTAAAAACTATATTATATTGGTAAATGCAATAATCACAGAATACAATGCTAATACAACTTGATGAATGGACTCTAAACTTCCCACATTGCTTTAACAGTGTATTAAGGACACAATAATACAGTAATACAATGTGATGGATGCAATCCATGTTATTATCCACACTTATGTGTATAAAAAGAAAGTGCCTTCATGCCGTTCACAAGAAGTTGAGTATATCACATAGTGTCACTGTAACAATCAAAGTATGTGTGATTGCTGACTTTTTCCTTTACACTCATTACTGAGCATGAACTTATTGTAAATGAACCTGTACTACTTGATTTCTTTACAGAAAATCATGGGTATAAGAGAGACCATTTAAGATGGCTCTCCGGGATAGATTTTCAAAAGTAACCTCAATCCTAAAATTGTTTATTTTCACTGTTCAAAATTGCTTGTAATTTTGATAACTGGACTTGAGCAGTAATAGGTCTCTTTGTAAACTCAAAGTCTGTGACATGAAATTCTAGGAAGAAACTTTCTTAGTAAATTGTGTTTGAGTCAGAATCATTTATCCATCCCACACTAAATCAACTACTCCTTCTGATTTTCTATTTAAGTTAATAACATGCATCAGACACTTAATTTCAAAAATCTCCTATCAATCTTTTACTGAGCCATTCACATGACCCACACCTAATACATTGCTACTTCCTACCATGGAAATTTGCAACAGCTTTCACATTCATGTCTTCCTTCTGGTCTCATATCAAACCCTGCACTTATTTTTCAGCCTCTTTCTTTTTTAAGATTGAATCATATAAAACTGTATACATATACCAGTTTCTCTTTACTCATTCATCCAGTAATAGACATTTAGGTTGTTTCCATGTCTTGGCTATTCAGAATAATGCTGTTATGAATAGTGAAGTCCATCTCTTTAGGATCTTGATTTTAATTCCTTCAGATGGATATCCAGAATTTCTGGATTATGTGGTAGTTCTGTTTCTGATTTTTTTTTTTTTTGAGGATTCACTATACTGATATCAATCACTGCCACACCATTTTTCAATCCCACCAACAGTGAACAAGTGTTCTGATTTCTCTACATCCTCACTAACACGTGTGATCTTTTGTTCTTATTTTGGTTTTCGCTTTGGTATTTGCCATTCTGATGGGTGTGATGATATCTGATATAGTTTTGATGTTCATTTCCCTGATAATCTATGATGTTGAGCACTTTTTTTTTTTAATACCTGGCAGCCAATTGTATGTCCTCTTAGGAGAAATGTCTAAGCTCTTGAACCAATTTTTAATTGAGTTATTTGTTTTTCCTATTGAGCGTTAGGAGTTTCCTATATATTTAGGAAATTAATATATATATTATGTTATGTATCATATGCATATGATATTATCCATCATATGTTAATATATTATATATATATATAATTTCAAATATTTTCTCCTTTTCCATAGGTTGTCTTTTCATTCTGTTGATTGTTTTCTTTGCCATACAGAAACTTTAATTTTTTTCTTCATCTATATACTATTTTCTAAATTTAAATTCAATTAATTAACATATAGTATATTCTTAGTTTCAGAGGTAGAGTTCAGTGATTCATCACTTGTATCTGACACCCAGTGCTCATTGTATCATGTGCCCTCCTTAATGTCCATCACCCAGTTTTCCCCATTCCTCCACCCCATCCACCAATCCTCAGTTTGTTTCCTATGATTAAGAGTCTCTTATGGTTTCAATTTTGCATTTCCATGATGATAAGTGATGTTGAGCATCTTTCATATTCTATTAGCCATCTATATGACTCCTTTGGGGAAATGTCTATCCATGTCTATGTCTAGAAGTAACTTTCACACACATACTCATCTTACACAAAGGGAAGATATATGGCAAGAATGTGGAAAAAGGGGACTCTTTTCTACTACAATAGAAATGCAAACTGGTACAGCCACTCTGGAAAATAGTAGAGAGGTTCTTTAAAAACTTAAAAATTGAACTACCCTATCATCCAGCAATTACACTGCTAGGTATTTACCCAGTGGATAGAAAGATACTGACTTAAAGGGGTACATGCACCCTGATGTTCATATCAGCATTAGCAACAATAGCTAAATTATGGCAAGAGCCCAAATGACCGTCAACTGATGAATGGATAAAGAAGATGTGCTATATACATTTACAGGGGAATATTACTTAGTCATCAAAAAGGGTGAAGTCTTGCCATTTGCAGCAAAGGGAAGGAACTAGAGCGTATTATGCTAAGAGGAATAAGTTAGAGAAAGACAAATAGCAAACAATTTCACTCATATGTGGAATGTAAAAAACAAAACTGAGGAACATAGGGGAACAAAAAACAAGAAGAGAGAGGGAAACCATAAAACAGACTCTAAAATATAGAGAACAAACAGGGTTGTTGGAGGAGAGATGGGTGGGGAATGGGCTATAGGGGTGATGGGCATTAAGAAGGGCACATTGTGATGAGCATTAGGTGTTATATGTAAGTGATGAATCACTAATTATCCTCTGAAATTAATATTTCACTATACATTAACCAATTAGAATTTAAATAAAAACTGAAACAAACAAGAGTCTCTTATGGTTTCTCTCTCTCTCTGATTTTGTCTTTTTTAATTTTTTCCCCTTTTTTCCCTTATGCTCTTCTGTTTTGTTTCTTAAATTCCACATATGTGTGAAATCATATGATGACTGTCTTTTTCTGATTGACTTATTTCACTTAGCATAATATCCTCTAGTTCCATACATATCATTGTAAATGACAAGATTTCATTTTTTGATGGCTGAGTAATATTCCAGTGTATATACACTTACATCACATCTTCTTTATCCATTCATCTGTCAGTGGACATCTGGGCTTTTTCCATAATTGGCTACTGTGGACATTGCTGCCATAAACATTAGAGTGCAGGTGCCTCTTCCAATCAGTACACTTGTTTCTTTGAAGTAAATACCCAGTAGTGCAATTATTGGGTCATAGGGTTACTCTATTTTTTTTTAATTTTTTATTTATTTATGATAGTCACACACAGAGAGAGAGAGAGGCAGAGACATAGGCAGAGGGAGAAGCAGGCTCCATGCACCGGGAGCCCGACGTGGGATTCCATCCCGGGTCTCTAGGATCGCGCCCTGGGCCAAAGGCAGGCGCCAAACCGCTGCGTCACCCAGGGATCCCAGGGTTACTCTATTTTTAACTTTTTTGGGAACCTCCATACTGTTTTCCAGAGTGGCTGAACCAGTTTGCATTCCCAACAACACTGTAAAGGGTTCCCCTTTCACTGAATCCTTGCCAAAACATCTTTTGTTTCTTGACTTTTAATTTTAGCCATTCTGACCAGTGTGAGATGGTATCTAATTGTGGTTTTGATCTGTATTTCCCTGATGCTGAGTGATGTGGAGCATTTTTTCATGTGTCTGTCGGCCATTTATATGTCTTCTTCAGAGAAATGTCTGCCCATTTCTTGACTGGATTATTTGTTTGGGAGGTGTTGAGTTTGACAAGTTCTTAAAAGATCTTGCATAGCAGCCCTTCTTCTGATAAGACATTTCCAAAATCTTTTCCCATTCTGTAGATTATCTTTTGGTTTTATCAACTATTTCCTTTGCTGTGCAAAAGCTCTTTATCTTGATGAAGTACCAATAATTCATTTTTGCCTTTGTTTCCCTTGCTTCTGGAGACATGTCTAGCAACAGGTTGCTTCTGCTGAGGTCAAAGAGGTTGCTGCCTGTGTTCTCCCCTAGGATTCTGATGGATTCCTGTCTCACATTTAGGCCTTTCATCCATTTTGAGTCTATTTTTGTGTGTGGTGTAAGAAAATGGTCCAGTTTTACTCACATCATTTGTTGAAGAGACTGTCTTTTTTACTTTGGATATTCTTTCCTGCTTTGTGGAAGAGTAGTTGATCATATAGTTGTGGGTTCGTTTCTGGGTTCTCTCTTCTGTTCCATTGATTTGTGCTTCTGTTTTTAGGCCATACTATCTAGATGACTATAGCTCTATAATATGGCTTGAAGTCTGGCATTGTGATGCCACCAGCTTTAGTTTTCTTTTCTTTTCTCTTTTTTTTTTTTTTTTTGAGATTGCTTTGGCTATTTGAGGTCTTTTCTGGTTCCATACAATTTTTAGGATTGTTTGTTTAGCTCTGTAAAAATGCTGGTGTTATTTTGATAGGGATTGTACTGAATGTATAGATTGCTCTATGTAGCATAGATATTTTAACAATATCCATAAGTGTGGAAAGTTTTTCCATTTCTTTGTGTCTTCCTCAATTTTTTCATGAGTGTGTCATAGTTTTCAGAGTACAAATCCTTTGCCTCTTTGGTTAGGTTTATTCCTAGGGATCTTATGATTTTTGGTGTAAATGTAAATGGGAGTGACCCCTTAATTTCTCTTTTTCTTGTCTCATTGTTTGTGTATAGAAATGCAATTGATTTCTGTACATTGATTTTATATCCTGCCACCTTGTTGAATTCCTGTATGAGTTCTAGTGATTTGGGGTTTGGAGAATTTTCGGTTTTTCACATAGAATATCATGTCATCTGTGAAGAGTGAGAGTTTGACTTCTTCTTGTGCTGATTCAGATGCTTTTTATTTCTCTTTGTTGTCTGATTGCTGAGGCTAGGATTTCTAGTACTATGTTGAACAACAGTGGTGAGAATGGACATCCCTGTGGTGTTCCTGACCTTAGAGGAAAAGCTCTCAGTTTTTCCCTATTGAGAATGATATTTGCTGTGGGCTTTTCATATATAGCTTTTATGATATTGAGGAATATTACCTCTATCCCTACACTGTGGAGAGTTTTAATCAAGAAAGTTTGCTGTATTTGTCAAATGCTTTTTTTTTTTTTTTTTACATCCATAGAGAGGATTGTATGGTTTTGGTGTTTTCTTTTTATTAATGTAGTATATCACATTGATTTGGAGATGTTGAAGCACCCTTGCAACTCAGAAATAATCCCACTTGGTCATGCTGAATAATACTTGTAATGTACTGTTGGATCCTATTGGCTAGTAACTTGGTAATAATTTTTGCATCCATGTTCATCAGGGATATTATCTGTAATTTTCCTTTTTGGTGGGGTCTTTTCTGGTTTTGGGATCAAGGTAATGCTGGCCTAATAGAAAGAGTTTGGAAAATTTCCTTCCATTTCTATTTTGTAAAACAGCTTCAGAAAGAAAAATTATTAATTCTACTTTAGTTGTTTGGTAGAATTCTCCTGGAAAACCATCTGGCCCTGGGCTCTTGTTTGTTGGGAGATTTTTGATTACTGTTTCAATTTCCTTGCTAGTTATGGGTCTGTTCAGCTTTTCTATTTCTTCCTATTTCAGTTTTGGTAGTTTATGCATTTCTAGGAATGCATTCATTTCTTCCAGATTGCCTATTTGTTGGCATATAGTTGCTCATAAAATGTTCTTATAATTGTTTGTTTTTCTCCAGTGTAGGCTGTGATCTCTCCTCTTTCATTCATGATTTTATTATTTGGGTCCTTTCTCTTTTCTTTTTGAGAAGTCTGGCCAGGGGTATATCAATCTTATTATTTCAGAGAACCAGTTCCTAGTTTCATTGATCTGTTATACTTTTTTTGTTTTTGTTTTTTGCTTTTTTTTGTTTGTTTGTTTTTGTTTTTTGTTTCTATTTCATTGATTTCTTCTCTGATCTTTATTAATCCTCTTCTGTTCCTGGATTTAGGCTTTATTTGCTGTTCTTTCTCCAGATCCTTTAGGTGTAAGGTTAGTTTGTGCGTTTGAAGACTTTCTTATTTTTTGAGAAAGGTTTATATATACTTCTATCCTAGATTGCCTTTACTGCATCCCAATGGTTTTGAACAGTTGTATTTTCATTTTTATTTGTTTCCATGAATTTTTAAATTTTTTTCTTTAATTTCCTGGTTGACTTATTCATTCTTTAGTAGGAAGTTAACTTCTTTGTATTTCAGTTCCTTCCAAATTTCCTCTTGTGATTGAGTTCAAGTTTCAAAGCATTGTGGTCTGAAAATATGCAGGGGAAAATCCCAATCTTTTGGTACAAGTTGAAACCTGATTTGTGACTCAGTATGTGATCTATTCTAGAGAATGTTCTGTACACTTAAGAAGAATGTGTATTCTTTTGCATTAGGATGGAATGTTCTGAATATATCTGTGAAGTCCAACTGTATGGTATGTTATTCAAAGGCTTTGTTTCCTTGTTGATCTTCTGTGTAAGTGACCCATCCATTGCTGTGAGTGGGGTGTTAAAGTCCCCCTCTATTGTTGTATTATTATCGTTGTGTTTCTTTTATTTTGCCATTAATTGGTTTATATGTTAGGGACATAAATACAACGGCAAAATCTTGTTGGATAAACCCTTTAATTATGATACAGTGTCCTTCTTCTTCTCTTATTACAGTCTTGGTTAAAATCTAATTTGTTTATACACAGATTGCTATCCCAGCTTTGTTTTGATGTCCATTAACATGAGAAATGGTTCTCCACCCCTTACTTTCAGTCTGGAGGTGACTTTGGGTCTGAAATGAGTCTCTTATAGACAGCATATCCTTGGGCTTTTTTTTTTTTTTTTAATCTAATCTGATGCCTTATGTCTTTTGATTGGAGCATTTAGCCCATTTATATTCAGAATAACTATTGAAAGAAATTAATTTAGTGTCATTGTACAACCTATAAAGTCACTTTCTGTATATTGTCTCTGTTCCTTTCTCATCTACATTACTTTAAGGCTCTCTCTTTGCTTAAAGGATCCCCTTTAATATTTCTTGCAGGATTGGTTTAGTGATCATAAATTCATTTAGTTTCTATTTGTCCTGGAAGCTCTTTATTTTTCCTTCTATTCTGAATGACAGTCTTGCTGGATAAAGTGTTCTTGGATGTATATTTTTTTTCTCATTTATCACCCTGAATATATCATGCCAGTCCTTTCTGGCCTGCCAGATCTCTGTGGATAGGTCTGCCACCTTCTTATGCTTCCACCCTTGTAGGCTAAGAACCTCTGGTCCTGAGTTGCTTTTAGGATTTTCTCGTTGTCACTGAAATTTGCAAGCTTCACTATTATATGTTGAAGTTTGACCTATTTTTATTGATTTTGAGGAGGGTTCTCTGTGCCTCCTGGACTAGAATGCCCATTTCCTTCCCCAGGTTAAGGAAATTCTCAGCTATAATTTGCTCAAATATATCTCGTGCACCCCCACCCCTTTCTTCTTTTTCTGGGACTTAATTATTCTAATATTGTCTTGTTTTATGGTATCACTTATCTCTTTAATTCCCTCTTGCGATCCAAGAGTTGTTTATTTCTCTTTTTCTCAGTTTCTTTATTCTCCATCATTTCATCTTATGTATCTTATGTATCTTATGTATCACTAATGTATGTGATACATTTATGTATCACATAATCCTCTCTTTTGTATAATGTATAATGTATAATGTATCACTAATCCTCTCTTTTGCTTCATTTACCCTAGCAGTTAGAGCCTCCATTTTTTATTGCCTCTTATCAATAACCTTTTTTATTTTGACCTGATTAGATTTTAGTTCTTTTCTTTCTCCAGAAAGGTATTCTCTAGTCTCTTCTATGATTTTTTCAAACCTAGCTAGTATCTTTGTAATCATTATTCTAAACTCTAGTTCTGACATCTTATTTGTATCCATACTGATTAGGTACCTAACAGTCAGGACTGCCTCTTGTTCCTTTTTGGGGTGAATTCTTCTATCTTTTCATTCTTGCAAAAAGTAGTTGTTTCTCTATTTGGAGAACTGCAGCCCTTTTCTTAATCTTCAGTTGAGTTCATAGGTTTTCAGAATGATTTGATATTTATCTAGCTGAATTCCAGGGACCAGACAAAACTAGGGTTCCCTACTCCTCTGCCATCTTCCTCCTTTAAAGACTATACAGAATTTTTTAGTTTGATGTAGTCCCACTTGTCCATTTTTGCCTTTGTTGCCTGTGCTTTGAATGTCATATGCAAGAAATTATTGTTAAGACCAATGTCTAAAGGATTTGCTCTGTGTTTTCTTCTAGAAGTTTTACATTTCAGCATAATTACTGGTGAAAGATTGAAAGCTTTTTCTCTACAATCAAGAACAAGACAAGGATATTCAGTCATAACTTCTATTCAACATAGTATCTGAAGCTCAAGTCAGAACAGTTGAGCAAGAAAAAGAAAATATATCCAAATCAGAAAGGAAGAATTAAAATTCTCTGTTTGCAGTGCACATGATCATATATGCAGAAAAGCTTAAAGACTCCATCAAAACAATGAAATAATGAACAAATTCAATAATGTTTCAGTATACAAAATAAACATATGAAAATAAGTTGTTTTAGTTGTTTTCTATATACCATATTAATCACTGAATATGAGTTTGTGATTGTCATCTTAATGCCATATACTCAGTAGATTGACTTGATCACTAACTCATGTATAGATTTCAGGTTCCAGGACTCAATGGTTTCCACAATATTGCCCAGATGACCTTTCAAGATTCTGTTCTTTTTATTCTCTTAATTCATTATTCAGACACTGCATATTTTATGTATTTTTTCATGGTGTCACCTACAATTGGAAAGACTCTCCCCAACAATTCTCATTTGTGGGAATTCTACTTATCCTTCAAAGTTCATTCAAATAACTAATTCTAATTCTCTCTCTTTCATAGGCTAACGTATTATTATTATCTCTTTTGTTATCGAGGCTGTTCTTTCTTGTATTCTGCCTATTTAATTGCCTTAGTGACATCTACCTGCTACCAAATGTTAAGTCCTTTAAGGGTAAACAGTGGTATGAATAAGTAGTTTGGATTGAAGTCCATAATCATACAAGGTATTTGAGGGTTATTCAGTTATGCCTGTATTATATCCAATGCTGGATCTTAATCATTCTTTTTTTTTTTTCAATTTCAGAGGTGAAATATCATATCTTATTGTAATTTTGCTTTGCATGTGTTTTACTGTTTATGAGACTGAGTTTCTTTTACAAAGTTATTGGCAATCTCTGTCTACTCTGAATTGATAGTAGAGACAGACACTTAGCAACACTGTGGAATGCCATAAATGCTTAGAGAGTTGAACTACAGATTTAGCACTGAACCAAGTAAACTTTTTATATTAGGACATTGAAAACATCCCTGCTACACATGAAACTAATATTGCACTGTATGTTAACCAACTAGAATTTAAATAAAAGTTGGATTAAAAAAAGAATAATCAAGAAAAAATATAGGAATTATTGATTCAGGGCAGCCCGGGTGGCTCAGCGGTTTAGCGCCGCCTTCAGCCCAGGGCATGATCCTGGAGACCCAGGATCGAGTCCCACATCAGACTCCCTACATGGAGCTTGCTTCTCCCTCTGCCTGTGTCTCTGCCTCTCTCTCCCTCTCTGTGTGTCTCTCATGAATAAATAAATAAAATCTTTAAAAAAATACAAATTTCTTAAAAAAAAAAAGGAATTATTGATTCATCACTTACATACAACACCCAGTGCTCATCACAACAAAGTACCTTCCTTAATACTCATCACCCATTTAGCCCATCCCCCATCACCTACTTTTCAGCAACCCTCAGTTTGTTCTCTGTAATTAGGAGTTGGCTTTATGGTTTATAGGGCACTCATTTTAAATTGTGATGAATATTGTCACAATGAAGTCTAAATGTGTCATAGCAATTTACATTCCCACTAATACTAATACTTGAGAATCATGATTTTCTTAGATGGAATATCATCAAGATACTGAAATGAATACCGATAACACTTAAAAGTATAATTTGTTAAAGCATTTTGTCTCCCATGTAATACATATATGCTGTTATTTTGAGGGCATGGAACACACAAGATACAGATTTTGTTTTAAACTTTATAGACGAGTAGTACATTTTATGATTACTCTCATTTTCTCTCTTCTCTGATGGAATTATAGTCCTTGCATCATGGCCTTTTGATCAACTTAGTGTAAACTCAAGTAGTGTTTGCAATGTTTGAGAAGATGATTATATCTATGTATGGTTATTGAGGTTAACTAGACTTATATTGTTATATATATAATATTTTTATTTTATAAAGCAAAATATTGCTTAAAAATATATATATATATATATATATATATATATATATAAAATCATTATGTTGTGCACCTGAAACTAATATAATGTTTCATATTAATTTACCTTGGTCAAAGAAAAAGCCAAATTCTGGTCCCATCATTTATCCTCCTTCTCTCTATAAAGGACATAGCTGTGTCCTTTATAGTGAAGGCTACTCCTTCATTGGAATTGCATAAGAAGGGAGAAATGTACAGCTTATCTACAGCAAACTAGCAAGCATATACAACATGAATAATAAAATAAACCTGTTTCTTTAAGCTATTAGGATATATGAGTTATTTGATACTATAGCACCACCTAGTAAAAAAAGGAGTGATGCATATATATATATTAAGCAATATCAAGGTTTGTAAATTGGGTCTAATTTGATCTAATACATGAAGTTTACTCTTAAAATACTGTGAATTTATTCAATTCATGCAAAGGATTCTGGGTGTGATCCATTTATCCTTGGTAAACAGATAAACTAGCAAATCTCTCCCTGGAAGACAACCATTAGACCTAAAATGGCTCAGAATGAATCTCAGATCTGTAATCACAGATTCTCATATTCTTTTCATTTTGCTTTAGTTGACCTCTCCAGAGAGATTTTTAAATAAATTATAATAATCTATTCTCTGATGAGCTTGGTAATGATGCAATTTCCCTTTCTCTTAATCTGAATATCTCTAATGACAGGAGCTTTTTGAAAACATTTCTATCATGAAAGTTATTTATGCTTGCATAATTACTCATTTAATTGTGTTTAGAATAAATTGACAGTGAATTCATTGTCAAATGACACCTTATAGATCTGTAGTCACAGTGAGAATTTCCCAGTCACCTTACATTTTCACAGGCCAAGAGAAATGATTATATGTTTGGATTCTAGCAACAGTTATATCTTTTGGCTGCTTCTTTTTAAAAATTTTTTTAAAAAGATTTTATCTATTTAGTTGAGAGAGAGAGAGAGAGTGAGAGAATGTGAGCTGGAGGGAAAGAGAATCTGAAGCAGACTGTTGAATGCAGAACCGGAGGTGGGGCTCAATCTCAAAACCATGAGATCATGACCTGAGCCAAAACCAAGAGTCAGATGCTTCACTGACTGACCCCCCCCCCCCCCCCCCAGGTGCCCCTCATTTGGCCTATGTTTTAGAACTTCACATTCTTTGGAAGATATTTGTTAAGTTGCACATGCAACTGAAAATAAAATGTGCAAACGTGCAAAAAATGTGCAAATATGGCTGCATCAAATTTTGTCATGTTATAAGTTTAAACTGTCTCATTCTTTTGCTTTTTGTATAGGGCATTTGGTTTCAAAGTTTTTATTCATTACATTCAGGCTTTACTTATGTTTAGAAAATTTTGTCTTTTTAAAATATTGCTTCAAAAATTCAGGAAAGTTCTGACCAAATAATGTCATTTTTTCATAAATAGTTCTTGAGAAACCACAAAATATTCAAATACTGATATCCTCACTCTAATGGGTAAATATATTTAACCTAAGTTATTTGAGGGAGAGGTGAAATTATCTGTCATGAAACACAAGCAACTACAGAAAAAAGCCTCAAATCATGACTCAAATCCATTTCACTGCGATCAAGTAGAGTTCTTCATAATCAAGGACAGTCTGCAGTGACACCATTCATCTGGATTCTCCATCTTTTTCTCTCTTCTCTCTCTTTTTTAAAACAGATCTATTTATTTATAAATAAATAAAGAGGGGGGGGCAGGGCAGAGGGAGAGGTAGAGGGAGACTTTAAGCAGATTCCATGCTGAGCATGGAACCCAATGTGGAGTTTGCTCACCAAGAGACCACAACCTGAGCAGAAAACAAGTGTCAGATGCTTAACCAACTGTGCCATACTTGGATCCACAGTACCCTGTGGATTCCCCTTCTCTCTTGAGCTCTATCACTTGAGCTCAGAATTGCTTAAAGCCTTATGGTAGTCTGCCCTCCCTTTTCTCTCTTTGTTGTCTCTCCAGACCTTGTCTCAGCTGCAGAATGAGAAAGGTGAAAGGGAAGCTCCCTCCTGGGTTACCGTCCTCTAAGGAAGCCTTGGCATTGGTATCTGTGGTCTTTTTGAAGCTTGCATAATTTTTATTAATTCCAGAAATATGTGTGAAAAAAACTGGCTGAATTTGTTTGAAAATCAATATGCTATCCATTAACTGAACTATATTTATCAAAATATTAGCCCTCATTCATCTTTATTCGGCCAAGATGCCGCAATGCCAAGCAGGAAACCACTCACTCAATTTTTGATAGAATCTGACTCAAACTCCTTGGCCCTGTGTCATGTCCTTCCTATCACATCTTTGATTTCAACATTTTACATGGTCCTACTTCTCGTTAATTTATATTTCTTCTGAATGGAGCTTTTCTATCTTTTTTTATTTTTGCTGGCACATTAAAAACAAAATATTTTCCTGAAACAGCTTTCTTAGCAAATATGTTGCTTCTAGTATTTTCACAAGTTATTATTCAATATTTTGAGTGATAAGTAAAACAAAAAAGTGCATAATTCACAGAAAAACTGTTTACATTCTTAGAAAATATGTATACATTTAAAATGTATATATGCATATACAAAATATATATGTAAATGCACGTATTATGTGTGTGTATATATATGTATATATATATATATATATATATATATATATTTACTATCTTCCTCTTTAACTACAACCATACTTTTCACCAAACCTACCCTTCTTCTGACTTTCACAAGAATGTTAATATTCAGGTTTTCAAGATTATCAAGGGATAAATCCACACTAGCACCATGTACAGGCAAATGTAGTTTTGCAACATATGCAAATGTTTTATACAGATTAATTCCCTTTGTTTTAGATGAAAATCAGAGCACACTATATGCTTTGTTTCCTGAACCCACACACATTTTTTCCCTCTTTCTAAGACCTTATGTGAAATTATTTTATAAGGTCTTTAGTATTGTTTTCTGGAATCCTCTAAACTAGTAACAAGCCAGGATAACCCAGCAAACTGCAACCAAGATCCACAGGGGGTTGTGTTTCCAAATGGGCTTGGTTAAAAATGACAACTCCACGTCTAGTTGATTCATATGAAAATTATGGGGATTTGATGGATAATTTCATAAAATACTGCATGTATCTGGATCTTCTTTTGAAATAGTAACAAACTATTACAGATTGGAAGATTTAGCCTCTTCCAGGTCATTCCTGCCTCAAAGAAATTGGTGAATACAAATACAAATTGGTATAATAAAAACATAAATATAAATATAAAAATAAATATAAATATAAAACTACTGCCCCGGGCCACATCCCTGGGATCTACTAGGTAATTCTCTTTATATTCCAGTCTGTTGTAATCTGTCCTTCTATCTCAAGTAGCTTAATCTGGAATTGTGTAACAAGAAAAATTATTTCTAAAAGTAACTGACAAATATACCTCCCTTTTATATGATTATCAATAAATTGTTACAGTATTGATAAAATCTAAAAAAAATCTTTTTTTTTTCTTTTGTGTTAAGGTTTTTTTCATTGCTATCAAAACACAAATTATTTGTATTCAGCAAAAACTTCATTGGTCACTGTATAATGTTACCAGATTATTGTAACATCCACCATACCAAGCACCAAAGAATGGTGGGCTTGGTGATGAAAAACCATGGGTGATCAAATGACAATATTGTATATGGCTTTGGTACTAATTTTCATTTTTATTGTCACCTTAAGTTTTACTTCCTAGACTGCATGCTGTATCATAGAAAATTATCCTTAAAGGTACCAACTAACATTATTTCTCTTCTCTCTTTAATTCAGGCTTAAAATCGAGGATCCAAGAAAATCAACTCTGGCATCTTCTGACAATTATTTCTTTAGGACTTATAAGCTAATTAATGTAAACAACTCACTTCTAATCTACCTGGCTTAGCTCACAAAGTGAGTTGCTTAGAGTAGCTAATGAATATTTTTACCTATTTGTGTTTATAAATGTATTATTAATCCATTTCAATAAAATTATATGATCCCTAAACTATTAATATCTTTGAGAAATCTAGTGAAAATGTTTTCCTTTTAGTGAAGATAAACAGTGGTTCTTTTGCAATACATACTGGCAATTCAGGTGTATATTGCTCATTTCATGGTTTGAAAAGGGAAAATAAATAGCTTTGCTTTCTTCTGAAGTGTGCTACCACCTACCAAAGATCTAGAGAAATTTTAGTTAGATTTCTTTTTATTGTCTAAGAAAGGAAAATAATTAAAATTCAAGAAATCAAGTTGTTTGTTTTCATTAAAACATAATGATATCCTGAGAACAGTTTATTCTTTTTGTTTCTCAGACATAATACATTACATAGAGAAGTTGAAGAAAATTAAGCATTTTATGTATCTGAAAACTTTCTTCCCCAAAAGTTCATTCCCACCTATGAAAGTTTTGATATTTAATGAGAAGAAAATATGTTGTGGTTGTCATTACTGGTAAGAATTACTGGGGTGTATCAATAGAAATTCAGATCACTTGAATATAAATGCATTCATGTATACATAAGTATGTAGATGTACAAAATAATATTCTGTCTTGTGTAGCCTTTCTCAAAGAAGAAATAACAGTGGGAAAGAAAAAAAAAGATTTCAGAAGAAAATATTCTATTCTCCATGTTAACAATGAGACAAATGTAAGCCTAAGTGAATGAGTCCATACAATTGATTTTTATAAAAGATGTATATCTATCCATGTCTCTGTGTTTCTAAAAATAAAATTGTTCTTTGGTTACAGATATTCAATGGAAATATTAAGCTTCATTTAATCTATACATTCAATAAGCCAGTTCTATAAGTAGCACTTAGGGTATTTTTTTCCAAATGTTTATTTAAATTCCATCTAACAGGGTGGCGCAGCGGTTTAGCGCCTGCCTTTGGCCCAGGCAAAGGATCCTGGAGATCCGGAATCGAATCCCACGTCAGGCTCCCGGTGCATGGAGCCTGCTTCTCCCTCTGCCTGTGTCTCTGCCTCTCTCTCTCTCACTGTGTGCCTATCATAAATAAATAAAAATTAAAAAAAAAGATTTAAATTCCATCTACCATACAGTGTAATATATTAGTTTCAGGTATAGAATTTAGTGATATATGACTTACATATAGCACTCAGTGCTCATCACAAGTGCCTTCCTTAATATCCATCACCTATTTAAGCCATCCCCCTACCCACCTCCTCCATGGTAACCCTCAGTTTGTTCTCTATAGTTAAGAGTCTGTTTCTTGGTTTGCCTGTTTCTTTTTAGTTCTCTTTCGTCCATTTGCTTTGTTTCTTAAATTCCACATATCCCTGAAATCATTTGCTATTTGTCTTTCTCTGATTAATTTATTTTGCTTAGCATAATACTCTCTAGCTCCATCTACGTCACTGAAAATTGCAAGATTTCATTCTTTTTGATGGCTGAATAATATTCCATTGTATATATACTACTTATTCTTTACCCATTCATCAGTTGATGGACATTTGAGCTTTTCCCACAATTTGGCTATTGTTGATAATGTTGCTATAAACAGTGGGGTTCATGTGCTCCTTCACATCAATATTTTTGTAATTTTGGGGTAAATATCTAGTAGTGCAATTGCTATATTGTAGGGTAGTTCTATTTTTAACTTTTTGAGGATCCTCCATACTGTCTTCCACAGTGGTTGCACCAATTTGTATTCCCACCAATAGTGTAAGAGTTTTCACCTTCTCTGCATCCTTACTAACACCTGTTGTTAATTTTAGTCATTCTGACAGGTGTGAGGTGATATCTCATGGTAGTATTGATTTATATTTCTCTGATAATCAGTGATGTTTTCTCTTTCAGGTGTCTGTTAGCCACCTAGATGTCTTCTTTCCAAATAGACATTTGAAAAAATATCTATTCATGTCTTCTGTTCAATTTTTAACTAGTTAAGTCCTTTATATATTTTGGAAACTAACTCTTTATCAGATATATCATTTGTAAATATCACCTCCGCTTTCATAAGCTGACTTTTAGTTTTGTTGATTTTGTTCCCTCACTGTTCAGAAGAATTTATTTTGCTAAAGTTCCAATAGTGTATTTTTGCTTTTGTTTCCCTTGCTTCAGGAGACATGTCTAGCAAGAAGTTGCTATGGTCAATGTCAAAGAAGGCCTGTGTTGCCCTCTAGGATTCTGATGGATCCTGTCTCATATTTAAGTCTTTCATCCATTTTTAGTCTAATGTGGTGTAAGAAAATGGTCCGGTTTCATTCTTCTACATGTGGTTGTCCAGTTTTCCCCACATCATTTGTTGAAGAGACTGTCTTTTTTCCATTGGATATTCTTTCTTGCTTTGTGGAAGATTAGTTGATCATATAGCTGTGGGTTCATTTCTGGGTTCTCTCTTCTGTTCCACTGATTTGTGCATCTGTTTTTAGGCCATACTGTCTAGATGACTATAGCTCTGTAATATGGCTTGAAGTCTGGCATTGTGATGTCACCAGCTTTGGTCTTTCTTTCTTTCTTTCTTTCTTTCTTTCTTTCTTTCTTTCTTTCTTTCTTTCTTCTTTCTTTCTTTCTTTCTTTCTTTCTTTCTTTCTTTCTTTCTCTTTATTTTTTTCTTGAGATTGTTTTGGCTATTTGGGGTCTTAAACAATTTTAGAATTGTTTGTTTTAGCTCTGTAAAAATGCTGGTGTTATTTTGATAGGGATTGTATTAAATGTGTAGATTGCTCTAGGTAGCATAGATATTTTAACAATATTCATTCTTCCAATCCATGAACATAAAATAAAAATTTTCCATTTCTTTATGTCATCTTCAATTTCTTTCATAGTTGTTCTATATTTTCAGAGTACAGATTTTTTGCCTCTTTGGTTAGGTTTATTCCTAGGTTATCTTATGGTTCTTGGTGCAATTGTAAATGAAATCAATTGCTTGATTTCTTTTTCTGTTGCTTCATTATTGGTGTATAGAAATGCAACAGATTTCTATACATTGCTTTTATATCCTGCAACTTTACTGCATTCACGTTCCACTAATTTTTTGGAGTCTTCTGGGTTTTTTACATAGTGTATCCTGTCATCTGCAAATAACAAAAGTTTGACTTCTTCCTTGCAGATATGGATGCCTTTATTTCTTTTTGCTGTCTTATTGGTGAGCTAGGACTTCTAGTACTTTGTTGAACATCAGCATTGAAAATTCACATCCCTGTCTTTTCCCTTACTATAGGAAAAGCTTTCAGTGTTTCCTCATTGAGGATGAGATTAGCTGTGGGTCTTTCATAAATGGCATTTATTATGTTCCCCCCAACACTCCTTTGTTGAGGGTTTTTATCATGAATGGATGTTGTAATTTATCAAATGCTTTTCCTGCATCTATTTACTGGATCGCATGGTTCTTATCCTTTCTTTTATTAATATGGTATAGGTATATTATATTGATTGATTTGTGAATATTGAACCATCCTTGCAACCCAGGAAAAAATCCCACTTGATTGTGATGAATGATTCTTTTAATGTACTGTTGTTGGCTTAGATTTGCTAGTATTTTACTGAGAAGTTTTGCTTCCATGTTCATCAGGGATATTGGCCTGTAGCTCTCTTTGTTAGTAGGGTGTTTGTCTGGTTTTGGTATCAGGGTAATGCTGGCTGCATAGAATTAATTTGGAAGTTTTACTTCAATTTCTGTTTTCTTGGAATAGGTTTGAGAAAAATAAATGTTTGCTAGAATTCTCCTGTGAAGCCACCTACCTCTGGATTCTTGTTTGTCGGGATATTTTTTATTATTAATTCAATTTCTTTGCTGGTTATTCAACTGTTCATGTCTTCTATTGCTTCCTGTTTCAGTTTTGGTAGTTTATATGTTTCTAGGAATTATCCATGTATTCCAGGTTCAATTATTTGGCATATAGTTTTTCATAATATTCTCTTATAATTATTGTATTTCTGTGGTGTTAGTTGTTATTTCTCCCCTCTCATTGGTGATTTTATTTATTTATGTCTTTTCTCTTTTCTTTTTGATACCTTTGACTAGAGGGTTATCAATTTTATTCATTTTTTCAGAGAACCAGCTCCTGATTTCATTGATCTGTTCTATTGTTTTTTTTTTTTTTGTTTGTTTGTTTTTAGATTTTATATCATTTATTTCTGCTCTAATATTTACTATTTGCCTTTTTCTGCTGGCTTTAGGCTTTTTTGTTGTTCTTTTTCTATTCCTTTAGGTATAAGGTTAGGTTGTTTATATGATTTTTTACAGGCCTTGAGGTAGGCCTAAATTGCTATATACTTCCTCTTATTACTGCTTTTGCTGCATCCTGAGGGTTTTGGAGCATTGTGTTTTCATTTTCTTTTGTTTTTATGCTGTTTTTTTTTTTCTTCTTTGATTTCCTGGTTGACCCATTCATTCTTTAGTAATATGTTCTTTAGTCTTCATGTATTTGTGATCTTTCCAAGAGTTTTTTCATGACTGACTTCAAGTTTCACAATATTGTGGTCAGAAAATATGCATGGTATGATCTCAGTCTTTTTTGTTGTTGTTGAGGCCTGATTTGTGACCGAGTATGTGACCTATTCTGGAGAATATCCCATGTGCACTTGAAAAGAAAAAATGTGTATTCTGCTGGTTTAGGATGAAATGTTCTGAATACATCTGTTAAGTTCGTTTGTTCCAGAGTGTCATACAGTGTCAGTGTTTCCTTTTTGGTTTCTGCTAGACAATCTATCTAAGAGGGGGTGTGCTGTGGAGCGTTAAAGTCTAAATGATTTAAGTGGGGCGTTAAAGTCCCCTACTACTACTGTATTAGTATCAATGAGTTACTTTATGTCTGTTATTAATTGTTTGATATATTTAGGTGCTCCTATGTTGGGAGTATATTTACATTTACTAGATATTCTTGTTAGATAGTACCCTTTATTATGATATAGTACTATTCTTCATCTTGTTAGAGTCTTTAGCTAAAAATCTAGTTTGTCTGATATAGGTATTGCTACTCCAGATTTTTAAAAAAGATTTTATTTATTTATTTATTTATTTATTTATTTATTTATCTATTTATTCATTCATTCATTCATTCATTCATGAGAGACACACAGAGAGGCAGAGAAAAGGGCAGAGGGAGAAGCAGGCTCCCCACTGGGACCCTGATGTAGGACTCTGTCCCAGGACCCTGGAACCATGACCTGAGTCAAAGGTAGATGGTCAACCACTGAGCCATGAGGTGCCCCATCAGCTCTCTTAATGTCCATTTGCCTGATAAGTGTTTCTCTATCTTCTCATTTTCAATCTGCAGATGTGTTTAGCTCTAAAATGAATCTCTTATAGGCAGCATATAGATGGGTCTTGTTTTTCATCCATTCTGACACCATATGTCTTTTGATTGGAGCATTTAGTCCAATTACATTCAGTGTAATTATTGATAAATAGGTACTTATTGTCATTTTTAAAAAAGATTTTATTTATTTGAGAGAGAGAACATGAGCAGAGAGAGGAGCAGAGGGAGAAGGACAAAGAGACTCCATAAGGAGACAAGGGACACGGAGCATGACACAAGGCATGATCTCACAATCTGAGATCATGACCTGAGCTGAAATCAAGAGTCAGATCCTCAACTGAAAGAGCCACTCAGATGCCATTTTATCATTTTATTACTTGTTTTGTTGTTGCTTTTGAAGATTTTCTCTGTTCCTTTCTTTCTTTTTTTTTTTTTTTTTTTCCTCTGTTCCTTTCTAGTCTTTGTCCCTTTTGGTCTTTCCTTTCCACTCAGTCTCCTTTAATATTTCCTGCAAGGCTAGTTTAGTGGTCATGAACTACCTTAGTAGTTTTTGTTTGTGTGGGAAACTCTTTACCCGTCCTTCTATTCTGAATGATAGTCTTGCTGGATAGAATATTTTTGGTTGCAGATTTTTCTCATTCAACATGTTAAACATATCATGCCACTTTCTTCTGGCTTGCCAAGTTTCTGCTGAGAAATCTCCAGCTAACTTTATTAGTTTCCCTTTGTAAGTTAATGACTTCCTTTGTCTTGTTTTTAATATATATATTTTTTCTTTATCAGTGCATTTGGCAAATTTAATTACAATGAATTTTTTGGTATTGGTCTGCTTTTGTTGATTTTTATGAGAGCTCTCTGTGCCTCCTGGATTTGAATGTCTGTTTCTCTCCCTAGATTATGGAAGCTTTCTACTATTATTTCCTCAAATTAATTTTCTACTTCCCTTTCTCCCTCTTTTTCTTCTGAGACTCCTATGATATGAATGTTATTACTTTTGATGGAATTGCTGAGTTCTCTAAGTCTACTCTCATTATCTATAATTCTTCTTTCTCTCTTTTGTTCAGCTTTAGTATCTTCCATTATTTCATCTTGTATATCACTTATTCATGCTTCTGTTTATTCCATCCTTGTGGTTATTATATCTAATCTGCTTTGAATCTTAGTTATTGCATTTTTCATTTCTGACTTTTTAAACTTTTTTATTATCTTTTTGTAAGGACCTCTTTGAAGTCTTCCATTCTTTTCTTAAGGCCCTTATGATCATTGCTTTATATTCTCAAAGCCAGCAAGTATCCTTATGATTGCTGCTTTAAATTCTCCATCAGGCATATTACTGTTTCAATTAGACCACTGACTGTGAACTTGTTCTTTCCTTTGGGATGAATTTCTACATCTTGGCATTTTATCTAAGTCTCTGTCTTCCTCTGAGTTTCAGAAAAGCCTGTTGTATTTCCTGCTCCTGAGATTAATGGCTTTATGAAGAACTCAGATAGTGTCCAGGGCCTGGCACTTCAGGGAGTGCCTTTAGTATGTGCTGCACACATTTTGCTGCTGTGACTCGGCTGTTCTATCCTTCGGGCTAGTTATCTGCAGAGGCTCTCCTTGTCTAAAGTGGGAAGTGTTTGGACCTTGGCAAAAGTATGTTCAGTTTCAACTAGGCTTGCTCTGGTCTGCATGTTAAATGAACTGGAACCGAAGCCTTGCAGAACTCTCAAATTTGGAGATGTGGTGTATGTGGGGGTGTCTGATGGTCTTTTGGGGAAGGGGCCTGCCACACTGGTACGGTAGAGTGCGTGTGTGTGGGGGGCTTGGTGTAAGCATACTAGACAGCCAGTGTCAGCACCATGTTGTTTATTGAAACTGGTTTATGCTGAGGGGCAGGAGAGGGAATTGGCTCCAGCCATCTCCTTTGTCCTGAAGAGGAATCTCCCTGCCCGCTGCTCTCCCGAAAGCACGAAAAATTTCCCCTCATGCATCAGAAGCATTTTTTAAATCACAAATTTTCAAACTGTCTCAAGGCTGTCTGCCTGCCAGGAGCAGCACAGTGCACTTTGGGCTCTATCCCAGCCAAGCCTGCTGACTTTGAAAACTCCCAAATTTAGGGATATGCTGTGTTAGGGAGCTACTCTAGTCTTCTGGGGGAGGGTCTTGCCAGGCTCAGACAGTTGCAGTTTTGAATGAGGAGGGCATCACACCAGAATGCCAGGGTGTGAGATTTGGCACAAGCAGGCTAGGCAGCCAGTATTTGGGCTAGCTGTCCTCAGCAGGTATTTCTGCATCTATGCTGAGAGTGGGAGAGGGAAATAGTGCCTCCCTACTCTTCTGTCCCCAGAGATGCATCTCTGTGATGCCACCTCTCACAGATGTGCTCCACAAAGAGTGAATGGTCTCTCACCATGTGCCTTAGGTGATCCTCAGATTGTGCTGTCTGCCCCAGGGTTGCTTGCCCGCCTTTTTTCCAGGAGTAAGACTGCACTCTTATGGCTTTATCCCAGCCATGCTCACAACCTTTAAAACTCCAGTCTTTGAACCTCACTAGTTGCAGAAACTCACAGAAGTCAACTCCTTTCATTAACCCAGTCAATGGCTTTGGGGAAGTGTTTTCCTTGTGTGATCCCTGTGTGTGTCCCACGTAAAAAAAATATATATGCAAAAGAGTAAGACATCTCAAAAAACATTCTGAGCTTTAGGGTTATACAAAAACAGATTGTGAGCAGAATTTGACCCAGTGGGCTATAATTAGCTGACCCCTGTTCCAGGGTGTACTCTCTCATATATTAGACATGGTTCTAGTATCGTGTCAGTTAGATCCACTGGATTCTCTTTCTTATGATCTTTCATTTTCCATATGGTTTATCTGGGCTTTAAGTAGATAGAACAGAAGTGTGCATACCCCTTGAGGTCTAGGTTTGGATGTGAATGATGAAAAATCAGCCACATTCTTTTGACCAAAGCAAATTATAAGAGCAGCCTACATTTGAGGACTAGGAAAATAAACTCCAACTCTTGAGGAGAAGAGCTGTAAAATCCATTGCAAAAGTTACATACAGTGAGAAATTTTATTTATTTATTTAGGATTTTTTTTTCTTCCTTTTTTTTCCCCAAATATTTTATTTATTTATTCATGAGAGACACAGAGAGAGAGAGAGAGAGGTAGAGACACAGGCAGAGGGAAAAGCAGGCCCCATGCAGGGAGCCCGACGTGGGACTTGATCCGGGGTCTCCAGGATCATGCCTTGGGCCAAAGGCAGCACTAAACAACTGGGCCAGTGGGGCTGCCTGAGAAATTATTTTTAAATGACTATTTTTACAACTTCTTTACTTTCATAGTTTTCCCATTCCCTTTCTTCTTCTCTACATTGCTTAACGTATCTTTTAGCTACATGCAATAAATACATTTATCAAGATATAAAGAAGGAAGACTTGCATATAAAGAGTTCCTGAAATTAGAAAAAAAAAAAAAGGAATTCCTAAAATTGGAGCTAAATGCAGTAGTAGGATGACAGTTTTCTCACATTGCAGAAGAGTAAATGGCCTTTTCAAAAAGCAGAAACTGTATTAGAAAGAATAATATGAGTGGATATTTAGCATCCTCTGCCCTGGAATGCCTAGGTGGCTCAATGGTTGAGCATCTGCCTTTCACTCAGGGCATGATCCCGGGGTCTGGGATCAAGTCCCATTGAGACTCCCTGCAGGGAACCTGCTTCTCCCTCTGTGTATGTCTCTGCCTCTCTCTCTCTCTCTCTCTCTCTCTCTCTCTCTCTGTGTGTGTCTCTCATGAATAAATAAAATCTTTTTTTTCCTTAAGAAAAAAATCCTCTGGCCTAGATATTACTAGTCTATTCTATTTATGTTTGAAACCCAAGTTCAAACCCCACTTCAAGCCCCATTCTCCTTCATTCCTCTCCTTAATAGATCAGATATGTGTTCAGGTATTGACCTTTCTCTATGAAACCTTGTACTTGAGGGGTGCAGACTGGGCTCAATCCCCAGAGGTTAAATATTGGTTGGCCTAACTGGTGCTGGCACTACTCTAGATAGTAATTTGTTAAGGTCAAGGGCACCTGAGATAATTTATGGAAAGTGAGAAAAGTGTGCTGATGTTTATGGGAATTTAATTGGGTTTACAATTATTGAGATGAGAATGAGACATGGCTTATTTTCTTCTGGATTTCACTATGTCAGATATGGTGCCATGAGCCACTACAGCTATGTTTCTATCTTGTGGGAATTTAGGCTAAATACATTGCCAAAATAGAACAGCATAACTGATGGATTGAAAAATAGTGTGATTCCTAATGATATCACTGAGCTATGCAAATGATCAGGTAACTAATTCTGTTCTCCTGCAGGTGTATAGTAATATATTATCCAATTAGTTAAGAAATTATTTTTTTCATACTTGAATTCAAAAGCAGTCCAACTAAAATCACCTTACTCAAAGCAAAAAAAAAAAAAAAAAAAAAAAGAAAGAAAATAATAGTAACAACAACAAAAACGTTGTAAAGAAAGTCTGGTCTATAAATACAAAGTACTCAAGAGGAAAACGTGTTTAAAAGGGAGGGCACCTGGCTGGCTCAATCAGTAGAATATATGACTCTTGATGTCAGGGTCCTGCATGTGGAAGCAAAAGAAAAGCAAAAGGAAAGAAAAGAGAAAAAAAGAAAAAAAAAGAAAAAAAAGAAAAGAAAAGAAAGAAGAAAAGAAAAGAAAGAAAAGAAAAAAACAAAAAAAAGAAAGAAAAAAAGAAAGAAAAACTAAAAAAAATAAAGAAAAGAAAAAAGAAAAGAGTAGAGGAGAAAGAGAGAGAAGTTCAAGGAAGTGAGAGATAAGAATCGACGATGAATAACTACGTAGAGTATTTCGTTGATAATAGCACCTTTAGTCATTGTTTTATTAATTACGATTACCTTCCCTTCCTTCCTTACCTTCCTTTCTCCTCCCCTTCCCTCCCCCCCCCCCCCCTCCCTCCTCCCCCCTCCTCCCCTCCCGCCCTCCCTCCCTCCCTCCACGCCCTACCCATCACTTCCGTGTTTTGAGTGATTCAGAAATATAAGCATGAAGCTAAAAGGAATTTTAATTTGCCATAACACCCACAGCAATCAAGACCAACATGTATTTCTGTTAGAGTTTTCATGGAAGTGAAGGGGCAATAGCAGAGACGGGTATCAAGTTGCATAGAAGGATGGAGGGATAGACCTTGCTATGAAAGTGCATGTCCCTAATCCTAAAAATACATAAAATGCACTCAGGATTTTGGGAGCAAGGCAGCTTTTTACAACAGAGATAAAATTTTGGTCAAAATCAGACTATCCAAAAATATAATAATGAATACACAATGAGGCCACATCTTCTTAAATCCTCATTATGCAAAGTCAAGCATGCCCAGCTCGTAAGACAGGAAAAATTCAGAGTAGTATGGGTGGCAAGAAGAACCTTAAAGGTGGTTCATATATAGAGCACTTACAGTAATGGATCTTAAGAGAATGCCTACCATATGTACAGGTGATACAGGTGATATTAACATTCGTTAATATCTCTCAGGATAAATAACCAAGCTTTTAAAGACTAACGAATGATGGAGGCATGCCACAAATATATTAGAAAATCATTCCAGTGTATTATCACTCTGAAATAATATAAAAAATATTTTAATATGGGATTGAAAGTCTTCCTTTAATTTAAATCCATTATATGTTATAGTTTCCGTATTTTTGGCAATCACCACAGCATGTATTTTTTGGGATATTTATATGTTGCTTAAGTTTCTACACCATTCTGTAACTTCCATGAGAGTAGAAAATCTATTTCCATGTAAGGAAGGAGAACTGTAAGGTCCCTAAAGAGTTCCTTAGGAATGTGCAAATTTTTCCCTTTCTTCCTAAGAAAGGGGAGGAACTAGAACTCAATTTTATATAAAACTTATATAAAAGTAAAATTGTGATAGGTAAATTAGGTCCATATTAACATTTTATCTGATTTTTGGTTTTATTTTGGAAGACTAAATGTTGCCTAAAAATACATTAATTAAAGTATCACCAAAACATTAAAGAAAAGGAAAAGCAAAAGAACATTACTTAATCTGAGATAACCGGTGACATCTAGCTGGTACAGCATCATATAAAAGTGAAAAATATAGAAAGCATGAAGCTCCAGGAAAAATAATAGCAATGTCTAAAATCAATAAGTACTTGCCACATTGTAACAAGGATATTTTATTGATTTTTCAATCTTCAGTCTGTGCTCATTTGGAAACTTGCTGTTTGGTATATATCTATAGACCTTTATTTAGAGGTAATATAATATTCAACTTTCCAGCTATCTAGCTAAATGATTTGAAACTGTAATGATCAGATATATGTCGACATTCCATATGTAACAATGGGTTTTTCTCATAATTGCTATGAAATCTTCATATTATGGTATACTTCATTGCCGATAAAATATACATAGAAACATACGCAGATTAAGACTGCATCTAGGGATTTTAAAATAAGGTCAAGTTTTATTTTCAAGGGAACTTTGACGTAAGCATAGATCTTCATAAAATATTTCGTGTAAGGATTACTGAATATATTATATGCTATCCTGAAACTGACTACATTTTAATTGGGCATTTTGAGAATTGAGCATCTCTGTTTATGTGGCCATACAAAACTAGCAATTTCTTCAAAAGATTGAAATCATGATTGCAGAAAAAAAGTTATTAAGTTGATATGGACCACTGGGCCATGTCAAAAAATACTTCTTCTCATATAATTTGGTTTAGAAGTCCATTTTAGATAAAAACTGAGAGATTCAGTCACTATGATTCTACTATGGTACTGTGGATGCATATTATAGAACTATTCAAAGTAACTATGTAGAATTCAAGAGCTATCTCACATTCGGGAACATATATTTTACTTTTTAATTAGATAAGCCATACATTTGTATCATAACAATTTGAAAAACAAATTAGAATAATTCAATAAATAAGCATTTACTGAGATCTTACAACCTAGAAATAACACTATTAAGGCAATATGTTTATAGATGTTTTCCTAGATATATACACATGTACATAAATTCATGTAGTTCGATGATAAAAATATGATATAAAAGAGATCAATTTATCTCTTTTATCATGAGTACTAAAAGAACCTATTAGCTTCTACTGTATAAACTAAGAAAGGCAACACACTTTTTTCCCCCTATTTATTACATCAATGCTAAAAGAATAAGAATCACATCAATTAAGAGAACAGAATTATATAATAAAAGTATTTTACATCATTTTTAATTTACTTTTTCAAGAATATTTTAGCCTTGGCACTATGGTATATTTAAGCTAGCAGAACGATTTAAACTAATTTTAAGTACTACGAGCTCTTAATCCTTCCCCAGTTTTTACTTTTTTTTATTAAATCCTTTATTTTGACAAGTCTCTCAGAAGTCTAGAGTTACATATTGAAGTAATGTTTTCCTACCCCTGTTATCTGACTATGTCTGGACCCAGTGAGTAAGTCTAGAGCTATCAACCTGTGCATTGTTGGGGAGGGCCTTTTCATTCTTTTGAAAATAGTAAAGAAATATTTTTCCTTATTTTCATTCATAGGTAGCCCTTTTTTTGTTTTGTTTTTCAAATACATCCTTATACATTTGTTTCTTCTTTTTTATACTTGCACCATAATTTTTTCAAAAAGTCACGTGTGTGTTCTGTTTACTTGCCTGCTATGCTGGGATTCTCTTCTGTTCATACCAATGGGTGTTTTTCCCACATATTTTTGTCAACTATGTTATTCTGTTTCATTTTTAGTAGTAGTTATTAGTGGAATGGATCTGGGATCATGCTCTGTACCACACATACTATTTTCAACTATATTAAGTAACACAAATTCATACTGATGCCATCGCATCTAATCTTATACTATGTGTTATTCTGTATTCCCTTTGGTTGTCTGTAACCTCTTTCAACTAAGAAACATTTGGATAATAAAGGAAATAACTTCCTATAGAAACCAAACTAAACCAAAAACATGAGACCACTGACTTTCATCTTCTGTCACTCATTTACTTTTCAATTCCAGTACACATGTGTATGGATTCAGAATTTATACTCCTGCAGGAAAAATCATGATCTATTTGAGTACTGTGCTAATGTACCATTCCTTTCACCTTTAATGTCACAAAATCCACTCATTTCTAAAGCTACTTAGGTCGACAACCTCCTCACCCCCTTCAGTGAGGTAATTTAATATATATGTAAACATTAAATTATTTTCTCATAGTCTGCATTCTGTGCTGCGATCCTCCAACCTCTTAAATGTTTTCATTTGCAGACTTTAAGATTCAATTTTTATGCTGTAAAATTTTATGAATTTTAAAAAATGTATAAAACTTATCTATTGGGAAATAATACAAGTGCATATGAAATCTTAGCTCTATTATCCAAATTATTGTTATATTAGGAAGATAAGATAAAATAAAATTGTTATTTGCCTCAAAGTAACTATAGACTGGGAGATTCTGTTATGAATTTCATGTACATGAGTATAATCAAATATAATTATAAAAATTAATTTTAAAAAAGTTGTCAAAATGAGATAAAATGTGTTCCTTGGGAAAAAAATACAAAAAGTCTTGGTTTATTGTCTTTGTGTTTTTTCTTGAGGCTGAAAAATAAATGTCTTCTTTTCATTGGATTAGAATACTAAAAAATAAATTGTCATATTCTATATAAGTGAAAAATCCATAGTTGAATTGATATCACTTTTATAGATACAACCTGGTAATTATTAATATCTCAAAAGAAGAAAATTGTAGTGGATTCAAGTTACTGTATTTTTTCTAAAAAAATCACAGATAAAATAGTTAAATATTATATTCATTAAAATTAATCTAGTATATTTTTAAAAATGTGATTATTTCATATCACTCTGTTTGAATAATTTTTCAGAAACAAAATTGATCTTGGCATTTACATTCAGAGTTATTGGCATTATGTCATAGAATAACACTATCTTAAAAGATGAATCACATACCGTATTTCTGCAGAGCTTATTGATCATCCTTCAGCATATAAAGAACTTGTAAGGTTAAAAAGCGTTTAAAGATTTATTACCAGTATTGATCTACTTTTTTTTTTTTGTGACGTTGAAAGCAAATATAAATCCAGTTCCAGCAAAAGATACAGTAAACATTACTGTTTAAATACCAGAATTTAACAATTTAAGGCATGTCTTCACTCTGTAATAAAAGGTACTATTTGCTACTTGTTACCTATATGGATTCTTATTTCATTATCAAGATTTATCACTTGCTAAATCACTGCTCATTATTGATTTAGCAAAAACTAAACAAATCTCAACTCCACCCCATGGAATGCTTCCTTGATTATGGGTATGCTATTCTTAATTCAGCTCAACTAACTGAAAACATGATGTGGATGATCTTTTAGAATGTGAATAAGAATATTCTCTAGATCCATCTGAGTTTCAGCTATATCTATATCTAAATATTTTTATTTTCTCTATCAATACTTATTAAGTATTACTACTTAATAAAAATGCAGTATATCTGATATCATATTTTATCACATCCCATGCACATTTATATATGTATACATATTATAAGTGTATATAACAATACATATATAATGTGTATTTATATGCACATTTTCTGCATAAAAATGCATGACTTCCTATGTGCTCTAGAGTGCTATAGATTTTTTAATGCAGGGTTTAAACATATCTTTTGTATTTTTAGCTTATATTTTTTATTGAGCTTTAAGTGATATTACTATCATGACTTGAAATAAGATGAGTTAGGAGAGCTTAAAGACTTTTGTTCCATTAACTTGGGACCTAAGACAAATGGAAAATTTATATAATCTATCACTTTAGCACATGTAGGGCATATGTACAAATGAAGCCTTTAGTTTATCTTCTGTTCTGAACATATAGTTCTTATGCTATATGTATTAAGTAGGTCAGGCATAGCATTTTGATCAGGAAACTAAAAAATTTTGTAAGATAACTGATACTTGTCATTGTATCATGTTCTGTAAGAAAAGTCATCTAAAGACAAAAGAACGTCCATACAAACAGATCTGGAAGTTGTTTCACACATTTGTAATATCGAATCTATTGAGTGTTGATGGCCTTCTCTGAAAGAAGTCCATATTTCTCTTAAACGTGGTAATGTTACAATCATGGATAAATGGTGTTTACTGTGCACTTTCATATAGCAAATGCTTGATAGGCATAAAGAGCAAAATGTTCAAAATTCTCTAACCTTGACAACAAAAAGAATAGAGAAAATGTTTCCAATTTATTTTATGCAAATGTATACCCAAAAGAAAAATTGGAATATTTCTGAAAAGCAGTCATAGCATATCTACTGAAAGAATTACAAATCAAACAGATACCCACCTAGTCAGAAATCAACATATGTAGGAATGAAAAAAATAGTATTTGATTATTTTTTTTAGATGCTGTAGCATTAAGATCACTATTTTTTTAACTCTGAAACTGGAACCTCCACCTCTGCCACTTTTCATACTCTTTGAAAGGTCAGATAAATGGCATTTCATACTATAGACTAAGTGCAGACTATTACTTGTATCAGAACTTCCCCCTTTATCCCTTTATCCAATGCTCACAGTCCTTCACTTTCACCAGACTGTGGTCTGTCAACTGCTCTTGTCTCTCCTGTCTATGGAGTCCACCTCCCTCCTCTACTCTGCTCAGACTGTTTCATGATGCAGAATTTCATGTGCTTAAAAAACCCACCTCTTAGCATTCTGCTTTTCCGGTCTTTACAGTTCCTGACTGTGGGTAGACCACCACTTTTACTTCTTGTTTTCCTGCTTCCAAAATGTCAGAATTTGCGAAAACATGCTGCCCTCCCATGCACACTCTTTTCCTCTTTTCTTTATTTGCTTTTTTTTTTTTTTTTTGTAGTAGTAGAAAATAATACAACCTAATAAGTTAGTCCACACTAGTGGACTGAACATGTGGTGTTCTACAACTCTTCCATCTATTTCAAATTAACTCATTCTGATTTTTCAGTGAAATAAAATTATACATATATGTTTTATATATATAATAATACATATATATATATACACATCACCCGTGTAACACACACACATGTCAGCATGCATGTATACAAATATACACGTAACTCCTGTTTTCCAGAGAGAATCTCTGCAATTGAGCATTTTAGGTTCTGCCTTTGCTCCAAAGCTGCACTTATTATTTCTTCTCGTATTTTCACTTCTTCCTCTTTTACTGGGTCCTTCTTTAGCTAATATCCTATCTTTCCTCCCAACATTACAACAATGAAAAAAATAACATCTCCCAAAACTAATTTTACCCTCTTTGTCATCACATATTAAAAGAATCATCCATATTGATTGCTTTTTTATTCTGTAAGTTCTAATAATTCTCTTCTGTTCATCATGTTGTACAAAATGATGTCATCATGGATCATCATTGCAAATCCATATATTTGCAAAATTTTCTTTGTAACTTCTTTAATATCAAAAAACCTTAACTAATCCTTCTATAACTCTTCTTCCTTAGTTTTTGTGACATTAAGATTCTCTAGTTTTCCATAACATATTTTAGAAGTTTATTGTGTTTTGCTTTGTTCTGTTTTTCCACCTATATCTTCTACTTTTGCCCACCCCCTCGACTTTATCTATCAATATAAATGCATTAGAAAGTTCCACCTGTCTTTATTTTTCATAACTTCCTGGCAATTTTCTCATTATCCATAATTATCTGCTTTAGAATAACCAAGGGGATTTTATGCACCTGTAGATTCTCCAGCTCTGATCCAGAACTACCAAATCAGAAAACCTGGAGCTTTAACAAAAAAAAAAAATCTCATTTTCTAACAAGCACTCTTGTGTTTATTATGCACCCCACATATTGGGAATTATTGCTGTATATATTCATCCCTTTGATAATCTTACTTAACTCTGCAATTTATCATATCACCTCTATAAGGATATCTCTAAAGTTTTATCCACATCCTGACCTTATTTTTAAATTGTTGCTCCATATTTCCAGTTGCCAGACAGGTATCATTATGGATAGTTTCTATTGAGCCCTGTATGTTATATATACTCAAATTCCCCCATTAGAGATTAGTGTAGAATTGATAAAAATTTATTGATGATCAATGTAGATATATTTTTAATGAATCTGGTTGTGACAATTTGATGACTAGACAAAGAAATAGCCTGGTTAATTTGCTGTAATCTTGTCCTTAACATGAAACAAGTTTCTTGTTTTTATGATTATAATCTCTTCCCATCTGCTTAGTAGAATTTACTTACTTCTAATCTTCAAAATATATGGATACTGTGCTCCTCCAGATTTATTGCACATTCCAAGAATTAATGAGAGCTCAGATAGTCCTTCAGAGTCTATGGTGTGTGTTTGTGTGTATATAAGGGTGCTTGAGATTTCCATTTGATTTATGAGACTGAATATTTTTTATTTAGACTCATAAAATAATGACTTTTAAAAAACAGTGACTTATTCAATTAAGCCTTGATCACTTAAAGAAAAACAACATCTTTATATGTTGTTGCATTTTAAATTTCCTGAATATAATACTCAAGCAACACATACTGTATATTAAATAGCAACTTGCCTCAGGATGTGCAGTGTTAGATTCATATATTCCTACATATTTTTGCTACATTTGAATTGAGTTCAACATTCTTATAAATCTTCGCCACATACAATGGCTTGATAGATTAGAGTTATTTAAAATTAGCATAACTGAGGGTGGATGTACTTTGAACATTGCTATCAAAATTTTATACACAGATGTCACATTTATCTGTCCATTGTTATAAAAAGATAAATTTAAATTTAAGGAATTTTTGCAACTAAAATTATGACCTAAAAAAGTGTATAATAAAAATCACCTTTAAACAATTTCATGATATATAAGACAAATTTTAATGTTCTATTAGAAGGTCATCAGATCACACAAGGTCTAATACATCTAAAACGCATTAGAATTCAAAGGACAGTATATACAATCTTCTCTTCCAGTACCATGCCCCAATTAAGAATACTTCAAAATTAATAAGAAGGGAGAGATTTGCATCTTATGTCACTGCCCAAGTCATTCAGTAAGACAACTTATTAAGCATAGAAATTATGCCCTATTTCCACGCATAAATTGTGCACAAATAGTAACTCTATTATTTGTGCTTCAGTAAAGTTACATATAATAAAAATGTGATTGATATGACACCATACCCTGTATAGGAAAAGTTTTATTGAAAATTCTAGTCTCCCCAATTCACTTATGGCCATTCTGCGGTCCTTGTTTTCTATAGAACCTCTACTCCAATATGCAGAGCAAGTTCATAATACACATCAATTTTATTAAATTGTTGCTACATTCCACTGAAGAACAATATAACTATTATTACAAAATACCATGTTTTGTTGTCGTATTTGGTGCAATAACTTCATAAATATTCATGTATTATAATTAATTACTTCAATTTAAACTAAGACACCTCAGAGGTAATCCAATATATCTAAGCAGGATATGTTCACAACCTCTCTTCATTTCTGATATATATATATATATAGAGAGAGAGAGAGAGAGAAAAATAAATCTTGCTCATGAGTTGCTGATAAAATTAGTACCTTAAGAGAAATGAGAAAAAAAATCTCTTCTTGGAATTCCTAGAAACAATGATAATAATAATAATTAATAATAATAATAATAATAAACCAAACTGCCATTTGAAACCAAATGCTGTTAAGAAATAGTTTCACAAAATTTCAAATAACTATCTTCTGATGGTACCTAATCTTACATATAATAAGAAAATTATTTCTTATGTACATGCATGGAAAAAAATAGAAATCTGCAGAACAAATTGTAGCAAGACTAGTAATTGACAAATGGATTGACTTCTCAACAGCAAACACTAAACATACCCTAGAAATACCTGTCTGTTCTACTTTTTCTCCTAAAAAGATGCCATGTGCACCAAGAGAGTCTGTGGCAGGCTAAAAAATATCTTCTTTCAAAAGATGTCCATGTAATGGACAAAAAGAAGTTCAAAAGAGTTCCTGAAGTATGTTACCTGACCTGGAAAAGGGGACTTCCAGATGTGATTTTTAAGGATCTTGACTTTGGGGGATTATTCTGGATATCTGGGAGGCCTACTGTCATCACCAAGATGCCATAAGAGGGAAGCACCATGATTATGGAATCAGAGGTCACAGTCAGAGAGATTGGCATTTGAAGATGCTACACTGTTGGCTTAAAGACACAGCAAGGGGCCAAGAGCCAAGGAATGCATAAGGCTTCCAGAAGTTGGAGAGGGCAAGGAAATGTATTATCTCCTAGAGCATCCGGAAGAAATGTAGCCCTGCTGAAACTCTGATTTTAGCACAGAGATACCTTGTCAGAATTTTAACCTCCAGAGCTATACAAGAATAAATTCCTGCTGTTGTAAGCCACTAAATTTGTGGTACTCTGTTACAACCAGAGGAAATTAATACATTTTTTCTCTCAGTAGACCATCACTAGAAAAATAAAATTTGATGTAGAACAGACTAGCTCAACTCATTTATTAAGTTAATTCATTTCAAACATATGGTCACTGAAAACACACAATTTCTTGGATTTATTGTGGTGGTGGATGTTATTTGCCACAGCCTATAGCATCCTTAATATAGAAAGGTAGAGATAAATATCATTGCTAGTACTTTTCTGATTGGTTTAATTTTAATCTATTACTGATGTGTGATACAATGTACATGCATTCTAAGAAATCCTCCTCAGAAAAAGCATAGAGCAGAATTTTGTAGTCACATGATAAACATGCCCTGCTCTCATAATCCACACTATTAAATATTACTTGACTTTTACTTTAAGTGAGTTATAGCTCTGTGTAGTAGCAAAGCATCTGATAAGCATGTAATCTTTGATCACTCACTTCCCTTCCCGGACATGTCCATTGCCTCACCTGCAACATTAGAAAACAGGCCAACTCCTATATGACTCTCCACACCTCAGATTTTTATGATATGAAAAAGAAAGTCTAATAGACCCAGAAAGAGCTACGGTGCTCTTATTTTTTCTCCCAGTATGGTGCAGTAGATTATATAAGTGAGGATGTGAAAGAGCTAGCCATTTACTTCCCAGTTCAGCACAATGGAATAGTAAGCTAAATTGCACACTATTTTGCATAAACATTACATCCTATCTTTCAATTGGTTTGTAATATAACCACTACTGGTGCTTTATTTGCATATTGCTTATATTATAGTATTTTTAGTGGTAGAAATTTGTTACAAATATTTCTGATCAGTCAAAAATCAAGTAAAACAAAATTTGGAGATTTAACCCTCTTACTCTGTCCCTCGCATCAATCAATATGTCCTCAAATTCCTTCTCTCCAGATCTATCCTGAGGATAACATAAATTATCAATCACATTAGTTAAATAATAGGCAATATATGTTTAGCTTTATAGTATATACATAGAAAAATATCTGGCACAGACAGAAAAAATATGATCAATTTTGTTATCAGTGGTACCAGTGATATGTTCCCAGTTTCTCAAGTCTTCCCCAAAGTGTATAATTAATCACTGCGAACTTCACTTCCCTCTCTCTCTCCCTGCCTCTGTCCTTTCTACCCTTTCTTCCTTCCTCCTTTCCTTCCTCTCCCCCCTTTTTTCTTTCTTTATAATTATTTTTTAAATATTTTACTTATTTATTCATGAGACACACAGAGAGAGAGAGGCAGAGACATAGGCAGATGCTCAACCACTGAGCCACCCAGATGCCCCTAATTTATATATATATATATATATATATATATAGAATTAGAGGCTTTGACATCAGGCAAGTTGGGTTTTCTCTCTCTTATCTCTCGTTTCCCTCGTAACTCATTTTTTCACCCAACGCTCAATTGGTCACTCTATTGATAGGGAGACGTCTTCAGAGACAGGTATCTTTCTGACTTTCTCATTTGTTATGCTGTGAGCCTGAAATTAACTGCTGAACCATAGGCACATCATTTACTGGGCTTAGTCTTGTGGTAACTACTCACTCACAGGAAATGTAAACAATTAGAATAAGAAATTAGAGCAAAGTGAGACATGGTAAATGGGGGGAATGCCAAATTGTTGTGAGAACAATTTTTGGGGAAATGAAGCTGAAGTTCACACATGAAGGATGAGAGGTAAGTAGGAGTTGGCCAATGTGATGGAGGAAAAGACAGCGACAGGAAGAAAGAAACTTCTTGGATGTGGAGCTCTACGTGCACAAGCACGAGGGACAGAAAACTGGGTCTGCCCAGGAGCTGGGTGTTACTCTCCTTCTCTGGAGTGTAGATCATACAGATCATGGGAGGAATTGGAGGTAGTAGATGGGAGAAATAGGAACAGAATAGTAGATAAGAATACCAAAAATGATGATCTATGATAACAATAAAATGTTTCTCTTTAGCTGAGATCCTCTACTTTCTCTCCACTTTGTGTTCTCATAATTTAGTCAATTTCTTCCACCATCAATGCTCACTCCTACCCAGAGAAACCAGTACTGTCATTCTACCAACCATCCCAGTGGCTATGCCTGAGGGGAAATGGAAACCAGAATCACTGGCAATTAGTACTAAACTTTTTTTAATCCCTAAAAACCTCAGGGAAGACAAAAAAAGAAAAGAAAGAAAGAAAGAAAGAAAGAAAGAAAGAAAGAAAGAAAGAAAGAAAGAAGAGGAAGGAAGGAAGGAAGGAAGGAAGGAAGGAAGAAAGAAGAAAGAAAGAAAGAAAGAAAGAAAGAAAGAAAGAAAGAAAGAAAGAAACTTTATTTGGTGGTAATGAAAACATGTACTTATGTTTCAGAAGCAGAATCTTTCAAGCCAAATGAGTAAATAATAAGAAACAATGTTTTCTGTTTTGTGTAATTTTATCATTAGTTTAAAACTTGTTTGATGATATGTGGTATATATTTGGTATCCTTAATATCCATTTTAATAATTTTTATGAAAATACTATTGTGTTATAGCAGAAATGTTGAGTAATAAAGAAAAATAATACATGATCATGCCCCTCCCCCAAATTATTTCTCTTGCCCATTTGTTTTTCCCTTTGATTTTTAATTTTTTTAAAGATTCTATTTATTTATTCATGAAAGAAAGAGAGGCAGAGACATAGGCAGAAGGAGAATCCCTGTGGGACCCTGGGTTCATGCCCTGAACCGAAGGCAGACACTCAAATACTGAGCTACCCAAGCATCCCTTCCTTTGATTTTTTAAATTCAAAATTGACTTCTGCATTTGAACTGAAATGTTTTGACCTATGGAGTGTATTTGATTTTAAAAGTCACAGCCTATTATTTAAATTTCTATATTTTTAAGGATTGTGTACATATGTGTATATGTGTATTCTGATTTCTCTATAGAATATAAAAGTGTTAACATTTAGTATTTTCAGTATGGTCCATCTTCAATCAAGGAATTACTGTCAAGAACAAATAGGATTATAGAATTCAATTTCTAAAAACATGTATTCTGGAAGTGATTTATGTATGAATATTTATAAATTAGTGGCTTGGGAAGGTACTAAATTAAATGGCTTCATAAGACAATGACGTACTTTGAGAAAGAATTTTCCTTAGAAAAATGAACATGAGTCAGAAAGAAAAAATGGACATTTTTTTTCTGTATCCTTTATTACTAAGGCATACCTCTCACAAGTCTGTCACAAGAGAGATTAACATTCTGTTTTCTCTTACGTAGATATAAAAAATATAATATATAAGGAATGTAGAAAAATTCTTTATTATTACTTTTAATTTCACCACTCTTAGGTTTCCATGAAGCTTAGGATGAGAGAGTACAATTTTGTAAATTATGCATTTGATGACTTTTTTTATCCTTAAGAGAACAACTTTAAAATACTATTTATTGCTCATTAATAATATTCAGAAGTGAAGAGAAAATGTGCATATATTTTCCAAAAGGATTTTGCCCTTTTGTGATAAAGGTTCTAAAATTGAATATTTGTGCACTGAAATTCCACTGAACATCCTATGCTGCAGGAGGAAAGGACCCTGTATTCATTTTCACAATAAATCCCAGTTCTTCTTTATGTTATCATTTAATAATGTAGAGCATCATAGGGATCCCTGGGTGGCGCAGCGGCTTGGCGCCTGCCTTTGGCCCAGGGCAAGATCCTAGAGACCCGGGATCGAATCCCACGTCGGGCTCCCGGCATGGAGCCTGCTTCTCCCTCTGCTTGTGTCTCTGCCTCTATCATAGACTAAAAAATAATAATAATAAATACAGATTAAAAAATAATGTAGAGCATCATCAAACACATTTTCTCTTGAAAGTTTTGTTCTATTATACCAAAAAATTAATTTAGATGTGATATTTGCTGCCATCATGTTTACAATATATATTTGTAATGTATTTATGATTTACATGTAAATGTTGCATGTATGAACATAGATACTTGACTTTTGACTACACATAAATGACATGTGAGTGACTGCAGATGTTGTAGGGCCCCTCCTTGTCCCTTGGACCTAGCAGCGTGTCCCACAGACTTCTAGTTGCCATTTTTAGCATTTTTATGACCATCATGACCTGTATGCCACAGCGACTGTAGGTCTCAACACCAGAAAACTTAGCACATCTCAAGAGCTATCCTCCAACAGTAACTCCAGGAAGCTGGTGTGTAAATACCTCAGCCTTCTTGCCCCTTGAGTGAAATAGTTCAGAGACAATTGACTTAGACAAATCTCATTACCCGCCCCCCTCTATACCCCAACACCCTCGTTCCCAGTGTGCAATTCCAAGCATCCACAGTGGTACCTGGCTTCAAAAAACATCTGTTCTAGTTCCCCTGTTCTGCCAGCGTTCCCTATACCTCCCAGAAAAACCTCTTGGGGGCTCAATGTCAGTGGCTGGGGTTGCAAAATTAAGACCTCATGTGTATCTTTCTATCATACCTCATGAATAAGAGGTTTTCATAAACCTCCTCAGGATTTCTTCCTTAATGATGTCTTTCTCTTTTTCTCTCCTCCATCCCAATGAGTTTACATCTCCACAGGCCTGTGTGTATGAACACAGGCACTCCCACAGGTAATATCCATGATTTGTAACATATACAATATACTTTAGTTATAATACATGTAAGCATGTGTGTGTATATATCTGTATCTATTTAAATTGAAATAGCTGTAAATGACCTATGTTCATCATGACAAGTCATATACATTTTTTACACTGTTTAACGTCATGTGAACCTAAGGAAAGGATTGTGACTTTCTGCTACTTGAATTTAATCTTTCTAAGGTATGCCCAGTTACTCACAAGGTTTTAGGAAATAAGTTGCAAAAACAAAAGCTTTACAGGTCACTTATTTTGAAGAATAAAAAAGCTGATACTCTGTGGAAACATTCATTGTTTATAAATGACTCCAGCATGGCATTGACACAAAAGAATGATATTTTTCAGACAGTGGGGTTGTTTTAATACAATTATATTTTCTGGAATTGCAATATTCTCTAGAGAAATTGAACATTTCTTTTTTGTTTGACAGATTAATATGGTATAAGAGATTATAACATTTTCTTAAAGTGTATGTTTAATTGTTAATATGTTAATTATTTTATAACAAATAATGAATTAATTCATACTTTTAAATAATTTCACCTTTATTTTCTCAACATTGGAACTTAAGGCTTCTTTATGTTTTATAAACTATACTTTACATTTCCTTATACTAAAATTAAATAGAAGAAAAAGCTTGCATTGAAAAAAGTTAATTGGTTATGACCAAACATTTGTTCACTCTTTCTCAGGAATATTCTGAGTTTATATAGATTTACAGAGGTATCATTTAAACTGTGACTTTATTTGCTGTCCCTTTAAATGTTGAAATGAATTCTCACATAAAACACAGATCTCTTGGCATATTAGCCAACCTACTGTCTCAGAACTTAATAATTTAAAAGTTTAGAAAACAGGGAAGACTATTGAGTACATATAACATTTTTCCAAACTGCAAAGAATTGTTGTATTTACATCAGTTTTCATATTTTATGACTCACCTACTTTTACAATGTGCATTTTTTAGAGCTGTTATAATTGACATTGTTGTATTCAGTACCTATGACAGAGTATTTTAAACTCTTGTTCAAAAACAAACAAAAATACTTTACCCCTAAAATGACACTGACTTGTGAAAAAAGGACTGTCTGCTGGACCTTCATCCTTTCCTTTAGTTCAGCAATTTCAAGTGGATTAAAACCTGCAAGAAATGCTTTCTTCATTTTCCAAACACAAAATCACTTAGAATATTTGGAATGAGCAGGATTGCCTTGGGGACCATATATCTCTGCCTACAGAATTACATTCTCCTACTTTGATATTATTTTACTTTATGCAAAATAATCTGTAAAATGTTAAGAATTCAATGGTTTGAAATGTTTCTTTGCCAGACTTTTAAGCTTTTGGAAGTCCTTATATAAGCAACTTCAAAATTTTGCAAGTTTCTTGAGTTTAAGGCACACTGGGAAGAGCATTTAATCTCTGACACACATACAAAAAAACAGGAAATGCACATTCAAAGGAAAGAATGAATCACTTTTTCTATATCTATAGGAAATAGGCTATTTTGTGGTTCCTGGAGATTTAAAATGAGTAGTGCCAATCTCAAAATATTTTAGCATATTATAACCATCACTGTCTTAGTAAAATTATTAGGAAATGGTCTAGGGCAATTTATGTTCATTCAGAGTCTTGGTGACGGTTGGAGAGCTTGGCAAAAGTATTCTCCAGCAAAAACTGAATAAAAATGTTATTTTTCCTATCCCTAGAATATATATGTTAATATATCGCTTTTCAGTCAATGGGAGGAAATTGCAAGGGATTACAAAATCAGGAGGAGTGAGAATTGTGGATATTTCAAATCTCATCTACTCTGCTCAGGGCCCTTTGGGCAGTGATCTTATTCTTCCACCAAAGGCCAGTTGGTGGTCCCTGTCTCTCCACAATAGCTCCCCTGGAAGTCCCTGTACTTCTTGCCCTTGCTCCTTCAGAGCAAGGTGTATTCAGGGCTTTCTTCTGTTACTCGTCCTTGAGTCCTTAGGTAACCCTTCAGTGTCCCTTATTCCTATCCAAACTCTTAAAATAATCCCTTTAAACACCCTCTTCAATTACTCCTTCAGGAAATTATTCATCCATTTCCTGCCAAGAACATCATAATACACATTATGTTTTCAGGTTCTATATATGGCACTGTGGAAAAGCACTGAAGCCTAGAAAAAAAGATTAAAACCTCTAGGCTAGGAATATTAAGTACTATTTCTTTAAAAAAAAACAAAAATATCATATAATAAAACTAAAAGTGACCAATAATGTTATCAAATACTCAAACTCAGAATGTTGCTTGACAACAAGATAATTTGGTCATTTAAGAACCATCCAATACTTTTGTGATGCGCTACATGCAAAAAAGTGGCGTGAAGAAGAAAAGGATATTTTCTACAAGAATACATTATTCATACATCTTGTAATATAACTCGAGATTTGGGAGTTGGGTATCTTGACCTTCAGCTACCTAACCAAAGGATTGTTATTTTCATTGCTTCTTTTAAGAAAAGTGTTATCACTATCTTTCCATTTGACATGAAAAGCTATCACTCTAGGTCAATGCCTATAACAGAAGATAATAAATTATGAATCTGAATTTTATTGCCAAGGCTAATAGTGATCATTGTTAAACTAAAAATTTTAAAAATGCATTTCACTTATCAGCACTCAAACTAGAGACAACAATCCCATCATGATCTGAAAACTGAAATGTGAGATTTAAGTTGAATACAAACTAATCAGTGAGTATTCTCTACAAAATACCTACTGAAAAATTAAATAATATATTATAGTTCCTCTCCATGGTATATATTTTAGAGGTTTTTTTTTTTTTCCCAACAGAATGATAGGCACTAGTTAGAATTTCAACAGTATGAGAAATAAAACCAATTTTCAGGTACTGATTAAACACACATATATTGTTATTTAACTTTTCTAACTTAATTGAAATTGAGCAGATGATATATAATTTCATTAAAAACAAAGATTTATGAATTTCCTCCAAATTTATAGCTGAATAATTTAGCTAGAATTTTCAAATCAATCTCGTAGGGATCCTATTATAATTCTACTATTAGAGACTGAGACTATATAATTTAAAATTAATTTGGTTATCCTAATAAATTAATTGATTTGCTGAAACATATGATAAATTAAGTATATCTATTAATAAATCAAAAAATTTGGCATTGGGGGTGCTTGAGTGGCTCGTTGGTTAAGCATCCAACTCTTGATTTCAGTTCAGGTCATGATTTCAGTGTCATGAGATGAAGCCTGCATTGAGTTCCACTTTCACTGGGGAGTCTGCTTCTCTTTCTCTCTTTTTCCCTCTTCTTCTGCCCCTCCTCTACTTGTATTCTCTCATGCTCTCTCTCTAAAATAAATAAATAAATCTTGAAAAAAATGGCATTTTAAAGAGGTAGTTTAATTTGTGTGTTCCAGGTTACTTGACTAGAAAGGAATAAATGTCTACTGTGAGAATTCAAAGCCCAGGTTGGACAGGTGGCTGAGACTCACTATATCCATACAGCCATAACACATGCCATTTCTTTTAGAAACAAACTTCCATAGGTGTTTAAAGTTTAGATACACATTTTAGTAAATGTTCATAATAGTTTTTTTAATGTTATTTCATTTATACCAACTATTTTTTTCTAGAATCACTATAAAGAAAATTTTCACATAACACTGAATCAGAAATACCTGAGCCTGGGAAACTCAAACAATCATCTAGAGCTATCAATTTCAACCTATTTAATTATCTTAACATTTAATTTTTTGAAAAATGATAGAAGGCATTAAATAGTTTTATTAGAAACCTGAATTTTCATTTTAAATCGTTGATATGCCCATATGACATGATTGCTAAATATAATAAATATTGGCATATATAAACGAAAATAATCCAACATTCTTATAACTTTATCTAGCTGGATCCTCCTTATACAACAGCAGTTTGATCACTGCCACCATCCATTATATGTTTACACACACACACCACACATACCATCCCATGGTATGGTCTGTTAACATACCATGTTTAATAATCAGACTTTTATGTTAATCCATCTTCTCTTTCAACTTCTACATACATTTAATATCCTCCCCCAAAATATATTATAAATTTGGTTAGCTAATTATGAAACATAAAGGATAACTTTTATTTGAAATGTATTTCTTGGGGTGTCTGGGTGGTTTACTTGGTTAAACATCTGCCTTTAGCTCAGGTGATAATCCCAGGGTCCTGGGATTGAGCAGCGCATTGGGCTCCCTGCTCAGCAGAGAGTTTCTTTCTCCCTCTTCCTCTGCCCTCCACCTACGCCCCAGCTCATGCTCTCTCTCAAAAAATAAAATCTTTTAAAAAAAGAAATGCATTTCTCAATGAGATAGATGAAGGGGTTTTGCCTCTTTTTTAAATTGCTCTAAGAATGAGATAGGTCTCAGCATCAATTCTCTCTAATTTCATATATTGTTCTGAAAGTTTAGAAAATTATTTATGTAAATAAGTGTCTTAGAATAGGAGTATCCATAGCAATATAACCTTATTTTTAAATTCTTCTTAGTTTATATATAAAACTGTTTAGTAATATCTGATTGCTGATGAATCATTTAGCTATTATTTCAATATTATTATTTTTTAATTTTTTATTTGAGAGAGAGAGAGCATGAGCAGGGAGCAAAGCAGAGGGAGAAGGATAAGGAGACTCCCACTGAGCAAGGAGCCCATTGTGGGGCTTAATCCCAGGACCCTGGGATCATGATCTGAGCCAAAGGCAGATCTTTAACCAACTGAGCCACCCAGGCACCCCTATTGTTTCAATATTATTAAAAACAAAGATTTTAAAGCATTATATTTGCATAATATTTGTTACCTAGTCATTAGAGTACTTTTCTTCATATTCTAGGAAACATTCAATAGTTTTTACAAAGAATTATAAAATAATTATTAATTGTACATTTACTATTTTATTTAGAAACACTTATTTGCCCCAATATACCCAGAATCAGTGGAGACAATACAAGTATTGTTAATTTGCTGTTATTGATAAAATATTTGTATCTTTTCATGAGCTTTTAAAAAATATTTTATTTGTTTATTTGAGGGAGAGAGAGAGAGAGAGAGAGCACATGCACGAGGGTGAGGGACAGAGAGAGAGGAAGGAGGGAGAGGGAAAGAATCTCAATCAGACTCCAGGCTGAGCATGGAGCTCAGTGTGGGGCTTGATTTCACAACCACGAGATCACAATCTGAGTTAAAATCAACAGTTGGATGCTCAACCAACTGAGCCACCCAAGTGCCCCTTTTACAAGCTTTAAATACATTTTCTGTAAAACTTTAAGACTGAAGATTTTCCTCATTCAGTTTATGTATTAGTGCAGACTTTGAAAAGATTAGTTGAAAATACCAATCTCTTGTCCTCTGAGTCTCCAGAACTTTTTACACTCTCTGTCAATGCTCCATAATAAAAGTTGGGAGGCATGAGGAATATGCCCATCTAATTTAAAGTAGAAGGATGCTCATGAAAAGGAGAGTGGGAATGCAGAATGAGCATGATGCCTTTGGCAACAAGAGTATTTCCAGGCAGATCAGTTTTAAGAAATTGTGCTAAGGTAAAAAAAAAAAAAAAAAAGTTTGTCCAGTGATCCTTAAAGCAATACATGCCTCTGCACCCTTGGAGATTAGAACATTCTAAGCTTGCTCCTCCCCGGTCCCTGACCAACTGGACAAGCCATTCATCTTTGCCCATCCAAAACAGATGACCAAGTACACTGCCTGAATCTCTGCCCATTAGGAAAATTTCCCTTTACCTTTCTTTCAGGACCACCTCTGAATGAGACTTTACTCAGAAGCAATTTCTGGTGTTTACTAATATACTGAGACAACATCTCTGTGAACCATTACATTAGAACCACCATTGGATGGATAGGTGTGCCTGTCCATCATTAGATCAACACAAGGACTCCATTTATTACCTAATCCTTATTTGCCCCCACCATTTATCCCCTAATAGAAGGCTCATGAATACTTTGTTTCCACAGAGGTCAAGGTCAGCTCATGTCTTATATACTATAGCCCTCAAAATATGTGTGTGTTTTACTTTCCTCAGCATACTGTTATATGGTTAAAAGATCATAGAGCTCTATAGAGAAAGATGGAGTACTTACTTCCACATACACTTGCTGAGGTAATGTAAGATGCAACATAAATCCACTCACATCTCTCCGTCTTACTGCCTCCACTTATTATCAGGTTTTTCCCAATCCAATCTCAGCCCAGTAAATACCTCCATGCTTTAGCACTGCCTCTTCTCCATTCTGGCCCCTGTATCCCACTATGGTGTCCTTGACAAAATAGAAAATCTTCTAAAACTATGAATCATAAAATCCTTCATTGGTTTCCCATTATCCTGAAAAAATAATCAAGATTCCTAGCACTATGTCCTAAAACTTTCATAACTTACCTTTCCCATAGCCTTGGTTCTGACTTACCATTCATTCTCTACTCTCTATGCAGGTTCAATGTTTTCTGAGTCCTCAATCAAGGACTCATTATTAAGGCCTTAGATATTGACCCTTTTACCTGAACTTTTCCCTGTTTCTCCTTTTTCAGTAATTTACAGTCAGAAACCCTCTCCTTATCCACACAGCACACTATACGTTTTCTCTCTCATCCTATGCTATAATTTGTATGAATGTAGAGATGTGTCAACCATATTAATATTTCCTCAGCAGCTTATAGCACAGAACTTAACCAGGAGTGTCCTATTATTTCATTTAGGAATTGAAATAGTGAATGCATTAATCAATATAATCATTTGTATTAATTGTATGGCAGAGGAATTTATCAGTTGTTTTTAGTTTTCACAACCAAGTACAATTTTTCTTCTCAAAATTGTCATTTCTGTCTTCTCAGCTGTCTAATAATATTTTGCAACAGGGAGGAAAACTACTCCAAATTAATCCCTTTAAGCATACCCTAAAATATTTAGAGCTCTAAGCCATTTTAGCCATGATAGCTCTAGCTTTCTAAGAATATAGCTTATGCTGCTACACTAAATATTTTATCCCTGGAAAAACATAAAATGGAAAGTACAAATGTCTGTTTCCCTTGACTATAAACAAAGATTTTCAGTAAACCTTTTGCCTTCTTTATTCAATATTTTTCTAGACATTTGTCAGAGTTCGATATTTTACAGCATCTTTGTACTTGAGAGAGTGAGTGATCTAACATTAAATCAATGATTTTTATGGCTGTAAATAAAAGAATGATTTAATGGATAAAATCCTCAATTATTTTTTTAATGTCTCCATCTTACTCCATAAAATATTACTACATGTTAAAATAATTAACATGATAAAATTGTAAAATGTTCATTGACTCTAATTTAGAATAATAGTGAAGATCTGATCCTAAAAATTACATCTTAGGAGTAATTATTATTATTGTTTATTAGTAATTTCTTAATAGTAAATTGCTATGATTCACAGTAAAATGTATTCCCATTTATTATCTTCAAAGACTTAAATCCTACATGATGGGTAATTTTACTTATGTTTATTCTCATCAATTTGCAGAGTTAGCAGCTTAAAAGATGTAGGACATAAGTGAATGTGTTTCTATTATCTATTTAAATGTATGCAAGTATGCCCAAATGTCAGCTAATCCTTAAATTCATAAATATCCACAAACCTCAAGTCATCTTTACCATCATGGTTTAGAGATATGAAGATTACAGAAATTCTACTTATTTTTCCTTACATTTGATTAGAGTAACAAACATGTTTGTGGATACTATTCTGGACTTTGGTTTCCAGAAAACATAAAAGTTGTATTAGTTGATAAGGACCTAGCTTTTACTATGAAAGGAATGAGTGGCCATTGGAATATTTTGAGCAGAAAAGTGACAAAACCTTACTTACATTCTGAATCTTGTAGAAGAAAGGCAAAGTCCACAGGATCTATTAAGGATCTATTGTAACGAATCAATTAAGACACATTAGTGGTGTGAACCACGGTGCCATAGTGGAAGTTTTGAGGAGTGATGACATTCTGAAAATAGTATGAAGGTAGATAGTCCAGGATTTGTTGCTGGTTCAATTGTGGGGTGGAAGAAAAGGAAGTGCGATAAAGATAATTCCAAAATATTCTCCTAGAACAAATGGAGGAACAAATGTGCTATAAATACAATGGGTAAGATAGATAGTGGGAAAAGAGTAGTAATTAATAAGGATCTTTGGGGATCCCTGGGTGGCTCAACAGTTTAGTGCCTGCCTTCTGCCCAGGGTATGACCCTGGAGTCCCAGGGTCGAGTCCCAGGGTCGAGTCCCAGGATCGAGTCCTGCATTGGGCTCCCTGGGTGGAGCCTGCTTCTTCCTCTGCCTGTGTCTCTGCCCCTCTCTCTCTCTCTCATGAATAAATAAGTAAAATCTTAAAAAAAATAAGGATCTTTTTTTCACTACGTGAAATTTAAAATATCTATACAACATCCAATTGCAGAGTCATGTAGATATATATTTATTGGGAAGTCAGAGCTGAGGATATAAATGTAAAGAACTATTACACATGGGGAAGGCTATGCCCTGTAAATTCATCCCCAAAGTGTCACTCAAAATTTATTTTTATTCATTAACCCTCATTTATTCATGCATCCATAGGTCCATTTAGGGATGAAAATGCCATTACCTTAACTCAGGCCTTGTAATTTCTGATTTTTTTTTTAATTTCTGTTTTAAAATGACAGATTCTTTCCCATTCTTCATATTTTTGATCTTGGGGAATCCAACTTAACATCCAGCAATTGCCATTTTTTATCTTTTTTTTTTATTTTTAAGATTTCATTGATCTATTCATGAGAGATACACAGAGAGAGGCAGAGGACATAGGCAGAGGGAGAAGCAGGCTTCCTGTAGGGAGCTTAATGCGGGACTCAATCCCAGGACCCCGGGATCATGACCTGAACCAAAGGCAGATGCTCAATCACTGAACCACCCACCATATTTATCTTTCTAAAGTAGAAATTTAACTGTCCTATCTGGAGCCTTTAAAATCATTCATTAGTTTTCTATAGTACTTGATGGAACTTAGAAGTCTCTGGAAATTCAAAGTGCTTTTCAGCCTGAATATATATTAAAATAAAATGGTATTAACGTTATCACTACCCATGATTACAGTTCAATATATAGCAAGCCAATCTGATGGAGGATCTAGACCCCAGATGTATTTAAAGTTCCTGAGTGCTGCTGCTGACCAAAAGCCATAGTTGAGGTCCGCTGTCTGAGGCTTGCTTAAAAGGCTATTCATAGTTTGGTCCCCATGTTGTAGGGTTCACAAATCACTACTCAGTTCCTCAAATACTCTGTTCTTGACAAGCTCCCTCATTCTCTCTCTCTCTCTCTCTCTCCCTCTCCCTCACACACGCGCACACACACACACACAACACACACTCACTTCCATCTTTCTAGAAAATCTCCTTCCCTGTTTTCACCAACCTAATTCTTTTCTACCAGGGCTCATCTATTCCTTTCCTCTCACCAGTCCTGCCTACTGCATTCCCTCTCACCCTTAAACCACTGCAGACCTGTTGTAGGCATTTCTCCTATCTGTAAGTTCTTTATGTCTGGTATTTAAACTACCTGGTTTGTAACTTAGCACACAAGCCATAGGAAACTAATACAATGCTCAAAACTTTATGAAATTGGCTAATTTTTTATCAATAAAATGAAGTTCTATACGATTTCTTATACATCATTTACATCATATAAATCATTTGCAGAACCAGGAATTACAAGCATACCTATAAGCTCAGTTTTCCAACATCTAATTAAGTTTGTTGCTCTTTTTTTTTTTTCAAAAAAATGCAGCATATTATTGCCATTAATGAACCTTATATAAAGTAGATGCCATGACCTATGTGTTACAGCTGGTCTTTATATAGATGAGGCTGACACAGAGTCATCATTGCTGTGTTGCTGCCTTTATCTTTGGTTTTCAAGTATGCCTGAAAATAAAAATCAAGCTTAGTTTTAACTTGTCTCCTCCCTTTGATCTTCTGTTCAGAGCTTGCATGACTTTTCCTGACTCCTTCTGATAGTAATTTTTATCACATGACGGTCCTAACATGCATCATGTTAAAGCATGTGATTTCAAATAGGGACCCAAACTGCAAAACCAATAAAGATGAAATATAGGCAGTATTTTTAATGGACTGAGATTCAGAAATCCTTTGGGTGGAGGTAAAGGTGACTTAACAATAGTCTGGAAATGACCTATAAATCTATATGTATTCAATTGTATGAAATTCTGAAAAGTCATAATCTGTGACAGCTTAATTTCTATTTACTTTGCATTTTCCTAAAAAAATGTTTCTTAAGACAAAATGTTATGGAAGAAATCAAACTAGTCTCAAAGGTGAGTCTCAAATCTATAGAAGGAAATGCCTATAAAATTTATTATATATCACTTTCCTGTGTCTTCTAATCTCTGCAGAGCCATTCCATCTGCTATGACGTGCACACAATTTCCATAGTACCAGAATGGCAATAAATACTGCTGGAAAATCTGTTTTCTCACCAACTCATTGAGACCCTTTCATGATTTATGTTCAACCTGGAGCCCACCAAGGAGTGACAACAATAAAAATCCAGCTCAGAGTAATGGAGTCACTAGGCCATGCTTTCCTTCACATCCTCTCGGAATGAAGAATATGAGACTTGCCAGGTAAAAATCTAGAACAGGATTTTTCTCCAAGTCTTTCTGCTGTATCCTCCAAATATATGCCATTACTGAGCTATTTAGAGGATAACTTTTTCCAGGAGATCCTTTTAGTTCATGGTCATTTCATGATTTGGTATGTAGCTTTTTTTTTTTTTTTTTTATGGTAATGGCACAAACTGGTACTCTGCATCTTACTCTGTTCAGTACACATTTTAGAGCAATATTTCTGAGAGATCCCTAGTCCTTACATAGTCACAGATATCACATGAAACTATTTTATTTTATTGAAATGAGGATAAAACATATTGCTTTAAGTACTCTGAACAGATATGTGTTCCTTTTCATGTGCAAATTTCTAGTTAATTTGACTGTTTCTGAATTGTTTTCAATGAGCTATTTTTTCTTTTTCCTTTTAACCGGGAGCTTATCCAGTCAACTTAATTGCTGTGGATTCTAACACTGTCACCTTCTCAAAGCCCTGCAATTAACACAAGGAATGTGTGAAATGCTCACACACACACACACACACACTCACAAAGTAAAACCATCTCTTAAGCATATCAATGTTCTCATAATCTGCATTTTAAAATATCTTTGCACACATATCTAACCTTCAATAGCTAAGTATTTAACTAGTATAATTGGTTTTCATCACTAGATATGGGTAGTATTTACAACACAACATATATTGTATCTCACATTCGTTAAGGGAAAATTTTATAAATAAAACAGAATAGCACTTTAAGCACTAGAAAAAGAAGATTTAGAACACTTTCATTCTTTATCTCTTCAGTGGCATATAACACTTTATTGTTTTCAAATAGCCTTTGATACATTTCTCTATACTTTTTAAACAGCTATATGGAGGGGATGTTAGTGTGTTATCTCTGCTAGCTATTAACAGGAGAGAGGTGTGTAGGGCAAAACCTCTTTGCCCTATGAGCATATAATATATAAATTAACTAAAATGTAGGGGAAAATTGCAAAACAAAATATTAGCCATATTTTTGGATACAAAGAAAATGTGGTAAATTATGTTTAAAAAGTGGATGGTAAAAAAAAATAAAAAATAAAAATAAAAAGTGGATGGTAACCCAATCAGTACTCAGGTGAAATGTTATGGTTTCCAATATTTAATTTAGAAAAAATAAATGGATAGTAAAATAAGTAGATATTTTGATTAAATAAAAAATAAGATTTAATCCTATTTCTCAAATATGAGAGCATAAGCATAAAATGGTTAAATGGTGAAAGCTACACAAAATTCACTGATAGTCACCAATAAAAGGTGGTAAAGGTAAAGCTTCAATAATGTATTTTTAAGAAATTAGTACTTAACTGGTGTTGGATACTGCTAACACCACTTTTATGTATGGTTTTATATAATCCTCAAAATATCTCTTGAGGTAACTGCTATTATTACTTCCATTTTACAGAGGAGTACACTGAAGCAGAGAAGTTAAGTAACTTACTATAAGAATTACAATCCTGGGATCCCTGGGTGGCGCAGCGGTTTGGCGCCTGCCTTTGGCCCAGGGCGCGATCCTGGAGACCCAGGATCGAATCCCACATCGGGCTCCTGGTGCATGGAGCCTGCTTCTCCCTTTGCCTGTATCTCTGCCCCTTTCTCTCTCTCTCTCTCTCTCTCTCTGTGACTATCATAAATAAATAAAAATTAAAAAAAAAAAAAGAATTACAATCCTACTCAAACCAATGAGAAAATATAAGGAAGGTTTCATTCTAGTAGATGAAACTATATTTTAAATCACTGAAAAAACATGATAGAATGTAGAAATGTATCCCATTATTATATGATGATTTTATATAAGACGTTATATGGGATTAAATAATAATAGATAATTTTACATAAGATATTATATGGGATTAAATAATAGCTTATTAAATAATAATAGCTTAAATAGTACAGATAAAATTGGCTTCCCAGAGGAAAATAAAGTGAAATTCTAACTTCAGAGCATATATCAAAGTAAATTCAAGGTAGAATATGATAAAAGTAAAATACTTCCAAGTGTACAGAATGTTTATACAGCAAGAAAGAAAATTCGAAATTTACAGATTTGTGGATATAAGCAGTAAATATTTATTTCAGTTTTATGGAAGATACTATATTCAACATCAAATGGCAAATTTATACCAGGTAAAAATGTAATGTATGAGCAAAGTTGTAGACAAATGGTTTACTATTTGTAATATATATATATATATATATACACACACACACACACATATATATATAATTACATATAAAAATATATAAAAAGGTGCAAAACTTTTATATCTATATGAAGTCTATATGTATATATAGACTTCAATAAGCTGATAAGAATAAGACAGAAATAAGGAAGAGAAGAGGCAACTGGGTGGCTCAGACGGTTGAGTATTTGACTCTTGGTTTTGGCTCAGGTTATGATTACAGTCATAAAATTGAGTCCTGCATTGAGCTCCCCAGTCAGAGGAGAGTCTGCTTGAGATTATCACCCTCTCCACCCTCCCCCCACTCTCTCGTGCACATGCATGCACTCTCTTTCCTAAATAAATAAATAAATAAATAAATAAATAAATAAATAAATCTCTAAAAAGAAAAAAAGAAGAAAGAGAAGGAAGAGAAATTTTTAATAAAATAAGAAAAACTAGAAGTAAAGGATAGTGTCAATCAGAAAACAGGTAAATCAGAGGGTTCATAAAACAAGGAAATAATCTGACTAGTAATCCATAACATACAGATTCAAGGAAAAGTGTAAGTGATCATTTCTACCCCTTGTATTTGGATAGTAGGATAGGAGGGGTGGAAATAGAAGAACCCAACAGGAGAAAAGAAAAACTGTCTTATAAACTGATGATAAAAGTATGAATAGCTGTCATGCTTGTAAAGTAATCAGGCATAGTTTTATCGAAGTGATAATTCATGTTAGATTTGCTTTATAAATCCCACTTTGGAAATATATTTCATAGAAAAAAATCACTTGTACATGACTACATACACCTGGTTATGATGGAAACATCTCAGTAAGGATGCCTGGATCCTGTTGTGGAACAGAGTATATCTGTTAAATGTCTAACATTTTTTGTCCAAAATGTCTATGTAATGGCACGTAAAGTAGCTGGAATAAAAAGTGCAGCTACCAGTAGAATTTAATGAAGTAAATGCAAACCATCTGTGAGAGTCTTAAAATCTTTTGGAAACCATTTTATTGAAAATAACAGATGGTCAACTATAAGGCAATATTGAATATTAAATAATTTTGAAAGAAAGAAGGTAACACTCAAAATTTTACTCTATAGAATTGTTTCAAGACTTCAGTAAGGGTATTTACTTCAATAAGAAATCAAAAGGCTCTTGGTCATTCCCTATAGAATAGCAAGAGCTATGTTTGATTCATGAGGCAAAACCTGGCATATGCCATCACACTATATTTTGGACTGTTTAATTTCATAATTGCTTCTTCATCACATTTATTTTATCTGTTGTATTGTCTAAATGATCCTTTAACAAGATTTCCAGATTGATAGCCTTAAATGTGCCCACATTAATTATCTGATGACCGGTTAGTAAGTGTCTTATTTAAAGCATTTTTATAAAAAATAGCAATATGGACACTTATTATGAGCTTGGAATTGTAAACACTTTACATATATAACATTTAATTCCCTTAGCAATCCTTTGAAATATATACTGTAGCATGGTTCCAGTTTTACAGAGGAGAGTAAAGCCACAGAGAACCTGGCCAGATCATTCAGCTACTAAATGTTACAGTGGTATTTGAATCTAGAAAATTGCTCTGATACCTACTTAACCTCTAAACCACATATTCATCTTCAGAAACCGAATTATACCTTGTTAAAATTCATTGCAATATATATTCCAATACATAATACTGCACATATCACTGAGGAATTTTAACAAATGTTTAAAGATATTGTTGAATAATCCAACATCTCAATGGTAGGGGCATTTTATGATTTAGGTGACTGCAGAAAGGATTTACAAAACTCATATGGATTCAAGTCCTTTTTCTGCAACATAGTACTTGTGAGATGTTAAGAAGGATGCAAAACTTTTCTAAGCCTTAGTTTTCTATCCAAAGGGAAATTGAGTAATATCCATACCATAGAATTCTTGTGAGGATTAAATGAATTAGTAGACAAGAAAACACCTTCTAAACAAACCTACCACATAATGATTTAAAGAAAAGCTGTGATTAATATAGAGCTCTTGTGCAACACACAAACATCTTAATGTTATTATGGTGTATTTGTCACATTTTAGGACAAATACTGATTATTATTAACTAATGTTCCTACTGATACTGATTATTATTAACTAATGTTCCTACTCTATCTTGGTTTCCTTGTTTTTACACAATGTCTATTTTCTGTTTTAGGATCCTGAACAAGACATCATGTTTTCATGTCTCTTGACTGTAACAGTTTCTCAAAATTCCCTTGTCCCTGAGGACCTTGACAATCTTGAGGAGTAGCAATCAGGCATTTTGCAGAATGCACCTCAATTAGAACTCATCTGGTTTGCCTCCTGATTATATTGGCATAATGGGGTTTGGAGAAGATAACAAGGAGGAAAGTACAAATCTCTGCATCATACTGAGGGAACATACAGGCAATCAACATGACCACCCTGTTGATGTTAAACTCTCTCATCTGACTGAGGTAGTATTGGTCATATTTCTTCACTATAAAATTACTCTATTTTTTCCTCCCTTCCTACACCATATTCCTTGGAAGGAGGTCACCAGGCACAGCCCACATTTAAGGAATTAGAGGTATTCCTCTACCTTCCTAACAAAGGAACATCTATACAAATTCTTTGGACTTCTTCATGGAATTCCTTGGACAACTGCATAGAAGATTTGCTTACTCTTTCTCATTTATTTATTTATTCAATCATCTACTTATATCAGTATGGACTCATGAATCTTTATTTCATACTTTGAGTTGTCATTCAATACTGCTTCCTCAGTTTTTCTAGCTTTCCCCATAGGAAGACCTTTCAGTTGGCTCTTGTATTTTTTCGGCATGCCCCCATCATTAATCAGCCTTAACTTTAAACAGACAATTTATCAACTTGCATTAAAGTTTTAAATGTAAGATTTCCATACATTTTACTAGTTTGGTTTACCTTTGCTTTTTTTAAGATTTTATTTATTTATTCATGAGAGGCAGAGACACAGGCAGAGGGAGAAGCAGGCTCCTTGCGAGGAGCCCAACGTGGGACTCGATCCCAGGACCTCAGGATCAGGACCTGAGCTGAAGGCAGATGCTCAACCACTGAGCCACCTAGGTGCCCCTGCTTTACTTTTATTATTCTTAAAGGAATTTAATATTGTGTGGTCTGGAGAAGGGTTGTTAAATTATGTGTCTTAGTATGTATGAATTAACTCTAACCAATACTTTGATTACAGGAACAAATAATTATTTAAATTCAATGTTGGTGAAAAACTTCTATGTAAAATATGTAAATTTTTATGTGAAAAACAACGAATAAAATACACCAATTCAAAAAACACAGTATAATAACTTAGAGATACTTAACTATAGTACATATAATATGTAATCCTGTAGCTTAAATTTTTCTGATAATCTAATATTATTGGCATTTAACATTTCTTTTTTTCTGATTTGTTAATTTGGTTGAAAGTAAAATGAAACATTCAGGGTGATTGAAAATAAGAAGAGGGACATTTTAAGAAAATAAATGCATCTATACAAATGGAAAATTCCCAGATGTCTTAACTTTAAATCAATATTGATTTATTCCAAGCGAAAACTATGTCAATTTAACATGGACCTGTAAAATGATGAAATAATACAGATATATTTTAATGAGAAGGCAAAGAAGTCCTTTATAAGAGTGATTAAAGTGATTTTTACACTTCTAACCCTTTTTAGAATAAGATGCATTCCCCTCAAAAAAAGCTCATGCATAAATATCTTCTTATCCATGATATATAATATAATCTTGAAAACTCAAAGTAAACTGTAAATTACCAAATTAGGCAACTTCATTTTTTATTTTCTTTGTTATTACTATATTTTATTTTATATTTACAATTTTTGCATCTACCTATTTTATAACGTTATTTAACATTCAAAATTTAATGACACAGAGATATCATGATCTAGCCACTACAGTGTAGCTATTAGCTTGTTGGGTAAATTCTATGGTTGATTCATTTTACTTTTGCAGCTAAAAAAGCTTCAAGCTGAGCAGAGAGGCATCTGATTGGGTCATCATCTCTGTTGGAAGCTTCTCTCTTGTGTTAGTCTTGACTTTTATGACCTCAAAACAAAGTGCTAATATTTTACAATTAATAATAACAAAAGGAGAGAAAAACTGAAAATGGAATATATGACTGAGCCATTCATTTTAAACCATGACTTCTTTAATTCATTCAAATCTTTAGAAATGATAGATTTGCTTAATGAACCACTGGCAATATGTAAAAGACAGGAAAATCTGAGCTTCTGCTATAGAATTATTGAGCATATATAGTAGCAGTAATATTTTAAAGCAAAAGGAAATTTCAGTGTTGAGGAGCCTTTAAATGTTAACAATGCCTTTTTGCTTCAGACTTTTATAGCAGAATATCAAAACTCTGCCTAACATAATTAAATTCATGTTTTTGAATCCATATTATTAAATATATTTTTTAAATTGCATAGCCTGAGAAACTGTATTTTAGATCTTTTATACTTATAAAAATAATCTCAATATATTCTACCCAATTAAGTGTGTGTATTTTGTGTAAGTTAGATATTGTCAAAATAAGCCAAAGATTTAATTTTATACTTAGTATTATATATTAAACATTCTTTCTAATCATCTATTGTGTAATTACACAGACATCTATCAATCAATATTTATGCCAATAGCCACATAAAATTCTTTACATATGACTTTGTAGCCACATAAAATTCTTTACATATAACTTTGTAATTCTTTACATATAACTTTCTTTGAGTAATTTTTAAGTATAGATTCCCAAAGTATAGATTCCCATAGAAAAAGAAGGCAGTTGTTAGTTAAAATATTGTGTATAGTTCTGATTTTCAAATATATTATCAAAATATACTAGAAAAGGTTCTTACCAATTTACATACTATCATCACGAGTAAGGAGAAAGTTCAGTTACACATTTTCACATTATTTACTATCTACTAATCTAACAGATAGGAATAGTACTTTACAAAATTAAAGATCATCTACTTTTGGCTATGATGTATTTGCTTGTGAAAGATTAATGTCCCTTTGGAAACAACTAAAAAGTAGAAAACAAAAGAAAAGTAGAAAAGTAGAAAAAAGTAGAAAACAAAGAAATTTTCTTATAAAAGAATCAAATAAAGAAATAAATAATCAAATGGGATACACTGAGCTATTTAGTTCACCAGGATTTTAGATATCTTAATCCTAGAACAATCATGAGAGAATGCAAAGTGGTAATGCTTTTCTGGCAGGAGGTAATATTCTCATTGAGAATCTCCACTGTTTTCTGGACAAAATAGTTGGCATTCATTCAAAAAAAACAAAGCATGCCAATACAAGACCATATGAGGGGAAATTAAGGAAAGAAACCCTGATATTAGGAAATGACCCATGGGGTTCTACATAATTGGCTTTGTTATCTGGCAAACTTCTTAAAAAACAAGGCTCATCATCAATAAGAATGACAAGACTAGAGAAATAGAAGACAGGTGAAGAGAAAATAACCAAATTGCAGTGCTTAAGGGAAAATAAAAGATGATTTTTTTTTTTTTTTAGGAAACATGAAATTTAAGAAGGAAAGGAGAAAAGTAATAGAAAATTACTAATATTTGAAGAAACAATGTCTGAGAATTTACAAAATTGATTAAGAGACATCAAATAACAAATGCAGAAATGCCCCAAATCCTAAGCTGTATAAATACAAAGAAAACTAAAATAAGGAGCATCACAGTATAACTGCTGGAAGTGAAAACACAAAAAGAAATTCTGAAAAGTACTCTCAGAATTTGCCATCAGCAACAAAGTCCTTAAAGGGAGCAAGTTATCACTGACAAGCTAACTAACAGGAATTTCTATGAGGTTTTGCTAAGAAGAAAAAGCATAAAAACCACCCCTTTTTTATAAAACAAACTATCACTGAAAGGTCCATACATATGATATGCATATTTGTCTATACAAGTTTACATAAACAGAGAAAAAATATGGAAAAATGCACCCTAGTGTATTAATATAGGAGATATGTGAGGATGGTTTTTCTGTACAGAATAGATGAAAAACAAGGAGAACAGAGCCAATAAAAAGGGAGAGGGGAATGTATTTGCAGAAAAAAAGTGTACTTGTTAAATTTAGTATTTTATGTAAATATTTCTGGATGTAGGTATGAATACATTAAAAAGTAAAATAATCTCTACTAAATCTGGAATTTATCTACTTCAAGGATTTTGGTAGCATATTTTTTTCTAAAAGTGCCTAATATTGCCACAGATACTAGCTAAATAACAAATGCGCCCCCCTCCCCCCACATGGATTCAGGTAATGGACTGAAATCTTACATGTTGTAGCATTTATTTCTTGTCTTTATATGTAAGAAAATACCTAATTGGCCTTACAATGATCTGAAGTTTTTATTGCTAATATATTACCTAGAAAAATCTTTATATTTCTAGTTGTGAATTTCTAAAGTATTTGAGTTTTATCATATTTATTGTTTTATTATTGTAGTATTGGCTTTATTACAAAAATGGAACCATTGGTCACTCTCTCAGCACTTTATATGAGTTAAATGAATTTGCAAATTAAAGCAGTCTGACAATTTGAAATAATTTCTTCTTAAGATATTTAGCTTGGATACTTGTTTGATAAATTTCATGAGACATATATAAGTCTTTCTTACAGTTTATTTTTAATAAGTTTTATGGAGACCTGGTGGTGAATTACAGTAATATATATTTCCAAAGAAAAACATTCATAGTTGTCTAGATTTCTCAACTGAATGCTTATATTATTTAACTAAATATTTACTTCCTAGTTTTAATTTCCCATATACCTATCGCTCTTTTCCCATTATTATCTTTGTGATTTCAAAATAGTCAATTTTTCAATATTCTGACAAGCAGCTGACAAGTATATTCTCTATTTTGGAGGTGGATCACTTTATTACATCTATGAATTGTGCCCTAGGATAAGACATTTAAAGCCTTTTATTCTTGTAGTATGTCATCCTATTTCTCCTGTAGTTTCTATGATTTTTTGATTCATAGTTTTATTTTTTTTTACTTCATGAAATAAATGCTGGATCTTTGTTTTAGATTGCATGCTTATCAGTATAAAGTCGTTGGTTTCTCTGTTGTTTCGTGGTCATACAATGTCTTCTGCTTGTTGTTTGTCCATTTGCTTGACAAAAGTCTCCTAATCCTTGTACTTCCAAATTATTTATTAGCTTTTTTAAAGATCCATCATATTGGGAAGAACAAATGTTGGATTTTTCCTATCACGTAATCAACAACTTACTCTCACTGTGGGTTTTTTTTGGGCAAGGGTTGATTTTATCACATTTTCATAATTTGATTTGTCATCTTATTCCATGTTTCATCTATTAATTTCAATGCATAAATTCACTGTTTGCTCTTAGTGTTTGTTTTATTTACATTGTACTTAAATGATATGACAGATTCATACACAATATTTGCTTTTATATTTGTCAAATGTTGGTATTATTTGGTATACTTAAACTTCCATTACTTGAATTATGATCTTTGAATTGCATGCAAGACTAGTCATAACAGTATTCTTCATAGGAGGCATTCAACAAATGTGTGATGATGTGCTTTCTCCTTTACCTTAGTGGTACTTAGACATATGTAATAAATTGATCTAATAAATATGTCAGGGAACGTCACTAAAAAGAAATAGTAAGTTGCAATTTACAACTATATAATATTTTAAAATTTAAGGGTAATAGATGAAAAGATAACGTAAAGGAGAGAAGAGTTTTATAAACAAAAATACGGATTTGAGTTTGTTCAGTCTGGGAGAAGGTAGGCCATTTAGACTCCTCTTATTGTCTTCCTAGTGTCGTCTAATTACTCTAATTGACTCAAAGTTATTAGTTTTCTCTTCTTGATTTGCTTAAGGCATGTTCTTTTTATTGCTGAATGAATTTTAATATAACTACTAAATACTAATGTTTCCTTCTCTACCTGATAGCATTCCCAAGTTAATTCAAAAATGACTACTGAGGTTTTATTGGATTTCTGCTAAATTATTTTCCTTTTCATAATTGCATTGTTTTGTCTGTCATATCCTGAATTTCTCCTGAGTATATAACTTCATATCTTTCTTTTACATTTTGATATTTTTTTTCATTTTAGGCAAATTGTTGATGGATATAGAGAGAAAATAAAGATAGGTCTTGGCTATAACCAAACAAGAATAAATATTAATATTTTTTTAAAAAAGAATAACTATCAATACAATGATTACATTTATGTTTATGTTTCTTCAAAAAGAATTAAATGAATTATTGATTAAAATCATATAATATGATTTAAAGACAATTCTATTTATTAAAGATGTCTACAGCCATACCACCCTGAATGCACCCGATCTCGTCTATTTATTAAAGATTTATTTAGTTTACTATAAGATTAAAATAAACATGTCGGCAAAGTTCAATGTTATATGCAACAATAAGCACTGTGAACATTATACCATTTTTTTTGAGTGTTACTTTTGCTATCGTTTTAAGTCATTTGTTTGGTTTTCCATTTGTACCTAGCTGCTAGCTCTTAATCCAGCACATGCCATAATGAATAGGAGGATTGATGAATCAGTAAATTATTCAATTAAAGTGTTGTTATACTGTTATTTAGAAAATCATATTTTATAACAAATTATGTTGAAAGTATAGTAAAAACTCTTTTTTGAATTATCTATTTGAGGAGACACAATACTCATACAAAAGAATAATCATTATAATACTATGGTTAAATGCCAGAAATCATACAACTCATAACTGCCATGATATATTAGAAAATTAGATCTTCACCGAGACTGCAGATGTCAAGGGCTCAGCTTTGGTGATAGGTATCTCATAGGTAAATGAGAAGGCTAATGAAGATGATTGACACCAACCAAGGCATGCATGGAATATTTTACAAGATAGTTTGGTACAATAATGAATGCACTAGTATTAATAGACAAGATTGTTGGAAATATAGAAGACAAATCAACATAGGTCCTACATATTGAGCTAAAACCGTTGAACTTTAATTTGTGGTTAATAACACAGCGATTTATATTATTGGATTGTGGGGGAATACATGATCTATGTTAGCCTTAGAAATTCAATTCTGTCAATATGGTGTAAGAGAATGTGTAAAGGGAACAAAGGCCAAGGAGACAAATTAGGAAGCTAATTCAATATCAAAACGTTACATAAACTCTACCAAGGAAGGAAATGTTTCATTGTGATGCTTATATCCCCGGAGTCAACAAAACTTCCTAGTGCTCAGTAAATATATGTTGAATGAATGTATATGTTAAAAAGAGATGAAACTTTATATTTTAGTTGTGTCACTATGTGACCCTTGCCAAGTTATAAATGTGTGTTTCGCATTATGGCCTATTCTCAAAATGGTCTTATGTAGGTAATAAAATGACATATAAATTTAATAATCCCTTTTATTGTTATTATAATTCCCACACAGGTAAAAAAATTGGCTTTCTAACACATTGACTTTGATGGTAGAATAGATCATCTCAGTTAAAATGTCCTGGAGGAGGTTAAATTGTGTAAGATTAATGTGTGAGAATAGATATGAGATGTTCCAGTGAGAATGGAGATGAAAATTTAGAAATCATTTTCATAAAGTCAAAAATAAAAAAATACGAAAGTGATTATTATTTTTATTTCTTAGAAGTATCAATTAGGCCCAAAAACAAAAGCAAAAGCAAAACTGAACAATTTCTTGTTCTTTTCAATTCTAAGACCTATTACCAGGTTTTGGTGGTAGTTCAGTTTTCCCAAGTTGATGTCCCAACTGAAAAAAACTAATTTTGCTAAATTAGTTCCCTAATAATGGTTTATTAGAAAATGGCTTCTGGAATATTTGATTAATGAATAGCATATTTTAATTATCCCTAACATGACTTAATTCACAGATGTACAAGATATTTGTAAACACAGAGGTTAGTGTTTTATATATATATATATATGTACACACACACATAGTTTTTTCTAAAGTACTGTTTACTATGTGCAATGAATATAAAGGAAAAGATAGAACTGTGATTTATTCCTCTTTTAATCTACCTTTTTATGCCCCAAGGGAGAAATTACTTTGATTCAAACTTTCTTCCTTCAGTAAGATAAGACTGGTAACAAGTGTATTGCCAATTAATTAACCCTTTTGGTTGAAGACTCAGGTATTATTACCTAATTGCTTTTGGTCGACTGACTTGTTTTTAGGTCATTGCACACTGAGGGTTAAGTCATCATCTGAAGCAGTTACCAGTGCATCTCAGCTCCCCACCCAGCCCTCTGAAAACCTTCTAGATTTGGCCATCACACAAGAGTGGCCTTCCTTTTGGTCTCTCACTACCAGAAGCCTTCAGAACAGAGACAAGAAGCTCCTTTTATTGGCCAATCTACATGGCAGAGCTGGGCATTTCTCAATACCGATAACATCATCAAATGTTACAGAATCACCTTAAAACAGTACACATTTTAAACAAAAATATATTTAGTATCTGAATATTGTCGTGGTTGGTGTTTCTTTGTAAAAGAAAGTAGGGGTCCCGTATCTGAAATGATCCAAAACACAAACCCACTATTGCTTTAGATTTCCTTTTTATCAGAGTCCAATCCAAATGTTAATGGAATAATAGTTTTTAAATATGGTTTGTATGATTAACATCAGTGTACAATTATTTTCCTTTAAAAAAGATATTTATTCCGCAGAAGTGAATTCAGTGTGTTCTTCATGTAATTTCATTCCTTGGCCATTGTGTGTTTGGCATTGTCCGTGCATCAGTGTGTCTCTGTATGTGTGCTACCTAAAGCAATTGCCTTAATTAAGATTGTGGTGACTTTGGGAGGGCAATTTAGAACTGTTCTAATATTATCATATGCAGCTGCCTAAAGAATTTGACCAACATGGGTTTTAGGCTTCTATCATATAGTTAAATATTTTATATGCCCCTTGTTGATGACACAAAGTGATATGAAGAACTTTCATTTGATCCTATGAATGATGAAGAGTTTCTGGTTTTCCTGAGAATTTAGATAAGATCTAAGAATATTTGCCAAGATGTGCCTTGTAAATAAATCAATTCTTTTTACAACACAAGCTCTTTAGACAGATGGTCATTTAGAATTCAGTGTTTCACTGGGAAAAAGAAAGAACAGAAGAGGAAAGGATAAAATAGCATGTTAGTACATATCTTATGCCACACTAAACTCATTGTAAAAACACAACTGGTCATAATATTCCAGTGGAATGGAGAAATACACACACTCTTTTGTATGCATAATTGAAAAATATGAATGAATTCACATTTAACATATGAAAATTAAAACTCATCCATGTAATCTTGCACAATAGTTTAGTTATATTTATATTGTAATATTTTACCAGTAATAGAAAATGTTTCAAGGAGAGGCATATAGATAATCTGAGATATTCATTAAAATGAAGTAAATCAACATTCACAAATTATCCTGTTTAACATGAATTCTTAATTAAATTTTAGATCAGTGATCTTTGCATGTATTTATAAGTATGTATATATAGTCTCACCAAAAATATTCTATCACTGATTTTGAAATTCTCGAGAGGGAATAGTTTTTGTGACATTTAATTTTTTAAGAAACATTTTTGGAGCAGTTTGCAGTCCCCTGCAAAATTGAGAGAAAGACAGAGATTTCTTTTATATTCTCTGCTCCCACATATGCATGGCCCTCCTCCCCATTGTGAACATCCCCAACAAGCGTGGTACATTTGCTACAACTGATGAACCTACAATGACACATCATCATCACCCCAAATCCATAATTTACTTTAGGTTTCATTCTTCTGGTTAGATAACCATTGGGTTTGGACAAATGTATGATGCCATGCATCCTTCACTATAGCATCACTGGGGTTATTTTCACTGTTTTATTATTATCCTCTGTCCTCCACTAACCCCAGACTTTGAAAATCACTGATATTTTAACTGTCTCCATAGTTTTGGCTTATACAGAATAGTTGGAATCATATAGTACACAGCATTTTAGATCAACTTCATTCCTGAAGAATACGTATTTGAACTTCTTCCATGCCTTTTCATGGCTGGATTAGCTAATTTCTTTTTAATGCTAAGTAATAGTTCACTGTCTGGATGAACCATGGTGTATTTACCCTCTCACCTACTAAAAGACATCTTGGTTGCTCTCAAGATTTTGCAATTATAAATAAAGCTTCTGTGAACACCAGCATACAGGTGTTTGTGTGGACACAAGTTTTCAACTCTTTTGGGTAAACACTAAGGAGCGTGACTACTGGATCATATGGAAAGAATACATTTAGTTTTATACAAAACTGCAAATTGTCTTCCAAAGTGGCTGATTCTGCATTCTCACCAGCAGGGAATGAGAATTCTTTTGCTCTAGCACCTAACCAGCATTTGATGTTGTCAGTGTGCAGGATTTGGGGCACTAACAAGTAATGATGGCTCATTGCTATTTAAATGAAATTCAATTTTGATAATAAGTGATTTTTTGACTGCCTATTTTCTGAGCATTTTCATGTACACAAGTGTATTTAATTACTACAGATGTATATATATATATATTTTTTTTTCCATAGATAAGGGTATCTGGGACAATAACAAATCCCGCATGGCCACATATCTAGTGAAAGAATGAGACTGTACTGGATTCTAGGACTAAATATCTCCTTTAAAACTCATTTTCTGGGTTGCCTGGGTGGCTCAGCGTTTGAGCATCTGCCTTTGGCTCAGGTCATGATCCCAGATTCTGGGATCGAGTCCCACATCGAGCTCCCTGCATGGAGCCTGCTTCTCCCTCTGCCTGTGTCTCTCCCTCTCTCTCTGTGTCTTTCATGAATAAATAAATAAAATCTTAAAAACATTAAAAAAATAAAACTCATTTTCTGTGTGACTCTTTTTTGCAATGTTATAAATAAAAGCAGTGTATTGTGCTGGAGAACCTAAAATATTCCAGTGAATTTACTCAATTACTTAAACACGTAACTTAACACAAATATAATTACACATGAAGGGTTTTGCAGTGTAAGTTCAACCACAACTTTCCTGAAATTGTAAAAGTGAACTATTAGTCCTCATCGCTCCAAACTTTATACTTCTGACACCTTCTGTCAAAAATATAAACTAATTATAGAATACAAGGTAGGGGATATTAAGATGAATAAGTCTTTATCTCTCTCCTTTCCCTTGATGTCTTCTTTCCTTCTCAGATTTCTTATTCATATCCATAGTCTCAACAGAACTTGACCAAAAGACGTTGTCTCCTGTTATTCTTACTGGTGTACATTTGCCAATACAGGAACTCACATGGGGTCTATTCCAGAAAAATTGGGAATTAAAATCCGCGTCAAAAACCATTAGATTTATGGAGCAAACTAGGGGATATTTAAGTTAGAAATGAGAAGAAGGGAGTCTGGGTGGCTCAGTCAGTTAAGCATCTGCCTTTGACTCAGGTCAAGATCCTAGGGTCCAGAGATCAAGCCCCACATTGGACTTCCCGCTCATCAGGGAGTCTGTGTCTCCTCCCAGTGCCCCGTTCCCACTTGTGCTCTCTCATTCTTTCTCTCAAATAAATAAAATCTTAAAAGAAAAAAAAAATGGAGGGGGGGAGTAACAATCTCTTTTTACTCTGAATATCTTCCTGTTAGCTCAATGGAGTTCAGTTTTCCAACTTATACAAAGAAAGGTGAGTTCAACTTTATTTCTATAAAACAGTGAATTTTTCTATTCACAGTGAATGTGAATCATAAAGGGAAAAAAAGTTTTGTTTCTATTTTTAAAATAGCATTGTTTAATTAAAGAGGCTCACATCTATTTTCCTATTTCCTCGGTACACATGGTTTCATTATTCACATGCTGCCTTCCTATTTTATAGAACTGCTGAATCAATGATGGGACTACAATCATATCACAGCTACAGATCAAGTGACAAAGTGTTTGCTAAAATATGCATCTTTTTAATTGTTAATGAGGAAGAAAAGTTTTGTTATTTTTGTTGAATCAATTTGATCAGGTCAATTCTTTTGTCAAGAACACATGCACACCTATACACACACAACTGCCATGAACCCAAAGGGAGAATTGTAACCTCAATTTTACTCCAAGGTCTTAAACTTGGGTTTTTGGTGGCACTTTAAATTTTATACCCCAAATCATGAGCTTTAATAAAACAATCAAGAGTCATGGATTTTGTCATTAGTGTTGTTACAATAAAGATTTTATCACATAATGTGTCTGACCTCTCAGACATCTGTGTCCTCCCCACTGCACGACATTAGCACTTCAGCCATGACAGCCAGTAGAGATGCTCAATGTCCCACTCAACTCCCTAAATGTAGTCCGCAAAGCGCTATTTTATCTGAAAATTAGACAACATGCTTTGCTATCAAGAAAATAGTCCATTCTATACATCTAAACATCCTGGTCATAGGATAAGGACAGAGTACAAGGGATGGTATTGGTTTTAAATTCTACCCTGAGACTTACTTGTCTGATGGGGGTGGTCAGAATGCATGCAATGAAGTTGCTGGCTGCTCACCTAGAAATGTGTCCAGTGCAAGAAGGGTCAAAGCATTTTATGAAATTTATGGAAATGAAAGTCACCACTGACTTGCATTTCTGGATTGCATATCTGATAGACTCAGAGAAGAAATTTATTCACCTAATTGTGCATGAAATACATATTTGTGACTACAGAGGCCATTTACTCTTGATCTTATTATTGTGTTCTGTGATTCCCAGTCTGCCTGCCTGCTTGTTATAAAATTTGAATGTCTTAATACACATAAAGTCTTTCATGCATCAAGATACTTTTTAGGTAGAACAATATGGAATAGTATCATTTTCTCCTTATTCACTGAACAAGCAGGGAGTAAAAGTTCTTTTTACAAAGTGTGGAAGGCAGATTATCACCTGCCCCACCTGCCCTAGAGAGGTAAGTCCTGTTCTCAAGCAGCGGTGAGTACATTACATTGTACTAAGAAAGAGGAATTGCCCACGTGAGTACGAGCAAAGACTCTGAGATGAGAAGTGGAGTCTGAATTATCCAGGTGGGCCCAACTTAATCACATTTATAGAATCTGTCCCTGCTGAGGTCTGGTCAGAGGTAGGTCTTACTCTGAAAGAAGAGTCAGAGAAAGGCAGTGTTGCTGGCTTCCAAAGAAGTGAGTCATGACTCAAAGAGTATCTCAGGCCCCTGGAAGCTGGAAAAGGCAAGGAAACAGATTCTTTCCCAGCTGCTCCAGAAACCAGTCCTGTTGATACCGTGATTGTAAGACTGTGAACCCTGCTAGACTTCTGATCAATGGCAACGTCAGAATAAATTTGTGTTTTTTAGGCTACCAAATATCATAATTTACTATGGCAGCGACAGAAAATGAACACACACAGATTTTATTAACAAATGCAAAGAGAAACATGACTTATTAGGCTAGCAACAAGTAGGTAGGACTGAAATTCCCCTTTCTTTCCTGTGCCCAGATTTGCTCATGCTTGCGTTCCTGGGAATAACCCACCCCAAGAGAGCCTGGTCTTTCTGGTGTTTCCTAGCGTGTGCCCTCCAGCTCAACTAGGGCTTTCCCGAGAAACTAGGGTGCTCTGATTCAGCTTGCTCTGAGGGAGCCAAACAAATCTACAAACCACATTGACGAAAGCACAGATGGGATCAAGAGATACGTTTTTGTGTGTCTGTGTCAGGGAACCCTACTCTTCTTCTTTCCTCTATTTTTCCCATTTTCTCATCCTCTTATATTTTCTTTTCCTTTTTCTCCCTTCAGCTCACCTGGCTTATTCTTTGGCAGAATTGTACCGAGTCAGATCTATAAGAATCTCTGCTTCCAGCCTTCCCGCTGTCTTCACTAAAGCTGCGAGAGACAAGGACCTGTCCCAGGGAAGTCGTTGGGGGTTGCCATTCAGTCCTGGAAGCCGATCCTGCATCTGTAAGCCCCCCGACTGCTGTCTGCCTGCCCCTGTCAGCCTCCTCTCCATTTTCAACCAACCAACCTTTCTGGATCTTTGAAAACCAGGGATCTTTCTTTTCCTGGTCACGAAGCTGTTAGCACTTGGGTCTCTCCCTGCAGCTGCTGGCTGGAGTCTTCCTGGGACATCTGCTCCAGCAGTGGCTCAAGGGCAGTACTGCAAGCTCTTTTGATTGCTCATCTCCAGAAGCAATCTTAAAGAAATGCATCTGTGGATTCCCTCTGAGGATGAATTCCTTTGCTTGGGTTTTAATTCATTTCACTAGTTTGATGTTTCAGAGAGAATGAAATCCCCTTCTCCTGTAATTAAACCTGACATGAATTCTCAGCCTCCCACAACATATGTAGAGCACACAGGCTACAGAGTAAGAAAAATGGATGCTGAGAGCATTTCTAGCACATTGGTGTCACTGCTTAAAAAGATCATTTCTTATTTTTTATTTTTGTTTTTATTTATTTATTTTTTTAAAGATCGTTTCACTGAAGTCTCAGCCTGGGTGGTTTAACCACAGAAGGTAGGTCACGTTTTAAAATGGTCAAAGGGTGCAAACTTGTAGTTAGGGGATGGATACATTCTGGAGATCTCAGGCAAAGCACTATGGTCAGACTTAACAATACTGTAGTGGATACTCCAAAGCAGCTGAGAAACTAATCTTGAACGTTCTCACCACAAAAAGTAAATGATAATTATGTGATGAGATGAAGGTGTTAGCTAATGCTATCCTGGTAATCGTGCCGCAACGTAGGAACGCATCAAATCAACACTGAACTCCTTCAACTTACACAATGTCAATTATATCTCAATAAAAAAATTAAAATTAAAACTCAAAGCTAACTGCAAAATGATGGAAAATTAAGCCAGACTTGCTAGGGTTCATGATTCTCATCCCTAGAAGAACAGTAGGTAGAGTCAACACGTTCATCTCACAACAACCGTATTCCATGTCTTTCCATGGTATGGGTTAGCCTCTCATCTGCCAAAAGACTACAGAAAATGCATTCCTTCTCCCAGGTTTTCAGACCCATTCCCTCCTTTTCTACTTCACATTATGCAGATGGACCTCATCTTGGTGACCAAGTCCTACTCTGCCAAGAACCTGTCCTTCCTTGTCCATTCTTGGTGTCAACACACAAGCAAACTGGGGACCTGCCTCAAAAGGAGGCCATGGTAGGTAGGGGGTGGGGGGCAATGTATGGGTGGGAAGTGGGGTAGGTCTGCAGGGGGCAAATCTTTACCTTTGCCCTCCTTCTCTTCTTTTTGGCTGAGCCTGAACTTGACATGATATAGGTCAACAGGCAAAAAGCAGGCCTCTTCATTTGATCCCTGTTTTCCGTGGCACAGAAGTCCTCTGTAGGGATGAAGACCCACAGGAAGGGTGAACCCTGTGGCTTCCACACGAGGTTGAACAAGGAGAGGCAGCTGTGGAAGGTGATGAGGTTGTGCTGAGACCAGGGGGACATCAGAGGACGTGAACAAGGTCCATTGTCCCAGAACTCTCACCAATTCAACTGCTCGCCCTGGATGAGGAGAACGTAACCACCTCAGGCAGAGGAAGGGCAATTCCAGAATGGCAATTTCATCTTCATCTTTTAAAGGAAAGAAGGTCATACTGTTTTTCTTGCAGTTGTCGTTTTTTGAATGATTTAACTCCAAAATGTTCATATGCCAGAGTGGCAAGTTTTGGGATGGCATGTTCTGAATTCCCTCAAATCATTTCCTTTCTCTGGCCTAGGGGAGTTTGGGAGGGGCCAGCAGAGACAACCAGCTGTAGCCAGTCACTTCCTGCCCAGGGTGGCTTCATAGAGGTGGTTGCTGAGGCTGCCTGCAGGCCAACTCTGGAGCTACCCACTCAGCTTTCCTCACGACTGCTTTTAATTCCCTGATGCTCCCCAAGGTAAAGGACACAACCAGCCAACGCCCTTCACAGAACCAGCTGCCTTGTCAACCACACAGGGTCAGATGTGAGGGGGGCCTGAATAATGTTCTATGTGTAACTCTTGCTCCCTACTCCCTCATTTTATTTATTTTTTTTATTTTATTATTATTATTATTATTATTATTATTATTATTTAAAGATTTTATTTATTTACTCATGAGAAACACACACACACACACACAGAGAGAGGCAGAGACACAGGCAGAGGGAAAAGCAGGCTCCATGTAGGGAGCCTGACATGGGTCTCAATCCTGGAACTCCAGGATCACGTCCTGGGTTGAACGCTGGCACTAAACCACTGAGCCACTCAGGAATTCTCTACCCCCTCATTTTAAAAATCACTACTACTACTATTATTATTATTATTATTATTATTATTATTATTTGCTGTTTCCATCCTTCTGCTGTTCAAATGTTCTGGTATAGCTACCTTCTAAAATCTGTCCACATTGTCAAAATACTCACTGAAACACCCACAACAAGGAAACCTCCCTGCCTTTTTTCCACCTCACAGGATATAGTCCTCCTAGTATTTTATTAGGGTGCCTCTAGGTTCTAGGGGGTCACTTTGCCTTTGTCTGGCCCCCTACTTCCCTTTACATGTGGCACCAGTGGGACTATTTCAGGTTGACTCAAGCAGGACCAGAACTTGACCATACAAGTTGGGCAGAGTTTGGGGCTTGGTTTCACCGTTTTTCTCATGACACTTCTGTGAAGCTGTTTCAGCTTCTACCCTTACCTGGAGCTCCTTAGAGCTCTCTCGCACTGAATGTCACATTTCTAAAAATTTTCTTTTCTTTTTTTTTTTTTTTGCTTTTGCTTTATTTATGAGCTGTCATAGCAATTGTGATAACAATTAGATACATGAGAATCATAAATTGTTACTCTTATGACTGTAGGTTAGCTAGGTCTTGAGACTCAAGTAATACATATATTTCTTCATAACATTTTCCATCCCAAAGAATTAAATTTGAAAAGATTGTAAAGAAATGAAAAGTGACATAGTTCAGTACAAAACAGTGGCTATGTATAAATTTCCATAAAGCAGAAAAATATTAAAACATCCAGCAGTCAAAAATATGATTACTCTCTTATGGTATGAGGGGTAGAAATTTGAAATGACACATGATCTTTGGTTATATTGCAACTTCTATTGACTTTGCTACTATATCATGAACTATAAATAAGATACTTAGGCCTTAAAAAAGAAAAACATAGATTATTACATATGGCATTATTAATTCTTTTTTTTTGAGTTTTCACTTATGTAAATTATATCATTTTCATTGATAGGAATTTACAGAGGACTTACCATGCATTTATCTAAATATTGCTTGAGTCAAATATACTCTGTTTAAAGTAATGTCTCAATAACTGGATATTTTTGAAATGTTTTTAATACTAGGAAAAGACAGTCACAAAAGCAAAAAATAATGGCTACTATCCTTGAGGTTATAGCATTCTCATAGGGTGTCCCAGGGCATCAAGCTCATTTATCAACTATGAGTTAAAGAAGACAGCTTCCACTTCAGCCAAACCATCTTTCTTTGGTGTCACTGGGGTGCTATTCATCAGAAAAGAACCTTTTGAAAAAAAGTCTACAATCAACCTTGACCTAAGAGGTTTTTAGTAATGTAGGCATAGTAAAGAATATTTACAACTGCTTATAACTTTTTTTTATTGTTTTCTTTTACCTCATATGTCAAAAGTAAAATGAAATCATAATATGAAATACTTATAAAGCTATTAAAAAATAATAGGCTAATTCTGTATGCCTGGTATGGAAAGTAGACTATGTTATATTGCTGAATTTTTAAACACCAATTTGTGTAACAATATGTGTATTATGCCTCTATTTTTGTAAAAGGTATGTGTGTGTGTATATGTTATAGAAGGTCTGAAGAGATATGTGTCTATTAGTAGAGTTTACCTGTAGAGAGTTGATTTTATAATTTTATGTACTTTTCATTGTTCTAATTTTTTACAACAAATGTAGGCCTTTTGTAAAAAAATTAATACTGTAAGTAAAACATTACTTTTATTTCAAATGTAAGTTTACATAACAATAAATATTATTTTATTTATTAAATCTTACGTAAGGTGAGGAACCTATTTAGTATGTAAATTTCTCTACAAATACATCTATGGATCTTGTGTAGAATCCTTGGGAACATAGCAGTTTTTAGGGCAAGAACAGGTAAACACTCCAAGTGAGAATAATTCTCCCTGGGCGGGAAATATGCAATAGTGGAGATGGGAGACGATAATAGTCATGATATCAAGAGGAAATTTTAGTTAATTTGTCAGAATATACGGTAAAGGTATCACAGCATAGGCAGAAATAATGTACTATAAAATCATGCTAAAATGTTGAGAAATATTAAGTTGAGCACAGAGCTACCTCCCACATCATGCTGGTGGTCAAATTCTACTGCAAAGAGAAGACAAGGTTCAGAGCCAAGACTATTCATAAGCCACAAGCTCGCTTAGAACCAGTGGTAGAGAAGATAAATACATGTTGACTTAAATAGAATTTTACTGACAATGGCACTTTTGATGTTGAAAGGGCTGCAGAAAATGACCAAGGAAATGATCCTCTTTCATTTAAGATGATGCAGCAGGAAGTGGCACCTCTGAGAGACAGTGACCTCTAACCTGTTGTGACTCAGGTTCTTATATGGTGACAAAAAAGCTTTTGCACACACAGTAAAGCATGTTTACTTCCTGCACTTTCGGTTGGATCAACACCTCTACCTGTAGATTTACTGCAGAGATAAATAACCTCCTGATTATAGTACAGAAGGTGATGACACGGAAGGAAAAGGGCGAAAAAATCATAAATCTTTACCACGATACTGATCAGAACTTATAACTGTTACAGTATGTATTCATATGCACTATAATAATAACAGAGTAATATGAGATACAAGACTAAAAGAAATTATTGTTGAAGTCTTCTTTGACATATATGTATATCCATACCTATATCTACCTATACGTGTGTGGTCCATGAATGTGTGTGTGTGTGAAATCATATAATCACATGCAATCACTGTTCCTAACCAAGGGCAATCTTGTCCCTGTGAGGACATTTGGCGATACCTGGAAACACTTGGTTGACACAAGTAGCAGAAGAGTTAGTGGTAGCTAATGGGTGGAAGCCAGGAATACCAGTAAATAGTCTATGTTTTCTAGGACAATACCCACAACAACTACAAAATTATCCAGCCCCAAATGGTAGTAGTGCCAATATGAAGAAATTCTGACACACAGATGAACAAAAAATAACTGTACATATGAATATGACAATAAGGACCATGATAGACATCTAATATCAATGAGCAATTCACTTAGCTTCTCCAACTGCATTTTTATTTATGTCATGGCTTACTGTGTCATACATGTATTTGTGTTCATTGCATATTTTTGAAATATAGGCTCTCTTAGATTCAATATCCTTTCTCTCGTTCTGTTTTGTCTAGTTGGGGATTCATCATTTTAAATTTTTAAATTATGTTAATAATAAAAAATGCTTTCTGGAAAACTGACCTTAATGAATCCTAGACTCTCTGATTATGGATCTAGAAAGGACCTTCTAAATTACTTTACCTAAATCTCACATTTTAGTGTGTGCCAGTCATTGTCCTGACAAAAAAACACAATCCTGCGTAGAGGCCCAGAAGATGTTAACAGGATATTCACAGACATATAGTCAGGGTTAGGGAAACCACAACGGGATGTGAAGGCACCCAGAGATTAACGGTGAGAAGCCATTCCATCATATATGGGACAGGGCCTGGAAGGAAATTGTTTTATAGGGGCCCTGTGATTTCTGGATTCAAAAAAGAGGTACCACCCTACCGGAGTTGTCATGGAGAGAGATAGCAACCGCCAAACACAAAACAAAACAAACTTCAAAGCAGATATGGGGTTTGAAAGGGGACCCCTGTCTCCTGCTCTTTGATCACTTGTCAGCACTTCTCCTGGCATGAACCCAGTGGGAAACTACAGAAGGGTCAGGTAATGCAGTCATCAGGGTCAGACCTTTGTCAGAGGGCAACAGGAATAGATGGAAGAGTGTTAATTTGTTCGTGGTCAGAGACCCAGAAAGGGTATATCCTGCGCAAGAAGACAAATTTCACTAAGTTAGTCCTGTGACTAAGTGCAATTAAGATTGCTTTCCTGCAGAGGCACCTGGGTGGCTCGGTGGTTGAGTGTCTGCCTTGGGCTCAGGTCGTGATCCCGGGGTTCTGGGATCGAGGCTTACATCTCCCTCTGCCTACGTCTCTGCCTCTTTCTGTGTCTCTCATGAATAAATAAATAAATACTTTTTTAAAAAGATTGCTTCCCTGCAAACAATTAGAGATGTTAAAAGAATGTGAGCCCTGAGGGAATATAATACAAAGAAATCTTATCAGGCTTCATTACGCTGAATTAGAAATGTAGGCACAGTCAAAAAAGTCTGTTCTACAAATGTATTTGTAATAGAGTACAGGTGGCTCAAACTGCTTCATAAGGTCCAGTTATGAGTCAGTTATTGGTTGCTTGGAATTAGCCATGGTGGGAATATTTGTACCATGGGAACTGATAAATGCTACAATTCAGGGCTTGATTTACTTTTTGACTTATTGTTTAGATTCAAAATGATGGAGAAAACGTTAGGAAGGCAGGATACACTTAAAAATCAGTAGTGTCTATAGCTACTACATTGTGAATAGCACCACAAAGAAAAATGAGAGATTATTCTTCCAGCATTTAAAACTATTAGCCAATTCAGCCAAGAAGCAGTTCTTATTACTGATGAACAAGAGAAATCCAACAAATGGAGAGCTGAGGCTGAAGGCAGTTTCACTTTATGAGTAAAATTTGCATTCGGGGAAGGGAGAGTTTAATAGTTGATTCAATATCAGATTTAATAACAATAAATTTATTGAAAAAATTTCATGAAGTAGGATGTGACTGGATTTATCAAATCATAGTTGAATTGCAAACCGAGCTTGGCTGCTGTACAGACTAGGACTTGGCCAAAATCAACAAAAGTATACTGAGAGACTCCATCAGAGCATTTGAAATTTATAATAAAATTACTTTATATTTGATTATTTATCTAAATTTGTACTATGCACCCTTTATATCAGTAACACTTGTAATAAACTTATATATGCACATTTTTTTGAGAGAAGGTAATTATTACCTATACCTACCTATAGATCATGATGCAATTTCTATAGATATATTTTCTACAAATGACAGCACATTCCATATTATATTTTGATTATTGCTTGTTTCTTTGTTTTCACTCACAGCATTAGAAGTTTAGTAATCGTTTTCCTTCCAACTATAGCTTCTCTGCCCATCACAGCACCTGGGCCTTGGTACATACTCAACATATATTTGTTAAATAAATGGCAGAAAACTTGGAACATATTTATAAGGCAGTTCATATGGAGAGAATTCTATGAACAGGTTTGCAAATGTCATTCACTGTGTTCAGAGGTGGAGGGGAGAAAATACAGTTTAACAAGCTATCGCTTTTTAAGATGTCATTATTTTTTTCTTTGCACATCACTTTGGCTTAGGAAACCATGCAGCCTGGCGTGGCCCATTTGTCCCATCCAACCTCAAATGATGCTTAGAAAGCACTGTGCCTGATTGGTACTCCTGCCCTAACAGTAATATTCCATTAGAGATTTATGAACAATAACGGAGGGGAAAAAAGTCCCATTTTTTTCTTACATCATGACTATTCCTGAATATCCTAAAACTGCCAACTCTCTTGTTTTATTTAAAGTACAAAAGGCAGGCAGGCACACAGGTAAAGGATGAACTGTGAATTTCCATGACAGAAAATACTCAAAAATTTCAGAAGCTGCAGGGATTAAAAGATGTGGATAAATATTTATAAATGTGAACTCAAAAAAAAAAAAAACTATAGTCAACAGAATTCTTAAGAAGGATTTTCTGCTCTTTGTGTAGTCAGACTGCTCCTTAAACTTTAGATCTAAGAGTGAAAATCACTTTCATTCCGGCAGACTTCCTAGTTTACCTGTACTTTCTGGAAATACACATTACAGTATAGCCACCTTGGATTTTCAGCAAGTTTTCTCCTTACTAATGATATACTTTCTTTCAATCCAAGTTCTAGTCTATTTCTATTTCCAGCCTCATATGATAAAGAAGCTCAAAGATTAAAAATATAAATTGGTTTTAAGCATTAATATCTGCATGTCTCTATTTTTTTATCTGCATGTCTCTAACAGAATTGATAGTATCATTAATGTTTCCTGGTTTAAAACACATCATCTGTATTCTAAATAACTTATGCAATTAGTTTCCATGCTATTTAGGCCTCATAAACAGCATCCAAAGTTATGGGTTTGTTTTAGACACCTCATAGATACACCCAGAAATACTGTTTTACCAGCTATCTGAACCTTAGCCTGGGTGAGTTGACACATAAAATTAACCATCACAATAGATAAGACTTGACACATTTTCCCAGTAGAATTTCAGATTTGCTTCTGACCACTGAGTGGTATGTGCCTCCTACTTTTCATCTGTTCTCATGTGGGGCATTATTTTGGTTACCGTATTCTGGTTTGATCACTGCATGTTGTTGGACGCATAGCAGACAAGGCTTTTCCTAAACTGTGTGTGGCAGAGAAAGAGAAAAATAGTGCCTCACCTATTATAAGCATACAAATTCAATTTTATTTTATTTTTTTAACTTTTAATTAATTTATTTATTCATGAGAGACACAGGAAGAGATAGAGACATAGGCAGAGGGAGAAGCAAGCTCCCTACCAGGAGCCTGATATGGGACTCAATCCCAGTACCCTGGGATCACATCCTAAGCCAAAGGCAGATGCCCAACTGCTGAGCCCAGGCATCCTACAAGTTCAATTTTATAAACTAAGTTAATTGTTGGAAAAGATGTATCCACATCAGTTTTCAGTGTATTTTCCAGTGCTTTAAGTGTTGTCCTTAGGAGCAGCTGTTGTTTTTAATATATAGTACTTTAGATATCCTAGGATTTTTTGTGGCATTCTCCACATGTTGCTTTTCTGCAAAATAAATTCCCCATGTCAGCTTGAAAACAAAAGTTGGTGTGCGTGCATGTGGTGTGTGTGTGTGTGTGTGTGTGTGTGTGTGTGTGTAGACCTAGAACCTAAAGACAGAATTCAGTATTGTTAATTTCTTACAAATCCTCTCTAATGGGCTGATGTAGGAAAATCCTTTTGTTCTTGCTCTATCCCCTTCTTTTCAAGTCTAGATCATTCCTGTACTACGGGGTCGTTGGGTACATGTCTGTGGACATCACAGCCAACAATCCATGTTTGTTCCTTCCACTCACAGTTGCCACTTGGCCACCCTTTGGGTTTAGGGAGGGACACGCTGCTAGGACAGTAGGTTCTCAATAGTACAGACAAAGAAAGAGCTGTGTAAGCCCTTCCCTTATGGATATGTGCCCAAGGCCATCTGCATAGGGAATTCAAAGGTTCTAGCAACTGGAGAGTGTAATAGGAAGGGCATAGTTTCTGATCTTGTTTTTAAGGGTGCAGGCAGAGGAAGGTCAGAATGTGTTTCTCAAAAGAGTAGGATCCAGTGCAGTGGCCCTTTTAAACAAACCTAAGGGAATCTCTGATAAGGAAAGTTGTCTTTTTCACTCCAGATTAAACAACAACAACAACAACAAAAGAAAAAGAAGCTGCACAGCATAACATAATTTGGATTAGAGGAACCTGGGATTTCAGCTTCATGCCAGTTTTGCATGAAATTCTTGGAGAGTCTTGGGGAAAGATTTCAGTTTACATTGTGTGCAGATGAAAGTAATATTTGTGACAAATAAGTAAGGCTGTAGCAAATTGGATTATCGCTGCCAATTATTTGTCCCTCCTTATAATAAAATTGTATAACATTCCTCCACTTGTCATGTGTCTTGTTTGATCATCATGTAGGAAAAGCACATTAGGCCGCCTCTCTGATTTGCGGATTGGCAATGTGATATTCTTTGGCCATATCCTAAATACGGGACAACTCTTTCAGTCAGCGCTTTACAAAAAGAAAACATTTGGAGCCAAGCTGCGCCAACCACAGCAGAGCCAAGCAGAGCTGCAGCTGACCTGCCGCCTCTGATAACATTAGCAAAAAATAAATATGTGTTTGAGAGCCATTTAGATAATACATTTGCCATTAGCCACTGCTATCTAATATACCAAATTACAAAAGAGGCAACAGTTAAGGAGTACAATGAAGTTAAGTGCAATGAAATTGAATTAAACATATTGGTATAAATTCATAATTTAAAAGAATTTCACTGAGATGGTCTAGAAACAGATATTACATCAGTAGCAATGATGACTTCAAGAGCTCACGTTTTTGCTTCTGACATCATCCCCCCTGTGTTAGGGAACTGAGTCTGAAGAAACAGTTGAATTCTAATCCACAGCCTGAAAATATCAAGTTGACCCTGAGACAAGGAGGTACAAAAATAAAGCATCTTTTAATGTGAAACACAGGAAAGTACCTTTCAATGGTTAACAGAGTCTGCCAACCTGAAGGGAGTGCCACCAGAGAAGTTGTAACAAGAATAAAAACTCTAGTGTAATAAAAGTATTGAATCAAGAAAAATCTATAAATTCATAATGATATTCAAATACGAAAAAAAAAAACACTATAATATGTGAAGAAGATATTCAAACAACCTGCCATCTAAAGTAGGTAATTTGGAAGGAGTTTATACATTAGCGTCCTCTTTCCAGAAGGCAATGAGTTGGTGAGGATGTTGCTAAAAGAAAGCCTTTGTGCACTATTAATGGGAATGTAAATTGGTATAGCTGTTATGGAAAATGGAGGTTTAGAACAGTTTAGGGCTCCCCAGTTCTATTAAAAATAGAACTGCCAAATGACCCAGCAGTCTTACTTCAGCTTACAGATCTAAAAGAAACAAAGTCAAGATCTCCAAACTATATCTGCTCCTATGTTCATTGCAACATTATTCACAGTGGCCAAGATAAGGAAACAGCTTAAGTGTCCATCGCCTAAGTGTCCATCAATAGATAAATGGATAAAGAAAACGTGGTGTATAGACCTATATACATTGGAATATTCTTCAGCTTCTAAAAAGGAGACATCTCGATTTTTGACATATGGATGACAGTGGAAGGTATCCCACTAAGTGAAGCAAGCCAAGCACAGGAAGAAAAATACTTCATGAACTCAATTATATGTGGAATCTAAAACACAACACAACAAACAAAAAGCCTTCAACTCATAAAAGCAGAGAGTAGAATATTGGCTACTAGAGGCTGGGGATCAGGGTTAATAGGGAGATGTTGATCCAAGGGTACCAATTTTCAGTTATTCAGTATAATTAAGTTCTGTAATTCTGACGTGTGGCGTGATGACTACAGTTCATAATACTGTGAAATGTGCTATAAAGTCTTGAGTGTTCTCACCACACACACAACAAAGTGGTAACTATGCGAGTTACTGCATATGTTAAATGACTTGATTGTGGTACTCATTTTACAATCCATGCAAGTGCCACATTGTTCAACTTAAGTAGATATAATTGTTGTCAGTTAAACCTCAATAAAACTGGAGAAAAACCAGAAATATTTGGAAGGAGTTATTTAACAACAACAACAAAAACCAAAGGACCAAAACATACATCTTTGATAAATTAAGAAACTTGAGAAAAAACAAAGAAAATATAAGTACAACCTGGATAAACTATCACTTAAAATATATTTAAAGCACCGTTGAATTACTCTGCTGTACATGTGTAACTAATGCAGTATTGTATATCAATTATTCCTTAATTTAGAAAGAATATATTTAAATTAATTAGGAAAATTTGAGAAAGTCTGGGTATCAGATAAAAATTTACTGTGGTGAAAGGTGGAGAATATTACTTCTAGCAGAAGAATACATAAATAAAAGAAGAGGAACAATAGCATCTCATTTGTTGTTGACACTAGCAAGTGGTGGATAGAAGGGACAATAAATGACTCTGCTGTTTAAACTTCACCTGTTTGTTTTATTCTTATTTTCTGAAACAATCCAAAGTCATGGGAAAAAAATAAATAAATGAGTTGGTAAGCATAAAAGACTTTGTCCATGGAAGAGCTAAGGTTAGAACCTTAATTTCCACTGTGAGTTGCGTGTCCTTCCCTCTGTACCTCTCTCTATGTTAGCTCGTTTCTCATTTAAACTCCTCCAAAAATAATTATTAGAGTTTAAAAAGTCAAACAGCATGCATAGGGCATTTTAAGTTACAACATAAAGAGTGGAACAGTGACACTCTGTGTTAAAACAATCTGTTGTCATTGAAGTTGAGATATATCAATTAGGATTAACTAAAGTAACCTCTCCTAAGGTTGTAGTTTTCTGGAATGACTGCATTACACAATTCCTCTGCTTTGTTTCCTCAGGAGGTCTGTATTTCACAGTAAAGCTTTCCTCTTCTAGAGCTGTAGTTTATTTTCCAAAGAGCCTCAGGAAAATTAAATATAGTATGCCTATAATGACCTTAAGGGTGGAATAAAAACACAATCAATGAAAACCAAATGAGATTTCTGTTTGCAAACAACTTTCCTCACAGACCAACTGTACCTTTGCTAATTGATTGGTGAAATCCTGCTTGGCTTTGAGTTTCTTTTGTTTGAGTGCCTCTGTGTAAGTTTTATATCTAATTAGCAGATCTTCTGATGACCTTCTTATGCTTAACAATAAGTTCTTGATTAAACATTTTATCATTAACTGTTTTTCACTTACTAATATAGTTTTTATTATGGACACTAGGAAAATCTTTAATCCATTCACACATATGTTATGATTTCTTCACTAGCGTGTCTCCAAGATGGGATCGCTAATTAGGATTTCTGAGTATTTCTGAGATTACTTGAAGGCCTATTTTCAAGTTTTTCCTTCATATTAGAATTTGCTAATATAGCTAAGCAACTAATTAAGCTCTACTACTTTTACTGGCCCATTGATTTGCTTCAGGTGCTACTCAATAACATTCATTAAAGAAGCAATTTGATTGTATCTTTCAATCTCTTTATCTCACTGTCACTGTGATCCCTCTTTTCTTCCCACACATGTACAATGTGTCTAATTTTGTCCCATAAAATCCATTAATTCTGATACAAAAGTAGGAATTCAGTTAACAATTCCATGCTGAGATATTGAGTAGTATGGAACAAAATGGAGACTTCTTATCATGGATAGCTACCATATGCAAAGATGCCAAATGCCTCTGGAGATAGCAAATTCTCGGCAATGCTAAATTGGGGAAGATGATTGCATTGCTATTCTCTTTCTGTTCATGTATTTTAATAAGCTTAAAACACAAATCATGGGAATCAATACATATCTGTAAAGGCTCTTAAGATTCTGGGAGCCATATTAGATGGCTTCTCAGTATGAGACCAGATCTGTAAATGGCCTTCAGTATTCAAACCGATGGTGATGTCATGGTAGTGGTGTCAGGGATGATAGTATGATGGTGGTGACGGAGGAGTAATGGCCAGAGTGGTGGTTTTGGTGGCTAGACCATGTTAAATATTGTCTAGATTTAAAAGATTCAGCTCAAATACATTATTATTGGAGCTCTTCATAATTTTTAATCAAATAATCATTTACTTTTGAAATTCATGTAATATGTGATCTGTGGCTTGATTATAAGACCATATACAATGCCATGCATTACTTTACAGACTAGTCAAAAATATTATGATATGTATAATGCATGAATGAAAACTTCTTAGGTAATACTCATAATTGAATTACTGAAAGGGGTTTCCATAACTCGTTCAAGTCTCCAGCAGAATGAGATATGGGAAATGGGGAAAAAATAAGAAAATGAGTGATATCCATCAATTATCACTGCAACTTTTATTTACTGAAGTTGTCATTATTCTAAAGGAAATTAGATCTTGGATACATGAGAAAATGTTCTAGTAGTAACCTTATGTAGACAGTGTCAGAAAACAGACTACAATTCTATTTAGAAGAGTATGTTTTTCAAGATTGGGCAGGAATTCTTGGATTCATCAGTTCAACACTACTATCATTAAAACCATTCTGATCATTAATCTGATTGAACTTCTCTCAAAGACCTCAACTCTACAGCTATAAAGAATTACAAAAGAAACTAGGAAAATTTATTTTTACACTTTTATCGACAAAGTATTTTTGAAATTTCATTTCTTTATAACTAAGTGGAACTTTAGCAGTTCATTTATTTTACTATTATTAAAGTGTATTATTACAAATAATGAAATAATTTAAAAAGCTATTATCTTTTAATTGTAGGTTCCATTGAATTTACCTTAATGAACTTGTTGGGTATGTATATAAAAGCATAATCATTTTAGAGTAATATTAACTAGTAGGTGAATGGATAGATAGACAGGTGGGCGCATAGAAAGATAGATATGCACATAAATTTTATAACTTTTGTAGTAAATAAAAATACCTAATGTAAGTTAACAATGTATTTCATTTATTCATTCATTCAATAAGCCATATTAGAGAAACATTTTTTTCTATACTACTATAATGGTAAATAAATGACACATTAAAAAATATTAAACCTAATGATTTTATAATATAGAAGCTCGGGATCCCTGGGTGGCGCAGCGGTTTGGAGCCTGCCTTTGGCCCAGGGCGTGATCCTGGAGACCCGGGATCGAATCCCACATCGGGCTCCCGGTGCATGGAGCCTGCTTCTCCCTCTGCCTATGTCTCTGCTTCTCTTTCTCTCTCTGTGTGACTATCATAAATAAATAAAAAAATTTAAAAAAAAAATAATATAGAAGCTCAAAGTGTATTATGAATAAACATTTAGAAATCATAAATGACTTAAATACACTGGATGTTCATCTTATTTCACATAACAAATTAATTCAATTGTAGTGGATTTAGGGTACATTCACTAAAATTGAATTTTCTTTGTATTAAATGCGAAGTACTTTATCAATAAAATGCAATATGCAAGATTAAATGAACACAAATCTCCTTGGGGTGTGCAGAGTGCTGTTTGATGCTCATATACATAAAATAAACATATCACATTGAAAAAAGTGGTTAATAAACTATAACTTACATGTTTTGTATATGTATATATGTGTGTGGATATATATATATTCTTTCATATATATGTGCACACAGATAAATAAATATATATGAAAGATACATACAGATTTCTATTTGTGCACAGGATTGAAAACCCAGGTCCCTGCAATATCAATATAGTTTTGCCAGCAAAACAGTTAAACACAGATACAGCTTGTATCCACATATGCAATCCTTTGTAAGAAGGCATTTTGACAGGTACTGTTCTCAATATGAATTAAATAAATTTTAATAATTGAGATAATAAATATAATGATCAAACATTATAAAATATTTCAACTTCCTAGAAATCTAGGGACTCTGTCTAAGCCTGATTCTATTGTATGTATATAAACCATGAATGCAATTATCCAATGTGATGACTGTTACTAGGTGTATTCCATCGTCACAGATTTGAAAAATTCTTTTGATATTATGTAATTTTGTTAAAAAGAAACAACCATCTTGTTGAATCTTGCATTATTTCACTCTAAATAATTTCTTTTTTGTTTGTATTTAAAAACATTGACTTTCTATGTTAAGGAAGAAATAGACAATTGAAACACATATAAAGCTAAAAATGCTACCTAGAATTTGAATTAAAAAGAATGATCAAGGTTACCTGTCATAGGACATGTGATTTACTTTAGATTATTAGGGACACTGTTATCTTTCACACTCCTATTTTGCCACAGACATTAAAAATGTGTCTTTGCTAAGGATGGAAAAAGGAATATTTCAGGAATTTCCTTTTGGGAAGAGAAATGAGTTACTTCTCTCTTATTTTTGTACAAACACATAAGTTCTTTACGAATAGTTAAACCAGTCAGACATAAAAACTTTGTCCTGAAGTTAGAATAATAATGACTGCTAATTGTTATAGTTTTCTGTGATTTAGAGCATTGCTAACTTTACAGAGGCAACAATAAAGAGGCATAAAAGTATGATATATGTGTATTCCTATTGTTTTGTGGCCTCAAGGAGAACTCCTCAATTTTTAATGCTAGATATCCTAGATAAAATATAAATAAATAATTTGCTTAAATTTACAACATAAAAAGTAAAGAGTAGTATGGAGAAGTTTGTTTGAGAGTGTAAAAAATTCTGTTTGGTGGTAAATAATAGTTGAAAGAATATGAAATTGATTTAAAAATAAAATGGGAGTAGAAAAATAACTTTTACTCATAACAAGATCTGAAAATAAGTCAGAACTGAAAAGTGAATGGTAAAAAGTATATATAATATGCAGCCTTTTTTATTCATATCATAAAAGAAAGGAATATTCTGTAGCATATTGTTTGCTATATAACTTCTTTGTAAGTCTGTACTACTTTAAAAAGGAAGAGTGATAAGTCTATGAGGTATAAGATTTCGTGAAGTTACAGTATGTGTTCAGAATAATTCAAATAGTGACTTAAGCAATCATATTCAAATACAAGAGCTTTGTTTTGTTATATCATTTTTGTTTTGTTATATCATTATTTTGGGAAGGTTGAAACTTGGGATGTATAATTATATTATTAAGTGCAGTTAAAAATGAATTAATGGGGGTGTCTGGGTGGCACAGTTGGTTAAGCATTTGCCTTGGGCTCAGGTCTTGGTCTCAGTGTCCTGGGATCAAGTCCCATATCAGGCTCCCTGTTCAGTGGGGAGTCTGCTTCTCCCTTTTCCTCTGACAGCCCCCTGCTTGTGCTCTCTCTCTATATATCTTTATCTCATGAATAAATAAAATCTTTAAAAAAAAAGAAAATGATCTGATGTTGTTCAAAAAAATAATTAACATGCAACATTAGAATTTGAAGGAAATGCTTTGCTACACATTTTAAAATTTAATCCTTCTTTATAATGTCAAAGCAAAATCAAAGCATTCACTTTAAAAAGGAGTCATGTCATCTATAGAAAGCAACTACTTTAGAGTCATCTAGAGTTAAGTCTAGTCCTTTAATATTTTGAATGTTAAGTGATCTAATACTTCCTAATACTTGAGAACAAATACCAAAAATTTTTTGTTTAAGAAAACTTTTTTTTTAAAAAACACTTGTTTTTGCTTACCGTCTTTTTTTTTTTTTAATTATTTATTTATTTATGATAGGTACACAGCGAGAGAGAGAAAGGTAGAGACACAGGCAGAGGGAGAAGCAGGCTCCATGCACCGGGAGCCCGACGTGGGACTCGATCCCGGGTCTCCAGGATCGCGCCCTGGGCCAAAGGCAGGCGCCAAACCGCTGTGCCACCCAGGGATCCCGTGTTTAAGAAAACTTTTTATAGCAAAATTTGTGAAACTACATATAGCAACTGAGTTCCAGAAAGAAAGGAAGGAGGAAGAAAGGGAGAAAAAAGCCAATTTGAGAGACAGCTCATTCATGGAAGATAATAAAAGTATTTTTGTTGTTACATTTTGCTTCTTATATTCAATTTTTGGAAAAAATAATTTTCTTCAACATTATCTGCCTGCACTTTAAAAATACTCTGCCTATTTGTATCTCTCAATAACCCTGTAAAGTAGGTAGGACATGAGAAATTGAATGACTAATGTCTATACAAATGCATATAAGAGGTTCAGAGATAGACTAGTTCCTTTAATAGTAAATAATAGCAATATCAAAAGTCTGATGCGATTAAAAAATCATTTGCTTAAAGTGTAATTTTGCTAGTATTCGTCAAGTACCAAAGGATGTTTTGTTTGAAAAATGTAATGTGCTAACTCAAATGTAAAACTCACTCCAATATATATTTATGCAGATTATAAGATATTAATTTTGTATTAGAATAACACATTAACAAAAGCAAATGTTAATTCTAATAAATAAAACAACTGAAAAAGTTAAAATTGTACTTATTTTTTGTTTGATTTTTCTGGTTTGGGGCCATTTACAGAAAGGTCTCCTTTTTGCATCATTGAGCATGTTCTGTTAAGGGAAATAAAGACAGGAGGCAGATTTTCACTCGCTCCCATCGAGTTCTAAGAAGAATGTACAGAGAGTGAATATGAATGGAGGTATTAAGTAGTAAGTCATACTTAAATATCTCAGTTCAAATAGATGTTTTTACATTACTATATAACAACAAGATTGTAAACCACAAATTATATTTATCATGATCATATGCTAATACTTTTAAAATTCAGTCCCCAAAAGAAGTATATGTTGGGCAATAAAACACTTCTACTCTCAATTGCGTTTTCATCTACTCTGCAAAAGTGATGCCTAACAATGCAAGAATAACCTATGGGGAGAGAAAATAAAGAAGGAAAGAGAGAAAGAGAAAGAGAACAGATGGACACATACTCAGTTCCCACCTGAATCTTCAGATATGACACCCTACTTCATAAGGGGAGGAGAGAGAATGTTAAAGAATATTTCCTGATAATGTGTTGGTTTATTACTTTATGGTCTAGGTTTGAAATTTGAAGGGAAAGAATGATACCTCCGCTGAAAATGATATAAAACTACACATTTTGGAAGGATCAGGGAAAAATCTTTAAATCTAATGGTTAGCAATGTTTCAATACAAATTTCATTACCAAGTTTCCTACTTTGTATATTTAGCAAATACTATGAAGAGAAGGTGGTAATATGTAAGTGAATATCAGAGGACATTCTCACAGAAACCACTGCTCTTTGGTAAAACTTTTCATATTTACAAATAAGTCCAGAGACATTTAACTCTAATTATGAAATACATATATATATTCATACTGCTGTATTCCTTTTTATTGAAATATAATTGACATATCACATTATATTAGTTTCAGGTGTGCAACATAAGGATTTGATATTTCTAGTACTGCAAAATGATCACCACAGTAAATCTAGTTAACATCCATTATTATTCATTATTATCCTTAGACCACTCCATTATGTTGCACTTTTTCCAACATCTCCCCAATTTTGAAAATTATTTTACATTTGTAATCTCTCCATTCTCTGTTGCGCAGAGTATATTAAAAATAGGAGCAGATGATCTAAAAGCAATATCCAGACAGCATTTTTTCCAATGCATCCATCTTCAAATTTCAACAACTAATGCAATACATAAATCTTCCAGGAAAAAGAAGCAATATAAATTTAAAAATAAAAATAAAGTAGATATTACTCTTCCCTCCTCCAGATATTATCCCTGCTGACTATTTGAGTCAGCAGTGTTTAACTAGGGAAAGGTTTGTTCCGAAGGAAACTTTCGTCAACGTCTGCAGACTTTTGCGGTTATCACACCTGGTAGCAGCATTGCTACTGCCATTCAGTGCACAGAGGCCACACTTAGACACACATGGCAGCATTTGCAACAATGAATGGCGTGTCCCCAAATGTCAACAGACTCAAGATTGAGAAATCCAAGTGTAGATGAGGCAATGATGTAACAATAGAAGCTCCCCTGCTGTCACTCTATCTGAAATGCCAGCTTGATTGTTAACCAGGACCACCATGGACAATGCTAAATAGCTATTTAAAAATAGCTACATGCAGAAATTAGGCAGCAGTCAGATTTTCATGGTTGTTTGCACAATGCACACAGTGAGGATGTTTAATTCATCATTGGGGAACAAACTGAAATCTTTAAGATAAAACAATATCTGTGATTTGGTTCACTTATTTTTGCAAATAGAAAGCAATTTCAAATATAGGCAAATGCAAACCATATTTGTGTGGCTTTGAATACTTTTTCCTCAAAATATACTTTCAATATTGTGAAGGTCTATTTTGTAAACTAATTTGTAATTATTTCATATAAATTTTAAAAAATACATAGTTACAAAAACAATAAACAAAAACATCACTAGCTGAACATGGAAATGTGACTTTATGTTATGCTCCCTCTGTGTCCTATTTAACACAGTCAATCTTTTCATCAGCGTTACTAGTGTGTTTTTTTAAATACTCCTCTGCAAAGACATATTGAAAATCTAGTAATGACACTTCAAGACAGTAGGTCAGCATGGGAAAAAAGCTAACCCATGTGTAGATATAGGTATACGTATTATTTCACAACCTAGAAGAATAAGTTCAAAATCTGAGTATATTTTAAATATCAATAATCTAGCTGCCTTGCATTGTGAGAAAGCATCGTTTTTAAAAGAGTTATAGTTTTCTGATACGCTGTTTGGAAGCCAGTTAAAATAAATCCATTGGTAATTTAAACCATTACAGTTTTCAAATATCTATTAAATTAATAACTCATTGCTCAGAAAAAAAAAATTGTAAGAATTGTCCAGTTCCCATTTTTGTTGGTGTTAGATATTCTCACAAACAAAATGCTATTTAACAAAAGGATATTTAAAACTACTCATTGCTATTTCCTGCGTAGTGTCAAATCCACATTTTTCTTAAAAATATTTTATTTATTTATATGATAGAGAGCAAGAGAGAGAGCACAAACAGAGGGAAGGGCAGAGGACGAAGGAGAAGCAGACTCCTCTCTGAGCAGGGAGCCTGACATGGGGCTCCATCCCAGGACCCTGGGATCATGACCTGAGCCAAAGGCACCCAACTGAGCCACCAGGCACCCCTCAAATGCACAATTTAAAATAATCTGTTTATCAGCTTTAAAAGCCATACATCACAGTATGTGTAGTGTCCTGAAACGTGCACCAACAGCTCAGTATTGGCCAGACTGAATTCTGAGGACACTTCATCAAATAATTTTACCTTTAGTAAGAGATGGTGGCTCTATAAGAACATAATCTGCTTTAAATTATGCCAGACAGGATTTTCTTTTCTTTTTAAAGATTTACTTATTTGAGAGAGAGAGAGAGAGAGAGAGAGAGAGTCAGTACATGGGGAGAGGGAAGGAGCAGAGGGAGAGAGAAGTGCTAAACAGACTCTCCACCAAGTGCAGAGCCTGATGTGGGGCTCTATCTCAGAACCTAAGATCACGACCTAAGCCAATACTGAGAGTTAGATGCTTAACGAACTGTGCCACCCAGGTGCCCTTAGAAATGATTTTCAACTGATTTTCTGTTTAACAAATAATAAGAAAAAGTAATTATAGGGGATAGTTGAAATAATTAAGAAAAATTATAAGTATATACAATTCCCTCAAGATTCATGTAGATCTATTCTGATCCTTGTTCTAATAGCAGAATGCTTAAATTAGATGTTTCTAAGTTAGACTTAATTATACAAAGTTATATTTTTAGTATGATTTTAGTTGAATTTTAAATTAATTTTAGCATAATTTTATGATGCTTGGGAGTCTACTGGCAGCACCTGTTCCCGCTACATGCTGATATATAAATTTTTTACCATTTTGTACATCCACTGTTATTTAATAAAATTCTCATAGTAAAATTTAAAGTCTGACCCATTATTTATCCACCATTATGTTTGAATATTTTCTCTATTCATGGCAGGTAATGACATGAATCTCTGAGTTATGGGCTAATGGAATGAATGGAGTATTTGGCTTTCCTTCTTTACCCACCACCAAGATCGCACTCAAATATCATTGCTTAAGAACTCTTTTCCATTGCCCTCCAAAATTTTCCTGAATTCTCTATTTCTAAATGTAAGTACTAGATGAAAAACAACATTCATTTGAAGTATAAAAATGAGTGACTATGATGCTACTGTTAAACATCAGATATTAGTCTATTACTTGTATTATTATCATATACAAGAGCAGCATATATGTTTTAAAATTGAAAAGATAAATATTATAAAATGGTAGACATTTTATACAAATGGTATGCATGCTCTTTAACAGCATTCTAAGTGCAGAGAAATCTCAACATTTTTGGTTTCCTAAGACATGTTGACTAAAGAAAAAAAATGGCCCTTGAGAGCAATGTGAATTGACTAAAAGCAAGAAGTACAGATTGACTTATGGAGGGAACAAGATGAGCTAGATATTGATGTTTTCACCTAACATGGTAGCAGTGGGGTCAGAGAGCCACTTACGGCCAGTGAGCGAGAATCAGCAAGACCTCGAGTTCTTTGCCTGTCAAGGATGTTGCAGTGGGAAATGCCAAAATGTTTCCTGGATTCTGGTTATTACAACTGAAGAGATCATTTTTCCTTTAATTGCAAGTATCCATGAGAGTTAGGTTAAGCTTGGAGGAAATACCTGGATGTGCTACACTTAAGGTACTTATATCCAAGTAGAAATGAATTATTTGGGTCTGAAGTTGAACTGAAAGCTCTGAGCTTGGGATACACTTTAGACAGAATAACTGCCCATTATGTGGAGAGAATGGGTGAAATATGTGGCCTGTAGGACACTAACTGCACTTCCATAAGTATTTTAACTTTAATTATATGGTGTTTAATTTTTGTGTGTGTGTTGCTTTGTGGGTTTTTTGTTTGTTTGTTTGTTTTGGGCTGGTTGGCTGGCTCTGGGTTCAGATTCTATGCCCCGTATGAGAACATGCAGTTGCCCATCTTGGTTTTATGCATCATTGGAACTTCGGACATTGCCTGCTGCAGACACACAACTATCTTTTTAATAAACGAATGAGAAGAAAAATAATTGTGCACCAATAACTACTAACATTGTAAACTTTGGCAAAGAAACATTTATTTATCCTCCTGCTTCTTAGCAGAAAGTCTAGATTCCTTTCCTGAAGTGCTTTTCTCCCTGAACTATCTAAAGATTTAGGGTATTATTAAATCCAAAGGACTTAAGTCACCATCTGACAAGATACTAGTATGAACTGGCATCCAGGCAGCCCCTTGTTGATATTTTTCCTGCTCAGAGATTTGCTGTTATGGATTAGTCCTGAGCAATAACACGGATTCTTGTTCACATTTTGGTGGTGCACGTTTCTCAACCCACTGCTGTCTACTGTGGTTTTTCAAGAAAGATGACATCACTGCTTAAGCCTTTTTTCAGAGTGTATTCAAGGATGTGTGACCCCAGGTTTATAGGAGAAAAACAGAAATGCACACACCCAGCCACAGAACTGGTGGGATCCTAGGGTCTAGATTAAAGAAGGCATCAAGGTCTGCTGTCAAGTCAAAGCCTCAGAGCCAAGTTTCCTTTGTTCCATGTCAATTTTTTACAATGTATTAGTTTAAAAAAAAAGAGAGAATACAAAATAGACAGAATATTCTCTATCATTACCATCAGGGGTATTCCTATGAATCTATCCTATTAACAATCTACTTCTAAGGATGGCAACGTGCTCTCTTTCATCCTAAGAGAGTTTCTCTTGTTTTCTAAATCACTTTATCTTCTAAGGGAATAAAACCTCAGATAGGTCATTTACTTACATAAGATTTGAATAAAAAGAATATGAAGCATAGAATAAGAAGAAAACCTGAGTATATGATTGGGGAAAAATGTTTATGGAGAATTTCATATTTGAATGTCTTTGGATAGATTAGTTCAATTTTTACAGTTAGATATTAAAGAGATTTTTTTCCAAGTACAGTGGATATCACAGTAAAGATAATTCACAAGACATATTTGGAGAATAGATAAAATCATTATATTTTAGTTAGTACAAGTTAAGCAAAAGCCTATACTTTAAAACTGGGCTGGAAAAAAATAGATCAAAAGTAGATTGTAGATGGCTTAAATTCAATGCTGAAAGGTTTGTGTAGGCATTGACAAGTCTTTGGACATTTTGAGTTAGGAAATTTCATAAACGGTGTATTTAGACAGGAAGAAAAGCAAATTTGAAAGTGTGTTAGATATAGTAAGAATTTTCCAGTATCCCAGAAGGTAGTTAACCCTGTGCTAAAACAATGCAAGTGAAGAAATTCAAGGTAAGTATTGAGAAGTTTGGGTCAGCAGACTTGGAAAAAACATCTATGTAGACAGGGTGTGAGGATAATGTTTTTATTGGAGTAAATGTGGCTTTGAAAATGAAGAATGCTATTTAAAAATGACAGAAAATGTATAATGTGGGAGAAAAAGACTGAAGAGCAAAACAACAAACAAACATACAAACAAAAAGATTCTAGTGTTGATCATTGGTTATTCTCAAAGTATACCCTCATTACAAATTTCAGAAAGTTTACTTTTGAAATCTGAATGAAAATATTACAAAAAAAAAAAGACTATAGAGCTCACTGTATGTATTGCTGGATAAGTCTAAACCAGAATTTGGGCCATTAACAGCTTGATACTATAGAAATACCATAGGTAAATATTTCCACTGGCAACGTGAATTGAACCCTCACAGAAATCCAACACTTTGCAAAGTGTTTATTCAAAGCTATACTTACTGACAAAAACTTAAAAATGTTACTGAAAGATCCATCGGGTTTGTGTGGCATCAACTTCCAGAACAAATCACAAGTTTACAATACCGTCATCCTTAACAAGTCTTTAAGATTGTGGTTTTATAAACTGTGTAACTAAAACTTGTAAAGTTTTTAAACTTCCTTTTGTAAACATGAGACATAAATAATAAAATAGATCATATATAAATCCCTTTGTAGACTTAGTTAAGGTATAAGTAGTCAGACAGAATAAAATGTTCTTAACAGTTCTCCTCATCACAAAAATATTTGACCTCTAACTGTCAAGGTTTAATACAAATGTCAGAACATTAATAATACTTAAAGTAATAAAACAGCAAAATCACACAATATCTGCAGTGATTCCAAAATATTTTTATTTATTTTTATTTTTTATTTATTTATGATAGTCACACAGAGAGCGAGAGAGAGAGAGGCAGAGCCAAAATATTTTTGATGATAAAATTCTAGTTTCTCTGATAACCAGTTCACTTTTGGTCACATTTAAAAATCTGATTATTTTAATATGGAAGATAACGGTATGTTTTGGGAAAGGCATTGAATTTAAAGCTTAAAACTGTATTATAATTTAGAACAGCACATGTATATATTAAAGAAAAACCCAAGATTTCTCAATTTAGTCATACTCTTTTCTATACAAATACAATGCAGGCTGATCTTAGCTGCCAAATTTACCGATGATTGATGTCTGAAGGACACAGAGCATTTGTGAAACCTGTCTTGCTTATGCAGGGCAACAGAGTAAAAATATTTGTCAGTATCTAGTTCAAAAGAATATATTGGATTTTCAAGGCAGCAAGGAAAAGCATTTCTATTTCTTTTGTTTCTCACACATACAAAATTATTAAATTATATGTCTTAAATTGAAAAACAAATTTGGAAAAGACTTTGTTTTTGAAAAAGATTCATAAAGAAAAATATATTTTCTTGATGATACATTCTTTGTTAAGTGTGTTGTATCCTCCAACTAGATTTGCATAGAGAACATAGAGAGTTTGCTGGAATGGTGAGGGAAGCCACTCGCATGGCTAGAGTCTTGGACTGGACTTAATAGAAGCCATTTCCCTAAATCAACAATTTTCAGCATCCCTCCATCCTAATGTATGATGTTCATCAGAACACAATTCTTCTTACCTTCTGAAATTACCATAGACACAATTTCACTGATTTGTGTTTGTTGGTACTAGTATTTTTTTTTTTTTTTACCTCTCAGTTTTATAATGATTTCTTTTCCTGGTTTGTCTTCTTCCTTAGAAACTAACACCTATTTTAAAGTCTTTCAGGGGCACCTGGGAGGCTCAGTCAGTTAAACATCTGCCTTTGGCTCGGCTCATTAACTCAGGGTTCTGGGATCAAGTCACACATAGGCCTCTTTCTCAGCCAGGAGTTTGCTTCTCCCTCTGCCACTCCCCCCATGCTCTCTCTCTCTCTCTGAAATAAATGAATAAAATCTTTAAAAAAAAATAAAGTCTTTCATTTAGGGAAACAATTTTTGTTCACACACACATAACACATACAGTTTATACAATGTATTAAATTTCTTAAAATGTAAATGTTTTTCAATATTTTAAAATTAATTTCCCCTGAAGAATTTTATTTGGCAAATAAATAAAGTAAATTTATGTACTTCAATATTAAAAGAGTAAAGGCTACCAATTACTTATTAAAGGCTACCAATTACTTATAAGGCTACTTATACTATAATTATAAGTCACATTTCTTATTTTTAACCCAGTATTCTAGAGGTCAAAAACATTAATATTGTGTGGAAAATTATTTTTTATTTATCTCCTATGAATTTTCCTATATCTTATGTATTTTTGTTTTGTTTTCATTTTAGTGATAAAACTTCAAATCTTAGTATTATCCTAGAACAGGAATGATAGTGAGTTCATTCTAATGCCCTGAAAATTCCTTACTATGCCCAGGTAAATTCGTTCTTGTTTTTGTTTCCTGACTATATTTTCTCCATGCTACTGAGTCAGGACACATAATTTTAATAATTTCAGATTTCTATGTTTAGAATTTCACTCTACATAATTAATTTTAATCTACTAAAATAAAATGTTGGATAGGTAGGTTTCAAAAATTCTTTACTTCAAAATATAAATACTGAATTATCATTTATTTATTCTTTCCAAGCCTGGAAATCTAAAAGCTCTATGGCATGCACTTTAATACATAGACTGTCTGCCTATAACATTCCTCCTTTACTTCTCATGACTACTCATTATATTATGCCCCACACAAGAGGTTCTCTTTAAACATTTCACATTTTCTCACCCTTGCCTTACCCTGCACTAAACATAGCTGTGATTTTATACACCCTGAACAGAAGAAGTTACTGGTTTAGCAGTTGTCTCTGACACCAGACTTTGTGCTCTGTGAGATCACAGACATTTGTATCCTCTGGGCAAAGAAGGTGTTGGGTACAGAAAATATTGAGCAATTGAAACGGATGAAAGAATGAATAAATGAATGATTAAAACAGTAAACTATTATTGGTACACATTAGGAGAAAAAAGAGGTACAATATTGAGTTTAAAATACTTGATGTAGGGCAGCCCCCATGGTGCAGCGGTTTAGCCCGCCTACAGCCTGGGGTGTGATCCTGGAGACCTGGGATCAAGTCCCACCTCAGGCTGCCTACGTGGAGTCTGCTTCTTCCTCTGCCTGTGTCTCTGCCTCTCTCTCTCTCTCTCTCTCTCTGTGTCTCTATGAATAAATAAATAAAATCTTTAAAAAAATAAAATAATTGATGTAGAGAAAAATAAATAACAAAATATTTTTCTGAAGATTATCTTTCTAGCTCTCAATTTTGTCCTGTTTATGAAGGTACATATACAAATTTGTATATTAATATTTGGGGGATTATAGAATCTTTTGAGATTTTGAAAGCCACTATCTCCCCAAGAAATTCACACGTGAAAATTTGCATCTAAATTTAAGATTCCAGAGACCCTCTGAAATTGAGCCAAGCATCCAAGGATGTGACATTTTAAACCTCTAATTAAAGAATTACTTTCTAGTACACAAATTTTTAACTTGGGACAATAAACAAACATACTTAACTTTGATAATATCTTAACCAAGCTGAATAATCAAACATTATGATATATTAAAAAATTAACCATAAATGCATATCATTTAAAATTCTATTCATAAACACACTCTCTGGCAAGGAGAAGGTATCTTAGCATATCCGTTTCATGTTTATTTCCAAAATACAGAAACTTCAAATTCAACTCTCAAATAAAGAAATTGTTTCCTTTGTAACTGTCAGCTAAGGAAACATAAACAACAAAAAATACAGAAAATATTTCAATCCAACTCCAATTTAAAAGGAATAAGTTTTCCCAGTATCATCTAGGTCACAATTAATCAGCAATTTTAAAATATCAAAGCCTTACTCACTATTTCCCATTTCCATCATCCTGAATTCAATTTGGGCAAGTTCCATGTTGCCAAATGAATGTCCAAACTAATCCTCTTAAATGTAAATCAGGTCTACCATTGTGTCAGAAGAGGAGACCAGGACCCCAAATCTCCAAAAAGAAAATTGCTACTTCTCTCTATATTAGAGATAGATTTAGTCTAGGGAAGAGATTGCATGGAAAAATAAACTGTCTTCAGGGTAACTGGACAGGAAAAGGATAAATGTGAGAGTTCACTATTAGGCAACAGAGGTAGATGGAATGTCAAAATGAATATCACTTTTTAACTAAAAATACTTTTGAAAATATACCCCATGCCACACTGAGTACTAGACACTGTGGTTCAGTCATTAAACATATTTCCTGTTCTCAAGGAGTCTAACCATCAAGTGATCAAGATGATCAAGTAGGAAATTAGCCCAGAGAATAATAAATCATAAAGGAAGACAAAGAGCCCAGAGAATAATAAATCCTAAAGGAAGACAAAGAGGTGACAATAGGTATATGCTACTGAGAAAACAACAAATAATATAAAGTGGATATTTTTTTCTAAGAAAGTTATAATAGATACCCCTATGGGAGCAAAGTTTTCATATATGAATTGGATATTTTTATGAGCAATGTATCTCTTTAGCTTACTAAGAATAATCTCTAAATGTTTAGTCTGTGTTTTATAGTTGATATTTTATTGACAGTCTACATGTTTAAGGTCTTGTTTATAAAGAACAATTTATGGAAGTCAACTATTTCCTTTCCTATAAGACAGTGTTAAACACACACACACACACACACACACACACAATGAAAAGGGAAAAAGATAAAGCAGTGACAAGTATTCAGATAAACTTAGATATTTAATCAGATAAATTGATTAATATCCATTAAATTTAAATGATTTTTTAAAAGGATTTTAATATAGAATATAGATACCTAGTAAAGAATATGAATTGTTAGGTCATATTTTCCTTAATACAGTATTATATATATATATATAGCTACAGCATTATATATTATTATACATATGTCTTATATATAGTATATATATGTGTGTGTGTGTGTGTGTGTGTGTGTGTGTGTGTGTATATATATTTGTTTTGTTTTGTTTTGTTTTCCCCGGGAGATAGAGAGTAAGCCAAGGGTAGGGGTAGGAGGAGAGGGAGAGTGAGAGAGAATCTTAAGCAGGTTCTGCACCCAGCGTGAACCCCACACGGGGCTTGATCTCATGACCCTGGGATCATGACCTGAGCTGAAAACAAGAGTTGGACACTAGGCTGACTGAGCCACCCAGGCGCGCATTTGTTTAAATGAACAAACTTAATATGAGCTAATATCTTCATATACCTATACATTTCTTTCCTCATTAATGATTATGAACTTTTCATTATTTCTCCTCTCTTCTGACAACTGGCCAGTCTATATGACTAAGCAGGGTCAGCCTTCAGTTTTAAAAAAAACTACAACAAAATGCCTGTTCTGTGAGATATACTTTCTACTTATTAAAGTTCCTCCATCATGATTTTATTAGCTGCCCTGAGTGCTATATGAGGATAATAGTGACTATCTTGGGATGCCTGGGTGGCTCAGCAGTTGAGCATCTGCCTTCAGCTCCAGTCCTGATCCTGAGATCCAAGATCGAGTCCCACATCAGGGTCCTTTCGGGGAGCCTACTTCTCCCTCTACATGTGTCTCTGCCTTTCTCTCTCTTTCTCTGCCTCTCTCATTCTCTCTCTCTCTCTCTGTCTCTCATGAATAAAAAAATAAATAAAATCTTAAAAAAAAACAGTGACAATTTTGTTTTCCACAATAAACTATCATTCACTCTTTCAAGAAAAATTTATTGTATGCCAGTCACTGTTTTTGGTGCTGGTTACTAGAAATATTTTTGAACCTTAGGAGGTAAGAACGAATTAAACAAATTAGGTAGTTTCAGATAAGGGTAAGTGCTATGCTACAGACAAAATTGGATAAGGCATGGATAGGCATGTTTAAAGAAGTGGTGGTAGAGGGGTGCTTGGGTGGCTCAGTCAGTTAAGCTTTCCACTCAGGTCATGATTCCAGAGTCCTGGGATCAAGGCCAATGAGGGGGCTCCCTGCTTGGTGGTGAGTCTGCTTCTCCCTCACCTTCTCCTCCTGCTTGTGCTCTCTTCTCTCTCTCTCATTTAAATCAATCAATCTAAAAAATAAAAAAAAAAGAAGTGGTGGTAGCTACTTCCCATTGGTTTGAGTTGGTCTTTCTCAGGAGAAGACTGTCAGTAATCAACGACTTTTTACAAAACAGAAAGGTAACCAATATGCCTGAAGAGAGTAAGCTAGGAGTGTAGTTCCAGAAAGAGGAGATGAGGCAGGAGCCACCATGACCAGCAAGAGCTAATGAGGACATCCATGGATTCCTCAAGTCCGAGAGGCCTCTAGGCAACTGTGCACCTGATCCTGGGAAGACCGAGGTCACTTCTGTCCCTCTTTATCATCCACACCACCACCCCACAAGCACCCATGCTTCAGCCAAAGCAAAGAATGATTCGCTTTCTATCAGTTTATATCCAGGTATTCAAACTAATTTATGTTTGTAAAAGTAGATCACTCACCTAAATTAAATAACAAATATAAATAAATTAACTCTAGTTGCCTTCAGAAATGAATAATTTGTCACCCTCCCTGGCCGCCACAATACAGATTTATTTTTTTCGACGGCTAAGATTTGTTAATTGCCATTGTACTTTACTTCGCTGTACCTGTTATTTAATTTTTATCAGCACCTATAACATAGGCAGTTGTCATCCCAATTTTATAAATTCATGAATATGGCATGGGCAAGTCAAATAAATTCCCTGTTGTGTCTACGTTAATAAGTGACAGTTACTGATCTGTTCAGTCTGCCCCCCTCTGATCTGGGGCTCAAACAGTAAGTCTATATTAATGTTGTCACACCTAAGTGACAGAGTCTCCTTCTGTGTTCACTATAAGGCTTCTGGGAAGAAAACAGGCAGCTTCTAAAACTTTCTCCTACCTCAAGGATGACAATGGAAAATTTATCATTTGTGCATAGAATATTTTGCAATTTCATCTGATGAGATTTTCCCAGCATTACTGTGCATTGGTGTTGCTCTGTACTAAGTCATGGTCTAGAAACGTATCTAGTAGGTTCTAACTGGCCTTCTACATTGATCAGTGGATATTATCCCGAAAATTACAGACTTGGTGAGAACAGATCAATCAAGTGTACACCTGAAGGTGGTACATGAAGAAAATTAAAAAAAAAAAAAACAATAAGTTTATAAACCTACTAAAAGCCAGTCTCCTTTTTATTTCAGCATGTGATGGCAGTTCTACAATATATCATTGATAAAATATTTATGCTTGGTGTTTACCCATCTTCCCCTTACTATGTTATGTGGAATTAGTTTACATAGATAAACTATTGCAGTGTGCCTAGCAGAATACATCAAGTGGCTTCAGTCTCAGGAGCTTTCCTGACTCCCTTGGCTGGGTTTTGGGGGAACACTGTCACCCATAGCCAGAGCATGTCTCAGTTGCAAAAAGACCTCCAGAAGCTCTATCATATATGTCAGATGCACCCCTGTTCCTATCTTGTATCCTTTGTGCTAATGTTCGTGAAATGTCCTGCTGCTTAAGAATTAGGTGTCCTGTGAGTCTGTTTTGACAATCTGACCCTTTTGATCACAAGATCCCACATAGGCATTAAATTATCAAATTGAAGTTATTTTAAAATATTATTCTATTATTCATTTTTCAAAATAATTAAATACTGGAAAGATGAAAGGAATAAAGAGTATGCTATGTCAGATGCATGAGTTTTTGATGTGCCAAAGATGAGAAATAAGAAAACAACCAGATGAGAAAAATCTCTATATAGGGTACACCAGAATCTAATTCTCAAAGGCCTTATAAGCAACGACATTTATTATAAAGCAGAGGATCAGTATATTTTCAACATGTTATGCATGCAGGCAGCGCTGTTCCTGGATTGACTGAATTAAAAAAAATAAATTAAGTAATACAAATTACAATCATCTACATTTAAGTTGGTGAGATTAGTACCTGTAAGAAGGAAAAGAAAGGGTCACCTGCCTGACTCAGTCAGGAGAGCATGTGACTCTTGATCTCAGAGTTTTGAGTTCAAGCCCCACCTTGAATATAGAGATAACTTTTAAAAAGTGAAAAGAAAATAAAAGGTAAGGAAAAAAGACGAATCAACATAGTTTGGTGTGAATAGATATATAGTCTAGCAAGAAATAAGTCAAAAGTTGCACTGAGGCTTTGAGCTTGGATTGTCTGAGAATGTATGACCATGACAGGAAGAAATATTTGAAAGGAAACCAGAATACAAATATGGTTGGAAGAAAAAAAACAGGGGACATTTAATTTATGGTGACACTCACCGGGGAAAATAAAATGACAAATGGTGCAGACATTAACAAAACAGATCAACAACTGAGCCAGGAATAAAACCCAAGATCCCTACACCAATAATTATGTTGTTTCACAGAGCTGTCCTACAGACAGACCATCTTGAGAACACACACTCTTATTTTTTTTGATTGAAGTATAATTAACGTTATATTCGTTTCAGGTGTATTTTATTTTCTAACTGGAAGATTCACACAAAAAGTCTGTCTTTTTTGGTGTTAAATCAGTGTAGTCCTGCATTCAGGAAATAGGTAAGCTGTTAGTGGATTTCCAAAAACATACTTGGCAAGACATGCTATTTGACATTGTTATTTAAAAAGTCTTTTCATTAAGTTTTCCAAAGCTCTGCTAAAAACAGGCAAGGTTTCCTTGTGGCTCCAGAGGCCTGGTCATCTCATCTGTGCTATTAAACTTCTGAAGAAGAAAACACCAGTGCACATTAAATTAAATAGCCACAATGAAAGCCTATAGCCCCAGCTTCCGGGTATGGAGATCAAAGGTACAGTTCTAGGACAGGGTTTCTATCAACTTCCAGTCAAAAAATTGCTAACCTGCTTTCATCATTTGCTAAAATACAAATCCTAGATTCTGGCAACAACAACAACAAAAAGTATGATGTAGTTCACAGCTGTTTTGTTTTAATTCTTGTTTTTTCGTGAATTTATTTGACATATTTTAGAATTTATACAGGATAAGTTACTTCCATTAGGGAGAAAGGAAGCTAAATATGTCAGAGGCCCCCACACACTTTTCCACATTACAGCCCTAATGATTTACTGTTTGTATGTTTTTTAATATTATAACGTTGTGATTAGCCTGACTTGAATCCTGCTCAAATACTGACTTCCAGGTATGTGATATAATTAATTTCCTTATGCTCTAAGGCACTTGAAGGGACTTGCTTTGTATTTTAAGTTAAAAACATAACAGACACAGAGTATCAATTCAAAGTGTTATAAGAAGTAAGAAGGAGGGAGGGAGGGGAGTGGCGAGAAAGGAGAAGGATGTGAGGGAAGGAGGGGGGAGAAAAGGAGGATGGAGGGTGGGAAGGAGGGGAGGAAAGGGGGAGGGAAAGGATGGAGAGGGAAGGGAGGGAGAGATGTAAGGAAAGAAGGGATGGGGAGGGTAGAGAGGGAAGGGAGGGAGGGGAGGAAGGAGGGGAAGAAGGGAGGAAAAAAGGGAAGGAGAGAAGAAGGAGGGGAGAAGGAAAAACTTAAGAACCAGATGTCTGATTTGTGTTATTAATAATTAATGTGAAAATGGTCAAGCTACTTACTTGCACTGTGACTAATAGATTTTTAAAGATTTGTAACTGTATTGAAGACGTACAGGAATCACTTTTATTATACATTTGTTTAAATAGTACACCTTCAAAGGGGAGTGGTATTTCCAGAGCGATCAATATAATCTTGGGATTAGAGGCTTCATGTTGGGTGAGTGTATTCTTATCTGACAAGGAAGATGGCATCATAACACATCCTTCTTATGTTTTCAGATGATAACATTTTTAATATGAAGCCAAATCATTTTGTTTGCTATCTTCTTAGCACAGGTTATTCAAAGCAGCAGGATCAGAGAAAGTGAGAACGAGTTTCTTGTTTGGAATAAATCAGAGAAGCACCTCAATTAGCCACCTGCAATCCTTCAGTATTTTTTCAGCATCTGATCAAGAAAATATTATTTACTGTTATGATTAATAAAAACAGTCTGCCAAGGATTTGCTGTTTAATGGGAAAATAATGGGAAACATTAAGGAAGGGAAACACTATACATATGCATGGTATTTTGACATTACAGTTCATTCAGAGCCTGGCCCTGTCACTATGGAAGGTGAACAGCAGGAAAAGGAAATAAAATCCATCTACAAATCATCTTTCATCTGAGAACTTTGAGTGACCCTAGAGCTAACCTTATTTAAATGGTTACAAATTCCTGGATTGGTTATCAGGTAGCAATCCTGGAAGATGACGAAGGCAGCATGGATCCTAGGGACACAATAATTAGCACTTAGTAAAGTGTCCTTCATCTCCCTCTGCTCTGTATCTCAGCAATTTTCTCTGTAAGAATGTTGCTCAACTGACCAAATCCTTCATCTGCCATTCATAGCTGCTAATCTGAACACCCAGCTCTGTCTACATGGCCTTGCCTGACTGAGTCCCTTCCTTTAGAATCTTCCAGTTGCCTGTTTTTTTTTCTCTCATTCCTCTTCCCTCCACTTGGTGACTGTGAATTTGCACATGGGATTACTCTCTACACACACCCATCCACATCAGAATCTTTGTGATTACTCTCCCTTAGGCCCCAACTATTCTTCATATGAAGGTGCATGTGGATCACTATCTTACTTCAGTTTTGTATATGGTCCCATACCGAGCTTATTATCCCAATGTTTGATCAATGTGGTTAATTTGAATTCCTCTTCTCCAAATCTCTTCTACCAGAATACTTCCCCATATCTCCCTCCCACTTCCCTCGGTGTCTCTCGCATATCACATACATCCTTCAGGGAATCCTGCCAGCACAGTCTTCAGGATATGTATCAGAACTCACACACTTTATACCATTTCCATGGCTACCAGGCTAAACTTAGTCATCATCCCTTCTCTCCCACATTACTGTAATTATCTGCTAATAGTTGTCCTTTTTCAATGCTCATTCACTTGCAGTCTACTTTAGAGAAATAGCCAAGTGATTCTGCAAAATAAATGTGAATTATGTTCCTTTTCAGCTCCAAAGCCTGCAGTGGCTTCCCATTTCATACAAAATAAATTCCTATATTCCTTTCTGATCTGAAAACTTATTCACACCATTATATACTGTCTTTCTACGTCATTGAGCTCTGGCTACACTGGCCTTCTTGATCTTCATTGATTACACCAATACTTTTTCACTGCAGCCTTCCTGCTAGCTGTTGTGTCTGTCTTCTGAATGAAAAGCTTATCTTCTATGCCCACATAATGGACTCCCTAAGACTTTTCAAGTCTTTACTCAAATAATCCCCTTCTTGATGAAGTGTACATGTGATTTCTACCAAACATTCACAGAACAGTTAATTCCTATTTTTTGAGGATTTTGCAAGAAATCTAAATAAAATGAGAGTTGGCCACATCATTTAACAAGGCAGGTATGATTATATTTCTAAAGCCAGAAAACTGCAATACATTAAAAGAAATGTATAGATCCACTTCATGTATGAAGGTAGACATAAAAATTTACCAAAGAGTACTCCATAACAAATTTCAACTGTGAATTAAAATATGCATAATGTAAACGTGTAATGTAATGCATAATGTAAAAATACATAAAGTTTATTTCAAAGATGCCAAAGATGGTTCAACATAAGACTATTTATCAATGCATTTTACCATGTTAACAGGTAAAAAATAAAAGAGTAAGCAAAATAAGCAATGCAGAAAAATGCAGTTGACAAGTCATACCATGCATTATAAGGAAAACTACAGTCTACCTGTTGTGAAATTTGCTATTAAACATTCAGAATAAAAGAACGCAGTGGGTTTGAACTAAGAGATATTAACATATGTCAACAGATATTAACATCACCAGACAATGATAATTAAAGGAGTGAGACACTAGTATAAAAAGAGACAAATAGGGATCCCTGGGTGGCGCAGCGGTTTGGCGCCTGCCTTTGGCCCAGGGCGCGATCCTGGAGACCCGGGATCGAATCCCAAGTCGGGCTCCCGGTGCATGGAGCCTGCTTCTCCCTCTGCCTGTGTCTCTGCCTCTCTCTTTCTGTGTGTGACTATCATAAATAAATAAAAAAAAAATTAAAAAAAAAGAGACAAATAGATCAATGTAACAACATGAAGAGATAAAACTCAGGATAGTATATTTAACATGGAAGCATACAACATGGTAGAGATGATACAATCAAAGATGATAGGGAAAAAATGATGTATTGTTTGGCGATTAATTTTGGAAACACTGGCTCTTCTATAATAAAATAAAATATAAAATAAGTTAGATCCCTCCTAAGACCACATGCAAGGGTGAACTCCAATATATTAAATGTATTACGCGAAAGCTAATGCAAAAATGGAATTTTTTAAAAAGGTGGGAGAATAGTATTGATCTGAAAATAGGAGAGGATTACTAAACAAAACTTTGGAACCCATAACAAAACCTTGATAAGGATTATTATCTGAAAATTAAGAATAACATATACAAATCAAAATAAGACATTGCACTAGCCATACATTAAAAAGGATCACTGGCAAGAGTACGTAAAACGGGAATTGCAATTGAACTGGAAAAATGCACAAAGGATATATGTGAGTAATTTCAGAGATGGTAAAACACAAATCCACAAGCGTGCAAAAAAATAAGAAGAAGAACTTAAAATCCTAAGTGATTGGAAAAAGTAAGTTAAAATTACAAAGAGTAATTGGTTTTCTTGGGATAGAAATGCACTGATATTGTAATCCTCATGATAGCTGGCAGCAATGTAAATTGGGGCACATTCAAGAAGATTATAAAGTATATACATGCATAGCCTGTGAACCCAATATTCTGCTCCAGAGAATGTATCTCAACAACTTTCAATCCATGTTTATAAAAGGGCATGTACAAAGCTTTGTATTACAGCATTACTTTTATTGGTTGGAAGTTGAAGGTGATCTGACTGTCCTAAGGTAAAACAGATAGGTAATGGTTGGTGGATGCACATTGTTGGCATACTAGGAAGAAAGTACCTAGAAATATATATGACAGCATAGTCTTATCTAAAACATAAATATTGTGAAGCAGAAATACAATGAATTCATATAACACATTATATTTACTAAGTTAAAATTTTAAAAATAATTTGAAATTGAAAAGGAAAATAAACACATGAATGAAATGAACATTTAGAAAAAGCATAAACAAAATAACACATAAGTACGATACAATGAAGGCAGGGTATTAGTGGTGAGATGTGTTGATGGGGTACTAGAGTGGTTTGGGGAAAATGAAAGTTAACATACTGATCAAGTAAGAGAGGAGACTTGCAGGGACCAATAATTTTAATGGGCCATCAACTGAAGGGTAGGATGATTTTAACACTTCGTCAGACCTGAAAGATTAAAAAGAGATGAGCTAAGCTAGTCCTCCAGTTTTCCCAGAAACAAAGACTGAATGGCATGTGTATTTCATTAGGAGAAACATCCATGACTAGAAATAGAGAGGGGATCAGAAGAAGGTAAGCAAATCATCAGGCCATGAATAAATCTGACCCGCAAGGAAGGAGAGAGGAAAGAAAGAAGTTTCCAGAGGAAGCGTTCTAGACTATTGGGCAGTCTAAGAAAGCCTCACAAGGTCAGACCACAGCTTCCTGGAAAAAGCCTGGCTCAGTCTTGGCTGGGAGCAATCTGAGGGAAAGTGGTCTCAAAGAAACAGAAGGATGCTTACTTGAAGGAAGGAATCAGCCTTTTTATCCTATTCAGGCAACTAATTAGATGAGGCCCACCCACATTAGGAAAGCAATCTATTTTACTCAGTCTACTTATTCAAATATTAATCTCATCCTGAACACCCTTACAGAAACACCCAAAATAATAGGTGACCAAATCTCTGGCACCTCACAGTTCAGCTCATGTTAACACATAAAATTAACCATCACATCTTTATTATTGTCTTTCTTTTAGTTTCTTTGAGTATAATTCATGATATTTTTACACTAAGCTCATTAATTTACAGCTTTTCTCCCTTAAAAAAAAGTAACAAAAGCAATACATTTCCCTCCAAGCACAGCTTTAGCTACATTCGACAAGTTTTGACATATCATATAATTGTAATTTAACTTAAAATATATTCTAACTTCAATACTGATTTCTTCTTTGACATATATTATTTAGAAGTGTAGTGTTTGATTACTAAGCATTTAGGAGATTTCCTATTTATATTTTATTAATAATCTTGATAAATTCTCCCAGAGATTAGAGAATATATTGAATAGTCTAATAATCTCAAGAAATTTGTTGAAACATGATTTATGGCTCAACAAATGTACAGTTTTTGTGTATACAGGTGCTGGGTGTAATGTAATATATATTGAATTCTATTGATTAATCATATTCAAATTTTCTTTATCCTCACTAATTACGTCTTTATTTGCTTACTTCTGCTTTCTGTATTTGTGGTGGTATTAGGACATAGAACCTTTGGGAAGTGATTTGGTCTTAAAGGTGGAACCCTAAAGAAGAGGAGTAGTGCCCTTATGAAAGAGACTCTAGAAAGCTCTCTTTCCCTTTTTACTTGTGAAGACACACTGAAAAGATGACCATCTAGAATCTGGACGCCCACTAGACACCAAATCTGCCCGTGCCTTAATCTTGCACTTTCCAGCCTCAGAACTATGAGAAATAAATGTTGTTTAAACCAAAAAAAGAAAGAAAGAAAGAAAGAAAGAAAGAAAGAAAGAAAGAAAGAAAGAAAAAATAAAGAAAAGAAACAGAAGGATGGATTTCTGAATGTGACAGCTGAGGCTTCGATCTATTATGCCACACGGTACTGGGAAAAACAAAAATTTTTTTAACCCATCTTGACTTCTATCAGTATCTTCCCTAAATGATCATGGGAGAAACTGGCAAAGTTCTGATTACAAATCATGCAGATAAGAGTCTTACCTGGGAAACAGATTTAAAATCATTCCCCAAAAATGGGATCATTTAATACAAATGTTAAGAATGATTCCCGGGATCCCTGGGTGGCGCAGCGGTTTGGCGCCTGCCCTTGGCCCAGGGCGCGATCCTGGAGACCCGGGATCGAATCCCACATCAGGCTCCCGGTGCATGGAGCCTGCTTCTCCCTCTGCCTGTGTCTCTGCCTCTCTCTCTCTCTCTCTCTGTGTGACTGTCATAAATAAAAAAAAAAAAAAAAAAAAAAAAAAGAATGATTCCCATAAGCAATCTTATAATCCACCGAATTCCAGGGAAGAATAGAGAGAGATGTTAAACAGGGTATGCAAAGCTCCAGACCTTCCTCCAGCACATCTTAACTGCATTTACAAAAAAAAAAAAAAATACCGCCAAAAGGCATCATGCACAAGAATTGCATGTCCTTGTTCCCTACACCCAGGCAAAGCATGGCACTTCACAGGCTCTGTTTCCCAATACAGAAAACAAAAGTCAATACCTTTTGCTTATGAGGTAAGAAAGGATGACAGTTTCCTTATGTCAACCCCAGGGGACCACCATAAGCTTTAATGTGCAGTGTATGATGATGATATCATACTTGCAAACTGAAATTCAGTGCTATCCACCGGCCACATGGGCTGTCAGCCACCAGTTTTGTGATTTTTGTTTTGTTTTGTTTTTCTTGCCATGAGAAACAGCATAATTAACAACCTAATGAATGGAAGCAAAGCTGAGATTGACTTGATGTTGCTGATGGTGACCTAAATTCACTGATAGGTTCACTCTCCAAACATGCCACGTTTTTTAGGTGTGTTTTGATCAGTGATTAAGGTAGCTCATGATGAGCATCACCCAGCCCCTGGACGAGTCAGTTCATTCGTAACAATTATCCATAGTGTGTATGTTCTCATGCAGTGATCCAGCTACAGGAGGAATTAGTCACCATGGAACAATACTATTATGACTTTAACTGTGGAGTATTTATTGAATTTTCATATAATCTCACTGAAGGCTGGCAATAAACAATCAGCATTATTGTCACGATTATAACAGTAAATAAAGACAAACAAACAACGATTGTGACACTAAGTAGTTTGGCTAATTAAAAGTAGCAGAGCTGAAATTTCAGGTCAATACTTTGGAGTACAGGAGTATTAATCACTGCAGTCTATAGTACTTTTTGTAATCAACCCTTTATTAAAAAGATCACATAACTGGTTCAGAAAGTTCCAATGTTTAAGAACACATACCTAAACAGAGCCAAGCCCAGAAACACGGTGTCTTTTTTATTTTTATTTTTTTTTAATTATAGTCACAGAGAGAGAGAGAGGCAGAGACACAGGCAGAGGAAGAAGCAGGCTCCATGCACCGGGAGCCCGATGTGGGATTCGATCCCGGGTCTCCAGGATCGCGCCCTGGGCCAAAGGCAGGCGCCAAACCGCTGCGCCACCCAGGGATCCCAGAAACACGGTGTCTTACCCGTACTATTATAAGTCCATTCTATTAAAATAATACAGGCTGCAAAAACAAAAACAAAAATATAAAATACCTATGTTTTAGTAGAAAAAAATGATATTTCTCATCCATGAGACTCTTCTTCCAATATAATTAGGTTCTGTAGAGAGACTACAGCCTTCCTCTGAGAAAACTGAACTGTAAATATGGGTTTTCATTTGGGAAATTTATATACCAATTAAACCTCATTATTTTCATTTATTAAGCTTGGATACTGGCATACCATTGTGATTTTTCTAAATATCTGCATTATATATGTCCACAAGAAGAGATAGAATATTCAAGTTTTTGAACTGTAGCAATCTGTGGGGTCACTATCCTAACTGCCAAAAGAATTCTACTGTCCAATTTAAGGTTTTACACACCATTTGGTGCATTTATTTCACCTGAATGGAAGTATGGACTTCCATATTAAATTGAAATTATCAGCTTGAAAGTGAAAGCTTCAATATAACTTATATTTGAAATGTTTTAACAGATGGGTATTTGATTCATAGAGAAAGTAAAGTCAGTCACTTGTGTCTATAGGGAAATAAACAGTAAAACACACACTGGCAGATAGACCCCACATCTTTGCCAGCTGAATGAAGGATTTTATTTAGGCGATTAGTCCTTTCTAGTTTTGAAAATAATATATTTTTTAAGATTTCATAACCCATTACTAGATACCATTTAATCCAATAAATATCCCTAAGTGCCATGTTTGTATGAGACATTTTATACAAACACTGGAGAATGTAAATAGTGAGTAATTTAGATACTGGTCTTGCAATTTTAACAGTGATATAAACATGTATAACAAATAACCTCAAAGAAAATGCTAATTATACAGATGTTCATCTAAGTGAGAAGTATTATTTTTATATGGAGTACAGGGAATAATTAATATATGACATTTTATTTAGCTAACCCTTAAAGGATGATGAGAATATGAGAGCATATACGATACCTGTAAATTAAACTTTCAGAGCCTCTTTGCTATTAAACCACTATTAAATTGTTCACTCCTGATTTTCCAAATTCTAGAAAATGCTTTTGTGATGAAGGAATGTTATCCTATATCTAGTCTACCAAAACCACAAACACACACACACACACGCACACACACACACACACGCCCTTGGAGTTTTATGTGGTCTTTTCTAACTTAGGTATCCTGCATCATCTATTTTATCCCAGAGAAGAAGATTAAAAGCTTCTGAGTAAAAAATAGTTATTTTTTTATAATACCATATTATTACTTGTTAAATATAGGAATAATCACATAATGTTAGGATAATTATCACAGACTCACAAAATAATGAGTAACTGGAATTTAACTTTTATATATATCTAAGCTAATAATTATACCCATATGAATGCCTCATGTAAACTTTTGATAGATTAAGAATGGACCTATAACATTAAGACATTTGTAAATATAACGAAGCTTTTGAAAATGTCCTAAATCTACTTTTGTCCTAAGAGATCCTGTAAAAAAAAAAAATTACAAATAGCAAAACAACTTGATACTGAACATTGATAATTCATTATTATCTTTGTTTAGATATAAAGCAGACCCCAAGCCAGATTTTACACACTATTTGGGTTAGGCAATTTCCTCATTTTACTAGAGTATGAGAATCTCCAAGAACTGTTCTTATGCTCCTGCATGTCCTTGATGTAGTCTCACGAAGAAGTCATAATTACTCCCAGAGCTTGTATTAAACTTAATTGCCCAGAATTATTTAGTTATTTGGAATGTAGCTAATTTTGACCTTCAAATCATGCTCTCTGAAAGAAATAATATAAAGTGCATTCAGCACATAAAAATTATACATCTTTCACTTGATACTGGCAATTTCTCTTTATATAGACCTCAACAGACAATTATTTTTTAAAAATTTACTCATTATCTGTAGAGTCAAGATTCTTTTTCTCAACACTAAAAGCATTTTTAACTAGAAGAAATCTAATACTTTCAAAAATACAGGAGTCATATCAATTAACTATTAATTTACTTTGTTTTTAAAACAAATATTACATGAAATACATCTTTAATGTGTGTTAACGTGATTGCATCTTATGTACTTACTTGATTTTTTTTAAAGATTTATTTATTTATTTATTTATTTATTTATTTATTTATTTATTATTTATTTATGATAGACATAGAGAGAGAGAGAGGCAGAGACACAGGAGAAGGAAGAAGCAGGCTCCATGCAGGAGCCCGACGCGGGACTCGATTCCGGGACTCCAGGATCGTGCCCTGGGCCAAAGGCAGGTGCTAAACCACTGAGCCACCCAGGGATCCCCTACTTACTTTATTTTAAGTCATTTTTTTTTCTATCTTAGCAGTGGAAAGACTTCCAAATACACTTTACAGTATAAGTGCTGCTAAACGGTAGTTCTTGCAAGCCAAACCAGCACCTTTGCAACTGAAGTTTCTAATTTTTCTAGAAATTAAACTTACATAGTAATTTTTAATCACAAAAGTATTAATAATGCAGACATCAGCTTGTAGTTGCAGGTCAATATGACAAAATTTGTTTTACTTTAGTCACTACAGTTCAAGAGGCTTTTCCACTGATCATGAATATACACCTAGACTCAGGACCCATCTCAAAGTATATTTCCAGAAGGTTACTTATTCCTCATCCATCCTTGTTGACATACAAGATGTAACTTGTCTACGCTGGGTGTTTATCCCATCATGGAGAGGCTAATCAGCACATGTCTCATTAGAGACAGCAGGATCATTCATGAGCATTCACTATTTTATTTATTCTCCATTTATCTATGTTTCTGGTCTTTTACATCTGTGTTCTCTGGCCTAGTTCATGGTGAGGATGCCTACATGGACATGGAGCTACTATTTCAAAAGTAATTAAAAACAAAAGATTGTGAAGAAAACCTCACACATCCTAAATTAAGAAAAATATGGGACAAGACATACAAAATGCAGTTAGCAGCCCTGCTCAGCCCTTAAGAGAAAAGGTTTCCAGTGATCTATGAGACAGATTAAGCATGGATTTACAAATGTGGATATAAACTATGTATTTTTAAAAAAATAGATTCCATTAAATTCAACTCATTGTCATCTTATTCATTAGTTTTTAGAAATCTATCTTTATCATTATTCTGGAAAAGTATAATTTTTTTTTCAAAGAGCAATTTAGAAGTTTTTGTCTTATATTATTCTGATAAATTGAGCATACATTTGTTATATGAAAGCAAGCTGGGCAAAAACACACAAAGCCCCACCTCAGATGGCAAGTAAATAAAAATTTTCATGAAAATGGAAGGCAGAGCCAAAGCACCACTTGCACACATCAGTGTGCTAATACTACTTTCTGCCATCACCTACAGCTTTTAACATCTCTAATGGAAGTTGCATAAATTGACAAATTATTAACTTGGGCAAGCCTTAGTGGAGAATGAAATCTCAGCTGGCTTAGCATATTCTATGACATTAGTAAGCAATTCTGAAGTAGATTAGAGAGACTTTGTCTGGATAAGTGCATATATCTTATTTTAATATTTTTCAGCACCATTTTCCAAATTAAATTGAATATCAAAGTGGCCATGTTTTGACTGAATGGAATAAGGAATGGCTCTTTTACATTAAGATTGGGAGAGAAAACATTTCTATTTAAAAAGCATTAGAGTTGCAATGTGCTGCGTTTTTGAGTTGCATTTTATCAATTTATTTGACTTGGAATACAGCGATATATAAATGTTAGTAGTCACTAAGCACATGGCAAACAGGTGCAGCGTGCTTTGCCAGTGGAGAGCTGACATTTTTATGAGATCTCTCAGCTGGAGTGGCAAAGGAGCATGGGAAAGTAGAGGAGAAACACCTGTCACCCACTCTATTTTTTTTTTTTTCAATTGTAGTGTCTTGAAGGGAAAGAAATTACATAAAAATGAAATATCTTCCATGATTGATATAGAGGCATTATATCCATGCCATTTTAAACTATTATCTTTACATCGAAAGAATTTTAGATAAATAATATTTCTTATTATAATATATTCAGATAAATGTGTTTGATAAGCTAATGTTAATGAGTCTCGTTCTCTTTCTCAGTATATCTTTTGACAAATGGTTAAGAGAAGGATGTTACATTCCAGGAAAAAAAAAAAAATCTGTTAAGGACTATGTGGCACCAAAGTTGATAATCTTATTTCAAACGAGCATCTGAAATAGTGGCTCAATTATGTGTACCAAGAAAACAAAGAATAAAGAAAGAATCTCTTATAAACAGACTTCCAAGGACAATTGGTTACCAAAGGGACAGACTACTAAGTTGAACGGAGAATTCAAAAGTTTTCTGGAAGGCCAGATGCACTGGGATTTGAAGGCTGTGATGAAATGATATTATGAGAAGGAAAAAAATCATTTTTAAAAAATAGATTTTGGGAGCATGTATGAAAAGGTATAAACTGGTTATATACTATGAGTAGGAAAAAGGAGAAATGCTCTCTGATAAAACTAAGGAAAAACCCTGTTAGCAATGCTTATAAAGAAATTGGAAATTGTAGGATGGAGGGGAGTGAGGGGCCAGAAGGCTGTCTCCTTTCTATACCGACCCTTTTCTCTGACCTTACAGCCTAGGGCAAACCCAAGATAAGGAAGGATCCATAGACCTTGTAGTGTTAATTACCACGGAAATAGACATGGGCTTTGTCATTTTATGCAGAGCCTAATGTGGGACAGGTGGTTTTCAAAAATGTCTGAGGACAATAGGCATATAACTTTGGTATGACAATAATTCTACCACATTAAAAAATACATCTCTGATCTTAAGATGTAGACAAAAATCATTTAATGCCCAGAATGGGAAGTTTCTTAAACTCTGGTCTCCCATTTCTTCTACAGTGTGATTACACTTGAAACTAAAGAGGCCTTCCTTGATCCACACTGGATTCCTGTTCTCAAGTCAAAAAAGGAACCCCAGCAGAAAGAAAGCAGCAAAAAGAAAGAGGAACTATAGCAGCCCCGGTGGATCAGCAGTTTAGCGCTGTCTTCAGCCCACAGCATGATCTTGGAGACCCAGGATCTAGTCCCACGTGGGGCTCCCTGCATGGAGCCTGCTTCTCCCTCTGCCTGTGTCTCTGCCTCTCTCTCTCGCTCTCTCTGTGTGTTTCTCATGAATAAATAAATAAAATCTTAAAAAAAAAAAAGAAAGAGGAATTGTGGGGAAATAGAAGAGAACAGCTTTAGGAAAAGGAATATCCAGAGTTTCACTGTGACTGGTAGAGTGGCTGTGTAGGAGAGAGGCAGCTAAACTAGAAGGATGCTTATTTACTTCCGCCAACAAGCCCAGTGTCCTCAGCTGAGCTGTGATGAAACAGCCTCCAGAATGATTATGTGCATATCTTTATAAACACTGGAAAGCCCTTTCCCCACACTTCATCATCATAAGCAAGGGGGTAACACCTTCATCAGTGAAGAGATGTAGGCTAAGTGTCTGAAAGAATGTAATTGTTCGCCCTGACTTCTTTGCTGTCAAAAATTAATTAAATATTCACATTTTGACATAAATAAAGGAGTTTAATAAGCCATTACTCTGTATGTAATAAAATGCAAACATAAAAGCCAATTCAAATATTTATTGGAAAACTATGAAAAGCCAGGGTGTAGGTACATAGCAGTAAAGAAATGAGACATGGTTCTGTCCAGATGATGTCACACCAGGGGAGATGTACTATGTACGGCAGTAACAGAAATAATAACATGGAGAAGAAGGGAAAGGAAAAAGAGGTATACGTTATAAAGCTATGGGACTATAGACCTTCTACTAGGTGTTTCACAAGTCGAACATCTGTTCCCTTAATAAATTCTCTTTTATGGTCTTATTCAGGCAAGAATAGTTGTTACTCTGAAAGATGGATAAACTAAAAAAAAAATCATTAGTGCAAAAGTGAAATTAAATTTATTAATTCACAGTAAAAGGGCAACATCTTGCCTCATATTCTTCTCTTTGCAGGCAGGCAGAGCTTAGAACATGCATCTTTAAGGTAAGTCTACCTACAAATGTTCATACTGCTAATGCACTGTGTAAGAATCCCAGAGCAGAACTAAAGACCTACAATAGAATCTGGTAACTTCCATGTGTGCTGTCCCAGCCTTAATCCTATTATTGACACACATCTCATTTTTACATGTTATGAAACCCACTTACACGATTATTAGTTTTGTTTTAAAAAAATCTGGTATCCCTGGGTGGCACAGCGGTTTGGCACCTGCCTTTGGCCCAGGGCACGATTCTGGAGACCCAGGATCGAATCCCACATCGGGCTCCCGGTGCATGGAGCCTGCTTCTCCCTCTGCCTATGTCTCTGCCTCTCTTTCTCTCTCTCTCTGTGACTATCATAAATAAATAAAAAAATTAAAAAAAAATGTTTAAAAAATCATCTACCTCTTAAAGGAATTTAAATAATAAGAAAAAAACATATTTACCTATACATTTACTATCCTTTGTATAAGGAGATTTAAGATTGCTTATGGAAATAAGGTTGTCAGACATCAGCTTTATTTATAAGAGAGTTTCTAGATTTTCTGCGTGGGACCAAGGTAAGGACAAGGACCTAAGAAAGTGATAGAGGCAGAAAAGAGGGTCAGAGACATGCAGTGTGAGAGGAAATTGCCTCTTGGCACCGACTTTGAAGATGGAGAGGAAGGGACACAAGCTTAGGCAAGTGGGAAGCTTCTAGAAGGTGGAAAAGACAAAAAACAATTTCTCTGCTACAACCTCCAGAAAGAAATGCAGACTTGCTGTGACCCATGGTGGCCTCATAATATATTGAATCATAGGATAATACATCTGTATTGTTTTAAGCCATAATTCTGTGACACTGTATTGCAGGGGCCGCAGAAAACTAATACCTCCTCTGTCTGTACAATAGGAGACTCTCAAGGCCATCAACTGGGGCAGTTCTAAGGTTTGTCTTCTTCATTTTCTGCATCTCCAGGGATAACTGCCCTTTGTTGCTTGATGTCCAGGGTGATGGAGATGGTCACTGAATTGATTTCATACATTTCCCCCCCTATTGCTCTAGGTTGTTTCCGGCAGACCAGTAAATCCAGTCTCTATTACTCCATGTTGGCCAGAAGCATAATTCACCAACATATTTCTTTTGTTGTTTTGCTTTTTTGTTTTTAAGTTCGATTTGTCAACATATAATAATACCCAGTGCTCATCCCATCAAGTGCCCTCCTCAGTGTCCGTCATCCAGTTACCTTAACCCCCCACCCCACCAACATATTTCTTGATAATAAAAATATATATTAGGAAACTCAAATTGGTCTTCTTTCTAGTAGAACAACTAATTTATAAGAGATTGATCAAGTTCATCAGCCTCATTTTATTTTACTTATTCTTCCCAAATAATGTTGGCTGCAGTAGTCTAGATAATTTTAGGTGAAGAACTTATTTGGAAGAACATTTGTTCCCTAAGTGTTTCCTCATTACTTCTTGTGTGAAAATGGGGAAGACTTATTCTGTGTATGCCAACGCCAGGGGACGTGGGTGACAGAGGCGGAGGAAACGGATGGCTGTCTCCCAGGGGAGCTGCAAGGAGGCAGTCGCCTAAATTAATTTGCTGGGAACCACAACCTGGCCTTCAGAGAGCAGGAGAACTTGATAGCGTCTGCACCTCTGCCTGTCTTAAGAGAGTCACATTAGCCTAGACTCCCAGATTGATGTCTAAATTGAATGCCCTTCAATCTGTTACGAAGATAAATAGACTTAACAAGAAACCAGTCATACTATTTTTCCAGCACATTCTCTCCGTTAGATCTACCCATGTAGACAAATTATTGGAATTCTCTTTAGGGATTTTAAACCCAGGATGGGGAAATGTTGGCAGGGGAGCAGTAGGTACACAATTCCAATATTTACAGGCATCGAAATAAAATATCCAAGTATATGTGACTCCAAGGAAGATAAATTTATCTCAGCAACCAGACAGATCCAATATCTCTAAATGCTTCCTCCTCAGTGCTGCCAACTTTGCTCTATGAATTTTATTTTTCCTATGATATTTTTTGGAAAAATTACCTACTTGCAATTTTTTCATGTAGTGTTTTCAATTACATCTCAGCTAACTTCTCTGAGCTTACAACCTATTATGGCCCTTTAAGCAGGTTTTGAATAGCGTGCGTGTGTGTATGTACACGTGTGTGTGATCTTATTATTCCCTTTTAGAAATCGGCCACACTGGCGGTTTATGTTTTCCCAGGGGTGCTGATAGAGGCTGGGGAAAGACAAATCTCATTTTCTTGATTTTGTCATTCTATATGAATTTTTTTTTTAATTTTTTTTTTAAATTTTATTTATTTATGATAGTCACATAGAGAGAGAGAGAGAGAAAGGCAGAGACATAGGCAGAGGGAGAAGCAGGCTCCATGCACCGGGAGCCTGACGTGGGATTCAATCCGGGGTTTCCAGGATCGCACCCTGGGCCAAAGGCAGGCGCCAAACCGCTGCGCCACCCAGGGATCCCAATTTTGTCATTCTATATGAATTTACTACGAGTCTAGGAATGGCATCCCAGGGAGGAAGGGGTGTAGCCCCACAGCCAAGGTTTGATGGCTTTGATTTCTGGTCCTCTGTCCTCCGTGCAAGGTGACACTGCCACTAGAGGCTGTCTCCTGCCAGCCTCCCCTCACTGCAGTGCCAACGCATGGCACTGTGCCTTAAGTCCTGTGTTTCCCTGCAGGGTCTGTGCAGTGTAGAGAGGCAGGGAGGAGGGAGGAGGGGGGAGCACACAGTGGCCTCCACATCAGAGGCCATCCCCACCCCACCCCAGCAGGCACTGGAGCTGCTGCCCCTGCAGAACCGAGAACCCGGAGAGGCACGCACTCTGGGTTGTTCCCTTCTCTTTGGTGATAGGACACAGTTCCATGCAGGTCAGTACAGAGGAGAGGCGAGAAGGACACACAGGAGTCAAGTAAAGTCTCTCCTCATAACCACCTCTTCCCTGGGCCACTGGTCTTCTCTGTTCAAGCTGCCATCATGTCCTTCCCACAGCAGGTCACCTCTGCTCAGTCTCCCCAGGGCTCCTCCACCTTTGCCACCCCAGTTCCATGCCCTTCAATTCCACTGCTGTGACTGAGAGGGATACAGCACGTGCATAGCCTCCTCGGGGAGCAGAAGTCCTTGAACCCAACACCTCCTCCCTACACCACCATCCCCTGGCCAACCTGTCAGCCAGCCCTCACCTCTGAGCTCCGGCACCAAAATTACCCCCTTGCCACCCCCACCCCCCAGTTCATTCTCCATACTTGAGCCAGAGTAATTTCTTGAAAAAATAAAATGGTATCATACTGTCCACCCATTTGAAAGAAAACGTGACTTTAACATTTTAACCCGCCTGCCTCTGGGGCCAAATAACATTTGCTCTACTTCCCCATTGAGGTCTCTTTTTCCACATAGATTGGCTTTCATTTCTTTAAATACTCACTTTCCATCATGAATCAGGGACCTGATGTAGGTTTTCACTCTCCAGAACCAGTTTTTCTGGAATTTTACTTTATTTAAAACCCATGAGACCCACATGGATTCAGGACCCTCCCTTGTATGCTTTCATAATCCTCCTAAAGGATTTCACAGTTTTAAATTTCACATGTCCTTATGGGATTTTAACGTAGAATATCCATCACCTCCCTTCATTTTCACCCAGTAAGCAGGCAATGTGTCTGTTTTCACTCATCATTTTATGCTCGGTAGTTAGCACATTATCTGCACATAGCAAATATTCTGAACATATTTTTCAATGAGGAAACACTCGGTAAAATTAAACTATGCGTGTCCTCAAATTACTTTAAATGATTCAGTGGTGGTGTTTCCTTTTGCATGTGTTCTGAAGTGCAGGATTTGGGGGTATACAGCCCATTTCACTGGGCTGATATATCTCAGTTATCTTTTTACTACATAGTCCATCATTTGCTCTTTCAGACATAGCTTAAAGGCATCCTTCATTCTTCCTAGGCTAGTAAAATTCAAACTTGATTTCACATGGAAATTTGTACTACTTTCTATTTGTAGGGAACATTTTTCCCTGAGATATAAATATTTCTTAACAATGACGGTATTTTGATAATATGAAATTTTACTGTAAAAATATTTATCGTTTCCATCAGTCATGTGTTTTGATAAGAGATCTGACTGATATCATGACAATCTGTCAGCGTTGGAGGCATGAAGAGTAAATATATTTTGGTCTATTGTAGCAGAAACAGAAACCATCTCCGGGGCTTAGTAAACTGCTCATATTTAAAGATAAAAAGCTCTGCATATACTGTGCACAGCATTCTTATTAATAGTGGGTCCCTCATGCTTTTGTACTTGAATCCTTGCTATTGGTCTAACCCTGTGTGGGGCTGCATCTGCCCTGTGAGAACCTTTCTGGGGTGCCTCAGTCCTGTGCTGTCTCCTCACATGATGGGGCCATGTTGCCAATGCTGGCAATTTCATGCTCAACACAAGCTTCACCATGTTTCTTTTCCTTTTATGAATATGCCCTGTCTCACAAACAACATTACAAAGCATCTCGGCTTAGAGACCAAAACTAATTTTCCTTTTTTGGATGCTTATACTCCAATTGGGAACACAGTAGACAGCATAGTATAAGAAACAAGGCTAGGCTTTTCCCATCTGACCCACCTGGACTTCAATTCCAATGCTGCCAACTTTGGTTGTATAAGCTTGGAAAAAATTATTTTGCCACCCTGACAAGTTTCCTCCTCTACATGCATCACCACATAAGAATAGAAGATAAAACATGTAAGCCATTGACGTATATTTAATGCTCAATAAATGACCTTGCCTTCCATTTTATAATTTATAACACAATAAATAAATAACATAAGTGAAAAGTTCTAAGAAGTAGATTTTGCCCAAAGAGCAAGACCATGACATTTTTAGGCCCCTGTGTGGTAAGTTACATTATAAAACTTTTCTTACAGCAATCCATAGTTGTGAATAGATTATATTGTATGTTCTACAGAAAGCAAAAAAAAAAAAAAAAAAGTATCACGTATATAGTTTTTTAGAAACCAGTATGCCACAAAAGTAGATTTTTTTCTTAAATATGTTTGTGCAATTACTTTTTCTTTACAACATTTAATTGTCTGCAAAGAAAAGAAATAAGCCTTAGCCTTTGGATTTTCAGTGTAACCTTTTCTGCTTGAAAATCTCTTGAAAGACATAGCTTCTTCTGCAGCAGGTGTGGTTTTAATGATGCTTTGATGCCATATGTCAAATCTCATCACTTGCTGTGAGGACTGACATTTCTCTTGAAAGCCCCTAGCAATGGCAATGCAAGTTGTTGGTGGGTGTCTCACATAATACAAACAACTCCTAAAGCCAGCACATTTCTTTTTAGCATTCTCCAAGATTGCATAGAGGCTATACCAGTTCCCCTACATTGCCTTTGAGAAAGACAGTTTATATCTTCCCAGAACATGAGTGGGATACTTTTTCTTAGCAATTAATATCTGGTAATTGATTTAAAACTCAGTCATTGGGTTTATTCACTTTTTAATCGTTCTTCCTACGTATTTTCTGTGAATTACCCAGTGTGGGTATACAAAATAATAAAATGCATACAACTTTAGCCAAATATGAAAAATTATGATTTCCTAATTGTGTCTGGCTTCTGATACCAGAATATACATTTTTCTACAGTTTTACTCATAAACTCTTTAGAAATCACAGGCAATTAAAATTATAATATTTTAAAATTCTATCTAAGGGTGTCTGGGTGGCTCAGGTGGTTAAACATCTGACTCTTGGTTATGGCTCAAGTCATGGTCTCAGGGTTGGGAGATCAAGCCTCGAGGAGAACTCCAGGCTCAGGACAGAGTCAGCTTAAGATTCTTTCTCCCATGTCTCCCTCCCCCTCCTTGCTCTCTCTGTCTCTGTCTCTGTCTCTCTGTCTCTCTGTCTCTCTCTCTCTCTCTCTCTCTCTCTATATATATATATATATATATATACGGTAAATACCTAGTACTGCAGTTGTTGGGTCAAAGGGTAGTTTTATTTTCAACATTTTGAGGAACCTCCATACTGTTTGTAGAGTGGCTGCACCAGTTTTCATTCCCACCAGCAGTGCAAGAGGGTTCCCATTTCTCCACATCCTTGCCAATACCTGCTGTTTCTTGCATTATTGATTTTAGCCATTCTGACGGGTGTGAGGTGATATCTCATTGTGGTTTTGATTTGCATTTCCCTGAAGAATACAAAAATCCTAATCTAAAAGGATCCATGCATCCCAATGTTTTTATTTATTTATTATTTTTTTTTCCTTATCCCAATGTTTTTAGAAGTATCATCTACAATAGCCGAATTTTGGATATAGCCCAAAGGTTCACTGAGTGATGAATGGATAAAGATGTGGTATATATATATATACACACACACACACATATACACATATATGTATATATCATGAAATATTATTCAGCCATTAAAAAGAATAAAATCTTGCCCTTTGCAATGACGTGAATGGAGCTAGAGGGTATTATGCTAAGTGAAATAAGCCAATTAGAGAAAGACAAATACCATATGATTTCACTCTTATGTGGAATTTAAGAAACAAGAAACAAGAAACAAGAACAAGAAACAAGAAACAAGAAACAAAATGAAAAAAGGAAAAAAAAAAGAGATACAGATCAAGAAACAGACTTTAAGCGCTAGAGAACAAATTGAGGGTCACCAGAGGGGAGATGGGGAGGGGAATCAGGGAAATAGGTGATGAGGATGAAGGAGGGCACTAGTTTTGAGCACCAGGTGATGTTCAGAATTGTTGAATCACTCACTGTATTGTACAATCACTCACTGTATTGTGAGACTAATAGAACACTATGTTAACTAACCGGAATTTAAATAAAACTTAAAAAAATTGAAGGAGGTTATAGAAACTCACTCATTTATGAGGATTCAGTAAAGTTGTTGAGTGCTTCATGTGCGATGAATCAATTACATTTGACTATCTGGCACTTATGAACCTTGGCATATTTTTCTTTCCCTCAGCCTCACAGGTTTAGAGAAAAGAAAGATTCTGAGTTGCTATATCATCGTTCTCTGACATAGGGATATCATGCCTTCCTCTGTTCTCCATGACTGCTAAGGGAAAAAATAGGATCATTGATGACCATTTGGGAAAATAAAAAATGATAAATATTGTTTCATTCTCTCCTAATCTTTAAGTTCATCCATGGAGCAAAAATAGGCCACAATTGTGGGAAATTTTTCTGCCAGAACCTCTTTTTTAAAAACAATGAAGCTATATGCCTATGTACGTATCCCTCTCTGCTGACCCCTTCCTTCCCTGCTCCTCACTCTACTCAGGGCAAACAAATTTAAATACAGGAAATCGTCATTCCTTAAATAAACACCTCTCTGCCTGTCTCTCTCTCTCTCTCTCTCTCTCTCTCTAACATTTCTTAATTAGGTGGAAAATCAAAAGTTTATGGTAAAACTATTTCATTCATTTGTTTATATCAGGAAAATAATTCTTAGACTAGTTTTGGAGTTATTCCTGTGACTATTTGTTAGTAGATGGTTTCTTTTCTTTTGCCCATGTCGTCATTGTTACCAGCATTAATCCATTGCCAAGATCCCCTCATAGGAGAATGTTTTCATTGGGTTTTGTGCTTTGTTTGCATTCTTGCTTTGTACCAGTAAACTAGTCAAGCTTTCAAAAATCGCCCTTCAGGAAAAAGGAGCAGAGAATAAGGCTGGTGTTTCTTGCAGGGTACAGAGCAACTAGCAGGAGCTATGCCTAAGGCAGAACCCAGAGGAAAGCAGACAGCAGCCACAGTCACTCTGGTCAACCCTTTTGAATGGGTGAGCCTATCAATAATTCAGGATTACCTTCCTTATGAGCAATACTTTAAAAAAATGCTTTCTTTCTCTTCTTTGAAAAATGTTTCTGCATTCCTCTGAAAGGGAGGTACAGACATGCCAACTATATACTAAAAAGCAAACAAACAACCCCAGTGAAATGACGGATTAAACAGAATCTGCTTTTCATGAAGTAGAAGGGAAAAAAAAAAGCATTGAAGAAGTTTCACCTTGCCATTAAATTAAACCGAGGATAAAACAAGAAAAAAACACCTCTATGGAGACTGTGAAATACAGACTTTTTAATATGAAAAGCCAGCATAATTTTTGCTTATCTTTTATGCATGCTTTAGGCCATAAATTGATACGGCTTTATCTATGATTTTAAAAATGTATGATTCAATTTTGAAGAAATTGAATAGTTAGTATCTATACAATGATACTTACTCATCACTATTCTAAGATATTTTTGCATCATTTTGATACCCAATCTGAAGTAAAAATCATCTTCCTTAATTTCATAATTTTGGATGGCTGTGAAAAATTGACATTTACCCCTCTGCCAAAATCTTAGAAAAGTATATCTAAGTGATTCTCAAAATAGTTTAAAGTCACAAAATGTACACCATAGAGAAATGAGCCTAGAGAACACAGTGGTATTTAAGGAAAGGATGTGTTCACAATTAGAAAACCGGGAAGTAACAACATATAGGCTTGCCACATTGAACAGAAACTTAATTGCCTGTGTTTGGGAATGGGGGCTGCTGGAAGCAGGGGACTGGTGGGGGTGGGGGAGGGATCAAGTCAAACACGGGCCCACTCCCCACCCCTAGCCCAAGTGTGGGAGTCTTCTCTGCATTCCTCACACTCACTGCACCAAAGACACCCAGTTACTTGCCATTTCTCAGTGTACCCTGTGCTTGCTTTCTTCAGTGCTCTTGTCCTGGACCCTTGAAAAGGTTAGGGAACTGGACACAGAGCTTTGAGCCACATGAACGGGAAGTAGAGTGCTTGACAATCTTACTACAGGGATTGTCAGAAGAAATTCTTCTTCTTCTTTTCTTCTTCTTCTTCTTCTTCTTCTTCTTCTTCTTCTTCTTCTTCTTCTTCTTCTTCTTTCTTCTTCTTCTTCTTCTTCTTCTTCTTCTTCTTCTTCTTCTTCTTGTTCTTCTTCTTCTCCTTCTTCTTCTTCTTCTTAATTATTATTTTTATTATTATTAATCTTAAACCTCGACTTGAAAGTTAATTATTTTATCTTAAACCTCGACTGATAAAAATTTCAGCCTAGTGGAAAGGTATCATGTCGGGAGAGAAAGAGAAAGTGGGATTCGCACAGAATTTAGAAACTGCTGGCAGAAAATCCATAGAAAGACAACACATGTCCTACAGAAACAGAAGGACTACACACCCTATAGAAATAGGTTAACCAGTTAATGTCACCAGGACACATAAAAGTGACACAAATGAAGCTGTGACAGACACTTCGGTTCTTTATCTAGAAGAATGTTTCTGACCCTTCTCTCTTCACTTCAAACAGACACTTCCAGTCATAGCCCATAGTCTTGAATTGGATTAAAAATAACCCGTCCACCAATATCCAATATTTTACTTTTGCCTCAAGGGTCTTTTGGTTCATGTAGCTGACATCTTTTTTCTCCCAAAAGATAAGGTTCAGCCTAGTGATGAGAAAGTGTCACATGCTTCCATATAGGAAGGAGAAAGGGAGGCAATGTCACCTGAGTTTAATATTCATTCTGTTAACTCCAAATGGCCTTCCCTACCTGGTTAAGACCTTCCTCACCTTTCAGACTATAGGTAATGACATTTAGCTCCTAAACTGTATTATCGTAAAATCTATACTACTCACTACAGTGGAATAAGTCATCCAAAATCAAAATATCATACTGCTGTTTATAAACCCTCCAGTGATCCCATATGCTACAGGGCACATTCACAGATCATTAATATAGAAAAAATAATCCTACTGTGGGCTACCCATCATATGGTTCTCTTACAGGTGCCAGTTTTAGCTTTAGTTTCCTTGATTATTAATGAAGTTGAGCACTTTGCCATTTGGACATTCCCTTTTAAAGGTCCATCTTCATGTTTTGTGTCTGTTTACTTATTGAACAGTGTTTTTAAAAATGTTTTTTAGGAAGTCTTTATGCATTCTGGGCAATAATGTTAGTTGCATACATAAATGCACATAACTTAATATTAAAGCATTCTAAATTATCAATCATTTCCCTTATATTAGAAGTAATGTACAATTTTAAAAATCTTACCTTGAGGACAAGAAGTTATCCTTCTATATGATTTTCTAGAGGTCTTTTATAATTTAAATCTCTACTCCACTTGGAACTGTTATGTATAGTATGAGGACAGCACCAAAAATTATATTTTTCCAATGAATTGGGACCAATTACTGAAAAGAATGTTCTTTCTTCATTGTTCTGTGGTGCCATGTGTGTCAAGATAAAGTTCCTATGTACGTGTGCCTCTTTCTGGAGCCTCTCCTCTATTTCATATTTGTGTCTCTCTTTCCCCATGTCAATACCAGACTCTCTTAATTGATGCAGGTACATTAACTTTTGAAACCTAGAAAATGTGTCTTTTCTTCTATGGTTGTCTTCTCTAATGTTGATTCCTTTCGCTGCATGGAAATACAATGTTCTGTTATGGGAAAATAACCACCTAGGATTTATGTTTGTTATTTGGTATCACACTATTACTGGAGTACATTTTCAAGAGAACTGATTGTTTAAACAAAACAGAGTCTTCCAATCTATCTGTATAATACATCCATCCATTTATTTTTTTCCCTACATAATTGAGTAGTTTTCTGAGCAAAAAAAAAAAATGTACATGATTTATATATTTATTACTAGGAATTTGATTTTTATGATGTTGAAAGTGATAAAATTACATTTTGTCATTAGTTAATTCTAGTATAAAATGTAACTGATTTCTGTATACTCATTTTGTATTTGACAACCTTACTCAGTTCACTTATTAATAATATGTATAATATTTAAAATTTTCTATACGAATTAAATGTCTACAGATGATTAACAATTTATTTTTTGTCTATTTTTATCCATTTTATATTCCTTTATATTCTCTTTTGATTTATCACATCCTCTAGAAACTCCAGTAAACTTAAATGCAGATGCTAAGACCAAGCATCTCCCATCGACAGTTCAACATGTAGTATGCCTAAAAAACTCCTATAGTTTTGCTCATATGTTTTTAGATTAATGCTTCCCCTTTTTCCTTTGTTAGAATTTTAATATCATAAATTTACTTCCAACTATGTGACTTTTCTTTTTTTTCTTACAGAACTATATTTATTTTAAACTTTTTTAATGAAACACTTCAAACATCATCTATAAAAGTAAAGATAACGGTTCAATGTATTGCTGTAGAACCATCACCCAGTTCAACTACAAACACATAGCAAATATTATTGTATCTGTCCTCTCCCACTTTCCAATGACTATTTTGCAGTATCCCAATTCCATTTTTATACCTGCAAAAGTTAATAATAGTAATCTAATATCCATAAAGCTAATCTTCAGTTCCCTTCAGTGTTCTCCAATATAGTTCCTCTAATAAATAAATACCTACTTATTTTATGATTAGTTGATATGACTTTTAATCCAAACATCTTCACACTGTGTTTGGTTCATATGCATCAAAGTCTTCAAGTCTATACCCCTACCTCTTTCTTTCTTTCTTTGCCTCTCTCTCTCTTTTTCTTTTTTTTTTTTTTAAAGATTTTATTTGTTTATTCATGAGAGACACACAGAGAGAGAGAGGCAGAAACACAGGCAGAGGGAGAAGCAGGCTCCATGCAGGGAGCCCGATGTGGCATTGGATCCCAGGACTCTAGGATCACACCCTAGGTGGAAGGCAGGCGCTAAACTACTGAGCCACCCAGGGATCCCTCTCTTTCTCTTTCTCTTTCTTTTTCTTTTTCTTTTTCTTTTTCTTTTTCTTTTTCTTTTCTTTCTTTTTCTTTTTCTTTCTTTTCTTTCTTTTTCTTTTTCTTTTTCTTTTCTTTTTCTTTTTCTTTTTTTTCTTTCTTTTTCTTTTTCTTTCTCTCTCTCTCTCTCTCTCTCTCTCTCTTTCCTTTCTTTCTTTCATTTTGGATCTTGCTGATTGTTTCCTTGGTGTTACTTAACATGTTTTTCTGACCCATATATTTGTTTTAAAATGCTATTTAGATCTAGAGGCTTGATCAGATGCAGTTTCTTATTTTGGCAAGTTATATACTTCTTGGTATTACACATTGTAAACACAGAATGTTTGGTTGTCACTATTTTTTGAAATGAATATCAGTTTGTTCAGGCATTTGAGACTAACACATCCATTATAAAATTCACTGTCATGATTTTTTTCTTTAATTACCAATTGATTTCGATTAGTTGTTTGTGATCATTGCTTTGAAATATTATTTAGTTGTTCATTATAAAATAGTGATGTTATAATTCTATAGTCCTTATCTATTGTTTGGTAGACCTGGGGTACCATTCATGCAGAAAATACAAAACATTTTCATTTTGTGGTTTTCAGACAACAGCTAGCCTTCATAGAATCCTCTAAATCTGTATTATGTGGAAATACGGTCTCCTGTTGGACAAGTTTTAAAAATTGCAGGGTTTTGTTTGCTTGTTTGTTTTTTGATGCTTAATTACCCCAACTTTGTTCAGTGGCAAATTGTTATACATATACTGTTATCTCCTTTGATCTTTTTTTTAGTCCTGTCATATTTTTATTATGTTAAATTTTTATTTAAAATTGAATCTTATTAGTTTTACCTAATAACTAGCTCATAACTGCCAGGGAACCCAGAATCACTAGTCCTCACAACAAAGGAGGAAATTGAAATGCTTTTCTAGTGTTATTGACTATTTCATAATTTGTTACCTTTCCAATTCCCTGCCTTCTATTTTATTAAATGTAATTATGTTCTTTCTCTATTTTCCTGAGATGGAATCAAAGATCATTAATTTTCAGCCTTTCTTCTTTTTTTATTTGTATATTTTTTATTGGAGTTCAATTTGCCAACATACAGCATAATACCCAGTGCTCATCCCGTCAAGTGCCCCCCTCAGTGCCCATCACCCAGCCACCCCAACCCCCCCCCCCACATCCCCTTCACTATCCCTTGTTCATTTCCCAGAGTTAGGAGTCTCTCATGTTCTGTCTCCCTCTCTGATTTTTCCCACTCATTTTCTCTCCTTTCCCCTTTATTTCCTTTCACTATGTTTTTATATTCCCCAAATGAATGAGACCATATAATGTTTGTCCTTCTGCAATTGACATATTTCACTCAGCATAACACCCTCTAGTTCTATCCACGTTGAAGCAAATGGTGTGTAATCATCGTTTCTAATAGCTGAGTAATATTCCATTGTATACATAGACCACATATTCCTTATCCATTCATCTTTTGATGGACATCCAGGCTTCTTTCACAGTTTGGCTATTATGGACATGGCTGCTCTAAACATTGGGATGCAGGTGTCCCAGCGTTTCACTGCATCTGTATCTTTGGGGTAAATACCCAGCAGCGCAATTGCTGGGTTGTAGGGCAGGTATATTTTTAACTCTTTGAGGAACCTCCACACAGTTTTCCAGAGTGACTGCACCAGTTCACATTCCCACCAACAGTGCAAGAGGGTTCCCCTTGCTCCACATCCTCTCTAAAATTTGTTGTTTCTTGTCTTGTTAATTTTCCCCATTCTCATTGATGTGAGGTGGTATCTTATTGTGGTTTTGATTTGTATTTCCCTGATGGCACGTGATGCGGAGCATTTTCTCATGTGCTTGTTGGCCATGTCTATGTCTTACTCTGTGAAATTTCTGTTCATGTCTTTGGCCCATTTCATGATTGGATTGTTTGTTTCTTTGCTGTGGAGGTTAATAAGTTCTTTATAGATTTTGGATACTACCCCTTTATCTGATATGTCATTTGCAAATATTTTCTCCCATTCTGTAGGTTGTCTTTTTGTTTTGTTGATTGCTTCTTTTGCTGTGCAGAAGCTTTTTATCTTAAGTCCCAATAATTCATTTTTGCTTTTGTTTCCCTTGTCTTCATAGATGTATCTTGCAAGAAGTTACTGTGGCTAAGTTCAAAAAGGGTGTTGCCTGTGTTCTCCTCTAGAATTCTGATGGATTCTGGTCTCACATTTAATCTTTCATCCATTTTGAGTTTATCTTTGTGTCTGGTGTAAGAGAATGGTCTAGTTTCATTCTTCTGCATGTGGCTGTCCAGTTTTCCCAGCACCATTTATTGAAGAGACTTTTTTCCAGTGGATAGTCTTTCCTGCTTTGTCAAATATTAGTTGACCATAGAGTTGAGGGCCCATTTCTGGGCTCTCTATTCTGTTCCATTGATCTATGTCTCTGTTTTTGTGCCAGTACCACACTGTCTTGATGATCACAGTTTTGTAGTACAACTTGAAATCCAGCATTGTGATCCCCCCAGCTCTGGTTTTCTTTTTCAATATCCCCCTGGCTATTTGGGGTCTTTTCTGATTCCACACAAATCTTAAGATTATTTTTTCCAACTCTCTGAAGAAAGTCCATGGTATTTTGATAGGGATTGAATTGAATGTGTTAATTGCCCTGGATAGCATAGACATTTTCACAATATTAATTCTTTCAATCCATGAGCATGGAATATTTTTCCATCTCTTTGTGTCTTCCTCTATTTCTTTCAGAAGTGTTCTGTAGTTTTTAGGGTATAGATCCTTTACCTCTTTGGTTAGGTTTATTCCTAGGTAATTTATGCTTTTGGGTGCAGTTGTAAATGGGATTGACTAGTTAATTTCTCTTTCTTCAGTCTCATTGTTAGTGTATAGAAATGCCACTGATTTCTGGGCATTAACTTTTTATCCTGCCATATTACCAAATTGCTGTATGAGTTCTAGCAATCTTGGGGTGGAGTCTTTTGGGTTTTCTACGTACAGTATCATGTCATATGCAAAGAGGGAGAGTTTGACTTCTTCTTTGCCAATTTGAATGCCTTTAATTTATTTTTGTTGCCTGATTGTTGAAGCTAGGACTTCTAGTACTATATTGAATAGCAGTGGTGAGAGTGGACATTCCTGTCATGTTCCTTATCTTAGGGGAAAGGCTCTCAGTGTTTCCCCATTGAGAATGATATTTGCTGTGGGCTTTTGTAGATGGCTTTTAAGATGCTGAGGAAGGTTCCCTCTATCCCTACACTCTGAAGAGTTTTGATCAGGAATGGATGCTGTATTTCGTCAAATGCTTTCTCTGCATCTATTGAGAGGATCATATGGTTCTTGCTTTTTCTCTTGTTGATGTGATCTATTACATTGATTGCTTTATGAGTGTTGAAGGACCCTTGCATCTTGGGGATAAATCCCACTTGGTCATGGTGAATAATCTTCTTAATGTCTTCTTAATGTTGGATCCTATTGGCTAGTATCTTGTTGAGAAATTGTGCATCTGTGCTCATCGGGGATATTGTTCTAAAATTCTGCTTTTTTGGTGAGGTCTTTGTCTGATTTTGGAATTGAGGTGATGCTGGCCTCATAGAATAAGTTTGGAAGTATTCCATCCCTTTCTATCCTTTGGAACAGCTTTAGTAGAATAGGTATTGTTTCTTCTTTAATCATTTGATAGAATTCCCCTGGGAAGCCATCTGGCCCTGGACTTTTGTGTCTTGGGAGGTTTTTGATGACTGCTTCAATTTCCTGCCTGGTTATTGGCCTGTCCAGGTTTTCTATTTCTTCCTGTTCCAGTTTTGGTAATTTGTGGTTTTCCAGAAATGCATCTATTTCTTCTAGATTGCCTAATTTATTGGTGTATAGTACTCATAATATGTTTTTAAAATCGTTTGTATTTCCTTGGTATTGGTTGTGATCTCTCCTCTTTCATTCATGATTTTATTAATTTGAGTCTTCTCTTTTTTTTGTAATAAGGCCGGCTAATGCTTTATCTATCTTATTAATTCTTTCAAAGAACCAACTCCTGGTTTTGTTGATCTGTCCTACAGTTCTTCTGGTCTCTATTTCATTAAGTTCTGCTCAAATGTTTATTAACTGTCTTCTTCTGCTGGGTGTAGGTTTTATTTGATGTTCTTTCTCCAGTTCCTTTAGGTGTGAGATTAGCTTGTGTATTTGAGTTTTTCCAATTTTTTGAGGAATGCTTGTATTGCAATGTATTTCCCTCTTAGGACTGCTTTTTCTGTATCCCAAAGCTTTTGAACGGTTGTATCTTTATTTTCATTAGTTTCCATTAATCTTTTTAATTCTTCTCTAATTTCCTGGTTGACTCTCATCTTTTGCAGGATGCTCTTTAACCTCCAGGTGTTTGAGTTTTTTCCAAATTTTTTCTTGTGATTTAGTTCTAGTTTCAAAGCATTATGACCTGAAAATATGCAGGGGACAATCCCAATCTTTTGGTATCAGTTGAGACCTGATTTGTGACCCAGTATATGTCCTATTCTGGAGAAAGTTCCATGTGTACTTGAGAAGAATGTATATTCAGTTGCGTTCGGATGCAAAGTTCTATAAATATCTGTGAAATCCATCTGGTCCAGTGTATCATTTAAAGCTCTTGTTTTTGGTGATGTTGTGCTTAGAAGATCTGTCATTTGCATAAAGTGCCATGTTGAAGTCTCCTACTATTAGTGTATTATTATCTATGTCTTTACTTTGGTTATTAATTGCTTGATATACTTGGCAGCTCCCACATTAGGGGCATAAGTATTCATGATTGTTAGGTCCTCTTGTTGTATAGACCCTTTAAGTGTGATTGAGTGTCCCTCTTCATCTCTTACTACAGTTTTTGGGATAAACTGTAACTCATCTGATATGAGGATTGCTATCCCAGATTTCTTCTGAGGACCATTTGAATGGTAAGTGGTTCTCAACTTTTCATTTTCAGGCTGTAGGTGCCCTTAGGTCTAAAATGAGTCTCTTGTAGACAGCAAATAGATGGGTCTTGCTTTTTTATCCAGTCCAATACCCTGTGTCTTTTGATGGGATCATTTAGCCCATTCACATTCATTTACTATTGAAAGATACGAATTTAGTGTCATCGTAATACCTATTCAGTCCCTGTTTTTGTAGATTATTTCTTTGAGTTTCCTCTTTCGTTTACAGGGTTCCCCTTAATATTTCTTACAGAGCTGGTTTGGTGGTCACATATTCTTTCAGTTTCTGCCTATTTTGGAAGCTCTTTATCTCTCCTTCTATTCTGAATGAGAACCTTGCTGAATAGAGTATTCTTAGCTGCATATTCTTCTCATTTAGTATCCTGAATATATCCTGCCAGCCCTTTCTTGCCTTCCAGGTCTCCAAGGAGAGGTCTGCTGTTAATCTAATATTGCTCCCCATATAAGTTAAGGAATCTCTTACCTCTTGCTGCTTTAAGGATTTTCTCTTTATCTTTGGAATTTGCAAGTTTCACTATTAAATGTTGAGGTGTTGAACAGTTTTTATTGATTTTGGGGGGGACCTATCTCCTGGATCCAAATGCCTGTTTCCCTCCCCAAATTAGGGAAGTTCTTAGCTATGATTTATTCAAATATGCATTCTGGCCCTCTGTCCCTCTCGGGGCTCTCTGGAACCACAATTATATGTAGATTTTTCCTTCTGAGCCTATCATTTATTTCCCTTAACCTTTACTTATGGTCTTTTAATTGCTTTTATCTTTTTTTCCTCAGTTTCCTTCCTTACCATCAACTTGTTTTCTATGTCACTCTTTTTTCTACCTCATTAACCCTCATCGTTAGTACCTCCAGTTTGGATTGCATCTCATTCAATTGATTTTTAATTTTGGCCTGATTAGGTCTAAATTCTGCAATCATGAAGTCTCTTGATTCCTTTATGCTTTTTTTTCAGAGCCATCAGTAGCTTTATAATTGTGCTTCTGAATTGGCTTTCTGTCATCAAATTGTAATCCAAATTCTGTAACTCTGTGGCAGAGAGTACTGTTTCTGATTCTTTCTTTTGTGGTGAGTTCTTCCTTCTAGTCATTTTGTTCAGTGCAGAGTGGCTGTATGAGTGGGCTGAGTCAACAACATCAACCATGACCTAAGTAAATTTCACCCTAGATGATTAGCTCATTGACAAGTCTTTGGGACAAGCAGAGTTACCTTCTCTCAGGGGCTCATTTGCCACAATGTTAATTCAGCCTTTCTTCTTTTATGATTTTGAAGCTATATATTTTCCTCTAGAGACTGCTTTAAAACCATCCCACAAATAATATATTTAATTATTTTTAAGTTAACAAAGAGTCTAATTACTATTGGATGTTCTTCTTTGGCCCATTAATTATTTAGAAGCATGTATCTTAATTATTTTATTAAACATATAAGATTGTCTCATTTTCCACTGTCAGAGAATATTTTCTGTATAATTCAGTCATTTCAAATTTGTTGAAACAAGTAATATACATGACTAGTATATTATTAGGTTTCTTACATAATCCTTAGGTTCTTGAAAATAATGTGTATTTGGGGCTGTTGTTTGTGGTATTTTATGTATGTCAAATCTATCAAAAACAGTATGTGAATTTCACTGCTGTGTAATTCTTTTTCATATTCAGTCAACTTTTGAAAGAAGTATGGTTATATTTACTTATGAATTTTGACTTTTTTCTTTTTACTTCTTTTTTATCATATGAAATGGAGATGTTATTAATCACATGTAGATATGTAATGCTACAACTTCTCTGTGAATTAAAATTTATATCACAATGACTTCTGTTACCATTCATAATCCTGTCTTTTAACACTTATTGGCATTAATACAGTGATATTAGGTATATTTTAGTTATTTATATGTTTGGGGTTTTTTTTGTCATCAACAAACTGTCCAAAAATTTATATTTTATATGCCTCTTGTAAGCAGCATTTGACTCTCTTTTATACTCCAGTCTGACCATTTGAGACTTGATTTGGAGAGTTAATCCAATTATATGTAATGTAATTATTCATAGATTTTAAAAAATTTCTATTACTCTTTATTTTATGATTACAGATGTATTTATTTTACTTTTTAAATATCTTCTTTCATGCTTTCCTTTCTGATCTGTTTGTGTGTGTTTTGTTCTTTTTCCATGTCCTACCTATGTACTTAGAGTTATTTAAATGGTAACCCAGATTTTCCAACACATTTTATTAGTAGTCAAAGTCTAAAATAAAGTTTTATTCTTATTGATCTTTGTCCAGGAAAAAGACTTAGGCCTCTTTAAATGCATTTACCTTTATATGAACATACACACAATCATCACTATTTATTCCTGTACATACATAAAGTCTAACAAATAGTATAATTTTTCTCATGCCTAAAAGGGCCTCTAAAATTTCCTTTAATATTAGAATTAATTATTTATCATCAGTTTTTTTGCCAAAAATATATGTCAAGCATCCTTAATTTCCCTCAGTGAGAGGGTTGCTTCAGTTTACTTCATATAGTATTGATAGAAGTAGAGTTTCAACATGTCCTATTAATATGAGTGTCTGAGTAAGTTAATGAAATCACAAAATTTTCAAACTGTGCTCAAATTCCCTATTAACAAAATCAGTATTTGTTGATTTTTCTTGATATGTTTCTTTATAACCTCAACATAACTTATAAGACAGTATGTCCATGTCTCTGATAATTCAGATTTTTCCTGTGTATTTTTTTATTACTTTCTTCTACTAGTCTTTCATAGGTTCCTCTTAAAATGCTTAAGCTTTTGTAATCATGCAAAAGTCTTCTTCAATTTATGATGGAGTTAACCTCCAAAAAAACCCATTGTAAGTTGAAAACATTGTAAATTGACAATGCATTGAATACACAAAACTTACTGAACACCATAGCTTAACTTAGTCTACCTTAAACATGCTCAGAACGCTTAGATTATTCTACAGTTGTGCAAAATCATCTAACACAAAGCCCATTTGAAAATTAAGTGTTGCATATCTCCTGTTATTTATGGAATATTGCACTGAAAGTAAAAAAAAAAAAAAAAACAAATGGTCATGTGGGTACAGAGCAATTGTCAGTATCGTCAGTATCTTGGTTGTTAACCCTTGTGATTACTGGCTGACTGGAGGCTGTGGCTGCTGCCCAGCATCACAAGAAAGGATCCTACTGCATATATTGCTAGACTAAGAGAGGATCCAGATTCAAAATTTCAAGTACACTTTATACTGAACTTCTATTGATCTCATACCATTGTAAAGTCAAGAAATCTTAAGTCAAACCATCATAAGTCAGGAGCATCTTTATTTTAGTTTCTGGCTAAGTGGTCTCTGAGAAGCCTGAAAAGGAAACACTCTCCCTCCATTGTCTTGTCTTTTTTTTTCCCCCTTAGGAAAACATTGATTTTTCTCAGTAGTATCCCTAATAGAAGCATGTTCTGTTTTTGTTTATTTCCTTGTTGATACACTATACCAGTGTCATTGTTAATTCCAGTACTGCTCTGGGAATAGCTAGCAGCTGCCACTGCAAACAGCAGTGAAGACTGGTAGAGGCTAAAAGCTGTTTCTTAAAAATGAATTAAAAGTAGGTATTAAAAGTGTTGGATGGTGACAGATGGTAGCTACCCTTGTGGTGAGAACAACACAACACAGAGAGAAGTTGATTCACTGCTGTATACCTAAAACTAATGTAACATGGTGTGTCGACTAGACTCAAATTAAAAAATTAAAAAGCGAGGCCCCTCAGTTGTTTTGTAAGTTGTGTCCACCTCAGCCCAGGTCATAATCTCAGGGTCCTGGGGTGGAGCCCCGTTTCAGGATCCCTGCTCAGCAGGGAGTCTGCTTCTCCCTCTCCTTCTGCTCCTCCCCATATTTGTGATCTCTCTCTCTTTCTCTCTCAAATAAAATCTTAAAAAAAAACCCAACAATCAAATTTAAAAAAACAAAACAAAACAAAAAATAGGTATTAAAGACCAAATGATAATTTTCCATCATAGGAAAACCCTGATTCATTGTATTCCAATGAATTAAAATATTATATTTTGTATATATCAGTAAAGAAATTTCCTGTAAGTAAATAAAACCTGTTAAATGTTTAAATGCATGCACATCACTCTGACACATAATCTTGAGGTAAGAATTTTAACACAAAAGGAGAGCATACAGTTTGACTTTGTGTAACTTATCCTTAAAACACAAAAACATTGGGGCACCTGGGTGGCTCAATTGGTTAAGTGTCTGACTCTTGGTTTTGGCTCAGGTCATGATCTCAGGGTCAGGAGATTCAGTCCGGGGTGGGAGGTGGGGGTGGGCTCCATGCTCAAAGGGGAGTCTGTTTCAGAGTCTCTCTCTCTCTATCCCTCTTCCTCTGTCCCTCTCTCTGTTTGCTGTCTCTCAAAAATGGATAAAGTTTTAAAAAAATATGAAAACATTTTCTGTATTGCCAACAAAAGCTTGCATCTAATAGTATCCACTTTTAAATAATCCAGAAGAAAAGGAGAATTCTATAAGTGCTACTGCAAACATCGGTCTATTCTTTGCTGATTTATTTCCCCATTGCAAATGTCTTTTGTAAAACACTGACCACTTGCACCTTCCACTGGAAGCTGTATGTACACCATGTGTGTGTATGTGTGTGTACATTTTCTACCAAAGCTCTCTTGAGAAATTACTTTTATATCATTAGGGGAAAAATCAACATTCTAAACTCCAGTCACTATTTCATAGAAATCAACTTTATTCCCATTGGCCTAGACATATTTTCCAATAATCTTTTTTTTTAATTTTTGTTATATATCAGTGTCTGATAAGTTGCTGAACTTTCAAGAGCTGTAGCTTTTTTTTCCCTCAAAATCAATTCAGTTCAATTCCACTCGATATTTACTGAGTGCCTACATTAAAGCATAAGTCAGCTCATGTCATTCCTCTGTTCAAAACTTGTCGATATTTCTCATTTCACCCAGAGTGAAAAACAAAACTATGATATGAGCCTGTGAGACTCAGTGTCAATGCACTGCCTTCTTTCTCTTTGCCTGGCCCCTCACTAACCATATTCCAGGGTCCCTGGAATCCTTGTTGTCATTCTGACATATGTATCCCATACAAAGTCTGTGTTTTTTGGTTCTTATTATCTATCCTCAATATTTGCATGACTAACCTTCTTGTTTCTTTTTTTAAAAGGCAAATATAATTTTTTAAAATTTAAAGTCTATTAGCCAATATACAGTACATCATTAGTTTCAGATGTCAGATGTAGAGTTCAATTATTCATCTGTTGCATATAATACCCAGTGCTCATCACATCATGTGCCCTTTTTAATGCCCATCACCCAGTTACCCCATCCCTCTACCCACCTTCCCTTGAGTGACCTTCAGTTTGCTTCCTATGATTAAGAGTCTCTCACAGTTTGTCTTCCTCTCTGATTTCTTTCCATTCTGTCTTCCCTATCTTCCCCTATAATCCTCTGCACGGTTTCTTATATTCCACATATGAATGAAACTATATGATAATTGTCTTTCTCTGATTGACTTATTTTGCTCAGCATAATCCACCCATGTAGATGTAAATGGTAAGTATTCAATCCTTTCTGATGGCTGAGTAATATTCAGGTGTGCATATATACCACATCCCCTTTATCCATTCATCTATCAATGGACATCTTGGTTCTTTTTTATTATTTTATTTTATTTTATTTTTTTAAATAATAAATTTATTTTTAATGGTGTTCAATTTGCCAAAATACAGAATAACACCCAGTGCTCAGCCCGTCAGGTGCCCCCCACAGTGCCCGTCACCCATTCATACCCACCCCACCCCCCGCCCTCCTCCCCTTCCACCACCCCTAGTTCGTTTCCCAGAGTTAGGAGTCTTTATGTTCTGTCTCCATTTCTGATATTTCCTACCCATTTCTTCCCCCTTCCCTTATATTCCCTTTCACTATTATTTATATTCCCCAAATGAATGAGAACATATAATGTTTGTCCTTCTCCGATTGACTTACTTCACTCAGCATAATACCCTCCAATTCCACCCACGTTGAAGCAAATGGTGGGTATTTGTCATTTCTAATGGCTGAGTAATATTCCATTGTATACATAGACCACATCTTCTTTATCCATTCATCTTAGATGGACACCAAGGCTCCTTCCACAGTTTGGCTATTGTGGACATTGCTGCTAGAAACATCGGGGTGCAGGTGTCCCGGCGTTTCATTGCATCTGCATCTTTGGGGTAAATCCCCAGCAGTGCAATTGCTGGGTCGTAGGGCAGGTCTATTTTTAACTCTTTGAGGAACCTCCACATAGTTTTCCAGAGTGGCTGCACCATTTCACATTCCCACCAACAGTGCAAATGATGAATCAGATGACGTATCAGATAAAGGACTAGTTTCCAAGATCTATAAAGAACTTATTAAACTCAACACCAAAGAAACAAACAATCCAATCATGAAATGGGCAAAAGACATGAAGAGAAATCTCACAGGGGAATAGACATGGCCAACATGCACATGAGAAAATGCTCTGCATCACTTGCCATCAGGGAAATACAAATCAAAACCACAATGAGATACCACCTCACACCAGTGAGAATGGGGACAATTAACAAGGCAGGAAACCACAAATGTTGGAGAGGATGCAGAGAAAAGACATCTTGGTTCTTTTCATAGTTTGACTTTTGTGGACATTGCTGCTACATAATTTCCACAATGTTTATTTGAGTGCAGGTGCCCCTTTGGATCATTACATTTGTATATTTGGGGTAAATATGCAATAGTGTAATTGCTGGGTCACAGAGTAGCTCTCTTTTTAACTTCTTGAGGACTCTCCATATTATTTTCCAGAGTGTCTGTACCAGCTTGCATTCCCACCAACAGCAGAAGAAGGTTTCCCCTTCTCTGCATCCTCACCAGCATTTATTGTTTCTTTCAAGTAATTTCCAAATATCACCACAGTAAGGCTTGCCCTGAGCATGTTGTTTAAAAGTGTAACTAAAACATTCTTTCCTAGACATCTGCAACCTGAATGAATAAAATAGTTTATGATTCCTGCTTTTTTTGGAAGTCAGAAGAGAGGTAGTGATCTGATAGACAATAAGAAATAAATACTGTATAAATAAATTGTAGGGAATGTTACTATGGGAAAAGGCAGTGTAGAGAAGATACAGTGAAACAGGAGGAGTATGTTGGGCCCTGGAAACACGGGGGAGAGAAGGACACAGGTTCCATTTTAAATAAGTGATATAATATTAAATGAGATAACTTCACCATTTCTTTCATATATATTTTAAAAATTGTTATTATAGTTGGATTGTAAATCCACAAGAACTGCTTCTATTTCAGTGAAACTATGTGTCACAATTAAATCATAACCCTGGAAACAAGATTTTGATGGAATCTTGTCTCACATTTAGATCTTTCATCCATTTTGAGTTTATCTTTGTGTATGGTGCAAGAGAGTGGTCTAGTTTCATTCTTCTGCATGTGGATGTCCAATTTTCCCAGCACCATTTATTGAAGAGACTGTCTTTCTTCCAATGGATAGTCTTTCCTCCTTTATTGAATATTAGTTGCCCATAAAGTTCAGGGTCCACTTCTGGATTCTCTATTCTGTTCCATTGATCTATGTGTCTGTTTTTGTGCCAGTACCATACTGTCTTGATGACCACAGCTTTGTAGTACAACCTGAAATCCTAGAGAAGAACACAGGCAACACCCTTTTTGAACTCGGCCATAGTAACTTCTTGCAGGATACATCCACGAAGGCAAAAGAAACAAAAGCAAAAATGAACTATTGGGACTTCATCAAGATAAGAAGCTTTTGCACAGCAAAGAATACAGTCAACAAAACTCAAAGACAACCTACAGAATGGGAGAAGATATTTGCAAATGACATATCAGATAAAGGGCTAGTTTCCAAGATCTATAAAGAACTTACTAAACTCAACACCAAAGAAACAAACAATCCAATCATGAAATGGGCAAAAGACATGAACAGAAATCTCACAGAGGAAGACATAGACATGGCCAACATGCATATGAGAAAATGCTCTGCATCACTTGCCATCAGGGAAATACAAATCAAAACCACAATGAGATACCACCTCACACCAGTGAGAATGGGGAAAATTAACAAGGCAGGAAACAACAAATGTTGGAGAGGATGCGGAGAAAAGGGAACCCTCATACACTGTTGGTGGGAATGTGAACTGGTGCAGCCACTCTGGAAAACTGTGTGGAGGTTCCTCAAACAGTTAAAAATAGACCTGCCCTATGACCCAGCAATTGCACTGTTGGGGATTTACCCCAAAGATACAAATGCAATGAAACGCCGGGACACCTGCACCCCGATGTTTCTAGCAGCAATGGCCACGATAGCCAAACTGTGGAAGGAGCCTCGGTGTCCAACGAAAGATGAATGGATAAAGAAGATGTGGTCTATGTATACAATGGAATATTACTCAGCTATTAGAAATGACAAATACCCACCATTTGCTTCAACGTGGATGGAACTGGAGGGTATTATGCTGAGTGAAGTAAGTCAGTCGGAGAAGGACAAACATTATATGTTCTCATTCATTTGGGGAATATAAATAATAGTGAAAGGGAATATAAGGGAAGGGGGAAGAAATGTGTGGGAAATATCAGAAAGGGAGACAGAACGTAAAGACTGCTAACTCTGGGAAACGAACTAGGGGTGGTGGAAGGGGAGGAGGGCGGGGGGTGGGAGTGAATGGGTGACGGGCACTGGGGGTTATTCTGTATGTTAGTAAATTGAACACCAATAAAAAATAAATTAAAAAAAATAACCCTGGAAACATTATTAAATTATGATCCTCTTTCTTTTTTTAAGATTTTATTTATTAATTTGAGAGAGAGCATGAGGGGGCAGGAAGAGGAGGGGCAGAGGGAGAGAGAGAAGCAGACTCCCTGCTGAGCATGACATGGTGCTTGATCCCCGGACCCAAGAATCATGACCTGAGCCATCCAGGCACCCCAACATGTTTCCTTTTTCTTAAACTTTTCTTAGTTTACCTATATTTTATTGTTTATTTCTTTGAGAAATTGAGTGGTTTTATTTATTACTCTATTAAGTAATTTAAGTTATTATTACTTATTTATTTATTTGTTGTATTTATTGTCTTAGTTATTATTTATTATTACTTAATATTATTCCACTGAATTATATTTTGAAGGGAAATATGGCATTGCCAAATGAATGAGTATAATGGGAAAGATGAAGAGGTTGTGTTAGTTATCAAGAAATGCACAAGAAATGTTTCATCTTATTCTTCCAGAAACCAGAGAACTACATCCATGCCCTTGACTTTCTACCCATATGGAATTACTCATGTGTTCGGTGAAGACCTCTATGCTTAAATAAATGTTGGAGTATTGTGGTATTTTCAGTGTAGTTTTAGATAAATAATATTCTCAATCTACTATAAATTGTTCTTATGTCTGTATCTTACAATGTTTTAACTAGAATAGCTTCCTTCTTCTATACTACAAATTGAAAATACTTTCCTCTCTTTTGAGTAAAACACCATTTATAAATTCTACCCTGCCACAAATCTGCCTGATAAATCAGAAAAAAAAAACAGTATTTGTGGCAATGCTATATATATTTCAGTAAAGTCTTAAACATTAATACATTTTATAATATCAAATAAAGATAATTACTATGCAAATATTTATAGAATCACAGCTGCAATCAGATGCAAGTTAGCACAAAGATTAACTGTTATGGATAAAAGTCCTGGTTGGACCAGCTACATAATCTGTCTAATTACTATCAGAAATTGTTCAGCCAGCTTCATAAAACAAGGGCCATGAAGAAATTTTAGCTTTAAACTCAGTGAAAGTATGCATATACCATTTTGATAAGGTTTAAAGAGTTTTAAATGGCTAATTAGAGGCACACTGTAATCTCCCCCAAGAATCACCAACAATAACTAAAGCACTCATGAAAACAAAAAGATCTTGCTTTACCAAATGTCAACAGACCATCCAAAATGTACAATCATTAATACTGTGAGAAACTGGTTCCAGGATAGAAAGAGTCCAGTGGAGCAGGAGAGCCCAGAATGAGGCACACATGCATAGCCATATGACATGACACAAAGGAGAGTCTTGTTCAACTGCGTGTTCAAGTTCAAAAGGAGGAGGAGGAATGAAGAAGAAACCAGAATACAACATCATACTCTACAAAAATTATTTCCAGGAATGACTTCAATTTATGAAAAGTATGACAATATGCCTCGTGTGGGTTTCACAGAGAATTTAAGAAATTAACTCAAGAGTTTCTTAAGCACTACTTAAGTCTCACACTGAAAATCTTTAACCATTAATGTAATATAGATAAATTGGACTCCATTAAATTAGAATTTTTGTCCATTATCATGTAAAAAGTGAAAAAGCAGGCCACACGTTGGAAGTCAGCATCTGTAACATATACAATCAATGAAGGGCTGAGCCTATCATATACACAGAACTACATACCCATCAGAAAAAGTCAGGTCCCCACCAAAAAATATGCAAGAAACTTGGATAGGGAGTTCAGAAAACATATTTCAGCAGGTAATGAACACCGTTCACTTGGCAACACGAGTTTTCATGTTGTGAAGTCGTTTCTCCTCACACTCACTGCAATGATGACACTAAAGCAAAAAAGCAACAAAACAGAGATAGATATAGAGAGATAGGTATGTTTATCTTTCTATATAAATCCACAGAGTCATCTATATCTAGAATAAGATATAGATGTGGAATAGACACAGTGTGTGCATGTGTGTTATGTTCAAGAGAAAATGATTGTATATTCCACCCAGGAGAAATACAGCATTGTGACCTCTTCAGAATTAAATAAAACTGGGAATAATTACAAGAATAGAAGCCAAGATAAAAGACTCACCATTGTTATTTTTAGACAACTTATCTCTAGACCTAAGAGGAAACAACAGAGAATATCTGGAGTATTTGGAATGTACACATCATAACTCATAATAGTATTATTGTATGTGTAGATATTGAAATATGAGAATCAAATTATTTTGGTACTAAAGTTTAATTAAACAAAACCATTATTAACCCTGTCATGTGTTATTATTCTTAGTATTTTTTTTCAATTAGATAGAAAAAATAAAATTAGAAATCAACTGAATTTCCCTTTTATGCATTTGATAGTCATTTAATAGTACTTTTAGTAACTGTTATTTGAATTGTAGGTTAATGATCATGATTACTGACCGCAAAAACTTACTAATGAACTACTGCATTTCAGGCAGGCAATCCAAAATAAACATTTTAAAAATGAAGATTGCCTTATTTAGCTTTCAAAATAATATAATGACTTAGATCATTTTATTATGGATCCGAATTTTTATTTATAGTAACTATAGTAAAATCTGCATTTTGAGTGATCAAAATTTAACATAGTGGGAATTCAGAGGCCAGAGACATTAATTACTGTATCACACTTCTTTCCATTGATTTTATTTCTATTGTTATCTGATTATTGATTACTTTTTTCTTTTTAACTTGAGGTACTAGAGATTAGAAATCATCTTTGATTTCCTTATTAATTGTATATATTTTTCAAGTTGCTTTTTTTTCTGTCAATTTTGTATAAAGTGCTTGATTTTGAAAAAATGATGTCAATGTCTTCTCAGATTTTTCTTTTTAATCATTACTTCACATGAAAATAATGTTGGGAGCTCCTGCAATTCTGTTAAGCACATGACATGGCTTCACCCTTTCTGATTGAAGAAGTGGTGCACATAAAGCCTTTTATCTGAGCATTAGGGACGTTGTAAGAATTCAGTGACCAAACATGTGCATGAGGCCTTTTTAACAGTGCCTGGGCATAATCACTGCTTCACAAATGCTAAGTATGCCTCTGAGGCACTCACTGTATGAAGCCACATGGCCCATCTAAGGTGGGGCAGCTTCGTTCACTCCAGGAAAAATAGAGACTAGGCTTTTGATTTCTGTAACAGTTGTGTTCTTTGATATCATACAAACCATCTGTGCTTACTGAAAAAAGTTAATTTTCTGAAATTTATTATGAAGAAAATGAACATCACTTGAAATTTAATGATACTGAATTAATAGATTTTTTGCACATAAATTGTTTATGAACATATATAAGGGTACACATTGATAGGCATGTAGATAAGAGATGATGATACATAGATAGATAGGCAGACAGGAAATGTAATTTCCAATTTTTTTTTTTTTTTTTTACCATTCTATGGATTTTTCCAGTAGAGATCTTCAGTGCAGCTGAAAAGTCAGTTACAATGTTTAAACTTTTAATCCTCAGTTCCCCCCACATTCAGTGCTCACTTGGTCCCTCTTTCAAGATCTCACATCTGACAATCAACCCACCACATGCCCCACGCAGCCCCCTGGGTCCTCAGGATCCCTCTGTTCAGAATGTGCCAAGCTCTCTTTTTGGGAGACAGCGAGTCTCATAGCGTGCTGACACTAAAGTGGGCAACGCCCAGGTATACTCCCCAAACAGCAGCACCTACTATGGGTCAGTGCTCCCCTCATGGATTTCTTAGCTGAAACTGCTTCTCAGAAAGCCCAAAGGGAATGGGAAAGCAAGTGAGTGAGTGCTGTAGGCCCTCCAGGCATGACAGGCACTCCTGTATTTGGAGGTTGCCATGAGAGCCAGAGACGACTCCTCCCTATTAAATTCCATTCTCCAACAAAGAGGTCTTTGGAGAGGTTACTTATTAAAATAAACCCATAGTCCACCAGACACAAGCATTATTGTCAGGTTAACATGGACTGAGCCAGGTGCCATGGTGAAGTTAAACTATCTTAACCTGAAAACCATGAAAGCAGGCTGCCATCCTTATTGTATATGAAGAAATCGAAGCAGAGAGGTTACTCAAGGTTAGAGGGACAGGTGTGGCTTGGCCAGACAGTTTGCACTCTTCCATTTCACCGTCTGTGTGCTTTATTCAGGGAAATGGACATTCTCCTTAACTACTTGCAAATTGGTGATAGTGGACATACTAGATATGTAAGTCACATCATCAAAGGGTCAAATTACTTTAATACAATTATTAAGTTAACAAAATATGAGAGAATCTTCTTTGATTTTGAGAGAAATTTGATGTGACAAATGACAACTGATTTATTGTTACATCATTAAAAAAGTGGGTGCAGTTTCATATTATCAAATTGTAGCCTAATACAGAGAAGTATTTAATTAAGGACATTTACCTCAATTTATTTTTAAAAAATCTATAAATAGGGGCGCCTGGGTGATGCAATCACTTAAGCATCAGACTCTTGGTTTTGACTCAGGTTGTTATCTCAGGGTCCTGAGATCGAGCTTCAAGTCAGGCTCTGTACTCAGTGTGGCATCTGCTTGAGATTCTCTCTCCCTCTGCCTCTCCCTACCTGTGTGCGCATACTCTTTCTCTCAAATAAATACATCTTAAAAAATATTTTTAAACCTACGAATACTTTAGAGATATTAAAATGATTTGATGAATAATTTGTACTAATATGTCATTTGATAAGCAGTTTTGTCATATAGTTCTTAGTTAATAAAAATGCATATATTTAATTTTGACATATTTACATAAATTTACATTCCTTTACTTGTTGTTATATTTTGATATTATCACTAGATATATCATCATTTATTCAGCTATTCTCCCATGATGGATATTAATTTGATCCTATTTGCTACTATAAATAATATTTTGGTACACAGATCTTTAAGTACATGGACTAATATTTACACAGATAGATTCCCAGGGAGGAATTTTGGGTTGAAATAAATATATTTTTAGTTGTAAAGTGTATTATTGAAGAGCTATTTACAAAGTATAGCAATTTACATTTCCAAGATAATATATCATATCAGAGTGCCATGATGCTGACATCTCCCTTGGCAAAACATTCCTTTTTGAATTATTCTCAAAGAAGTGGGAAATGGTATTTCATTATTATTTTATTTTATCTTTTCTTGACTACTTGGGAATTTGTATATTATTCAAGTATTTATTTAAAGATAGAGCTCATAGGGATCCCTGGGTGGCGCAGCGGTTTGACGCCTGCCTTTGGCCTGGGGCACGATCCTGGAGACCCAGGATCGAATCCCACGTCGGGCTCCCGGTGCATGGAGCCTGCTTCTCCTTCTGCCTGTGTCTCTGCCTCTCTCTCTCTCTCTCTCTCTCTGTGACTATCATAAATAAATTAAAAAAAAATAAAATAAAAAAATAAAGATAGAGCTCATAGGATTCAGCTGTCCTGAATTTCAGTAACATCCTATCAGATTTCCTTTCTTTTCCTTAGTAAGAAACCACTTATGAATTCTCTTACCTATGGGAAACATTTCTAATCACTTAATCACTGCTGCAGCCACCAACCCTAGAGTTACTTTTTTTTGTTTTGTTTTGTTTTGTTTTGTTTGTTTGTTTGTTTGTTTGTTTTAAAGTTAGTTCTCTTATGTAGCTTAACCTTCGAGGAAAAAATCTAGGAAGAATATTTTGAAACTTCTGTGAATCTCTCCTTCTTCTCTTTCCTTCCTTCCTCCCTCTCTCTCTTCTCCTTTCTTCCTTCTTTCCTTCCTTCCTTCCTTCTCTTTTTTATCTGGTTATATTTTCTTCAGCCTCTCAGGGCTACAAATGTTAATGAGTCTTTGTGACAGGATAACCCACATTTCCAATACAGTCTTTCTTTATTCATCCTAGTTCCTGTAATTTAAAGAATAAGCCTCTTTCTCCTACAAACTTGGCACTGCTGTGAGTAGAGTGGGGTAAGAGGTCTTTAGAGGAATCAGATGATCAGCAATGTCAAACAAATTAGGGCCAGAATCTGCTTTATAGACATACCCCTGAAAAATTCCTTTGTGACTTTAATGACAATAGACTAGAACAGACTTGGGACAAGTGGCAAAGCAAAAGCTGCTGGTTGTAGAAACAGGTGATTTTAGACAGTTTTCAAGAAGTTTATCTTTGAAACTGTGGAAAAAGATTAAGAATGGTAGAGGGAAACATGGAAATGGGGTAGGGAAGTGAAAGCATCAAAGCAGATATATATAACAAGTGCTTCACTGCCTCCTGAATGATAGTAACCTAAAATACATTTTAATAAAAAAACCTTAAAATAAAAAAAAGATTTTTGACAATAAAACGTTTGTAATGGGAGGAATCTATAAAAAAAAAGCATATAAGCAAGCACTGAAAGCATGGTCTGGGAGGAAATTCATTTTGGCTCAAGAAAACCCCTGTCCACTTAGAGATGGGTTCGTCAGACTATCTTTGTGTTAGTAAATAGGTACTTGGGACATATTTTATATACTCACATGCTCTCAAAGCAAATTCTGATTTTGCTTTGACTTAATGTGATTTCTTGCAGGGAGAGACACGAAGCAGGTACATGAATGAATATCCAAAACTGACATGCATGTGAATATTGACAAGAGTAATACTTCTCAAGTTAACACACATTTACACTTCAGCTTTTTCATTACTCCCATAAATATGTGTGTGATTAACATAAATCTACACCTGAGAGATATTGAGAAACGAAAGATACTGAAGACCTGCCATTAAGATGATCCCACTGAGTCGCAATCACAGACCTATTATATAACCCCTTCTACATTAGCATCACTCTTCCAGGAACAGACTGCAAAACTGTTCTTTGAACTATGATTTCACATATATTCCCTATAAAATTTAAAGCATCCCCACATTTGACTTGGCAAAACACTACTGCTCTTCAATACAAGATTAATTTGTGTCTGTCTTTGAAACAACTCAGCTAATAAGGGTGTCGTGCTTGTTAAGAACTTCATGGAAAACTAAGTATGCTGCTTAAATCAATGCCATAGGATGTCCTGATTCTACTTAGCCACCTTCCACCTGCCTGTGCAACATCCTCCAATCACAGCAAATCTGAAGCCTCCTCTGTTTTCTATTATGAAGTTTTCCCATGCTTTGCCTGCCTTTGTGTCTCTGCCAAATGCAAGTGGTGGTGTCTGATTCTCTGCTATATCAGCTCTGAAATGATAGCTTCTGCTTGTTCTCATCTGTGTGGTTGTTATGAATTTTCATAAGTTTAAACAAAAAGTGGTAAAACACAATAGTTGACCTTCATAATCCTTCTCTCTTTATAAATATTTCTTTCCCTGGTAAACTCATTAGAAACTGTTTTTAGTAGAGCCAATTTATTCAACGATCAAAAAAAGTATAAGATGAAAACATTAGAGGATGGGTTGCCTTCACAAAATTCACACTCACACATGGCAAACTCATCTGATCCTTTCCCAAGATCTGGTACTGTTTGGAAGGAGTAAGAAGGTATAAGGAATTTATTAGAAGTCTACCGGAAGGGTAGACAGGGATGTCGATGGCATGCATCTATTTTAGAAGTGTTGTGTCCTTCCTCTGTGCTTCCACAGAAGTCTGCACTTCTGTTTCAATTGTAATTCCTGGTCTAGATTTCATGCTTTTCAAGAGCAAGGCTCTTGCCTTGTTCATCTTTATGTCCCTAAAACCTGTCTGTGAGCACTACCCTACACACTGGTGATATTTAATGAAAAGAGTGGATGTGAGCTGAATAGGTGAACTGGTATACACAGAAAAAAAGAGAGAGAGAGAGAGAGAGAGAGATCAGATGGAAGGAAATAATAAGTTTTGCTGAAAATTTAATGACAAATTCTAGTGGCTCAGTGGGTTTTTTTGGAGAAGATGAAGCTTCTAAGTCTTCCCCTCAGGTAAGAAGGTAAGAAATAAATCTGAATTTTGGGGAAAGTAAGTATTCAGTGAATTGGCAAGAGGAGACACTAAAAAAGGGGAGGAAGACTAAGAGAACGTCAATGATCCTCCTTGTAGGAAACAACAGAGTTTGGGTAGGAGAAAGGGAAATAAAAGGTTTCCAAGGAAGAGCCAACAGAAATGAAAAGGAATCACTTTGCAAAATGCAATGAGATTATCTGTTGAGAAGAAATCATATGGTTATTGTGTAACTACCATAACTTTATCTATGGATTCTCTAAGGAAATTTTAAAATTCCATTTACTTTATGGGATCAAGTTCCTATTTCCTCAAAGTTGTCTTTAAAAAATTGTTTTCTATTTTTTTTTAATTTGGAAGTTTAATGAAAAAACTGGGATTGAAGAAACCAAACAGGTATAATTTTCCCAAGTTGCAAGACCTTTTAATTTCCATACATTAGCTAAGCTAAAAGGAAATTTTTTGTATAAATGCCTAGAAAAGTCTCATGGCTATGATCTTTTATATACTATGGCAGAGGATTGATATTAGGGGTCTTCAAAATCCAGTCTTCTCTGCTTTGGAAATTCTCTAGAGTTTATTGTTATATTGACAAATATGGTAAGGAATAAAATGCTTGTATCTATATTGCCTAACAAAACCAGCCCCTCTATCTGATGTAGCTCAGAGGAAAATAATATTGGCCATTCTATTTTATAGGACATGATCTACATAGATATTTCTTATAACCTTTCTAAGTTCTTGGGTAAAGAAGCAGCTATGAATTCATTTTCAGTAATAAACCAGATGGGAGGTTTTTTAGCTACTTGTACAGAAAAATGCATCCAGGAAAGCAAACCATCAGGGTAACTTAGAAAAAGTTGCCTTTGATAAGATGGAGCTTGTAGCTCTAGTTTCTGTGAGCATAGAAAAAGGTTGATTACAAGTACTGTTACTGAAATGATTCTGTTGAAGAATTTATTATAGATTTGGCCTGAAGTAGCTGCTATTATTTTATTTTTTTGAATTAAAACAGTGCTTTCCCTGTCTGACTCAATAATTTTAATAAAAAATTTTTAGTATCCCTAATCATGTTTGTATACACATATATTTGAAAATTCACAGTTCTACCAAAAACAATAGACACAACCATATACTAGGAAAGTCCCTCTAGTCAGAATAACATATTGTTAAGTAAGAGGCATTAAATATTAATGATGAATTATATTAAATATATTTTAAAACAATTCATTTTATAACAAATGAGATGTTTTTCAAGTTAAATTAGATGATAAAATATTTTATTCTAAGAATCGTATAGAAATAACATCACAGCTCTATATTACAAAGAGAAAAGGAGAAACAGAATTGACTGGTGATTCTATATTCTACATTATCCATATTATGCTGTCAAAGCATCAAGAAATTTTAAAAAATGGAAAGTGGGATTTAAAGGCTTAAAATTTTATAAGTATCTGCAGGCAGTCCTAAATGATGGTAGTTTTTAGTTCAAAAGACCCTTTTATTGTTTGGAATTCGGATCATATTTTCTTCCATAAACATATAGGGGCACCTGGGTAGCTCAGCAGTTGAGCATCTGCCTTTGGCTCAGGTCCCAGGGTCCTGGGATGGAGTCCCACATCGGGATCCCTGCAGGGAGCCTGCTTCTCCCTCTGCCTATGTCTCTGCCTCTCTATGTCTCTCATGAATAAATAAAATCTTTAAAAAATTAAAATATACATACATATATTTTACAAATGGTGGATATATTCTTGCACTAATCCATTTAAGCTATAATGTAGTTTAAAAGTGTGAGTTTTATTCGTCTGACTGTGGACCCTGAAAGCATATGGAAGAGGAGGCATATGAAAGAGTATAGTACAGAGAGAAACAAAAGCTATAGAGTAGCTTCCTTTGTCTTTTACTTCATGATATTTTCCCTTTCTCTCTGTTCATGGTGTAGGCCTATGGTCACATTTTGATCCACCCTGTTTTGGCATTCTTTCTTTTCTAGATTCCTCAGCATATTTACTTTCAGTGTCATCCTCAACAGCACATTATGGCAACATGTTCTGGTCTGCCATACTTTTCAGCAGTGCCCATCTACACAGTTAATTACAGTACCTATTGTATCTTTAACACATCCAGAAGGAGGGAAAGGAGGCCCAAATAAAAGCAAGCATATACAACATCCCCTGGAGAGCTAATAGGTGTGTGTGCACACATGCAACTTCACAAAAATCCTCAAATAAGGTGATACTACTCTATGCTGGCTACAACTGTGTTAGAAAATTCAATAACTTCTCTGTGATGAGAGAATTCGATGGAAACTAGAAACAAAAGGATCTTATGCCTCCAGATTCAATGTTTCTTTGACAAATAGTTATAAATGCATATACACATAAATCAATTATTATATAGTATTATTTGTGCATTCATGTGTGTGCGTTGGGTGTGCACATGTGTGTACGTGACACGGGACCCCCTTTCAGTACTGGAGGAAGATAAGGAGAGTGGAAGCAGAGGTAATTATCTGTGCAGGGCAATTTTAGTCATATCCTGCCTTTCACGAGCATGAAGTCCCAGTTAGGTATCTCACATAATTCACAAAAGGAGAATTGTCAATCCAGGTTAGGAAGCTCATTATAAAAGCCAGAACGTGTGGCCATCCGTCTGAAAGTTCCCCTTAGCAGAGCTGCACTGAGTTAGGGCCTGAAAAAGTATCCCTCGGCTTGTTTCAAACAATAGACGCTGAAACCTGTCATTGTGCTGATGGCTTCTGTGCACTTGGAAACTTATTAGCAAATTTTATTCATGCACCATCAAAGTGCACCAAGTCCCACTAAAAACCCTGGGGCACCTTTAGCTAGAATTATGTGGTTTTTTTGTTGTTGTTGTTGAAAGCAGTTTTATGTCCAGAAAAGTCTACAGGGAACAGGGACCATGGCCATCACATCCAGCACATAGCTTTGTTTGCGTTCAGCGTGCTCTGAGTTGCCACATCCCTCCCCATTCTGTCCTCGTCCTATTCCAGGAAGTGAAACGTACCTTGTCCTATATATAGTGTAAAACAGAACTGATTTGACATCAGGAAACCAGCAGCTTAATTCCGTCGCTGCCACTACCCAGCGGTGCCATGTGTTAGACAATTTCCTTCATTTTTTTGCACTTGACATGACTACGAAGTATTCCAGTCCTTGGAGGGAAACAGAGGTGAGAGTCAGCTGGGAGCTGCAGCAGAAAAATCAGTGGAGAGAAGATTGTTCCATGAGGAACTAGTTGATTGGTGGAACTCTTCCAAACTAGCCTCTCAGCCTGCTGTCCTGTAGCTGCCACCTTCCACACGTCCTGCCGCCTCTCTTCTCAGAGAACACTGACAGCTTCAAGATGAGGAGAGTCTGCCTTTGAGCAAATGATTCACTGCAGGGGAACCTGTCACCTGTTCATCGTTCCTTTCTGCAAATGTACCTGTTACCACATGTACTTTATTTTCATCACAATACAGTTTGCTTATGTAAGAAACCCAAAAGCCAATGAAAAAGAATATAAAAATCAGTCTCCCTCTCATCCTAGATTCTAAGACCCTGAATTGCTATCTTAAATTCTTCTCTGTCTGGTATTTTTGTTGTTGTTGGCATGCATCTACCTATAAGCACATTACTTAAGCATTGTTTCACATCTTGACTTTGGACTTCAGTAATCTATCGTAGCAATCTCATCATATCTGAATTGATAAGGATGGCTGTGTTGGATTTCACCATACTGATTTATCATAATTATCTATGGCCAAACTACTGATAGAATTGTCTATCATCTCCAGTCTTTTACTAAGACCATGCCATAAGGACTTATGTACATAGACACACACACACGCAAACACATAAATATATGTTGGGAAAATGTCCACAGACAGAATTTCTGGATCAAAACACATGCATTTTCATTATCCTTTCCAAACCGTGTCAGTTAATGACCTACGGAAAATTTTCTCAGTGGGATAAAATGTGGCATCGTGCTGATAAATACAGTCGTACTAATATTGGATGAAGGTGGTAGAGTATTGTTTAGGAGCACTAGATCTCGCTTCAGAATAACTGTATTTAAATCCCACCTTTGCAATTCAATTGGCGGGTTGATGTGGAGTGTGACATTTAAAATGCCTTGCCTTAAGTCTCCTCACCTGTTAAATAGGTGCTCCTAAAAGTGCTGCTCTGGTATATCTTTTAAGTGTTTCATGAGATAATCTTTGCTGAAAATGTTAACACCGTGTAGTCACAATGAGTCCTCGGTTAACGTTAACAGGTACCTCCCTCCATCACCACCGTCATTATTTTCTTCACCATCATCACCACCACCCCGTGTTCATCTGCACCCGTATTTCAACTATCTGTCTCCCTAACAGCTTTGTCTGAGTGATGAGTGTACCCTTACCCGAAGTAATATTTTTCATTTACAGCCTGGATTTGAGCAGGTTTTATTTTAAGTTGTATATCCATGGAGTACAAACCATGGGAGCATATGGCTCCTAATTAGGCTTGATCATGATGAAGGATGACTGTTTAAGAGGTCAGTTAGCCCCCCTCCAGAGGTGATGCTGCTTCATAAAGACAGCAAAAGCCCAACTCCCTAAGATGTTGCAATAAGCCTGAGCTCTGTGGAGTCGGCCTATCACTACTGACAGTCTTTAACATGCTGGCAGTGCTACTTAGCTACAGTTGTAGAATTGCCACAAAGATTCCATCACTGACAACAAAGTGAAATATTGATATAGTAATTAGTTTTCTGCACCATATGTTCTGATTTTTGCATACAGTTATTATGCAGCACAGATTCCTGGGCAGATGATTAGGAGAGCAGGAGTAGCAGCAAGATATAACGGTTTTCTGGGAAGAACCATAGCCTACCCAATGTGACCCAAAGAGAAGCAACTTAATTCCCCATTACACCCGTCATCTTTGCTACACAGTACAATGAATTTTCAAAGAATGTGTAAACCTGGCAGGGAAGAAGCAAGTGAAACCACGTTTCTCTTCCTTTTGCTCTCTTCCTTTCATTTCTATTCTTCTGCGCCTCGTTGGTAGTTGTTTTTGTGATTGATAATGAACACCAGCAATTGACAGCCAGAGACTGTGTTTTTGTCCTCAGCAGTGACATGAAAACATAGTCATAAATCATCTCTGCACATGTTTTATAGCAATGAGTCTGGTCTTTATATACCTGAAGACATCATTATGCAATATGTTGTCAGATATCTTAAATTACCGAAGTTGTTGCTTTTAAAAATGTCCTTCCCTTTAAGGGTCCTAACTGACCTGCAGGCAGTCAGGAGGTGAAGAATCCCCTTCACACAACCTGATGCCATGGGCCTCACTCAGGAGGGATAACTAAACTGAACAAAGAAATTAAGTAGCACTTTATCACGGAAAGGGAAATGGCATTTCAGGAAAGAAGGGAAATGTACTTTTATTTTGCTCCTTTTAGAATCTCATATATTGTACACCTGAAACTAATATAGCACTGTATGTTAAAAAAAAGAACTTCATATATTAAAACTTGACATATAGATCGGTATTAGGGACCCTTCTGAAACAGCATAATTTTCTGTTGAAAAATAAATGAGCGATTATACTCTCTGCAGGTTGTCTCTTTTGTCTTTTTCTAAGAAATGTCAAATCACAAAAAACATCTTAAAACCATTTGTCATCATCATTTCATTTTTGACACAAAGCCACTCAGTGGCCTTCCTTTCATCACAGGAGGTCCAGTACAAAACACTCATCTTAAGTTTATTAAATATATGTGGTTGATCACATTTCCTAAATATATTTATCCTGCAGAACACTTAAAGACTGTTGTTATTACTGAGCTTTTGTCCCTAAGCATCTGTGTTTTCTCTTCAAGGAAGTTGCAAGGCTGGGGGAGGAGGTAGAGAAGGTGAGGCCAGCGTGAGGGAGGGAGGCAGCCAGGGCTCCCTGCAGCGGATACTGCAAGGGAGAGCGCCCTCAACTCTTGGGTGTTGCCTCTGCTATGCATTTCCCAGAATCTGCTGCAGATAGGACCCAACAATCGCCACCCACTGCAGTGAATTAAGGATTCCACCTGGAAAGAACCACTTTCTCTGTCACTTGGAGGCAGCTAGGGTTAAAGAGAAACAATGATTGTGACACACAATAAATGTTTTAGCCTGAGGTTAGATGAAGATTTTTATCTCTTTTTTAAAAAAATCAATTTACTCATCTTTTTCTTAGGACAGGCCATCTAGCTATTCGGTGATGGCTTCTTCTATTGAAAATGGGTAGAATGAAATGTGTATGTAATAGTTTCCTATTGCTGTTTAACCACTGCCATAAATTTAGCAGCTTAGAGCAATACACATTTCGTATCTAGCAGTTTCCATGGGTCAGGAATCCGGGCACGGCTTAACTGTGTTCTCGCTGAGCTGCAACCAGGTGGCAGCCGGGGTTTTGATTTGATGAGAGGCTCAACTGAGGATGGATTCACGTGGAAGTTCCTTCAGGCTGTTGACAGAAATGATTTCCTTGTGGTTGTAGGATTCATGGCTGCTTGCTTCTTCCAAATGAGCCGGGAAAAGAAAATCAGTCTGCTCACTAAAGAGTCCTGTATATGTCTCATCACCTTTACCCTATTCTGATGATTGGGAGCAAGTCTCAGGTTCCTTCCACACTTGAGTGTGAACCCCAGGACTCAGGCATAGTGAGGGCCATATTAAGGTCTGAGGGCCTATATGACATATGGTGATCTCCATGCCTACTGGGATTGAATGGAGATTTGATATTATATAGGAGATCAGTGTAAGTATGCATTATAAACAGAATGTGGGCATAGGTCAGAAAGATGACTTCAATTCTCCCTCTGAAGAGAGAATCCTTAAAAAACCAATGCTATCATTTCGTGATGTAAAGACATAATGAAGAAGACAAGGGAGAGATAGCCCTAGATATTTAAGAGCCTCATGTGGACTGAACATGTGTGACACCCCGCCCATCATATATTTTAGTCCTAATTGCTAATATGATGCTATTTGGAGTCTGGGCCTTTGAGAAGTAGTTACATGTAGATGAAGCCCTAAGGGTGAGCGCCCCAAGTTGCCAGAGTCCTCAGGAGAAAGACAGACCAGTGCTCTCTTGCTCTCTGCCGTGGGGGGTCCAGCAAAATTTCCTTGTACAAGCCAGGAGAGGACTCTCATGGACATTTTGATTTCTGTTCTGCGAACAGCCTCCAGAACAGTGAGAAATAAATGTCTATTTTTCAGGGCACCTAATCTATGGTGTTTTATTATAGCAGCACAAGCAGGTACATAGCCTATATTTTTCTTCTCTATTATCAAATTTTGGTTAAAAATCTCCTGTGTATATACAGATTGCTGAACTAAATTTTCGCTATGACATAATATAAATCAGTTGATTTAAACAATGAATCATTTTCCCTAAAACTTTTTAAAAATTAAAACTAGTTATGCTTTATAGAACAATTTATTTTCAGTGCATTTTTCCCCCTGCACATATAAAAAATGTGAAAGTGAATGAACAGACTTAATTTCTCTCCAGAAAGCTGTATGCAGTGCACTTTAAAAAGACACTTGTGCGCTGCATGTAAAAATCTCTCATCTGCATAGTCATGTCAGCTGCAGATTTAAATGACAAAAAACGTGGTAAACAGTGAATGAGTAATTGGAATCACAGGAAGAACTGAGGCAAGACTATTGAGCACGATTTTACACTGCTTCTCAGGCAAGCACATGTGGGACCACCTCAGAAAAAAAAATATTTTCAGAATATATAACTTGAGTGGAGTTCTATAATTATTTAGAAACACAACTAGCTATAAGTGATGGTTTATGTATTAAAATGTAAAATAACAAGTGATTTATATTGGCACTGAGTAGGCTTAAATCTGTGTATATACCCATTTATGTATTTGCATTAAATGAAGACCCACTGCATTTAAAATGGTTTGGAAGGGTACACAGAAATAAATGTGGCTTCATTTGTAGTATCACCATGCCAAGATCTGTGCAGACATTCATATAAATGTGTTCATTTGGTACTCTTTTCCTGATGGAAAGTGAAAGAGACTATCCATGACAGACAGAAGGTGGGCATTTTGGATATTTCTGTGCATAGACTCATTTTTTTATATTATTATTATTATTATTTTCAAGCCATCTGGGGATATTGGTAGGCAAGTGCTTTCCTTCATTCCCTTGGAAAATTGCCTGTCTGTAATGGGGAGTCTTGGGCAGCGTGAGGACTAAGTATCCCCAGGTATAGAGGAGTAGAGCAAAAGCCCGGCTCAAGAGAATACCAAGTGTGCTCAGCACTCTTTACATACAACACATGTTCTCGTGAAGCACACGCACACACACTCAACATATGACTTCCATTTGTTTGGCTCTTCCTCTTTCAGAGATCTACTTTTCTCTTATTTTATGTAGCCCAAGCTTGCAAATGTGTCTAAGAACCACAGATATTCACTTGATCTCAGGAAATAAGGAGAATAACATTCTTTCACCAGAGAAAAATTATCTTCACTGCACCAGAAGCAGGATGGTTAATGGCAAATGTCCTGAAGAACAACTCAGAAGATCTACCTCTGAATCCCACCCTGCCTCTTACTGACCGAAGGAGTTTGCCTGGATCAGTCTTTTTTTTTTTTTTTTTTTTTTTTTTTTTTAATATATAGAGAGATAGAAAGTGCATGTGAAAGAGCATATATCCTTGTGCATGAGCTAGGGGTGGGGGTGGGGAGCAGGCACAGAGGGAGAGGGTGGGAGGTGAAAGAGTCTCAAGAGGAATTTGCACTGAGTGCAGAAGGAGCTGGACCTGGCACTGAATGAATCTCAGGGCCCTGAAATCATGACCTGAGCCAAATCAAGAGGTTTAACTAAATGAGCCACCCAGGTGCCCCTAAACCAGTCATATGTAATATTTATTTTTGAGAATTTGATTTAAAAATATAGAAATTTTACTCAAAGGAGTATAAATGTGAAGAATGGGTCATACTTGTCAGAATTTACAGATATCTTAAAAACCCATCCACAGAATCTTAGAGGAGCCCAAAGTTGAGTTTCAGAACTTTGATAACCTTGAATCTGCTTGAATCTGCTAGGCTCCCACTCTCTGATACAGCTCCAGCTGCGTATATCCCGTCCCTATACCAACACAGGGATTTGAAACAAATGAAACACAAAGACCCAGGCAGGTCCTGGTTTCAGCCACAGTTTGACCCTTACATGAAACTATTTCTGAAACTGGGGAGGCTTAGGTAGAATCACCCTCCACAAGAGAACTCTCAAGATAGGATCTGGCATTGAAGCATCCAGGTCAATGAGCAGCTAACAGAACCAATGAAATGCCACTATTAGATATTGATCCCTGGAAACTAAAAAGCATTTTAATGCAAAAATGTATCTATGAAAAAATGCTGGTCAAAAAAGAGCTTTGTGCTAAATAAAAACACTTTTTAATGAATAATCATTTGAATAATAAAGCCACTTAAATTTTATGCTTGATATATAAATTCTCAGAACCATTTTAGATCTCAATACCTACAGTCTTATGTTTGGTTCACACTTTGAAAATAAAAACAATGTCTTCTTGTTTTTTTTCTGGAAAGTATTAGTGGCAGGAGCATCTTCAAATTTCATGGATCTAAGCCAAAATAATTATGGTCTAGAATATTTAATCCATCATCCACCAATGGGTGCAAATTAGAGTGAGATTATGAATGAGAAATAATGCATATTTTACAACGGTCACCACACTGCATAACTGATAGTTTTCTTGATCAAGTACATTTTCTCTGACATGCTTTCAATAAATTTATATCATTTCTCTAAGTATGAAATTATCTCTATATATAACTCCAAGCAAAATAAATGTATTCCTATAATTTTCATGGGCATTTTAGCAGGAATGAAATCTCTAGATGACAAATGACATCAGCTGATGCCCAAGCCATTTTTGAAAGTCTTCCACATCATTATTCCTCATGATTGCCAGACAGCTGTCACAGTTGCTTTAAATGTGAAAGGACATCTTAATACTTTCAGACATTGAGTCTTGGTGAATCATACTCTACTGATATTATATCATTGGAAGAAAGGAAAATAGGAGGATCAGAAAATTGGAATCCTCTCAAATGTCAAGCAATTATTAAGCCCCTTATTACATTAAATTTTTAAATCTCTTTAATAATAGACCCTCCTTTTGCAGTCATTCCAATCAATTACTATACATTTTAAGAATATAACTGCCTGGTATGTAAAACTAATTTTACCAATTTTATGTTACTGAATATAAAATATCAGTTAATGTTGAGATATTTTTTCTAATATAATAAGATTATATTTTACAATAATTATGTTGAAACATCATTTCTAATGTGGTTGAGACAATAAAAGGACGTTTTATTTCCCCAGAATAGAGTGGACAAGGGATACATTCAGATGCAAATTAATAGCATGTCAGTAGACTCGTCTCACTTCTGGCTAAAGAGAGGCCATCAGGTGTCCAGCCTCCTGATATGATCGGGACAGACACTGCTGATTGTCCACCAAACGTCCATTCCCTTTTCTTTCTTAGTAATAAAGTTCTACTTTTGTTTTAGGCAGCATTGTCCCTGCAATAAAATGTTTCTGGAATCACTTGCAACTAGAAATGGTGGAATGGCAGGTCTGCCTACTAAGGAGTTACTAGAAGTCAGTAAAGAGCTTCTAAAAAACTTACCAAGTTTTTATTTATTTCTCTGTGTGTGTGCCTGTGCGCATGTGTGTGTGAATTTTTGCCTCTCCTTCTGGAGGTGCAAAACCACCTTGTGATGAAGGATAAAAGTCACAAATTATAGAAAAGCAAAAATGGGATAGTGATGACATGTGAGACTGCTGAAGTTGACAAGGAGCTTAGTGGGAAAGATAAATCCTTTTTGGCTGAGCCATTGTGGATGGGTTTCTGTGATGGGCTGCAGCTTGAGCAAACATTGTGTTTCCCAGCAGATGCCATGGTGCCACTCACACCCTCAGTTGACATTTAGTTCATTATTTCCAATTTGAATGCTCTGTGCCTGTTACTTCTTCAGTGCAGGCAGCCTCAGTCTATCGCTGCTAATTGAGCATATGTAAGAACTTGAAAACACTAGCAGAATCTTGTATTGCCCAGTGACTCATTCTTTTCCTAGGAAGCCCACCTTATTGCTTAGATCTGAATCAAGCAATCAGATAGATTGTCATTTATTATTCCAATTAGGCAATTGCCAAAGGTCGGTATTGCCAAGGGCTTTGCCATTTCTGCTCTCTATCTTGCTGGGAAACAAAACAAAACAAAACAAACAAAAATAAAATACCAAACTCAAAAAGTAAGATCATAAGCTCCACCCTGTGACCTGTATTCTGAACTGAATCTGTGGCTTACAAATGTCCAACAACTTCGTAATACATATACATTTGGAACATTAATTCCTGCTGTGGTTTTAGAGGACAGCTAGAATTTTAATCATTTTACTGCACTCCACAATGAAGCAAATTTATGTCTGTGCTCCAGGAAAATCTTCCACCCAACATATAGAGATCAAAAAAACTTTTGGAGGGGGGACTTTACTATATTTGAGAAAATAGACAAATTCTATAATTCTATACTGGTGTGTTATCTTTTAACCTGATATATCGTGATATTTAAGATTCATCATATTCTAGGGAAAAGAAAAACATTTTTGTAATTTCCTAAGAGATGAATTCAACTTCAAGTAAACTTTTGCTTTCAATACAAACATTTAAGAATTATAAATGTTTTTGTTATTATTTTTTAAAAACTTATAAAGATATGATGAAAGATTATTTTTGAAAAAAATATAGAATATGTATAAACTGCATATCTGTTTAAATACTTCAAGATTGTAAAATATATAGATGGAAATGTGGAAATAAAATATGTATATTGAAATAATTTTGTATAAATAATTTTTTGTGATGAAACTATAACTGTTACAAAATATAAATATTGAGTAGAGATCCATTTTTTCAACAGAATTTTACTAATAGAATTCTTTTATACATTAGTGTTATCCATATATTTTTTTATCTAACAAAGAGAGGGCATACTTCCTACTTCAGGTACACCAGTACACTAAATTTTATTTTCTTAATTTCTATGATCCTTTGCTTTAAAAAAATTATTTCTAGCTAAAATGAATAAATTAAAGAAATAAATTTCCATTTTTCTTCATAATCATAGTTTTTCACATTGCATATTTTTGGAAAGATACATAATATATCAGTGGCATATTTCTTTTCTGTTTTTCTTAAAGTGTCAAGTCTTTAGAGTAATGCTTATCAAAATATCAATAATAGGTCACTGCATCTTATGACTTAGGGTTAATAATACTAAGAAAACTATAAAACCATGAAGTTAATTAGTAGAAATATGACTTCTTAGCTGTGAAAAACTCTGTATGCTCTAGGGAAGAAAAATTAGAAATACAAAGCTTAAATGCTAGCTAATGTGAAATACATTTTCTTAGGTGACTCTGAAGAATGTGACGCCAAGTAAATTACTGAATTTGCCTCTGTAGTTATATGAATCCAGAACTATGTGAGAACATCTTTTTATGTTAATAAGGAGGAAAAAGTACCAATAGGAAGATTTTCAAAATATGTACTGCTAATAAGATGGCTTAAAACAACTTTCCCACCCTTATAAGCTCCACTATTCTAATATCAGAAGTATTACCAATGCTTATTAGCAATGGAGTCTACTATAAAATTTATAAATGATTAAGTTATTGTCTCTCTAGCTTTATTTATCAATAACAAAGCAGAAATGTTTTATAGTTAAATCTATGAACTGGTTTACTTATTCTTTAGATAGCACACCAGAATGTTAATCTTCCCCAAAATGTGCATATTTAAAAATCAAGCTTACTCTGATTCTCTTATTTTTACCATAGTGAGTGACAGCTTTACAAGTTTTCATACATCACAAAAGTCATCATTTCCATGCAAAACAGGTAGCTTTTAAAGCAGCAAACAGAACCTTCAACAAATAATATTCTCATAATGGAAATTCAAGAACTGAAAAGCTTTATTCGTACAAAAATGTATCATCTCTTAAAGAACACACTACTATGTATTCTCTGAATAAATAAATGCTTATTAATATGGGACCTCCTTACCTAAAGCACAATTTTATACTTATTTTTTATTAAAGTAGGTGTTCATCCAGTTTTGTGTTTCAAAACTATCTGTACACATAGACATTGTAGTACCTATAATTATACGTGTCACAGACATTTGAGATGTAAATATATCAGGATGCTTTAATGGAAATAAATACAAGTATTATTCATACATGCTTTTTGATGTTACCATAAAACCCATAAAAAAGAAATACATCAATCTGGACACATTAAATTCTACTTTCTGAAATTGCCCAGGTACACATAAAACTAAAAACATCAAAACCACTTTAGAGCCAAAAAACAAAAATAAACAAACCCACTTAGAGCCTCCCTGTAGACTCAGTAAAATCCTTTATTAGTCAGGGCACTTAGGTGGCTCAGTTGGTTAAGCTTCCAACTCTTGATTTTAACTCAGGTCATGATCTCAGGGAGTCCTGGGTTGGGCTCCTCACTGGGCATGGATCCTGCTTAAGATTCTCTCTCTCCCTCCCTCAACTTCTCTCTCTAAAAAACAAACAAACAAAAACACCATAACAGCCCTATTTTTCCCAAAGGGAGACACACCAACACACATACACATATTGATTCTCAAATGCACACCATACCATATCCCCCACTCATGCTACAAATTCAATTGAGTGAATAAACATCCTCATAGTAGGACAGCTCAGTGCTTATGATGTTAAAATACAAGTTGACTCTCTATTTAAACCAAATATCACCAATAATAGTTTGATACAAAAAATAGTCTCTGTGAGAAATTCTAGCTAGGAAGGCCACTGATATAGTCTCTTCAATTTTTAAAGGTCATATAATTTATTCACTTACTTGTTTAACCAAATATGTGCTGGATGGTGGGCTATATGACTGGGAAAAAATATCAAAATGGCATGGATCCTGCTCTCAAGAAACTCAGACAAATGAGGGAGAAAGCACTAAAGAGAAATATTGCTAATAATCTCAAAGATGTGCTTCATACAAGATTCTTAGGGAATCTACAGAATGTAAAAGAGAATAAATTGTTCAACACATAGTAATAATACCACTTCTTATGAAAATTTTCTGAGAAATATAATGTAAAATAACATATTAGCACAATGCCTATTAAACATTTAGAAATTTAATGCTCAATTTTGTGAATTACTCCTTGAAATGTGCTCATTTTTTTCTCTGCATCTCCCCGCTAGACATCATTTTCTTGTTCAAGTTAAATTTCAACCTGAGCACCAGACCAGATATCTCTCCTGGACAACCATTCACAGAGCTGGCGCCTATTAAATTTAGAAGCCAAAGGTTTTAATGTCAAAATTAATTAACAAATAAAGAAAGAAATTAAGAATGAGTAGATTGTGCATTCTGAACACTAGCAATAAATTAAACCGGAGTTAATTTGAAATAAAATATGACCCCCTCTTTAAGTAATATGTATGGAAATGAATTCTTGTGTGGGCTCATAAAAATATATCAACAAATAAAATATAATGACAAACATAGCCATTAGGTTATTACAGATGCTGACTAAAATAAAACAAACTTTAAAATAAAACTAATAGTAATTATTTTCTATTAATAATAATCATCATCACTAACATATATGAGAATCTTGCCATGAAACCAGATGTTTACATATTCACTCATCATAGAAACCTATGTGGTATTTTCTATTACAATGCTACTTTAAATATGGCAAATGGAGATGAAGAGGGGTAAAGTCTATTGCCTGACATTACAGTCAATGTAGAATGACTGTAACATTTTTACCCATGTGTCATTTATTCCAAAGCCTTGACTTTATACTGTTATAAACTGAAGCAGTAAAAATTGAGCAAATTATCCAAGATCAAATGGATAACAACAGTGGTAGAAGGTAAATTTAGAGTAAAATGCCAAGTAAAGTAATTTTCAAAGTTAAAGTGTTAAGCAAGAAAAGAGAATATCTTGGTAATAATTTCCATTGATAGATAAGATTATTGTAAATCTTTTTTGATGCAAATAGCATTTGATCAACATAGGTAGTTCTAAAACTACTGGAAATATCATGAAAAACTATATAAGTGCAATAGTAATGGGTGATTTAATGTAAGATCTCCTGTTACAAATGTGCATGTCTGCACACACACACATACACACATACAAGTGCATACAAGTTGTATATCCTTCAATATTTATTTATTTATTTATTTGAGAAAAAAATATTACAGCAAAGAACTAACAAACCTGGGCCCAGATAGGATAACACATATCTGTTTCTCTCCACTCATCGTGCTAAACACAACTATAATCCCTGAAAATAATACAGGTGATAGCCAAAGGAGGTCTCTGAAAGGCAGAAGAACACAAATTGGCTTAAAGCAAAGTGGCAGGGCATTTTACATCTCCACTCAACCAAAGGAAGGGACCCAGACTGAAGGTAGAGTCCAATGTAAGCCCAGAACATAACCCAAACAGGCTTACTCCTCCCCTGGATTAAATGAGAGTCCCTATGACAACATCAGGACAGCCGGTGCCGCTGACATGGAGATCAACAGGGAATCCACAGCAACAATTGGCTGGGAAACTATTTAGCCACATGACCTGAGACTCCCCGCTCCCACCCAGAGCCCCTGGAGTGGGCAGATTCAGCCCCAACAAGCCACCTTGGAAGACTTCTGTACCTTCCCCACACTCATGCGCAACAGGACAGAAAATGAAGAATTCATGTCAAAGTCATGGACTGTCTACAATAGGATATCTGGTAAAGGTTTAAGATATATTCTAATAATATAAGCTAATAGACAAACGGATTGTCAACTCCCCCATGTTCTGCATTCTTATGCAAATTTCATCTAATTACTTATACCACATATTAAAAAATTATAACATTTCCAAAGGTAATATTATTTAATATACACTAACTAGAGTAATACAAATTCTAACAGCACGAGAGACAGAGAGAGAGAGAGAGAGAGAGAGATAATAGGTAGACAGATGCTTCCTTTACTGGAGAAAGGTAGCAGAAGCCACATATGTATATAAAAACAATATATTTTATTTTGGGTATTATGTAAATGTGATATTTAGATAAGTGAACATCCGGAGAAGGATTTTATGTACTGAAGGCATTTAAGGGTGATGTGAGAAGAACAATTTTTAATGTCAAACTGTCTTTACAATAGGGAAACTGTGAAGTAAACTGGAAATCTTAATATCTAATGGAAACTTATTTCAGGTTCATCCTAAATAATATAACCCAATTATATAGTCACTCCTAACATGTAAAGCCATCAGTCAGTCTTGTTTGTTTCAGTTCACTAAGGTGACTTTTTAATATCAGTATAATAATTAAATGTATAAATATGACTTAATTCTATACCTTCAAAGTATGTTATTTCTATGGTGGTTAATCATGTATATTTTATCAGTTTTAGATGTCTTATTATTATGAATATATTTATAACTCTTCCTTTATTTAATATATTTTTAATAATTTATTTATTTTTATTTATTTATTTATTTATTTATTTATTTATTTATTTATGAGAGACACAGAGAGAGGGGCAGAGACAAAGGCAGAAGGAGAAGCATGCTCCATGCAGGGATCCCGATGTGGGACTCGATCCCGGATCTCCAGGATGACACCCTGACCCTAAGGCAGATACTCAACCACTGAGCCTCCTAGGTGTTCCTCTATCTAATATTTAGATTTAAAGGACTTATCTATGCCACTGAATGAGTATCTAACATATTTGTAACTACTTTCCATTTATTATATTTACTCTTTGTTACTTTATATTTCTTGCCCACTCCTTTTGGCTTCACTGGTCTTATGTGAGCATCTTATGATTCAGTTTTCTTGCTTTTCTTAGCATGACAACTACACTTAAAAAAAAATTACACTACATTTAAGTGACTATGGGAGTGATAGATACATGTAACCCAGGGCATTCAATGATGCAAAATTATTACCACTGGTTTTGACTATGGAAAAAATAAAGTTCAACATAAAGTATCCATACATATATAGCAGAAAAACAAAAATTGCGTTTGTGTCTTTAAGTCTACATTTCCAAATTCTTCCGATCAATTCCACCACATTATTTTCAAATGTAGTTTCTGTTCATACTTTCATGCCTATATTTCAAAAAGAATTATCATGGAGTCTTATTTCAAAAATAAATAGGGAGGGGTGCCTGGGTGACTCAATAGGTTAAGCGTCTCAGGTCATGATCCCGGGGCCCTGGGATTGAGCCCCTGCATCTATCCTGCTCAGTGGGGAGTTGGCTTCTCTCTCTGCCTCTGCCTGCCATGTACTTTATCTCTCTTTTGCTGTCAAATAAATAAATAAAATCTTTTTTTTAATAGAGAAATTTTTTTCCTTATTTTTTATAGGGAAAATAGATCCAAATAAAACAAGGAAATAGTCCCAAATAAAAACATAAACATGGTGAAAAACCTAAATTATTCTTAAAGTCTATCTAGGTCCATTGAAGAAAACTTTGAAATAGTTGATTAATTTCAGTCATTTTATATGTAAGCTGATTCACCCAGTTTCATAGAAATTAGTGGGTAATCACAGAAAATTTAAACAATCTTAAAATTGGAAGGGATAAAATTTGACAGAGACACAGCAGGAGTGATGTTCAGGGTTGGGTAAAGGAAATTTTCAAAAATAATTTAAGGGAAGGGCAGTAGAAATGAACAAATTCTCTATGTTCAATCAACCTGCTAACACTGTGATGATGATGAAGCGTGTTTCCTTATAAAATCCCTTCATTAGTGAAAATCTCACCTTTATCAAAAGGAGAAAAAAAAAGGAGGAACTCCTGCCTCAGACTATTGTTGAGAGGATTAAATTAGAACATGTATGTCAAGTGCCAAGTGCAGCTATATGATAAATGAGGGCTGACAAAAGAGTGAAGAGATATATATCTTCCTAAACAGCTTATCATGTTCTGCCACAGTCTTCAGCTCAGAGAGTCTGGAGTAAAATATATGAATAGAAGACATCAGAAAAAGGCAAAATCTGAATTACTGTGAGTTTGAGCACAAAAAACAGTGATAGGTGGCTGCTTTGGTCATTAAAATCAGAGTAGGCTACAAACAGCCAAAAGAGCAGCCCAAAAGCAATAACAACAACCATAATAGTATTCAGGTGAGAGTTATAATTTTTATACATGCACACACACACACTTATATGACTTGATATCTTTCTACTTATGCTATAAACACATAGGGTTTCAATTTAAAAACAGTATTTTTGAAAATATCCACTACTCATTTTTACTTGCATATTTATATTTGTGCTGTACTATATTGCTCTGAGGTTTGTCATTTTAGTCTATAATGCTTTTGTTAACACACAAATGAGAGATTTATGCCCTTAGTACAAACTTTTAAAAATATACCTTTAAATAATCTAATCTCTCCTTCCCACACTACCTCTACCAATTTCCATGTCATCTTTATTACAAAACAACTTTTATCTGTAAAAAGTAAAACTGTGAGTCATGCCTTTTAATCTTGGATTTTCAAAAAGTACTTAACTTTCTGTCATTTCAATCCCAGCCATGATTTTTCAGTGAAAATACTCTCCGGTCATAATGATCCAAAGAAAAACAAAATCTCAACAATCTCAAAAAACAATTTTTTTTTTTTTATGGTAGTCACAGAGAGAGAGAGAGAGAGGCAGAGGCAGAGGCAGAGGGAGAAGCAGGCTCCATGCACCAGGAGCCTGATGTGGGATTCGATCCTGGGTCTCCAGGATCGCACCCTGGGCCAAAGGCAGGCGCCAAACCGCTGCGCCACCCAGGGATCCCCCCAAAATTTAATAAGATCTTAAAAAGGAAATTATTTGCAGAGAGCAACCTATCCATTCAACATGATATCATATAATAAAAAGGTTAAAAATATAGAGAAATAATCGCTTCATAGAAAGATGGAAACATAGCATGAAATTTTGCATACAGAGTATCTACCTAGAAATAATAGATGTCAAGGAAATTTCATTACACCATTTGTAAGAAATGGCTTAGAGTATTACGATTCTGTTACAATGTGCCACAAAAAGATGTTCTGTGGCAAATTGTGTATGCATTATTGTTCAAGGTGGGAGATAGCTCCCCTTAA